>NC_133130.1:61819711-63194711 GCF_048418815.1 Hemitrygon akajei
ATCATTGAATTACTGTATTTCTCCACTGAGAAATCAAGTCTAGAGATAATGTTTCAATGGCAATCTGCGATTTGCCTATCGCCACAGTAGGTCAATGGCAGACACAATCTCAATGGCTCTCCACACGGCTTTAGACCACCCGGACAACACAAACACCTATGTCAGGATGCTGTTCATCAACTATAGCTCAGCATTTAATACCATCATTCCCACAATCCTGATTGAGAAGTTGCAGAACTTGGGCCTCTGTACCTCCCTCTGCAAATTAGAAGACACAATCTGTGTGGATTGGTGATAACATCTCCTCCTCACTGACGATCAACACTGGCGCACCTCAGGGGTGTGTGCCTAGACCACTGCTCTACTCTCTATACACACATGACTGTGTGGTTAGGCAAGGCATCAAATAACATCTATACATTTACTGATGATACAACCATTGTTGGTAGAATCTCAGGCGGTGCCAAGAGGGTGTACAGGAGTGAGATATGCCAACTAGCGGAGTGGTGTCGCAGCAACAATCTGGCACTCAATGTCATTAAGACAAAAGAGCTGATTGTGGTCTTCAGAAAGGGTAAGGCAAAGGAACACATACCAATCCTCACAGAGGGATCAGAATTGGAGAGTGTGAGCAGCTTCAAGTTCCTGGGTGTCAAGAACTCTGAGGATATAGCCTGGTCCCAACATATCGATGTTATAAAGAAGACAAGACAGCGGCTGTATTTAATTAGGAGTTTGAAGAAATTTGGCATGTCAACAAATACATTCAAAAACTTCTATAGTTGTACTGTGGAGAGCATTCTGACAGGCTGCATCACTGTCTGGTATGGAGGGGCTACTGCACAGGACCGAAAGAAGCTGCAGAGGGTTGTAAATCTAGATGGTTCTATCTTGGGTATTAGCCTGCAAAGTACCCAGGTGTCTCAGAAAGGCAGTGAGAATTATTAAGGACCTCCAGCACCCAGGGCATGCCCTTTTCTCACTGTTACCACCAGGTAGGAGGTACAGAAGCCTGAAGGAACACACTCAGCAATTCAGGAACAGTTTCTTCCCCTCTGCCATCCGATTCCTAAATGGCCATTGAATCTTTGGACACTACCTATTTTTTAAAAAAGTATACAGTATTTCTGTTTTTGCATATTTTAAACAATCTATTCAATATACGTAATTGACTTGTTTATTATTTTATTTCATTTATTATTTTTTCTCTCTGCTAGATTATGTACTGCATTGAACATGCCACTGCTAAGTTAACAAATTTCACGTCAAATGCTGGTGATAATAAACCTGATTCTGATTCTGAGATCCTCCTGGATTACGACAGGATTCCATTCCTGAATGCTGTTCACAACCTGAATAGCGTGTAAGTAGGAAATATGGCTGCCCAGCAATATACTTAAAGAAAAGCATAAGCCAGTGCATTGAACTCAACCATTCAGATTTCTGTGAACTGAGTTCGCACATAACAGAAGATGCCTGAAGCCCTGCAGCAGCTGGCAAATCCATCCTGCCAGCCTCCCAAATGGTCCACCGTGTGCAAGGGTTGTACATAAACCAGGTGTTCTTAACTGGGGAGGTCCTGTACAAATTGCACACAATATGAAGGTAGATTTAAGAATTGTTTATTTCTGGCAATCTGTGTTTCTGCAAATATAGAGTCTGCCATGAACCAACTTAAACTGGGCAATGCTTTCAAGCATCATCTTTCTTTAAAAGTTTACAGTTAAAAAATATCCTTGATATATTTAAAACAAGTGACCTGATGAGGTTTTATTAACAGAACAAAAAAAATATTTTTTACTGTGCAGTCCATGACTTGTGCAGTAATTCAGTGTTAAACATATGAAAATGAATTTAAAGCTTATATAATTCCATTCACTATCTACAGTATATTGATGGAGAGAAGTCTTAATAAAGTAAGAAGTTAAACTTTAGCTCATGCTCTTAATGCCCTGGCACCAAAAAATTTCTCAATAGGCAGTTGCAATTAATGGATATTTGCAATGGGGCATGGCCAGTTTTATGTGTGCCAATTGCTTGTGTTTTTCTTTAGGTTAAACTTATGCAAGAAATTACAACAACTTAATTCATGCTCCGCTTAATTTGTGATTGATATTGCTTGCTTTTTTTTTTGGGAAAGTGTGCTTGCATGAGAATTAGGTGGAAAAAATTCCCTGTTGGTCCTAATGGAAACTCCAGGCTGTTTTAATTAAAATCAGGTCGTTGCACAATTCTATTGATGTGAACAAAATTGCTGTGTTTAGCATAATCCCAGTGACCACTGTGAGGAAACTATTTAAACACTCACAGTTGCCAGCTGAGATTAAACCAATTAACAGCAGTTCATATTATTCCTGCAGGTTGGACTTTTCTGTGAGCAACTTCTAAGGGTATCAAAATTAGATATAGCAATTCTCAACACAGTACCTGGTGTGTCTAGGCAGATAACTGAGAACTCTCATATCTAAAATGTCTCATCTACTTCATATTTACATGCTGTAATGAAAGAAAAGCGAGTTTCTCTTGAATACTTGCTGGTCTTTAAATGTAATTGGATTTACATTGGGAAGTCTATGATTTGAGCCCAAAATATCGACTGTACTTTTTTCCATAGACGCTGCCTGGCCTGTTGAATTCCTCTAGCATTTTGTATGTGTTGCTTGGATTTCCAGCATCTGCAGATTTTCTCTTGTTTGAAACTGATCTATCTGACTTACATAGTTATTCTTTCTTTACAACTGCTGCCTGACCAGCTGAATACCTTTAGCTGTGTTACTTGATAGTAAGAATTCTAAATCTCGCCTGGAAGTGGCTGAAGGAAAGTTGCAAATTTTTATAAAATAGAACTCTGATTTTGAGAACTTATGTTTCTATAACTAATGATATCTTCCCTCAGAAAAACTACCTGAAAGAATTCTTTAGAAATAAAAATAACTGCATGAACGAGTGAGTTGTGCAATGTCACAAGAACTTGGATATGGGGTGGTGAAAAATAGACAATAGACAATAGGTGCAGGAGTAGGCCATTCGGCCCTTCTAGCCAGCACCGCCATTCATTGTGATCATGGCTGATCATACACAATCAGTACCCCGTTCCTGCCCTCTCCCCATATCCCTTGACCCCGTTATCTATAAGATCACTATCTAACTCTCTCTTGAATGCAACCAGAGACTTGGCCTCCACTGCCTTCTGGGGCAGAGCATTCCACATATCCACCACTCTCTGGGTGAAAAAGTTCTTCCGCATCTCAGTTCTAAATGGCCTACCCCTTATTCTTAAACTGTGGCCTCTAGTTCTGGACTCACCCATCAGCGGGAGCATGCTTCCTGCCTCCAGCGTGTCCAATCCCTTAATAATCTTATATGTCTCAATCAGATCCCCTCTTATCCTTCTAAATTCCAGTGTATACAAGCCCAGTCACTCCAATCTTTCAACATATGACAGTCCTGCCATTCCGGGAATTAACCTTGTGAACCTACGCTGCACTCCCTCAATAGCAAGAATGTCCTTCCTTAAATTTGGAGACCAAAACTGCACACAATACTCCAGGTGGGGTCTCACCAGGGCCCTGTACAGCTGCAGAAGGACCTCTTTACTCCTATACTCAATTCCTCTTGTTATAAAGGCCAGCATGCAATTAGCTTTCTTCACTGCCTGCTGTACCTGCATGATTGCTTTCATTGACTGATGTACAAGAGCACCTAGATCTCGTTGTGCTTCCCCTTTTCCTAACTTGACTCCATTTAGATAGTAATCTGCCTTCCTGTTCTTGCCACCAAAGTTGGTAACCTTACATTTATCCACATTAAACTGCATCTGCCATACATTTGCCCACTCACCCAACCTGTCCAAGTCACCATGCATTTTCATAACATCTTCCTGACATTTCACACTGCCACCCAGCTTTGTGTCATCAGCAAATTTGCTAATGTTACTTTTAATCCCTTCATCTAAATCATTAAGGTATATTGTAAACAGCTGCGGTCCCAGCACCGAACCTTGCGGTACCCCACTGGTCACAGCCTGCCATTCCGAAAGGGACCCATTAATCGCTACTCTTTGTTTCCTGTCAGCCAGCCAATTTTCAATCCATGTCAGTACTCTGCCCCCAATACCATGTGCCCTAATTTTGCCCACTAATCTCCTATGTGGGACTTTATCAAAAGCTTTCTGGAAGTCCAGGTACACTACATCTACTGGCTCTCCCTTGTCCATTTTCATAGTTACAATGATAAAATGATCATCATTTTTGAAGCAGGAAGAAATGAAAGAGATGACTAACTTCTGTGACCCAAGCTCACATGATAACCAGCTAAGGGCATGAAAAAGAATCTATTGTTTGAGATTGCATATACTGTTAAAAAATCCAGTTCTTCATATAGGTGCGAGATATGAAAATGTGTTACCTCAGTTTGTAGGATTTACTTTACTTTATTGTCACCAAACAATTGATACTAGAGCATACAATCATCACAGCGATATTTGATTCTACCCTTCGATTTCCTGATGTCGATGCCAGTTGACCAACTGCTAGCCAAAAAAGGTGAAATTAAATTTTAGAGAATAGTTCACAAGGTGCCAGTAATTTCAAGTCCCCAATTTCTTTTTGTAACTACAGGTGATGCAGTGTAGTTTAGAAGAAAGGAAGGTGAGACACCCATGAATATTGTATTTCATAAAGGTGTCACTGAGGTGCACTGCAAGAAAGTGTGTAGCTTTCTCATAAATATACGCATCTAAGATTACTACTCACCTTTTCATTACTGGAGCAGCACAATAGTGTAGTGGTTAGCACAACACGTTGCAGTACAGGCGACCTGGGCTCAATCCCACCGCTGCCCGTAAGGAGTTTGTACGTTTTCCCGTGACCGCATGGGTTTCCTCCAGGTGCTCCAGTTTCCTCCCACAGTCCAAACACGTAGCAGTTGGTCGTTGTAAATTGTCCCATGATTAGGCTGGGTTTAAATCAGGAGATTGCTCGGTGGTGTGACTTGAAGGGCTGGTTGGGCCTTTTCCACACTGTATCTCAATAAATAAATAGCAGCTAGGAATATTAAATTCTCAGCATGATCTAAACCTACCCTACTTGGTAATAAAACATTTTCCTCTTCATGTTATACAGTATATGTTATGAAAATACAGTAATAGCTAAAGTTCCCAGTAGGTAATTAATGTCAACATGTATTTGAGTCAAGAATATCCCAGACCTATGGACAGTAAGGTGGATAGAGGCTGAAAACAGATCATAGAAATGAAAATTAGTTTCTCATCTGAAGTGGTGTAATTGGGATTTTTCTGGTATTGCTAGCACTTTGCACTTAGCTAAATATACACAGATTTTATATGGATTAATGAAGGAGTGGGAGTTTGGTACACAAGTTGTGAAAGGTAAGTAAAAGTAGATAATATACAAAGTTCATTTTTGTGTTATGAGGCAAGGCACACAAGTATGTTGGTAATGTTATATTTGTAACAGAGGCACAGAGGATAGAAAAGTACTGGAAATACTTCAGATTTGCTGTGGATATTTCCAGAGATAAAGGGCCACAGTCCAGAGACCTAAGAGACTAAAAAGAAACATTTTCACCACATACTAAAAAGATAAGATGTGTGATGGAAGTATAAGATTATAAGAAGCTTTAATAAAATAAATGTTATTAGCTTCCTTTTGTCAATAAGGTAATAATCTAAAATTTGCAAAGCTATAAAACAACTTGGAAGTTGTATGACATTTCATACATTGAGTATATGTGTACTTTAAGAAAGAATTCATAAAGATGCTTGAAAAAATAAATGTTGTGATATTAAAAGTGGGCAAATGACTGAGATTAAGTTTCTCATTTTGCTTAGTGAAGATCTGTACAAATTGATGGACTGAAGACTCTGTTTCTGCCCTGTAACAGTAGGTGAATTGTGGAGACGAGTACAAGCTCTAACATAGTACTGACTTTCAAATGTCTACAAGTTGTAAACTGTTCTGAAACAGCTTTGTGGAATGCTTCAGAGTAACTTCTTCACTCTTCTTGACTGTGTTGCTACAGGGAGCACACAATAAGTATACTATTTGATTAGATTTCCATGTAAGACTCTTAACTAGAGTTATTTATCTTTTTATCTGTTACCATCAAACCTGGAAAAAGAAATAACAATGAATGTGGAGTGCTGTGTTAGTGTTATGATAACGTATCTCAAATTTGCAAATAATTATCATAAACTTTGTTTACTACACAGGGATGTTATGGATCCTTCTGAGTATTAACTGAAGACAAGCACAGCTGGATGCTAAATGTTCCAGAAGGATAACAGATTTTTTTGGAATTATGAATGTCATTAGAAATTGAAAAATAACATCTGTAGTGCTTGTACTCATTAGTGATATCACTCTGGATGCCATATTGCTGAGGGAATTAACATATGCTCAATGCAAGCCCACTGATTTGATGTTAACTCTGCCATCTTATGTATCATTTCTCCAACGAGCATGGAGTATTATGTACCTTGATCCCACAGAGTTGAATAGTTTGGATTCTGGTAAGTTGGGCCATCAGTTAATTTGGGGCAGTGGCTTATTTGAGACAATTCTCAAAGAACAAAAACTAATTGGAAAAAAAATAGCTGACATTCCCTACCATTATCTGGGACAGTATGCTGCTTAACTGGGACAGGAGACTGTTGCCGAATGATTTCTAACTACCGTCAGTCACGTGCACTTGTGAAGCCATTGGACACTACACTGTGCTTTTAAATAAGCATCAGTTGTGTGTGTTTGTATTAAAAAAGCAGTGATTTTTATCACTGTGAGAAATAGCAGTAAGACAATTCAGAACTGTCTTACTCAGTGTGGTTTTGATCATTCAGGCTTGGAGATGCCAGAAACGGCCGGAGGAGAAAATGAAATTATTCCACTACTTCAACAGGTTAGGCACTATGAAGAATTTGAAGGTATCAACAATTAAGTTGAATATTACAATGAAAATGAAGATTTGGAGAATGTAATCTTTGAAAGCATTGTACGAAGGCAGTCCACTATCTGGACTATAAGTATCTGCACTGGTTTTGTTCATTTATAGTCAATCAAAAGAACGCAGCAGTGTATATCAGATGAATTCCTCTGTCGATAACTATTAGGAATTAATACACAGTTTTATAGTACTGTAGCTTAATTGGGCTAAAATGTACTAGTCCTGATGTGTTCCAATTAACTGGAATCCACTGTATATGATTAGCAGCCACTATGCAATCTACGGCAAGGAACACATTGTGGGGAGCTGCTGAGGTGACTGAAATAATTTGTTGATGCGATCAAGGCTCCTTTCAGCCTGAGGATGGACATATTGACAACATCTCACTATTGGTCATGTAGTTCTGTAGGAAAGATTACTGATGTTTTCTATTCAATGCGCATTAACTACATTACATTCTCCGTGCAGGCAGAGAGGACACATGCACTTGTGAGTATTACAGGCTTCACCCTGGCAGATAACGCAAGTGCATGCCAGCTGTACCTGCATGTGCTCCCCACCAAGAACACAATGTCCTAAAACTCTCTCCACCCACAGGTCCAGCTGAAGTGCAGCAAGTCATGCAGGGCAGAGCTTGATAAATTGGCAGCTGCTGAGCTGCTTCATTCCAGGGCAGGTCGCTGAGCCAACTACAGCTGAGTCACCACATTAGCAAGAGCCAGGCAGTGACCACATGCTGATCACTCAACTATGCAACCCACTCACTCATGAACAGGATGCATTCAATAACAACCATGCGGCCACACAGAATAGGAGAGGGCAGAGCACCAGCACTTTGAAGCAGCTGTTGATTGCCTGGACCATGCTGAAGGTCTTCACGATGGAGGACACGTCTAATATGCCAAAAAAGGATGTTATGGATGAAATGGGAGATGAGGACCTCGATAAAATCACTGTCACTAAAGAGACACTGATGAGCAAACTCGAGGGCCTGAAGGTAGATAAGCCCCCTGGTCCTGATGGGATGCATCCCAGGGTGCTGAAGGAATTGGCGGAGGTTATAGAAGATGCGTGGGCAATCATTTATCAAAACTCTCTAGACTCTGGGCAGGTCCCGGTGGACTGGAAGACAGCAAATGTCACACCACTTTTAAAAAAAGGATGTAGGCAAAAGACGGGCAACTATATGCCAGTTAGCTTAACATCTGTAGTCAGGAAACTGCTTGAAGCTGTCATTAAGGAAGAAATAGCGAAACATTTAGAAAGGAGTGGTTCCATTAGACAAACACAGCATGGATTCAGAAAGGGCAGGTCCTGTTTGACAGACTTACTGGAGTTCTTTGAGGACATAATGAATGCAGTGGATAGAGGGGAACAGGTAGATGTTGTATATGTACTTGGATTTCCAGAAGGCATTCGATAAGTTGCCACACAAGAGACTTATAAATAAGATACTGATGCATGGAGTTGGAGGAAGTGTATTGTCATGGATAGTGGATTGGCTAACCAATAGAAGGCAGAGTGTTGGTATAAATGGGTGTTTCTCGGTTGGCAGTCAGTGGTGAGTGGGGTGCTGCAGGGGTTGGTGCTGGGTCTGCAGCTGTTTACCATTTACATTGATGTTTTGAAAGAGGGGAATGAGTGTAGCGTAGCAAAAGTGTTGATGACACTAAACTGAGTGGAAAAGCAAATTGTACAGAGGATGTGGAGAGTCTGCAGAGGGATATAAATAGGTTAAGTGAGTGGGCCAAGGTCTAGCAGATGGAATACAACATTGGTAAATGCAAGATCATCCACTTTGGAAGGAATAATAGAAGAGCAGATTATTATTTAAATGATGAAAGATTGCAGCATGCTGTTGTGCAGAGGGACTTAGGAGTGCTTGATCATGAATCGCAAAAAGTTGGCTTGCACGTACAACAGGTTATTAAGAAGGCAAACAGAATGTTGACCTTCATTGCTAGACGGATTGAATTCATGCCACAACTATACAGGGTATTGGTGAGGCTGCACCTGGAGTACTGTGTGCAGTTCTGGTCTCCATACTTGAGGAAGGATATACTGGCTTTGGAGGCAGTGCAGAGGAGGTTTACCAGGTTGATTCCAGGGATGAAGGGGTTAACCTATGAGGAGAGATTGAGTCGCCTGGGACTATAGTCTCTGGAGTTTAGAAGAATGAGAGGAGATCTTCTAGAAACATACAAAGTTTTGAAAGGGATAGATAAGATAGAAGTAGGAAAGTGGTTTCTGTTGGTAGGTGAGACTAGAACTAGGGGACATTGCCTCAAGATTCCGGGGAGAAGATTTAGGACAGAGATTAGGAGAAGCTGTTTTTCCCAGAGAGTGATGAACCTGAAGAATTCTCTGCCCAGGGAAGCAGTTGAGGCTTCTTCATTAAACATATTTAAGAAACAGTTAGATAGGTTTTTACATAGTAAGGGAGTTAAGGGTTATGGGGAAAAGGCAGGTAGATGGAGTTAAGTTTATGAACAGATCAGCCATGATCTTATTGGATGGCGGGGCAGGCTCGATGGGCCTGATGGCCTACTCCTGCTCCTCTTTCTTATGTTCTTATGTCATTCTTTTCTCCCCAGTTGCAACATATATGTATCTCAAATAAGCTTATCTGGTCACTGAATGAACACTTGTATGTTTCATATGACTCACTTAGAATTTTTGATTGGATCCCCCAATTCTGTCGGCTCTCCTTATTTGGCATTTTCTCAAAATGTAACCACTTTTCACTGAGTTTCCCGGTCCAAGTACAGTAGGTTCCGATTATCTGGGCCATCAGTTAATTGGGGCAGCTGCTTATTTGGGACAACATTTAAAGAACAAAAATAAATTGAGAAAATGCGTGGGATTCCCTTCATTTATTAGGGACACCAAGCCACTTATTCGGGGCAGGAGACTTGTTGAATAGGTTCTAGCTAGGGTCAGTCACTGCATTTGTGGGGCTGTAGATGCTACACCATGTTTAGAGTGAACAGCTTTTAAATAGCATCAGTTAGTTGTACGAGTTTGTATTCAAAGAGCAGAGAGTTTTGTCACTGATAGTCGGCAAGAACGAAGCAGCGAGACAACTGTTTTGCTCACTGCTTTTTGAGCATTTAGGCTTGGAGATGCCTGTAACGGCTGGCAGTGAAAATGAAACAATTTCACCACTTCATCATGTTAGGAACTAGGAAAAATTTGAATTTATCGACAATCATCTTGAATGTTGCAGTGAAAGTGAAGATATGGAGGATGCAATTGTTGATAGCATTTATGAAAGCAGTCCATTACCTACACTGGATGTCTGATCTGAATTTGTTCATTGACTACACAGGGTGAATTCCTCTGTGGATAAATATTTGGAAGTAATACACAGTTTTATAGTACTATCGTAGTATTGGTAGCATGCTAAGTTGTTCTATATTTCATTTAAATACATACTCTGTTATTCAATTTGTCCTTATTATATCTTTTTAACTATTTCCATGAAACATCAGCTAATTGGGGCAGCCACATAATTGAGCCAAGAAGTACTGGTCCCAATGTGTCCCAATTGACTGGAATCCACTGTATTCAAATAAATTAGTAACAATGATAATTCTGTCATTGATTCCTTGTGCAGTCCTTTAAATTCTTACAGTTACTCAAGTGTTACTTCCCTAATCATATGTTCTACTCAATTACGGTATATATTCTCCATTCTCAAGGTTTGCATCAGGTGACTTTGGAATTTTAGTTTATTCTACATGAAATAAATAGCATGAACAAAAATGGGAGAAATGGTTCTGATAACTTCTTAAAAATATTCAGATTGAGCTAGCTAGTAATCCTGTAATCATAATGAATTTCAATAAATTTACAGGGAAATATTGAGCAGGCTTATTTAGTGTGACTTTTCCAAGCCTTTATTTCAAAATAAGCTGTGTTTATTGAATAATTTATTTTACATTGTTGTTGCATTTAACTGTCATGTTGCACTTACAATAGCAATAACTGTCATAGCATCAGCACTGCATGATTAGTATTATTTTGGGTATGTTTTTACTGGGACATAGTTTGAACAGATTCTAATATATATTATTATAATTGGAACGATTTTTGCATCTCCCTCCCACTTTGAGCGTAAAAGATATAATGCCCTGGTTTTCCTTATAATGAATAATTTAATTAGGAACTTGAATTCTCTAAATTCCATGTTTTGAATTTGTACATTTTAATAAAATCTGTACATTTAAGTCGAAATAAAAATAAATAGAATTTTATTGAAAACATCAACATGCTTAGTGATGAAATCAATAGTTCATTAAAGTTATCATGTAGAAACTGTTATCAGAGGCAACAGACTACAGAACCTCTGTAGGTTATTGTGAGATTAAGACTGTACTGCACAGTTCCCTGCAGAGATTATCTAGTCTGTAGCTATCCATCACTTTGAGATCTCAACATTTTTTACTTGCTGATTTTCTTAAGAGCAAGAATGAATCTAGTCAAGAAATTAATTCAAAAAGTTTGCATTTTTTGTGAACTTTGATCAGCTAGGTTCCTTCTTTAATATATCATTTTTACAGCTGCTTCAGACTGCATTGTTGTGTCCTGCTTGGCTAAAACAGAAGGCACCATAGATAGAAGATCATGGAATGAAGCCTCACTCTGAGACTTGAAAATTATTCTAAATGGATAAGCCTGTGTTGGACTGACAGACAGTTAAAGTTGAGAAGGTCAGCCAGAGAGTTTCAAATAAGTGTAGAAAATGTTGTTGTGCATTAGGGACCGATCTTTCCCAGCATGATGGCCAGTATCCCTGTCTCAAACATCATCACCAATATTAGATTATTTTAGTGTTCATTTCATTTGTTGCTTCTGGAGCTTTTTGTGTACAATGACCATTACACTTACCTGTGTAGTAACAGCACCTGCATTTAAAAATTAACATACAAAAATTGTTGTAGGTCACTTCTAACAGATCAGTGAAGAGCTGCATAAATATCAACACTTTCATGTATTTCTTTTTGCTATTTTTTTCTGAAAACTACAAAATAAAGAAATAGTTTTTGAACTTAAGCTAATTTTGTGTTGGTTAACTAATTTTACTATTTCATTTTAATGCAACATTTAATTCATGTGATTGAATGAGTTCCAATGACAGGGCACTCTGAAGCATCCTTCCGTACTCAGGCTTCCTGATCTGATAAGCTACCGACTGGCTTCTTGTTTTGTAGAGTCCGTACAGATAGGTGATAGTACGCTTAAAAACACAGACGATAGCATCTGCTCCTCTAACCTCTTGTTTGTCAATCTTGACTCCCAAAATGTAAGGCTCTGTGGCTTTTAAAAAAGTTGCAAAATTTGTGTAAAGAATGTGCCAATAATATGCCCAATAGTCAGCTATATATTTCATTGTGCATTTTCTCACAAGCATCCTTTTCTTTTCATTGCTGAAATGAAAATAGTTGCTCAGTCCAATCACCACAAAATAAATATTGCCTTTTCAATTCTTCGTTCAACCTCTGGAGACTCTTTTATTAAAAAATTGCAGTCTGCAGAAATAACTTCCTACCTAGTTGCTCTGTTATTTCCCTTTTTACAAGATAAACAAATTAGAAATGTTAACATAAAATTACCATTTCTTTGCTGGACTCAAATATTTCACAGCTGGAACATAATGTAAATCTAATGTTTCAACAGCATGGTAAATGTCACCTTTACTTGATTCAGTATATTTTACCATTCTTTTGCCTACACATCTAGATTATGCAAATTTATTAAGGAGAAGTAATTACTTTCTTTATTACGCCTCGCAGTGGAAACCTTGCTCATTGAACTGTTGACTCATGCTGACCTACCACAATAGTTTCCTGGTGACAGCTGACACGTGTCTTCTCCTCATAAAGCCTCTCCAGGGTAACAGACCCCCACTGGTCAAGCGTAACTGCTTTCCTGATGCCAGTTAACTAGCACGTGTCTCATTGTTGCTGGGCTTTTCTGGTGAACTCCTTGGCCCACGGGAGCTGTTTCACTAAAATGAGATCATGACCCTTGAACCTTCAGATGCTGCAACAAATTGGAAGATTAACACATTTGTTTTATAAAAGTTAATTGGGAAAATCTTATTGTATTGTTTGGAAGGAAAATAAAGAAGATTGTAAAACTCCTGTGCAGTGTTTAGTCTCCAGCTGCAGTTAATTGACATTTCTTAGAGGCTGCAAAAGGTGCAGTGGACTGAAGAGAAATTTACTTAATCAATTTGAATTCTTTATAACAGGCTGCCATTACAGGCTCGTACTCAACATCGCATGTTATTCTAATTAATGTCATTTAGAAGTATATTTTTACACTTATTCAAAATATATCATAAATCAAAGAATTTTCAAATCTATTTGCAGACTCTAATATTAGAAAGGTGTAACTGATGTTTATGACTATTACATTTCTACCATATTAGCTTCTCTGTTTTCTACAGAATCAACATTTTTTTATATGCTAATGAACAAGTTTCTTGATAAAGAGCAAGAACTATACTAATTAAATTTACTGAGCTTTAGATCAAACAAAAACACTGAATTTTTTTCAGACATCACAGTGACATAATACACTTGTTCCAAACCAAACCGCAATTTATCTACCTACATTATTGGGCAAATTTCTTCTTATAAAAAAGCCCTTTATAAAGGACAGAAATTGTGCATTGCAAGAGTACAGTATAAAACTGCCACATTCATATGTTTCCTCTATGTATTATTTACAATAACAGCACCAAAACTTCTATAAATGCACTTATGCTTTTATATCCAGATCCTTTTTTATTTATGCTTTGATAGGAAAGTAGAAACCTTCCAGGAAGTACCTTAATTTTGTCACCAGAAACATCAAGGGCTTCAAAACTGTTAAAAATAATCAAAACTGCTTATCTTTTGTACTTCAAGTAAATAGCAATCTACTTTCAGTGATTTTCATGGTAGTAGTATTTTCAGATTTTTGAAGTCATGTCAGGTTAAGATCTGATCAATTGCATTCTAATGAAGTTTTACTTGGTTCATGCATTAGATAGTGGCCAACCAAAATATGTTGCACCAGGTTTTTAGAAGTTGTGAAATTTTTTGCTTCTTTTCACTTGTTATTTTTTAAGTTACTGGCAAATTAATTTGTTTTTCCTTTTGTTATTGTTTCAAGAACATGTTACTGCATAATTTTGTGGAACTAATTTGAGTATTCATAGAAACTAAGCATTTATGTATGTGTAAGTAGATAATTAGATAGGCATAAAAACACGAAATGCTGGAGAACTCAGCAGGCCAGACAGCATCTATGGGAGGAGGTAGTGACGACGTTTCGGGCCAAAACCCTTCATCAGGTGATAGGCATACACACTTACTTGCGTGAGAAGGTGCAAACTTTTGATATACTCTTAACCAATTCCTTGACAGAGCAGCAGAAAATCATTTTACTGTTGTCTAGATGCTGAAATATCCCTTATTCAGAGAAACTGCCATTCAACATTGGAAATTAGAACATTAGCATCATCTTTACATTGTGATGCTAACTGAAAATTTGTTGTCTGGTTACTATGAGCAGGCCATGAAATACATTACATTTACTCACATGATGATTTCATCTCATTGACTATTAAGTAATTGTTTCTGTTGGAAAGATTTGCAGCAACAGGGAGCTGCTAATCTCTGGATATGAGCCTAAATATTTCTTAGTTTGCTTACCTGTGTAACATCTCCAGCCCCATCCTTCTATAGTGCAGCGTCTGATAAACAGTTTGTGGTGGAAAACTGCACTAAGACCACTGCAGCAGATTGCGAGTAGTATTTCAACACAAGGAAAGGAAAGCTAAGAAGGTGATGTGTAACAGTATGATTGTTGACACCACTATTCTCTCAACGGCAGAAGCCTTTTTGAACCCCCTAAGCTGTTGGTCCTGCTGAGCCCAGCAGGAGCCAAACGCTAAGCACCATCTGCCAGCGCTTCACTGTGTCCCCACATCTCCCCACCTCCACTTCCATCTTCAACGTAAACTGATCGCAAAAGTCACAAAGGGACAAAGCATGCGCCAAAACTGACTAAAAGGCAGAGTGAATACTTTTCAGTTGTGGCTGTTTAATTTGGATTAACTACTTCCTGAGCTGCACTTTGAAACTCCAGTTTTAGAGCACTGTCCAGAGGGTAAAGAGCAAAAACACAAGCAACTAGATTGATTACCTTTAAATCTATAGGTAAAGCTGTATTATTAGTTGAACATAATTGCATGAAAGCATATGTGTTAAGCTGTCCAGTCTATTGACTGAATATATTGACTTTGAATTAGTGCAAGAATAACAAACTTATATTTCAGCAATTAAAAAAGGTCTCACTGGGTTAACAAGTACAGATAATAAAACCAAGATGGATGCTGACCAAAGAAAGTTCTTCATTATTAAGGGAGGGGATCAAAAACTTGCTTAAATGGTGTATTATAAATAAAGGGAATCTAAAGTAGTGGGGTGCATCTAGGAAGAGAAATCCAGAGCCTGCAAGCTGAGTATCTCAGAAAATAGATTTTCCTAAAAAAAGGTAAAAATTAAACAATTAAAATTTTTTAAATGGCTGAATTTTGCTGCCAGTTTTGCAGGAAACTCCTGGCAAACAGCCAGCACTGGCACAATTTGTTTCAGATTGTCATGATGCTTAGGCAAATGCAGAAGAGATTGCAGGTAAATTGCTGCTGTGGTATAGTGGTCCCAATTGAGTCCAGTGGTGGGAGTCTGATGTGTTGGAGAGAGGGACCTATATCCTTTGCAGCTGATCCCTTAGTTTTACACCAGGGGTAACAGCCAAGCAGACAGTGACTTCATTGCTGATCATGGGATACAAAATGTTATTTGAATTATTTCATTTAGTTTGAATGTTTTGATTATTTTAGCATTTTCTGGTGTTTTATTGGGGATATGGTTGAGGGATAGTAATAGTCCCGAAGGTCCATTGCTGGAGGCCTTACTTACCTTGCAAAGGAAGCCTTGGGTGTTGAGCTTGTTCAGTTCTTCACGTTCACAAGGTAAGTGTTTCAGGCAGACATTGCAGTTACTGCTGATGTTTTTCATTAAGCAGAAACTTTTAAATGTAGAGATTAGGATCTAGGGGACAGAAATCTAAGTTACTCATTAATGTGGCCTGCTACACTAGCGTTCATTTCAGTTTGCTGCCAGAAGAAAATTACACTGGCTTCACTACTCTATATAAGCAATTCGCATCCTATGACCACATCTCCTTCCTATTAAATAGGAAATACATTTGTCAAATGAAGAAAAGTTAATAGGAGTTTTGTTTTCCTTATCTCAGGGGGCTATCACAATCTGTATGCCCAGAAGTAGGGAGTAGAAGATTCTATAGTAATTTTCTAAAGGAATTGGCTAAATTCCTAAATTGAAACAAGGGCTACAGGAGAAGAACACAACGGTTAGACTAATTGAACATCTCCACTAACCAACCATCAAAGGCGTAATATTTAATGTTTTCCTTCTTTCTCTTTGTAATTATACACGTACCTTGATGTTATTATATTTCCAGTGCATGTTAAACTTGTACCTGTACCAGTTCTCTCAGCCTTTGCTGGTTTATCCTCCATGCTGGGGATTTACATGTAACACTGTTACCCGAGTTAACAGCTGTGAGTGTGTGCTTGGTTGACAGTGTGTCTTTATCATCTTCCAGCTCCTGCAGCGGTGGGCCAGAGTGTCATTCCTAAGTACTGAAAAGACAAAAGCACTAAGGTATGATTGTGTTAACAATGGGCTCAGTAAGAAATGCCAGATAATTGCAGCCTTGCCTATAGAAACACAAAATACACTATTCTTACTCTCCCCTTTAAGTCCAGTTTCTTAAAATCTAGCCCTATGACTGAGCTTTTGATAAGTCTGTCGGTGCCTAGTAAATCTTTTATCTCGGTGTAATATCTTGAGATGTGTTACTAGGATAAGCACATTATTGATGTTAAATGAGTCATATATATATTATTTCAACATGCTGGAACTTTATTCAGTTTGAGGGCAGTTATATTTATCTGCTTCTTTATGATTGAGTACTCTTCAGGTTTGTTGTCTCTCTATTTATATCCAAGTTTGAGAGCAAACACCAGAAATGAATTCCTCACAATTCCATTGGTTCATTCACTTGCTTAACAAAGCACCGGGGCAGAATAACTATTACTAGGCAGAATTCCCAAGAACAGTAGGAAGTCTTGGAATCCCTTGGATTACTAGACAATTATCTCAGAATTTTAAAAAACAGGTATAAATAAGTATGACTATGATACACCATTTAACATTATTATTATTTTCTTAAACTGGACAGAGTGCAGAGAAGATTTACAAGGGTGCTGCTAGGACTCGAGGGACTGTGTTATAGACAGGTTAGGGCTTTTATCCTTGGAGAGTAGGAGACTGAGGGGTGACATTATAGAGGTGTATAATATCAGGAGGAGCATAGATAGGGTGAATGCACTCAGCCTTGTTTCCCCCGGGGCTGAGGAAACGAGAGCTAGAGGTTTAAGGTCAGTTGCAACTCTTTTTCACACAGAAGTTAGTCAGTATATAGAATGAGCTGTCAGAGGAAGTGGCAGAGGCAATTATCAATTTTAAAATACTGTTGCACAGGTGCATGGATAGGAAAGGGTTAGATGGCAATGGGCTAAAGATGGGCAAATTGGACTAGCTTAGATGGGCATTTGTTTCACATGGATCAGCTGGGCCGAAGGTCTGTTATGCTGTATGACTCCATGACCACAGCGATATAGTTGACTCTCAAATGCTCTTGGCTTCAGAGAAGTAAAGCACTGACCTTGCCAGCAATTCCCACACCTTGTGAATAAACAAAGCAAAACTACAGGTTTGCTGTTCCTTATGTTAATGGAATTTATTATTGATTCTGGAGAGCTAGGCTCATTCACAGGATGAATTTCATTAGCTGCAAGAAGAGTTGTAGCAGGCTGCTCTCAGGCAATGGAGAATCGCTTGTGTTATCAAAGCTGCCATTTGTTAGTAGTGCAGCAAGCAAAATGGCTGTAAACCCTCATACCCCTCCCCTCCCCTCCCTGCTTCCCTATCCCCTTCTCTTGACAAAGCCAGTGTGAGACGGCACCTGCTCCTGAGATGGTTTTGCTGCTTGTTACTCTAACTGCTGTCAATCCCCAAGGGGATTAGAGGCTATCATGTTGGTACACTGACAGCTAGAAACGGGCAGTTATCAATGCAGATGTGTGGTATTTCAACAAACCCGTGTAGAAGATTTTAAGCGTGACTGTGTTTCATGCTACAGCAACACTCAGAGTTGTTGCAGATAGCTTTTTTTGCCCATTTGGTGAAAAATTACTTTGCCTAATAAGCCACAGCTATCTTTACAATCACGTGACTAATAACTGACCAGTCTATTATAAGCAGTTTGAAACATCTTCAGTGATGACTTTTTCTTGAGCAGAACAAATAGTGCTTGAAGGGTAATGGTATACAACAGGGTACAGTGTGGCAGATCTTCCATTTGTCAATCTCATTGCACAAACATGGCACAATTTTCCATTGAAAGCCCAGATAGCTGGCTGCTATCATCAACGTTCTTAAATTACTCCTGCAAAGTCATCATAAAAGAAACTTTGATATGGAACGACCATGTCTTCCTGAACAGTATAGTAGAACTTCTTGTACTATTTTGCCATTCTTGTGAACAAGATTCCCTATCTGGAATGAAATATCAATAAAAATAATTTCCTTTCTGGCATCAATTTAGATGATTTAGAAAATAGATGATTTTAAAAAAATCTACTTTTGAGGTACATTACTGAGGATTTCATTTGATTTGGTTGTTTTGAAATCAGTTTTATTTGTCTGAATTCAAAATTATATCCATCATCGCTTTGTCAAAATAAATGGGATAATGCAGAATGACATGTTGTGTGAAAAAACTGTTTTAGCACCTGCAATTTTAAAAGTGCAGACCATGAATAAAGACCTTCTTCTGACTTACTGGACAATCTGTACAATGTAAGTATATTTGAAGTGTGGCAGACATTGGTGAGGCTGCACATTTCTATGTTGCCATCCTGTAATATTGAACTAAAGAAAGAGCCCCAAACTTGCTTCTTGGGAATTTGGAATCCACTTAAATACTACTTAAAGCTCAAGAATATCAGTTCAACAATGACAGCCACATACAATTGAGAACACAACAATGACTGGTAATGTATTTGAGGTAATTATCTTCATTTTTCAGATACCATTATTTCATCTGATGTACTTCTCCAATTCAAGTGACTAGAGTTGAAGTTAGTTTTGCGATGAGCAGTAACAAGGAGCCACTAAAAATTGTTGGCCTCAATCTTGAAACCCTATGTTTCCCACAGTCAACTATATGGCGGTTGTTCCAGATTTGGAGATTAAAAACAATCTAGACAAAATTCAAAGTTAAAAAATGTAATCAATTCTGAAATACTTCAACATTGAAGTCCTGCAAATTTACATGCTGTGCAGATTTACTGCATATACTTAGATAAAGAAAATCATCATTATTTTCAGTGTGTATATTTTTATTGGTAGCTTTAATATTTTAGCACAGTAATTATATTATTCACAATATTGTCATATATTTAAGTTAGATTTACCACGTTTACAAGGAATGTTATAAAACCTGATTGCAAGGAAATAATTGCAAGCATCATGATTACCATCATAATCATCTGAGCAACGTTGGATATAGCAGGTCGTTGGTAATATGGTGAAGAGAATGTCTAGAAATTAGATGCACATGATGGACATATAATCATCCTAGGTATTTTAAATCTACACATAGACTTGTCAAACCAAATTAATGTTAATAGTGTGGAGGATAATGCTATGAACTTTATGAGAGATAATTTCTATATCAGTACATTGAGGGATCAAGGAAAGGATAGACTATTTTAGATCTGGCGCTGTGTAATAAGGAAGGGTTAGCTAATAATCCAATAATTAAGAGGTTGTTAAAGAAGAGTGAGCATGACAAGGACAGAAGTGTGTATATACTGAAGATTGTAGTTAATTCTGCAACTAGGTTTTAAAACTAGTGGTGTACCAGGAAATCTGAATTGGCTTTGGTACTTTGAGAAGCTACATTTAAAGCTATAGCAGTAAACAAGCAGTGGCTAACATTTAATGAATTAATAAAGGTTCAAAGGTTCAAAGTTTCATTTAATTGTCAAAGTATGCATGTACAATACAACTCTGATATTTGTCCACTCTAGATAGCCATTAAATTTAGAAATTACATGGGTATTGATGAAAGGAAAGACATCAATTCCCCCCCCAATGGCATGAAAAAGAGAAGAAACAAAATTCGCAGACCTGAAAAGCCCCCCCTCACCCGCAACAAAAAACAGCCACAAAAACATTCAATGATCTTTTACACATAACTATCCATGCCTCCATCACTCGCAGAAAACAACAGTGACAGTAATATAATTTATAAGCAATACATTGTATATCCTGGAAAGGGGTGTATCGAGAGACTTCAGAATTCAATGGAAGATCAAGAATGTGCAAGGAAAGGGAAAATAGAATATAAGAGTAATCCAGTGAGAAATATAAAAAATGCATGGTAAGGCCTTGCATAGATATGCAAAATAGAAAAAAGATAATGAGTTCCTTACTAGCTGAAAGTGAAGAAATTGTATTGGAGAATAAGGAAAGGGCAAGAAGTTAATAACTGTTAATAATGTGTCCTTACAGAACAAGATAACAAATACCTCCAGTCAAGGTACAGATCTAGAGTTAATTTTAATGTAAAGCTATTTTACAGGTCAATGGGACTCAGAACTGGGCCTTGATGCTCCTAAGTTTTGATGGATATGGTTGTGGAGGTAATAAATACTCACCTTTTTTTTCCAAAATTTTCCAAAATTCCATACAATCTTGAAATGTTGCATCATACAAAAAGGCATCTTTAAAAGCTTATCAATATTCATTATGAAGCCACAATATAATAAAAATAGTTCAGATAGAATTTTGTAAGGTTATTTTCAATGATTAAAAATGAGTTAAGTATTGAAAATAGGCTCACATAGATTAATTTAATGTGCTTATCTTCATTTCAGCCTTTTAAAAAATATAATGCAGCAGGTCACCACAAGGAATACTTGTAACACACAAGTTAAATCATAATCTATTGTAAAATGCTGCTGAATTGTGCAGATTCATTGTAGATTTTAAGTTTGCCATGCTATAAGTGAGCTTAGGTGGAAGAAAAAAATAATTCTAGAACTTCAGTACATTTGGGATACAACTTTCACTTGGACCGATGATTGCACCCATAGTTGGGAAGCCAAAACCTGACCAAATAGACGTACACAGGATGGAGGAAGAAGTTTAGCAGTAGTTGCTGAATGGGCTAGACATTACAGTACTTGTAAAAACTAAAGGATGCAAGGTGGTAAAAGTTATGTTCTTTCATGAAGTGCAGAAGATTGTGATGGAGGCACTTGTGCTTATTTGTACACATTGTGGTACTGGCAGCAGACCTGGGGGTTTGATGGCTGACACTTGGAGGAAAGATTATGTACAAAGTTTTCCAGCAATGCAATATCAGGATTGGGCATGCAAGAAAAATGCAGTATGTACTCTGACTTCGAATTATGACAAGTTTTATGTTGAGGGAAGATGATGATCGAAATCTAGTATGATAATTTAGAATTGTGTATTTTAAAACAGATTAATTTCCAAAACTAAGATACTAAAATTATCAAAAATTCATGAAAAATTGTTTAGCACATTTGGAAGGTAAAACATGCTGATATATTAAGCACTAAAATATTTGACAGGTCACAACTGAAATGTTCAAAAATCGATTATTTCCCTACTGATCTCTTCAGAACTAATATTTCCCCAATGATTTGGACATGCCTGTATATATATCACAAATGCATTGCTTCAGGGTTGCCTAGTAACACTTCTGCTAGTCTTGTCACCTCAACCACATTTACTCTAAGTAATTATTTTACTTCAGATTAACACAGAGTAGTTTGATGTCATGGAACCTATTGGCATCAGGAACATGTGTGTTTGTTTTAAAGTAAAAGGCAATGTCTCAGTGCAGAAGATTCAGAATCTAATGTGTGCTGACCCAGCTGATCTCAGACAATCAGTGGAATGTTTTGAACGCAATGATTATGGATATCAAGAGTGAAAAAATTAAGCACTCTAGTATGCAGTGACACCTGGTGGAAAATACATGCAAGTGAAGATAAGTTGTTGCTACAAGCTTGTGGGTGCATTTTAAAAAGAGAAGAATTGGAAAAGCAATGGAGACAGTAGAAAGGCTAGCACAAAAGAAACAAACAGTCAGAGGATGTGATCCCCAGCCACCATTCAACATGTATAAAATAGGAAACTGGAACTGTCGTTCTTGCATTAGGTCAATCTGGTTCTAATTTTTCATGAGGATGTTCCAGCATGTGTCAGTGCTGGAGCTTGGACAAATGTCTTGTACTTAAGATCCAAGCCATCCACATTATCTTCTGGTAATAGGAACTGTAACTGGTGTTTTTCCATTATTTGTATGTTAGGAAGTTGCAACATATTTTTTACTTGCAGATAAGTTGAAACATACTTTTCAATTGTTTCAATTTCTTTAAAATCCAATGGATTGTTAGTTTAGTTTTAGAGAGAGAGGGCAGGGAAGCAATTGTTTGTTCAGGAAAAAAGGAAAAGGCAAGTATTTGTGGCAACTGGTAGAAATAAATTAGTGAGTTGATCTTTTATCTTGTAGTGACTTGCAGTCTGGAATGCTTACCGCAAAGGCTAATAGAGGAAGATTCAACAGTAACTTGTAAAAGGAAATTTGATATTTGCATAATGTAAAAACTTGCAAGGTAAAGTGGAATGAGAAAAGTGAGATTGATATCATTTCAAATACCTTGAGCAGACATGACAGCTGAAAGGCAAAATTCAGTGATTGTATCAGTACTGGAATTCTAAAGTAAAAGAGGAAATGGTGTAAATGCTAAACAAGATGGGAAATAATTCTGGATAGAAAATAGAGTTAATATTTCAAATAATAATATTTCATCAGAATCATTGCAACATATGATCCAAATTATTATATCTGTTTCTCACTCCATTGCTACTGGCTGATCTGCTGAGTATTTCATCATTTCCCATCACAAACCACTGCAATTTCATAATATTTGTAAATGTATATGGTGGATAAAGTTGATCCTTGATTTTTCCTTATTTTAATTTTGCCTTCTCTCAGAGTTGTTTTCAAAATGCCTTGACTTTTGTGCTCAAAAGATGATGGGGTGGGGGATTAGACTGTAACTTGGTAGAATATGTGGAATAAATTAAAGTAAATATTATTAGATTGAATGCAGCCTATTCCAACGCACATCATCCAAATGTACCATGGCTCATTAGGCAAAATGGTAGCTGAAAGAGGTTGCATTGTGAATTTATAAATTTATGAAATGAGGGTAAAGATTTTGAAGTAAAAAAGAAACAATAAAGGAACTGAATTTATTATCTTGTTAAAATGGAATGCAAGTGTAATTCAACAATAAAATTGATGCTACTAATTGCTGACACATGAATAACCAATGATAAAGGTAACAAAGTATAATACTTACTCCATAATGTTGTAAATGACAAATGTTTCAGCACATGGTAACTAGGCATTACAACCTATGCAACAAAATAATCAGTATATTACCATACTTTTCTTAAGTATGTCCTTGTTTCACTCACCTTTCCTTACAATCCCTTTAGCAGAGGATCCCAGCCTGGGGTCCACAGACCCCTTACTTACTGGTATCAGTTCATGGCATTAAAAATGTTGGGATCCCCTACCCTATAGGTGCCTTCTGAAACTATTGAGAAGAATTCCTTGTTGGTGGTACCATACAAAATGTTTCAAAACTTAAATGGCAAACCACCTCAATGTTTCAAATAATTAAACATTCTAACCCACTTTAAGATAAATTAGAATAGTCCTTTAAAACATTTTAAAACACCCATTCATAGCATTATAGTATTAAATACACCATCTACAAAGCTGGTGATACTATTTTTAAAATGTGATGCTTAAACCTTATACAGTAGTAGAAACTTAATTGTAAATGATAGAAGTCTGTCCTTAACCTGTTCACTCATAGTAATAGCTATATTTAAAACCAAGACACCAATACATTTTTTAAACAATTTTTAAACAATTTTATCAACTTGTCCTGCCATCACAAAAATAGAAGTTCTTTTAATCTGTAAGTCCTTTGTTAAAGTTGTGAAGTCAGTTAACTTTACCTCATTATTTTGTTTTACTTCCCTGCAGTACATTTCACCTAGCATTTCAGTCTGTGTCTTCTTGGAGTCTTCTTTTCACTCCTTACCTTGCACTGCATTTTCAAGTTTCATGCTATCTTTTAAACTATCTCCCAATATCCAAGTCATGGTAAGTTACTACAGTGAATTCTGGTTAATTGAGAATACGTCAAGAGCTGTACATTTTGGCCCAATTAAGCGGCCGCTTCAATTAGCTGAAGTTTCATGGAGATACATAAAAAGGTACAAAAAAAAAAGAAAAACTACCATTTAACTGAGTAACAAGTTATGTATTTGAGTGAAATACAGTACAAATTAAAACACTATCAATACTACCACAGTATTATAAAACTGTACACTAGTTCCTAATAGTTATCGATGGACAAACTCATCTGCCGCGTATGATAACGCGTAATTGATTGATGGTAAATTGAACAAAATCAGTGCAGGTACCTAGTGTAGATAATGGACTGACTCCAGACAATGCTTTCAACAACTGCATCCTCCAAATCTTCATTTTCATTCTAACATTCAAGATGATTGTCAATACTTTCAAATTCTTCATAGGTCCTAACTTGTTGAGTAGTGAAATGGTTTCAATAGACAATAGACAATAGGTGCAGGAGTAGGCCATTTGGCCCTTTGAGCCAGCACCTCCATTCAATGTGATCATGGCTGATCATCCACAATCAGTTCCCCGTTCCTGCCTTCTCCCCATATCCCTTGATTCTGCTATCTTTAAGAGCTCTATCTAACTTTTTCTTGAAAGCATCCAGAGAATTGGCCTCCACTGCCTTCTGAGGCAGAGCATTCCATAGATCCACAACTCTCTGGGTGAAAAAGTTTTTCCTCAACTCCGTTCTAAATAGCCTACCCCTTATTCTTAAACTGTGGCCTCTGGTTCTGGTTTCATTTTCAGTCGTGGCCATTACTGGCATCTTCAAGTCTAAATGCTTGAAGCCACACCAAGCAAAACAGTTCTGATTGTCTTACTACTACTTCTCGCCAACTATCAGTGACAAAAATCACTGCTTTTTGAACACAAATACAACTGACACTATTTAAAAACTATTTGCGCTAAGCACGGTACAGTGTCCAAAGACCACACAAGTGCATGCATCTGACACTAGTTAGAAACTGTTTGACAATAGTCTCTTGCCTCAATTAAGTGGCATAGTGTTCCAAATAAAGGAACCCCAGCCATTTTCTCAATTAGTTTTGTACTTTAAAAGTTGTCCCAAATAAGTAGCTGCCCCAATTAACTGATGGCGCAATTAACTGGAATCTCCTCTATTAAAAAGGATATTCATACCTTGGATACCATTGTATATGTATGTATTCTTAAGTGATAAACAACTCTGCACTATTAATATCTGTGTACCATTTGTTAGACAATTCTAGATCTGAGCTACTGTGGCTTCTTTAACCCCAAAGTTCCATTATGTGGCAATTTCTGAAAATTTATTAATGAATCATAACTTCATTAAACATGATTTGATTTTAATAAAGCTATGTGATCTCCCAAATAACAAATAATTTTATCTCAGATTCTTGTCTTTAGGTATGCCCCCACCACTGATTTGATCCTAATTATTTGGTAGTTGCTTGATTTATTCCTTCCTCTGTTTTAATGGGGTACCTTTATTAACATTCCACTTTAAGCTATGACAGCTGCTCTCCAAGTGCCTGAATTTGCTAGTTCCTTAGAATGACTATGCCCAGTGCTGTGTAGACTAAAGCTCAATGAAATGAATCCAATAATTTATACACCATTATTTATTCTCAAGTAGCCTTGTGGTTTAAATCATTTATTCACATTCTTCATGTGAATTGAAACTGAATGACTAGGAGAAGTATTGTTCAATTACTCTGTATCTTAAACAGATATCTATAGACTTTTGGGGGGATTTGGATGTGACCTATATTACCATGCAAACGATGAAGATTCTGTTGGGCTCCGATAAAATTGCTGACCTTTTGAATGTTCATTTTGTCACACTTCGTTAAGCAATCAATGCAAGCCACATCATTTAAAAAGTTTTATGGCATTGATCCCATAAAATCACAAATGCAAGTGACTGGTCTCTTGTCACGGTTAAATTCTACCTCATTCACTGCACTGTAATAACATATGTTCAACCGAATGAATACAAATCCTTGGAAACTGTGAGTAGATGTGTGGTATTTCCAAACTGTTAATACAACAGAAGCCTACCTTTCAAAACAAATTAGCTGTTCGCGTCAGTCATGTCTTCAATCAAGAACTTCATTTGTTTTCAGAAAAATACAGAATGACCAAGAATCAGTTTACACAGGTCCACAGCCTGAATGGGCAGTGCTCTCATTTGCTTAGGTTGCTGTAGCCCACGTTTCAAGGCAATACAGTTCTATCAATTTATCAATACTGCAACATTAGCACCTCCTTTTATCCCAGAATTCCTTCTGTTTTATTTTGTTGGGTCAAATAAATTTAAAAGAAAGCATACAAGCTGTTGTGTTAATTATACCCTTTTGTCATCTGCTTGTCTGAATTTTCAAAAATAATTATATTATGTGATTAGATTTTGCATGACATTTTGATCAACTAAAAAGAATCGTATCAGTATGCTCATCTATCATTCTAATAATTTGCTGTACTTCTGTCCAGCAACTATACTTTGGCCTCAAATGGAATAATTTGTTATCAGAGCTAAGATATTCTTAATTTATCCAGCTGCTTTCTTTCCCACAGGTGACCAGTTCATGCTCAGAATCTCCCTTGTGTTCCATAATATTTGCAATCTTCAAGGCCCCTATTTGAAGCCAGGTGAACCAGCTTTAAAACAGCTGCTAATTTCCATGTGATAATAGACTCAGCAAGCACTTGTCTCATTCTGAATACAGGACAATCTTATCTTGGAGTAAAAATGATGCCAACTAATTTAAATGCTGTTGAGATTAACTTGTATTCCATGGAAAGTATACAAAACACACATACTGTGGTATATCTGCAACAGAAAAGGTGTCATATCTGCAGTTTACTTCCTATTAGCTTCATCCAGACATGGACCAAGTTATATTCTTTAGGAGTGGCATGGGAAGTACAAGTAATTTTGCTAACCTGCAGGATTTTATACCTTTCCTGCAATGTTTCGAAACAGCTTTTGAAAGAAAATGTAACCATTGTGTTCTTACAATTTCAATAAAATTTGATTAATCTTGTGTATATATATATATATTGTTTGATCAAGCTTTCTTGTTTGATTAGAGCTTAGGAGACAATGGCGCCTAATGGCACTCCTTTGCTTGCATCTTTGGAAACAGCTCTATTTCTATCTTTAATGTTTCTTTTCCCTTTCAGGGGTCTTTTGAAGACCCTGACCTGGAGTTACACACAGACTTTGGTTCTTTGCAGGAATGGGACCTGCTCTCGGGGTCTCACGACTGGCCGTTATTCCATATACCAAGGATGCGGCCTAGGTTAACGCACCTTCAGAGTTTTGGGATTTCATGGCTCTGGAGGCGGGTGGACTTGAGGCCGGTGCCTCTGCAGGAAATTGGTGTGTTGTGGGAGATGGAAGGTCAAAAGCGGCAAGATGGCTGCAGGCTGTGTGCACTGAGGCCTGAGATCCTTGGGCACAGAGCTCGGAAAAAGAGTCACAAAAAACTTTTAATATCATAAATCAGCAAATTGTTTGTTATGTCCCTCTCGTTGTGAAACGGGGACACCTTTTTTTTCCTTATTAGGGAGACAGAGAGAGCCTGTGGTATGTCGAATTAGCAGGTGAATAAGTAGTCTTTGGGTTACTGCAAGTCTGTGTCTTAATTGATACCTTGCTACAGGCTTGTGCTCGGTGGGGGTCGGTGATGCTTTTTTTGCTGGTGGGGGAGGGGGGAATCATGGCTTTACTGCTGCTTACATGTGGGAGGCTTTGGGGTTCTAACAATTAACTGTCATTCATTCTTTGGGAGCCCTCCTCTGTTTTCATGGATGGTTGTGACGAAAAAGAATTTCAGGATGTATGTATATTGTATACATTTCTCTATTATTAAACATACTTTTGAAACCTTTGATTAATTATGGGTTATATGTAAAAATACCTTAATTGTATATGTCATCACAGTACCACATGATATGGGTACGTCTCGCTAAAAGTAAAAGATGAAGTTACACTCGCGTTTTTGGCCTCCCCAAGCCTTCCCTTGAACTAATTTAATGCTTTGAAGATACAAAACATAACATTGGTGATGAGGTATTTTTAAGACAAGCCCGAGTTGGCTCCTGACCTGTTAAAGCGGAGTGAGATGTTCAACCTAAAGAAAAAATGAAGTGAGCAATGTCGAATGTAAAAGAAACAGCCCAGCTCACGAAGACACAATTGAGTTTTTAAAGAAGGCCATGAACAGAAGAATTCAGAGTTCATAAAGAGTGAGTATCGGTGATAAAAATCATTTTAAAAATCAGAAATAGCTGGCTCCGTCAGAAATATTGATGAGTTTGATTACACAATGGGTAATTGGCTCATGTATACTGAGCTATTGGAACTGTATTTTGAAACAAATGAAATAGCCACTGAAAATCAAGTACCAATTTTGTTAAGTGCATTGGATTTAAAGGCATACAGTTTGCTTCAAAGTTGGACTACTCCAACCAAACCTGCAGAAATGAGGTTTCCTTAAAGTAATGAAGGAACACTTAGAACCAAAGCAATTGTTGGTTTCAGATTGCTTTAGGTTTCATAAATGGAATCAAAAGGAAGGAAGGTCCATTTCAGCGTATGTGGCTGAATTGAAAAGGTTGTCTGAACATTGTTATTTCGGTAATGGGCTTAATGATACACTAAGAGATTGTTTAGTTTGTGGAATCTTTAAAGAAAGCATTTACAAATGGCTCCTAATTGAAGAACAACTTACATTCAAAAGAGCATTTAAAATTGCTGTTTCAATGGAAACTGCAGGCAGAGGTGTAATTGAATTGCAGGCAGGAATGAAAGTGAGACTGAATAAAATTGCAGCATCCCTACAGCAACTAGGCTGAACGAACAGACTGTGTCACTGTTGTAGCAGGGGTTCACATACACCAGACAAATGCAGATTTAAAGGCAAAACTTACAGAACATATATCAAGGTAGGTCACATACAAAGAGCATGTCAGGCAGACAAAATAAATGGACTGCACAGGAAAGAGAAAAAGTTAAAAGGTCAAGTTGCAGTTTCAGAAAGAGCACTGATCTGCATGTGGTTGATGAAAGATTTGATGATGCTGAGAATGACCCAGGACTGTGCAGCTTTGAGATTTGAATTGTGAAAATTAACAACAGACCAGCAATATTGTCTACTCCAGAAGAAAACGGCAAATTAATTAAAATGGAATTAGACTCTGGCTCGGCTGTTTCAGCCATTTCACAAAATGAGCTTGAATGGCATGTTGAAGATATGAAACTGAAGCCTGCAGATATCCAACTAAGAACTTATACCAGAGAAAAGATACTTCCTGTGGGAATGACATCCGTAACAGTGAAATACAACAACCAATAAGCCACATTGAGCTTGTATGTGGTAAAAACAGAAGGACTAGCATTGTGGGGGTGTGATTGGCTGAGACAACCACAACTCAGTTGGTGATCCAGCCACAATTTGCATGCCACATACCTGGCAATGAAGCCAATTGAAAGCAAATTAAGAAAGGTACTGAATGATGCCATGCTAAACACCACGACCATTGCCCAGTAGAGGACAATCAGTTACTGATGCCAATCCCTGTGCCTCCGGTTGGAAAGCATTTTCGACCAGGGAAGGACAATGCTGCTCAGCGCGAAAGTGACAGAAACAATGGTCCAACTACAACAGTATTTGCAGGCAAAATATCTAGAAAAGATTCCAATATGTTCATCAGACAGTTACTTGCAAAATATGGCTATGTTTTAAGTTGGATGAGAGTTCAAGGAGCTTCCAAAAGGTTTAATAGTTCCATTTAATATCAGAGTATGTGTACAATATGCAACCTGAAACTCTTGGTCTTCACAGACATCCACGAGAAACTGAAGAATGAATGACAGTGAAAATGTTAGAAGCTCAAAGCCCCCTTCTCCCCTCTCCCATGCACAAGTATCAAGCCTACCTCCTCCTCTTATTTCAGCAAAAAAACATCAGCACCCACCACCCACCAGGTAAGCAATATCAAAGCCCCCAAGACAGACCATGATTTGCAGTACAGATAATCTAATCATTCACTTCAGCAATTCGGCAGGCCACAGGTTTTCTCTCTCTGTAATAAAGGGGCAGAGAGGTATCACACTGTGAGAGGGGAGACCAACAAAAACAAAACAACTTGCTGATTTAAGGTGTTAAAGTCTGCTGCATCACTTTTTTCAAGAATCAGCAGCAAACTCGTCCCCACCAATGAGAGAGAGAGAGAGTGGTTCGCTGAGTACAGAGACCTCCGACAGCCGATCCGCTGTTCCCAATATTCCATTTTCTCACGCGACGCTTGTCAGTGGCACTGACATAGATTTGGCTTGTTCACAGGGCCGCTAAGCCTCAGAACCCCAAAGGCACATTCGTCTTCTAGGCCACACCTTTGGGATGTCGAAAAATGGGCAGTCAGTGAATCCTGGGAGCAGGAACAATCGCTGTAAAGAGCCACAGTTTGAGTGCAGCTGCAAGTCAAGGGCACTGAATTTGAAAGCATTCGGCTATTGTGAGTATAAAGAACCAGAATCTACTCTGCGTGCATTAAGGTAATTGCATCAAGTTGGAGACAAAACACTGCTTGTAACAGGAGATGCAAAGACCAAAGCACAGCCGGATGAATGGAAGGCCAAAAAAGAAAATAATCAATGGAGAGACGACAACAGAGGATTTGTCAAATGATTTTGTGGATGCTGAAACCAAAAACAGAGATCAGATCATAAAGGGAGCAATAGAAAGATTAATAAGTGAATCCTCCCGTTAACTAAATGGACCCTCATAAGATCAAGATGCACAACCTAGAAGAAAAAGGAGGGAAGAGATGGAGAGAAAGAATGTGTAGGAGAAGGTGTGAAAGCAAGAAGGAACATGGGAAAGGAAAAGAAAGGGATTGAAGTAGATCCAGAGAGGACAAAAGGAGAAGAAAAGTGTTTAGAGCTGTCAAAATCTCTTCCTGCAGTCTCAGAGTCAACTCCTACAAGCATCACCGAGGGCGCCTCAGAACCTGAGATTATTTTCACAGCCTCACCTGCCTCTTGAGTGGGATCTTGCTTAACAGGAAAGATGTTATCTCACAAGACTAAGAAATCCACCACAGCAGCAAAATCTTTAAGCCTGAGAGACACAATTTAAGATTTGCTATACTATTGATACCTGTGTATAATATTTGTATTATATAGTATACTGTGTATATAGTTGAGATGCATTCTATATTGAGTTGGATCAGCATGACATCTAAAACCTTGATGAACTACTATAGCTGTGTATTAGATAGTAGATTAGCTGGCTGCATCACAGCCTGGTATGGAAACACTAATGCCCTTGAATGGAAAATCCTGTAAAAAGTGGTAGCAATGGCCCGGTCAACCATGTATAAAACTATTCCCACCATTGAGCACACCTACATGGAGTGTTGTTGCTGGTAAGTAGAATCTATCATCGGGGATGCCCACCACCCAGGTAATGCACTCTTTTTGATGCTGCCATCAGGATGAAGGTACAGGAGCCTTAGGACTCACACCACTAGGTTCAAGAACAGTTATTACCCTCAACCATCAGGCTCTCGACCAGAGGGGATACTTCACTCAACTTCACGCCCCATCAATGAACTGTTCCTTCAACCTATGGATTCACCTTCAAGGGCTCTTCATCTCATGTTCTTGACATGTATTGCTTATTTATTTACTATTATTATTTCTATTTTTTCTTTTGTATTTCCACAGCTTGAGCTCTTTTGCACAGTGGCTGTCTGCCTGTTATGGTGTGGCCTTTCATTGATTCTATTATGGTTATTGTAGTTACTGAGTATGCCTGCAAGAAAATGAGTCTCAGAGCTGTATGTGACTGTGTATGTACTTTGATGTTAACTTAGAACTTTGAACTTTAGTATTATTACTTTGTGTCATAGTGTGTGTTGTCATTTCTGTGCTGCTACTAAATATTCCTGACACAACAAAAGTTGAAGATTGTATACAAAGGTAAAACCAGAAGACAAACTATCATTGTTGGGAATGTCAGGTGGAAGTTTGGAATGGATGACTGAGCATGGAGTACAGCAACGTACTAGGTTAGATAAGGTTGGAAAATAAGGACTTGTTCCCCAAGCCTGGATAGAACAGTGTAAGCTAGGACAGTATTGAGTGGGAATGGAGCAGCAAGTTAACGTGGCAGGCCAGTCATTGTTCCGTGTCACTGGGCTGGGCAGAAATACTCTGCAACCCATCATCTAACCTGTGCTTGGGTTTTCTGAGTGATCACATTGTGAGTACCAACTGCAGAAAACTAACTGAGAAAAGGTGCAGAGACTGTAAATTTCTGCTTCATTTTAAAAGAATGTTTGAGGCCTAGTATTGTGTTAAGGGAGGAGTTAGAAGAGAAATTATGCACCTCCTGAGCCAGGAGAAAGTGAGTGTGTGCTGGAGGAGATGGAAGGTTGGAAAAGGTCATTGTAGATTGTTACAAGATGACTCAGAAACAAGTATCGAATCATTATCAAATTGTATTTGGTGGAAGGTTGCTATGAGCAAGTGATCTGTTGCAAAGCCCAGAGTACAACAGGAACCGTTGAAACAGTGCTTTGGGTCTTCTGAGGGCATGAAAAGCGATATATAAATGCGTAGCTCCCCCATTTCTACTTAGTACAAATTGAATGTGTATCATATTATTAAATCAACTCCTTTGAGTAAATGCATCACTGTCTGGTATGGAGGGGCTACTGCACAGGACCAAAAGAAGCTGCAGAAGGTTGTAAATCTAGTCAGCTCCATCTTGGGCACTAGCCTATAAAGTACCCAGGACATCTTTAGGGAGCGGTGTGTCAGAAAGGCACCTTCCATTATTAAGGTCCTCTAGCACCCAAAGCATGCCCTTTTCTCACTGTTACCATTAGGTAGGAGATACAGAAGCCTGAAAGCACACACTCAGTGATTCAGAAACAGCTTCTTCCCCTCTGCCATCTGATTCTTAAGTGGACATTGAAACTTTGGGCACCACCTCAATTTATTTTTAATACACAGTATTTCTGTTTTTACACATTTTTTATAAGCTATTCAATATACGTAATTGATTTACTTGTTTATTTATTATTATGTTTTATTTTATTTATTATTCCTATTTGTTTTCTTTCTCTGCTAGATTAGGTATTGCATTGAACTGCAGCTGCAGTTAACAAATTTCACGTCACATGCCGGTGATAATAAACCTGATTCTGATTCATATAATCTTGTGGAGGCCTGTCCTGTTTCTTTACAGGGTAAAATGAGCAATATCTTTCCTTAAAACTTTCTTGATAGTAAAGTTTTAGTAATTGTCATAGTTTGAAGGTAGGTACAAGGGGGATGTCAGAGTTAAGTTGTTCACACAGAGAGTGGTGGGTGTGTGGAATGCACAGCTAGCGAAGGTGTAGAGGCGGATACAATAGGGTCTTTTAAGAGACTTGTAGATAGATACATGGAGCTTAGAAAAATAGAGGGCTATGCAGTAGGGAAATTCTAGGCAGCTTCTAGAGTAGGTTACATGGTTGGCACAACATTGTGGGCTGAAGGGCCTGTAAAGTGCTGTAGATTAATAAGTTTCTATGAAATGTCAGTGGTGTTATTTATAGCAGCAGATCTTGTTCTTTCACTGATTCCAAAAGGGTCCACTATTCCTTTGTAATGTGAATTCCTTTTTAGTAAATGTCAAGAAAGTTCACAGTACCATGCAAAGTCAAGATTACACATGAAATGTGATCTCTATCTGCATTTATCTTGTTCCTAAACGATGATTCATTCAATCTCTTTAGTGGTCGGATTTCACATGGAAGTGACAGGTTTTTCTTGTGACATGTTAATATGAATCAAAAATGCTTTTAGCTAATGTACATCATCAGAATTCAAATTAAATAGCTTGATGCATAACTTTATCCATGCCACTTCCTGTTTCAAAGACGTATTTTATTCTTCTTTACTCAAATGAGAATTATTTCAAACTGTTAATCCTGGCAAGATGTGGATATTTTTTCTTTGAATTTTGCTCTTGTCTCTATAGTAGTAACTTTAGTAGTAATTTAGTACTACTTTTGTATTTCAAAAGTATGTAACAGGTGATGACAGGTGAAAGATGCAACTCTTACAAATTATATACGGGTAATTCTTTTCTTTTGAGAGTGTAGATTCCAAACTAAACTTACTCATGTGATTTTTGTTATCTCTGACTTTGAACTGAAATTCACTCATTTTCTCTTGTTTCTATTAATTATTATTTCCAGTCTTCTAAGTTAATTTCTACTAAACTTGCTTAATTTTCCTTAATTCTTTTTATCAAGGTGTTTAGATTTGTCATAAAAGCCTTGGTGTCTAGCTGCTAAGTCTATTCCTACTGGTAGCTATGGGTGTGTCAAGAAGAGTTCCACTTTTACAACAGCCTTCAGTTTATACATTTCTCCTCAGTGAAGCCCTTCACCCTGTTTGGGTGAAGCAAATACTTCTTTTAACATTGTCATCCCGTAATTGTTGTTTCACAGATTTAAAAAAAATGAAAATCAGATTGCAGAGAACAAGGAAACTTTGCTTATTTTCAGAAATGAACTGGAATGAGAGAGGTTCATAGTTCTCCAAGAGGCCTTTGGCTCATTATATTCCTGCTGGCCAGAAACAAATTGCTTGGAATCCTCCCACTTCCCAGTTCTAGGTCCTCAACCTTGTAGATTATGGCTCTTTTCAGCTGCTCCTTGAGAAAACTTTTAGAAGTGATCTACAACCTTTAAGTCTGAAAGCCAAGTTGACTGGCTAAGAAGTTTTCTTTTCCCTCAAGCACTCCTCTAATCATTCCACCAATTAACTAAATCTATGTTCTTTTGCTGCCAAAGGAAAGAGATCGTTCCTGTTTACCCCATTAAGGTCTTCTATAATTTTACACACCTCATTTAAATATCCCCTCAGTCTTTATATCTATGCTTAAAACTTCCCTTCCCAGAAACAGACATTTCAAAAGAACCAATCAGAACTCTAATTTTCTGCAGCCTGTGATGAAACTCGATATGTACGAGAAACTGCTAATTCTGTGAAAGAAAGAAATCTGATTAATAATTAATTTTTAATCACTTCATCTTAAATGCTAAATCCATTTTAACATCAGCATACATAGATATAATGATTTAATTGCAGATCCATTGTATAATTTAATATTAATACTCTGTCTTCTGAATCATCAGCATCTTTCCTGTAACCTTTCCCGCACATTTCAACCACAGATTTAGTCTTGGATTTTGTTGTGGACCGAGCCTAGAGCAATTTTGCTAGAACTGGTTCAAGGATCGATAAAATTTAGTCCTTAACTTTCTTAAGACATGGGTGTGTTAGCTACCAGGGCTAGGGGTGTTATTTCATAGTCTGCTGAAGCAAAGACATCAATGCCATATTATCAGCATCTCTCAAGGAACCCAAATAGTCAGCTGTTGGTGTAAGACTAAGAATAGGAATACACAGAATTCTTATGGATGGGAGGAGTACTCTAGCTAGTCTTGGTTGCATAGGATAAACCGACTGAAGTGTACCAACTTCTGTTAATGGTTCCTATGTTGGTCAGTCCTGATGCTGACACTGTTCAGCACTGATAACATTTCAATAGTGGCAGACCCATGGCTCCTTTTTATTCAAATAAATGTCATGTTAAGTGACCTGATATCTATCTAAAAATATAAGATTTCTGAAATATGCTTGTACAAAAAATATCACTGACAGTTCCATTGCTTAATTGCTGTGTTTTCTAGGCATAAAAATCGTGTCAGTTTGCTCCAGTTCTATCCCAGAGTATGCATGGCAGCATCTTTAATGTATCTGCCAGGAAAAAATAAACCATCTCAACAGTCCAGGGCATTTCTTCTGTGAATTACTTATAAAGTATATCACTCAGGCAAAAGCAGGACAGCGGGTTAATTTGTAAATAGTGAAATTCCTTAAGTAGGCAATGAGTTGAAAGATATACTAAGGGCATTTGATTTTGAAGGAGTATTGGCCAGCACAAAGGTTAATGCCATGATATTTGAGCAATAGCATTTTGATATCTCTGCAAAACTGTAAAATTCGTAGGGGACCTTTATTCAAATGATAACTGGGTAGTAATTTGCCTCCAATCACTATAGTCGGGGACAAATTACTACCCAACTCTGCTTTCTGCAAGATAGTAGCACTGTGTAAAGAGTTCATTTCCAAAACATGGTTCCACTGAATCCTCGACATCCTCAATATTTATTCCTCTACCAATGTAATTAAACCCGGACTTTATCCCATTACTATTTGTTCAATCTTGGTGTGCGAATTCAGCAGTAGTGTCTTCTAATTAACCAGACTGACCACAATGTAAAAGCTGTAAAATGCCTGAGGATGTTTTGGGATTTCATTCAATAGATTCATTATTTGTGCTTCCAATGGAAGGAGTAATTTCACTCATGCAGTCTGGCCAGCCAGCACCCTGACCAACATTAAGCCATTACCTGTAAGTGGTGATGAAATGGTGGAAACTCTGTGAGGATATTGTAAATGTGAAAGATTGAGAGAGCCGTGCTTCAAACTTCGATGGACATGGAATAATTGGTTCTATTAAATACAACTGAATGACTGCATCAGATTTATTTCTGGGCTACATAATTCTCATTTATCCTTGTTTTCACAAGAATGTTTAATTTCTGTGATTCTGCAACATTTTATACGAGGACTTCACCTCTTGGAGCCTATACCCAACGTTTCCAGCGCCTGGAAGCCTAATGTGGTTAACTGTTCACACCTGAGAGCTGTTGTGAGGTCTCAGTGGGGACAAAGCCTCAAGGACTGAATAATAGCTGCCCTGCCCTGGAGTATCTGACAGCATTTGCCACGAGGTTATGCTGGCAATATAGACTTGTTTTCTGTCCAAACATAGAGATATTTAAGAACTCTTAACGTAAGCATAAATAATCTAACAAAATCTTTTTGATATTATTTCACATGTTAACGTCACTTATATGCATTAAATAATATAATAAATTAATTTTTAAAAATCACAATAATTTCAGAAAAAAACACCTGCCTTTTCCTTTCCTGTGTTAAGAATTTGTACTGAAATGAATGGGATCTCTGGTTCTGTTCCAGGTCTGTCTGGCGCAGGGACAAGGAGATGAATTTTCCAGTTTAATTCTAGGGAATTAGGGCAAGAGTGGCGTTGGATTCCATGTGTAAGACAATGTTGGAACCAATGAGAAAAGCATTATTCCAGAAATTCTCTGAACAGGAAATTTGATTCTGCAAGCTGACTGTGTCAGGGGTGGAGGCAGCAATGCACAGGATTGTAAGGGGTTTCAGAGAGTTGTACACTCGGCCAGCTTCATCACGTGCACAAGCCTTCACACCACTGACAACACCTTCAAAATGGCAGTGCCTCACGAAGGTCGCATACATCATGAAATATCCAAAAATGCCACAAAAACTAAACATTTGCATCTTCTATCCTATTCATCTGCCTCCAATGCTTTCTTCCCTCTTTTTTACTTTTTATTCAGATAGTAGGTTCCAAATCAATGCTATCTTCCTCCTGTTTGATTTTCTAGTATAATGCACTATTTCTTAGAAATTGATGAGAAAATCAGTGAATATACAAAAGTACTTTTATTTTGCACAGAATTTCTAAAAATATGCTGTATATGCCATAACACAGGAACATGATGACATTATTTGTAATCTATGAACAATACCTCAGTAATCTTCCCCACAGGTGCTACCTTGAGCATTTTCAATTCTAAGATTTTTATCTGTAACATTTTGTTTTTGGACTGACAGACCTAGCATTTGCCATGAACTATTTTTTGATCCAAACCAAATCAGAGTACATGGCCTGGAAAATGTTTTGTTACATTATAAGGACACTAAAACTATATATATATTGCATATCATCCTAAAGCTGATGCAGAAGCCTATATATATACACACACACATATATGATTGCAACCTTCAACTGCAAGGTTCACAGAACGATGTTTTCGGGTTTTCATCACGCTGTGCTCTATTTGCTCTATTATAGAGTATTGAACATTTAGATCTTAAAGGACATGATACATTACAAGTAACATCCTTCCTGCTAGGGTTAGTGTTGTAGAGCTGGGGATCTGAGGGGAAAGTTCTTTATCCATAGAGTGCCTGGGATCCAATCCCTGAGAGAGGTGGAAGAAGTGTCTCGGCAACCTAGGCATCGAAAGTTATGGTTCAAATGCTGGAAGATAGGATTGGTCTGGGTGGATGCCAATTGGTTGGCATGAACATGATGGCCCAGATAGCCTGCATGACTCAGTGACTCTCAGTCCACTGTTTGCAAAAGGATTATTTAGGCTGACTGTTCAGTGACCATTCTTTGCTTCAGAGGGCCACTCAATTTCCCATGCATCTGCTGTATTCTGGAGTTGTTATGCAGTGGTCTCCCTGAGGCTGCTGCAAGTGTAAAGACTATCTGAACCAAATTCCAAACCTAGCGTCAGAGTAATATTCAATCAGGTTACATCTAATTGTTACAAACATGTTGTTATTTCTGTTAATGATTTGCCATCCATTATTTTTTCCTGCGTTTTTTTTCTGGGACTGAGAATGATTAGAGCCCTAGGAATGGATATCTTTCTGTTGCTTTGGCTTTGCATCTGTCTCTATCCATCGGTTTTGGAGAGGTAGTTGGAGAGTCACAGAATGGTGTATTTTCACCTCAAGAGATCAATTGATAGTTGATCCAAATATGGATTTGGACGGATGTGACATAAAACCTGTGTACAGAGACCACAGATTCCCTTGGAGTTTGTCAAAGAACTTCTCACAGAGCCGCAGGCAGACGTGCATGTTTTCACAACACAGGTGGTTCCATTGATCAGAAACAGAGTGGAAATAGCTTTGAACATGTGTAAACCAGGATCCTTCCAAGCAAATATCAAAACCTTGGACTAGAACTTCTGTTTACAATTGAGAATCTCAAGCAGAAGTTATGTTAGAACACAGAACACTTAAGGTTATATTACTGTACCATGTATCTTAATAATACAGTCCAAATCATTATAACTTTAAAAAAAAGCCATAACTCTTTCAGAATTTCTAACTTAAAATCTTTCCATCTGCCATCTGGTAATTCTGCACTACAGTTATTAAGTGGTCTGTGAATGGGAGAAGCACACATAGATTCAGTAGAAATAATGTTTCATTACAGTGCAAGGTCAGCTATGTTCACTGCTAGCACAAGCAGTCCCCAAGGAGCAGTTACCATTGCACTAGCACTTTATTATGGACTTCACTGTGTTTTATTCCCATATCTCTGTTTACTGTGAATATCGACGTGAGGAGCCTATTCCATTTATTTAAATGTTCTTTAATCCCTTGTGGACACGGCTGTCTTCCACTTGTGTCACCCCAGAAAAATGCACTACCTTGAATAATTCTCAACCTTATAAGTACTTCGTCAGTCGGGTGTTCTCATTTTCATGAGATTTTATGGGACTTGGTACAAAACAGGACCAATAATATGATGTGCCCATGGACATTAAAACATTAAATATTAAACTCTAAACATGTGATTGTAGCATTCTAAACATGTGATTATAGCATCACCCTATAAAATCTATAGTTTAACAATATACTTTTAATGCATCATGAATAGACAGATGTTAGATTTGTACTGGGTGTATAACAAATCAAAACTTTGTGGTCTGCAGAGGCATATCTTTATAATGTTATCTGTTGCTAGCAAACAGACTGACACCTTTGTTATTTCTCAATCCTTTTTCCTCAGTCTGTAGGCCCACAGCCATGGTATCGCTGGACTCGAAATAGAAGACTAAACAAAGAAAGGAAGTTCTGTTCTTATGAATAATGATCTTTAAACATAGGTTGTTACTGGGAGACAGGACTGAATTGTAATTTATTATTAGTTAAGGCCCTGGTTTGTAATCAAAACCAGAAATGCAGGAAGAACTTAGCTAGTCAATCAGTCTATAAATGGTTCATAATGTGCAATTCCATAAGGCACAAAAAATGCGTTCATGCTAATTCAATGAGAAACTCCTACTAAAATTAATAATGTTTCTGACTGATATCTGAGGCCATTACATAGAACTATGATATTTTATAATTCTGTAACATACGAATGGCATCAAATTTATTATTAAAATCCAATAACTGTATTGGAAGTCCTGAATCAGGGCCAAAAGCATCCCTTTGTCTCTACATTACATACAGTATAAACTACATTGCTGTTAAAATTCTAAAGATGAATTAATACTATTGCTTTTCAATAGCTTCTCTTTGGTCTCCAGGACTGCCATCTCGCTTTATGATTTTTGATCTTGCCTTCCCCATTTCTGAACATGGTCGGCACAACCTTGTGGGCTGAAGGGCCTGTCATGTGCTGTAGATTTCTATGTTCTATGAACAGTCCTTCATCCTTATGTCCAGCATCTTCATTTTGTTGTGCTTAATCCCCACTAGCCCTTCCCACTGAACTCACTTCATTGACGGTGACATAATGCACTTTCCAGGTGAAGCGGAGATTCTTTTACCCTCCTTCCAGTCTAGTGTACTAAATCTGGAATAATCAAATGCAGATTGGGAGATCACTCTGTGGAGCACCTGCTTTCAACCCACAGGAGTATCCTTAAACTTGGTGTAGCCAGCTACTTTAAGTCTCTATCCACCATATTCTGACCAGTTTATCTATGGCCTCCTTCATTTTTATGATAAGGCTCAACACATGGTTGACAAATATCATATATATTGGGCCTACCAGGGTTAATATTGAATTCTCCAACTTTAGGTAACACATTTTCTTTGTCTATATCTGAAATAGCCACTTCTGCCATAAGTCATCCACTTGTAGTATTGATTCAGGTTCTTCTCCTGAGCACAGCCTGGCCTCCATAGCACCTTCCACAACTCTGCTACTAACAAAACATATTACAGACAAAATCACCCCTAAATGCCCCATATAACCTATCTGACTGACCTTCACTCATCTCAGATTTCCCCTTTATCCTATCTATCTTATTTGCCTTCTTGGAAACTTAAAAATAGCTTACCTGTCTCTTCTACTTCTGATGAAGGGTTTCTGACCTGAAGTATTAAACCTGTTTCCCTTTGCACAGCTTCTACCTCATCTGTTGAATGTTTTCAACATCTATTTTTATTTAAGATTTCCATCATCTGCAGGTCTTTTGATTGACAGAAGATGCTACATTCTAGGGATGACATTTCCATGTTTCCTTTTGAAATAACGTTAAGCAAATCACCAAATACACTTTGGCTCATGATACTTTCGTGATATTAACCAGGCGTAAGTATTTTGGGACAGGCATGAACTATTTCATTTGGAAGTTTTGTTATGGAGGAGCTACTATTTTAAACATTTGCCTGCGAAAGGAACAGCTTCTTTGAGTAAACATGTATCAGGTTATTCATCCATTTCGTTCATTAATTTATTGAAAGCTGGGTCAACATTTATTATCCATCCTAAAGGCCCTTGTAACTGTAGTGCAGAGCCAACTTGAAATCCAGAAATGGACACTGTCTCAGAAAGGCAGCATCCATTATTAAGGATCTCCAGCACCCAGGGCATGCCTTTTTCTCACTGTTGCCATCAATTAGGAGGCACAGAAGCCTGAAGGCACACACTCAGCGATCCAGGAACAGCTTCTTCCCCTCTGCCATCTGATTTCTAAATGGTCATTGAACCCTTCGACACTACCTCACTTTTTTTTAATATATAGTATTTCTGTTTTTTACACGATTTTTAATCTATGTATACTGTATAAAGTATATTGAATAAGATTTATTTATTTATTATCATTACTATTATTATTTTCTTCTGCTAGATTATGTATTGCATTGAACTGCTGCTGCTAAGTTAACAGATTTCACGTCACATGCTGGTGATAATCAACCTGATTCTGATTCAGATCTGAATTACCGCTAAAAACAAAATGCCTCCGTTGCTCTGGTGGAAATCTTCCCATGGGTGCTTACGGGAGGGAGTTCTGGGTTTAACTGGTGAAAGAATAGTAATATACTTCAAAGTCAGGATGATGTTTGATTTGGAGAGGAAACTACAGCTTGCAGCTTTCCCATATGCATGTTGCCCTTGAGCTTCTTGGTAGCAAAGGTCATGGGTTGGGGAAGTAGTTGGAGTAGACTAGGGGACCAATTGCAATGCATTTTAAGGAAGGTTCCCAATGCAGGCTACTCTCTGCTGCTGCAAGTTCCTTTGCTACATTTTTATGCTGCACTCATTCAAAGTTTTTAAGGGTGTCGGAAGGTGAGTCAAAGGTCAAAAGATACCTAGTCTCTGCCCTGCTCTTGTAGCCACAAATTACCTCTGTCAATTTAATCTACGTGTTTTAACTATTGGATTTATTTTTTCAGTACTTGTAGCACTAATAAAATTCCAGCCATCAGCACTTTACTCACCTGGATCACTCTGAAGTAAACTCACGTGGGAAACTATTTGGATTGCTCCATCGTGAGCAAGCCAAACTATTTTTGTTATCCTGCCAAAGATGATTCTGGAAAGTGTGGGTTAGCTGCTATATAAGTAAACTTTGATGTGTGTTTTGAAATTTATATTCAGTCTATCATTTCAACAGCACTTTCCCACTTTTGAACCAGAACTTCTAACTGCTATTAATTCACCATTACTGCTGTTGAATCATTAATCTATGCCTTTCCCTTTTTTCCCTGAAATCCTCATTTTTTCTCCCTGAATTCTGCTACAGATACAATTTCTAACATATCCAGGACTCCATTATGCACATCCAATGCTTTGTCAAGTCCCATCAGTCTACCACTCTGAACTTTGGCAGGCCCTATTGATTTTGCATTTAACAAAGCATTCATTTCAAAGTACTGAAGTTTCATCATTATCTTCATGGTCTCAGTGGTTCTCTCTTTTTCAGTGTTTTTTTTTACTACATCTCAAAATATCAAGTCAGATCAAGTCAAGTTTATTATCATTTAACTATATACATGAATATCTTCTTTCTCTCTACTTTAGCATCTAGTCGATCCTCATTGGTCTTTCTTCATGGCCATTTAGCCTCTCCAGTGCAACAGCTTGATTCCAGGCCATTGACCACCAATACTCCACCATAACGTCCTGAAACTCCACCTGAAATCTGGTGTGGGGAGTGCATGGCTGAAATAGTCACTAGTGCATGACTATGATACCTATTTCACAAGGCCATTTGACCTTCTCTAGGACTGTTTCTCTCTTTCCAGTGAATAATAGTTCTGGGCCGTCAAGCAAGTGTATGCAATGAATTAAATTGCCTTGCACAAAGAAACTTCTTGTCATGAGCTGGTATGGATGAAATGGAGGCCAGTGCTCAATTCAGAACACAGAATCTACCAAATCAACAGAAATGAATTGCAGCATTCAGCAACAATTCCATAAATTGTAAAGACAATTTATATTTAAAAAGTTAAAACTAAAGACCCTCTTTGACAAAGGCAAAATGTTCCTTAAAACAGCCAATAACAGGTCTAGAAGCTGTGGTGCTGGTTTTTTTGGGAACAGTTTTTCCTTGAATTTGAAAAGGGAGTCAAAACATGCAGGTCACTTACACTTCATTTACATCCAATATATATTTGCACACATTCTACAGACAATCATCTGAAAATGGCAAATGGAACTTCAGACTATGTCTTGAGAACAAAATAATGGAAAAGCATTAATGCACATGTTGGCTGAGATTACTATTCAATTTTCAGGTATCAAACCGAAATTGAGTAACTGATCCTTTGCTTGAAGGTGACTAAATTCTGAAGCCATCGAAAGCAAAATAATATGTGATCTTTGCAATTCAAAACACTTCCAAGTTTATCACTCTCATCTGAAAGTACCAGATTAATAAAGTAAGAGCAAAACTAAAACATACATTAATTTATATTTACCAACCTAGAAACAAATGAGAAATGGTGACTGACTTGAAGTTAACTGTCTGAGAAGAGCCTTCTCGTGGTTTAAGTCAACATGGTTTAAAAGGAATTATAGTTTCAACTCAAATGCATAAATGCAGAAGATGCTACTGCATACTTCATGGTAGATCCATTACAGTTAAGATCCTCACCTGTTAAATGTTACATTTTTCATCATTTTTTATTACTTCAAATAGAATAATAGGATTCAAGAAGAAGAAATGGTAGATGTCATATTTCTAAACAAAAATTATTTACAATTTGTCGAAATATTTATCACAACATATGGTTCAAAGTACAAAGGAAGTTAAGAATTCAGGTTAACTCTATGCATCACTCCGCAGTTCTATTATCAGGGAGAATTACAAGCTAATTCACATTTGTCTCCAAATCCAGATCTACTATGCCACTATTTGACCAGCTGCCAAGCAACAAGCAATCAAGCAAATTACGTAGTAGGGAGAAATGCTTTCCACTGGCATTCTACAACACTACAAAAGTGTCCTGAAAGTAATCATTATTAAAAGAACTGAATTGATTGGAAGTCTGCAAGTTAGGGGAACTGGATGAATTGAAATTAGCCTGCAGCAGTGGCCCACAAAAGAAAGCTGACACACGTTAGTTGCTGTCTTCTCAGACTGACACTATCAGCACTTGTAAAACAAAGACAAAATCTGACAAGTGATTGTTTTCATGTAAAGTCTACTGCTTGCACCCCTCGTAAGGACGTGTTTCAACATTGCATCCTAATTTGATTAGCTACCGGTGCCCTGAATCTGTAAGATAGCCATTTGCATTATTATTGAGTTTTGCTTTTTTGATTGTTCCTCTTCTGAATGTGACCTCACCACCTATCCTTTTTATTTTACCTTGGGCCTGTTGCCAAGTCTGCTGCTTTAATCCATTCGTGTCCTGCAATGGTTGAGTTCCATGGTTATCTGACTGGGCAGAGGTTGGATAGGATCTGGAAAGGAAGCAAAAAGATTGTTTATGTCACAGTGACAGAGCAGCTTACAATGAAGAATGACTTCTTCAGAAACCTTGCTATGTATCAAACACAATACAATATTTGCTAATGCTAATAATTACTATGGATGCAAAGGTGCTTCACAATTAACATTTTTCAGTAGCTGAACCGATATAATACACAGATGAATCTGATAAAGTGTTTTAATATTAATAGAGGAAATTGTTATCACTATAAAGGCAGAGTATTAAGGACAAAAACAATGTATGTTATATATTTATAAATGTAAAATGAAAAACAAACACACTTAAAGTTATCTTCACCATTCTGCATTGTTTTTCAGCAACATTACAATTAATGTATTCAACCTAGTGGAATATGAACAACTAAGAAATGAATAGGAAACTAGAACAATGTTTGAAAGGTGAAGATTTCTGAAGTATTTTACAATAGTATGTCAGGCACAGGTATTTTCAAATTGAAGTTATTTTGAAAAAAAAATTCACAGTTTTACTACAGCTATAATGAATATTCTTAAATTACCTTGCACAGTTAAAGATCACTCTCCTTTCCCACTCGTCTTTCATTTGACACCTAGTTCAAACTAATTTCTCTGTGGGAACACTTCCTATCTTCTTTCTGTATAAGATGTTTGCTTCTATGTGATCACAGTATAAAGACTGCTTTGATTCCGGCAGGTGACTGGACTCTTCGAGTGATGCTGTTCCTCTGGTTGGCCTTTGGCTGGGAGGAGGTGGTGGGGCAAAGAGAAGAGAGGTCGAATGACGTGTGCTATAGATCAAGAATCCATCTTTTCCAGTGCTGTTAATTTTAATGTATCCCATTAATCTCATGAATACAGACATGTGCCAAATCAGCTGATATTCTGCAACCTGGTTTGCAGTGCCTATTGCTGCTGGAGGAGGATTATCATAGCAGAATAAATTGTGGCCATTGGAAATAATCACTGCAGTCCAGCTCACCCCACTCGTCTCTGTTCAGGGCCCCAGCTGATTCAGCCTGCATCCGTCCATACATAAATCATTCCCTTACTCCATTGGCTACAACGTACATGGCAAGTATTGATTTTTCACTCTCCTTATTTCCAGGGAACTGGTGATGTTTATTTTCTAAAGATTTTGGAAACATGATTTTTCGTTACAGAGTTTAGTTGAAATCACTAAAATAGTAAAATGTCAGTGACCTGCATAACCTTAAATACCCACTTGGTAGTAAGGTTTCTAGTTAAGGCATTTAGAAACCTTTGCATGTTATTGAGTTCCTCAGAGTGGCCACGAATACAACTGATGCTAACAGCTCTGTTGTAAAAAAGCTTCTGCCCTATAACCTCTGCTATTAGTATCCTTCTCCTCAATCCAGCTGGATCTTAATTGCTGTATTCAAGTCACCCGGAAGCAGTTTTATATATCCTCCCTTGATACCACCATCACACTTGTCCTATGATACCCTTTTTGTTTCCACTCTTTAACTGGAATCTGCATTTAGCACTGGTAACAACAAGACAGCCCTTTCCTCCATAGGTTTTTCAGTATCACCGGAACTGATGATTAGATTTTCAATCTACATTTAGAAACCACATTTGTATTGGTATCGGTTTATTATTGCCACATGTACTGAGATACTGTGAAAAGCTTGTCTTGCAGACAGATCAGATCATTACACAATGCATTGAGATAGAACAAAGCAAAACGGTAACAGTGCAGAATGAAATGTAACAGCTACAGCGGTGCTGGTAAACAATAAGGCACAAGAAAATAACGAGGTTGATTATGAGGTCAAGATTCCATTTTATTGTCGGAGGGAACCATTTAATAAACCTATAATGGTGGGGTAGGAGCAGTCCTTGAGCCTGGTGGTACATGCTTTTAGGCTTTTGTACCTTCCGCTCCATGGAAAAGGGGAGAAGAGAGAGCATCTGGGGTGGGTGGGGTCTTTGCTTATGCTGGCTGCTTTACAGAGGCAGTCTGAAGTATAGTCCATAGAGGGGCGGCTAGCTTCTGTGATAGGCTGAGCCATGTTCAAAACTCTCTGCAGCTTACTTTGGTCACGTGCAGAGCAGTTGACATAACAAGCTGATATGCATCCAGGTAGAAGGCAATAAAAATTGGCAAGGATGCCAAGGCATAAAAAGGCAAGGACAAATAATTCAGTGTAGTAGCACTACTTAAAGTGTCTTTTTAATCAGTTTTAGGATTTATTTCAAAGCTATGTGTGAATTATAACTGATTACAAATGAAAAATCAATAAGAACATGGTCTTAATGTAATTTTATTGTAAAAGATGAGCCCTATTAATGCCACAATAAAATGGAAACACATTCATCCTAACAGCTTACGGCATGCATTTAATATGAGGGTCCTCTCTGCAGTCTTATTCTGCGTTAATAGAAAGGATGTCATCAATGTTCATCGGTTCCTTCATTTTCTTGCTCTTCATTTCCAGGGCTGGACATACACAATGAGTAGAAGAGCCCCAGCAAGTGTTGTAGAAAGGATGTACAGTACTGTGCAGAAGTCTTAGGCATATATATGTATAGATAGGTGCCTATAACTTTTACACAGAACTATATTTGTCAACGTGGAGCAGTGAACAAGTTTGTAAAGGATGTTGAGAATGATGAGGGAGTGGCGTGGGACAGGTGGCAGAGAAGGAGTGTCAGGGATGGGAGGTGGTGTGGGTTTGAACACACCCAGGCATGAGACACCAGGGAGGGCAATTTGATTCCAAACAATTGGTTTATCAATCATTACAGAATGTATCTCTGGTGCTTGCACGTTCCCTCCCGTCTTCTTTTCCATTTTCTCACCTATGAATCCCCTCTTTCTACCCCTGTCCCACTCTTATTCCACAATAGGGACCCATATCCGAATCAGGTTTATCATCACTGACATAAGACATGAAATTTGTTTTTTTTTGCTGCAGTACAGTGCAATACATAAAATCACTACAGTACTGTGCAAAATGATGTAGGCACCCTAGCAATATACATGTGCCTAAGATATTTGTACAGTACTGTAGTTCACAGAAAATGGTGACCCACATAGATGGTGTGGGGAAGAAGGCATATTGCACATCTGTCTTCATTAGTCAGGGCGTTGGCCTGTCATGCCACAATTGTACAAGACTTTGTTAGTGAGGCTGCACCCAGAATATTGTATGCAGATGTGGTCACAATGCTATAGGAAGAATATGATTAAGTTAGAGCTGGTGCAGTAAAGATATTGCTAGGACTGAATGGCTAGGGTTATTATGTGGCACTGGATGGGCAGGGAGTGTTTTCCCTGGAGGGAAGGAGGCTTAATGCTGACCTTCTAGAGGTTTGTAAGATCATGGGGGCAGAGATGTATCGTTACATTTTCCCAGTCGAGGGGAGTCTAAAGCTCTGGGACGTAGGTTTAAAGTAACTAAAGAGGATCTAAGACAAAAAATTTTCACTCAGAGCATGAAGGATATGTGGAACGATCTGCCAGAGGAAGTGGTAGAACTGGGCACAATTACAATGATTAAAAGACATTTGGACAGGTTCATGGATAGGATGAGTTTTAAGGGACGTGGGCCAAATGAAAATTGCCCTTGGTTAACACGGATGAGTTGGGTTGAAATGCCTACTTCCGTGGTGAATGATTGATTCCCTGGTTCCATTTCAGTGAAACATATCTTCATCAAACTGAGTTACTGCTGTCCAAATGAGCTCTAATTTTGCCGGTATTTTCATGACTTAATTGGAACCAGATACCTATATTCTATTTACCTGAGTCCTCTATTAAGTTGTGTTACTAAGCAATAATATTTTTGTCTCAACATTCAAATCAAATTTTACTCATTAGAAAATGACTGGGATCATTCATTGGTAGGCTGAGGATAGTCAATGTGAAATGCACTGTCTGGTCTGAGTGCGAGTTCCATGGTGTATATTATCTGGCTGTTATCAATGTAACACTGGTCAGCTGTTCAACCAAAGTGGATGGTAAGCAGCATTTAGCTAGCATAAAGTACATGAGGGCCTCTGAGAAGTGGGAAGTTGTCTAGAATGAGTTGCAGTAATCCTTTAAACTGGGTGGCGGGGAAGGGATACGTCTCTACCAAAGGGGGTGTAGGGCGCTCCTTCCCTCCACTAGCCTGCAGGTCACCCTTAGGCAAGGTGTATCACTTGCTTAGCCCCCTGATAAGAGCCATAAGAAGCCATGGTCGTATGAGCAGCTGGCGTGTATCACAAGTGTCTGGTTATGCCACCACTGACGCCAGGCAGACCATCTCTGACGAATATTAATAACGGCTGGGGGCACCATTTTGTAAAGACCATAAGACCATAAGATATAGGAGAAGAAGTAGGCCATTTGGCCCATTGAGCCTGCTCCACCATTCAATCATGGGCTGATCCAATTTTTCCAGTCATCCACACTCCCCTGCTTTCACCCCATACCCTTTGATGTCCTGGTTAATCAAGAACCTATCTATCACTGCCTTAAATACACCCAATGACTTGGCCTCCACTGCTGCACGTGGAAACAAATTACACAGATTTACCACTCTCTGACTAAAGTAATTTCTCCGCATCTCAGTTCTAAAAGAACGTCCTTCAATCCTGAAGTCATGTTCTCTTGTCCTAGAATCCCCTACCTTGGGAAATAACTTTGCCATATCTAATCTGTTCAGGCCTTTTAACGTTCATAATGTTTCTATTAGTTCCCCCCTCATTCTCCTGAACTCCAGGGAATACAGCCCAAGAGCTGCCAGACGTTCCTCATACGGTAACCCTAGACGTTACTAGAAGAAGGCAATGGCAAACCTCTTCTGAAGAACAGTTTAACAAGAATGGAGGTTCTGCATGGAGGTCAGTCACCAGTGGTGTGCCTCAGGGATCTGTTCTGGGACCCCTACTCTTCGTGATTATTATAATTGAACTGGATGAGGAAGTGGAGTGATGGGTTAGTAGATTTGCTGATGACACAAATGTTGGAGGTGTTGTGGATAGTGTGGAGGGCTGTCAGAGGTTACAGCGAGACATTGATAGGATGCAAAACTGGGCTGAAAAGTGGCAGATGGAGTTCAACCCAGGTAAGTGTGAGGTGGTTCATTTTGGTAGGTCAAATATGATGACAGAAAATAGTATTAATGGTAAGACTCTTGGCAATGTGGAGGATCAGAGGGATCCTGGGGTCCAAGTCCACAGGACACGCAAAGCTGCTGTGCAGGTTGACTGTGTGGTTAAGAAAGCATACAGTACATTGGCATTCATCAATTGTGGGATTGAGTTTAGGAGCCAAGAGGTAATGTTACAGCTATATAGGAACCTGGTCAGACCCACTTGGAGTACTGTGCTCAGTTCTGGTCGCCTCACTACAGGAAGGATGTGGAAGCCATAGAAAGGGTGCAGAGGAGATTTACAAGGTTGTTGCCTGGATTGGGGAGCATGCCTTATGAGAATAGGTTGAGTGAACTCGGCCTTTTCTCCTTGGAGCAATGGAGGATGAGAGGTGACCTGATAGAGGTGTATAAGATGATGAGAGGCATTGCTCGTGTGGATAGTCAGAAGCTTTTTCCCAGGGCTGAAATGGCTAGCACGAGAGGGCATAGTTTTAAGGTGCTTGGAAGTAGATACTGAGGAGATGTCAGGGGTACGTTTTTTTGCACAGAGAGTGGTGAGTGCGTGGAATGGGCTGCTGGCGTCGGTGGTGGAGGCGGAAATGATAGGGTCTTTTGAGAGATTCCTGGACAGGTACATGGAGCTCAGAAAAACAGAGGACTATGGGTAATAATTTCTAAGGTAAGTACATGTTCAGCACAGCTTTGTGGGCCGAAGGTCCTGTATTTTGCTGTAGGTTTTCTATGTTTCTATGTTTCTAAGAACAATTGTGGTCATGGACCATGATCGCCTATATCATAAGACAAGGCACATCATGATGATGAATCTTGTAAAAGGAAAAGAATGAATCTCAGAGACAGAAGACCATGATTGTCTAGTGAAATTTGATCGCTCCATGGCTTGTTTGCATTCTTAGTGGTTGTCTCAACTATAGCTTAAGATTGGCAATATTGGGAAAAGTAAGAACCATTTTCTGTTGGTTGATTAGGTTGGAAATTGATCCCTTGTTCTGACTTATAGATATAGTAGTCCGTTAATTGTGAGCTGTTCATTTACAGTTACAATGTAAAGAAGCAAATAGTGCCGCTTGTGGCACCAGGCCACAAGTCACTGGATTAAATGATTACTCTCTCTGTCATACCAAAGCTCAGCTCATTTCAAAAGGAGTAAAGCATTGACCATAACATCGTCTAGCTAAAGAGAGATAAATCAATGCATGCTTGTTAGCCAGTGATTTCTGCTAATAACTGCCAAGTTGTGAATGTCAGGTAAAGACAGGATTTGTTTCATGTTTAATATATCATCCCCAATGTGACATAACCTCACAGATGTCAGATGCTTGTAGTATTCTAACATGCTTTCAACCCTCCCTGTAAACTGATTGAAACTAATCTGGATAGTTTGCAGAATCCACTTCCTATTTAACACCTTCACTATTTTCTCACTCCACATCCCCTTCATCACTAAAACTCTGTTTATCTTCACCCGTGTAAAATTGCCCAACTCCATCCGTTGCTGAAATCTTCACCTATGGATTTATTACGTCTTGAATTGACTACTCCTGTGTTCTCCCACCTTTCCATCTGTAGATGCCATTGTGCTGTATTTTATATCCCTTGAAAATTAAAACTTATTCAAAATTCTGCATACTTGAGCTCAAATCCAAGTACTGCTTATTCATCATCCCCTTATCTGCCCCTTAAATTGTTTCCTGTCCAGGGAAGTATTGCATTAAAATATTTATCCTTGATTTCAAACAATTCTATTGCCTAACCTCTGACTATTTCTGGAAGTTTTTGATTTTACAAGCCCACTTTTCCCTAATTTCCCCTATTGGATCATTGGTAACAGTATGGTTATTGAGCTTGAATTGCTTGAATTATTTTGTTAAATTTCTTCATCTTTATAATTATTCACTTTCCTTAAGACATCTTTTTTTGAATGTGCATTTGAATGAGTCTTCAGCTTACAGTTCTGTTTATATTTGAGTATCAAAATTTGAGAATGCTTCTTCGAGGTACATAAGGATATCTTACTCTAAACAAATGCATTGTTGTTAAATGTGGGTCACACCTGCAGGGCAGTATGATGGAATATTTCTTTATTTTCATTAAGCTGAAGAATTCTAATGGGGATTGTGGGACAATGCAACTTCAAGATGAAATAACTCTGTTGCTTCTTCTAATCACCAACAGTTATCTTTAAGTTGATAAGGTTCTTGAACCTGTATCAACAAGTTTGAGTTCAAGTCCCTTTGCAGAAATTTCAACACAGATATCTTGGTTGACACTCCATTGCAATTGTGAAGGAGAGCTCTCTTCTAAATCCAGTTTTTCCTGTCACCTTCTTCACTGATCCCTTTACAGCCAATACCCTTTTATACAAATTGTTTCTTACTGCAAAGAGCAGGAAGACTAAAGACATTGACTTCAACCCTCCTCAAACCAGTTACTCTAACTGTATCCTCCTCCCTGCAGCTTCTTAAAGCTGATTCAGACTGTATCCAATATCAGCATTCAATTCAATTCTTAATTGAGCTGTCGAGCTCACCTATTTTCTTATATCACAAAAGACTGCTGTCCAGAAATTCATTCACTGTCACATATGCTAAATATCGCCCACACTCTACTCTACTTCAAAGATTTGGTTCCGTAAACAATAGAGTTATTGCCTTTGACCTCATAACCAAGTGTCCTATTAGTATCCTGAAATCAGTCCATATCCTTCCTTGGATGAACTTTCAGCCACCTATATATTCTCTATGCTCCTTGAAGCATGCTATTTCAATAAAACTTTACCCCAACCCTCCTAATACCTCTGATGATTCAGCACCCATTTTTTTTTACCATTACACAGCTGTGATGCGTGTTGCTATTTTTATTTAATTCTCTGAAGGCAGACACTGGAGGTTGTTGCCATGACTGACGTATGACATATAAGGGGTCAGTGTGGACATGGTGGAGGATTACAAGTACCTGGGGATACGAATTGACAATAAACTGGACTGGTCAAAGAACACTGAGGCTGTCTACAAGAAGGGTCAGAGCCGTCTCTATTTCCTGAGGAGACTGAGGTCCTTTAACATCTGCCGGACGATGTTGAGGATGTTCTACGAGTCTGTGGTGGCCAGTGCTATCATGTTTGCTGTTGTGTGCTGGGGCAGCAGGCTGAGGGTAGCAGACACCAACAGAATCAACAAACTCATTCGTAAAGCCAGTGGTGTTGCGGGGGTGGAACTGGACTCTCTGAGGGTGGTGTCTGAAAAGAGGATGCTGTCCAAGTTGCATGCCATCTTGGACAATGTCTCCCATCCACTCCATAATGTATTGGTTTGGTACAGGAGTACATTCAGCCAGAGACTCATTCCACCGAGATGCAACACTGAGCGTCATAGGAAGTCATTCCTGCCTGTGGCTATCAAACTTTACAACTCCTCCCTCGGAGTGTCAGACACCCTGAGCCAATACTGGTCTTGGACTTATTTCTACTTGGAATAATTTACTTATCATTATTTAATTATTTATGGTTTTATATTGCTATACTTCTACACTATTCTTGGTTGGTGCAACTGTAACAAAACCCAATTTCCCTCGGGATCAATAAAGTATGTCAGTCTGTTCGTCTGTTCTGGAAACTTGCAAAAATCTTCACTGTGACTGGCACCTCCAAAATTATTTCTCAGCAGATGCTCACTCCTGAGGCATGATTCTCAGTGAGATTCTTTTCTGAGTAGTTGGACAACTAAAATACCAGTGTTAATAAGATGGATTTAGAAAAAAAGAAGAAACTACCTTACAATGTACCTCCAGAACCCAGGCAGTACTGGTGTGTGGAAGAGGACAGGGCAGGGCAGGGCAGTGAAAGTGTTGCAGTCTGAATCAGCCTGTCATATGTTTGTTCTCACACAGATCGAATGGCACTGGGTCCCTGAGCTCATTAGTGATACACAGCCATACTCGGGCCTTTGTCCTGCTTCGTGAACACAGAGATGAAACAACAGACAAATTTACCAAGAACAGAAGAGTGTCATTGTTAACAACAATAGTGCCTCTAATTATATTATGCTGTTAAAGAGGAAACACATCTCAAAGTGCTCGATAGGGAATTATAAAATTATTTAAAATTTTGCTTTGCTTAGCCATGTGCCATTGTAGATCAGCAAGCAAAGAGTAATGCATGAATGTATATAGTCTAAAGCACCCCTCCACTTGCATCTTGATAACCTCCCAACAAATAGAAATATCAATTTGAGCAAGCTGCGCTAGCAACCTGTCAACATATTTATATGGCTTGTTTGCAGCTGAAAAAATACTGTCAATTATTAATCCAACCTGCCTGTTCATGCCCACAGTAACAAAATAATTCTTTTACATTCCATTTCTGGGTCGGTCTGCCCTTGATCTGCCATTGGTGTCTGGTATATTTTGCTGAGGTATCAAAACACTTTGACCACTTGATTAGAGTATTTATGGGCTCTTCATATGATGACTCAAACCTTTCACAGGTTCAAGTCTGGTGTGGGAGAGCACTTTCTAAGGTAATCTTGGAGTATCAAGAACAGGAAATCTGTCCACAATCGTATCATGTTGGGAAATGCTACCACTATTCATGATATACTTTGTTTAGTTTTAGTCTGATATCAAATACATTTCAATATTTTAAGTATAGTTTTCTGGTTATCATTTTTCATCAGGTACTTTATTGCAGTTTTGTTCACACCATCGTATTGGGATTTATGAATGTTCTGACATAGCAGTTCCTCCACTGGCAACAATGTCTTTGATTTCTGGAATGGAGGAGGAGGGGCACGTGAGTCTATGATTTCTGAGATGAAAGATCTAGAAGAGGAACCCAGACTGCCAAAGTATACCATGACCTGAATCAGAGAACCTATAGAAAGGTACCTGAAGGTCACAAGGGAATGAAGGCTCCCTCATGTTTGGACTTCATTACATCACGTTTGAAAGTCACTGGAATGGAATGGAGAGGACGGTGAGAAAATTGGATACAATAGGATCTTTTAAGAGAGTATTAGATAGGTACATGGAACTTAGAAAAATAGAGGGCTGTATGGTAAGAAATTCCAGGCAGTTTCTAGAGTAGGTTATATGGTTGGCACGACATTGTGGGCTGAAGGGCCTGTAATGCGTTGTAGATTTCTATGTTCTATGTTCTAGCAATCTAAGAGATAGATCACACATAGAGGGGTTGGGTCTGCAGCCAAACTCCCATGGAGATCTAAGGGCCAAAGATTAAAATTACTGCAATCTTTGTGTGTTATGGCAGAAGTAGGTTATAGACTAATTAGTTAATTATTTTAAGGTAACCTGAGGTGACTGAACATTTTTGTTTTGTATTTAGTCTGCAGACAGTATGGTCTCTGTCCTTCATCAAACATCTGCGGTCACAATGGCTTGGAAATTTGTAGGGATTAATACAACAACCTTGAGTGGCAATTTCCTATGAAATAGACCATGTGCTTGATAATATTTTAATTGTGTGTTCTGACTTGTTTTTGCAACTAATGTTATTCTTTTTTGATTCCTGTAAAACAATTGCTTACTTTCCCTTTTTGATGAAAACATGTGTAATATCTTAAATAAATTCTTCCAGTCATTTCACACCTTGATGCAGGTTTGAGAATCTTAAAAGAGGCCTTAGCATCAGGCACACACAAGACCTCTACACTTCACTTTTTAAAACCAGGCTCCAGTGGCATTTTGTCCATTAAAAGAGTGGCCCAAAGCAGAAGCAGAAGCACACTGAAAGTCTGACATTGTGTACTCATTAAATATTCACGTTTCAGCCTGATACAGCTAAAAAGGTCAGTATAGTCAACAAAGATGTCTTAATGCATTTAAACAAACTATCGCTGCTTAAAACCGATGGAAACAACACCGATTGTGGTCGGAAGCGCCCACGTAGGACACCTTGGAGGAAGCGCGGGTGTAAAGCGGGGTTACAAGTGCGTTTTAAACTCCCTATGCTGACTATCTTGCTGATGAATGTGCAGTCTCTGGTGAATAAAATCGATGATCTCAGAGCCAGGGTGCTGAATCAGAGGGACATTAGGAATGCCTGTGTCCTTTGTTTCATAGAATCCTGGTTAACTTCTTACATACTGGATGTAGTGATCCAGATCAACGGGTTTATATAAGAACATAAGAACATAAGAGATAGGAGCAGGAGTAGGCCAATCCGCCCCTCAAGCCTGCTCCGCCATTCAACAAGATCATGGCTGATCCAATCTCAGCTCTAGTTTTCACCGAATCCCACAAGGCAACAGTGCCAACCAACAGGGCACCATGCCGCCCATTTTATTTTATTATTCATCCCGCCCAAACCCATGTGATCACCCGGGGAAAAAAAAACGATTTGCCAATTGAGGAGAAAAAATCTGGAAAATTCCTCTCCGACCCATCCAGGCTATCAAAAACTGGTCCAGGAGATCACATGGCTGATCTAAACCTAGCCTCGTGTCCAACTACCTGCTCGCTCACCGTATCCCCTAATGCCATTTTTATCCAGGAAAATGTCTATCTCCATTTTGAATTTATTGAGTGTAGTAGCTTCCACAGCTCTCTGGGGCAGTAAATTCCACAGCCCCACTACCCTCTGAGTGAAGAAATTTCTCTGCATCTCAGTCCTGGAACGGTATCCCCTTATTTTAAGATTATGCCCCCTAGTCCTAGTTTCACCCATCATTGGGAACGTTCTCCCCACATCCACCCGATCAAGCCCCTTCACAATCTTATATGTTTCAATAAGATCGCCTCTCATTCTTCGGAACTCCAATGAGTAGAGTCCCAATCTACTCAACCTCTCATCATACATCAACCCACCCATCCCCGGAATTAACCTAGTGAACCTTCTCTGCACTGCCTCGAGAGCCAGTATGTCCTTTCTTAAATATGGACACCAGAACTGCATGCAGTACTCCAGGTGTGGTCTCACCAATACCCGGTACAACTGCAGTAAGACCTCCCTGTTCTTATACTCCATCCCCCTAGCAATAAAAGCCAGCATTCCATTGGCCTTCTTGACCACCTGCTGCACTTGCATACCAACTTTTTGTGTTTCCTGCACCAGGACCCCCAGATCCCTTTGCACAGAAGCACTTTCCAGTTTCTCTCCATTTAGATAATAACTTGCTCTATTATTTTTCCTGCCAAAGTACAAGACCTCACACTTGTCAGTATTATATTTCATCTGCCAAATGTCTGCCCAATCACTCAGCCTATCTATGTCCCCCTGCAGGGTTTCAATGTCCTCCACACTCATTACACTCCCTCCCATCTTTGTGTCATCAGCAAACTTCGATACGTTGCACTTAGTCTCTTTCTCCAAATCATTAATATAGATTGTAAAGAGTTGGGGTCCCAACACCGACCCCTGCGGAACACCACTAGTCACCAACTGCCAGTCTGAGAATAAACCATTTATCCCAACTCTCTGTTTTCTGTTAGAAAGCCAATCCTCCACCCATGCCAGAATATTATCCCCAATCCCATGATTTTTTACTTTAAGTAATAATCTTTGGTGTGGCACCTTGTTAAATGCCTTTTGGAAGTCCAAATACACCACATCCACTGGTTCCCCTTTATCTACCCTATATGTTATGTCCTCAAAGAACTCCAACAAATTTGTCAAACATGACTTCCCTTTTGTAAAGCCATGCTGACTTTGTCCTATTAAGCTATGTTTATCCAAATGCCCTGTTACTGTTTCCTTAATTATCGATTCCAACATTTTGCCAACCACAGATGTTTGGCTAACTGGCCTATAATTCCCAGCCTTCTGTCTATTGCCCTTTTTAAATAAAGGAGTTACATTAGCATTTTTCCAATCTGCCGGGACCATTGCCAAGTCCAGCGAGTCCAGCAATGTATTTACTATACATTGCCAGGACAGATCTCTCAAAGGCAGAGGGGGAGGAGTAGGCCTCATGATCAACTCTTCTTGGTGTACAAACATGTCAGTGCTGTCCCAGTTCAGCTCCCCAGACCTGAAATATCTAGCAGTAAAGTGCTGTCCTTTTACCAACCATGGGAGTTCTCCGGGGTCACTTTGGTAACAGTTTACATTCCACCTCAGGCCAATGTCAATCAGGCTTTAGATGATCTGAGTAATGAGATCAACATGCATGAAACAGTGCACCCTAACACCTTCACTATTGTTCTGGGGGATTTTAACCAGGCCAGTCTGAAAAAAATCACTAAGCAATTACCATCAACAGATCACTTGCAATACCAGGGGAAACAACACTCTGGACCATTGTTACACCACCATCAAGAATGCCTACTGTGCTATGCCACACCTTCACTTCAGGAAGTCTGATCACTAGTTGTACTTCTACTCCCTGAGTAGAGGTAGAGACTGAAGACTGCAGCACCAGTAGTGAGGACCAAGAAGGTAAGGTCAAGGGAAGCAGAGGAGGGCCTACAGGACTTCTTTGAATCGGTGGTCTGGACTATTTTCAGTGATTCATCTATGAATCTGAATGGGTATGCTGCAGTTGTTACTGACTTCATTAAAACCTGTGTGGATAAGTGTGTGCCTACAAAGACTTACTGTACATCCCCAAACCAAAAGCCGTGGATGAACCAGGAGGTACGTCATCAGCTGAAAGCTAGATCTGTGGCATTCAAGTCTGACAACCAAGGCATGTACTAGAAAACCAGGTATGACTTGTAGAGGGCTATTTCAAGGGTGAAGAGACAATTTCGAATGAGGTGGAGGTGACATTGGTTGCTCAGCAACTCTGGCAGGGTTTGCAAGACATTACTCCCTACAAAGCGAAACCCAACAGCATGAATAGCAGCAATGCTTCACTACCAGATGAACTCAATGCCTTCTATGCCTGCTTTGAAAGGGAGGATACAACTACAGCTGTGAAGATCACCGCTGCACCTGATGACCCTGTGATCTCTGTCTCAGAGGCTGGTGTTAGACTGTCTTTAAAGAGAGTGAACCCTCGCAAGGCAGAAGGTCCCGATGGTAAGGCTCTGAAAACCTGTGCAAACCAACTAGCAGGAGTACTCAAGGACATTTTCAACCTCTCACTGCTATAGGTGGAAGTTCCCACTTGCTTCAAAAAGGCAACAATTATGCCTACAAAGTACCCAGGACATCTTTAGGGAGTTGTGTCTCAGAAAGGCAGCGTCCATTATTAAGGACCTCCAGCACCCAGGGCATGCCCTTTTCTCACTGTTACCATCAGGTAGGAGATACAGAAGCCTGAAGACACACACTCAGTGATTCAGGAACAGCTTCTTCCCCTCTGCCATCTGATTCCTAAATGGACATTGAACCCTTGGACATTATCTCACTTCTTAAAAAGTATACAGTATTTCTGCTTTGGTATGTTTTTTAAATCTATTCAATATATGTATATTGTAATTGATTTACTTATTTATTATTATTTTTTTCCTCTGCTAGATTATGTATTGCATTGAACTGCTGCTGCTAAGTTAACAAATTTCATGTCACATGCTGGTGATAATAAACCTGATTCTGATTCTAATGAATGCCAATGCTATTAACACAAATAAAGTATGAAAATTATATTACTGATGAACATCCTTATGAAAATCCTTTACATTTCAGAATATTAATTAATTCATGCAGCAATTGGCAAATACATGAAAATGCTTCAGAATGCAGAAGCTATAATATTCAAAGCTTCGAAGTATATTTATTGTCCAAGAATGTATAAATTATACAACCTTGCAATTTGTTTGCTTACAGGCAGCCACAAAATAAGATACCTGAAAGAAGCCAAAAAAAGACAAACCCCCAATGTGCACAGAGAAAGAGAAAAAACCCCACAAATTATATAAACAATAGTAGTGATCAACAAAAGCAGCATTCCGAACCAAATTGAGTCCTTAGCTCCAAATTCCTGGAGCAGCCCGGAGTAGGCCCAAAGCCTCAGTATTCATTTCATCATATTAGTGGGCAAATCACCGCAAAGTTCATAGACACGAAGCACAGCAGCCAGGGGCTGTCTCACAGCCTCAGTGTTGAGGAGGGAAGACCTCCCCAGTCTATTTGGGCCAGCATTTAAATTGTCCGAACTGAAGATTGTACCTTGCATTAAAATCCGGGCTCCGCCATGGCAAATTGCTCCAGGCCTAGATTTTGCAGCCAAAGAAGTCGTTCTCAATCTCTCCAAATCGGCTCAATGCCCAGAGTATCCAACCGCACCCGACTCCTAACACCCTGCCTTTCTAGACTATGCAGGCCGGCATTTAAATTGCCCAAACAGTGGATTGTACGTCACATTAGGATCTGGGCCCCACCATGATGAATCGCTCTGGGCCTAGAATGCGCTGTCCAGACCTGATTCAGACCTGGATTTTGTTGCCAAAAAGTCGTTCTCGACCTCTCCAAATCGGCTTGGCACTTAGAGCGATACACCCTGGAACCTGGGTTAGTTGCATCAGAACTATTTGCCTCATCTTCTCCTCTCTAAATGGAGCACCAGCGGAGCTACGGGGGAGGGGCAGAAGTTCAGCTGGTCAGGCAGCATTCGTAGAGAGGAGCAGACAGTCAACATTTTGTATTGAGACCCTTAATATGTATTGATGAAGGGTCTTGACCCGTAATGTCAATTGTCTATTTCCCTCCACAGATGCTTCCTGACACTGAGTTCCTCAAGCAGCTCATTTTTAGCAGACAAGTATATGACTTTCATTCAGGGGCTTCTTAAGTAGCTGTTGAAGAGCCTGTAATTGTTTGCTCAATCAGTGGTAGTGTGTTTGCTGATATCTTATAGAAATTTATAAGTCTAACAAAAATGGTGATTGGAGTTGTGTGATAGACTGCATTACCTCACCTTGATTTGTAGCAATAGCTCTATACTATCTGTGGGCTGTGTAACAGAGAATCATAGCTAGTTTGTTGTGTTGGACTAGAAATATGTTTAGTTTGTAATCACAGGTGAATTGAAGTGCATGTAAAAGTCTGTAAGTTTTTCTGGCCTTTTTAAATGTTGTACAGTAATAACAAACTGACTAAATGTTACGACTTGCAGGGTATCTATCAATAACACATTTAAAGTGCATCATTTTTGCTTGGCAATTAGCAATTAGGCTGTGAATTTGAAGAAATTGTTTTTATGGTGGATAGCAGGTTAAAGTCACTGAAAAACATTTGGGAGTGTGGTCAAAGGTTATCAAATATTCTATTCAATGATTAAAATGTGTGTAGTTTGCTGAGAACAACTTGAATATCATATTGACACTTTATGCTAAAGCTGAACTGGCCAAGCACCCTATGTGCACCATGAGAATAACCTAACCTTTTGTAAATTAACAGGTTTTACAAACATATTTTATCATTATCTCTATAATGACTGCAGAGAGGTCAGTGGAAAAAATAATTGCAAGAATTTTCTAAGCTGTCAGGACTGGGAATATACAATTCAATGAATAATACGTATAACGCCAGATCAGATAAAGAGTCTGAAATTTTACATAATTTCACTTAATGATGGTCAACCGGCAAAGGTAAGGCTACTGGTTGGAGTGAAGGGGGTCGTCAGTGGGAGGAAAAATTCAGAGATTTACAGAATATTTTCTCACGTGGCTGAACAGGTAAAATAAAAGTTACGATAGGGTGCTTCAGTGGCTTGGTGCTGGTGTTAAAGATAATTGTGTGTAGAGATGGTTCCATCTGATTGGAGGCACATTAGAATAGAATTTCTGGCTGCCACTCTAATTTTATTCCACTCTTAGCACATCCTCTGAGTCAAGGCTTTTTCCATTGTGGAATTAATATATCTGCTATTGTGTGATCCCTCCAAGGCAATCTATGAAACTCTTATGGCACTGGAAAGACAGGAGTTTGTACGCTCCATCCATCTATTGAGGTATCGCAGGGATTTTACTCTGCACTCTAAATCCTTTGACTATCTTCTCCATGCTCAGCATAAGAAGGAGCAGTGACACATGTGTAAGGTGGAGAATCCATCAATTATCCAGAAAATAGTCCCCTCCTTTTGCTTACAGGAATGGACTGATCCTATGGAAGTGCTAGTTGGGCACGATGTTCGCACACGATGTACTTCACTACCTCAATTCTTTCCCAATTTTCTGCACCCATATTCACTCTATTTCACAAAGAAAAATACTAATATCAAGCTTCAACCATGATTTATTTCAAGCTGAAACCCTCAAAGTAAAAGTACAGACATTAAAAGACACGAAAGTTTATTTGCCAGATAGTCTGAGCATGAAAATAGCAAATGAAGTATTCTATTTGATCTGTTGGATGCCAGTGCACCCAAGAAAGGCTTCATTAATACAGTATGGCCTTTGATGGGTACTGAGGTTTGTAATAAATTGAAGAATCTACTAATAAAATGTTAAGTACATTGCCGGCAACTTTATGGTGTGATGCCTGATTTCAAAACTCCTATTTATTCAGCCTGAACTGTAAAGCAATTTACATGCTCAATCAAGTTTGTTTTTGTATCAAAGGAACATATAAATATTCAAGCAATTCACATCACATTAAAACGGCCAATTTATTGTTTCTGTGATCCATGCTTTCTAACTGTGATTCACCTTATTACTAGTACACACAATACTGTGGAATAAAGCAAGAGGCATGCATTCCTGGTTAACTAACTTGAGACCACCTGAATGCTCTTTGAATTGCAGTATTCAGAAAAAAAACAAGGCTTGAATATATATTTTTGAAAGGTGCATAAAATTGAAATGTTGAATTTGATCTTGGATTCCTCTTTGGCTTGCTATGTTATTATAGATTTAATTGGTTATATAGAGAAACTCTAGATAGTTTCAGTCACAATCCAATGTTTGTATCAAAGCTCAAAGATTACAGAAATTAGAGCAGTATCTGTATCTACCACAAGTATTGAGACTGCAAATAGCATTAAATGATTTAAAATGCTGAAGTGCTACCACTCTACTGAATATACTTCTCCATAGGTTATAGAAAAATAGAAAACCTACAGCACAGTACAGGCTCTTTGGCCCACAAAACTATGCCGAACATGTCCCTACCTTAGAAATTACCTAGGCTTTACCCATAGCCCTCTATTTTTCTAAGCTCCATGTACCTATCCAGGAGTCTTTTAAAAGACCCTATCGTATCCACCTCCACCACCGCCACTGGCAGCCCATTCCATTCACTTACCACTCTCTGCACAAAAAACTTACCCCTGACATTTCCTCTGTACTTACTTCTAAGCACCTTAAAATTATGCCCTCTCGTGCTAGCCATTTCAGCCCTGGGAAAAAGCCTCCTACTATCCACACGATCAATGCCTCTCATTATCTTATACACCTCTAACAGGTCACCTCTCATCCTTCGTCACTCCAAGGAGAAAAGGCTGAGTTCACTCAGCCTATTCTCATAAGGCATGCCCCCCAATCCGGGCAACATCCTGGTTATGTTCACAGATCATCATGAACTGGTGGCTGAATCTGCATGTTGTAGACAATGAAATATAAACGGACATTTCTGTGATAGTCACATTTATTTCTGCTATAATAACCTTATTCAGTTCAATTCAGCAGAGGTCACAGCCAATGTAGTTTGCTCATCTTTGAGCAGTTCAGACAAAAAAGTGAGATTGTAGTCATATATATTTAAGGACACATGAATAATACTTCGTATGTCAGTTGAGCCAGAAGCAGTTTGTGAGTGAGCCATGAGAATTTTACATAAGTGTAATTATTTATTGCGTTTTTTTATCATATTTGATATGTACATCAATTTCTTGAACTTCTGGTAATTGCCCTCCTTTCCTTCGCCATTCCCCCATTTCTGTTTCCCTCTCTCACTCCTTATCTCCTTACCTGTCCATCACCTCCTTCTAGTTCTCCTCCTCCTTCCCTTTCTTCCATGGCCTTCTGTCCTCTCCTATCAGATTCCCCCTTCTCCAGCCCTTTATCTCTTTCACCTATCAAATTCCCAGCTCCTTACTTCACCCCTCCCCTTCTCCCAGTTTCACCTATCACTTACCACCTTGTACTTCTTCCTCCCCTCCTTCCACCTTCTTGCTCCAACTTCTCATCTTTTTCTCCTGTCCTGATAGAGGGTCTTAGCCTGAAACGTCAACTGTTGACTCTTTTCAACAGATGCTGTCTGGCCTGCTGAGCTCCTCCAGCGTTTTGTGCACGCTGCTTTGATATGTAAGCTCTATTTACTTACATGATCTACCAAATTTGAGTTACAGTGCAATCTTTTGAATAATTCTGCACAGGTATGTAACATAAATAACAGATTTGATCTGAGTCACTGCTTTGCTTATTCTTGTTGCTGAGTAGGGCAAGTTACAGCTTGAAACGCTTCATCATTCTGCTCTGCTGATGCAGTAATGCACCAGTTATATACTATGTTATGCTATTGTACAGGTAGCTAAACAGTAGGGGGAATCAACTTTGTAGTGAACAGCAGTGATTTTAAGTAAGTACCTATGGTGGATCAGAATCAGTAATGTTTCATTGGCTGCAGTGTTGGTAAAATGTACACCGCTGCCATCGCTTGAAAGGAGACCCAGCAATCTGTTCACTTGGATCTCTAGTTCTGTTTTCTCAGTGTGACCAAAATGATTGCAAAATGCATTTCCTCCGCATCTCCTCTTGAGCTTTCCATATGGTCACTTCATTTATCTACACCACTTCCGCTTCAAAATGGTTGCATTCTTTTCCAGTCACTTGCCTGACATTAAGTTGTGGTTAGACACAATTTATTCAGATGAAACTTTTGCAAGCCATAATTACTGCTGGACAGAAGTTCAGGCAACCTGCCTCTGAGATTCACATATTAAACTTAACACTGCATAACTTTAAAATCCTGTTTTATCTTAACCAGAATTGCAACCCCTACATCTGGTGCTTTGTAAATTTCCAGTTTTGAATATTTTCTTCATTATCAGTCCAACACTAGCCCTATTCCTGCTTTTATCATCCGAATGGTTAATGTTCACAATAATCTTAATATTAAATTATACAATTTACGGAAACTCAATTATTCAGAATCTGTTATTTATCTCTTATTTTGGCTCACCTTGCTTGTTTACTCTCCTTCTTCTTGTTTCTTTCTGTCTGGAAGTGGAGGTTATACCAGCCTGACCTGCTGGAACGTCTTCCTGCTCTGCAAATTGCAATCCCAATGTTCTTTTATCTAAGTTAGTTTCTTCATGTTCTCACTCTCAGACTGCTCTCATTCAGTCAGTGGCCAGGTAACTTTGTTTATGGTTTATCCCAGTTTAACCTATGAGAGATGTCACCCATCCTCTACCAGTCCTGCAGCCTATGATATTCTTTTTTTTCTCCTTTCCTACTGTTGTCAAAAGGGTCTTAAGAAAAATGTTAACTTTGTTTCTCTTCCCACTGCAGAAATTTTGTTAGTCTGGCACTACCAAAGTCCAAGGATGCTGGATTATTGGGGTTTTAATGTTTTGCCATTGGTAACCTCCTTAATTCCTTTTCCTGGCTGTTTTGCTTCTTTACAAATGAATGCTAATGGATGCTCACTGGGAACACTCTCAGTGATGGGTCCATTGCACCATTTAATACGATAATCAGGACACTTGTGCCAATTTCAGGTTCAGTCTCATTTCCAATCCCTTTCCAGAGTTCAAGGTTCCAGTGTTGGAAGGATTCACCTGGCACGAGCATGACATGAACTCTGGATTTGCCTCTTAGATATCACAAACTTGTTTCTGAATGTTGAGCCAGTTCTACTCTGGAACAACCTGATGTTGACTGCTTTGGATTATTCTTCAATTTCTTACCATGTGCACACTAAGAAAGCATTATGTTTTCATACTTCCAAGCTAATTTGGTCATTACTTTCCAAAAATTTCAAAACTTCTCATTTTTTAAAGTACAGAAATATACAGAATAATTTTTACCTCACTAGACATTGCGTATGAACTCTGAATTTATCATTATTTCAGACCTTAGTGCGAGTGAGCAAAGATGTGAGTTAATGCTTAACCGCATCTCAGAAATGAAACCCAACATAATTTAAAGTCCTACTGGCTAGCTCTTCAGTTGTTCTTTGTCTGCAAAGGTGGCCAATACAAAAGTTGGAAAATGTGTCTTGGGGGCCATCTGCTGAAAAGCATATTGAGGGTCTCCTGGCTGAAAGATAGAGACCTATTTCTGAGGGGTAAGCCTAAAATTTCCTAATCGGGCTTGAAGGACCACTCCCCTCCTGGCCCTAAAACAAAAGGAGCAGAAAGGGTTTGGCTTCCTGTGCCACTATTTGCTTTCCTATTGACTTGATTAGGCCAAAAAACTACCTTTGACTTTCCATGAAGGCTATTGGATTAAAGTTCCTCAAAAATTAAAAAAAACCCACTACATATATAAAAAATGAAATAACCCATTTAAGGTGGCTCCTCTTATGCATAACTTTTGAAAAGGTTACAATTATTACAGTTCAATCCAAAGATTCCAGAATTGTTTAGTAACCTGGGAGGTTTTAACATCCATCTTCTACATGTGGGGAATGAAGGCTGTCTCATACTATAGCACAGCAACCCTCCTATAATCCTCATTGCATATACGCAGATACTCGTGTATAGAATGGACTTTTTGCTCAAGCATGAACATTTACATGGAGCAATTTGCAATTGTGTTTATAGGAGCTAAAATGTGGCTTTGTTGTTTACAAACAAGCCAAGATCATACATCCAAGTATCACAAAGGCTTTTTCCAGATATTTCATTTTCATCAGTTTCAAAGTTGACTTAAGACTACTTGTAATGGCATTTAAAGTTCCTTCGTATTTTAATAATTAACAGTTTATCTGACATACTGACACCATGCCGTAAAATGCTCTGTCACTGAGTCCTGAATGCAATATTAGCAGAATGAAAATGGTCTTAGATTTAACTCCAACTTACTTATGGCAATTAATCACACAAAATTAAACTAAGCAAATGGCCTTTGCATCTAGTTAGTTTGCAAGTTAAGTTTCTCTCATGATCTGCTTACAAACTGTATATTTAACAGTTGATGAGAAATTGCACAAAATAACACACCCTGTATCTTCATTACAATAACTTGAATGAGGTTTCTTGTCAATATACGATACTCTGTCTGGTAAAAGTGTTACTTACAATAAACATAAAATGTTATTTTTAAATATCTTAAATGGCTTTATTGTCTCCCTCTGGCTGTTCTGATATTCTGAAAATGTATAATGAAGAACAGTTACAGTTTACCACATTCATTTTATCTGCAAGACAAAAACAGAAATAATGTCTTCTCATTGTAGTTTGAGCACAATGCACAAGCATTACCATAAGGTTAAACTACTTGGATTACATTACGAGAAAGAAGTCAGAGCAGAGCTGATTTCTTTTTATACATGTTTTGCTCAGATTATTTTTTATTTAAATGCTAAACATGCTCGGTACCTGGCTATTTAGAACTGTCATATTTACTCACATCTACAAGTAGACAATGAAGGTCAGAGACAGCTGCTTCCTATTGAGCCATAATCTCATAATGCCAGTAATCCTTGTATGAAAACCTGATAAAGATGGAAGCTGGGAGAGGCAGCTGCTTAGGTAAGAGACGGAGATGTAAGTAACTGAAAATCTGGCTGTTCAGCTGTAATGAATTCATAAGGTGCTAATTCATCAAGGCCCAGTTGCAGAAATCCTTTCTGACAGAAAGAAAAATTGTGGGTGATTTGGAATGGCCTTCTTTGTATGGTCAGCGAGAGATCGTTTTGTGAGGGCAGCAAAGGAGCGATAAATTTAATGGCATCGAGGTCACAGGTCCTGACTGGAAAAAAAGATGACCCAATCTCATTTATTCTTGCTGCTCCTGAATAATAGGAAAGATTTCTCCCTGGACCAGTTTACATATTCTCACTTGCTAAAAGCATTTTAAAATCCCAGTAAATATAAATAAATGTCACATTACTTTCCAAATATGTTTATTAGTTGGCAAGTCAGTTTAATGTTAGTGGGATTCAATGAATTCAGTTCCAATGAGCTAAGTCCCCTCTGCGTTTTCGAAAGGATGTTCAGGTTTTCCTGATTCCAGCTGCATGACAATATAATTATTTATGGCCTGGACAATGGTTAAATGAATTATAAACTGTAATTAAAACCAAATACAAAAACAAAGCAAAAAGGAGGCTACTCAAAACATGACTATTGATTTTTCTCCCTCTGTGTTGGCTGTTTCCAAGGGAAGCAAACAGCAGTTTCTTTGGATTGTAGACACATACATAACCCATGATCTGAGGGTTTTGGTCAATATATAATGTATAAATTATGCAGCATCTTTCTGAAAAAGAACATTAATTTGATTATAATGTTTGTGGATATTTTGACACATGCTAACACAGCTGAGAAATATATGTTTCCTGTGATCGATGCAATTACTGACTACAACTGAGGACAGAATTATTTTGTTTTACTCAGTCAAGAGGCTGTATGATCCATGACATTAAAATGATCCATTAAAAGATCATTCATAAAACAACAGTGAAGAATACCCTTATTGTTGTGTGGCCTTCAATAAATTATAGGTGCTAATGAAAGTGAGCTGGTGGAGATGTGAGGATATTCCATTTCTATGCAACTAAAAGTAATTTTAAAAACAATGTTGGTGAAACAAGGTGAATTTGTATTAGACACCTTGGGGAATTAGTTATGAGATGACTGTCTTAACGGTGGTGGGAGAGAAGAATGAAGTTATAGGAGGAAGTAATATTAAACTACCCCATCTTCAGTTTTCAAATGTTTTCTTACTACATTCTAAGTCTGCTACTCAGCACACCACACTATGTATGATGTTGTAGTGAATTCACTATGTATGCAATTGAAAAGAATTGAGGACATAGCTCAGCACATCATAGCAACAAGCCTCTGCTCTACTGTATATTTCTCAGTGCCTTGGTAAAGCAGCCAGCATAATTAAAAACCTCACCAACCCTACACATGCTCTCTCCTCCCCTCTCCCTTCAGGCAGAAGCTACAAAAGCCTGAAAGCACAGACCTCCAGGTTCAATGGCAGCTTGTATCCACTGTTATCAGACTATTGAATATTTCCCCAATATGATAAAATGTACTCTTGATCTCACAATCTATTTCATAATGATGTTGCACTGTATTGTGTACTTGAACTGCACTTCCTCTGTTATATTTTAATTTAATTATATTCTTGTTTTACCTGGTATCACCTTAATAACTCAATGTGTAATAATTTGATCTGTATGAACAGCATGCAAAACAGACTTTTCACTGTACCTCGGTACATGTGACAATAATAAATAAATCCAATTCCACTCGCAGCATGGTTTATTTGCTTACTTATTTCATTGATCCATCGCAATATCTTGTTTAAATGTGATGAATTCAGTTGGAGAAAGTACCATTTATTCGTGATATTTTGTCCAGATCTTTATTTTTAGTTTATTATTATTTAAATCAATTAAGAAACTTACTTTGGACAAAGCTCAATTTTTAAAATTCAAAGTCATCAGTAAGTTTTCATAAAATAAAATGCAGTTTTTCAATTTCTTGGCTGTGAGGAAAATTCAAAAGTATGACTTTTTATTATGTGTTTATTGACTTTAGTTACAGCTTTATAAATTGATGTTAAAGATCATGCCTATCTGTTATATTTGCAATCAAATACTCTGGTGAACTCTCATAGACAAAATATTTTCCTCCAAGCATATAAGTTATAAGTACTGAGAAACCTTTATTTTTATATGAAGTATGTTAATTCTTTGCATGTTTTACAGAGTCTATATATTTAATTAAGCTTTCTAAAATAATTTTCATAAAATCTATAATGAATGATTGTTGAGAATACTGCTAAATAATTTATCTCAATCAAATAACAGTTTTTGCTTTATATTTTATGAAACAGAGCATTTCTTTCAGGAAAGCTCTTAATAAGCAGGCTGCATTAAACATTTTATTCATGCCTTGAAAAAGAACATATTCCCCAATAGCTCTGTTAACTAAAACATATTTTATTAATAACTGATTGGCCTGTATTGGATTGGTATCACAGCGTACAGAGCAGATGATAGTCCTAAACACTCGGTTACATGCTAACAACGATTTTAGCTCTAACTTCTATTATTTTCTATATTCCCTCTTTCTGTGTTGAGGATAACAAGCCACACTGTATACATTGCAAACTGACTGATATCCCAAGCTGATTTTCTTTCTATATCAACCTTGACATGTGATGGTGGACTCTCTGGTCCATTTGAGTCCCACACACTTCCTACCTTACATTTGTATTGGGAATGTGTTGATGGTGACCAGTAGCTAATTGTTAACTGCTTAGTCCAACAATATCAAGGGCAGTTGTGTAGCCCCCATCAGCTTCAATCTGCTACTTCAGTGTAAAGCTGGAGGTAAAATTCCTTTTAATCAGTAAAACCCTAACCGGTGGTATGTTTACAGTACCATTTCATTTGATTTTCATTAACTGGGACCAATATAGGACCATCCATTTCTCTTCATATACCTAAATGGATGAATCATTTATTATTAATAGTGATTAAGCTGACATCCAAATTATTTAAATGTTCTAAAAGTAGGTCTGTACATTAAATTACACAGTTATCTTTATTTGCTTTGTGCCTTACCATTATTTTCTGATTTTATTTCAGATTTCCAGCATTTGCAGTATTTTCTTTCAGGTATGCCACCCCTGCATTGTGATTTTTGAGAACATTTTGCTATCCAGTTTTTACAATGACAGATGCACAATCACAGAATGGTCACAAAGTTGGGCATTAGGCCCTTTGACTCTGCACTAGCTCAAAGTTGGTGCAATCTGGTTCTGACAGAGCACTGTTGCACTCACCCCATCCTCCCCCATCCTCCCCCCATCCCAAGCATCCTGTCTCCTCAGTCTTTATCTGTACAGTTCCCTTTTAAAGTCTACAGTTGAATCTGCTCTGCTACTATCCCTGACACGGTACTTACTGGTTAACAAAACAAAATCCTCGTATCACTTTTGGTTCCTTGTCAATCACCTTCATTCGGCATCCCTTGATTCTTGACCCCTCTGCCAATGGGAATAGTTTATTTCCATCTACTCTGTCTATTCCCCTGTTCTGATGAATAAAAAACATGGCTTCTCCAGAATATCCACAAAACAGAAGTTCCCCAATCCCCAAATAATTTTCATGCGTTTCTTCTGCAGCCTCTCCAAAGCTTTACCATCTTTCCAAAGGTATGACACCCAGAAATGAACACAGTATTACAATTGTGACAGGAGCAGTGTAGGGTTATCAAGAGTTTCATACCCTTCTATTCGTAAGTAGCAAGAGATCAGTAGGAACACAGACTGCTCCTGGGGATGCATTCGGAAAAGTAAAGGAAGTGAGAATGGGAACCAATAGAACAAGGGGGAGGTGAACAACAGTTGGAACGAGTGGGGGGGGAGGGGGAATGTGTAACAAGTGAGTGGAAGGAGCCAGTAAAAGGAAGGGGACAAAGATGAGTTAAAGGGGGCTAGGGTGAGGGTGGGATGGGCAAAAATAGGAGGACTGGAGGATCAGAAGTGGGCAGTGAAAGGGAAGTTGAGAGATGGAAAAAAAAAAGGGAGCTTTACCAAAATTTGGAAAACTCAGTATTCTTGCCATTGGGTTGAAGACTACACAGACAGAATGGAAAGTTCAGTCTGGACTTCATCCTGGCAGTAGAGAAAATCAAGGATGGACAGGTCAGCATGGGAATGGGAGGAGTGTTGAAATGGTCTGCAGTGGGCACTCTGAGTGGCCATTGTGGACTGGGTTGTACCAAGTCTGTGCTTTGTGTCACTGATGTAGAGGAGGCTGCACTGGGAGCAGTGAAAGCAATGGAGAAGGCATGTGAACCTTTGGCTCACCAGGACAGACTGCTTAGGTCTCTGGATGCTGGTGAGGGAAGAAGTGTAAGGACAAGTGTTGTATTTACTGTAAGGGCAGGGCAAAGTAGCAGGGTAAGGGAGGGATGAGCAGACTAGGGAGTCACCAAGGGAGCGGTCCCTGCAAAAGGCAGAAAGGGGTGGGGAGGAGATGATGTGGCTGATGGGGAGATCACATTGCAGCTGGCGGGGATGATGAAAGAGGGCATGAGGCTCATGGGGTGAAAGGTAAGGACTGCGGGAACTCTGTCTCCCCGTCTGTCTTGGGGGGGTGGTGTTATTCAAAATGTCATGTTATCCTTCTGTTACATCGTTCTCTGTAAACTTCAGAGTCTTCTCTTTTAGGGTACAGGTTAAAAGTTCCCTTTTTTCCTTCTCAAATAATGGGGTCACTTTATATCTCAGCAATAATTCCAGAATCTACAGAACTTTGGAAGATGATAGCCATTATCTCTACAGCTGCTTCTTCAAAACTGAGATGTAACTGAACATTTTCCTTAGGATTTATTGGTTTTTATCTTTAGTTTATTCAGAGATACAGCACAGTAACAGGCCCTTCCAACCAAGCCAGCCCACACCACCCAATAACAGCTGTGTGACCAAATAACAAACTAATAACCAAGAAGAAGCCAGAGGAAGCCCATACAGACAAGGGGAGAGCATTCAAACTCCTTACAGACAGCAGTGGATTTGAGCTGGGGCCGCTGATGCTATAATAGTGTTAGGCTAAACTCTACGCTATCATGCATGCAAAGTCTCTTTACACTCGTTCACAGAAACAGGCCCTTGGCCATCTAGCTCTTGCTGAAACCATTTAATCTGCCTTATACTAATTAGTATTAGCCTGAAAAAGTTAATTCTGCTCAACAAGTTGACAGTTATCAATTTTTATTAATTTTTGGTATCTTGCACTGCAAAGGTAGAGTAGTAGCTTAACATCTGTGTCATGTATTTAATCCACATTATAAATTCTCCAATCCCTGTCTGCAAGGAACGCACCCTTGCCCATGATAGTCTTGCTTTTATATATACATTAGGAACTCTTACAATCATTTATATGTCTTTTACCAGTTTTATGCATGAGTTTATCTTCTATCTTTCTTTATCCTCCTTGGTCCTGTTTGCTGAGTTTTAAAATGCTCTTGATCTTTAGCCCTTCAATACGTTTTCTCAGCCAATCAACTCTTCAAGATGTTCAATGAGGGAACAGATTAACACAGACAGAAAGCTGGAGGAAATCAACAGGTCAGGAAGCATCTATGGAAATGAATAAGCAATAAACATTTTGGGCTGAGACCCTTCATCAGGACCTTCTGTGCCTGATAAACTGGTCACTGAGTCCAATCACAAACAAGAGAGAATCTGCAGATGCAGATGCTGGAAATCTGAGTAACACACACAAAATGCTGGAGGAACTCAACGGGTCAGGCAGCATCTATGGAAAAGAGTACAGTCGACATTTCAGGCTGAGACCCTTCATCAGGACTGGAGAAAAAAAGATGAGGAGTTAGGGTTAGAAGCGGGAAGGGGGGTGGGGAGGAAGAAACACAAGGTGATGCTGAAACCGGGAGGGGTGAGGTAAACAGCTGGGAAGTTGACTGGTGAAAGATACAGAGCTGGAGAAGGGGGAATCTGACAGGAGAGGACAGAAGGCCATGAAAGAAAGAAAAGGGGGAGGAGCAACAGAGGGAGGTGATGGTCAGGTAAGGCAATAAGGTGAGAGAGGGAAAAGGGGAATGGTGAAGGGGGGGGGGCATTACCAGGTGTTTGAGAAATCGATGTTCATGCCATCAGGTTGGAGGCTACCTAGATGAAATATAAGATGTTGCTCCTCCAACCTGAGTGTGGCCTCCAGAAGAACAATCAGCGTCAGGAGCAGAGCACTTCGAAGCATTTACTCACAGGTCAGAGAAGCTTGTATAAAAGGAGAATTTTGCGGGTGTTCGGACATTCCAGAGGTCCAATCAGTGTCGGGAGCAGAGCACTTTGGATTAAATAGAAGGGGCAAGCGGGGTCCACAGCTGGAAGTAGGCAAGCAGTGAGAGTAGAAGCACCAGGCTTCGATGAGAAGGGGCTGAGGCCAAAGAAACAGGTTGTCCATTGTACAGTGCAGGCAGGATGGCAGTGGAATGCCACTCCTGTAGGATGAGGGAATTCGTGGAACCTGATAGTCTCCCTGATGACTGTACTTGCAAGAAGTGCAGCCAACTCCAGCTCATAGAATTTAGAACATAGAATAGTACAGCACAGTACAGGTCCTTCGGCCCACAATGTTGTGCCGACCCTCAAACCCTGCCTCCCATATAAACCCCACCTTAAATTCCTCCATATACCTGTCTAGTAGTCTCTTAAACTTCACTAGTGTATCCGCCTCCACCACTGACTCAGGCAGTACATTCCATGCACCAACCACTCTCTGAGTGAAAAATCTTCCTCTAACATCCCCCTTGAACCTCCCTCCCTTTACCTTAAAGCCATGTCCTCTTGTACTGAGCAGTGGTGCCCTGGGGAAGAGGCGCTGGCTGTCCACTCTGTCTATTCCTCTTAATATCTTGTACACCTCTACCATGTCTCCTCTCATCCTCCTTCTCTCCAAAGAGTAAAGCCCTAGCTCCCTTAATCTCTGATCATAATCCATACTCTCTAAACTAGGCAGCATCCTGGTAAATCTCCTCTGTACCCTTTCCAATGCTTCCACATTCTTCCTATACTGAGGCGACCAGAACTGGACACAGTACTCCAAGTGTGGCCTAACTAGAGTTTGATAGAGCTGCATCATTACATCGCGTCTCTTAAATTCTATCCTCGAATTATGAAAGCTAACACCCCATAAGCTTTCTTAACTACCCTATCTGTCTGTGAGGCAACTTTCAGGGATCTGTGGACATGTACCCCCAGATCCCTTTGCTCCTCCCCACTCCCAAGTATCCTGCCATTTACTTTGTACTCTGCCTTGGAGTTTGTCCTTCCAAAGTGTACCACCTCACACTTCTCTGGGTTGAACTCCATCTGCCACTTATCAGCCCACTTCTGCATCTTATCAATGTCTCTCTGCAATCTTCGACAATCCTCTACACTATCTACAACACCACCAACCTTTGTGTCGTCTGCAAACTTGCCAACCCACCCTTCTACCCCCACATCCAGGTCGTTAATAAAAATCACAAAAAATAGAGGTCCCAGAACAGATCCTTGTGGGACACCACTAGTCACAACCCTCCAATCTGAATGTACTCCCTCCACCATGACCCTCTGCCTTCTGCAGGCAAGCCAATTCTGAATCCACCTGGCCAAACTTCCCTGGAACTACCCTTTCCAAACTTCATGAAAGACTGCGTTAAGGAGCTGGAGTTGGAGTTGGATGAACTAAGGATCATTCCCCTGAGGCCATTCCCCTCAGCAACAGCTATACCCCTTTGGACTGCTGAGGGGGTGACCTATCTGGTCAAGGCAGCAGCAGCCAGACCAATAGCACTGTGGTCGGCTCTGAGCCTCAGAAGGGCAGGGTGAAGTCAGGCGGAGCATTAGTTACAGGGGATTCGATAGTTAGGGGGATGGGGACAGATGGGAGATTCTGAGGAAGCAGAAGAGACGCCAGGATAGTGTGTTGCCTCCCCGGTGCTAAAGTCCAGGATGTCTCTGAGCAGATGCACAATATACTTGAAGGGGAGCCTGAGCAGCTGGAGGCTGTGGTACATGTTGGTACCAATGACATAGGCAGGAGAGAGTAAGTGCAGTATGTTTCGGGAGTTAGGAAGGAGGCTGAAGAGCAGGACCTCCAACGTGGTAATCTCCAGATTACTCCCTGTGCCATGATCTAGTGAAGGTCAGAACAGGAAGATAGCACAGATGAATGAGTGGCTGAGGAGATGGCACAAAGGACAGGATTTCAGATCCCTTGGTGGGAGAGCATTTTGGAGGTAGTGATCATAGTTCTATCTTCTTTACCATTGCACTGGAGAGGGGTAGGAGCAGACAACTTAGGAAAGCATTTAACTGGGATAGGGAGAAATATGGTGCTATTAGACAGGAACTTGGGAATATTAATTGGGAGCAGCTGTTCTCAGGGAAATGCACGGCAGAAATGTGGCAAAAGTTCGGAGAACATTTGCATGGCGTTCTGCACAGGTATGGTGTACAAAGGATGTAGAAAATCTAGTTAAGAAGAAAAGAAAAGCTTATGAAAGGTTCAAGAATGTAAGTACTGTTAGAGCTGTAGAAAATTACAAGGGTGCTAGGAAGGAGCTCAAGAATGAAATTAGGAGAGCTAGAAGGGGCCTTGAGAAGGCCTTGGTGAGCAGGATTAAGGAAAACCCCAAGGCATTCTACAAGTATGTGAAGAGCAAGAGGATGAGCCACATGAGAATAGGACCAATCAGGAGAGATAGTGGAAACGTGTGCATGGAGCTGGAGCAGGTAGAGGACGTACTTAATGAATACTTTGCTTCAGTATTCACCAGTGAAAACAACCTTAGCAATTGTGGGGATGACTTACAGCAGACTGAAATGCTTGATTGTATAGACATTAAGAAAGAGGATGTGTTCGAGCCTTCGAAACGTATTAAGTTAGATAAGTTTCTGGGACTGGATGAGATATACCCTAGACTACTGTGGGAAGTGAGGGCAGAGATTGCTAAGTCTCTGGTGATGATCTTTGCATCATAAATAGAGATGGGAGAAGTATCAGAGGTTTGGAAGGTTGCAAATGTTGTTCCCTTGTTCAAGAAAGGGAGTGGAGATACCCCAGGAAATTATAGGCCAGTGAGTCTTACTTCAGTGGTTGACAAGTTGTTGGAGAAGATATTGAGAGGCAGGATTTATGAGCATTTGGAGAGACATAATTTGATTACGAATAGTCAGGATGGCTTTGTCAAGGGCAGGTCATGCCTTATGAACCTGATTGAATTCTTTGCGGGTGTATCAAAACAGTTTGATGAAAGTAGAGAAGTGGATGTAGTGTATATGGATTTCAGTGAGGCATTTGATAAGGTTCATTCAGAACGTAAGGAGGTATGGGATCCAAGGGGACCTTGCTTTGTGGATTCAGAACTGGCTTGCCCACAGAAGGCAAAGAGTAGTTGTAGATGGGTCATATTCTGCTTAGAGGCCAGTGACCAGTGGAGTGCCTCAGGAATCTGTTCTGGGATCCCTCCTCTTTGTGATTTTTATAAATTATCTGGATGAGGAAGTGGAGGGATGGGTTAGTAAATTTGCTGATGACACAAAAGTTGGGGGGTGTTGTGGATAGTCTGGAGGGTTGTCGGAGGTTACAACTTGACATCGATGGGATGCAGAACGGGGCTGAGAAACAGCAGATGGAGTTCAACCTAGATAAGTGTGAAGTGGTTCATTTTGGTAGGTCAAATATGAAGACAGAATATAACGTTAATGGGAAGACTCTAGGCAGTGTGGAGGATCAGCAAGATATTGGGGTCCATGTCCATAGGAAACTCAAAGGAGCTGCACAGGTTGACAGTTTTGTTAAAAAGGCACATGGTGTGATGGCCTTCATCAACAGTGGGGTTGAGTTCAAGAGCCATGAGGTAATATTACCTCATCTATTTAAGACCTTAGTTAGACCCCACTTGGAATATCGTGTTCAGTTCTGGTCACCTCACTAAAGGAAGGATGTGTATACTATAGACAGAGTGCAGAGGAGATTTACAAGGATGTTGCCTGGATTGGAGAGGTTGAGTGAACTTGGCTTTTTTTCCTTGGAATGATGGAGGATGAGATTATGTATAAGATTATGTGGGACATTGATCATGTGGAAAGCCAGGAGCTTTTTCCCAGGGCCGAAATAGCTAACGTAAGGGGGCATTGTTTTAAGGTGCTTGGAGGTAGGTACAGGGGGGATGCCAGAGGTAAGTTTTTCACACAGAGTGGTGGGTGTGTGAAATGCACCACCAATGAAGGTGGTAGAGGCAGATACAATAGGATCTTTTAAGAGACTCTTAGTAGATACATGGAGCTTAGAAAAATAGAGGGCTATGCGGTAGGGAAACTCTAGGCACTTGCTAGAGTAGGTTACATGGTCTGCACAACACTGTGGGCCAAAGGGCCTGTAATGTACTGTTTTTTGTGTTTCTATGTTTCACCACAACATTTTTCGAACTTCTGGTAATGTAACATTCCAACATGTCAGTCCGAGCCTCCTCTACTCTCTGTATGATACCTAGTCTGCTGAATTCCTCCGGCATTTTGTATGTATTGCTCTGAGTATGTTTGTGGTCTTTTGCTACTTCACTTCAAGGTTCAATATGTTACGCATTCAGAGATGCTTTTCTACACACCACGGTCATGACATGAAGTTATTTGAGTTACTGTCAGCTTGAACCAGTCTGGCCATTCTCCTCTGACCTCCCTCACTAACAAGGTGATTCACCCATAGAACTGCTGCTCTCTGGATGTCTTTTGGTTTTTGCACCAAAGCTGTATAGACTGTTTTGAGTGAAAATCTCAGGAGATCAGTAGTTTCCAAGATCCACAAACCACCCAGTCTGGCACCAGCAATTATGCTACGGTCAAAATCACTTAGATCACATTTCTTCCCCATTTGATGTTTGGTCTCAACAAAAACTGAATCTTTTGATCATGTCTTCATGGGTTTATGCATTGAGTTGCTGTCACATGATTGGCTGATTAATGCACAGGGTATACAGATGTACCTAATAAAGTAGCCACTGAGTTTATATTCAAGTTTCCTCGTTACTACTTTCCTTGCCTAGGTGGCTGTTACATACTGACCCTGCCTGATCTGTACCACAATGAGCATCTAATAAGGCATCTGTAACCATAAGATTTGCACCTTATTCTTGACTTCCAAAGAACCTTCTGGACAACATCATTTCTGGATCTAAAAATAGATAACACCTTCATAGTTTATTTTCTGAAGATTTAAGATCCTAGTTCCAGGTAAATTATATTACTTAAATTCCAGCAAATTATGATTACTCTTCTCCAATGGCATCTTGTAAACAGGGTTGTCAATTAATCCTTTCTTAAGGCACAAAACAAAACCTAGGGTATATATATATTTTCCAATTGATTTTTCATATTGATATAGAAAGCCTCGTGTATATTTTGTAAATCCTGCTAACACGATTTATTTTTTTGTTCAAGAAGAACAGAAGGGATAGGCCAGGTGAGTTTAACATCAGTGGTAGGGAAGTTGGAGGAGAAAGTTCTGAGGATTAATCTACATTTGTAAAGACAGTGATAAATTGAAGTGCCATTGCTTTGTTATGGGCAGATCCCATCTGAACAATCTGATTGAATTTTTGAAGAGAACAAAATATATTGATTAAGGCAGTGAGCCTAATGGTCTTTATTAAGAACCACTTGAAGAATGATCCATAGAAACATAGAAAACCTACAGTACAATACAGGCCCTTCGGCCCACAAAACTGTGCCAAACATGTTCTTACCTTAGAAATTACCAAGGGTTACCCATAGCCCTCTATTTTTCTAAGCTCCATATACCTATCCAGGAGTCTTTTAAAAGACCCTATCCTACCTGCCTCCACCACCAGTAGATTAAAGCCCATGGGAAGCAAGTTGGCAAACAGGATTCATGACTGGCTTGGCTGTAGGAGTCAGAGGGTGATGTGATTGTAAGCCTGTGACCAGTGGTGTATCCCAGGAATTGTCACTAGTCCCACAGTTATAAATATTAACAGCTTGCATGTGAATATAGGGGATATAATAAGAAAGTTCACAAATGACATAAAGTTGATGGTGTTGTTGATAATGAGAAGAGTAGTTTTCAGATACAAATTGATGTCATTCCACAGTTTTGGTGCTGCTTCCTCTTTTTCCTTTTAGCCTCGCCTTCCGATGTGTCAAATATTCTTGTGCACTCAGCTCTGGTCACCCTGCCACCGCATCACCTGCCAAGCATAGCTTTATCTAATAACCCAGGACACCTTCAGGGAGTTGTGTCTCAGAGAGGCAGTGTCCATTACTAAGGACCTCCAGCACCCAGGGCTTGCCCTTTTCTCACTGTTACCATCAGGTAGGAGATACAGAAGCCTGAAGGCACACACTCAGCGATTCAGGAATAGCTTCTTCCCCTCTGCCATCCGATTCCTGAATGGACATTGAATCTTTACACACTCAGTCACTTTTTTAAAAATATACTGTATTTCTGTTTTTGCATGTTTTTTAATCTATTCAATATACGTAATTGATTTACTTGTGTATTTATTATTATTATTATTTTATTTATTATTTTTATCTCTCTGCTAGATTATGCATTGCATTGAACTGCTGCTGCTAAGTTAGATAGATAGATAGATAGATAGATAGATACTTTATTCATCCCCATGGGGAAATTCAACATTTTTTCCAATGTCCCATACACTTATTGTAGCAAAACTAATTACATACAATACTTAACTCAGTAAAAATATGATATGCATCTAAAATCACCCTCTCAAAAAGCATTAATAATAGCTTTTAAAAAGTTCTTAAGTAGTTTACTTAAATACATTGAGTCCTAACCCCGGCACTTTAACATATCTTACTCCTGGCGGTTGAATTGTAAAGCCGAATGGCATTGAGGAGTATTGATCTCTTCATCCTGTCTGAGGAGCATTGCATCGATAGCAACCTGTCGCTGAAACTGCTTCTCTGTCTCTGGATGGTGCTATGTAGAGGATGTTCAGGGTTTTCCATAATTGACCGTAGCCTACTCAGTGCCCTTCGCTCTGCTACCGATGTTATACTCTCCAGTACTTTGCCCATGACAGAGCCCGCCTTCCTTACCAGCTTATTAAGACGTGAGGCGTTCCTCTTCTTAATGCTGCCTCCCCAACACGCCACCACAAAGAAGAGGGCGCTCTGCACAACTGACCTATAGAACATCTTCAGCATCTCACTACAAACATTGAATGATGCCAACCTTCTAAGGAAGTACAGTCGACTCTGTGCCTTCCTGTACAGTCGACTCTGTGCCTTCCTGCACAAGGCATCTGTGTTGGCAGTCCAGTCTAGCTTCTCGTCTAACTGTACTCCCAGATACTTGTAGGTCTTAACCTGCTCCACACATTCTCCATTAATGATCACTGGCTCCATATGAGGCCTAGATCTCCTAAAGTCCACCACCATCTCCTTGGTCTTGGTGATATTGAGACGCAGGTAGTTTGAGTTGCACCATATCACAAAGTCCTGTATCAGTTTCCTATACTCTTCCTCCTGTCCATTCCTGACACACCCCACTATGGCCGTGTCATCAGTGAACTTCTGCACATGGCAGGACTCCGAGTTATATTGGAAGTCTGATGTGTACAGGGTGAACAGGACCGGAGAGAGCACAGTCCCCTGCGGCGCTCCTGTGCTGCTGACCACCGTGTCAGACCTACAGTCTCCCAACTGCACATACTGAGGTCTATCTGTCAAGTAGTCCACTATCCAATCCACCATGTGAGAGTCTACTCCCATCTCCGTTAGTTTGTGCCTTAAGATCTTGGGCTGGATGGTGTTAAAGGCACTAGAGAAGTCCAGGAATGTAATCCTCACAGCACCACTGACCCCATCCAGGTGAGAGAGGGATTTGTGCAGCAAATACGTGATAGCATCCTCCACTCCCACCTTCTCCTTATACGCAAACTGAAGAGGATCCCGGGCGTGCTTGGTTTGTGGCCTCAGATTCTGTATTATCAGCCGCTCCATGGTCTTCATCACGTGCGTCACATGCTGGTGATAAAAACCCTAATTCTGATTCTAATAATTTGTAGTTATTGTTTTGAATGTACATGCAACTAATCTAATATTGGTGATACATAGTTCTATGCAATTATTAGTTTTAGTTTGTTTAAAATTATGAAGGAATGAAGTAGATAGGATATCTTTCCGTAACTTTTAACATCCCTTTCTGTTTAATGAAAAGATGCAAGCGATTTTTTTCCCCATTGATTGGAAGGGTTGCACAAGAGGATGAGAATACAAAATTAAATGTGCGAACTCTAGGAAATAAAACTATAGATTCTTGTTTTTAAATGTAGAAGGTTATATGATTGTAGAACTCACTTCAGTATTTAGTGACAGCAACAGAGTTATGGTTTAATTTTATCAGATTAACTAAGGGAAGGAAGTGAATGAGGGATTCAAACATAGAATTACAATTACTGTTTGTGTGGAGGATAACCACCAACATAAATTGTGACCTGTTCTAAGGCTGTAATTCATTGCTCATCCATTATTCAGCTATTCATTCAATTCATCTGATAGTTAAAGACTGAAGCAATGCCTGATATTGCTTTTTGTGGGTAGACAGAGTTTTGTGGAGGCACACTGTAAACTCTGTACCTGATGCACTTTCCAGGAACAGTCTTCTTTCACAACATAGGGCATGCTTATAAAATATCATTATGAGATGTTAAAATAATCATGTGACTAAAAAGAATCTGGTATTATTATCAGAAAACAGCTGAAACTAAAGTATGGGAGTAAGGTCAAAACTGGTAAAACACAATCAAACAGGTTCCACTTTGAAATATTAACTGCCATTAAAAAGTTCTACCAGTCACAAAGCACACTCCTATGTTTTGTCGTGCCGTCACATGTTAGTGAACCTTACAGGTTGCGACTGCACACTGCCGAGTTTTTGACTATTGTGATTACATGGTCCAAACAGGCAATGCTCATCAATACACTTAAAGGTCTTGAATAAATTGCCATGTTGGAAAATAGGTTAACATGAGAATGGCTGACGGAGGGAGTTCCCAGCCCGAAGAGGATCGGAGGGTGGAGCAGTCTTGGCTACTGGAAGATTGGTGGGATCCACAACATTGGAGGTTTAATCCTGGGCCTGGGCCTCACAACTTTGGAAAACTGTAATGTACTTGGTGCCATGTTTGGGTTGATCCCAGTGGACCAAAGATAAGATTAGGCATGTATACAATCTTTTTTAAGTAATTCCATGACACTTCAAAAGGAGCATTGCATGGGGAATGATTTCATTTCATGGAGAACAAAAGTCATGTTAGCTATGCAAATGTAACTCATACTGTATATGTCAGAAAGTGGTGAGCAATGTTCCCTCTATTTTGTAATGACCAGTGTAAGTAAAATCTTGTGGTGTGCAATAATTTGCCCAGTGACAACAACATGTGTGCACTGAATTTTTAAGTGGAAGTAAATCTGAAGCTATTCTAAGGATAATAAACTAGCGAGTCCAGTTTGTTGTTCATTGTTTATAAGAAATAAAATGACTGTCAATAAGAAGTTTGATTGTTTTCCCTGTTATTCATTTACATGCTCACAAAACTTATGTGCAGGCCTATAGTGGGTAATGAAGGATTTTGTCATTAGAGCTTTCACACTCTGTCCACGTGTGATTTCCTTGCTAAATGATACTTTAAAAAGTCAAGTTTCCAAATAATATTCCAGTTCTTCCCACTTGCAAATTCTTCAGCAACTTTTGTATCGTGACAATACACGCAGGTTACAACAGTTTCTGTATTGTACGTAAATATTTCTCGTAGCTGCGTGTTCCTGACCTCATGAGCTTTCAGTGTAGCAGTTTCCACTGTTTCACATTAAATGAACTAGCAATTCTGCTGCACTTCATGATCTTTCCTTCCTTGGAATTCAACATAATGCATCAATAATTTCTTCAATAGAACAGTATAAATAAACCAGTTCTAAAATCTGCAGACAAATCAGCGCAAACTCCATGTTGTCTACACCGTCCACATCAGAAACTGGAAAAGGAAATGTGATGGTGTACGATTGTGAAATATACTTAACATGCGAACAAGATAGAGGGCGACAGCCTTTTGTGCACAGTTCAAATTCATTTGTGTGCTAGTAGCAAAAGATGTGTGTGCATTCACACAGCTTAGAGGGAACCTTGGTGGTGAAAATTAAAAACGTGTAACCTCTTTGATTTCTTATGTATTTGTGTATTTAACATTTTCTTAATGTACAGTGATTCAACAAATGAGTTGATCTTTTGAAAAAGTATCCGATTGCAATTGACCCTTGCAAAATCTTCAGAAGATTGAAAAAAACCTGAAATCAGTGTAAGGGCAGTATAAACTTGAATAAATGATGTCAGGTGTAAACCCAGCAATATAAATGGGCCTATAAAAAAACACTTTATTTGTGAAGAAAATTAGGAATGCAAAACTGTAAACAATAATCCAGCAAATTTAAATGTTAAATGCAGGGTTGTTATATAAAATCATAACCAAGGCCAGTCATTTAAACCTTTATTTCATAAGCTCATGTGATGACCCAACAGTTAAGAGGAAAAGACAAGCCATACTAATTATCCTCTAGTATCCTCTGAATTATCTATTCACGACTGCGGAAAATGCGCAGCAAAGGCAGATCCTCAATATTCCCCATTCTTATGCATACAAAATTGAAATTGCTTCCAGCTTTCTGCATTGCAAATCATATGCTTGCTGCACAACACATTTGACGAATTGTTTCTGCATTGTCAGCACATTGCCCCGTACTGCACGTCTCACTTAATTACTTTCAGTCAGACATCTGCTGAAAGGATGCCTACGATGTCCTCCTATAGCCGAATCCTTCAGATACTTGATTAACTCTTTCATTATCTCTACTGATTATGTGGATTTGGACATTGTTGCTACTTAAATATTAAAGTAATTTAGTACTATAATGTAATTATATGGTGAATTATTAACAATTGTGGAAGCTATAGGATTTAGTCTTAGAGCAGAAAGTGAGTTAGTATTCTAGTTATTTTCACATGTATTGCATGCACAATGAATTACTGGACAGCAGAAATAAGGCAGTATTATTAATCAAAAGATATTTTATCATTGAATTAGATGTTTTACACAGTGCAGTTCTTCCTGATGTAAATTATGTTTTAGTCCAGTCAATTCATTATTAAGGAGGCAGCAAGAGCTATGTAGCTGAAAACACTTTTCGTTAAAACGGAACAAAATGCTTCATATTACAAACAAGAGCAACACACACAAAACTGAGGATCTCAGCAGGCCAGACAGCATCTCTGGAAGCGAGTATATGCAACATTTTGGGCTGAAACCCTTCGGCAGGACTGGACATGCAAAAAATACAGAGGAGTAGATTGTATGGGTGGGAGGAAGGGAGAGAGAAACACAAGGTGATGGGTGGAACCTGAAAGGGGAAGGGATAAAGTAAAGAGCTGGGAAGTTGATTGGTGAAAGAGACAGAGGACAAAATGGAAGAAGGAAAAGGGGGAGGAGCACCAGAAGGAGGTGATGGGCAGGCAAGGGGATAAAGTGAGAGTGAGAAAAGGAGATGGGGAATGGTGAAGGAGAGGAGGAGGTGGGGGCATTACCAGAAATTTGAGTAATTCTTTATATTGCTTTTTTCGATCATTGAAGTATGAACATGTTCTGTTCAAATTTAAGAGTGAATTTTGAAATGCAGAGCAGGAAGGCAACAGAGGGATAGGACTGTAAGACAAAATAAAACTGCAGATTCTGAAACAAATACTGAAACATTGGAAGAATTCAGTCAATAAATCTTTATTGATAGACAGAGAAACTATTTAACCAGAAGATTCTATATAAACTAAGACCAGAGGGCATAGCCTTCCCTTTGAAACAGAGATGAGGAGGAATTTCTTTAGCCAAAGGGCGATGAATCTGTTGAACTTATTTTCACAGATGGAGTGGAGGCCAGGTCATTGGGTATACTTAAAGTGGAGGTTGATTGGTTCTTGATCAGTAAAGGTGTCAAAGTTTATGGAGAGAAGGTCGGAAAATGGGATTGAGAGGGTTAACCCTGGACTGGTAGAGCAGACTCGATGGGCTGAAGGGCCCAATTCTGTTTCAAAGTGTTATAGCCTTATTCTGAGGAAGAACCACTGACCTGAAATGTTGATTGGTTTCTCTTTCCACAGCTGCTGATGGAATGTCAGAGTTCTTCCAGTGTCCGTGCCTTTTGTTAGGGGATGAGGATGTTTTGAGTTTGGAGCAGTTTTCTTTAAGTCCTGTCAAATTTATTAGTGGGGTTTTGTCAATTTCTTCTCTTTGGGCAGTAGATTGAGAGACAGACTTGCTATTGTGCAAATAAGCATTCGGCAATGGGTTATCGCAGGGGCCTTGATGAAGAGATGGACTGGATGTTTCAAAGGGAAAAACTGGTAGATAAGCAGGGATGAGATTGGAAGAGAAAGGTAGAATAATAGGTGGAGATGGGAAGTATTGGGTAGAATTCAGAAGATCTAGGAGATATATTTGATCAGAATCAGAATCAGGTTTATTATCCTCGGCATGTGACATGAAATTTGTTAACTTAGCAGCAGCAGTTCAATGCAATACATAATCTAGCAGAGAAAATAATAATAAATAAAATAAAACATAACAAATAAACAAGTAAATCAATTATGTATATTGAATAGATTATTTTAAAAAAATGTGCAAAAACAGAAATACTGTATATTTTTTTAAAAAGCGGGGTAGTGTCCAAAGCTTCAAAATCCATTTAAGAATTGAATGGCAGAGGGGAAGAAGCTGTTCCTGAATCACTGAGTGTGTGCCTTCAGGCTTCTGTATCTCCTACCTGATGGTAACAGTGAGAAAAGGGCATGCCCTGGGTGCTGGAGGTCCTTAATAATGGACGCTGCTGTTCTGAGACACCGCTCCTAAAGATGTTCTGGATACTTTGTAAGCTAGTACCCAAGATAGGGCTGACTAGATTTACAACCCTCTGCAATTTCTTTCGGTCCTGTGCAGTAGCCCCCCCCCCCCCCCCCCACCAGACCGTGATGCAGCCTGTCAGAATGCTCTCCATGGTACAACGACAGAAGTTTTTGAGCATGTTTATCAACATGCCAAATCGCTTCAAACTCCTAATAAAGTTTAGCCACTGCCTTGCCTTATTTATAACTACATCTGTATGTTGGGACCAGGTTAGATCCTCAGAGATCTTGACACCCAGGAACTTGAAACTGCTCACTCTCTCCACTTCTGATCCCTCTATGAGGATTGGTATGTGTTCTTTCGTCTTACCCTTCCTGAAGTCCGCAATCAACTCTTTCGTCTTACTGACATTGAGTGCCAGGTTGTTGCTGCTAGTTGGCGTATCTCACTCCTGTACGCCTCTTGTCACCACCTGAGATTCTACCAACAATGGTTGTATCATCAGCAAATTTGTAGATGGTGTTTGAACTGTGCCTAGCCACACAGTCATGGGTGTAGAGAGAGTAGAGTAGTGGGCTAAGCACACACCCCTGAGGTGTGCCAGTGTTGATCATCAGTGAAGAGGATATGTTATCACCAATCCACACAGACTATGGTCTTCTGGTTAGGAAGTCGAGGATCCAATTACAGAGGGAGGTACAGAGGCCCAGGTTCCGCAACTTCTCAATTAGGATTGTGGGAATGATGGTATTAAATGCTGAGCTATAGTTGATAAAAGGCATCCTAACTTAGGTGTTTGTGTTGTCTAGGTGGTCTAATGCCGTGTGAAGAGCCATTGAGATTGCATCTGCCATTGACCTATTATGACAATAGGCAAATTCCAATGGGCCCAGGTCCTTGCTGAGACAGGAGTTCAGTCTAGTCATAACCAACCTCCCAAAGCATTTCATCACTGTCGATGTGAGTGCTACCAGGTAATAGTTGTTAAGGCAGCCTACATTATTCTTGTTTGGCTCTGGTATAATTGTTGCCTTTTTGAAGCAAGTGGGAACTTCCGCTTCTAGCAGTGAGAGGTTGAAAATGTCCTTGAGAACTCCTGCTAGTTGGTTAGCACAGGTTTTCAGAGCCTTACCAGGTACTCCATCAGGACCTTCCGCCTTGTGAGGGTTCACTCTCTTTAACATCGGCCTCTGAGACAGAGATCACAGGGTCATCAGGTGCAGCAGGAACCTTCACAGCTGTAGTTGTGTTCTCCCTTTCAAAGCATGCACAGAAGGCATTGAGTTCATCTGGTAGTGAAGCATCGCTGCCATTCATGCTATTGGGTTTCGCTTTGTAGGAAGTAATCTCTTGCAGTCCCTGCCAGAGTTGCCGTGCATCTGATATTGCCTCCAACCGTTCAAAATTGTCCCTTTGACTTTGAAGTAGCCCTCTGCCCTTGAAATACCCCTCTGCAAATCATACCTGGTTTTCTTGTGCAGGCCTGGGTTGCTGGCCTTGAATGCCACAGATCTAGCCTTCAGCAGACGACATACCTCCTGGTTCATCCATGGCTTTTGGTTTGGGAATGTACAGTAAGTCTTCGTAAAGGTGTATGTGAGGATAGATTGGGAAAGGTTGGTGAAGGGAGTTGAGATGAATTCAGAATCAGGGCAAACGTGGTGAAATGCGTTGTTATGTGGCAGCAGTACATTGCAATACATAATAAAAACTGGAAATTAGAGTAAGAAATATATGTATATATATTTAAAAAGTTAAATCGAATAAGTAGTGCAAAAAGAGAAAGAAAAGTGAGTTAGTGGTTATGGGTTTAATATCCATTCAGAGATGAAGAAGCTATCATGAATCATTGAGTGTGTGCCTTCTGGCTCTTGTATCTCCTCTATGATAGTAGCAATGAGAAGAGGGCATGCCCTGGGTGATCATTAAGGATGGATGGCGCCTATTTAAGACGTTGCTCCTTGAAGATGTCCTGGATGCTGGGGAGGCTAGTGCCCATGATGTGGCTGACTGAGTTTACAAATTTCTGCAGCACCCTCTCCTCCATAGCAGATGGTGATGCAACCAGTTAAAATGCTCTCCATATGTAGATTTGTAGAAATTTGCAAATGTCTTTGGTGACATACCAAATCTCCCCAATTTAGCCTCTGTCATACCTTATTTGTAACTGCATCAATATGTTGGGCCCAGGATAGATCCTCAGAGATGCTGACACCAGAGAGTTGGGGGTAAAACACATTGTTCAGTGGGCCTAGGAAGTTGTTAAATTTATTATGATATTCACACAGGCAAGAAATGCTGAAAAACAATAACTGGGATTTTTGAGAGTAAAACTGTGCTAATGACTGTAGCTCTATAAGCTTCAATATAAAATTTGTTTAATTGCAACATTTCGGAGATAGTTGGGTAGGTACATGGAGGATTACGGGTTGAATGTGGATGACCGGGACTAGCAGAGAGGGTACCATGGTTAACATGGTTCAGTTAGACTGAAGGGCCTGTTTCAATATTGTATCATTCTATGACCAATTTCATTTCCACAGTCCATTGAGACAAACTCTCCCTGTGGCAGTGCTAAATCAATAGCAGATATTTACTTAATCTAACTTCCATCCTCTTTCTTTTGTTTCAGTTCATGTCATATTGCACTCCAGAGAAATTCTGATATAACAATGATATTCCCCTCCGATTACCTTCAGCTAGTTTCCTGAGCTATTTTTAAATATTGGTATAGTCTCTGATTCAAGTACTAACTCAATAGTGTAATTATTAACTTGAATAACTTCGGCTCTTGTTTTTTTTTATAATCATGCATCTTATATAGTTCAATGCTCTTATATGCATCACAAAATATTGTGGTTTCACATATATCACAAATCATAGTCATAGAAAATTACAGCACAGTGTCATAGAAAACTATTGCCAAACCATTTAAACTGCCTAGTCCTGTTGAACAACCTACAATACACAGACAATGCAGTGTTGATACCTATTTCTAAAGAGATGCTGCAAGGAATACTAGATAAAGTCATCAAAGAATGTGTAATGAGAGGATTGACAATCAGTTGCAAGAAGCCCAGATGTACAGTTGTCATAAAAAAGAAAGAAATATAGAAATGCAATCTGACAATGGGCAACGAAACAATTAAACAAATATGGAAGTTCAATTACTTCGGGAGCACAATAACATCTGACAGTAGGGCTAATGTTGAAATTGGAAGAAGGATTGCTAAATGCACGTTCAAACGTTTGAGCAAGATACTTAAAGAATAACATAATTTCTATGGGTACAAAACTCAGTGTTGTGGTACTATATTCATTCCAAACTAACATATGGAAGCGAATGTTGGACAATTTCGAAGCAAAATAAGGGGGGAAACTCAAAGTTGTAGAAATGTGGTTTTTGAGAAGAATGATGAAAATATTATGGAAGGACAGAGTAACAAATGAGAAAGTGTTATGAAAAGCCAGAATAAACAGAGAGCTGACTTCATCGATCAGGAAACGGGAGCTGGAATTTTTGGTACATGTATTGAGGAAAAAGAAGCTCAAATATCTTGCAGTGACAGGAAAAACTGATTAAAGTAAATGTTGCAGTTGACAACACATGGCATTCATGAGTTACATCAAGAGATGGACAGGCAAAAGTTCTGAAGAACTTATAAGAAATTCTCAAATTAAAGACCAATAGAAGACTGTGTTTGCCCATGTCATTTGACACGGCACATGATAATGATGATGAGTCCATTGACCTTCATCCAGGCCATAGCCCTACATACCCCTCCCATCCATGTACCTATCCAAACTTCTCTTAAAAGTTGAAATTGAAATTGCCTCCATCGCTTGCACTGGCAGCTCATACCACACTCCCACCACCCTCTGAATGAAGAAGTTTACCCTCATGTTCCCCTTAAACATTTCATCAGTTAATCCATGACCTCTAGTTGTAGTCTCACCCAACCTCAGAGGAAAAAGCCTGCTTGCATTTACCTTATCTATACCTCTCATAACTTTTTGTACCTTTAAATCTCCCCTCAATTTTCTATATTCTAGGGAATGAAGTTCTAACCTAGTCAATCTTATAATTCAGGTCCTCCAGTCCCGGCAACAAAGTTATAAATTTTCTCTGAAGTGTTTCAATCTTATTTACATCTTTCCTGTAGGTAGATGACCAAAACTGCACAAAATACTACAAATTAGGCCTCACTAACATCATATACAACTTCAATGTTATATCCCAACTCCTGTACTCAATACTCTGATTTATGAAGGCCAATGTGATAAAAGCTTTCTCCATGACCCCATCTACCTGTAATGCCACTTTCAATGAATTATGGACCGATATTCTTGGATCCCTTTGTTCTACCACACTACTCAGTGCCCTACCGTTCCATCCCCAGTATTTTCTTAACCAGGGCCTCAGTATCTCTCAAAAGCCAAGGTTTCTTAAACTTGTTAACCTTGCCTTTTATTCTGACAGATACATAGAAGCTTTGTACTCTCAAAATTTCACTTTTGAAAGCCTCGCACATACCAAGTACACCTTTGCCAGGAAACAGCCCATCACAATCCACATGTCAGATCCTTTCTGATATCATCAAAATTGGCCTTTCTCTGTCTGTTCTCACCCCATCTCCCCACTGCCTTAATAGTGATAGAGTTCTTCTTGTCCTTACCTACCACCCCATCAGCCTCAACATCCAACAGATTATCCTTTGCAATTTCTGCCATCTCCAAAGGGATCCTACCACTAAACCTCTTTTCCTCTCCACTTTCCTCAGGGATTGCTTCATCTGCAATTCCCTGGTCCATTCATCCCTCCCCACTAATCTCCCTCCTGGCACTTATCCCTGCAAATGGCACAAGTGTTACACCTGCCCATACACCTCCTCCCTCACTTCCATTCAGGTTCCCAAACAGTCCCTCCACATGAGGCAACAGTTCACCTGCAGATCTGCTGGGGTTGTCTGTTGAATCTGGTGCTCCTGATATGGCTTTCCCTGCATTGGTGAGACCCGTTGTAATTTGGGGGACTGTTTCGTCGAGCAGTTCTGCATCATCCGCTACAAGCAAGACTTTCTGGTGGCCAAACATTTTAATTCCAATTCCTGTTCCCATTCCAACATGTCAATCCATGGCTTCCTCTTGTGTCGATATCAGGGTGGAAGAGCAACACCTTATTTTTTGTCTGAGTAACCTCCAATCTGATAGCATGAATATCGATTTCTCTTTATGGTAAGAAGATTTACCCCTCCTCCTTTATTCCCCTTCTGACCTTATACTTCTTCTCAACTGTCTATTCCTTCCCCCTGTGTCACCTCCTCCTTCCCTTTCTCCAGTGGTCCACTCTCTCTCCTATCGGATTCCTTCTTCTCCAGCCCTTAAGTTTTCCCGCCCACCTATCACCTTCCAGCTAGCTACTTACCCATCCCCCAACCCTTTTATTCTGGCATCTTCCCCCTTCCTTTTCAGTCCTGAAGAGGTCTCTGCCCGAAATGCTAGCAATCTTTTCATTTCCATAGATACTGCCTGACCTGCTGAGTTCTTCCAGCATTTTGTGCATGTTGCTTTGGATTTCTAGCATCTGTAGTCTTTGTTATGTTTATGATTGGCCTTTCTCCAATTTAGAATCAATCCGAGGAGCAGACCTATTCTTTACCATCAATATCTTGAAACTAATGGCAATGTGTTCCCCTACACAAACTTCTGATACCTGCCCTGTCTCATTCTCTAACAGGAAATCAAGTATGCACAGTCTCTCACTGGGACTTCTGTATACTGATTAAGGACATTTTATTGAACACATTTGACAAACTCTGTCCCATCTAGTCCTTTTGCAGTATGGGAGTCCAAGACAATATGTGTCAAGTTAAAATCACCTATTATAACAACCTTATGTTTCTTGCAACAGTCTGTGATCTCTTTACAAATTTTTTCCTCTAGATCCCCTGGACTGTTGGATGGTCTATAACATAGCCACAGTAATGTTGCCATGCCTTTCGTATTCCTCAGTTCCACCTGTAAATCCTCAGTAGACAAGTTTTCCAGTCTGACTTGACTGAGCACTACCCTGACATTTTCTCTGACTACTATTGCCACCCTTCCCCTTTTAATCCCTCCCACTCTATCATGTCTAAAACAATGGAACCGCAGAATATTGAGCTGCCAATCTTGCCCCTACTTCAACCAAGTCTCACTAATGGCTACAATATCATAATTCCATGTGTTGATCCATGCCCTGGGTTGATCTGCCCTTTTTACAATACTTCTTTCATTGAAATATATGCAGCTCAGAACATTCATCCCATAATGTTCAACCTTTAGATTCCTAACTTTTGCCTGCGGTCGTAACAATTGCTCCACTATCTGTTCTGGCGCTCTGGCTCCCCCCCCCCCACCCCCCACCACCCCCAGTGCAGCACTATCAAATCTTCCCACTAGGATATTAGTGCCCTCCAGTTTAGGAGCAAACTACGTTGCAGCTTTATAAAACTCCAGTTTATAACTCTGGCGTACTGCATACAGTTCTGGTCGCCCCACTACAGGAAGGATGTGGAGGCTTTGGAGAGGGTGCAGAAGAGGTTTACCAGGGTGCTGCCTGGTTTAGAGGGCATGTGTTGCAATGAGAGGCTGCACAAACCTGGCTGGTTTTCTTTGGAGCAGCTTGGACTGAAGGGAGATCTGATAGAGGTTTATAAGATTATGAGAGGCAATATCTTTTTCCAAGGGTTGAAATGCTTAATGCCAGAGGGCATGCATTTAAGATGAGGGGGGTAATTTCAAAGATGTGTGGGGCAAGTTTATTTACTCAGAATGGTGGGTGCCTGGAATGCAGTGGTGGTAGATGTAGAAACATTCGAGGCTTTTAAGAGAGGTTTAGATAAGCACATAAATGTGAAGAAAATGGAAGGATATGGACATTGTGAAGGCAGAAGAGATTGGTTTAGTTAGCCACTTGATTACTAATTTAATTGGTTGAGCACAACATTGTAGGCCGAAGGGCCTGTTCCTGTGTTGTACCGTTCTATGTTCTATGACACTCATGGTTGCATCACATGGGGTCAATTTACAATTTTGCTCTTTACAGCTAAAGGCATTAGTTCAAATGGAATTCAAATGCACCTTCATTATCCTATTTACCTATACTGATCACATAAAGTCATTGAGCAATGTAGCACAAAAACAGGCATTTCAGCCCAATTGTGTCAAGCTGAGCAAGATGCCCATCTCAGCTGGTCCCATTTGCCTGCATTTGGCCCATATTCTTCTAAATCTTTCCTATCAATGTAACTATTGAAATTTCATTTAAGTCTTGCAATTGTACTTGGCTCAACTATTTCATCTGGTAGCTCGTTCCACAAATGCACCACCTCTGCTTAAAGAAATTGTCCCTTGGGTTCCTTTGAAATCTTTCATTTTGCACTTTGAATTTCGGCACTCTAGTTTTTCGTTCCTTTTTCCTCATGGTTTTATACACCTCTATAAGGTCACTTCTCAGTGTCCTACACTCCAGGGAATAAAGTCATAGCCTGCCCAGCGCCTCCCTGTAACTTAGGCCCTTGAGTCACGGCAACATTCTTGTAAATCCTTGTTGCACTCTTTCCAGGCAGAGTTTATTCTCACTGGAATATAGGAGGCTGAGGTGACTTATTGAAGATTTACAAATTATGACAGAGAAGCATAGGTAAGATAATAGTCAGGGAAAGCTAGGACTAGAGGGCACAGAATATGGTAAGAGGAGAGAAATTTAAAGGTGGAGTAGATTTTTCACACAAAGGTTATTTGAAATGAGCTGCCTTAAGAGGTGGTGGAGGAAGATACATATTTGAAATGCATTTGGACAGGTACTGTACTTGGACAGAAAATGTATGGAGGGATAGAGGCAAATGTGATTTGCCTCAGTGGGTATCATGGTTGCTGTGCATGTTGAGCTGAAACAGCCAGAGGGATTTGAAAGCAGTTGATTGGGCAATCGAAAATTGAAAAGCTCAAACAAATAAAAAGAGGGGTAGCTCAAGCAGAAGCGGCCAGTTGAGAGTGGCCAGTGGAGAGTGGCCAGTGAAGAGTGGCCAGTAAAAGAGTGGAGCTTTGAGGGTTTGGCTCGAGAGGCTTCGGCGAGAAGAGGTGGAGGACGAGCTTGCTCCAAGTGAGGTAAGGCTGGGTAAGTTTCTTTAATTAATTTAATTAGCTTAGGAGTTGGTAATGGAGGCAGTAGATAGGGCAGTCCAGTGCTCCGATTGTAGGATGTGGGAAGTCAGGGACAGCACAATTGTCTCTGATGACTGCACCTGCAAAAGGTGCATCCAGCTGCAGCTCCTGACAAACCGAGTTAGGGAACTGGATGGAGCTGGATGAACTTTGGATCATTCAGGAGGCAGAAGCAGTAATAGATCGGAGTTTCAGGAAGACAGTCACCTCTAAAAGTCAGGAGACAGGTAACTGGGTGACTGTCAGGAGAGGGAAGGGGAATAGACAGAATGAGCAGAGCACCCCTGTGGCTGTTCCCATCAACAATAAGTATACTGTTTTGGATACTGTTGGTGGGGATGACCTACCAGGGACAAGTTGCGGTGGTCGCATCTTTGGCACTGAGACTGGACCCTCAGCTCAGAAAGGAAGGAGGGAAAAGTGGAGAACAGTAGTGATAGGAGATTTGATAGTTAGGGGACAGATAAGAGGTTCTGTGGGAGAGATGGAGAATCCTGGATGGGCTGTTGCCTCCCTGGTGCCAGGGTCCGCAATATCTCAGATCGAGCTCTTGGTATTCTCAGGAAAGTGGGTGAGCAGCCAGATGTCGTGGTCCACGTGGGGACCAATGACATAGATAGGAGTAGGGATGAGGTCCTGCAGAAGGAATATAGGGAGTTAGGAAAGAAGTTAAAAAGCAGGAGCTCAATGTGGTAATCTCGGGATTGCTGCCTATGCCATGAGACAGGTAAGAACAGGAAGTTATGGCAGATGAGTGCGTGGCTGAGGAGTTGGTGCAGGGGGCAGGGGTTCAGATTTCTGGATCATTGTAATCCCTTCTGGGGAAGGTCTGACCCGTACAAAAAGGACGGGCTGCACCTGAACTGGAAAGGGTCCAATATCCTGGCAGGCAGGTTTGCTAGAGCTGTTGGTGAGGGTTTAAACTAGTTTGGTAGGGGGGTGGAAATCAGAATGTGAGCGCACAGATTAGGGTAGAAGGACAGGGGCATGATGCTAAGAGTTCTGAGTTGATGAGGAAGGACAGGCAGGGGACAAAACATAAATGTAGCCAGTTAGAGGGGTTGAAATGTGTCTATTTCAATGCTAGGAGTATTAGGAATAAAGGGGATGAACTTTGAGCATAGATCAGTACGTGGAACTACGATATCGTGGCCGTTATTGAAACTTGGCTGGAGGAAAGGCAGGATTGGCTGATGCAAGTACTGGGGTTTAGGTGTTTTAAAAGGAATAGGATGGGAGGTAGAAAAGGGGGGGAGTGGCATTACTGGTCAGGGATAGTATCACGGCTATAGAAAGAGAGGATGCTGCAGAGGGAGTGTCCACTGAGTCTGTGTGGATGGAAGTCAGAAATAGGAAGGGATCAATCACTGTGCTGGGAGTAGTCTATATGCCCCCAAATAACCCTCGGGACACCAAGGAGCAGATAAGCAGGCAGATTTTAGAATGATGCAGGGTTGTAGTTATGGGTGATTTCAACTTACCTCATATTGACTGGCATCTCCTGACTGCAAGGGGGATAAATGGGGCTGAATTTGTCAGGTGTGTTCAAGAAGGATTCCTGACACAGTATGTGGACCGGCCGACGAGAGGAGAGGCCAAACTGGATCTAGTTCTGGGTAACTAACCTGGTCAGGTGGCAGACCTTTTGGTGGGGGAGCATTTTGATGAGAGTGACCACAACTCCCTTAGCTTCAGCATAGCTATGGAAAAGGATAAAAACAGACAAAATGGGAAAGTGCTTAACTGAGGAAGGGCTAACTATGAAGAGATGAGGCAGGAACTAGTGAGAGTAAATTGGAAACAGATGTTCAAGGGTGAAAGCACAGAAGTAATGTGGAGGAAATTCAGGGACTACTTGAGCTGGGTTCAGGATAGGTTTGTCCCACTGAGGCAAGGAAAAAATGGTAGGAAAAAGGAACTGTGGCTGATGAAACACGTGAGGCAACTCGTCAAGAGAAAGAAGGAAGCATAAGTTAGATATAAGAAACAGGAAGCAGGAGGGGCTCATGAGAAATATAGGGTAGCCAGGAAGGAGCTTAAGAAAGGACTTAGGAGAGCTCGAAGGTGGCATGAGAAGGCGTTAGCATGTAGGATTAAGGAGAACCCCAAGGCATTCTATGCATATGTGAAGAACAGAAGGATGACAAGAATTAAGGTGGGGCTGCTAAAGGATAAAGAAGGCAACGTGCCTGGAGGCGGAGGAGGTTGGGGAGGTCCAAAATGAATACTTCGCTTCAGTATTCACAAGTGAAAAGGACTTGATCTGGGTGAGGTCAAAATAGAACAGGCCTGTGTGCTGGACAATGTGGAGATTCAGGAAGAAGTGTTGGACTTTCTTAAAAACATCAAGATTGTTAAGTCCCCATGGCCGGATGTGATATACCCCAGGTTGCTGTGGGAAGTGAGAGAAGAGATTACTGGAGCAGTAGCTATGATCTTTGAATCCTCTTTGGCTGCGGGGAGGTGCTGGAGGATTGGAGAATGGCAAATGTAGTTCCCTTGTTTAAAAAAGGTAATAGGGAGAATCCTGGGAACTATAGACCAACACACACAAAATGCTGGTGGAACACAGCAGGCCAGGCAGCATCTATAGGGAGAAGCAGTGTCGACGTTTCGGGCCAAGACCCTGAAATGTCGATAGTGCTTCTCCCTATAGATGCTGCCTGGCCTGCTGTGTTCCACCAGCATTTTGTGTGTGTTGCTTGAATTTCCAGCATCTGCAGATTTCCTCATGTTTGCTTTTTAACTATAGACAGGTGAGTCTTACATTGGTTGTCTGCGAACTATTGGAAAAGATTCTTAAGGATAGGATCTACAAGCATTTGGAGAAGTACAGTCTACTCAAGGATAGTCAACATGGCTTTGTGAAGGGAAGGTCGTGCCTCACGAGTCTAATTGAGGTTTTTGAAGAGGTAACAAAAAAAATTGATGAGGGTAGGGCGATAGATGTGGTCTACATGGATTTTAGCAAGGCATTTGACAAGGTGCCCCACGAGAGACTCATCCAGAAAGTCATGAGGCATGGGATCAGTGGAAACTTGGCTGTTTGGATAAAAAATTGGCTTACAGGAAGAAAGCAGAGTGTAGTAGTTGAAGGAACGTATTCTGCCTGGAGGTCAGTGACTAGTGGAGTGCCGCAATGATCTGTCCTGGGACCCCTGCTCTTTGTGATTTTTGTAACTGACCCGGATGAAGAGGCGGAAGGATGGGTGAGGAAGTTTGCGGATGACACAAAGATTGGAGGAGTTGTGGATGGAGCTGTAGGTTGTCAAATGTTACAAGAAAATATAGACAGGATGCAGAGTTGGGAAGAAAAGTGGCAGATGGAGTTCAATCCGGATAAATGTGAGGTGATGCATTTTGGAAGGACAAACCAGAAGGATGAGTACAGGGTTAATGGTCGGTTACTTAAGAGCGTGGATGAACAGAGGGACCTTAGGTTTGAAATCTATATATCCCTCAAGGTCGCTGCACAGGTTGATAGGATAGTTAAGAAGGCCTATGAGATGCTAGGCTTCATTAATAGGGGGATTGAGTTCAAGAGTAGAGAGGTCATGTTGCAACTCTACAAATCTCTGGTGAGACCACACTTGGAGTACTGTGTTCAGTTCTGGCCACCACCTTATAGGAAGGATATGGAAGCTATGGAGAGGGTGCAGAGGAGATTTACCAGGATGTTGCTTGGATTGGAAAACAATTTTTATGAGGCAAGGTTAGCGGAGCTGGGATTTTTCTCTTTGGAGTGTAGAAGAATGAGAGGGGACTTGATAGAGGTCTACAAGATTATGAGAGGCATAGATAGGGTGGATAGCCAGTACCTGTTTCCCAGGGCACCAATAGCAAACACCAGAGGGCATATGTACAAAGTTAAGGGAGGGAAGTTTAGGGGAGACATCAAGGGTAAGTTTTTTACACAGAGGGTTGTGAGTGCCTGGAATGACTTGCCAGGGATGGTGGTGGAGGCTAAAACATTAGGGGTGTTTAAGAGCCTCTTGGACAGGCACATGGATGAAAGAAAAATAGAGGGTTATGGGGTAATGTGGGTTTAGTACTTTTTTTTAAGGAATATATGGGTCGGCACAACATGGAGGGTTGAAGGGCCTGTACTGTGCTGTAGTATTCTAGTGTTCTAGTATGATTCTCTAATACTCTATTTCAAACTGATGGGATTCTGTGGCCTTGTGGTGGTTGTTCTAGTTTGCACAACTATCCTCTTAACCTGGCTAAATTTTAACAAATGGTTGCAGATCTCATTTTATAGCTGTAAGGAACACAGACATAAAATTTTCTCCTATTTATTACTGAAACCAATATGCAATGAAAAGTTTCACACATACATAAATACATTCAAACTCATTTGAATTAACAGTCAGTCTCATAAAAAGAAAAGCAATTTTCTGGAGACAAATCATCTTTGCTAAGAGTTTGTACAGTTGCAGTATAAAATTCAATTACCATGAATCACGTTGGTTCCAGTAGTTGGTTAATTTCTGGTCACACAGAAAAGTTCATCATTTTAATCACTACCTGCATATGTTTATAGTCAAAGCAATGAACTTATTCAGGACTTCTGAATAATTACTCATAAAGCTCATCCTTTCAAACCACTGCTCACCACATATATGGGGTCTGTTTTAATTCTAAAATCCTCATTATAGTTTTCTAAAAGAAAGAACTTGTATGGATGTTATTTGTCTTCCAATATTGCCAGAAAGATTGAAAGCTACTTTGAAAGATGGAGCAAGCAAGCAATTTATATTGACCCAGGATTTCACAGTAACATCATGGTAATAAAGTATAATATAGAGGAGATTCATTTTATTGGTGATATGATGAAGCTGTTAAATAGTCCTGTATGCTTATTGCTTGCAAGTATTTATCCAACATCCCCTGAAACTTACATTTGAATCTTTGTCGCATCAAATTTCAGAACTGTATTTGATCGTTTATGACTGGGAATACGGCCAAGTCATTTAACAGATTCATGGACCCCCCCTCCCCCAATCTTGAAGCATTTGAAGGGGGGTGATGACATGACCATTACAGCAAAAGCCATAGTAAACCAGCATTGGTGGAGTTTGCATATCTCTATAACAGTCCAGTAATCTGCCCTCCACTGGATAGCCCGGAGATTTCTGAAGGACTAGAACAATGCAATAGCATTGCCTCTACAAAACCTGGTCCCTACTTTCTCAGAAAGACAACAGTTACCCTTCAGGAATGGCTGCTACTGATCCCAGTTCCAAGACCTTAATAGTTCTGTGCATTATGATCTACTTTGTTCTCTAAATTTGAAACTTTTTATATTTAATTTTCCATTCACTGCCTAACTCTGGTAATGATGTTATTATTTGATGAGGTTTGCATAATTAATGTGAAATGTGCCTGTGTGCATTCAATAATTTCAAATGTTCTTGTTTTGCTCTTCCTTTTAAGACTCGAGAATAAGAGAAATCAAAAGTACTAAAAACGGACGTACGCTTGCTCTGGCAGATAAGGTGAAAGAGAATCCCAAGAGTTTCTATAGTTATGTTAAGAACAAAAGGATAGCAAGCTTGCTCTTTATGCATGAAGCCAAAAAAGATGTGGAAATCTTAAATTTGTTTTTTTGCATTTATATTTAAATGGGAGACAGACACAGAAACTATAGAGCTGAGGCTAAAGAGTCTCTAGGTCATGGTCTATATCTGGATTATGGAAGAGAAGGAGCTGGCTATATAAAGGAGAATTAGAGTCAACAAATTTTTGATTACCCATTGATATGCCTCCTCAAACCTTATGGGAGACTAGCACAGAAATTGCAGAGACCGAGCAGAGATATTAAAATCCCACTGGGTGAGGTGCCAGAGGACTAGAGGATAACTAATGTTGTTCAAGAAAGACTCTGAGAATAAGTCGATAAACTATAGGCTTGAGAGCCTGACATCAGACATGGGCAAATTATTGGAAGTATTCTAAGGGACAGGATATATAAATGTTTGGATAGACAGGATCTGATTAGGGATAGTCAATGTGGCTTTGTGTATGGTATGTCATGTCTGACCAATCTTATAGATATTTTGAAGAGATTATCAAGAAAATTGATGAAGGAAAGACAACGGACATTGTCTACATGAACTTCCACAAGTCCCAGGACACCGGTACTATTCCCTGACATCATCAAAGGAGAGAGACGTTGTCGCACGCAAACACTATCCTCCAGCAGCACTGAGTGACAGGTTGGTAAATGGCTGAATGCCCACTTGCCTTGTGCTCTCTCCTCAATGATTTCAACTTTCCTGAATGCTTTAATTGGTGAAATCAGTGAGAAATAGAGACGATTTTGGGCTTGTCTCCAGGCTTCCTGGCCTTGAGGCTGCATGCTTCCATCCAAACACCATTAGACCCAGCAAAGCGCCAGATTGCTCAATTGGCCCCAAAAGCCACCTCACCAAAGGTAGGATCACAGGCTCCAATAGTAGCAGAACCACACTTGAATGAAAAAGAAGACAGAAGAGAAGTGAAAGAAGTAGTTTGTGAACCATCTGAAGGATTTCACCCTTTGTCGCATTGTTTGCTGGCGTCATCTTCTTCCAGAATATCAATAAACTTGAAAGAGTGCAGAGAAATTCACAGGGACTTTCCAAGTACATTTGGACCTGAATAATAGGGAAAAGTTGAATAGGTAGGGACTTCATTTCCTGGAGTGCAGTAGAATTAGGATATTATACGTAGTTCTCATAGAGGTATACAAAGTAATGAGGGGTTTAGACAAGGCAAATGCATGTAAACTTCTCCCCTCTGGTATGATAGGACTAAACTAGAGCTTATAGGTTTATGGTGAATATTTACTGGGAATCTGAGGGGGGAGCTTCTTCATTCAGAGTAGTCTAAGTGTGGAATGCACAGCCTGCAGGAGTGGTAAATGAAGGTTGGTTGAATTGATACAAGGATCATGGAGTTATGAAGGGATATAGTCTGTATGCAGGTTGACAGGACTAGGCAGATCAGGTTGGCATGGACTATATGTGCCAAAGGGCCTATTTCTGTGTTATGGCACTCTGTGGTTCTTAGTCATTAAAATTGGACAGCTTATTCTACTCAACATCATTCACACTAAATCCTTGATAATATGTATTACCTTGTTTCAACTCAGTCCTGATTTAAATTAGACCTTAGGGCACAGCATCAGGAGAACAATCCTTCAACCTAATCTGTTTTTAAATCAAGACTCATTTCAACTACATCTACATGCCTTGGTTCAGTAAACAGAACTCTGTGGCCTGGGAATTGTTGGCACTCATTGTAGACCACACAAATGAAATTAAGTCATCTGGAACTCAGGCTGGATGCAAGGCCAGGTTGGAACCTGGGTGGGGGACTGTCCGCAATCAAAGGATAAAGTTCAGTGGGAAGGAACTGTGGTGATCAGAGGATAAGGATTGCGGATGTAGTGGCCCAGAGACCAAAGAGTTCATTAGCAGTATCAAATGAGGGATCAGGGCCTCAGGAATAATTAGGCAACCATACAGATAATTTACTTGTGGTGAAGTATGATGTTTTTCAAGTTTTGATATTTTATTTTTTAAATCTTATTTTAACCCTCAGCAGTTGTGGAAAAAATTGATGAAGTTAATCAGAAAGGAATTTTTGAAAATTGTGTGGCACAATCACAGGATGAAACATTTGCATTATAAAATATTGTGTATTGTATATCAACGTCACAACTTTAATATCGAATAACCTATATTGGAGTGATATTCAGGAGTAACAATCCAATCTGATATTTATTATTAGGAGTTATTCAGGCTGTGTGCAGCAGAATAATTTAGCCTTACAAAAACATTTAGAGTTAATGGTAAGATGAACATTACAAGACATCTAAATCAGGATAAGGAAACATCTGTACTCTCTTGTAATCAGATAGATCTAAAGAAACATAGAACAGCAATAGCAATAAATTCAATTTTTGCAGCACCACTAACATAAAAGTATTGCCTGGCTATACACTATCCACAATTTGCATGCCACATCCCCTGCAATAGGGTCAACTGAAAGCGAATTAGGAACGGTATGGGATGATGCCACAGCAGTGTTCAAAGACTCAAACATATCAAGGGTAAAGTTGTGTCAAATGAAAATACTATACCCAAGTTCTACAAAACCTGTTTGGATCCTTACACCATTGGTGATAAAGTAGCCAGTGAGGGAGATTGCATGGAGGCTGAAGGAATTCTTTCCGGTAGTCCCAGTAGCCAAGAAGAATACGTCTGTTAGGATGTCTGAGACTTTAAGGTCATTGTCAATCCAGTACTGAAAGTAGTTCAATATCCTTTGCCCAAGATAGAGGATATTTTTGCAGACCATTCAGGAGTGAAACAGTTCAGCAAGGTGCACTTAGCTGAGGCCCACCTGCAGATGGAGATGGAAGAACAGTCCAAAATGTTTCTTATCATAAACACTCACAAAGGGCTTTATTGCTCTAATAGGCTTACTTTAGGAGTAGCAACTGCACCTGCACTCTGGCAGAAAGCTATAGACCAGGTGCTGCAAGGCTGTCCAGGCACTCTGGGTTATTTGGATGACATCTCAAGTCAGTGTTAAAAATATTAGAAGATTATGGGCCCAGAGCACAATGGAACAAAGGTGAATATTTTAACCAAGCATCTCTTACTGTGTTCAAACTATTAATGTATAAGGGTTAAACAAGTCTGCTATGAAAATTCAAGCAGTGGTGGATGCCCAAGGCCAAAGGATGTGTCACAGTTGTGGGCCTTTTTATGATTTGTCCATTACTATAACAGGTTCTTGCCAAACTTGACTATTGCGCTCCTCCCCAATGGAAGTGAATGCCCCATAGCCTCTGCATCACGTTCCCTTACCATGCAGTTTTGCAGTGAGGTTTTAAGTCTGATTTGCGATGCAAAATGATTTAGCAAATACTTGTATGGGAGAGAGTTTACCCTCATTTCTGATAATCAACCACTAGTGTCTATTTTCACTCCACAGAATGGTGTTCCACTAACAGCAGCAGTATGAATGCAAAGAAGGGCTCAGGTTCTTGGAGAACACAATTACAAGATTGAATTCAAGAGGATGAATAATCATGGGAATGCTGATGGATTGTCCTGTTTACCTTGGAAAAGGAAATATCTGAGAAATTTACAAAAGTAAACAGTAAGTGGATCAGCTACAGAGTAGCCCGAGGTGTTCACATTAGCCTCTACTACAGCCTCACGCACTGTTGATGTGTTGAGAAGTCTCTTGTCAAGGACTGGTGTTCCAGGACACTTAGTCAGTGACAATGGACCACTGTTTGTTGTGCAAGAGTTTCAGTCATTCCTGAAAATGAATGGAATAAGACATATTACATCCACATTGTACCACTGAGCTACAAATAGCTTGGCAGAAAGGTTTAATCAGAGTCTAAAGAATGCACAGCAGGCAACACCACACTGACAGTGAATCAGAAGCTCCCCAATTTCCTCCAGCACATTCCACAGTTATGCAGTTCCTGGGTGGTTCCCTGCATTCATACTAAGATCTCCTCAAACCAATTCTCAGAAGAAGTATGCAAGACAGACAGCTCAGACAAATTGAGGGCTCCTCAAAAAAGGAAGTTCAATATTTCACTCCTGGACAAGCAGGAGATCAAAAGTGGGTACTTGTCAAGATTATGGACAGAACTGGACCACCTACCTACACAGTAGAGATTGCATCTGATGTCATCTAGAGATGACACATCATCCATTTGAGGAGCGCAGAGTTAGAGGAAATAGGTGCCCAGATCTGCCAGAACCACTTCCTGCAGCCCTACACTCAACTCCTCCAAACACCATGGAGGAGGCCCCTGAACCTGTGATTGTTTCAAAGTCACTAATCTCACCTGCCAAGCATAGTGACCTGCAAAATCCTCTACACTGATTTAAATCTTCTGGGCTTAATGGAATAACTTAAAACTTACTATGCTGTGGATGTCTGTACAATAGTTGTATTATATGATATACTGTATATATAGTTGAGGTGCATTCTATATTCATTTGGAGTTTATAGCTAAGCAGGGTTGAAGTGTTGTGTATTTAATATTTCAATAATATTGTAAATATGAGGGGTGATTGATAAATTCGTGGCCTAAGGTAGAAGGAGTCAATTTTAGAAAACCTAGCACATTTATTTTTTAACATGGTCCCCTCTTACATTTAGTCCAGTGGTCGTGGAGCATACGGATCTTGGACCTCTAGAAAGTGTCCACAGATGGGCGATTGATAAGTTCATGGCCTAAGGTAGAAGGAGGTGAGTTAACCAGCTCTCGTTACATGCAAATGCAGGTCAACTCTTTGCATGATTATGCAAAAAGTTTGAAGTTAATAACTCATCACCTTCTACCTTAGGCCACAAACTTATCAATCACCCCTCGTATATTGATTGATTAAGCATTTTTGTTCATTTAAATAATTCATTATGGGTTATATGTAAAAATACATGAATGGCTGTACATCATGACGCCTGCACATCATATGTACACGCCTCGCTTCCTGTAAGTGAGGCGTGTCACTCCTCCTGTAAGTAGAGTGTTGGTGGTTGGTTCAAGAACTGAATGGTTGAAGGGAAGTAGCTGTTCTTGAACGTGTTGGTGTACCTTCTGTACCTCCTGCTTGACAGTGGCTGTGAAAACATGGTTGAGTCCTGATGGTGAGGATCTTTGCTGAGTGATGATGACATTCTGAGGCAGTGCCTCTACTAATGGTGGGACTGGTGTGCCCGTGATGTTACAGACAGAGTCCACTATTCTTTTCAGCTCCTTACATTTAAATTGACATACCAAACCATGATACAACCACTCAGGATACTCTCAACAGTACATCTATAGAAGTTCATTCGAGTGTTTGTTGACAAGCCAAAGTTTTTTAACCTGCTATGAAAGTAAAGATGCTGGCACACTTTCTTTGAGTGATATACTGGGCCCAGGAAGAGGTCCCCTGTTATGTAAATAATCGGGAATTTAAGATTGCCAACTCCCTTCACACTGACTCCCCTAATGTGGACTGGCACATGGCAACCCCCAACACCCAAAATCAACAAGCAGCTCTTTGGCTTTGCTGACATTCAGAAAGTGGTTGTTTTAGCAACACCACACACAGGAATAGATGGGTGTAAGCTGTTCGGGAAGGGTAAGATGAAAGAACACATACCAATCCTCATAGAGGGGTCAGAAGTGGAGAGAGTGAGCAGCTTCAAGTTCCTGGGTGTCAAGATCTCTGAGGATCTAACCTGGTCCCAACATATTGATGCAGTTATAAAGAAAATAAGACAGCGGCTATACTTCATTAGGAGTTTGAAGAGATTTGACATGTGAACAAATACATGCCAAAACTTCTATAGATGTACCGTGAGCATTCTGAGAGGCTGCATCGCTGTCTGGTTTGGGGGAACTACTGCACAGGACCGAAAGAAGCAGCAGAAGGTTGTAAATCTAGTCAGCTCCATCTTGGGTACTAGCCTACAAAGTATCCAGAACATCTTCAGGGAGCAGTGTCTCAGAAAGGCAGTGTCCATTATTAAGTGCCTCCAGCACCCAGGCCATGCCCTTTTCTCACTGTTACCATCAGGTAGGAGGTACAGAAGCCTGAAGGCACACAGCCTGAAGGATTGATCTTCATGATGTGGTAGTTCCTCAGGCTAACAATATTGCTGAAATTGAGTTGGAGATGCCTGCTCAATTGGAAACCATTTGAGGATGTAAGAAAACAGTCTTAGTGCTGGAGTTAGGTTTGGATTGGCTACTTTGCACAGCTCCTGATTGCAAGCAATGCAAAAGATGCTTCATTCAATGAAGTGAAAGGGAGATTGCAGAATCATTTTAATCTGGCATTTCAGAGATCATAGGAAGTTACAAATTATGTACAGGAAACCAAAGGTCAAGTGAAACAGTTAGTGGTTATATAATAGTATTAAGGAATATGTCTTAACACTATAATCTGGTTCATCGCTGAACCAAGTGGTGCAAGACAAATTCAAGTCTGGCTTAATAGCAGAGAAAATGCAATCTAAATTATCGAATAAGCAAGATTTAGCATTAAAATACATGAGTGAAATAGCCATGTATAGAAAATGCATCTAAAAACATTTAAAGGACAATAAAAGCTACCCTTTGCCCATATTGCAGAATTTGTATGCTGAATAATGTTTATTAATTTAAACCTGACCTATGCACATGCACAATTAAATATGAATGAAGGAAGCCAATGTTACATGACAGTCAATACCCATAAAGGGGTTGATGCATATCTCAAACTGCCTAATGACATAAAGTCATCCTACAAAACATTTCACATCAACATGTACAAGATATTAATCAAAGTTCAACATCATTCATGTGACCACAGTGATGCTTTGATTACAACTGCCATTGAGGAGGAAAATTTCCAAACACTTGCAGAAATAAGATGGTGGGTGCAAAGTATGTGCAACTTATTAAAAAAAGACCAATGTTCAGGCTAGAAAAACTTAATATTATTCAAAATTATTGTCCAATATTGTGGTCTTACATTATAACCTGACTGGACATTCCAATCACTTTGACACCAGTGCAGCAACTGTTGAAAAATTATGGATTCTGCAAAAGGAAAACTGGGAAGTGTACAACCTCTCTGAGAGAAATCTTAGTAATAACCTTCACCATCACCTTCCTCCCTCTGACTCCCCTTCTCCGTCCCTTTTGGCCTGAAGCATCAACTGTTCATTTTCCTCTATACTTGCTGTCTGACCTGCTGAATTTCTCCAGCACTTTGTAACTTTCAGCATCTGCAGTCTCTCTTGTGTCTTAGTATGAAGTCCCTCCTTGGCATTAGAGTACCACTTAAAACACTGTAACTTCCTTATGCAACCTCCAGTTAGGAATTTGAAGCAGCCATAAGCCACTTAACGGACAATGATCATGCATACTTTAATAAAGAGAAAAAGAATCTGAGATTGAAGAGAACAAGAGTTAATGATAATCATACTTAGGAGTAAAGCTTCTACCAGTCCTTCTTGGTTAGACTGCTTCCATTGTACAGCAACTATTTGTTGTCATTTTTGGAATCAATTCTGCAAATGGCTACCTCAATAATCCAACGATTATTGAACAATGGCTATCCAACAATGGCTGTCTTGAAGTCCCAACATTACGATGACATTGGATATTATGAATCCCAATAGAATGTTTTGGTGAATGAAGTATTAAGATTTCTTTCTGATCTTGACATATTACATACAATAAATAACCAATAAGCATTAAGAGATAATTTCCTGTAACAAAAATGGAGATATAAAAATTGATTCAGAGGGATATAAATTTAATGCAAGTAAATGAGTATACATGGAAGACTGGGCTGAATCTAATCCATTCAGATGAAAATATAAAGCCTAGCTATCACAGCTGTATGTGCTGTCCACAAATCAGGCCCATGTTAAATGGTAATTTACAAGGAACTACAAATCATCAAAATTCAGGGCATTTGGACATAAACATGAAGTAAATAGCTCTTTGCTTTTTCAATTCACCCAACAGTGATAAAGATCTGAATAACCTAGCCACTAAGGGTACTGTCTGCAAAGACGACAAGGCAGAGTATCTAAGAGCATCATTCTAAACGTGGCAGTGGTATCTGAGTGCCAGCCAGAGAGACTACAGAAAGAGCAGCATGAAAACCATCACGGTGCCGATGCACAGGCATTCAAATGGATCAAAGTATATTTTGCAGGGTCATTCAGCAATAATAACTGTAATAAAAAAGCAAGTGGATTCATTTTCATGATGTAGAGTATTTCTAAAGAGACTGCATTGGTTTGCAATCTTTATCATTTCAATTTGATCAGTTTGTAAGATGGGATAGGTTAAAACATCCAAGATTGAGATAGGATAGTTATGACAGGTGTCAAGATCAAACAGTGTGAACAGAATAAAACATGTAAACTTGGAAATTGTTTCAATCTTTTTCTCTTTTAATGTGACCAGCAATGCAGTACATAGAGTAAATGAGCATGTATATTATGTATATCTCAAAGACAGTCTAGTGCCCTATCGCATAGAAGTAATGGAATGAAGATAGGGACAGACAAGTGGGAAAGGGGAGTGGAATTTAAATGGGTAGCCACCAGGTGATCCTGCCTTTTGCAGTGGATAGACTGAAAGTGCTCAACAAAGCGGTCCCCCAGTCTGCGCAGGGTCTCACTGATTTAGAGGAGGCCATCCTGGGAGCACTGGTGACTATGGGAGTGTATTTTTTTCTCTAAATTCTGCTCATTCTGTAAAATAATTTACCATAACATACTCTTCTTGCTACTTCTTCATTGTCTCAGTGAGATTGCACCTTCTGAGTCAAAGCCAGAGCCTTTACACAACAAGTTACCTGATCCTGTGGGTTCCTAATCTATGGTGAAATAACATGCAGATCTAGAAGATGGGCCAGGAGATACAAAAAAAAACTACTAGAGTGACACAGCGGGTGAAGCTTCACAGATGTTCCCTGACTCACTGAATTGCTCCAGCAGTTTGTTTATGAATCTATTCTGATGCATCTGGAACCATCTGAAAAGTGAAGAAAAAAGTAGAAAATCTCTAATTGATTCAAATTGGACTTCAAACTGAAAATCAGCCAAAACAATACAGATCATTCAGAACCTGTAATGAGAAAAGTAACTTTTAGAATGTCACAGCACAGACAAGGCCCATCAATTCATCATTTCAGAGCAGGTATTTAATAGATTTATCTAATTAGCTCTATTTTTAGACTGGTAACTATATCCTCACTAGATATTCCCTTTACAATCTGGTCCTGCAACACTTTCATGCATTCCAGAGCTTCTTTCTTTCTTTCTTTCTTTCTTTCTTTTCTCTCTCTCTCACCCTCCCTCCTTCCCCCTCCTTCACCCACCTTCCCCCTCGCTCTCCCCTCTCCCTTCCTCCTCTCTCTCTCTCTCTCTCTCTCTCTCTCTCTCTCTCTCTCTCTCTCTCTCTCTCTCTCTCTCTCTCTCTCTCTCTCTCTCTCTCTCTCTCTCTCTCTCTCTCTCTCTCTCTCTCTCTCTCTCTCTCTCTCTCTCTCTCTCTCTCTCATAATCCCTTAATCTGGTCAGGGCCTCCAGTTGATGCTGGCCTTCCTCTGTCATGCCCACCACTATTATTTTGATTTCCTTCCCTTCTTCCTACCTAATTGAAATGGTCTTTGCTGATAGACTGCCTGAACTCCTTTACTAGTATTGAAGTTTGCTGATCTGATGTAAATAAAACAAACATCAGATATGTTTTATGCCTCCTCATTCTGGCATAGAGACACTTTTTGTCAGAGTAAATCAATTAATAGACCACATGGATTTTTTAAACGTTTTTTTGCGCCCACTCTATGCTGCTTAGCATATCTAATCTACTTACAGTAATAAGAAGCTCTCTTACTAAGCAGTTCCTTGGAACTGTTATTAGTGTGTTTTTGCGGTTAGCCCATATAGCAAACATTGACTACAGCAATCAAACTTCAGATCTGAATATAGATTGTAGATTAAATTTAAAATGCAGCTCAGACCAGGGAACAGGCACTTAACTGATTGTCTTCATATGCATGAATCCAATCAACATCACATTGCTTGAATACGGCAGTAGTTAACACTTATTTAGGGTGTGTTGGTGGGAAGATCCAGGCATTTGAAAATGTTACATGTAACTCAAAAGAAGCATTATGAGGGCATCGTAACTACAGAAATTGCCTTGTTACTTTTGTTCTTTAACATATAAAGATATGCTGTAGTGTTGGATCAGGGAACCTCTCACTCTCTAGTGACTCTAAAGGGCAGTTAGGTTATTGTGTGTCAAATAAAAGACTACTTTTATACCTACCAGATGTGTCTCTCCAGTGACTGTGTTCATGCAACACTTGGGGGCTCAGCCAGGATACCTTTGCAACCCATCATGTGGCCTACAATCTCAGCAGTCTAAATGGGTGAGTATTTTGAAAATTAACATTCACACTTACACCAATTTGAGTTGGTGGCAGTGGGATTGTGAGGTATCACAAACATGGCAGAGAGCTGAACTGGTTGATATAAAAGTAGTGTGGTGTGTGTGCCTGCATGTGTGTTTATGTAAGGGGTAAACTTTGTGTGCTAATTTGGTGAGACAGGGCCCCCGGTTGCAAAAGGTGGTTATTGTAAGTTCTGGATGCCAGTGGGGGTGTATACTCTCATTCTGGGAATTGTATTTTGGCAGACACATTTGTAAATGTGTCTGTGTGTTTTAGCAGTATGTCTGTAACCTTGATATAGCAGTAAGATGCAAAGGAATATAGCAGGCATCACGAATTCAGGCACATATCAGTGGCTGATTGCAGAGTACATATTTGGTGGTTTGAAGTATGTACTGTTTAATCTTCACTCATTATTTATATTCTGCGTAATGTGGAAATTAATGTGGAGATATTTGAGGGAGAGGTTTTACCCAGATATATTTGTCAGGATGGCAGATTGAGGTCAGGCAACTTCAGATCTAGAACCCAAATGACCTTTGACTTTGATTATGGCCATCCATAAACCCCTCACCCCCAGGGAGAAGCAGTGCATTTTGTCAGAGTTGCCCTCAGTTAAAGTCACCTGCGGGAATGCAGAGTTCTGTAGTAAGCTCAAGGAAATGATTCAAGTTCACCAGATGCACCCTGAAGATGTTGGTAAAAGCAAAGTGCTCGAGGGATCTGTGGGACGGTATGGCCCAGGGTGTGCAGAATGATACATGGGCAACTACCGGCAATGCCAGGAAAGAAGAGAAATTTCACTTCTTTAAAGGGGAAGTGAGGCAATGACTGGAGGGAAATAAGAGTAACTGAAGGATGATGATGTCAGTGATTCTGAGAGCTGATGAGCCTGCCATGGATTATGCAGAATGTAAATATTGAGCGTATGAGGAGTATTCGGGGTGGTAAATCCAGGGAGGGATGACCCAGTCTTCCTGAAAATGCTGAAGGAAGGCCTGAACTCAGCTCACCAGGAAGTGTTAGGTTTGGGGATAGCAGTGGGAGCAACCTACTCTACCATAGTATCATGGGCCAGTGAGGTAGACCAGAGGAGGGGGAAGAGAAATCATAAAGTAGCTAGACTCGATGTGGCTGCTGTGATGTCACCGAGGGTTTGTTTGGTTTGCCAGCAACCAGGGTACCTAACAAGGGACTGCCTGACCAGGTATAGAACGGTAAAACAGATGATATGTTACAGCTGTGGCCTATCAGGCCATAGTTGGAGGCAATATTGGCAGCATCCAAAAAAAAGAGAGGAAATTGTGAGGGTTGGCTCCCAGAGCAGGTCCCATCTGGGCCCAGTCTGTCCAATCTGACTTCTAACCAAATCATAGAGCTGGTGAAGATGGCCTCTAGTTCAGAGAAATAGCTGGCAGAAGCCCCCATTGCGAGCGCTGCTGACCCACAGATGTACACAACAGCCACATGGGCAATGGTATCGATATCTGACCTACCCTTGCCAATGATTGGACAGGCTACTTACTTTACAGGTGTAGGGGGTAAAACAGTGAATGCAGAGAGAAGTCGACAGACTGGAGCTTCCTGTGTATTTCAAATAATGAGGGTACTATCCTTGGAATAGACATCCTAAGGGAGGCAGGGGCCGTTATAGATTCCAAAAAGGGAGAAATAATATGGACAAATCAAGGGGAGCAAACATATATAAACAATAAGAGTACACAACCTAACCAGCAAAGCCAGGGCCACTCTGGTCATTAGGGACTGGAGACAGGATGAGTTACATTGTCAGCAGTTCTCAATGGTGTGGGCTACACACAAGCAAGATTGTGGTTGAGAGAAGATAAAACTAGTTAAAATAGAGCGGGACTTCCATAAGCAGTACCTAATAAAGGCTGATTCATAATAGCTGTTCAGAATATAGTGAAGGAACTAAAATACTAGGGGATAATAAAAGAGGCTGTGTTAACCACTAACTCACTTGTATGGCCAGTAAAGTAGCCAGATAGATCATATTGGTTAGTAATAGACTATACTGCCCTTAATTAGACCACACCAAGATCGTATCTCATCGTGGTAAGCCCTGCTACAATTCTGAATGGCCTTTCTCCAAAAGATAACGTTTTCTCAGTCCTGGATATCGCTAATGGATTTTGGGGGCTCCCTTCAGCATCTGAGTCCCAAGAACCATTTGCCTTCACCCTGGATGGTCAGCAGTATACATGGACTAGACTCCCCAGAGGTTCCACAATAGGCCAGCCATTCTTCATAAGGTTATGGTGCAGACTTTGGAAAGGCTCAATCTAATGCCCTCCCAGTTGACCATCTTACATTATGTGGATGATCTACTCATCGCTTCAGAAGATGAAGTAGGTTATTTAGGGGTAGTAAACAGTGTCTTAGAGATACTGCAGGAGAAGGGGTTTAAAATCAGTCCACACAGGCTCAGATAAGAAAGCAAACCGTACAGTTCCTAGGCTACATAATTTCCCAGGGGAGGAAGGACATGTCAAGTGACAGATGTTCTGCAAACAGCTCCATGCCCCGCCCAGTAACATAAGAGTTGTGAGGAGAATAATGGATTTATTCAACTACCGCCGCAATGTCATACCAGGGTTCTCAACACTGGTGGCTCCGACACAGACCTTAATTAAAGGAGGGAAAGCCTCTCTGGAGGAAGCAAGATGGTGGCCAGATGAAGAAGAGGCTTTTAAAGATATCAAGAAAGCTCTGGTCTCTGCACCTGCACTAGGATTAATAGATGTGGCTCGTTCCTTTTACCTTTACTGCAGCAAATGAGGGAGGGTGTTACAATGCAGTGGTGGTGCAGGACCACAGGGACACAAGAAGGCGTATTATACAACAAAATATATGCAGGAGGATTTCCCTGACGTGTAGCAGCTTTAGACTGTGCAGGGTGGGCACTGCGAGTAAGCGAACCTCCTGTGATGTTGGGACAACTCATACTACACACATCCCATTGTAGAGCTCCTGAACAGAGGGAGGCTGTGAGCAGTCACTAAGAGCAGAAGGGCAGCTTGTGAGGCAGTTTGCAGCCCCAAAGACAAGTCAGCAACAACAGTTAGGGCTGTAGGTTTTTGCAAATAAAACGACGTAAGAAAAAATTGTTATGACACATTTATTGAACTCCAAAACTGAGGTACAGTGAAAAACTTGTCTCAAATACCATTCATACAGATCAATTCATTACAAAGTGCTTTAAGGTAGTACAAGGTAAAACAATAATAGAATGCAGAATCAAATGCTACAGTTACAGAGAAAGTCCTGTGCAGGTAGACAATAAGATCAAGTTCATAACAAGATAGGTTGTGAGTCAAGAGTCCATTATATACTTGGGAACTATTCAATAGTTTAATAGTGGGATAGAAGCTGTCCTTGATTCAGGCTTTTGTATGTTGTGCCTGATGGAAGAGGGGAGATGAGAAAATGTCTGGGATGGGTAGAGTCTTTGATTATGCTGTCTGATTTATAGAGGCAGTGAGATGTGGAGGCTGATTTTCGTGATGTGTTGAGCTGTGTCCACGAATATCTGCAGTTTTTTTGTGGTCACGGGCAGAGCACTTGCCATATGAAGCTGTGATGCTGTGATGGTGCAGTGATAAAAATTGGTGAGGGTCATGTAATGTATGGATCTATTTCTTTTAGTGCAATGACTACCATTAACACTAATTATTGACTGATAACTTACACATGTGCATTGATTTGTTGCTCTCTCTGTAAAGTTAATATACAAGTACCTTCACCTCCGAGTGCGTGCCTTTATTTGCAATGTAGTTGTACAGACTCCACAAATGGGTAATGAGTACGAACCTGAATGTCAGGGAGTATCACCAACTGCACCGACAGTTACGAGATGACACAATTCGGAGGAAGAGAGATAGTGAGAGGAAAGAGTGAACTGAACGAGAGTGGAGAAGGCGATCACAGATGCTAGAAAAGGGTGCATGGGTAACAGGGCATAGTACAAAGTGAAAGACACACAACTAGCAAAACCGAATTAAGAATAACGAGACTATGGACTTAATCGGGAAAGTTGATGAATTTGATTCTGCTGATGAGGATTGGGAATTGTATATCAAGAGGTTTTGAACTGTATTGTAATGCTAACAACGTGGATGAGGTAAAGAAAGTCTCCACACTTCTTAGCTTAATGGGTGCTAGAATGTACAGTCTCTTATGCAACTTACTAACTCCTGAAAAGTCAGCAAGCAAGACGTTCGATGAAATTTTTGCAATTTTGCCAAATCACTTGAGCCCAAAACCACTAGTAATAGATGATAGATTTAGATATCAGAAACGGAACCAGTCAAAGGATGAAAGCATTTATGAATACATTGCAGAACTGCACAAACTTTCCCACTACTGTGACTTTAGAGAAGGAATTTCTGATGCATTAAGGGACAGGCTTATATGTGACATGCATAGTCAAAACACTCAAAAATGGCTACTGTCAGAAAGAGACCTAACCTTAGAATGGGCATTGACCATTGAAATATCATGAGAGACTACTGCAAAGCATGCGGCAGAACTACAGAAAAATAATTTAGAATGTGAAACATGTAAAATTTCCCTGAAAAGGGAAAAAAAATATTGCTGTGGCAAATCCTCCCATGATTCAAATGACTGTTGATTCAAAGAAAAAGTTTGCAGTAAGTGTCACAGGCAAGACCACACAGAGAATGTACAAGTCAGACAGAAAGCACAACCAAAGAGAAACATCACACATAGAGAAGTTTCAAACACAAAACCAAACAAACACATAAAGTGACTGAATGTGAAACTGAATCAGACAACATAGAGTCTGACAAAAGTGAGTTTTTATTTTATCATTAGTCTCCACATACCCCAAAACCTTATCCATAATAATGGACTCCAACATTATTAAGGTTGAGGTTTCAGGGTACTTGAAGACTAATGATAAAATAAGTCAAAGTCAGCATGGTTTCTGTAAAGGGAAGTCTTGCTTGACAAATCTGTTAGAATTCTTTGAAGAAGTAACAAGCATGGTAGACAAAGGAGAGGCAGTGGGTATCATTTAGATTTTCAGAAGACATTTGATAAAATGCCTCACATGAGGCTGCTTAACAAGATAAAATCCTATGGTGTTACAGGAAATGTACTAGCATGGATAAAGGAATGGCTACAGGCGGGAAACAGTGAGTGGGAATAAAGCGGGCCTTTTCTGGTTGGCTGCCAGTGACTAGTGGTGTTCCTCAGTGGTCAGTATTGGGACCATTACTTTTTACATTGTTTGTCAGTGATTTAGATAATGGAATTGATGCTTTGTGGCAAAGTTTGTGGATGATAGTTCCCGGTAACTCTATGTTTTTAAAGTTCTCAGTGAGACAAGACCAACTGTTGGTATGCCAAAGAACCCTGATATGTGGATCTCGTGTTGTGGTTCCCTCTAATCTGTGCAAGTGTTAGAGAATCTGCATGAAGGACAGCTGGGACAGTCAAGATGAAGAGTCTCACCTGGGGCTATGTGTGGTGGTCAGAAATAGATTGTAGACTTGACCAAAAGCTGTTCAGAATGCCACAATGTTCAAAATGCGCCCCCAGAGACACCATTACAGCCATATGAATGGCTGTCTTCACCATGGCAAAGAGTGCATACTGACTTTGCTGACCTATTCATGGACTCCATGTTTCTGAAATATTGTGCATGCTCATTTCAAGTGGGCTGAGGTCATCCAAGTGCAGTCAACTACATCAAAAAAGACCGTTTCTGCTCTGACTATCTCCCCAAAAATGGCTTACCAGAACAAATTGTGAGTAACAGCGGACCACAACTCACATCAGTTCAGACTATTCATGAAGAAAAATAGCATCAAACATTTCAAGTCATCTCCTCACCACCCAGCAATGAATGGGTTAGCTGAAAGGTTTACCCAAACCTTTAAGGTCTATTAAAATTATGGACAAGCAAGATATTTCTCTATAGCACAAAGCAGAAAACTTCCATTTTGTGTATCAGAGCTCTGTTCATGCATCGACAAATCAAACATCTGTAATGCTGTTCATGAGCAGGAATTTGATACCTTGCATAGAGCCCCTGAAACCAGATCTGTGGAGAAAAGTGCCGAATAAACAGTTCAGCCAGTTGCCAAGTAAGTTAGTAAGGAACTTTGAGGTTGGGCAGGATGTCCTAGCGTATGATTCCCGAGAAGACAAGTGGACACCTGGAAGGATAGCTATAGGAACTGGATCACTGTACACAGTGGATGTTGAAAATCATACATGGAGACGTCATGTAGACCAGATACTGGATGCTTTGCCGAAGAACTCACCTGAGTTGACTGCATCCAACAAGACAGACACATTACAGCCAAAAGACTTAACTCTCAGTGATGATCACGTCACTGACAGCAACGTGACATCTGCAACAAAGGAAGTCGTCTTTGACAAGCACCTGTCGAACCTGATGCCACTCCACAGGTCCAAAGGCGCTATCCTGATAGATACAGAGTGCCCCTTGGAAGGTTAGATCTTTAGTATAGCAAAGTTAGTTATGGACTGTTATTTAAAAAGAGAAAAATCAAGAAAACACTGTTATTGTGAAAGCATGCTTACTTGAATGTGGTTTGTTAAAGGGAAATAGAATGCTTTGTTACATGTGCAATTTTATGTTACATTAATCTAAAGGGGGAGGAAGTGTAGTGTATGGATCTATTTTTTTTAGCACAATGACTCCCCTTAGCAACAATTATTGACTGATAAATTATGCATGTGCTCTGATTTGTTGCTCTCTCTGCAAAGTGAATAACTTCTCTGAGTGTGTGCCTTTATTTATATATTTGATATGTTGTTGTCCAGGCACAACAGATCAAAGTGGACATGATAAATTTCTTTAGGCTACTGAGGAAATAGAGGGACAGGGAAGCTTTTTCTTTGGCCATGGTGTTGGACCAGCATACAGTAGGTTACTGGTGATGTTCTCTTCCCAGAACTTGAAGCTCTCAATCTTCTCTGATGTAATTAGGAGCAAGAGCACCACTTCCTTTCCTGAAGTCAATGACCAGCTCCTTTGCTTTGCTGACATTGAGGGGAAGATTGTTGTTATGACACCATGTTACTAAGCTCTCTATCTCCTTTCTGTACACTGACTTATCATTATTTTAGGTATGGTCCACTATGGTGATATCATCTGCAAACTTGTAGATGGGGTTAAAGCAAAATCTGGCTATGCACTCGTGCGTGTATAGGGAGTGTGTAATTCACTATCACTTACCACCAAAGCCTTTTCAAAAATCAGTTTAGAAGAGGGTTTTTTGAGGAACTTTGTAATTCTTTTCTTACAATTTCTCTCAACAATTTGCTGTCCTCAGCAGGAGAAATGCTGTTATTGTGCCTGCCATTATCTTCTCTGTTGCCATCAGTTTTCCATATTTAAAATACAGAATTGAATTGAAACCATATTGAAGTTAGCCCACTGTTTGTCCAGCTGAAAACAAACACCTGAATTGTCTGCATTCAAGAACAGATTTTGCTAGCACTGAATGATGAGGAATGTGACAAATATTGCAAAATGATAGGAACAGCGGTTACATGAATGAGTAAACACTTCATCAGGAGCTTAAAGCTGCAATTTTCCAGTCATCTAGGAATAGCACAATTTCCAAGCATTATGCACCTTTCCTCCTTTAATTGACAGTTCTATTGATAGTTCATGTGTTATATAGGCTATATTTTCAAACAGTTTCTTGAATTTTTATGTCAAATGTTCTTATAGTACATACTCCCCATTTACGGATGCGTCTTTGTTTTGAGGTGAACTTTGCTTTATTTGTGGTCATATGCTGTTTGAAGGAGCTGATGTTTTTACTTCAGCATGGATCAGTGAAAATCCAGTTGTACTTATTTTTTAGCCATTAATAGCAGATAGCAAGCAATTTCAAACATGTACAGCAGAGCTTGCACACATTTTCTTGTGAAATTCCAAGAACTTCCTTGCATGGTTCATTGTAATGTCAATGTAATTTCCCTGTTGTTTTCTGCCCATGCACTGACATCATCAAGAGGGCCAGCAAACTTTACTTGCTTTAAAATCTAAAGATCAGATATTTGATATCATTCAACAAAGAGCACATTGTGCTGGGAACAGTGAACCCTTTATATTTTAAAAGGACATTTCTGGGATACAATCTTTATACTTAATAAAGCAGAGCTTTGCAGTTCTAATGTTTTTCTGTCATTTATTCTTTCGGTTTTTTGTTTTATGGATGTTTGTGAAGAGTAAGAATTTCAAGTTGTATACTATATACATTCTTTGATGTTAAATGGACCCATTAAACCATTGAACTTAAAGATTCAATAAAATTGTTCATCATCTCTGACAAGGTATGAAATCATGGCTTCCACTCAAACTGCTTTGATGAGAGTAACTAATGATTGTCTGGCTCGATGCCTGACCCAGTTGGCTCAATGATGGTATTCAGCCTCATCGTTAGGAATACAGTACATGGCCTTGTCCCTTGTGGTAATGGTACTCAGTCCACTCCTCAAATTCATAGTAGCTGCCTCCAGTTAGGCGAGTGTGGGACTTGATTCTCTTTGTAATTGCAACACTTGACTCCCTCCTCCCAATTAGACCGCTAAACCCATCTTTTTCATTGCAAATATAGCCACCCCCTTCACAATTGCAGTTTTAGGATCCCTCTGCTTGAGTTTGGGTCTCAGCCTGATCCTGATTATCAGCTGCTTCATAATTCAGGGGATACCCCAACAAAAATTTCCCTCTTTTTTGACTTCATCCACACCCAACTTAGTTCAATGGTTCAAAGGTTCATTTATTATCAAAGCAATTATGAAACTCTCTAATTCTACAGGTAGCCATGAAACCCCGAAAGGTAAGAAAGGCAGCACAATCATCAACCCCCAAATCCCACTTCCCCATAAAAAAAATAGAACAGGCACATCAACACCAAACCCTTCTCCCGCACAAAAACTGAGCAAAACGGATCAGATACGTTGACTCCCAAATCCCTCTTCCTGCACAATACATCAAACAAAACTGATCAGGTACATTGGCCCCCAAATCCCCTTCCCTTCACAAAAAAATGAGAAGATCGGGTGAAAAAACACAGAATATAAAAACTATAAGACTGAAAAAAAGGTCTGTAGTCCGAAGACCAAACCTAAAACTCAGAAAAAACTTGAACAATGCTCTCCAGGTGCAATGGCCGGCTCTTCTCTCTCCAATACAGAGCAACCAATCAAAAGGTAAGCAGCCAGCACACACATTCTGCACTCACTTTGAAGCTTCAATCTCTCTTGTTGCTTTAATCGGGAGTTTTAATCGGCAAAATGGAGCCAAGCATCGGTCTGTGGCCTTCCTGAAGTCTGCCCGTTACAAGGTTCGTTCATGCTGTCTTTGCCTCCCAGAATCCTCTAGAGACTGCAGAGCGCTGGAACGCCCAAACGATCTCCAAACTTCCCCTCTCCCCTTGATGTTTCACTCACCCTCGTCACTTTAACCGGCAAACAATGGAGGCTATAATTGGTGAAATGGGATCAAACATTGGCTTGCATGCCCTCCAGCAGCTTTCTTGCCGTAAGGTTTGTGCATGCTGCCTCTGCCTCCTGGAATTCTCTCAGTCACTGCAGAGCGCTGAAGCACCCAAACAATCTCCAAAACACAGGGTCCAACAGTTTCAGAATCACACTCAAGATGAGAAACAAAAGTAAAAGAGATAAAAGAAGTGAAACATATGGTTCCATCCAGAAGATATCCATCAAAGGAGCGTTGTACACAGGCATCATCTTGACCTTAAGTAAATTAGAACACATTAGTTCCCCACCATCTTAATCCATTTCTGAACCTCCTCTATCCTCCTGCCCCAGTTTTCTTGTGTAGCTGTCATGAGGAGAGCTCTTTAATAGCATTGAGCCACTTCCCATGTTTTCTGCCGTGAGCCCATCATAAGGTCAAGTTTTATCATTTCTTAAAGCGTGCAAACCATTCCAAAAAGTTGGCATTAGTGCTAATTTAAACACATACTTAACACACTAAAATAATGTGCAACCCAATTTGTAGATACATATTTCTTAATCAATTATTCTACATTCCCATCACATTGAACACTTGATGTCAGTTCTCTTAACTCTGTAACTCTTAGCTGTGCCTCTGTTGGCTGCATGTCCTGAGTCCCATCCTAGGGATAAAATTCAGGCTCATGCTCCCGGTTAAAACTGACAGTTCTGTATTACTGGCAGAGCTAATTTTCTAATATTCAAACAAGCCCTGACCCATTGACTCAGTGGATAAAAAAGATCCTGTGGCACTTTTTTGAAGCAGCGCATGGAAATTATTTGTGATGATCTGACCAATATTAATCTTTCAAAGAATAAAACACTATCATGTTGTTGATTGTGAGAGTGAGCTGCATGTTAAATTGATTACCACATCTCCAGCATTACAATAGCGACTAAGCTTCAGAAATATTTCCATTGGCTCGGAAGTAAGTCAGGACATCTTAGGATGGTGAAGTGTTTTGCACGCAAGGTTTTGTATCTTTAATTTTCAACTTTAATTGATTTTTCTTTTAGAAGAGCAACAGCAATTCTGCAAGTGGATTGTAGTTGGTGTGAAAGTTTTATATTTGTTGATTTGAATTCTGCATGGAGGAGCAGGTATATTTTTATTTGCTAACAAAAGTTACTGTCGACTGTCCCAACAACATGAGCTATTCATACAGGTGAAGGACTCAAGGTCCAGCTGGTGGTGTAGTGGCATCAACACTGGACTTTAAGGTGGCTGGTCCTGAGTGTGAATCTGGCCGGGTCCCAACCTGGGCAGCAGCAGTATCTGCAGAGTAGGAAGGCCTGGCAATCTGTTTCCATAGCTTGTCATGAAAAGCCTATGGATAATTACACTATCCATAACACTATCGATGATGACTTAATGGCCAACAAATGTCTCAAGGTTCTTTACGAGGTCTGTAGACAATTTTCTGTTTGCCTCTCGTGTTTTGCTATCTGAGGAACTGGAATTCGCTTCATTGGCAGAGACAAGAAAATAACTTGGGGGGAGGGGAACAGAGAGGAGAAGGGGTTAAATGAGTTAAATTATGAAAAGAGGTTAAAGAATTATAGCTGTGATCTAATTGACACTTCTAATGCACAAATAATTTGTTAGAGTAGACTAAGAGAATTTACTTTCTTGTGGGGAGTCCTGATGAAGCATAAATTTAAATAAGAATGAATCTTCTGCCATTGGAGATTTGATAGACTGGGTTTATTTTTCTTGGAGGAGAGGAGGCTGAGAGGGGACCTAATAGTGGTATACTAAATTATGAGGGACGTAGATGGTGTAGATAGTTCAAAACTTCTCCTGAGCCCATATGCCTAAAAACAAAAAGTATGGTTTAAGGAAAACATAAGAGGTTTGAGGGGATGTGAGAGAATTTGTTCACCAAAACTGTATTTGGGTCTGAAAAGCATTGCTTAAAGGGGTAGAGTAGGCAGATGCATGTACAACACTTCAAGTATTTTGAAGAGCACTTGAATTGCTAAGACATAGAAGGCCATAAACCAAGTGCTGGTAAAAGCAGTTAATCACAGAGAAGTACTTAATAGTTGGCAAAGACAAGGGGCACTAAACAGCCTGTTAGTTCATAACTTTGCTTCCTTGTCACAGAAAAATAACAGCAGAGGTAAACCACTCTGTCCCTCAGGCTTACCCTGTTGATCACGGCTGATCTGCCCTAGGCCTGATCTCTTTCTCCATTACCTTCAGATCCCCATATTGTACATTTAAAAATAATTAACTTCCACTTAAGTACTCTCAACAATATTGCTTCTACAGGGCTCTGAGCTTGTAACCTTAACTTCTAGGTTCCTGCCTACCTTGAGTAAACATTCACCCCCTTGCTTACAATGCATGCCTTAAAAATATTCAAAGTCTTGCTTCCACAACTCTTCAGGAAGAGAGTTCCAAAGACTTACGTATGACCCTTTGAGAAAGAAAAATCATTGTCTCTAAAACAGGCAAATTTAATTTTAAAACAATTAATTATTTTCTGGATACTTCCATATAGGAATCATTCTTTCCATGTACAAACGTTTGTACATTTTTTTCAAATACCCTTCAGAAACTGATTATTTTATTTGAAAAGCCTTTCATTCTTGCAGACTCCAGCACTCTTAACCTGTCCAATCCAATAAACCAACCTATGCATTTCAGGTATAAACTTCTTTGAATTGCTTCCAATATATTAACAACATAATACAGTGCTCCAGTGTTGTCTTACCAATGTTTTATATATACTGTATATAACACTCAGATTTCTTATAATAAATGATAGCATTTTGTTGATTACCCTAATTCCTTGCTGGACGTGCTTATTAACCTTGTGCAAGTTATACACTAACTCCTCCATGGACGGTCCAAAGCCCGGCTGCAAAAGGAGGAGGGTTGGTCATGGGGCTAGCAACCCCATCTCATTAAAATCCAGAGCTACAGAAACTCCAAAGACCTCATACTTGGGAGAGGAAGGATCTTTGAAGATTTGCTCCATCTGCAGAGAATTTGAAACACTGCCCATGGCAGAGGACTCTGGCAAGCAGTTGTCAGTGTCCTATGCCCGAGTAGGGGAAATGGGCATAACCTAACCGAAATCGTACACTGGAATACCCAGGTCATTCTAACTGTCAAAGCCTTGCAATCTCTTACCAGTTAGGTAATATTACAGTTTTATTTTTCCTGCTACAATGTACATCTTCACATTTTCACTGGAGCCCACTAGAGGATCAGCTATTCTGCATTGGGTGTTGTGCAATGTACCAGAACTGATTAGAGAGCTTAAGGTAAAAGAATCATTAGGGGTAAGTAATCACAATATGATCTAATTCACCCTGAAATTTGAGAAAGAGAAGCTAAAGTCAGATGTCTCAGCATTATAGTGGAGTAAAGGGAATTTCAGAGGTACAGTATGAGAGAGAAGTTGGCCAAATTTGATTTGAAAAGAACACTGACAGGCAGAGTAGCAGTGGCTAGAATTTCTGGAAGCAATTCGGAAAGCACAGGATATATACATCCCAAAGAGGAAGAAGTATTCTAAAGGAAAGATGACATAGCCATGGCTAGCAAGAGAAGTCAAACCCAACATAAAAGCCAAAGAGAGGGCATATAATAAAGCAAAGATAAGTAGAACTTAGAGGATTGGGAAGCAAGATGAAAAGTCATTAAGAAGATAAAGATAGAATACAAAAGTAAGCTAGCCAATAATATTAAAGAGGATACCAAAAGTTTCTTCACATACATAAAGTGTAAAAAGAGACAAGAGCAAATATCGGAGAGCTGGAGAGGTAGTAATGGGAGACAACGAAATAGCAGACAAACTGAATAAGTACTTTGCATCCGTCTTCACTGTGGAAATCACTAGCTGTTTGGTAGAAGTTCTAGGTGTCAGGGGGCATGAAGTGTGTAAAGTTACCATAACTAAAGAGAAAGTTCTTGGGAAACTAAGAGGTTTAAAGGTAGATAAGTCACCTGAACCAGATGGTGTACACCCCAGCGTTCTGAAAGAGGTGACTGAAGGCATTGTGGAGGCATTAGTAATGACCTTTCAAGAATCACTAGATTCTGGTATAGTTCTAGAAGACCAGAAAATTGCAAAGGTCACACCACTTTTTAAGAAGGGAGAGAGGCAGAAGAAAGGAAATTATAGATTATTTAGTCTGACAGTGGTTGGGAAGATGTTGGAGTCGATTATTAAGGATGAGTTCTCAGGGTACTTGGAGGCACATGATAAAATAGGCCAAAGTCAGCATGGTTTCCACAAGGGAAAATCTTACCAAATCTGTTGGGAGTCTCTGAAGAGCTAGCAAGCAGGATAGATAAAGGAGAATGAGTTGATGTTGTGTACTTAGATTTTCAGAAGGCCTTTGACAAGGTGCCGTACATGAAGCTGCTTAACAAGCTACAAGTCCATGGTATAACCTTACAGATTCTAGCATGGATAAAGCAGTGACTGACTAACAAGAAGCAAAGAGTGGGAATAAAGGGAGCCTTTCCTGACTGGCTGCCAGTGACAGTGTTCGACAGGGGTCTGTCTGGGGACCGATTCTTTTTATGTTATATGTCAATGATTTGGATGATGGAATTGATGGCTTTGTTGCAAAGTTTGCAGATGATATGAAGACAGTTGGAAGGCAGGTAGGTTTGAGGAAGTAGAGAAGCTATAGAAGGATCTAGACAGATTAGGAGAACGGGCAAAGAAATGACAGATGGAAGTCAGTGTCGGGAAGTGAATGGTCATGCACTTTGGTAGAAGAAATTAAAGAGTTGACTATTTTCTAAGTGGAGAGAAAATACAATAAGCTGAGGCACAAAGGGACTTGGAGTCCTTGTGCCGGATTCCTTAAAGGTTAATTTTCAGGTTGAGTCTATGGTGAGGAAGGCAAATACAATGTTAGCATTCATTTCAAGAGGACTAGAATATAAAAGCAGGGATGCTGAGACTTTGAAGAACACTGGTGAGGCCTCACTTAGAGTATTGTGAACAGGTTCAGGCCCTTTATCTTGGAAATGATGTACTGAAACTCGCGAGGGTTCAATGGCAGTTCATGAAAATGATTCCAGGATTGAATGGTTTCTCATATGAAGAGCATCTAATGGCTCTGGGCCTGTATTCAGTCGCATTCAGAAGAATGAGGGATTTCCTCATTGAAACCTATTGAATGGTGAAAGTCCTTAACAGAGTGGATGTGAAGGAAATGTTTCCTATGGTGGGAGAGTCTAAGACCAGAGGACATAACCTCAGAAAAGATGGGTGTCCTTCTGAAACTGAGATGAGGAGGAATTTCTTTAGCCAGAGAGTGGTGAATTTGTGGTATTCTTTACCTCAGACAGCTGTGGAGGCCAAGTCTTTATGTTATTTAAGGCAGAGGTTGATAGATTCTTGATTGGTCAGGGCATGAAGGGACACAGGGAGAAGGCAAGAGATTAGGGCTGAGAGGAAAATGTGATCAGCAGTGATGAAATGCCAGAGCAGACTCGAGGGGCCGGAAGACTGAATTCTGCTCCTATATCTTTTAATCTTATTTTCCCACATTGTACTTCACTTGGTAGATCTTTATTCATTAAATTCATGTCTTTTTGTAATATTTTTACCACAATGTATTTTCCAATCTATCTTTGTGCTATCAATAAATTTAGCAATCATGCATTTGGAGGCTTCATCCAATTCATGTGCATTATCTTAAGCCCCTAATGAGTACTCGTTACACCTTACCAATTAGAAAAAGACCATGTTGTGCCTGTTTTCTGTTTCCCATTAGCCGGCTATCTTGTATTCACACCAATATGTTACCTCCTACACTCTTTTCCAGAATCAGAATCAGGTTTATTATCACTAGCATGTGTTGTAAAATATGTCTTTGGTATCAAACTTCAGGTTTTATATTGCATTTAATAAGTGTTATTTTTTTATCTTCTTTGAAGGAGGGAAGACATATATTTTGAATTTCTCGTAGGGTACCCTGGTATATCTTTAATAAAATTGTTCAGGAGTAAGATATTGTACATTAGCTAGCTGAGCGATGTCGCTGCAACAACCTTGCACTCAACGTCAGTTCGACCAAAGAACTGATTGTACACCTCAGAAAAGGTAAAACGAGGGAACACATACCAGTGCTCGTAGATTGGAAAGAGTGATCAATTTCAAGTTCCTGGATGTCAATATCTCTACGGATCTATCCTGGGTCCAACATACTGATGCAGATGGCATGACAGCGTCTATATTTGATTAGGAGTTTGAGGAGATTTGGTATGTCAACAGACACTCACAAATCTCTAAGATGTACTGTAGAGAGCATTCTAACTGGCTTCATTACTGTCTGGTATGGAGGAGGTGGGGCTACTGCACAGACTTGAAGTAAGCTGCAGGGGTTTGTAAACTTAGTCAGGGTCTAGCCTCCATAGTATCCAGGACATCTTCAAGGACCGATGCTTCAAAAAGTCATTAAGGACCACTATCACCCAGGACATGCTATGTTCTCAATGATATCACCCAGGAAGGAGGTACAGGAGCCTGAAGGCACACACTCAACAATTCAGAAACAGCTTCTTTCCCTCTATTTCTGAATAGACATTGAACCCATGAGTACTACCTCACTACTTTTTTAAAATCTATATTTTTGCACTACTTATTGAATCTAACTATTTTGTAGATATATAAAAACTGTAATTCACAAGGGATTGAGTGGGGATTTCTGGGATTTGAGAGTTTTGTTTCTTTTGCTTTTCTGCGGGGGGGGGGAATGTTGATGTTGTTTCTTTCAGGAAACTCCATGGTCTCTCCGTATTTCTTGGCTGTCTGGAGAAGGCAAATATCAGAGTTGTATTGTAGAGGCATACTTTAACAAAAAAATGAAGCTTTGAATCATTTTTCTCTATTATTGTGTATCGCATTGTACTGCTTCCACAAAGATAACAACTTTCATAATATATGATGGTAATACTAAAACTGATTCTGAGCATTTTCTCTACAGCAAATGCTAAACTAACTAACCTGAGGTCCCATGCTTTCTGTCTCCCTCCTTTTTGAATAAAGGAGCTGAATTGATTGGATTTTTCACTGCAGCTGGCAAATTTTGGAAAATTAAAACCATTGCATCAATTATTTCAGTACCCACTTCTTTTAAGATGATAGGATGAAGTTAATCAGAGAATAGGAATTGATTGTCTATTCCTGTTCTTAATTAACATCTGATTTGTGGCTGATTCAGCATTTATTGAGTTTGGAGTTCATTACATAAATTTTTAAAAAGTCTGCAGAAGAACAATAGGATTAGATATACTGTATATTGAATCAAAATTGTCGTTGATCTATTGTGGGTGTTGCTGCTGACATCGACAATGTGCTGAACTGGATCTACACTTCCACCATGTGGAACAAATGGGAATTGCATGTTAACGTGGCAAAAAGTAAAATATAATGTTCATTAAAGATTTTGATTTTATTTAGTGATATAAGTAAGCCTGCTGCATATATTTCAACTTGCATACCCATGCAACAGCTTGACCTGCATATTTCATTAGATTGTAAAATGATGTTGCTTATTTATCTTGGAAGATAATAATATTAATAGAATTCATTATTTTTTATTTTTTAAGAAAGGGTGTATTTTAAGTTCAGCATAATACTAGAACAGAAAAATAGAAAATATTCCTGCTGTATGTGCCTAATTTATGATCGAACAACAGCATTCTCAAAATGAAATACTCTTCCAACTGAGCAAACTGTTGTTTCCAATTATGACAATGGAAAATTGTGAGACCAATTAATGAATCAGCACCAATGACAATGTGTGCTGCTTAAGATGACAGGAGTTATCAACACAGAAAGGCAGGTAACTATTAGCATCAATCATTTGACCATTTTACTTCAGCCATTCATTTGGCCAATCCTAATATATTCAATTTGGCCTCAATTTTGTTTGTTACTAGGATCATGCTGACTTTCAAACCCAACCTTTTTGTCAGTGGAGAAAATAACATACTTCATCCAATTGGTCAACTCGAAACCCTGTTTATCTAAACAGGTTACTAATCCAGCCTATCGCTGGTGTATTAAACATTACAGGTTGTTTCTGATCTGGCCAGATTCAGTACTGCAGGGATCCTGGCAGCTCCATTCATTTCCAGGCTTCCAGAGATGTATGTTGTTGACAAGGTACTCAATGTTTCTCCTGTTTGGCTTTTTGAACAATCTTTCAGACTGTTAAGGCTCTTTAAACACCGACAGAGCAAATCAGACCGTGAGTATGACCGATTCTTCATGCAGAGCTCATGAACAAGTTTTCCCTCACAGATATTTCACTGTGTTACTTTAGGACTCTACCGGTAGTTATCTCTTATTACCATGGTAACTGCTCGCTGTTCTGTCTGCTGTTGACACTGTAGAAACCATCAGATATGTCTGAAACTGGCAGTTTCCTTACTTTACTGAAACCAAAATACCAGTACACTTATTGTTCTTTATGCCATGCTAGATAAGTTAATTTGTGCTTAATCAATCGTAGAGATCCATTATGTCAATGAAGTCATTATAAGTCTCCTTGCTGTTATGTTTTTTGCATTCTCAGAGAACTTCTTACACCATTAATCATTTGTATGGGACAACCTGAAAATGCTGATTCAATCTGAAAATATTGTCCATTCTTCAGTGATGGTTGTTTTTAATCTTCTGAAACTCACCTTCTAATTCTCATCGCTCATTAAACTATTAGTCATATGAAGGCAGCTTCTCTTCACATCATGCTATGTAATTTAGCTGCTAGCCATGAGATAGTCTTACAAACTCTACCTTCCATATTTTATTTCCTGATGAGTTCTAGACTTAGCACATGTCCACTTAGTATCAGATCATGAAAACAAAAAAAAAATCATTTCAAGTAGGGTTCTTTGACTTGGAAAAGAAGAGAGCCTCTATCTCTGGTATCTATTAAAGGAAAGCAAGGTTTTTGTGAGAGTATAAATATAAATTCCATTTATCTTCACTCTTTATGTTTATTAAGTGATACATCAAACAGCAACAGACAGGGTGAAAGTACATAGTCTTTTTCCTAATGTGAGGGTGCTAAAAGCAAGAAGGCTTAGACTTATGATCAGAGGTGAGGTCAGGGGCAGCTTCTTTATGCAAAGTGTGCTGAATATTTGGAATTAGCTGCCAGAAGTTGTGGTGAAGACAGACACATAAGCAACATTGAACAGCCACCTAGATAAGTAGATGGATAGGAGAGGGCTATGGGCCGAATGCGGGTAGATGGGACCAGCTTACTAAACTACACAGGTGGCATGGACAAGTTTGGCCAAAGGGCCTGTTCCTGTGTGAAATGATTATGACTCTATTGTTGCTGGTTATCAAAGATAGGTAGTTTGACTCTACCTACATAGGACTTATTGTCCTATGCTGAATGATCTTTTATGCATTTGAGGAAATTAACAGTTATAATTGTAAGTAAATACCTACTTCAACCTGAGGTTCCCACCTGCTTTAAGAAGACCACTATTATCCTGGTACCCAAGAAAAATAAGGTGACGTGCCCTCATGTGCCCCCTTCATGGGCTCTGACATTCACTATCATGAAGTTCTTCAAGAGGCGCACGTCAGCTCCAGCCTCCCAGAGAAGCTGAACCTTTTGCAATTTGTCTACTGCAGAAAAAGGTCCATGGCTGCTACCAACTGCCTAGCCCCACACTCGTCGCTGGGTCATCCAAATAGTAAAGACACCTACGTAGTCTACTTTTTATTGACAGGTATTTCTTCAATATACTTCAAAAATAATTTCCTAACTCCTAGACCTGGGACCTTTGCAACTGGATTCTTGATTTCCTGAACAACAGACTAATCAGTGAGTATAGGCAGGAAAACCTCCACCATGATTATCCTCAACAGCATTGTGACCTCAAGCCCTTATCTTACTCCCTGTACATTCACCATGGTTGGTGCCTAGTAAGGCAGCACCCATCATTAAGAATGGCCATCACCCAGGGGTGCCTGCTTCTCACTGCTACCATCAGGTAGGAGGTACAGAAGACTGGAGGCACACACTCAGTGATTCAGGAACAGCTTCTTCCCCTCTGCCATCCAATTCCTAAATGGACATTGAACCCATGAACTCATTTGATTTGATTTTTTTAAATATATATTTCTTCGTTTTTGCACTACTTTAATCTATTTTAATATACCTATATAATTACTGTAATTTCTTTATTATTATTTTTTCTTTCCATATTATTATGTATTGCATTGTACTGCTGCTGCTAAATTAACAAATTTCACTACACATGCAATGATAATAAACCTGATTCTGATTCTGATCTACAAGCTTGTGTATCTAGTCATAGATTCTGCTCTAACTCCTTCTACAAGCCTGGAGATGACACAACTGTAGTGGCTGAATCTCAAATACAAATGAGTTGGAGCACAAGAAAGAGACAGATATAATGCATTCATAGGTTATTGTAAGAACAAAGGTGATGTCAGTTCAAACGTGCAGGTTACTGTACGATTCATTGCGTGAGAAGAGCTGAGGGCCACACACACATTTAGCAGCAGGATAGAAGCTGTGTTGAGACTGGTGCTACATGTTTTCAGGCTTTTGGAAAGAGTGAGCACTACAAGTTCCTGTGTGTCATCATCTCTGAGGGTCAATCTTGGGCCCAACATATCGATGCAATTACAAAGAAGGCATGAGAGTAGCTTTATTTCATTAGGAGTTTGAGGAGAATTGGTATGTCATTAAAAATTCTCACTAATTTCTACAGATGTACCGTGGAGAGCTTTCTAACTGGTTGCATTGCTGTCTGGTATGGAGGGGCCACTGCAGAGCATCAGAAAAAAAGCAGCAGAAAGTTGTAGACTCGGCCAGGTCCATCATGGGCACTAGCCTGCCTGGTATCAAGGACATCTTCAAAAAATGATGCCATCTGTCATGGTGACATCTGTCATTAAGAACCTCCATCTCCTGAGACTTGCCCTTTGCTCATTGCTTCCATCAAGGACGAGGTTCAGGAGCCTGAAGTCACACACTCAATGTTTTAGGAACAGCTTCTTCCCCTCTGCCATCAGAGTTCTGAACTGACAATGAACCCATGTGCACAACCCCATTTTTTTTTTGCTCTCTCTTTGTACTTTAGTTTTAACCATATATTTTAAAAGTAATTTATAGGTTTTTAATGTATTGCAATGTACTGCTACCACATAACGACATATGCCAGTCACGTTAAACAGGACTCTGGTTCCGCTGACATTTATTCACACACACCAAAGCTTTGTCTCGTTTGAAAATGTCCTTGCTGTACCAGTCTCACAGGATACAACTATTCTGAATATAAGCGGCTCAAATACATATCTAAGTTAAATGCAACTCAAATTCTCTGCAATAAAATACTTCATTACTTTGGCTTTCATTAAAATGTCCACTTGTTGAAAACAAGATTCCAGTGCATCATGTTTCAGAAATTAGTTATTTTGGCAAGGCTATTTGTTTAAATTAAGTCACAAATTTTTGAAATATTTGAATGGGTGCCAAGTGAAAGCTTTGATCTCTGAATCGCTGGTTGGTGGAGCTGACTTTGTTTGGAGCAGTTAGCAAACTTACAAATTCAATGAACATTTGCATTTCTATGAATCTGTATGAACAACTTCGAAACCGCTGCATATTAAAGGTGAACTATTACTATACATGAAATGAAGGACATTGAATAATTTGCCTCTCAAAAGACAACGTAAATTTTTAAGGAATAACCAAGTATTATAAACAGTTAAAACTGCTGCAGTTGCGTTACTTGTTCAATAAAGGAGCAGGGGCAAGACTCAGTTAGGATTGTTATTTCTCAAGCTACATCCAACAGAGCTGTATCTGTGTAATAGTGGAATATTGCAAAGATTCTGAGAGAGAGATTTCTGGTGCCTGGAGATTTTAAATTACTTTCTGGCTGTCATTGAATGTAAACTCCATTATAGGCTGCAAGTTATTGGAGACAGAGGCTTGATATCTGTAACGCCTGTGTTTTTTTTTGTGCTGCTACAAGCACAAACACATAGGAAAGGGCTGAGCTATAAACAGTTTATCCTTTATTGAAGGCAGTAACTCAATTATGTATCAAGAATCATGCCAGGTGTTAGAAACCAGTTCTTAAAGTTACACTGCACACATACAATGCAAATTTAATACAATCCTTTATCTACAAAGAAATAAAGCTGGAAAATCATAACTTTGCATTAACGTTGGTGCTAGTGTTTCACCATCTGCATCATGATCATCAAACCTGCCCTCATGGATAGGGCTGTCTATTAGCTGCACACTCACTCCATGCTCTACTTTTTCCCTGCCCCGACTCATTGCAGAGCTAACTACCATTTCTATGGTTATTTTGTTCAATTTGTTGTCTGTAAATTCTTTTTATCTGCCAGTATCTGTTAGTTGCACATCTTGTGACCTCCCACACCCAAATGCATTGTCATTGAATCCCAAACTGTGAATAGATCACCTCATTGTCTTTCCAAGTACATAGTCCCTCAATCCTGGTGACTTGATCTAATCTGCTCTTATGATTGCCATGCATATATCCTGCCTTTAACTATGATGAGCAAGCTGTTCTGTCTTTACTCGAGACTTTTTACTTTCCCCATAACTTAGAAGGTTAAAACTGCAGTGTGTGGGTACAACAATATTTTTATTTGTCATAACACAAGATACGTCTGATATCTGTATGTACCACATTCAAAGCTGAGGCTTTGGGAATTCATCCACATCTGTAGCTTTACTGGAAGACTGAATACCATTCAACAAGAACGTGGATGGAAATAACAAGTTTCAGGACTGTGGCTTCATCTTTTCTGAACAGGCAGCATGTTTCAACCTTGTAAAAACACAAAATGCTGGCAGAACTCAGCAGGCCAGACAGCATCTATGGGAGGAGGTAGTGACGACATTTTGGGTCGAAACCCTTCATCAGGAGTGAAGTAACATGGGATGGTCGAGGGGGGATAAGAAGTGGGGGAAGGGATGAAGTAGAGAGCTGGGAAGTGATAGGCTGGAGGGAAATGGGCTAGGGGGAAGGTGGAGAATTATGGGAAATAAAAGAGAAAGAAAGGTAGGGCTGGGGGGAGATTATAGTGAGGGGGGGGGGAAAGAGAGAGAAAGAGAACCAGACTAAAATTATAGATAGGGTTGGGGTAAGGGGGGGGCAGGGGTATCAACGGAGGTCTGTGAGTTGTATGTTTCAACCTTGTGCAGTTTGGAAGTACTCCTGTGGAGATTTACTGATGATAAATTGTTCATGTGCGCCACCTAGTGTTTCTGCGAAGAGCTGTTAGCTCTGGCAATTTGCACAAGGATGAAAGGCTGATAGTTCATTTACGTTTAGTGTAGGAATTGATCTGAAAGCATCAATTCCTGTACCTGTATGTTGCAGATGGACTAAACCATATTTAGTTTAGAGCACAATAAGCTAATTATAAGTCGGTGATGTAAGAAATGGTATGCTTCAACATCTTCCCCTTTTATCTGATGCAGGTAAGAGCAATCACATTTTATTAACGTTATTTCTAACCTTGCTTACTTTGGAGCCAAAGGGCATTTGCAGGTTCTGCCTATTTAAAAGAGTGTGAACTAAAGCCAATGGAAAACGTAGAGGATTCTTCTGTTAGGTGATTTGCTCCAGCAGATTTCCACAATGAATGTAAAATAAGGGATTAGAACTGCTTTGTTTAACATTAATGGCATTGCAAAATAAGGAAAGATAAAAGGCAGCAGGTGCATTGGAACACCATCATGCAAGTTGTTTTCTTTCTGTATTTGGAAATTTATTATCATTCCTTAATCCTCACTGGATCTTTAAATCCTGGAACTACCTACCCAACTGCTTTGTGGGAGTGCTTTCACCAAGAGGACTGCAGCAGGTGAAGAAAGCATTTCCCCTCCACCTTCCCAAGGGCCATAAGGGACTGCCAATCAATGTCTGCCTTGTCAGTGATTCCCATGTGATGAAATAATAAACTAAAGAAAAGATTCTTCGGTGCTGATGAAGTATAAAATCCAAAATGCACGGTCCACTGGGGACTTGTGCTTTCTCACTTGCAACAGCAATATCTGGAATTGCAGTAAATTAATTACAGTTCCCAAATATCATTTGCAGCATTTAGAACTGCTTTAGTACTTGAAATTAGGGAAGTGGTTTGACAATTCTGTCTCCTATAAGAATGAAGAAAACTGCCTTCTGATCCCTGTACGTTGTACACACTGAACGATGTCTTGTCAATTCCCATTCTTTTGTCTGAGGTACGTGACTGCAGCTTTCATGAAACCAAAACTTTGAACCCCTGTACATTGATAAAAATGGCAAAGGCAGAGGAGATGAGTAGGGAGAATTGGGTTCAGAGAAGAGGAATCCAAAGGGTGGATTTTCCTGCATGAGAAATAAATCTCGCCATGTTGGCGCTGACTGTATGGAAAGGTGTTGAAGTGCATGGGAATGGTGGCATTTACAGATTCAGGGAGAATTCCCTTTAAATATCCCGTCACTTACATCACCAATGGATTCAAAAGAGCCGCAGAGCCCTAGAAACTGGCATGGAAGACCGGCCCTTTGGCCCACCGAGCCTATGCTGAACATAAAGCACCTGGTTATAATCATACTACACTAATCCTTTTCTTCTATACTTCCCACATTCCTATTAACTCCTCCCAAATTCTCCCGCTCATCTATGTGCTGGGGCAATTTGGGATGTGGGAGAAAACCGGAGCACCTGGATGAAACGCTCAAGGCCACAAGTTCCATGCAGATCAGGACTGAGCCTGGGTTACCGAAGCAGTGAGGCAGCAATTCTGTAGCTCTGCCATTTTACTGAGGAATCCTTCAACTGCATTGAATTAATGCTGAAGACAAGCCCCTGACAAAGGTTGTTATGAGTAAGATAGATGCAATGTACCTTGCTGTCTACACCTGATTCTCACAGAGAGCTACTGGCATGCAAACTTCCACAGAGATGGAATGTAGATGCTGAGACTTGCACGTGTACAATAAACATTATAGAAGTGCATGTCTGAGCAGGAAGCAGCCAGTCTGGGCACAGTCCAAAGTACAAGGACCTCAGAAGATGTTGGCCTTCAGGTTTTACTTTGATGTTTAAACCTTCCAGTCCTGCTGAAGGGTCTCGGCCTGAAACGACTGTTTATTCCTCTCCATTGATGCTGCCTGACCTGATTAGTTTCGCCAGCATTTTCTGTGCATGGCAAAAGAAAAATTAGGTTCATGTGCCTGCCATTATTGTGCCATGATATGTCTTTTCTATTGACAACCTGTTTAAAAGGAGAGCTTTGCGGCTATTTGGACTCACTCTGGAGGCCCAGTCAGTGACAGGAACAGGCCATGGCGACAAGGTTTCTCACAGATCGGCGACGCTCGTTTAAAAGGAGAACTTTGTGGCCACTCAGGCTCACTCCGGCAGCAAGAACAGGCCACAGTGATGAGGTTCCTCGCAGGTCGGCCTCGCTTGTTTAAAAGTGAACTTTGTGGCTGTTTGGGCTCACTCCAGCAGTCTAATTAGCACCAGGAACAGGCCACAATGATGAAGTTCCTCGCAGGTCAGAAAAACTTGTTTAAAAATACAGAAGGGACAAGCAGAGCGGCTATTGTTGGGAGTAGGCCAGTGGTGAGAGTAGGAGTGCCACACTTTGGCTCAAAGGAGGCTTTGGCTCTGGGTAATCTTCTGTTAAGATACCCTTTTTTTTCTCTTACTATACCTCGTGTAGTAAATGGTTGTTGTGTGTTCTTCATGCCAGATGTTGGAGTCCTGGGAAACCCAGAGTCTCCCGGGGAACTACATCTGTGTGAAGTGCATCCAGTTACATCTCCTTGAAGACCGTATTAGGGATCTGGAGCAGCAGCTGGATTACCTGTGGCTTGTACGGGAGAGCGAGGGGAGTAGTTAACCCTAAGTTGCAGGAGGCGAGTAGCTGGGTGACTGTCAGGAGAAATGGAACTGTGAATAGGCAGTTATCGCAGAGTGCTGCTTTGGCCATTCCTCTCAATAATAAGTGTACCGCTTTGGATACTGTTGTGGGGATGACCTCCCAATGGAATGCCATGGGAACTGGTTACTGGCACTGAGCACAGGTCTGTGGTGCAGAAGAGAAAGAGGGAGAAGAGTGAAGTGGTAGTGATAGGAGCCTCAATAGTCAGGGGACCAGGATTCTGTGGACATGAATGAGACACCTGAACAGTATATTGCCTCCCAGGTGCCAGGGTCAGAGATGTTTTGTATCACGTCCACAGCATTGTGGAGAGGGAGGGAGAGCAGCCAGATGTCTTGGTACATGTTGGTACCAATGACATAGGAAGGAAAATAAAGTGGTCCTGACAAGAGAAATGAGAGAGCTAGGTAGAAAGTTGAGAAGCAGGACCTCCAGGGTAGTAATTTCTGGATTGCTGACAGTGTATTGCATCAGAGAGGGTAGAAGCAGGATGGTTTGGCAGATTAATGTGTGGCTGAGAAGCTGGTGCAGGGGGCAGGGCTTCAGGTTCTTGGATCATTAATATCTCTTCTAGGGGAGATATTTCATGTTGCACATGAACCTCAGGGGGACAAATATTCTGCTGGGCAGGTTTGTTAGAGCTGTTGGGAGGGTTTAAACCAATTTGGCATGGGGGTGGGAACTGCAGTGAACGAAAAGCAAAGATAGTGTGCATTCAGGCTGTCAGGAAGGGCAGGCAGAAGATAGGACAAAACTACAGCCAGTAGGGTGAGTATCAGTACATTTAGGGATGCAGAATCAAAAAGCATATGAAAGCAAGCTAGCAAACGATATCAAGGTGGATAGTAAAAGCATTTTCAAGAACGTAAAAAATAAAAGAGAGATGAGAGTGGATATAGGACCACTAGAAAATGAGGCAGGAGAAATAATAATGGGGCACAAGGAGATGACAGATGAACTAAATGAGTATTTTGCTTCAGTCTTCAATGTGGAAGACACTAGCAGTGTGCCAGTTGTTGAAGGGTGTGAAGGAAGAGAAGTGAGTGCAGTTACTATTACAAGGGAGAAGGTGCTCAAAAAGCTAAAAGACCTAAGGGTATATAAGTTACCCTGGCCAGATGAACTGCACCCTAGGGTTCTGAAAGAGGTAGTGGTAGAGATTGTGGTGGCATTAGTAATAATCTTTCAGAAATCATTGGACCCTGGCATGGCACCAGAGGACTGGAAAATTACAAATGTCATTTCACTCTTTAAGAAAGGAGGAAGGCAACAGGAAGGAAATAATAGACCAGTTAGCCTGACCTCAGTGGACGGGAGATGTTGGAGGCAATTGTTAAGGATGAGGTTATGAAATACTTGATGTTACAGGCCAAGATAGTACAAGGCCAGTATGGTTTCTTTCAGGGAAGATATTGCCTGACAAATCTAATGAAATTCTGAGGAGATTACAAGGAGGATAGATAAAGGGGATGCAATGGATGTTGTATATTTGGACTGTCAGAAGGCCTTTGACAAGGTTACACACATGAGACTGCTTATCAAGCTAAAAGCCCATGGTATTGCAGGAAGTGAGACATGGTTAGAGCATTGGCTGATTGATAGGAGGCAATGAGTGGGAATAAAAGGATCCTTTTCTGGTTGGCTGCCTGTGTATAGTGGTGTTCTGCAGGGGTCGGTGTTGGGACCGCTTCTTTTTATGCTGTATATCAATGTTTTAGATGATGGAATAGATGGCTTTGTTGCCAAGTTTGCACATGATACAAAGATTGGTGGAAGGGCAGATGGTGTTGAGGAAACAGGTGGGCTGCAGAAGGACATAGACAGATTAGGAGAATGGGCAAGAAAGTGGCAAATGAAATACAATGTTGGAAAATGCATGGCCATACACTTTGGTAGAAGAAATAAATGTGCAGACTACTTTCTAAATGAGGACGAAATCCAAAAATCTGAAATGCAAAAGGACTTGGGAGTCCTTCTGCAGAACACCCTGAAGGTTAACTTTCAGTTAGAGTTGGTGAGTTGGTTAGAGTTGGTGGTGAGGAAGGCAAATGCAACGTTAGCATTCATTGAGGACGGCATCCTAGGGCGAGTACTCAGAGTGTGCGCGGCACAATTGACTGGTGTATTTGCAGACATTTTTAATCTGTCCCTCTCCCAATGTGGAGTGTCCTTCTGCTTTAAAACATCCACCATTGTCCCTGCATCTAAAAAGACCAAGGTAACATGTCTGAATGACTGGCGTCCTGTTGCACTCACCTCAATAGTAAGCAAATGCTTTGAGAAGCTGGTCAAGGACTACATCTGCAGCATGCTACCACCCACACTGGTCCTCTACAATTCACCTACTGACACAACCGATCGACAGATGATGCAATAGCCCTAGCTCTATACACTGTCCTTACACACTTGGAAGGGAGGGATGCGTATGTGAGAATGCTGTTCTTGGACTACAGTTCAGCTTTCAACACCATAATGCCCCCCAAGCTTGATAAGAAGGATTGTTGTGGACTACAGGAGTAATGGAGAGAGACTAACCCCTGTAGACATCAATGGATCTGGGGTTGAGAGGGTGAATGGCTTTAGTTCCTTGGCATACACATTCCCAAGGATCTCAAGTGGTCTGTACATACCGGCTGTGTGGTGAAAAATGCACAACAGTGTCTCTTTCACCTCAGATGGTTGAATAAGATTGGTGTGGGTCCTCAAATCCTAAGAACTTTCTACAGGGGCGGGAACTGTATTTCCCTCAATCGCAGGACTCTGCAGAGAGTGGTGTGAACAGTAGATGTGAACTTTCCACTATTCAGGACATTTACAGAGACAGGTGTGTAAAAAGGGCCCGAAGGATCATTGGAGACCCGAGTCACTCCAACCACAATCTGTTCCAGCTGCTACCATCTGGAAATGGTACCGCAGCATAAAAGCCAGGACCAACAGGCTCCAGATCAGCTTCCTCCACCAGGCCATCAGACTGATTAATTCGCACTGACACGATTGTATTTCTAAGCTATATTGATTGTTTTGTTGTATATCTTACTGTATTATTACAAATACTGTTCTATTTCCTATACCATTTATTACATATGACTAATTTGCACATTGCACATTCAGACAGAGAAGTAATGTAACGATTTTTACTCCTCATGTATGTGAAGGATGTAAGAAATAAAGTCAATTTATTTTGAGAGGTGTAGTATACAAGAGCAGGGATGTGATGCTGAGGCTTTATAAGGCAGTTTGAGGCCTCACCTTGAGTATTGTGAACAGTTTTGGGCCCCTTGTCTAAGAAAAGATGTGCAGGCATTGGAGAGGGTTCAGTGGAGGTTCACAAGGATGATTCCAGGAATGAAAGGGTTATCATATGAGGAACATTTGATGGTTCTGGGCCTGTATTCACTGGAATTTAAAAGGATTAAGGGGAATCTCATTGAAACCTTTCAAATGTTGAAAAGCCTAGACAGAGTACATGTGGAAATAATGTTTCCTATGGTGGAAGTCTAGGACAAAAGGACACAGCCTCAGGATAGAGGGGCGTCCATTTAAAACAGAGATGCAGAGAAATTTCTTTAACCAGGGTGGTGAATTCGTGGAATTTATTACCACGTGCAGCTGTGGAGGCCAGGTCGTTGGGTGTATTTAAGGCAGAGATTGATAGGTTCTTGATTGGACATGTCATCAAAGGTTACGGGGAGAAGACCAGAGCGTGGGGCTCAGGAGGGGGAAAAAAGGATCAGCCATGTTTGAATGGCAGAAAAGAATTAATGGGTCAAATGGCCTAATTCTGCTTCTATGTTTTATGGTCTTATTTCCCTTCCATTGGACTTGGCCAGCAAGTAAATGCATTTGCATACTCACAGGGCAGCTGGAATCCTCCCTTGCCAAGGTAGAATCCCATTCTGGTAGCTATTGATTTAAGAATTGGGCCACACCATTGCAATACCGTAATCTCCATTAAAAACAATTTTAGTATTTTGAGTAACATACAAAATGCTTGTTGTTTGTGTTGCTCTGGATTTCCAGCATATATAGAATCCTTTATGTTTATGACTTACTATTTTGAGCAGTGAAAGTCCCAACAAACAGGGTTGGACTTGTGGGGCATAGTGTGTTTAGTGGGAAATGGATCTGGAGTTAAGGAATATAAAATGTAATAGGGCAGGGAAATTTTGAAGAGGTGATGAATTAGATATAGAACAGAAAATATTGAGCAAGTAAAGAATTCCTCATTCTAACTTGGAATGGTAAATGTAAAAAAATGAACTTACGAGTAAAATCCCTTTAATATCTGATTGTTTGCTGATACTGGTTGATCTTTCTTTGATCCTGTTATAATTACCATTCTAAAGATTTGCTGAATATGCCCACAGGAAAATTAATCTCAGCATTGTATATGGTGACATATATATACTTTGATAATAAAAATTTACTTTGAAAGTTACTTTCAACTTTGAAAAGGCAATTTTCTCTTGCTGTGGCCATGTCAGATAACAAACCCTATAACTATGGTTTGCGGTATCATGGTTACTAGAGCAGGATAAATTCTGATAAAGTGATCAGAGAAAGAATTTTCTCCCTGAGTATAGCTAGCATCTGGAACGTACTGTGTTATTGAATAGTGGAAACAGGTACCGTCACAATATTTAAGAAGTATCTGGATGAACATTTGAATCACAAATGAATAGAAGGCAGGTAAGTAGTATTATGAGAGATATATTGGCACCAAGTGTATGACATTCTGCTAAATTGGATACTGTCAGAGAGCCACATTTACTCTTAAATCCAATATCCCATTTTCCTTGGGAAAAGGTGTTCAGTTTCAAAGTGAGATGCGTTCATCTTCCACAGATTGATTCCACATGGGTCTGAAAGATCGGCATCCAATTCTTTGCCATCTCTCATTTTCAAATAGGTTGATTCCACCAGGAAATTTGTATTATGAAAATGGTACACGGTATAAAATCAGGTAATGGACTGGACTGTGCAGAAACTAACAGAGAATAGCAATAACTGTGTGCATTTATGGGGTTCCTTAAAATTCCCAAGTCTCTTCAACAGAGCAAAGGAAATTAAATTTGACACCGAACTCACAATTGGCAGGTGCACAAAAGCCTGTCCAAAATATTTGTGCATATTTTCACCTTAGAGAGAAAGAAAATGCCAGTGAGGCACAGAAGTTGAGAGAGGGCATCCCAGAGCTCTGGGCAGATGAAACTGCAGTCTTGACTTCTAGTGCAGCCAGAATTAAAATGATCTCAGAATATTGGTCTAAAGGAGATTACTAAGATAAGGTAGAGCTGAACTCACGAAAGTGTTAGAAAACAAAATGACAAGCTCATTGGAATCTATTCTTCAACTGCTAAACTTCAATCAGTAATAACAATAGAAAGTTGTATAACACCAAGAACCCTAGAAAAGACCTTTTGCCTTTTGATTAATAAAAATCGCTCAAGTAAAGAGAATATCATTTTATTATTTCATATTACCTCTTTACCTCAGCAGCATATTATCTTTCTTTTGTTAGGAGGATTGCCAGGGATGGTATACAGTATCTTCAACCTGACAGTTGAGAATGGAAGTAAGCAAGTGAAGATTGTTGGATATTTAGTACAATGGTGCTAGGAAGTTCATGAACCCTGTAGAATTTTCTCCATATCTGCATAAATATGACCTAAAATATAATCAGATTTTCACCCAATTAAATAAAAAAAACACAAAAAAACATACTTGTTCATTTATTGAGAAAAATGGTCATATTTTATGTCATATTAATACAGAAATAGAGAAAAATCTAGAGTTCACATACTTTGCAGCACTACTATAAATATGAACCAATAAGAAATATCTTGCCTCAGATCACAGTTAGAGACCAATAAAATCTAACCATCTTTGTCCAGCCTGCTGATAAAATGTCACAGCTGCCATCACATTGCATTGACTTCATACTTTTCTATATAGATAACAGAAAACCTGCACACATGCGTCCTTGATGTGGCAGGACAAAATATACCTTTAAAAATGATATATCACAGTCCATGGAATGGCACAACAATAAAGGAATTTCTAATTAACCTCTATAAACTTCTTTAACCAGCAAGCAGCCTTACGAATTTTAGAACATTGAATGATTTGGACTTCAAATTTCTCCATCTGCTGACACTGCAATCAGCTGATAAAAGTTATTTGGTGCAGTAGAACAAACATGCTAGTTCTCAGTTTCTGAAAGCTGAAATAGTCTATTAATATTGGTGGTTAAGATAACAGGATCAACTTGACTACTGTATTAATACATTTTTGGAAGCATCCATTGAACGGTGCCATAGTATATTGTCATTTTAGCTACAGCATTTTTATATAATAAGCAGTACTTTTCAGGATCCTTTGCTCCTCACAGTAATGGAGAACTACTTCTATCCAGAAGCTGGGGTTTATGAGCAGGCTACTATATAATCAGTAAACACGATGTGCAGAAAAGATAATCAAATATGCAAACTTTGGCTGGTGGGAATGAAATTGGGGTATGGCAAGTTTCTTACAGCAGACAATTGGCATGTAGTCAGTCAGTCAAAGTAGATTTATTATCAAGGTGCACATATGTCAGCATATACTGCTGTGAGATTCATTTACTTGTGGGCATTCACAGTAAATACAAAGAATCACAATAGAATCAGTGCAGAACTGCACACAAAGACAGACCAACAACCAGTGTTAAAAAGTGAAAAAATTGCAAGTCCAAAGATAAAAGTAAAATAATAGTAATAAATACAGTAAACAAGTAATAAATATTGAGAACACGATTTTATGTAGTGCAGAAAGAGAGCAAAATAGATAGTGGTCATGCGTTCATGGACCTTTCAGAAATCTGATGTTGAAGGAGAAGAATAGTTCCAAAAGCATTCAGTGTGCATCTTTAGGCTTCTGTACCTCGTCTCTGATGAGTAAAGGGCATATCTTGGATGGTGAGGGCCCTTCAAGATGAATGCTGCCTTCCTGAGGCATTCTCTTCTGAAGATGACCACGATAGTGGGAAGGCTTGTGCTCATGATGGTTTTGGCTGAGTCTACAATCCTTTGCAACTTTTGTTTGATCCTGTGCACTTGCACCATCATACCCCATGTTGAGGCAACCAGTCAGAATGATCTGTAGAAATTTACTAGTCTTTGGTGGTATACCAAATCTCCCCAAACTTCTAATGCAGATTAAACACAGGCAGGCTTATTTTTATGATTGCATCAATATGTTGGGCCCAGAAGAGATGCTCTGAAATGAGGATAGATGCCTAGGAACTTGAAGCTGTTCACTCTTTCCATTACTGATCCCTCGATGAGATGAGTGTGTTCTCCCAACTTTCTCTTCCTGAACTCCACAATAAACTCCTTGGTCTTGCTGATGTTCAGTGCAAGATTGCTGTCGTAATGCCAGTTACCCAGTTGATCTATTTCACTCCTGTATGCCCCCCCCAACCATCTAAGATACCCCTAATAAGAGTGGTTTATGATGGCATTTGAGTTGTTCCTAGCTGTACAGCCATGAGTGTAGAGAGAATGGAATAGTGGGCTAAGCACACAACCTTGAGTTATGTCTGTGTTGATTTCCAGTAAAGAAGAGATGTTCCTCCTCACTGACAATCAACTGACAAAACCACTGGAGGAACTCTTTCATAAATCAGTGGAAAATTACTTAGTTCAAATTTCAAGGCCCTTGTTGCAGAATAATGAATACAAGATAATAATTTACTTGCATACATTTGTTTAGAACCTCAGATAAAACAGGTAACCAAGCAACATCACAAACACTTATGAGCATATATGTATAGTTTTGCTGTCTCCAGTGTGTGAAATTTCTCCCACCTTTTACAGTGAAACTGTAAGATGTGCACAACTACTCGACTGTAACAAATTACATCTTTGTGAATTCGTGTAACAATCTCTAAATATTATGTGTTGAAGGTGAAAAGAGCTATAACTCTTGGTATATTAATTTAATTGGTTGGATGTATTATTCATTGCTGTAGAGTTACATTTGTGCTTAAATAACTTGAACATAGTTGACAGATTTTATATTTTTCTGCTTAAAGTCACAAGCAACGTGAATTCAAATTACTTCTATTTGCTTGTTGATGAGCTGGTTTACTTTTGGAAGCTATCAAAACTACAACGTATTTCTAATAATATCTCAGTAGCAATTCACAACATTTAATCAAGTTTGAACAATAACTGCTTTGTTCATTTTCCCCCATTGCTGGCAGGAGAAGCTATGAAAATCTCCTCCAGTATGAACTCTGGAAAGCTCTCTCACATGCGAAGTAGCAACTATGGACTACACTTGAAACACAGAGGGCTGCATGACAATTGTGACAAGACTTGAATGCCATCCCACAAAGCGAAAGCAACATAAATGGCAACAAGGTTTCACTCCCAGATGAGCTCAATACCTTTTATGCTCACTTTGACCAACAGAACTTGGAAGCACCGTCATTAACCCCCACAGCCCCCAGCTGTTTTGTTTTGTAATTCTGAAAACTAATCGAAAGAAGAACATTGGAGCCCGATAAAATGTGTCTACTTCATTTTATTTCCGTGAGGTGCTCACTTAAGATGTGATGGTGTAATGGCATACAGCAATCATGTACTTAATACATATAAACCGTAACGAATTATGTAAACTACAAAGAATGCTGAATCAAATATGTTTACAATATTACTCAAATATTTCAGAAATATTAATACACTTCACTATAAACTCCATCACAATACAGAATGCACCTCAACTCCAATATGTAATGCTCACTCTCTCCATATACATACTGTTTACAACTGCTATGTAGGTATCCACAGCATAGTACATTTTAAGTTGTCCCATTCAGCCCTAAGTTGCTGTAGAGGATTTCTTACTCTTGTGGGATAACACCTTTCCTGACATAAAGTCTTCCCTGCCAGTGATGGTGGTAGAGACGGATACAATAGGGTCTTTTAAGAGATTCTTAGATAGGTACATGGAGCTTAGAAAAATAGAGGGATGTAGTAGGGAAATTCTAGGCAGTTTCTGGAGTAGGTTACATGGTCAGCACGACATTGTGGGCCAAGGGATTGTAATGTATTGTAGATTTTGATGTTCTGACATGGAAGGTGAGATTTGCGGCTGTGAAACAATCTCAGCCTCTGAAGTGTCCTCTGTGGTGATTGTAGGAGTTGACTCTGGGACTGAAGGAAGTGGTTTTGACAGTGCTGGAAACCTTTTTCTTCTGTAACAATTGACTCTGCTCTCCTCAACTGATTGATGTGTTGTCTCCAGGTGACATCAGACACAATTTCCACTGTGTAGGAGAGTGGTCCAGTTCTGTCCTTAATCGTAAAGGATGCAAAGGCTATCAGGCGTTCACTTCCGTCACTCATAACATGTGACATGACTACACCTATACCAAGAGGAGGTACAGGCAAGCTTCTTTGGATGGTATGGATCACGCTGTATGAATACAGTGTCTACCGTCACCATTTCCTTTGCTTTGAAAAGCCACTCACACTGCTTTGTCCATTGCATTTCTTCCCAATCAAGGGGTAGAGCACAGTAGCCTGGTTTAGCAGGAATCTTTTATAGTAATTGATAAATTCTAAAAAGGATCATGACTGTGACACACCCTTTGGCCTTGGGGTATCCACCACCGCTTGCATATTCTCAGCACACTTGTGTAATCCTTGTGTATCATTGGTGTGACCACAGCAAGCCATGCTTAGTTTAAAGAATTCACATTTGTTGCTATCTGTTGTGAGCCCATAATCTTCTAATCTTTTTAACACTGTCTAAGATTTTGGAGATGTTCCTTATCATTCTCACTGGTAACAATGATGTCATCCAGGTAACATCTAGTGACTGGACAGTCTTACAGCACCTGGTCCATTGTAAAGTTATCCTCTATCCTCGGAAGAGGATATTTATTTACTTTCAGTATTGGGTTGATTGTGACCTTAAAATCACCACAGACTCTGACAGACCCAATCTCTTCACTAGTGAGACCACTGCCATTGCCCATGGGCTCCACTCAGCCTTGGACAGAATCCCTTCAGGCTCCATGTGATCTAGCTCACAGGCTACTTTATCCAGGACGGTACAAGGAACTGGATGGGCTTTGTAAACCTTTGGTGTAGCACTTTCATTCATTACTATTTTACTTTTGACATGTTTTAGTTTTCCAGTGTCATCCTTGAACACTGCTGTGGCATCATCCAGTACCTTTCTTAATTCATTTTCATTTGACTTTATTGCAAGTGATGTGACATGCAAATAGTGGATAGACATCCAGGCAAGTTGTCTTAGCCAATCAAGATCTGATAATGCTGGCCCTCCTCTTTTTACCACCTACAAGGTCAATGTGGCTTGTTAGTTATTGTATTTCACTGTTACAAATGTCATTTCCACAGGAGTTATCTTTCACCCCAGTGTAAGTTCTTAGTTGGTTATCTACAGGCTTCAGTTCAGTATCTTTGCAATGACATTCAAACTCATTTTGCAGAATGACTGAAACAGCCGAGCCAGTGTCCGATTCCATTTTAATTAATTTGCCGTTCACTTCTGCTGCAAGCCATATTGCTTGTCTATTGTTAGTTTTCACTTAGAAAATCTCAAGGCTAGCCAGCCCTATATCGTACTCATCATTATCAGCTATTTCATCAACAGCATGCAGATTAGTGCTCTTTTTGAAACTGCAACTTGACTTTTCATCTTCTTCTCTTCCCTGTGTAGTCCATTTATTTTTGTCCACCCAACATGGTCTTTGTATGTATTCTACTTTGTTGCATTTTTTGCAATTTTTGCCTTTAAATATGCATTGTTTTGATGTATGTGAGCTTTTGCCACAGCTGTAACACAATTTGTTTGGCCAGGCAGGTTTCTGTTTAGACATTACAATTCTGTTTATGCTAATTTTCATTCCTGACTGCAACTTGATTGCATCTCTGGCTGTTCCCATTGATACAGCAATTTTAGCTGCTCTTTTAAATGTGAGTTGTGGTTCACTTATGAACCCTTCTGAATGCTTTTTTGTAAGATTCCATGAGCTAAATGATTTCTCAGTACAGGCAGTCCCCGGGTTACGAACGAGTTCCATTCCTGAGTCCGTCTTTAAGTTGGATTTGTATGTAAATCTGAACAGGTACATCCGATATTATTTAGTGTCAGTTAGCCAAACATTTGTCCTAGTATATAGCATATATTTTACCTTTCTATGCACGTAAAACACTTAAGAAATGTATGTATTTCAATAATTAAACTACAGCATTGCTTAGTAATAATTGTAGCTTTCATCAGGGCAGGGCCTTTCACATGCTCCATTATTCTCACTTTATCCTTTAAAATTGTTCTGATCGTTGACCGACTGTAGCCTAATGCTTTTCCAATAACCAATGGTGTTTCACCTCTTTCCGATCACTTTATTATTTCCACTTTATTTTCAATTGCGATTGTTTTCCGTCAAGGGAACAGAAAACTGTAGATTCAGCAGCAGCTGCGGGCGGCAGGTCCTTTGCTCCCCCGGGTCCTAAATTCCACCCACACTGAGCCAGGTTAAATGGGACAAGTAGAGGCAGCGCTGACTGGAAAAGGGGGGGTCAGGGTGAATCTTGCTAAGAAATATTTAAGCCAAATACAAAGTTACACACTCAGCACAGTGTTAATGGCAATGACTTAAAATGTGTTCTACAATTAAAAATAGATTTGGTTCTAAATATTCATGCATTACATTTGTGATATCAGCAAAGCTCATTTTGGCTGGTTTGGTTGTAGCAGTTAAACTTCTAAGCAAACTGTATGCTTTTCCACTTACTGCTCTCAACAAAACTGGCACTTGTTTTTCATTGGTTATTTCATTTGCTTCAAAATACTGTTCAATTCATTCAGTATATATCAGCTAATTATCTGTGGTGGAATTGAATGCATCTATGTTTCCAATGTAGCCAGCCATTTCTGCTATTTTTTATAATTATTATCACCCCCGGTTCTCACTGCTTATTAACACATGTAACTCATCTGTTTTCTGTCTTTTTAAAAAAAAAAATTGCCTGTCTTTCTCCCTTTCTGAAGAAGCACCATGCTTTTTTAAAACTCAACTTCTCTCTCTTCCCTTGCGAAGAAAAAAACATGCTGCACTTCAACAGATACGTAGTCATCTGCAGTTCATTTTATAGCTTCCTCATCATCACTGTTATGTTTTTATCTTCAGAAACTAATCAAAAATAAAATGAAGTAGACTAGTTCAATACGATTCCTGTGTTTTTCTTTCATGTGGTTTCTGGAGATACAAAACATAACACGAATGGCCATGTGATCGGAGTCCTGTGAGAGTGTCCATCAGCAGGGTGAATCAACAGAAGGTACCTGGCCCCAATGCCATAGCTGGCAGCGTACTGAAGACTTAAGCTGGAGTGCTTACTGAAAACTTCAGCCTCTCATTTCGGCAATCTGAGATACCAAGAAGAACCTACCTCACTGTCTACCATCCAGTAGCACTTACATTCACTGTGATGAAGGGCTTCAAGAGGCTTGTCATGAAGGAAATCAACTCTAGCCTGAGTAGTGACCTTCATCTGCTCCAGTTTGCCCACCATCACAGCAGGTCAGCAGCAGATGTCTTTCATTGGCCCTTCACACAGCTCTGGAACACCCGGAAAATGAAAATGCATGCATCAGGATGCTCCACATTGACTACAAGTCAACATTTAACACTATCATCCACTCTAACCTCATCACTAAGCTCCAAGTTCTGTGCCTTGATAGCTCCTTGTTTAACTGGATTCTCGATTTCTTCACTTGCAGACTCCTGTCAATATCTCTTTCACACTCACGATCAGCACAGATGCACCACAAGGCTGCGTGCTTAGTGCTCTGTTTTACTCACTTTATACCTATGATTGTGTGGCTAAGCGTAACTCCAGTGCTGCACTAAAGTTTGCTGACAACACCACTGTTTTTTGGGTGAATCAAAGGTGACAAATCAGCATGTAGGAAGGAGATTGAATATCTGGTTGAATGGCACCACAACAACAACCTTTCACTCAACATCAGCAAAACGAATGAGTTTATTATTCACTGCAGGAGGAAGAAACCAGAGGTCCATGTGTCAGTCCTCATCAGGGGATTGAAGATGGAGCGAGTCAGTAGCTTTACATTTCTTTGTGCCAGCATATCAGAGGATCTGTCCTGGGATTAGCATGTAAGAAGGCATGACAGTGCCTCTACTTTCGTAGATGTTTGGGTAGATTTGGCTTGTCACCAAAAACCTTGACAAACATCTATAGATGCACAGTGGAGAGAAGATGCTCCTAACTGGTTTTATCATTGCCTAATGGTCAGGAATGGAAATGTTTACAGAAAGTGGTGAATACAGCCCCATCCATCAGAGACAAAGTCCTCCCATCCACTGAGAATATTTACTTGAGGCACTGCAACAAGAAAACAGCATCATCAAAAATCCCCTCCACCCATGTCATGCTCTCTTCTCGCTACGACCATTGGCCAGGAGGTACAGAAGCCTTACGTACCACACCACCAGGTTCAGCGACAGTTATTACTAGATAAACACCAGGCTTTAAAATGATTAAAGCGCATGGAGGAATTTCACACAGATCATTAGCTAATGCATTAACATCGCCTCTGGATTAAAGTCTGGAAAGTATGTAAAAAAAATCTTACAGAATTTCTTGACTATTAGTGATTTTGAGGTTAAAAGAAAGATGTTGCTCCCCGAGCATTGTTCACTTCATCCAGCCTTCATATTCTCTCACCTGCCTCTGAATACCTGTTAGTTTCAGATCTACTGTCTGCCCTGACAATCTAAATCATTCGCATTTGATTTACATGGTAACTTCATTTCACGTACTTTTAAAATCCTCCATTATCCTCTTTCGTTCATTTCCATATTAAAAAAGTTAAAATTACTAAATCTGGATTAAAGAGCATGACAGTACAGCAGAGGGTTGCTTGTATCAACTTCAAATTTTTCAGTTTAGCTCCAGTTCCTTAGGCTTCCAAAGTTGTTGTCAGTTTTCCACATTAAGGATGACTAGCAGTTCTGCCATTTTCACCCCTGCAGATTCTGAGCCATTACTCTTTCTCTATGTTGTGCTGCCTACTATTTTGATTCTTGAAAGGAAGGTAATGCATAATCTATAAATACTTCTTTTCCAGTTGGAATCAAATAGCAAAGATCTTCCTTTAAAATATAGTTACAGTTAATATATAGTTAATACAGTTAATATAAACACAGCAATTTGTGTTTCACTGCCTCAAAAAAAATTAGCTGTGCTGTTTTTACTGCCGTTTCCATACATGTCTCTGTCTATAACCAGTATACTTGGTCAGTGTCTAATCTGGGAAGTAACTTTCAGGTTAGACTTCAAAACTTACTGATCCATTAACCATTATTTGAGATAATATATTAAAAGACCTGGAATAGCTTATTAATAATCAGCCGTAGAAAAAGTTGGCACACTTAGCAGGTCAGAAACCATATGTGGATGGACCAACAGAGTTAATGCTTCAGGTTGGAGACCCTCCATCAGGAGGACTCTGACTTATGATGTTAACTCTGTTTCTCTTCCATTTTTTTTCTATTATTCAGATTTTCAGGGTCTGCATTCTTTTTGTTATTTTCAATATTTAGCAAGATATGCTTTGTATTGTACCCCGGAAAAATGTATTAAAGTTTTTTCTGTAATTTCAAAGGTCAGAATGTGTCCATTAAGTGCTTCTTTCAGTGGAATGTAGCTTCTGCGGCTGATCTTGTTTTTAAAAATGGGTCTCCTAAATGTTCATATCATAGCTGAGTTAACAAAAGTCTGTCAGAAACATTGAAAGACATAATTGAAATATAAAAGTGCATCACTTTTGTGACTTATTCCTTAAATTAAATAAAATATACAATTAATTATTTAAAATAAGATTGAGAAATTAGTAGTTGAATATTATCCAGTTGTATCTAGACACCATGAATAAATGCATCTTGATTCTTAATTATTTACACTTTTGCTTTAAAATTGTCTTAATATATAGAAAACTCAACAATAAATTTGTTTCACATGTTCAGGAAAAATATTTCTAAACCATCATTGTGGAGTTGTCCTTTCAAAGCTTCACACGAGTCCTCCTATGATTTTGGTGAAATGTATTGATGAGACGAAATGCACAGATGAGGATATTGAGTTCTCTATAAACAAAGGAGATTCTACAAATGCCCAAGTCCAGAGAAGTACATACAAAACTCTGGAGGAATTCGCAGATCAGGTAGCATCTCTGTAGAGGAATAAGAGCCAGCATTTCAGGCCAAGACGCTTGTCAGGAATCATGAATTGTCTTGAACTGAAATGTCAGCCATTTATTCCACTGTATAGATGCTGCCTGACCTGCCAAGTTCCTCCAGTATTTTATGTATTATATTAAGTTTTCTACTTTTTTGAGTCTTTATTCTTCATTGATACATCAGAGTATATTGCAAATGATGTAACAATCGTCCCACCTTTGTTTCTGTTCACACAGAAAGGATATTCAGTATGAACCTAATAAAATGTTTTTAGATAACAAGGCACAAAACAACCAAGATGCAAGCCTTTGAGGATATTAGATTTCCAGTTTATTCCAAAACCTTTTCAAAGAGGAGTCTATTTTTCTGTTCCTGCTCTGGCACTTGTCCAACTAAATTATACAAATTGGAATTAGTCCAAAAATTCTGAACAACAAGCTTCAAACCTAAGATCACAGCTGTAGTGTAAAATATATCTTCTTAATTTTGGCACCTTTACAAAGCTTTTCAAAATCAAATGTGTGAAAATAATTATTTAACATTCTCATTTTCAAAGAAAATGGTGTATTAGTGACTTCAGCTAATCTAAAGGATAGTATTAATCTGAATGAAGGAATTAACAAACTGTGGAATTTTAATGTCTCTTTTTTAGGTTCCCTCAACGTCTCTGAAAGCTTATCCAGTAAATAGCTGGATAACATCCTCCAGGGAGGTCAAAGATTCAATTCTTGGCGTATGCTGAGTCTGCCTGATTTCAGACAGAGAGTCAGTTAAATGCTATAAATGTGCATGGTGCCCTTGGTTTGGGGAGTGAAAGAGCAGGCGATGATATAATATGTCTACACTGCAATCTAACTAGGGCATACTTATAATGATACCAGGAAAGAGTAAATTGACTTTCCTGAAATGGTCCATAACCTTCTGGAGTTACCAGTTCAGTTCAGTGAAGTGCAGAATGGATGGAAGGCATTTTTGTTAAACAGCTTGCTGTGATCTAGCACAGAGCTATACATTCTAGAACATTTTGCAGCTGATTTGTGCACTGACATATGTTAAAATCCTCAGTCACTAGCTCCGTTATGGATCAAGTAAGGAAGTTTAAAATGCCAATACTATAATATATGTACAGAGTAAATAACTAAAAAGACTGCTTTCTACAATTTTATGAAATTCCTTTCTGAAACTGTGACCCTGAAGGGAAAGGTTAGGCAAAACACAATTCCATCATAGAACCTAAATAAAACCCCCGGAATTTCAAAAACCCAGACAAATCAAGGAACAAGATAATAGATAAGCGAGCATGTCATATGATTACACCCAAAATGGTAGGTATTACATGAGGTCCTGTCCATTATTATGAATTTACCTCCTCTACATAAATACTGTGTGACTACTTGAGGTTTACTTGAAGACAGTCAGCATTTTCTGGAACTACGACCTGGCTAAGATCTAGAGGAGAACATCACTGAAGAGAGAAATGGGTGCAGCTGGTGTGGATTTTCCAGATTCTTCACTGCCTTGGAGATTCTGCTACAGGTAGTGATTAGAAGAACTGGAGTTCTCAGTTCTCCAAGGAAGGAGAAGGTTCTCCAGCTCATAAGGCCTTTATGGAAGTATTGTTGAATACCATAATTGTCATTAGACCATAATACAATAAGCCCATAAGACATAGGAGCAGAATTAGGCCATTCAGTCCATCGAGTCTGCTCTGCCATTCCATCATGGCTGATTACGGATCCAACTCAACCCCATACACCTGCCTTCTCACCATATCCTTTGACGTCCTGACTTACCAAGAAACAATCAACTTCCACCTTTAATATAAGCACGGACTTGGCCTCCACCACAATCTGTGGCAGAGCATTCCACAGATTCACTACTCTCTAGCTAAAAAAAATTCCTCCTTACCCCTGTTCTAAAAGGTTGCCTCTCAACTTTGAGGCTGTGCCTTCTAGTTCTGGATACCCCCACCATAGGGAACATCCTCTCCACATCCACTCTGTCGTCTAGTTCTTTCAACATTCGGAGGGTTTCAATGGGATTCCAATGAGCTTGGGCTCCAGAATATACCTGAAATATGGAAAGATATTTATTGCTTTTACCTGAGATAGCAAGGCCACATTTCTAATCCCTGCCAATACCTCTAATTTCATTGCTCACAGAACTCCACTTCTTCCTCTTCTTCACTCTCCTACTAGCATTGGTCCTCGGTCCATTCCTCCTCTTCCTCAGCAGATTCCTGGTCTCATATATTCCACCATGACAGAGGCATCCTGTAAATATTTTCAAAATTTTTTTATATTCCACTATCTTGCAGTTATGGGTCGCCTCAAAAGATAGGCTATGAACATACTTGCTGCCTTCTTTGCAAAAATGAATGGTGACCATAACCTGCAAGTGCAGAAGCATGGTCATCACAGCTAGCAAAAGTGGAGAAGACTTGACAAATTTGTGAAACATGCAACAATTAAATCACAGAACTGGAATACCTGCACAGGAATGCACCAGGAATTTCTTCCAGAAAAAGCAATAGACTTCCGTGGCACAAGAGGTTTCCACAAGTTGCACCGGGAATGAGCACCATGCCATCAATAATGTGGCATTTTGGGACTCGGCTTGTTCAATTCAAGTATTAGACTGTTCAGTTGTCATTTTCTTTGTAGCTTGACAATTAATTACACAGGATAACAATTTTTTTCCCAAAGTGTTGCTTCCTCAGAATTATTTTTGTTTGTGATAGAATGCTTGAAGCTGAACACAAATATTATTTGACTATTTGTTTCATGTAGGAATTTAGAACAACAAGAAATTAACTTTTATTGAATAGAATATGTTTAATTGCATAACGTGCTGATGCTTTGCAAAAGTTCAACTAAGCTAAAAATGTTTTGTTGATGATTTTCATTTGTGCTCAGTGTCTGAGGCTTCTCACTTCAGTGTCCAACAATAATCAGCCAGCATTGATGGATTTCAGTTGCCCTGATACTGTTCCTCCATGACTACAATGTCCTGCTGAAACCTTTCACCTTGCTCATCACTGACAATGTGAAGATTTGCAGGGAGAAAGCCTAAATGGGAATTCAGAAAATGAATCTCTAATGACTTGTTGCACTTCATGTTTTGTATGCTTGAAGCATGTTGTCAACCAGTTGCATGTAGTTTGGTGCTCTGTAGTTGCTAAGAAAATTTTCACAATATCCTTGAATGCCTTCCACATGATTTTCTCCAGTTCCACTAGAAGTTTTTTGAATTGCTTGTCATTGATGACTTATTTGGTTTGTGGACCAACAAAAATGCCTTCCTTAGTCTTGGCACCAGTTATTTGGAAAACGTCTGTCTCAAATATTGAAACCCTTCACAGAAATTGTTATGCCTGATGACACCAGATTCCACCCCTGCGGTCTGTCTTTCTGCCTTTGACTTTGACAAACCCAAGTCTCTAACCAGGTCATTTAACTCAGGTTGAATTATCAGATGAGGCTCACTCAGTATAAATGGTTCAAAATCTGTATCAGTATCAGGTTTTTTTTTATCCCTGGTTCGTACACCTTATCATCTTGTTCTGCCTCCTCTACACTCGGTGTCCTGTTTTTGTAAAACCTGTCCTGTCATGCAGCATCCACCCTGCCTAAGCATGCCCAGGAATGCCTGGACAAGATAGAAAACTTATCAGCTTACATGGTAGGCAACATTTTAATTGACTTGAATTATGAATTGAAATTACAAATATTGAAATCAGTAAGATACATCCAAAAGTATTCAGGAAGCAAAATCAGTATTATCCAGTGTTATCTGCCTTTATTTTATATAATTACTTGTAACTGCTTACTATGGTACCTAGTGGCTATAGTATGTGCATAACAGTTTAATATCCCTTTAGTGGTTATACAAATTATAATTCTGGAAGCTTCTTTGTTGTGATTTGCGTGAATAAGTGTTTTCTCATTGGTTATTTTTTATTGTGGTATTGAATAAATATTTCCTATTTAGTTAATTTTTAATCTAGATTTGAATGGAATTTTTTCTAATCTCAGAAGTATAAAGGTAGCCATTTTATACAAAATGTCATCATTGGTTTCTCTCTTCTTCAAGTAGTGGATCTCTGTCCCTATTTATTTCAACTTCCCTTTGTTCTATCAACTCTTAATAAAATGATTGTAAAGCATCAGTTTTATGCCTTGTTCCTGACTTCTAAAGGAATCACATAAGTTATTTAGTCATCAATTTCCTTGCCACAGACTGCTTAATAGTCTTTTCCTCAGACCCACCCGCTAGCACTGTTTATGGTTAATGTTGTGTATTTAGTATTTCAGTAATATTTGAGTAACATTGTAAATACATTGTTCGATTAAGGACTTTTTGTTTGTTTACTTAATTCATTATGGGTTATAAGTAAAAGTACCTGACTGGCATATGTCATCATGCCACCACGTCATAAGTGCGCGCCTCGCTAAAAGTAAAAAACGAAGAGTACACATTTATCCACGGTCGTGTGTTTATCTGTCAATTACTTAAAGAGTTTCAAAATGTAACAGTGGTACTGAGTAAGTTTTAAAATGAACCTGACTCAACTATCTACCTGTTGAAATGCAGTGAGACGTTTCAAAGACATTCTGCACAGGGAAGAAAAAGAGATAAAAAGTGAAATTGCAGTTTCAAAATGAGCACTAATCTGCATGCTGTTGATGAGCAATCTGATTATGACTAGAGTGACAGTAACTGTGAAGAATGACGACGAACATGCCACACCAGGACTGAAAACAGGAGGGCCAGCATTGTGGGGCTGTGACTGGCTGAGACAGTTCAACTGGGTTGGAGATCCATCCACCATCTGCAAAAGAGTCAATCAAAACTGAATTAAGAAAGATCCTGGATGATGCCACAGCATTGAAAAACTCAAACATATCAAGAGTAAAACAAAGTTAAATGAAAGTGCCACACCTAAGTTTTACAAAGCCCGTCCGGTTCCTTATACCATCTGTGATGAAGAAGCCAGTGAGCTGGATCAAATGGAGGCTGATGGGATTCTTTCCAAGTTTGAATGAAGACCGTGGGCAATGCCGGCAGTCCCAGTAACCAAGAAGAATTGGTCTGTTATGACCTATAGTGATTTGAAAGTCACCATCAACTCAGTACTGAAAGATTGATATCCTGTGCCCAAGAGAGAGGATATGTTTGCACACCTTTTCTGCAGGGATACACTTCAGCGTGGACTTAGCTGAGGTCTATCTACAAAAGGAGGTGGAAGAAGATTCCACCATAAACACTCACAAAGGGCTTCATCACTATAATACACTTCTTTTTGGAGTAGCATCTGCACCTTCACACTGGCAGAAAGCTAAGGACCAGGCACTGTAAGGCTGTCTAGGCACTCATTGTTACCTGGATGGCAAGGAATATCTCCAAAATCTCAAGACAGTGTTAAAAAAAATTAGAAGATTATGGGTTCAGAGTACAATGTAACAAGTGTGAATTCTTTAAACCAAGCATCACTTACTGTGGTCAAACCATTGATGCAGAAGCTTTTTACAAGTGTGCTGAGACCGTTCAAACGGCGTTGGATGCCCCAGTGCCAAAGGATCTATCACAGTTGTAGTTTGTTTTAGGAATGGTCAATTACTTTTAAAGGTTTCTGCCAAACCTGGCTACTAAGCTCCACCCCTTGAACTGATTACTACAGGTTGGGATGAAATGACGATAGACAAAGCAGTGTGAGGGGGCTTTCCAAAAAGTAAATGGTGATGTGAAACTCTGTACTCACTCATTATGAGCCACATTGTCTAGTGAAGCTTGTCTGTGAGGCCTCACCTTATGGTCTCGGTGCAGTCATGTCACATGTTATGAAAGCCCAATAGTCTTTGCATCACATTCCCTTAACCCTTAGCACTGCACAAAATTATGCACGGATTGATAGGGAGGCCTGAGTCGGGTTTGGAGTGCAAAACATTTCAACCAGTACTTGTATGAGAGAGAGCTTACCCTCATTACTAATCATGAACCACTACTGTCAATTTTCAATCCACGGAAGAGTGTTCTACAAACAGCAACATTCAATGCAGAGATGGGCTCTGTTTTCCTGGAGGGCACAATTACAAGATCAAATTCAAGAGAACAACTAATCATGGAAATGCTGATGGAGTGTCCCATTTACAACTGGTAAAAGAATACCTGAAAAGTTTACAAAAGATATATTTTCGCTAATGCAAATTGAAATTTTCCCTATTGTGTCCAAAGGGAAACCCCACACTGTTTCAGGTCTACATGGCAACCCAAAATGGATAGAATGTGTATCAGAAATTCCAGTTTCCCAATTTTTACCAGTGCCAGGACAAACTTGCTCTTGATGGGTTTTGCCTTTTGTGGGGATTGAAAGCTGAAGTGTTGGAGGAGCTACATGCAGGTCATCTAAGCATGGTTAAAATGGAAGCATTGGCTCGACATTTTGTCTGGTGGCCTGGGGTAGATCAGCAGAATGAGTCGCTGGCCATGTACTGTTGGGGATGCTGATACATGCAGAAAATGCCAAGAACAGTGGCTCTCCATGTCTGGTAATAGCCTGCATTGCCATGGCAGAGAATTAGTATGGAATTTGCCAGACCCCACTCATAGGCAGAGAATTCAGGGTAGCAGTGAATGCAGCTACAAAGTAGCCAGAAGTGTTCCTAGATTGCAACAATTTAAAATTTACTATGCTGTGGATGTTTATATTGTATTTGCTTTATATATGTATAAGAGAGCGAGATTTATATATGCATATTATAAGAGAGGGGATATGTATTCTATTATGAGTTGGAGTTTATAGTTAAGCAGAGAGGAATGTTGTGTATTTCAGTAATATTTGAGTAATCTTATAATAAATTGTTTGATTAAGCATTCTTTTTTGTTTACATAATTCATTATGGTTCATTAGTAAAAGTATGTGAATGGCATATGTCATCAAGTCACCATGTCATAAATAAACAGCTTGCTAAAGTAAAAAAAATAAAAGTACACATTTATCCATGATTGTGTGTTTTTCTTTTGATTAGATTTGGAGTTACAAAACATAATAGTCAACATTTAAAAGATCTTATGATATTTTCTTAACAGATTTATGCATAACCTATCTGCAACGCCTCCAAATAAAATACCACTCTGTTTTATTATTTCTGTGCCACTCCCACACCTTCTCAATCTTGTAGCTACCTGAGCGTGAGACTTATTTCTTTCACATTCCTGAATATAATTGTATAACAGCAGTTCACTTGCATTATCAATAATTTCAATAACCTTTCCTCCTTACACATTCATATTTGTTTCATCAGGTGAGCTGCCTGGTTTTCTACAATTCATGACTATATCACAATTCCAGCATCTCTTCCAGTTCTTGCAGTTTCTGTGTTTTGATTTCTGATACATTCAGATATAATTTGTAAAAATAATCGAGAGAAAAGAAATTCTATAAATATGAATTGAACCATAATTAAAAATATGTTTAAAATGCAATTGCATGCAAAGTCACCTTTTGTAACATTGGATGCTAGCCTTAGCTCTGGAGCAAAATGGTAAAATGTTCAACCTCCAGGAAGTGATAACATAATCTTGGTTCACAGCCCAGTACAGTGTCAATGACTACTGCTCCTTCGGAGACATTATCTTTTCAGTAATATGTTAAATTAGGTTCTATCTGCCCTCTCAAGAGAATGTAAAAGATGCCACGGCACTACACAAGAAAGAGCAGTGCTGTTATTTCATTGTCCTGACCAAATGTTACAGCAATGACATCAACAAAATAATTTAGCTGGACATTTTTCACATTGCTATTTGTGTATCACCTCTAATGCAAACCAGTTCAGTCAACCTCAGAATGGATTGGTAAGAGCTAGAAGAGATAAATCAATAAAACATAAAGCAGCCTTCTAAACTGTAACTTGGCTTTTATCATAATAGTAAAACATTTTAAAATTATTTTGCAGTTACATGGGTAATTTAGGTGTCCAGTAAAGTGACAAGTTACTGAAGTAAAATTAAAGATAGCTGCAATGGATTACCATTCAGGAGTTGTACAACAAATCATATACTAAAATGTTTTTGAGAAACATCAAAATTGCCTCAGGAATAAATGGTACATTATACCAGTGAAAAGTTAGTATATCTGAAACTCATCTTCAAGATGAATAATTGAACTACAATTAATGAAAAATTCTGCAAATGCTTTGTGTCAAGACAATAACTACAAGGATATAAAATGTTGAAGTTATTCATGATATATTGTACATTGAATATCAAGCAGTAGTAAATCAAGGCAACTGGACTTGCTGTGTTGTCTAGAAGACATTTCACTTCTCATCCTAGAGGCTGCTTCAGTTCTGGTCAATGGTGAGTTGTTTAAAGGTATAGCAATCACAGGGGGGTTGTCAAGAGTTGTAGAGGTAATGAGAGGGTCATTGGCCTTATCTTTGCATGAATGGAGGTGTGAACTGTTCTGGAAACACAGGGGTAGAGATGTTAGCACTGCTTTGTAAGTCATTAATAAGTGGTGCTGTATCCCATCCCCTCTGTTCAGGGATGGGTTTTCCAGATTGACAAAGATAGCTTCTTTAACCCCTCTTCAAACTACCTGTCCTCCCTTCCAAAATGTGCACATTGTTATCATCAAAGGAGTGTCCCTTGTCCTTTAGGTGTAGATATACAGCTGAGTCTTGCCATGAGGTGTTAGCCCTCCTATACTGGGCTAACGCTTGTGCAGTGGTTGTTTTGTCTTGCTGATATACTGATCTGTGTGGTTCTCATTGCATTGGATAGCATTTACAATATTGCCCTGTTTATGTTTGGGTGTAGGATATTTGGGGTGGATGAGTTTCAGTCTGTGTGTGTTTGTAGGTTTGAGAAACACAGGGATTTAGTGTTTGTTGAAAATCCTTCTGAGTTTCTCTGAAACTCCAGCTACATATGGGATGACTATGCTTTTCCATCTGCTTTGCTCCTTACTTCTGTTTGTCAGGCTGATGTCCCTGCTGGGTTTTTTTCACTGTCTTGATGAAGGCCCAGTTAGGGTAGCTGCAACCTTTCGAGGCTTCTCTCAAATACTTGCGCTTCTTGTCTTTAGCTGTAATGTTGGTGGGCACCTTGTCGGCATGGTGATGTAGTGTTCTGATAACCCCCGACTTATGTCCTAATGGGTGATGAGTCAAACTGTAGGTATTGATCTGTGTGGCTTGGTTTCCTGTAACTTCAATACCTAGGTGTCCATTTTCTTTTTAAAATACTGAATGGTCAAAAAAGGCCAGTCTATAGTTCTCGACATCTTCTCATGTAAATTTGATGTTATTATCCACCGAGGTGATATATTCTGTGAAGGTTTGCCAGTGGCATATCTAAGGTATGGCGTGTGCCCTGGGCACCACTAAGCAGTTTCTATTAAAGTCAGACAAGCCATCCTCGGATAGTGAAAAAAGAATTTTCTTCAGATGTATGATCTGTTTTTGATTATCATGGGTAAGAAGCAATAGGATGGCCTTATTTCAGAGCATTGTGTAAGAAGACCATGAAATGTTTCTTCATGAAGAAGGAGGAAAGTGGAAATGGACAGAAGAGATGAAAGTTGGAGGCGGAGGAAGCCAAGAAGTCGAGCAAGTTCTTCATGCCCTTCTTTGAAAAGCCCAGAACAAGTAGTTCGACACGTTCCATGGAGTCGCCTGCACCTGCTACAATTTTGTAAGAATCCGAAGGTGGATCAAGTACAAATGCATCGCAAGCCGAGGAGGAAGTCAAGTCAGATAAATCCGAGTATGACAAGATTAAGAGTGAGGCTGCCACAGAGAATGTGGACATGACAGGAGAGGAAGACGATGGTGGTGGTGGTGATGTTGAATTTATTGACGAAATTGAACCTGACGAGATTGAACCTGACGACACTGAACCTAGTGAACTGGATGGTGTCAAAGAGCCTCGAACTGTCATACCAGAAGTGATTGAACAGCATGACATTGGACTTCTGAAGTTTGACAAGGATACTGGAAAAGCAATTCTGCCTGACGCGTTTGAGAAAAGAAGTAATAAAGCTGGGTTCGAAGTATTTCCCAAACAGTGAGGGACCTTTCCTACCAACAAATAACCGCTCAATGAACAAAACTTGGTTCAAGAGGAAATTGGGAAATGGCCGTGGTGAGGAAGTGACTCGCTCATGGCTGGTCTATTCCCCTTCTAAAAAGTCTGCATTTTGTATCTGTTGTCTTCTCTATCCCCGGTCAGACCATCAATCCTCATTGGAGCAGGAAAGTAGATTCAACCAGTGGAAAGCACCTGAAAGGATTAGTGTTCATGAACATGCCATTGGGAACACTTCACACAGTGGAAAGAAATGGAAAGAAATTTAGCTGGAAACAGAGGAGTTATCGATGCAGTATTTCAGTCACAGATTGAGAAGGAAAAGCAGAAGTGGCGTGATATCTTGACGAGAATCCTTCACTGCATAAAATTCCTTGTGGCTCAGAACCTGACTTTGTGAGGACACAGGGAGTCACTTCAGCTAGACGATGACTCCAATGTGGGAGATTTCCTTGGCTTACTGAAACTACTGGCCATCTTTGACCCTGTCATAAAAGAACACCTCACTCATTTGGAAAGTCATCCTGGATCCATGTCTTGTCTTTCACCGGGTGTACAGAACAAAATCATCCACATGATGGCATCCACGGTTCGCCAGAGTTTACTGAGAAGCATTCGTAAAGCCAAGTACTATGGTCTCATATTCGACTCGACTCCTGATCAGGCACAGATGTCAGAAGTAGTGAGGTATATGGAAGTTGATTTTGAAAGGTAAACAGTCCGTGTTAGAGAGTCCTTCCTTGGTTTTATCCAGATAAGCCAGAAGGATGCTGAGAGCTTGGTTGAAGACATCTTGAAACAGCTTGAGAAGGACGAAATGGAGCTACAAGATTGTCGGTCATAGAGCTATGACAACACTGCTGTGATGGCTGAACACAGAAGTGGTGTTCATCAAAGAAGAAGTGAGAAAAACAACCTGGCAGTGTTTGTGAATTGCGACAATCACTCACTCAACTTAGTGGGTGTACATGCAACCAAGCAGGATACTATGATGGTCACATTTTTTGGAACCATTGAAGCTATGTGTTTTTCTCTTGTTCAACACAGCGCTGGGAAAAACTCAAAAACACCTTGCCTGCGGTTGTTCAGTCGGAGTCGGAAACCTGGTGGAGTGCATGGACAGAAGCAGTGAAGCCCGTCAACAACTACCTTGAAGAGATACTTCAAGTTCTCCAGGACATGATAGACAATGAAAATGAGACCAGTGAAACAAGAAGTGATGCAAGGCAGCTGTACAACCGCATGTTGAGTTACGATTTTCTGATTTTGCTAGGATTTTGGAACAAAGTACTCATTCACATTGACTGTATTCAAAAGAGACTGCAGGATCCTAGCCTGAACTTCCACGATGCTGCCCTGGATTTGAAAGCCCTCCAAGGTCACTTTTATGATGAAAGAGAAGTGTTGGTCAGTGAGTCACTTGAAAAAGGAGTCGGTCTCTGACAAGAATGGAATATTGAAGTTAAAAGACGTCAGAGATGAAAGAAATGAATGGCTGATGAGAACTCGAGAGACGCTGGGTTAACAGCTAAGGAGAAAATGGAAAGAGTCAAGAAGGGAACACTCGACCGGCTTCACAGAGAAATGGATGAAAGGTTCGCTCGTTTGCACGACACTGACGCCACGTTTGGGTTCCTTCTCGATGTCGAGGGACTGTGTTATGGCACCAACAGTAACGACCCAAAGAAGAAGTGTGAAAATTGGGGTGAATTGTACAGCTCTGATGTTGATGGACAGCAGCTATATGAAGAAATTTTGGATTGCAGAATGTTGCTATCAAGGTGGGTCAACATGAAAATATCAAGACCTGAAGAGCTTGAATTTATTGTTCAGTATGGAGATGAGAGCATCTTCCCCAATCTTTGCATTGCTATTCAGATAATGCTAACCATTGCAGATTCCATCGCCAGCTGTGAGAGATCATTCAGCAAGTTAAGACTAATACTTTCATATTTCAGAGCCTCCATGGGTCAAGGCAGACTCTGTGATCTTGCTCTGCTGAGTGTAGAAAGAGAAAAAACTGAAAAAACTGACTTTGATCACATCATAGACCAATTTGCATCAGTGAAAGCAAGGAAGGTACAGTTATAATTTTCATGTAGTGCCATAATTTGTTAATTAAAAGATTAATGAGCTTGACTTGTATTTTTGAGCTGATATTATGGTAAAGTTATCTAAAAGTTAGGTGTCAGATGTTTGGACAGGGGTGCAATTTCAGTGCTTGCCATAGGCGCTATTTTCTGTAGATACATCCCTGAGGCTTGCACCTCATGAATTTTGATTTTGACCCGGATGTCGTCCACAAACCTGAGCCAATGACTGGGTGATGTTCCATGGAAGGTGTTCAAGGCTGTCCTTTCTATTTCCATTTATAAGTTGGCTACAATAGGAGACACCAGTGAACCCATGCCACAACTGTGTCTCTGCCTGTGGAAGACATCTTTATATTTGAACTAGTATTATTGAGACATACATGATCCCAGTTGAGTGTGGTTCTACTGTCCAGGGTCCTATCTTGACAGCCACTTTCTTACTGTCTTGTTTGCTTCTGAAGTGGGCATGGATGTGAATAAAGGTGTAACATCGTATGACACTATGGTCTTGCCTGTATTCAGCTTCAGCTGCTGAACTTTCTCGACAAAGTCCTTAAAATTTTGGATGTGGTGTGGAGTGCTGCTGACCAAAGGGGTGGGAATGGTGGTAAGGTATTTTGCAATGTTGTAAGTAATTGAGTTAATGCTGCTCACAATTGCCCTGAGAAGGACTTCTTGCTTATGGACCTTGGGGAGTCCGTATAAGGATGGGATGGCTTCTTCTGGATAGAGGCTATTATATAGGGCTTGATCAATGACTTTGCTTTTTTTCTAAACGTTGCAAACAGCCTATGATCTTCTTCTTGTAGCTGCTGGTACTTCATATGTTTTAGTATCATAAAGAAGCATGTATACTTTGTAGTGGTAACCTTCTGTGTTAAGAACAATGGCACACCTTTCTTTTTCTGCTGGTAAGATGGTGATATTGTGGTCCGTTTTGAGCGATGTCAGTGTTTTCCTCTCTTGTGAACTGAGGTTCGATGGGGGTGCTTTGGTGATAGCCAAGGTAGCAGAAACATTCATACTAAGTTGCTTTGCTTCAGCTTCTAATATGTTGGTACTGCAGATAGCTGATTATGTGGCTGTGATGAGGTTCACCACTGGCACGTCAAGGAGTGACAACAAAGTATAACCCTTTTGCAAAGACTTCAATCTCTGGTTTGGTAAGTTCCTGTCAGACAGGTTCTTTACCCACTTATCCTTCTTGTTGTTTGTTGCCCCACTCTCATCCTTCTGTCTCCAGGTTAATTCTTCTATCTTTCTGTTATTGTTAGTTCTAGTTGCTAAAATGATAAATTTGTTCCTTTGTCTTTCCTTACCTCTGGTATGTTGGGCCAGTTGAGCATGTTCAATGAAGTCTGACACTGCCTGTATAATGCTGGCCAGTAGCTGTGCAGCTAGACCCTGTTGCACTTGGTTTTTACTGTCTTAAGGCATCAATAGTGAAATAGATCTGTCTTGCCCGTTCATTCAGTAATTGTTTCTCAGCCTTCTGAAGAATCTTGTTTGCTCTATATCCTTTCATTGTGCAATTTCTAAGGTAACTGCTAAGGTAAGGACATGTTTGGCACAGCTTTGTGGGCCGAAGGGCCTGTATTGTGCTGTAGGTTTTCTATGTTTCTAATTCAGACATAAGCTGTTTAGGGTCAGTCCACATATGCATCTGAGGTTGAATTGTAAGTGCTTTCTGTAGTCTGTGAGTTTTCTCTTGCCGTTCTCTCAAGCTCCTTCATAGACATATTGTATCTTGAAGGAAAGTTAAGATTTGCAAATAGCAGACAAAACTATGGTTCAAAACCACAGATGTACTGTATTTGATAGGATAAATTTATTTGGTACTGTAATTGTTCTCATTTTATTTCAGGTTTTAAAAATACTGTAATGCAAAGCAATCAGTTCTATGAATGAATGTTACACCTTTGCCCCAGATTTTAGTGTTTGGTTCCATATTGCTGCACTACACATAATTCCACACTTACTTTGTAGGTGTCTTTGAGAATGAATGTGATGGTCAGGAGATTTATCATTCTGTATGCTGGGATTCCAAATATCATTCTTAGGAAATCCAAATTACCCTAAACCAATATGAACTGATGTAATAAAACAGAAACTGATGGTCAGGCAGCATCTTGAGAAAGTGAAACATTTAACAGTCGGGTCTGGAAACCTTCTTCAGAAAAGAAGGAATACCTGGTGTAAAATCAGAGTCCTCATGCATTTGAAAGGAGTTTTCTGACCAGGAGATTGAAGGAAGAAATGAGTTGTTATTTATTTTTACTTATTTTTTTAGAAATATTTTAAATAATTTCTTTGCGTTATAATCTTTTTTTAATTCTTAAAATTATTTTGATAAATAATTATTTTAAATAATTTACTGTGATAATATGTAATTTCATATGTTTCTGAACATTGGAGACATTGCTTTGCAGTTCTAACAGAATGTGAAACCCAGTCTCCATCCTATCAAGAATTTGGAGAATTCCAGGATCAGAGCATCATCAATTGTGCTTCATATTCTATGTACCATTAAGCTACTTTGAGTCACACCATGTCCAATTAATTCTGGGAGGGTGGGGTGGGTTGGTGGGAGGGGTCCTGTAGCTAGAGGGAGCAAATTTGAGTCTGAACCAGCTGAATTCAGTCCAAGGTACTATTTTTTTAAATTTATTTAACGTTACCGCATGAAGTAGCCATTTGAGTCACACTGCCCTAGCAACCTCCAACAAACCTGATTAACCCTAACCTAACCACAGGATAATTTACAATGACCAATTAGCCTATCCAGTATGTCTTTGGATTGTGGAAGGAAACTGGAGGACCCAGAGAAAAATCATACATTCCACAGGGAGGACGTACAGGGACTCCTTACAGAATGGTGCCAGAATTGAGCTCCAAACTTGGAAACACTCCGACTTGTAACAGCATCGCACTAACAGCTATGCTACCACTTACTGTATATACAAAGCTATCCCTCAAACTGTCATGAATGTTTTTTTCATAAAATCAATAATTTATAAAATATCCACTCAACTTTGTTTTGCTTTACTAATAAAGACATATTAATTTTTGGATGAAAATTTTAACTGACTGAAGCTTAAAAGACTTTTATGATTTCCATTGTGTTTGATTAGAAAGCTTGTTTCCTGACAAAACCACTAGAGTCCCAGTTCTAATTTTAATGGTTCTGTCCTCCTCTTCCAAACATTTTTACAAGAGGGAATAGTTTTTCTCTACTCCATTTGATCTGCATATTATTTTAAAGATTTCAATTACTTCATATATTTAAAAATTGAAGAATAACGCATATTTTTATCATTTCATGAGCAGAAGAAAAGGTAGTAGTTTGAGGGAAAAAACATTAACAGCAATAAATGTGAGTTAATTATTCAAAAATAATTTAAGTTTCAAGTTAACTTGCTCTAAATAAGATTTTGGTTTGACAGTATGATCATTTAAGATGAGGTATCCATTTTAGCTTTTTAAATTTACAAATGGGGCAAGTTTTGGCAACATCAGCTGTGGTGGCCATTTCTATGTGCCTTGGAAATAAGGAACTGACCTGTGTTGTTAAACTGTTCATTGTGATGAAAATATCAACACATTGTCCCCAAACAGTCCCAGCACTGAAGAAGGAGCAATGTCAGGTTTCCAAGTCATGAAAATATGTGACCTGGAGGGGAACTTGCAGTTGCTGTATTTCTATCCCTTGTTGCCCAAGTTCTTCCACAGCTGAACTTCATACTTGGCCCCCTCATGTGGAAAACCTCATATCCATTTGTACACCAAGATGTCAGCCCTACTCAAGTAGGATGCCTCTCTAGCTCCTCCAAATCCCCAGCCATTTTCCAGTGTTGTAAAAGAATCATTTCTATTTCAGAAATAAACTTCATTCATAATAAATATATATAAAAAAGAAATAATTCAAAATGTTTGTATTCACTGGCAATTAATTCAGTAGTGTTAACTTGTTTGTTAGAGCCATAGCACCATTGCCACTTGTGTGGCCCCCTGTGGCGATAACTGATGACTAGTGCTACAAAAGTAGGGCAGGTGCAACACAATCCCATTTCTCTTCATTCATATTAGTCGTCTCCTTTCAGTCGTTGCACTTTGCATTCCATGTTCTTACATTTTCTCACAAGGATGTCTTTTACATTCATTCCCTTAGTTTCAAAGTGTATTTTTACTAAAATAGGATTTCATTATTCAGTCTTTGTAAATTAATGTGTGATATTATCCTCAATTTATCATAAGCACACCCACTGCCAGAAAATATTTAGTTATTTAATGCCTTGTATGTAATTCCATAGATGTTCGTAGTATTTAAAAAAAATCTTTGTCTGGAGTTTCTGAATTGGTTTATTATTTGTAAATTGCATGAAATCAGCTAAAATGAAGGATTAGAATTTTATATGCATTTTATGCACAGTGCAAATAAAACTTTCATGTTCATTTTGTGGTGCTTTAAAGATGTAACTACAACTAACAATCTGCTTTATGTCCAAACTGTTTCAGAGACACTTTCTTACCTTTCAAAAGGCAGCGGGGGACCTTTATCCAGCCGTTGTACAATTTAGAAGTATTTGTTTTGTAGCTGTGGGGAGGTTGGAGAGAGGAATTCACTTCAAGGTAATCTATTTAGGAGTACTGCTGATGATAATCTGCGTTGTTTTTGAACATGAAAAGGCTGAGTTTATCTTTATGGTAGCTTTAGGTGTCGGATGAAAATTTGTTAAGCTTACAGATGTCTGCCTTACAACCCTAATTGTGACATAAAGTGGTGTCTGCCATTGATCAGGCAATAATGCATGATAATCCCCAGTAATGGTTTACTATTATTGGTTTATTATTGTCACATGTACTGACATTCTGTGGAAAACTTGTCATACATACCATCCATACAGGTTTATCCTTTATAACGGTGCACTGAGTGGTACAAGGTAAAACAATATGAGGCTGCAGAAATAAAGTGTAACAGTTACAGAGGAAGTGCAGTGCAGGTAGACAGCAAGGTGCATGGGCATAACGAGGTAGATTGAGAGGTCAAGAGTCCATACTATTGTACTAGGGAAATGTTCAATAGTCTTATAACAGTGAGATAGAAGCCATCCCTGAACCAGGTGGCTGTTTTATCTTCTGCCCGATGGGAGGATGGAGAAGGGAGAATGTTTGGAGGGAGTGGGATCTTTGATTATGTTGGCTGCTTTACTGAAGGGGCAAGAAGCATAGATAGAGTTCTTGGAGATGTGGTGAGCTGTATCGATAACTCTGCAGTTTCTTGTGGTCATAGACAGAGCAGTTGCCATACCAAACCATGATGCATCGGCATAGGATGCTTTCTGTGGTGCATTGATAAATAATTGGTGGGGATCAAAGTGGACATGCCAAGTTTCTTCAGCCCTCGAGATGTGCTGGTGAACTTTCTTGGCTATGGTATCAATGGGGTTGGGTCAGGACTGGCTGGAGGTGATGTTCGCCATGAGGAACATGAAACTCTCAGTCACAGAGCGCTACAGCACAAAGTCAAGCCTTTGACCCACCAAGTGAATGCTGAACTATTCTGACTACATCCATTGATCTGCACCTGAACCATAGCCCTCCAGGCCAATGCCATCCAAATACTTATCCATAATTACATTAAGTGCTGAAATTAAACCCACATCCACCACCTCCACTGGCAACTCATTCCACATTCTAACCACCCTCTGAGTAAAGAAATTCCCCCTTCTGCTCCCCTGAAATATTTCACCTTTCACCCTTACTCTATGACCACTAGTTCAAGTTCAGATTCAATAAATTTATTATCCAAGTATATGTCACCATATATTACCTTGTGATTCACTTTCTTGCAGATATTCACAGTAGAACAAAGAAATAACATAGAATCATGAAAAACTACATACAAAAACTGACCAGCAACCAATCTGCAAAAGAAGGCAAATTGTGCAAAAACAGAATTAAAAAATAAATAAATAAAACTGAGAACATCAGCAGTAGAGTCTTTGAAACTGAATCCATTGGTTATGGAAATAGTTCAGAGTTGAGTTTATTCATTGTGGTTCAGGACTCTGATGGTTAAAGAGTAATAACTGTTCCAGACCCTGGTGGCATGGAACATAATGCTCCTATACCTCCTTCCTGCTGGCAGCAGTGAGAAAAGAGCATGAACTGGATGGTGAGGGCCCTTGATAATGGATGCTGCTTTCTTACCTATCAAACATTGAATGGCCCAGATAGAGTGGATGTGTGGAGGATGTTTCCTAGAATAGGTGAGTCTAGGACTAGGGAGCACAGGCTCAGAATAGACTTCCATTTAGAACAGAGATGAGGAGGAATTTCTTTAACTAGAAGATAGTGAATCTGTGGAATTCATTGCCACAAATGACTGTGGAGGCCAAGTAACTGAGTATATTTAAAGCAGATGTTGATAGGTTTTTGATTAGTCGGGGTGTCAAAGTTACAGGGAGAAGGCAGTAGAATAGAATTGAGAGTGGTAATAAATCAACCACGATGGAACTATGGAGCAGACTTGATGGCTCGAATGGCCTAATTCTGCTCCTTTGTCTTACGGTCTTGTGGCAGCACTCCTTGTAGATGTGCTCAATGGTAGGGAGGAGTTTGCCTCTGATGGACTGGGCTGTCTCCATCACTTTTTGTTGGCACATCTGTTCTTGCACATTGGTGTTTCCATACCAGGCTGATATATAACCGGTCAGGATACTCCTCACTGCATTTATAGAACTTTGTCAAAGTTTCAGATGACATGCCAAATATGGGAAGTTCTTGTCCCATCCGACCTCAGTGGGAAAAACCTGCTTGCATTTATTCCATCATAATTTTGTATACCTCTACCAAATCCCTGATGATAATTATTAATACCACCCCTTTTCTTTTATCCCTCCAGCTCCAGTGTGTCTAAAACAACAGAATCCTGGAACACCGAGCGGCCAGTCCTGCCACTCCTGTGACCAAATCTCACTAATGGTTACAATGTCATAACTCCACATGCTAATTCATGCTCTAAGCTCATCTACCTGACCTACAGTACTCCTTGCAATGAAACAGAAGGAGCTCAGCACATTATTCACATCATGCTCAATCCTCACAATCTTAATGCAATGATTCTCGCTCTCTCTTTACTGACTAGTACTCCTAACCATGTTAATATGCAAGTTGTATAAGTCAATAGACTGACATTATTTACTCAATGACACTAAAGACTTACACGTCAAGTATGACCCAATGGCACATAAGGTAGTGTGGCTGCCTCTGAGCTTCAGCAAGCCAGGTTTGTTGTCGTTTGTGTGAAGTTTGCATGTTTTTCCCGTGACTGTGCAGATTTCCTCCCACATCCCAAATATATGCTAATTAGTGGGCTAACTGATCAATTATGCCTAGTGTGGTTGAAGTCAGGTGATTGCTGTAAGACTGGGAATAGAATTAACAGGCAAAATGCTGCCTTCTTTATTATGATAAAATAAGAAAATTTAAATAGCAACTTTCACATCATCCCATAGAGATTTACAGTAAAGAAATGTAGTCACCATAATGCAGGGAACACAGCAGGCAATATGTACAGAACAAGTTCCCATAAAGAGTAATGTGATAAAGAATAGATAATCCATCCTTTGCAGTGTTGATCAAAGGATTAATATTGGCTATGACAGCTGGGATAAGCTCTCAGATAAATACTATATTATACTTTCATGATGTGTTATACTTCAGTTGGCGATGCTGATTGTGGGATGGATGTTGTATTGAAACTTGAGCAGATCTCTCTTACTTTACTTTGAAATAGATCTGCAGAGTGACTTGTATCCATCTCGGTCTGCCAGTGTAGCACACCCTCAGTACTTCACGGCCCAGATTTTGTGTTTTAAGTGTGACTTAAAGCCAGAGTGCTACTGACTAAACCATAGCTGACACTCAGTGAGGGGAGTTCCATGAAAATGGCACACCGATCAACTCAGCAGGAAATTCAGAAAGGTGGTGCATTATTTAAAAAGTGTTGAGTTGGGAAGCATTCATTTCCAGTGACAAGGGTGTCCCTGTTCATCTGTCACTGAAAGCAAACATACTGTGCAGTTAAGAAGGCAAATGATATGCTAGCCAGAGGATCTGAGTATTGGTTCTTGAGAGACCACACCTGGGGTATTGTTTGTATCTTTGGTTCTGTTAACCATGCAAGTATATACTTGTTTTAAAGCAGTGCAATGAAAGTTCACCAGCTTGATTATTGGGATAGCTGGACTGTTATATAAAGAGTGATTAAGTCAGCAATGTTTGTACACACTTGAACTTAGAAGAATGAGAGAGGGCTTAATCATGTCTGTCAGAAGATGTGTCCCTTGGCTAGGATACTAGAACAAGGGATCACAGTTTTAGGTTACAGGATAAGAGATTTTGGAATGAACTAAGAAGAAACTTATTCACTCGGAGGATGGTGAATCTGAGAGTATTGCTACCACGGAGCACTGTAGATGCAAAGTCACAGAATAATTTTTTTTAAAAGGATAGATGAATTTTAGATGTAAAGTACATCAAGGGATATAGGGAGAGTGCGGGAAAATTGTACCATATTGAGACAGAAGGTCAGCCACGATTGCTTTGCCTAGTGGAGCAAGATGAAAGGCACAAATAGCTTACTCCTGTACCTGCTTCTCAATACACTTTCATCTTTGAAGTCCACCAACAGAGATGACAAAGCCCTAGTAAGAATTAATTATTATGGCAAGTTTTCACTGTTTGCGTCCATGTATAGATCTTTCAAAAAGTCTCCTAAATTTTCTTTGGCTTTTTTAATTGCTAGGATGCTAATGGAACATCTACAAGGCATTTGAATATTAAAAAAGTGACCATAGTACACTAATCCATTATGATAACGAATATAGTTTTGAAGTCACTTACTTACATTTATTTAAAGATTCTTAAAAAAAATCAAAAATTTTGGACTGAATCCATGATTAAAATTCTTATTTTGTGTGATAATTCACTTGGCTATGTTACTCAAACTGGATTAACTTATGCTCATTAAATAAATTGAAGAATATGTTTTAAATGGTGGCAGTTGTGTCAGTCCATGATTTTACATTCAGTGATATGAAATTAAGTTTGAATAAGAAATAGACAAAGAAAAATACAAAGCAACATCTACTCTGGTGACAAATGGCTCTCAAATTGTCAATTGTACCAAAGTTGGAAATTCCTCTTTTCATATCTGACAGATTAATTTGAGATTTAAACTCCAATGTCTGCACTTCAATGTCCAATTTACTGCAGTGCCCCCTTTCTCTTATGGATTCCCTGCAGTGTGATCACTGGCAAAATGATATAATTACAAATTGGATGACAGTTTCTATTATAAACATTAATGATGTCTATAAAGGCAATGCAAAACAAAGTCAGGATGTGGCCATTTAGTTAGTGATTTTAAGCAATTTCTTCATACCTGATATGTTATCCTTGACCCTTAATTCTGCTACACCTGAAATTTGCATTTATTCTTAACTCCCAGTGAGCACCATGGGAAATCGCACTTAAAAATGACATTAAAATGGGAATTGAATTATTTATGAGTGTATAATCGAATTATTTCCATTCTCACATACTGCTTCAGTGAACAACTTTATTTATTCTACCCTTTGTATCAATTATCGCTGGTTGATAATGATTATAATAAAACCTGATGTTTATTAGTACAAACCAGGCAACTATTTCATTACTATTTCATATTTCATTATTATAATTTCCATATTCTGTCTCTTTTATTTTAGTTGATTTAATTTAATTCAGTCTATAGCTTAGGTTTCTTATCTGTTGCTCCACTTTTTTCCTGCTTCTTGACAGTTCCCAACTCCAGCTAATCTTCTTCTGCTTGTTAGCATTCTATGTCAAGTTTTCATTATCCTTGGCCTTAATTTTTTCAAGTTTTTGATATCTGAACGCTTTTCCTAACCGCCACTATCCATTTAATTCTGCAAACTGCAACTCCATGGACGTGACACCCCTCTGATACCCCTCTGTGTCTGAATGTGAAACTGTGGATTTATCAATGCCACTTTACAAGGTAATTAAAAAAAAAAAAGAATCAGTCTTCTAATCTTGTAAGGCAGCAGTGAAAACCTGAAAAGTGCTGCTGAAGCTTTGCAAAGATCACCATTTTCATCTGGGCCACCTGAGGACACTGTTGCTGTGCATTCCTGCTTCTGTTCCAAACTCACACTCTTTTCTAGGCACCACAGGTAAAATTTATACCCACTGCTCAATCTAATCCCAGCAAATTATGAAGGCAAACAGAGTAATACATTTTAAAATTTCCAGTAACTTGAAATACTGTATACAGTAAATAGAACAAGAAGTATGACTATGCAAAATCAGATTTGATTCAAGTATTGAATGACAAATGTAAGGTAAATTATCAAATCAAAGAAAATATAGTGTAGGACATGGTCTAGTATTACTCTCAGTCCTTTCCTACCTTTTATTATATTTCTTTCATGTTGTATGTTTATTTATAGATGATCGATAAGACAGTAATTTACTTAAGAGTAAAAGGCAGGATTGTGCTGCTCACCATCCGGTACTTCTGCAGAAAACTGATGGTTCGTTGCAGTGCCCAGGTCAGCCTGCTCCTGACACGTGAGTCTAGGAACTACAATGTGAAAGGCAGGGAGAAGCTGGAGATCAAGTACCAACATGTTTGACTGCCTGTTCTACCTTGGCCCAGGGCAAAGCACAAATGTCCTGAACTTCATTAGCTTTACACCTAGGATGATGGCTGAAGATGGTGTAACCCATCGATTTGAATGTGATCACCTGATCACCAACCTTATTGAAACGGTGAGTGCAGGTAAGTTTTCATTTATTTAGTCTAAAGGGCTAAATGTGGTGACCAGGTCAACACAGTGCCATGCCTTATAATCCTCCCTTCGCTGCTGCACTGCTTTTAAACATCTATGTATGTATTGTTAGCATCAAATGAGATAAAAATGCACAAAAATATGGGCAGCACAATGGTGCCACTGCCTGACAGCTCCAGGGATGCCGGTTCAACCCTAGACTTGTTGCTGTCTGCCTGGAGCTTTCACGTTCTCCCGTGGGGTGGCTGCGTCCCCTCTGGGTGCAGCAGCTTTCCCCCACATCCAACACAGTTACTGCCTGTAACACTGCTGGCATTTAGGGCAGCACTGAAGGTCCTCCATCTCTGTCTGTCCTTGGCTATCTTCTCTATTATGCCTCAGGTCTGGCTCAGAGTCTTCATTTCTGATCTTGGTGGAGTTCAGGGCTTCCTTTATCATGCCAGTAGCTCCCCCTTGGTTTTCCCATCTGTCAGTCATGTAAATCCGAGGTGGCGTCTCAGGAATACTGTTGCACACCGATATAGAATTCTCCATCGCTGTTTCTGTAACAATATTTTTGACCAGTCAGGTTTGTTAACCCTGGGCTGAACCCCCAAACCTGGAGAACCTATGGACCACTCTTAGTCTGGCCTCTACCCTTTGACACGTTTGACATGGGTGACCCTACCAAGAATCAAAGCACAAGGCCCTGAACCCAGCCAACATAGCCCTCTGGGTATGAGGTATGCAAGCCTCCAAACCCGACGAGAAGGTTGTGGCCGTCTTGGAGGACACGCAAAAGCACATTGGTTAATTTGTCACTGTACAGAGTGTGGAGAAGAGAGAATAGGAATGAGGGAAGAATAAAAATAAGATTAGTGTAAGGGGTGTAATGGGTTCAGACCCACTGGGCTGAAGGGTCTGTCTGTGCTGTATGACTGTAATTAAATAATTTAGCTAACCATACTGTTACAGTGAAGGACAGTGACTCCAATCCCATTGAAATCCACTTGCCTACACTCTCAGGGCTACTGCCAGTTAACTTGCCATCTTGTGCTTGTTTGGAATGAGGGAGGAAACCAGGTGACCGAAGAAATTTACACAGTAAAAGGGAGAACTTGCAAAGTTCGCACAAAAAGCGCTGAACATTAGGATTGAATCCAGATCACTGGGGCTATAATACCACTGCTCTGCTTGATGCACCTCTTTACCACCCAATTTTATTCATTTTCCTTACATTATTGCATGTTATGAATTAACAGCAGTTTATCGCATTTTTAAACAAATTTATGAGTTTCAATTTTTAAAAAATTGTTAATTTTCGTCCATTTGAAGCATTTCTGATTATCAAAAGACAACTTACAGCAGTGAAACAGACATTTGGTAGCCCAAGCTGTCATAGGCTTCAGGGCTGTTGTTGCATTGGCTATGCCTGGCATTAAACTGAGGCACTAGGTACCAAATGTATACTGTCTGATCCCAGACATTATATAACACAATGCATTTAATGATACATCTGGATAAGAGCTATGGAGCTGATCTGGACTCAGCATGTGATTTCCTGCTCCTTTCTAACTTCAGCATTTGAGACTCATTGTCACTTGGCTCTATTTTAAATTAATTCATTGCACTTAATAGGCTTTTAAGTAAATTTATTGTAGTTTCAATTTAAAACTAAACTAAGTCCTTTTTAACTGTTTATGTTCATTCCTGATCATTAGAGGCATTCAAAAATAGGTTAGGGACCTTTGGTCACTCTGCTTCACAGGCTAGATGTTCCATCTGGTGGGTTATCCAGAGCTAGAGGGCACAGCCTCAAAATTCAGGGCCAACTTTTAGAACAGAAGTAAGGAGGAACTTCTTTTAGCCAAAAAGTGGTGAATCTGTGGAATGCTCTGCCCCAGACTGCAGTGGGAGCCAAGTCCGTGGGTATACTTAAAGTGGAAGTTGATAGATTCCTGATTGGTCGGGGCATCAAGGGATATGGTGTGGGGTTGAGAGGGATCTGGGATCAGCCATGATGGAATGGTGGAGTGGACTCAATGGGCTGAATGGCCTAATTCTGCTCCTATGTCTTATGGTCTTATATAGAAATACTTTTTATATTGCCTGCGACCATCCACTTTCAAAATTAAAAATGCTTCAATATCTCTTCACAGTGATTTGGGTTGTGTTTGATCAGAACTCTCACTTGCACTCACTGCCTGCGCTATTTCCAAATTTGCAGTTTTGTTTTTGTTTACACCTCCCCACTAAGCTGCCAAACATTCCTGATATGGTAACCCCTTCATTCCCAGAATCATCCTCATGAACCTCTTCTGGTCTGTCTCCAATGACAATACATCCCTTCTGAGATAAGGGGCCCAAAACTGTTAACAATACTCCAAATGCGGCCTGACTAGTGTCTTATAAAGCCTCAGCATTATCTTCTTGTTTTTATATTCTATTCCCCTTGAACTAAATAGCCGGCTGGTGGCATAATGACATTAGCGCCTGATTTCAGAGCAAAGGCTCCTGAGTTTGAATCCAGCTGGCCCCCTTGCATGCTTTCCATCCATGCTGGTTTGAGTGTTTAGCTAGCAACTTGGCCTCGTAAAAGTAAGAAAGCCTGCTAAAAAAACGCCATCATGACAACATCCCGATGACTGCACTTGGAGTTAAAGGCTTTCTTCTTCTTCTTCCGTGAAATAAATGCCACCATTGCATTGGTCTTCTTTAACACAGACTCAACTGGTGAATTAACCTTCTGGGAGTCTTGCATGAGGGCTTCTAAGTCTCTCTACACCTCTGAAAATTGAATTTTTTCCCCATTTTGATAATAGTCCGCACTATTGTTCCTTTTAGCAAAACACATTATCATACATTTTCCAACACCATATTTCATCTGCCGCTTTTTTGCCCATTCTTACAATTTGTCTAAGTCCTGCTACAATCGTATCACTTCCTCAGCACTACCTACCCCTCCACCTGCTTTGTATCATCAGCAAACTTTGCCACAAAGCCATCAATTCCATTATCCAAATCATTCAGAAGCAATGTGAGAAGTAGTGGTCCCCATACTGACCCCTGAGGAACACCACTAATCACTAGCAGCCAACCAGAGAAGGCCCCCTTTATTCCCACTCACTGCTTCCTGTCTGTCAGCCATTCCTCTATCCATGCCAGTATCTTTCCTATAACACCACAGGATTTTATCTTGTTAAGCAGCCTCATGTGTGGCATCTTATCAAAGGCCTTCTAAAAGTCTAAATAACATCCACTGCCTCTCCTTTGTCCAACCTGCTTGTTACTTCCTTGAAGAACTCTAACAGATTTGTCAGTCAAGATTTCCCTTTACAGAAACCATGCTGATAGTGACTTACTTTATCATTAGTATTTGAGTACCTCAGAACCTTATCCTTAATAATAGACTCCAACAGTTTCCCAACCACTGAGGTTAGGCTAACTGGCCTACAATTTCCTCTCTTTTCTCTTCCTCCCTTCTTAAAAGTGGAGTGACATTTGCAATTTTCCTGTCCTCCGGGACCATGACAGAATTAAGTGACTCTTGAAAGATCATGACCAATGCATCTCTTATCTCTTCAGCAAACTCTTTCAGGATTCTGGGTTGTAGTCCATCTGGACCAGGTGACTTATCCGCCTGAAGACCTTTGAGCTTATCTAGCATTTTTTCCTTTGTAATACCAATAGCACTTACTCATGCTCCCTGACACTCACAGACCTCTGCCGTACAGCGAGTGTCTTGAACACTAAAGACTGAAGCAAAGTACTTATTAAGTTCATCTGCATTTCTTTGTTCCCATCAACATCATTTTCTAGTGGTCCAATATCAACTCTCACCTCTCTTTTACTCTTCATATAACTGAAAAAGCTTTTAGTACACTGCTTTATGTTATCGGCTAGTTTACCCTCATACTTCATCTTTTCTCTTCTTAGGGCTTTTTAGTTGCCTTTTGTTGGATTTTAAAAGCTTCCCAATCATCCAACTTCCCATTCACTTTTGCTACCTTATATGCCCTTTCCTTGGCTTTTATGCATTCTGGAACTTTCAGCATCAGCCATGCTTGCCCAGACTTGCCATTTGAGAACAACTTCTTCTTCTTCTTCTGTGGGACATATCTATCTGGCACCTTGTGAACTGTTTCCAGAAACTTCAGCCACTTCTGCTCCGCCAGCACCCTGCCAGTATCCTCCTCCAATCCATTTGGGCAAGCTCCTCTCTCATGCCTCTGTAATTCCCTTTAATTCCATTGCAATACTGATACATGTGACTTAGGCTTCTCTCTCTCAAATTGCGTATGAATTCAATTATATTATGATCAATCTGTCTGTTTCTATATAGTAGATTCCGGTTAATCGGGACACATTGAGACATTTTGGTGCAATTAAATGGATGCCACAATTAGCCAAAGTTTTATGGAAATAATTTAAAGACTATAAAAAAGACAAACTGATTAATAAATTATGCATTTAATTGAAACAGAGAACAGATTACAGCATTACCAATACTACTGTTGGTTGTCCATCGTATCCAGTGATGACGAGAAACCTGTGTGGAGAGCTTTAGAAGTGTAAAAGCCATTGCTCTGGGGCAGTTCCACTCTTTTGACCTCAGAAGTCTGGGTCCAGTGGTACGAGTAGGTGTCACAACTGGGGTCTTCCCTGCTTGCAGTGGTTGACCATGACTTCTGCCGTGGCTCGTCATGCCTTTCGCTCTCCACTGAGCATTGCAGAGCTGCCTTCCCGGCCTTGGTACTCACTGTAGAGCTCATCGGCCCAGTCCATCAGAGTTAACTTTGCAAGCTAGGATAGAGGTGTCCATATCTCTCTGGGATGCGAGCCTCACCAGCTATCCTCACTTGATTTAGCCCACCTGTCAAAATGGTGTACCACCAATATCAGTGGCAAAGATTACTGTTTTTTGAACACAAACACATGTGACTGACACTATTTAAAAACCATTTGCTCTAAGCATGGTATAGTGCTTAATGGCATGTGACTTACGCTGGTTAGAATCTGCTCGGCAAGTCTCCTGCCCTGATAAACAGCATGGTGTTCCAAATAAACGAAGGGAATCACAGCAATCTTATTGATTTGGTTTTGTACTTTAAGAGTTGTCTCAAATAAGCAGCTGCCCCGATTAACTGATGGCCCAATTAACCGAAATCCACTGAATTGGTTATCTGTTAAGTTTTCTTAATAGGGTAGAAAGTAATTATTTATTGCTTTAGCCGCAGGCAAGATTTTTATGTTCATTTTTATCTTTGTTTCACAAAATCCATGGAAAGAGGGAAATGGCAAAGAAAGCAAACAATATCATCTAAAAGGTATAAATTGCTGGGAAAACATTGAAGATCAAACAGCAACCATCAACAACAAAGACCGGCACAATGCATTTGATGTGTCAGTAATTTTGTAACAGTGGTAATTGGAAAATAAGCACATCCCTATATAGAATTGATCAAAATAGAGAGAGCGGGAAGAACAAAGTGATATCATAAACCATACAATTTGATTTTTGCAACAGAGAGAAGCTGGCAAACAATTTAAAAATACCTTGGGCTTCATAAACTGAATGTGAATGATGTTTTCATACAATCTCTACAAGATAATATGAAAGCTATTAAAATGCCAAAAGAATACAGTAATAACATAATCATGGTTATATGACCTTCCTTGGGCACATGGGACGTCACTGGTATTTACTTCAAGGAATGGATCCTTTGCAATGAATGACAAATCCAAAAGCAAATTCATCAGACATGCTAAGACTTCCCATTTGGATGATCCGAAAAAAAATCTTCTTAGCATCTAGCCTTGATATACTCACTCCAGTGCTACATATATCTGTAGATATCAGGTGTTACAGTCCATGCATCACTCCAACTGAAAAGCTACTTGAAAACTGGAGATAAAGGTAATATAAAATAAATAATAAAATCTCATGTAATGATGCTCTAGCCTTTAGCGTCTTGAATTACATGCATTACTCATGCTGCTTCTGATGTTAATTCTTATAATTCTAAAATAAAACTTGTGGGGGGGGGAACTCAATGGGCAAGGGTGCTGTCCACTAAATAACTAGTTCTTTTTCTTTCCATTAACTTTAAATGTGCCGGCCCATTCACTATTGCATGTATCGTGCCTGTGTCAAATTTGATTATTTCCTTAATATTAGGAGCATATTGATTAAATTTCTTTGTGTATTTATCATGTTTTGTAGATTGATAAATGAAAATTACTTTCTGTCACATAATTCAAAAGGCTAAATCATCTTTAATTATGTATATGTTCACCTGCTTATTCACTCTCAAACAATCATAAAAAGGAACTTAATAAACATTCACATTCAGGCATAATGACATTTGTGATAAAATTCACTACTGCTTTCAATGTGCCAACAGTCTTTGACCAAGGAAAAGGATAGATCAAAACCTCAGACTTAGCACATAACTTGGGACTTGGAGCAAGAGTGGGAGAGTTTAAAAGAGGTGAATCTCATTGCTTGTTTGTGAGTTTCACTTTACAGGTCATTAAAAGGGGAAAGTCAACTAACAGTAGTGAACAGGTATTTAGTTAATTAGCTAATTATCAGTAACTAATAAAAATAAGCTTGGGTCAAGTAGAGTGGTCATTGTGAGAGTGGACCAGTGTAGGAGTGAGGAGGCTTTGGCTCAACAGGCTTCAGTGTGAAGAGGGTGGGTAAGTGGCTTGATGCTCAGAATAAGAACAAGATATTAGAAAGGCAAATTTCATTGATTGATCAATTGGAGGGCACTTTATCCAATAAAGAGAGGGTAAGGTGATGAATATTTCTCCTTGATGTTCACTGAGGGGGCAACTCTGGTTGTTCAAGATATAAGGGAAACAGGTAGAGATGTTTTGGAGGATATATTTGCAGGCTTACAGAACATTAAGGAGGATAAATCCCTGGAGCCTGCCTGAGTACATCCTTGGACTTTGTGGAGGCTAGGGAGGATTGTGGAGGCCTGTGTGGAGATATTAGCCATTGGTGAAGGTCTTGTAGTTTGGAAGGTGGTGAATACAAGGAGAAGCCGGGGACAACAGACTAGCCAGCCTGACATCAGTAATGCGAATGTTACTGGGGCAGAATCTACCAGTGTCTGGAGAAATAGAGTCTGATAAGGAGGAGTCCACATGACTTTGTGTAGGAACTCATGCTTGGTGAACCTTTTGGAGTTTAATTAAGAAGTACCCAAAAAAGTAAATAAGGATAGGACAGAAGACGTTGTCTGTTTGGACTTTGGAAAGGCATTTGACAAGGACCCATATGGTAGGATGCTCTGGAAGATTAGGTCCCATGGAATTCAAGGAGAACTAGCTACCTGGATTCAAAATTCTTTTGGAGGTAGGAAGCAGTGGGTGGTGGTTGAAGGTTGTTACTCAGAATGGTGGTTTGTGACTAGTGGTGTGCCACAGGAGTTGGTGTTGGAACTCTTGCTATTAATTGTATAAATGATTTGGATGTGAATGCACAAAACTTGATCAGTAAATTTGCAGATGACAGAAAATTAAGAGGTGTTGATAATGACAAAGGTTATTGTAGATTACATGTGGACCTTGATTGTTTAGGGAAGTAGGCTGATGAGTGGCCAATGGATTTGAATACTGATAACAGTGAGGTGTTGCATTTTGGAAAGTGAAACTGGCATAGTACTTTTATACTATGAATGGTACCATGAAGGGCACCAGAGAGTGTAATGAACAGAGACTTGGAAGTATAAGGGCATAATTATTTGAAAGGGGTGTCAGAGAAACGGTAGTGAAAATGCACTTGGCACACTCTCAGGGTGATGAGAATTATGTTGCAGTTGTTGATGAGGCTGCAGTTGGAGTACTGTGTAAAGGCAATATCCTGTTACAGGAAAACTGTAGTTAATCTGGAAAGAGTGCAGAAAAGATTTATGAAAGTTGCCAGGACCAGAAGACTCTCAGTTACAAGGAAATGTGGCTCGACTCGGTCTTTAATATAAGAAAATGAAGGGTGACCATGTATAATGGCTTAAAATTATGGGGTGTACATGGGTTGGATAGTAGGAGTCTTTCCCCTAGGGTAGGGGAGACCCAAACTAGTGCATCAGAGGTGAAAGGTTTAAAAAGAACTTGAGGGTCAACTCTTTCATGCAGGTAGTCAGAATCAGATATAATATCACCAAAATATGTCATTAAAATTGTTAACTTTATGGCAGTAGTACAAGGAAATACATGATAAATAAATAGAGAAAAAAACTGAGTTACATTAAGTATATATATGTCTTTTAAATAGTTAAGTTGCCCTGGAGAGGTAGGGCTTAAAGGGATATTGGCCAAATGCAGGAAATTAAGACTAACTGGGTGGGAACTTTGGTTTGCATGGACTTGTTAGACTGAAGGACCTGTATAAGTGTTGTTTTGCTCTATCATTCAAAGGTTCATTTTATTGTCAAAGTTACACATGTACAATACAACTGGTATTTGTCTTCTCCAGATAGGCATGAAATACAGAAAGAAAATATATCAACTTTTTCCCCCAGCATGAAAAAGAAGCAAAACTTGCAGAATCCATAATCCCCCCCACCACCTCCCCTGCAGAAAAAAAGTGACAATAGCAACCTTTAACTCCCTCACCAGCAGGAAAAAAAGTGACAATAACAATCCCCAACCTCTTCAATTGCAGAAGAAAAATCACCAACAATTACAATCCCCAACCCATATAACTCATGGACTTCCAGGCACCAATGGTCTCTGTCCTATGTGCTACTGAGACCTAGGAGGCACCTAAAGGCATGGAAGGATACCACAAAAGCTGTTTCTTCACAATTCTCCAAATCCACCGGAAACGCAGGTAAATGAGTGGCCACCACGGTAGTGTAGCTAGGGGCATCCAAGTTCAGAATTCAGTTCCATTTGTAAGGAGTCTCTGTATATCCTCCCTGTGGAATGTGTGGGTTTTCCCTGGGTGCTCCGGTTTCCTCCCACAGTCCAAAGGTGTACTAGTTAGGTTAATTGGTCATTGTAAGTTGTCCCATGATTGGGTTGGGGTAAATTGGGACTACCGGGGGGTTATGGGGAGGGGTGTGGTTTGAAGGGCAGAAAGAGCTACTCTGTCCCATATTGCTAAATAAATAGATAGATAGATAAGGGTCAGTGACATCTCCCAGATAAAGATTGCCAGTACTCAGGCTGCAATTGCACTCAGTCAGCTCCAGGCATAAGCCATGCTTTTCATTTATCCAGCAACAGACTCCCAAAGCAGACTCTGTTCTGAACTTTGTCATGCGAAAGGGTTACCAAGGGTGGCGAGGAAAAAATGAGTGTTTTCAAAGTCTCCTTAAAACAAATACAACATTCCCACTAACTTGTAAGATGCCCTGCCACGTGCTTGTTCCAAGAGAAGAGGGAGCAGTCAGAAGTATAAAGGGCATACCTCATGTCAAATTGCCATTGGCCCATTTTATCATCTGTGGAAGAGTCTGCTCATGTCTCATTGGTCACCTTATAACACAAGAACTAGAAGCAAGTCACCCTTGATCCTGAATGTCCACCTAGGAATGAACTGATGACATTGTTAGCTATCATTGCTATCAGTCAAGGCTTTTTTGACAAGAGTCAGAGAAAATGGACATTCGGCCCATGCTGTCTAAGATGCCCTCTATGCTAATTTCCTTTGCTGGCATTAAGCTTGTATCTCTATATTCAATTTCAATCCAAGTACGTATAAATATTTTATAAACCCTGTAATTGTGCATGCTTCCACCACTTCTTCTGACGGTTAATTTCATATAACCTCCACTCTTTGAAAAAATTGTCCCTCAGATTGTTAACATTCTACTATCTCTCCCTCTGGAATTCTTTTAAAGCCTGAATGTGCTAATGCCAGCAAGCTGTGAAACATTGCTGCACACTGCATTTCAATATTAGCTGATTTTTAAAAAAACTCACGTGATGAATGATATTTTTAACGTCAAATAGAAAAACAGTACTTTCTGCTATAAATGAATATGAAAAAATGCAGATTTTGGAAATAAAATCCTTGAAGTGTACATATTCATGATTTAGTTTGGGTAGCTAGTGGGAATCCTTTCTCTATGACTGAGGTGTCTAAGAACATAGGACATGGGTTTAGGTTAGGGAGTATGAGTTTTTGAAGGGACCTGGGGCATCTTTTCACCCAGGGTGTGGCTGCAATTTAGAATGCACTAGCTGAGAAGCTGATTGAGGCAGGTGCTCTCCCAATGTTTAAGAGACATCTAAACAAGCCTACAATACTGGACAGTGAGCAGTTTCGCAGTAGCAACTCTACAGTACTCTTTCACATATGTATTGTGTTTTATAGATGACAAAAATGGCTTTGGCAAGTCGTTTTCTGAGATCAATCCAATTATCACATGGTTGTTTGCAAGGCTTACTAGGTGAAATCTAGGTGTTTTCTTAATGGTGTGATTTGAATTCACAGATACTTCATTAGCTGCGAATCTCTCTGAACTATCTGAAAAAGTTGAGTAAATATAATCACCTGCATGTGTAAAAAGGAGCAAGGGAGCATTTAAAGATTTGGCTTTGTGAAGGCAGGGGGTGATTCACATTGCCTGCTCTTGCAATAAAAAGAAAAAAGGTGGCTGGTCTCGTCAAGTCTATCCCACGGCAATAAAAATAAAGTGCTGGTTCTTGGGCGTGACTGCTTTTTCTCTATTCTCCCAAGTCTCCGCATTTAAATATCAAGAATTCATCATCCGCAGTATTTTTCTTTCTTTCTGTTTCCAGCTGCAACATTATGCAATGTGGAGCCTACAAGTACCAGGTCGCATTTCGCGCACGCATGCGCACTGACACTCCCCAGGCTGCCTTCGTCGGAAGCCCGGGCACTGGGGCTCGCGCCGCAGCATCTCGCGACCAGTCATTCAGTGGTGGCGCGGCTGCGGAGCGCGCAGCACAACCATGCCCCGCGCTGACCGGCACAAGAAATAATTTGTGGGGCGGAACAAATACATATATATCCACAAGGAAAACTATTTCTATTTGTACTATTGTCCAAAATAAAAATGACTAAGAACGCAGAAGGCTCGCGGGAGGACCTGTCAAAAATTGCGGACGAAGAGCTGATGAAGTGGAGTAAGGAGGAGCTGGTGAGGAGACTTCGGAGATCTGATGCCGAAAAGATGACGGTCATGATCGATCACAGCAACCTGATCAAAGAAGTGAACCGGCGGTTGCAGGTGCACCTGACTGAGATTCGGGGGCTGAAAGACATCAACCAAAAGCTGCAGGAGGACAACCAGGAGCTCAGGGACCTCTGCTGCTTCCTGGACGATGACCGGCAGAAAGGCAAGAAGGTGTCGCGGGAGTGGCAGCGGCTGGGCAGGTACACTGCGGGAGTGATGCGCAAAGAAGTTACCTTGTACCTGCAGAAAATGAAGGAGCTGGAGGCCAAGCAGGACGAGGTGGTGAGAGAGAACTTGGAGCTGAAGGAGATGTGCCTGCTGCTGGACGAGGAGAGGGGTGTGGGCAGCCGTTGCTCCATAGACAGTCAGTCCAGTCTGCTGCACCTGAGCGCCACAAGTGGTTCAAGAGATGTGGGCGACGGGAGCAGTACCTCCAGCACGGGCAGCACCGACAGCCCCGAGCACCACAGCCAGCTGGCAGGGGGCAGCCCCGAGCATCTCCAGAAGCACCGGGCACCCGGCGGGGGCAGCCCCGAGCACCTGCAAAAACACCGAGGAGGAGGTAGCCCCGAGCACCAGAAGCACAGCCTGAACACCGGCAGCCCAGAGCTCCTGCCCAAGCACATGAGCGGCAGCGCCGAGCACCTCCCCAAGCACATGATCAGCTCGAGTCCCGAGCACCCAAAGCACATGATGATTGGCACCCCGACTCCGGAGCATCTGCAGCAGCACCGGGGTGCTAGCCCCGAGCGCCTTAAACAACACTACGGAGGCAATTCTGAGCACTTTAAACACCTGGGCAGCAGCAGCAGGGAAGGAACTCTGCGGAGACCATCGGCGGCAGCAGCAGACGAGCTTTCGCCTCATCACAGAAGTATATACAATGGGATGAATGGTGGGTTGGTAGACCTACTGAAACCACAGGTGTTTTTGCAGAGACTACAGGCACATAGCCACAATATCTGATTCACTTGGGGTTTAGTGTATTGATTTCAGTGCATTAATAGAATGCGTTTGGCCAAATGCGCCAATAACGCATGTGTTTAATAACTGCACGAAGGTTACTGATGCATGTTTATTTGCTTGCGCATCTTATCTATCTTTTATAGTGTAATACCCATACATTGTTAATTTAAAAACGAGCAGGTAGACCATTCTGCGGGTTTTATTGTAACACCACAATTAATGCATGAAATCAATGCATTTGCATTAAAACATTTAAGAAATCCTAATTCCTATTAAAACCAAAAATACAATATGTTTTTAGGCAGCAACTTAAATATATAAAAGTAGTGCTTTTTGTTGGTGATAAGCTGTGAGATTTCTATTTAAATTTTAACTGCAGTCTTTTGGTACACAATAAGTGACAGCCACTTATTTTTCCATCTAAATAAGTAATTTTAATTGCATAGCAAATTTATACTCCTCATGTGCCACAGTGCAATAGATAGCAGTGGATACATTGTTTAAATCTATTAATGTACCAGTTTTACTGATAAAATGCATTTTAATCTTTCCCTTGTCAATATTAAATAACAAACAGCCCATCTTCAGCAGAAATATCCTAATTGTGGGTGTTTGGACCTTTGGTGCTCTGTATGGTGCGTAATTAAAGTCTATCAGGATTTCAAAAAAAAATCACATTGCTTTTCCAATAATAAAAACCAGTTATTGGATTACTTGCAATTAGCTGAATTGCAGATCATTTAAGTAATATAGATGTTATTCTTTGAACTGGTTTGTGCCTTCCTGCTTAAAAATATATAAAACAAACCATCATCATTATTGCCATAAATATCTGTTTCATATCACAAGATGTTTCATATCAAATGTACAAATTGTAATATAAAATCCTTTTCTTAGTTGTAAACACGTTTCATAGACTTTCATTTAAAATGGATTTCGTAATTAACAGGAATTAAAGGAGGAATCTCCTTTTAAAAACTCCAAAGGCATCTATATTCTTGTGTCAGGTAAATGAAATTTAAAGAATGTACTTGCCAGATAGTAAGGCTCCAAAGCAAACTTTATTCCAGGCTCAATATTGTACTGTTTCTTTGAAAGGCAAGGCTAAACTTTAATGATATGCCTTTCAGTTTGTTAATTAATGGAACATAATTCTTATAATCTGTATTTTCCAGATGAATAATTTTTGTTACAGTGATTTTCTGATTTGAAGGAAGGCATGAAAGGAACTGCAACATTTAATACCAGTGTGTAGCTAAAAGATCATGAATGTAAAGCAGTGCAAAAAAATGGTGTTAAGTGTGTTGTGGCTATTTTCTGGTGGGCCTACTGTAAATATTGATCCAGTCTTGATTTCAATTGAAATTTGGGTTGCTTACAGAAGATTATTAATTCAGTTACAAAACCCTAAATTTGATGGCCCAAGCAGAAACTTGATTGCTTTAAGTATATCTTTGCAGCACAGTCATCTTGTGCAGTTCTAAAATAGTTGAGATGTGTCATGTAATTGTGTGGCCAGTTAAATTCTTGTTTGATTGACTGCAGGTTTAGAGATGATTAATTTGGCGAATAACTAATGGGGCCTTCACACTGGCAACAAATATCTTTTAAGAATAAGTTCAAACCATGCTCTGCATTGTTGACTTGTGTCCAGTTACAGTTTATTAGTAGTCTACAAGTTCTTTACACTGGTGCTGATGTCTTCAGATGACTGAAATAACATGCAAAAATTGCATAAACTAAATAAATGCTGCTCAATGTTTGATTGGTATTTAATTGGGTTTGAATATTTCTCCTTTTAAGAGTCATCTTTAAAACCAATCCAAACCCTGATAGTTTAAAGCTTCCAATGAAAATGCATATTTTGGTTGATTCCAGAAAGATGTTAACCCACAGTATATAAATGTCCAGTTAAAAAATAAGCAAAGATGGAAAAGAGATGATTGCACAATGTTAGAATTAAGGCATATTATTGTGAGCATTATTGTTGAATCTCTCCTCTGTAATTTTATTTGGTGATTTATGTCGATGCTGACTTGGTGTGACGTAGCAAAAATGTTGTCAATTCTTATGTAGCATTTTTTAGCATAGAACCATGAACATGACTTCTTAAGTTATTGAGGTGGAATGTCTAGAATAAATCAAATTGGAACTAAATGATGACTGTAGTGAAATATGTGCAATCCTCTTTGGCTCTAGCTAGATCTTTTATTCCCAACACATGGATGAGTAATTGGAGAGACACGCAAGGCTGATTGGGATGGGATTTAGGGGTTAATTGGCTATTGTTGGAATTGCCATGGCACAACTGGTGTGAACTACAATACTTTTTAAAGCCAAGATGAGATCTGGAAACTCCTAAGTCAAGCTGATCAAAAGCCATGTGCACTAGCTGTCACCATGAAGGACTTTAGGTTTGAAGAGTTCAAAATGAAATTCAGTGCCAAAAGCACTGAAATTTTCAATGCCTGATCTTTTTGTTTACTAAATCCACTCCCTTTCTTTTCTCTATTAGTCTGTACATTTTTTCATGTTACATATTTTTTGTACACTTCTCTTTGGATAACTGATATTGTAGTTGTTCCCAAAGTCTCTTATAGTGGTACATTCCAAATTGTATCCAGATAATGCAGAAAACCTTAATTTGCCTTTTTTTTCTATAAAAGTATTTGCATTTATTTATTGCCTATCATGTATTTTGGGTCATTGAGAAGTGAAGTAAATTTTCTGAAACTTATTCCATATATAATATTGGAAATATGAAAGCCAATGTAAGCATGGCAGTCTCCCATGAGTAGTAGTATTAATAATCAAGCGGTCTGCTTTTGTGAAGTTGAATAAGGAATAAATTTTGGGCAGTAGGTGAGGCAGTAGATCACTTACCTCGTCCTGATCATTTCCATCCACTTGAGAGAGCAGACCTTTCATTTGAAGGATGGCACTTCAGAAAGGGAAACAGTTTTTAAAAAGGAAAGATTTGTATTTATAATTAGATAAGGGTTCAGAAGTATTTTTAAAAATTATCTTGAGTCCATATGTGTGACAAGGAGATAGCTCCAATAAACCTACTTAACTTTCTGCTACAAGGCCCTGAAATTCATTGTGTGAATATAGTCTGTAATTCTTTAGGGGAAAAATCATCTTTACTCAACAAAGAATTACAAGGATGAATTCATAGCATGGTATTAAAGTAGTTTCAAGTTCTAGTAGACTTCTATGTTTAAACTTGAAAGCTTCATCTTATGGGAATCACAATAAAAAATGACAGAAGTATTATGAGGATTCAGAAATAATTTCCACATTAAGATTAAAACTGAATTTACCAATTATTTATTTTTGGATCTTATTAGCTAATTAATATGTGAACATATATGTACCAAATGTGTTGGGTGTGTTGATATACACAATAATCCCCTTTCAATTTTGACAAGCTGATAGATAATTTTTCTAAGTTTTAAAATTTTTTAATCAGTACAGGGCAAATGTTGGGTATCCAGAAGCTGTTAATACCACTTGCTTCATTGTTTGGATTACTGTGATCTTAAGAATTTTTCTTGAAGCCATAAACAAACTTTTTTAATGTAAAAATGTTTTTATTTTGGTGACCTTGTTTAATCTTAGTGGTAGCCCTTGATTCCCACATGTATGAAGTGCAACATGAGGTAAACGATTTGTTACCATTTTCAGTTCACTTTTATTTAACAGAAGGTGATAATATTTGAGCAAATAGCACTTTACAGGTTTTGCAAGAGAAATAATAAAAACACTTATCATAAGAGCTAAGTAGAAGTACAGGTAAAGTAAATCAAAAATGTACCAGGAGCTGCTAACATACTTTCTGGCTCATTATTGATGTGTTCCATTTCAGAAATATTTGAGTTTTGTATTGATGAGTTCTGTCTGTATCAATGGTTGTCTAAATACTGTATCTCATTGTTCATTACAACAGAATCTCCAAAAATATATCTGTCCAGTGTGAAATGTAAGTAAATGTCCTTATCTGATAATCAGCTTGGTGGTGTGTTGACTGCAGTTATTCTGTTCAAGTCTAATTCTCTGCCTTCTCTTGAACTGTAGTGTTTTGTCTCCTTTGCTTTTCTAAGACATTTCTGTCTTTCAAGCCTTCATTTTAGTGTTTGGCATGCTGGTCATATCAATGCTTTTAAATGAGGAAAAATCTTTAAGGATTGTTTATTTTGCTCAAGTTTTATATCTTCAAAACAAAAAGACATTGATTGTTGGGATATTTTTGTATGTGAGAACCTGGCAATGACTGCTATCTTCAATCAGTTTGCATATGATTTAACAGAGAGGCCGTACAAATGCACCTCTTGGAAAGGGTCACTATATTGTGATTAGGAGTTTGAATGTTGGGTTACTTTTCTTGCTTTCCCTTGCTGAAGAGCATTGAATCCAGTTGTAGTGATGCTAATTTTGCCTGGTAGAAATATGATCCTTCAACAAATAGTGTGGATTACACCTTTGCTTAGTATTTTATGGTTTACTCTGTAGTGAATTAAACATTCAAGTATATTGTGTCAGAAGATGTCTTTTCCTCTCCTTTTAAAATTGCACTTTTTATATTAGTTATTTGCATTCTAAAACTGCAGAGGTGAGTTTCATTAGATATTTTACCTTGGTGGTTACAACCTTTTTTTGTGTACCTCCAAACTGGATTTCCTAGTGAGTATTTCCTGCATCTTCCTCTTCTTGCCACCTTCTCTTTGGGAGAGTTGCCTTCTGACTGTGTCATTATTTTGTAGGCATTGTTTGACTTCATTACTTTGACCAAGTTGGCTAATTATCATGTCTGAGCCCATACTATGTCAGTTATAAAGACTTAACTAGTCAGATGGATCCTTATCTCAGCTGACACCTACAGTTGTACTGAAAGCAGTTGTTGCCGGGTTGTGTTTGTGGTTGGAGATGCTCTTACTTTTTTCTGGCATTGTTTGGATGCACAGGTTACAATTACCTGAGTTGTTTAGCCTTTCACTAGTTTAATAAATGATTAGAGGAGCTGTTTATTATGTTTTAGTCCAGTGATGTAAATTCTTGAACAAAGAATATGGTTCTATCAAAAGGAAAGCTTATTTCATTGAAATCATAAGGTTGAATTTTAACCTTTGAATTTTTAACCTTCGTGTTTTTCATAAAATAGGATGGGGCATGGGTAGATAGTGAAGAAAATTATCAAAAATTACAAAAGGATCTTGATCAGCTAGTAAGTGAGTTGAGGAGTAGCAAATGGTATTCAAGCCAGATAAGTGAGGGGTTTTGCATTTTGGGAAGTCAAACCAGGGAAGAACTTTCAGGGTAAGTGGTAGGGTCTTGGCAGTTTTGTGGAGCAGAGGGGCCTAGGAATTCCCTGAAAGTGCTGTCATATGTAGACAGGGTGGCAAAGAAGGCATTTGACATGCTGGTCTTCATTCAGAGAATTGAGTATAGGAACGAAACACAACCTACTGGAGAAACTCGGTTGGAAGAGCGCCATTGGTGGGAGAAAAGAAATCGACTGTTTCTTCCCCCCCACCCCCCACTGCTGCTCGACCCATTGAATTTAGCCAACAGACTGTGTATTGCTTCAGGTTCCAGCATTTGCAATCTCTTGTGCTTCCATTGAGTATTGAACATTGTGTTGCAGTTTTTATGAGACCCTGTTGAGGTCACACCTGGAATACTATGTACAGTTTTAGTTGTGCTGTTATAGCAAATGAACTAGAAAGAGTGCAAAAAAGATGGGGGTGACCCTGTAGAGGTGTACAACATGATAGGTGTAGATTGAGTGAATGTATGCAGTTACTTTCCCAAGGAAAGTGAATAAAAAATCTAGAAGGTAAAGACTTGAGGTGAGAAGGGAAATATTTAAAAGGGACCTGACAGTCAATTTCTTCATGCAGATGGTGTGCATCATGGAATAAGCTGTCATAGGAAGTTGTTATTTAGAAGATATTCTGATAGGTAGATGGATAGAAAAGGGTTAGAGGGATATGGGCTAATGGGACTGACTGAGATGAACATCAGTTGCCAAGAATAAGTTGGGCCAAAGGGTCTGTTTCTATGCCCTATTACTTTATGACTCAATAATAAGATGATTCAGAGTAGCATTTACTGTGGTAGTCCTGATAAGTGGAAGATCAAAAAGGTTGCAATGAAGGGCAATAGGTGACAAATGAAGGATCAATCATTGATTGTGTTTTATAGGGTTATTATTTCCTGTCTACCAATGAGAGAAATATTTCGGGGAAATTTCTGCAGAGTTTATGAATGATAGCATGTCAGCTGTGTTATAGTATAGCATTCCTTTAAATTCTGTAGGTTAGATCAAAGTTGTATTGTAAATTTTCCAAATTTTGAATTTTGATTGTTGTATTTTGTGTATATTTATTCTCAGTTCATGAAACCAATTTTCTTGTGGAGGTAGTTTTTTTGCATAAGCTTTATTGCAGACTTCTAAGCAGACAAAATTTCATAGATGCAATATGAGCTTGATGTCACAAATATGATCTAAAGCAAGGTTGGATGGAAATAACAGTGCAAGCTCTGAATACTCATCTCAAAGGATACCAAGATTGGATGGAACAAGGGGACAATTTGTTTTTGTTGTTCCTGCATTTGGTTACTTTGATATCAATGGGAAAGCTAGGATAGGAGTCAACGGAGTGAACCTAATTTTCTTCTATTAGTTGAGCTCTTCATTGAAAAGAAGACCTGCTAGTAATGCTGGTGCAACACACTCAAGATAGTAGAGGAACTCAGCAGGTCAGGCATCATCTATGAAAATGAATAAACAGTCAACGTTTTGGGCCAAGACCTTTCATCGAGACTGGGAAGCAAGGGGGAAGATGCCAGAATAAGAAGGCGGGAGTGGGGGGGAGGGGAAAGAGGACAAGCTAGAAGGTAATAGGTGAAGCCAGGTGGGTGGGAGAGGAGGGATGAAGTAAGAAACTTGGAGGTGCTAAGTGGAATAGGCAAAGGGCTGGTCAAGAAGGAATCTGATAGGAGAGTGTATTATGGGAGAAAGGGAATGAGGAGAAGCACTAGGCCATAAGCAGGTGAGGAGAGGAGACAAGAGGTCAGAGTGGGGAACTGAAGAAGAGGGAAAGGGAAAAGAAAATCCAGGGAAGTTGGAGAAACTGATGCTTATGCCACCAGATTGGAGGTCTGTGCTCAGAATATGAGGTGTTGCTGCTCTAACCTTAGAGTGGCCTCATCATGGCAGAAGAGGGGGCTGTGGACTGACATGTTGGAACAGGTATGAGGATAGGAATTGAAATGGATGGCCACTGGGAAGCTCTGCTTTTTGCAGAAGGAGCTGAGATGCTCAAAAACGTGGTTCACCAATCTATGTCATGTCTCAGCAATGTAGAGGGGGCTGCATCAGGAGGACTGGCTGCAGTAGATGAACCCAACAGGTTCACAGGTGAAGTTTTGCCTCATTTGTAAAGACTTTGGGACCCTGAATGGAGGTGAGGGAGCAAGTGAATGGGCAGGTATAGCACTTATGTTGCTTGCAATGATAAGTGCCGGTAGGGAGATTAGTGGGGAGGGACGAATAGAGAAGAGAGTCACGGAGGGAGCGATACCTGTAGAAAGTGAGTAGTGGGGGGGGGGGGGTTAAAATGCATTTTATGGTAGGGTGAAGATGGCGGAAGTTGTAGACAATGATGTGTTGGGTGCGGAGGCTCATGGGTGGTACGGGAGGACAAGAAGAATCCTTTCATTGGGAAGGTGGGGTGAGTAATGTTGGTTTCAACTTTTCGCTGGAACACTTGAATGAGTCTCTGTTTAACAATTAGCATACACCCCTGAAATGATCTAGAGTGGGGGATTAAGTGATGATACTAAATTTCTTGCCTATATGTAACATTAAATTTGACTTGTAAATCTTGTACACCTTATTTTTAAGCTAACTTTTTTTTAAAAACTTTCCTACTTCTAATATTTGTATATCTGCACTTCGAATGCTACTGTGACACTGATTGCCTTTGGGATCAATAAATTATCTATCTATGAACATTGAACCATGCTTAAGTAGACTATGCTGTGCTCCATAAAATTGATACAATGCTGTACTGTTGATGGGATGGTATTTGAAGTTGGAATTCTTGTATACAGTTAGTCACAAAATGTTCCAGACTCTCAGAGAGGTTGTTTTGACTACCATCTGCAGGTTAATTTGTAGATTGATGTCTCTAACTCAATGATTAAATGTTCAGCAAAGTTTAAGCTATTTTGACTCCAGTTAGATGCACAATGACTGTAATCACAAAAATGTTTATTTGTGTTTTACATTTATTTTCTTTTCTGGCTTTTTTTTGGATAGTATTCAGATCTAAAGGTTGGTCCATTCCCTGCTGCTGGCAGCTTTCTCATAACATTTTCTTTCTGAAGTGCCAAATTAAACCAAGGTTGACTTATCAGAAACTATCATGCTTGAACCTCAGTCTCTAGGAGATTATCATATTGTTTTTTAAAAAAGCAGAATCAATGTCAAATTTGTGTTAAAATTGTTTCATTTTATAAGATGTAATGTGAATATATTATTGAAACATTTATATTTCTTGCTCGTATTTGCTGTTTTATGTGAAGCTAGGTTCGGAGGACTGTAAGTTGATAATTTGGTGGCAAGGTAATATAGTGGTTAGCACAATGCTTTACAGTACCGGCAATCTGGGTTTAATTTCCATCGCTGTCTGTAAAGAGTTCGTATGTTCTTCCTGTGGCTGTGTGGGTTTCCTTGAGTGCTCTGGTTTCCTCCCATGTTCCAAAGACCAATCAGTTGGTAGGTTAAGTGGTCCTTGTAAATTATCCTGTGATTAGGTGATGGTTCTAATCGGGTTGCTGGGTGGTGTGGCTCGAAGGGCCTACTTCACACTGTATCTCAATCAATAAACTTAAATTGTCATGTGTAGGTTAGTAGTAGAATTTGGGAACAGTTGATGGGAATTTGGGGAGAATTAAATAGGATTATTGTAAAATCATGGTTAATGTGGACTTAATGGGACAAAGGGTCTGATTCCATGATATATAACTCTGAGATCACAAATCAATGACCAACAAAATATACTTACAAAGTGTGGCTGTTGTAACGATGTAGAAAAGAATTTACAACTTTTCAATTGTCATTATTCAAAGATGATGTTAAACATTAGAAATTCTGCAGATGATGACAGTCCAGAGCAACACACAGAATGCTGGAGGAACTGAGCAGCTCAGGCAGCGTCAATGGAGAAGAACAAACCGTCTGCGTCTTGGGCTAACACCCTTCATCAGGACATTAAGTACATCATAAATAATTTGCACAATTAATTTATCTTTGATATAATCCCTTATCATCCTATTTTTGAGTTGTGTGGATTTGTTTTATCAAGAATAATGTGATGCAGTCTTTTCTGTTTCTGGGCAATTGTGTTATTTACTAATACATTTATTTTAATAGAATATATTTCATTTTTGAAGGTTTAACATTTTAAACGTGATTCTGTGCTATGGCAGTAGAACTAATAATCAGTTTGTCTGTTTAAGGCAAGAAGTGAAAAATCAGAAACTCGGCTATGGTTTCCATTCCTGATGCTGTCTAATACCTGTAATATCTGTTGAACTTTGTGTGTGGATGCAAGTGGCTTTTGCTATGTTGGTTCAGATGTGGAGGAGTTAAAAAAGCCTTAACTTTGGCAGGCAGTCAGAAAAGGAAGGGGATTTTGTATCTGGATTAGAATCAGGTTTATTATTACTGATGTATGTTGTGAAATTTACTGTTTTGTGGTGGTAGTACAGTGCAAGACATAAAAATTACAATGCTGTAAAATAAACTGTAAAGTACAAGAGAGGAGCGATGAAGTAGAGCATGTAGCTCATTCAGAAAGCTGTTTCCGGGAGTGGGGGGAAGAACCTGATATTAAATGATTGAGTTTGGGTCTTCTTGCTCCTGTACCTCTTCCCCAGTGGTGGTGGTAAGTAAAGACTTGTATTGGTGTTAGTTTGTCCCAGATGGTAAGGGTCCATGATGATGTATGCTGCTTCCTACACTGGGGAGTATCAAGCTTGTGATGGAACTGACTGAGGTTACAACCCTCCACAGCCTCTTTCAATCCTGCACATTGGAGTTCCATACCAAGCGGTGATGAAACCAGTCAGAATATTTCTGTAGAAACTTGTAAGAGTATTTGGTGTCATGCAAAATTTCCTTGTACCTAATGAAGTAGAGCAGCTGTTATGCCTTCTTTGTAGATAAGACCATAAGACATAGGAGCAGAATTAGGCCATCTGGCCCATTGAGTCTGCTCCACCATTCAATCTTGGCTGATCCTTTTATCCATCTCCTCCTCAACCCATTTCTGGCCTTCTCCCCGTAACCTTTGATGCCATGTCCTATCAAGAACCTATCAATCTCTGCCTTAAATACACCCAATGACCTGACCTCCACAGCTGCATATGGCAACAAATTCCACAATTTCACCACCCTTTGGCTAAAGAAGTTTCTCCACATCTCTGTTTTGAAAGGGTGCCCCTCCCTCCTGAGGCTGTGCCTTCTTGTCCTAGACTCTCCCACCATGGGAAACATCGTTCTCTGTCTAGGCCATTCAACATTTGAAAGGTTTCAATGAGATCCCCTCGTCCTTCTGAATTCCAGTGAATACAGACCCAGAGCCATCAAATGTTCCTTGTATAAATCTTTCATTCCTGAAATCATCCTTGTGAATCTCCTCCTGGACCCTCTCCAATGCCAGCACATCTTTTCTAAGATGAGGGGCCCAAAACTGTTCACAATACTCAAGGTGAGGCTTCACCAATGCCTCAGCATCATATCCTTACTCTTGTATTTTAGACCTCTTGAAGTTAATGCTGTCAAGGCATTTGCCTTCCTCACCACTGACTCAACCTGCAAGTTAACCATTAGGATGTTCTGCACAAGGACTCCCAAATTCCACTGCATCTCAGATTCATGAATATGTTGGACTCAAGATCGATCCTCTGAGATGTTGATGCCCAGGAACTTGAAATTGTTCACCCCTTCCACTGCTAAACCTGCAATGAAGATTGGTGTGTGTTTTCTACTAAGTCTGTTGAATTAATTGTTAAACAGCAGGGACAAATTGTCACTGGACCATTTTATTGCATGACTATGATGGATTAAAAGAGGACTGGATATTTCTGAATGCATCATGTTCAGTATATTAGTAGGAAAGAAAGAAAGTGGGGTTGCTTTTCTAATTGACTATGATATTATGGAGTTGAAGAGAAAAGGTTCTTGAGACATAGGGATAGAATCCACAAAGTTATAGTTAAATAGCACGAAGGGGGCTGTCATGCTACTGGCACTATTCTGTAAGTTAACAAATCGTGCAAGGGAGATTTAGAAATCAAGCTGAATGGAAATTACTGTTGTGCTAAAGGAAGCAGTATAGGGGTTAGTGCGACACTTTACTGTGTCAGTGATCAGGGTTTAATTCCCACCAGTGTTTGTAAGGAGTTTGTATGTTCTTCCTGTGACCATGTGGGCTCCCTCTGGGTGCTCTGGTTTCCTCCCACAAACCAAAGACCAACGGGTTAGGGTTATTAAGTTGTTGTCATGTTATGTTGTCACCGGAAGGATGGCAACACTTGCAGGCTGTCCCCAGCACATCCTGGGACCGTGTCGCAAGTGTTGCATTTTTCACAAATGGAGGAGATACAACTCACACAAAATGCTGGAGGAACTCAGAAGGTCAGGCAGCATTTGTGGAAAAGAAAGAACAGTTGACGTTTTGGGCTGAGACTTCATCAGGACTGGAAACGAAAGAAAAAGAAGCTGGAATAAGAGCATGGGGGAGGGGAAAGAGTAGAAGCTCAAAGGTGTTAGATGAAGCCATGTGGGTGGGGGAGTGGGCATTCACTGGTACAAAAGTTGGATGAACTGAGCAGGTCGGGCAGCATCCGTTGAAATGAGCAGTCAACGTTTCGAGACCTTCGTCAGGTCTCGGCCCGAAACATTGACTGCTCATTTCAACTGATGCTGCCCGACCTGCTGAGTTCATCCAGCTTTTGTACGTGTTGATTTGACCACAGCATCTGCAGTGTACTTTGTGTGGGCATTCACTGGTCTGTTTTGGGCTATATCCACCACTTTCTGTTTCTGGGCATTGGTGTTTTCATACCAGACCATGATGCAACCAGTTAGGAATACTCTGTGAATCTATAGAAGTCTGTCAAAATTTTTGATGACATGTCAAATCTATAGAATCTTCGAAGAAAGTGGAGGTGCTGTTGTTGTTTGTTTGTGATGGCACTTACATGCTGGTCCCTGGATAGATCCTCTGATACACTGATGCAAAGGGATTTAAAGCTACTGACCCTCTTCACCTCCATTCCTCTAACACTGCTGATGGATTTACAGTTTCTTCCTCTTGGAGTTGATAATCAGCTCTTTGGTTTTGCTGACTTTGGGTGAGAGGTAGTTGAGGCACCACTCAAAAAGATTTTTAATTTTCCTTCTACGTGCGATTTCAATACCACCTTCAATTCGGCCAGCAGCAGCAGACTTAAATATAGCATTGGAGATGTACTTAGCCACACAATCATAAGTATACAGTGAGTAGAGAGGGGTGATGAACATTCAACCCTGATGGTGAATGTGGTGAGGATGTTGTTGCCAATCTGTGCTAACTGGGTCTGCCAGTGAGGATTACAACTACAGAACTGTTTGCTTGATCACACTGATGTCAAGAGCCTTTTGAATTTAAGAAAGCTATAATCTGTTCCATTTTTAGAATTTATTTTGGTAGTTAAGCTTATCAAGTGAATTTGTTTAGAATGAATTGGTGAAGAGATTCTTAAACAACAAGTTGAATTGTAGCAGATGTGTTTCTGCTGCATGCATCACCCGATCTCTCTTTCCATTACTCGATGACAATGAAAATCGGATGAGAAATGTGGAATGGGTGGCCAATTCAATTTAATCTGCCTTGCATTCCTTTCCAAGTTAATAGACCTAGTGATATTTTGAGGTGCAGTTTAATAAAGAAAACATTATTTGCTTTCAGCAAGTATCCTAAAATCGTATCAACAGCTAGTCGTGTCCATTATTTTGTGAGCCTTTGTAGAACATGATGTAGAAGTGTTGCTGACTACCTCAAAGGCATAACTGATACTTCCTGTTGTTATTTCTTCATAAATCTTAGGTGATCATATAGTTTATTACTCTAATTGTATATTTTGAAAGTCTGAGCTAAACTAAATCATTTTGAAGTCTATTTTCCTTAAGTTTAGTAGGTACAGTATCGGAATATTTTGCTTAGACACTAGTAGCATGCACAGGAAATGAAATGAAATTGGAAATCTTTGAAAAGCTGTGATAAGAATTTATCCTTAAAGTATTTATACAGTACCAAGTACTTGAAAGCATTAATCATATGATATACAAAAAATTATTAATGGTAAATGGCATTGAGATCTCTTTGAAACTCCTGGTTTATTCTGATTCAATGATATGACATTAGCAGCATTCTTTTTCAAACCGTGCTCAAAAATAAATTCTGATAACTGAAATTCCAGGAGTGGAACAGAAGTTATTATGAACTTGACATTCTTTGTGAACGGTTAGCTGCTTTTACTATCTTCTCCAAAGGCTATTCTGGACAAGGTGCTTAATGGCTACTATGTGGATGAATAAACTCCAGAGATGAATCCCTATGCACAGACCAAAATTCTTTTTCTGTAAACATGGTGTTGGTTTCCAAAATAGGGTTTCTGAAATGTGATCTGTGAGTTGACATTCTGAGCCTAATAAATACTGAATTTGAGAGGATTTAGAGGAGTAATCCCATTTAGAATGATTTTCATTTGCAGTTAATCCCAGCCTCTATCCCTATAGTGTTAATGTATATTTGTGCAATGTCACTATGGATACTCTGATTTTTAATCAAATTGATGGGCTATATTTATGATGGAACTAGAATGGCACTTTCTCCAAAGCAGTATTTGGATAGTGCATTGAAAACATTTAGGGTAACAATGGTTGTTGATATACTAATAGATTTTAGTTAGGTTTCCAACACTTAACTAAGTGAAGAGGAAATGCTAATAGAAGGTTAACTTTGTATTATCATGGAACATGTTTTTCCCATTGATGCAATACAAAAGTTTAAAAAGAAGTCCTTGAATGCCACAGGAGCCTTATAGGGAGTATAGACGCTGCTGATTAAAATATGTTCTGGGAGCCAGCCATCCAGACCAAAAGGTTTCCAGGTCCAGTTGTGAACAGGCAAGAACAAGATTAGTCACAGCCTTCAATATCAGGTTTCAAAGAAATCGATGATCATTTATGGTTAACTCGCCGTGTTGCACAAAAGGTTCTGACTTGACCTGCTCATCTGACCTGGAACTTCTAGTGGTCAAATATATCTTTGCCAAGGGAGTTTTCTTCCATCATCCTGTAGTGGTGTACATTCCACCTCAGGCCAATAGAGGTGAGCAGTGTAATCAGCAGGCACAAAACTGCACACCATGATGCCTTCTCTGTCATTGTGGGAGATTTCAGTCTGGCCATTTTGAAGCAGTATTTGAACATTACCACCAACATTTCACTGTGGAACCAGAAGAGTCACCACACTTGACCACAATTTTGCCACCATCAAGAATGCTTACTGTGCCATCCCACACACACTTTTTGAAAAGTCCAATCACCTGCCTGTACGTCTGTTCCCAATGTATAGGCAGAGACTAAAGACCACAGCACCAGTGGTGAAGTCCAAGAAGGTCAAGGAAAACAGAGGAACGTTTATAGGACTGCTTTGAGTCGGTGACTAGACAATATTCAAAGATGCATCTTCAAGTCTGAATTGAATATGCTGCAGTTGATATTGATACTGACTTCATCAAGACCTGTGTGCCATCAGGAGCATACCGGCCATACCCAAACCAAAAACCATGGATGAACCAGGAGATTCGTAGTCTGCTGATAGCTGGATCTATGGCGTTCAAGACCAGTGATCTAGAACAATACAAGAAATTCAGCTATGATTCATGGAAGGCTATTTTAAGAGTGAAGAAACAATTCTGATTGAAATTAGAGATGGAATCAGATGCCTGTCAGCACTGGCAGGTTTGCAGGCCATTACTTCCTACAAAGTGAAACCTAACACCATGGATAACAATGATGCTTCACTCTCAGCTAAACTCAATGTCTTTTATGCATGCTTTGAAAAGAGAATAAAACTACTCCTGTGTGAATCCTGCAGCATCTGGTCACTCTGTGACCCCTGTCTTGGAGGCAAATGTCAGAAAAGTTTTCAAGAGCATGAACAAGATATCAGGCCCTAATGCTGGATCTGGACCTGCTGCAATTTGCCTATCGCACAACAGGTCTACAGCAGATTCATTCTCACTGGCTCTCCACTCAGCTTTGGATCACCTGGACAATAGTAATACCTATGTCAGGCTGCTGTTTACTGCTTAAAGTTCAGAGTTCAACACAATTTGATCCCCAGTTCTAATCAGCAAGTTCCAAATCCTGGGCCTCAAATGCCTCCCTCTGCAACTGGATCCTTGATTTTCCTCACCGAGAGACCACAGTCTGTGCAGATTGGAAATAAAATCTCCTCGCTGACAATCAACACTGGCACGCTCAAAGATGTGTGCTTAGCCTACTGTTCTACTTTTTCTCTACACCCATGATTGTGTGGCTAGGGCACAGTTCAAACACCATCTGTAAATTTGCTGATGACACAACTATTATTGGCAGAATTTCAAATGGTGATGAGGTAAACAGGAGCAAGATAGATCAGTTGGTTGAGTGGTGTCACAACACAACCTTGCACTCAACATCAATAAGACCAAGGAATTGATTGTGGACCTCAGGAAGGGGAAGTTGAGGGAACCAGCCCTCATTGAGGGATCAGAAGTGGAAAGGGTGAGTACTTTCAAGTTCTTGGGTGTCAATATTTCTGAGAATCTAGCCTGGGCTCAACATATTGATGCAGTTTTAGTGAAGGCATGGCAGTGGCTATATTTCATTAGGAGTTTGAGGAGTATTTGTATGTCACCAAAAATGCTTGCAAGTTTCTATCGATGTACAATGGAGAGCATTCTATCTGGTTACATCACTGTCTGGTATGAAGGGGCCTCTGCACAGGATCAGAAAAAGCTGCAGAAGATAGTAAACTAGCTAGCTCCATCATTGGCACTAGCCAGTTGAGGACACTGTCAAAAGACGATGCCTCAAAAAGGTGACATCTATAAATCACCCAGGACATGCTCTCTTCTCATTGCTACCATCAAGCAGGAGGTACAGGAGCCTGGAGACACAACTCTTCATGAACAGCTTCTTCCCCACTGCTATCATATTTCTGAATGGGCAATGAACCCATGAACACTACTTACTTTTTTCTTTCTCTTTTTGCACTTAGTAAATACTGTATGTACTTACTGTGATTTATAGTTTTGTTACTATGTATTGCAATGTTCTGCTGCCACAAAGCAACACATTTTACAACATATGTGTGGTGAACTACATATACCTGTCTGGACATGCCCCCTGCTGACTGCTCCTGTGGCCCCTCCCACTGACAGTGGCTCCTCCCACAGACCCCGGTATAAAGGCGATTGAGGCCTGAGCCCGGCCCTCAGTCTCCAGGATGTAGTATGGTGGTCAACTACTGCTTGTTCTTTCTTCCAGTCAATAAAAGCCGATATCTCGCCTCACGTCTCAGAGAGTTATTGATGGTGCATCAATATGCCAGTGATATTAAACTTGATTCTGTTTGTTTTTAATATTAGCATTTTTTTAGCAGAGGTCTGTTTCCATTATACCAATTTAATAGTTATTTAAATTTTTTTCTTGAAGTTTCTCGTGGGCACTTTCAGTTCAAGATGTGATCAGTTGCTTGATGATAAAAACGTTGAGATTTTTATTTTGTCACTTTTTGATAGTTGGGCATTGCTGGTGCGGCAGGCATTTATTGCTCAACTCTAATTGCCCTTGAAAGGGTAGTATTGAACTGTTGGTCTGAGCAGCTGTAATCTTCTTGACACTGTTGGAAAAGAAACTTCAAGATTTAGGTCTAGTAAAGAAAAATGCATTTCCAAGTCAAATTTTGAAATTTAGGTTTCCAGTACTTCAAGTATATGTATGAATAAGTGCATAGCATTAGTGTTGCAATATTCAGAAGAAAAACAAATTAATTATATTATACAAAATTAGAAAAGGTACATGATTAAAATAAAAATGTTCATTAAGCAATTAATGTGCAAGCAACTGAGCTTTGGAATATAATGCTGATTTTTATGTGGAGAAGTCACTAAATGGATCAGTTGTATTGGGAGGAATGGTTGGATGGGTTAGACCTGTCTCTGCTGAAGTTCAGAAGGGCGAGTGAAACATGCAAGGTTCTGAGAGGGCTTGAAATGGCAGAATAGAGCAGATGTTTCCTTTTTGACCAGGATTTAGAAATAATTTTTACAGTTTATAACTTAGGGTGCAGAAATTATTTTTCTCTCAGAGGTTTATGGTGCAGTAGTTCAGAACTCCTTACCTCAAAGGGCTGTGGAAGCAATCTTTGAATATTAAGTAGATTTAAGATGATAAACAAGGGTGTAAAGCTTATCAGAGTAGGTTTGAATGCATAGTTGAGCTTATAATCAGGTCAGTTTGAGCTTATTGAATGTTGGAGCAGGCTCGAAGGGATGTTGCTCCTAATTCTCATGTACGAGGGGTAAGAAATTTTACAGTAGCTGTAGTACTTCTGTTTGGACCACACCAGGAGCACTGAGAGTGGACCTGGGCACCACTCCTCTGGAAGGATATACTGATCCATGAAGGAATGTAATGTGAATATACCCAGAATGATATTTGAATGGAAATATGTTGATAATGCCTGATAACTGTATAAGGTGGTGGCATCAAGTGCTTTGAGTGATTTGGAACTGCATCATCCAGGAAGATAGAGAGTTTTCCATCACTTCTTCTGACTTGAGACTGTAGATAGTGAAATGTTCAGGGTATGAGGGGATGTAGAATCCCAGTCTCTGACCTACTGGTTGTTGATAGTTTAGGACTTGCAATGGTAATATCATCAAACATTGGGTGGTTAAGCTCTCTTTTTGGAGGTGGGCATTGCCTAGATTGTCTGCAAGTAAGTAGAATGCTTAAATCCTGACCAACATAATTAAACTTGCCTCCACTGCTTTTCCTTTTATCCAAGTATGTCTGATGTGCTCCATAAAAAATATGCTAGAATGGTGCAAATGGAGTAACTCTCCAACCCTACAATCCCCTCAGCTAAATTCCTGGTCTCTGATCCTTCCTCTTTAATTTCCATAGCAGAGCAAGAGAAGTCCCTGATATAAACAACAGGCAGGTTGAAAGGCACAATGTTGATCGGTCTTTCTTGTTGTATTGCTGCCCCCTACTACTGCCGGTTCCAGTGCAACTGAACCTTGGGTGTAATGGTAATTCGATGTGAAATGATACAGAAACTGCTAAATAGGGCATGTAACATCACAGGAGAGAGAATCAAAGTTAATGTCTCAGGTTGAAGGTCATTAGATAATGAAAGTTCATTGATCTGATATCTTATTTGTAGATTGGATTGTATCCAATTAAACTAGAAGCTCTGCCAGCTATATTTTGGGGCATATTTGTGAGCTCTGACCAGCCTGAGTTAGCATATCCTGAAGGCCACTCCCCAAACCATGAGCTGTCAATAGACCTATTGAACAATTACTAGATATCTTAGATTAATAGAAGTTTTAAAAACATTTGGGATATGTTTTAATGACTTTGTGGAAAAATGTATAATTTATTTAACACAACTGATAAATTCTTCAAACTTAGTACAATTTCTAGTTCAGCAACAATATTCAAACTTCAAAGGTCACTTTAGATTCCCTAAACAAAGCTGAGAGGCTGAATATGAAGTGTGTCTCGTGGACCATGTGCTGAGATATGTTATTATCAGATTCCCAGTGCATTCCTGCATGTTAGCTACAAAGCAGTGGTGTGGAATTCAGGAATGCATTTGCCTGTAAAGAGGAAATAGCCAGTTGATCTCTTGTATACAAAGAAACATTTCAGCACACTGTTTCTCCATAGATGTTGTCTGTCTTGCTGCTCATTTCCAGCATTTTCCACTTTATGTCAGGTTTCTATTAATTGTATCTATTACCTAACTGGTGCTCATTAATTGCCTCATGGGATCACAAATAAGAGAAAATCTGCAGATGCTGGAAATCTGAGCAACACACACAAAATGCTGGAGGAGCTCAGCAGGCCAGGCAGTATCTGTGGGAAAAAAAGTATAGTTGATGTTTCGGACCAAAACATCAAGGGTTTTTTCCCCCATAGATGCTGCCTGGCCTGTTGAGTTCCTTCAGCATTTTGTTTGTGCTGCCTCATGGGATGTTTGATTCGTATCAGTGGCCTTTCACTATCTAACGGTCATTGGCTTGAGACATTCACTCTTTCTTCAGTGATGCTGCAAGACCTTTAGTGTATTACTAGCATTTTTGCTTTGGTATTTAATGCACATGGACACAGAATCAAGTGGTTATTTGTGCCACTGTATCCTCACTGTTGCAGCCTACATTCATTGTCCATAGTTCACTATCCTTTTCAGATCTTTGAAGCATAGCTTGTATAACCCTACTACACCATTCCTACAGTCACACAAACTTCTGCTGTCTTCCATTCAGCTATTTCTATGATTTTCTCCCCCTTGTAATTCCTGGGATTTTATTTACATGATCAGTCTTTGCATAGGAATTGCCCTCCATTGATTGGGGATGTCGTGACTTTGTTGTCTACACAAGCCAGAGCAGTACAATATGGAGAGCAAGCTGTTGCCCATGCAGCAGGCTCCCTCTCTCCACGTGGCTGATGAATCCAAAGGAATGGCAGAGACCAATAACATTTGGCACCAGCAGTGTTGCAGGAGTTGCCAGTCAGCATTGAACTTAACGTAGGACTACCTTATGGATTCCAGCTCAGATTTTCCCTCGGTTTAATCCGAAGTGTTCTGCATGAGAGGATATAGCCACAAGGCAGCGGAGGTTTGAAATCAGAGTTTTCCTTCACTAGGTGAGCTGTTAATCACAGCTGATGAGCCCCATCTGCCTGAGGTGACTGGTTTTAAGTTGCCAGTAACTCGCCTTTGCCCCTTCTTCTGTAAGTAGATGTAGTTTTGCTGAGCTTAGTAGCTGAGCCACACGTGAACGCCAGGAACTGGAGGGTTGTCAGAGGCTAGGCTATCTGAGATGCATGCCATTGGGAATAGTGAGGTTATCCCCACTACTTCCCCCCTCCCCCATGACAATCTTGAGGAATATTTGACTGTATCAAAATGAGCCATTATCAGTGGACCATCCCCATTACAGATGTGACCTTTACAAATCCACGCATTCTGTCCTTGATTAACCTGTGCTTCTTTCAATACTAATTGCTGTCGCTCAAAATATTCTCATTAATTTGTCCACCACTGATATAGAATGATTGGTCTTTTTTTTTTAGTATGTCCTATTTTCATTTTTCACAACAGTACCACATTAGCAGTGTTTTTCCAGATTTGAAGTGTTCATGGTGATTAGTGCTAAACCAGATCTTCTACAAGTTCACTGTCCATTTGCATGTTTCATGGACAATAAACAACAGCTGAATCCTTGTTATTATTTCCTCATAAGCTAAAGAATGCTGATGGAGTAACAAGGTGAACAGAAAAACTGTGTCAAACTAACTCCAGCCAAGATTAAATTGAAAAGCAAATATTTGGGAATTAATTTGGTATTTTAAAGAACATTGAAAAATATTCCTTCTGTTTGAGTACTTATAGTGAAATTGACAGTGCATTCATCATCTGTACAAATGATGAATATCTTCCCAATTCTAAATTTGGATTTTCCCTTACTGTGAATGTAGTTCAAAAAATAGTCCTGACAATCTAAAGGTTTTGCTGTATATTAACATGTAACCATTAAGAATAACTTAGAACGCGATTTCACCTGAGATACATTGCGCACACTTTCACTTGCCATAGTTAATATGTATTCTTTGCAGTGCCTAATATTAAAAAGTCCTAAATGTATGTGTGATAAAAATGTAAAACCAGAGCTCTCTCTTTGCAAGTTCTTGGTTAGGTTTTTCCAATAAAGATTAATTAGAAACTGTCTAACAGTTCTTTGCTTAATTTTTAATGGAAATAAATGACATTGAAGTTGATTATTTGAATATTTGGAAAAATGATCAATTTATCAAAAAGTAGCACATTGAATCAATCCTTGATTATTTCATCAGACACCCAATACTTAATTATTTCTTTTGGCAAAGTCTGTGCACGTACCCAAATACTTTGTTCTTAATGCTCAACAAAAACACAAGGTAGTATCTGACATTTAAACTCAGAACATTATGAACTTGTACTGTATATGCCATGCAACTGATTCAAACAGGTCCCATGTTGGATTTATGTGCTACTGGAGGAATAAAAAGACACCTTCCAAAATCTGAAGAGCAGACAGGTAAGAGAGTTAGACTAACAATATAAATACATTTAGAAACAGAGCTAGTTGTGTTGAATTATACAACACAGGAGGCAGCCACTCAGCCTGTTATTTGTCTAAGAGGTTTGAAATGCTCTGTAGTAACTTCCATTCCCTGCTCTCTGTTAACATACCATTGTTTATTAGCTATTGCTTAGGATTTTTGAGCTGACCTCTAGAATTTGTTCAGTTATTCCTTTTCCCCTCATAAGATGTATACTTGGCTGGTAAGCTGAATGTTCAATGTTCATTCCTAATTGCTCGAGAAGATCGCATTGAGATGCTGTTTCAAGCTGTTAAGACCTTTACATGGTAAAGGCAATTTGATAATGCTACTAAGCAAAGATTTTTCACCAAATGAAGGAATGGTGATCAATTTTGTGCATGGGTATTACATTATTTGAAGAAAAATAGCATTGGATAAACCCAGAGCAACACACAAAATGCTGGAGGAACTTGTCAGGCCAGGCAGCATCTATGGAAAAGAGTAAACAGTCGACATTTTGGGCATGATTGAATAAACCCATTCCGATATGCACACAAAATTGTTTAGATAGCTGATGTATAAAAATGACAGGGGCATTTATTTATAGAGCCTTTAGGGCTTCTGTAATACCCCAAATGGTATTACAGCCAATCAATTACTTTTGTACTGTACATGCTACAATGGAAAAGAGGCACTGGAGGAGACTTGTTTGACTAAAGTCATAAAGGAAGAATAATAAACCTTGCTGAAAGTTATGGGCCATATCCCAGGTGATTTTATTTTGGTTTATTTCACTACCAATTACTTCTGAGTTCTTCCCTCACACCTAGTAGTAAACAAGAAAGGTGTTCGCAGAAATTCATACAGGGAATTCCAGGAAACTAACTATATATTTGTGGGATGAAGACATCAATGTTTTAAGACATTGATTTTTTTTAATCTATGTTAGGAATCTGAACACTGCTGAAAGCCAGAATTTACTGCCCATGGGAAAGCTGCTGTGAGAAATCCCCCAGCTGCAGTCTTCCTGCTCCAGATTATTCCAAAATGTTTTTGAAGAGAGGGTTTCAAGATTCAGATCTAGTGATGATGAAGAACCGGTCAGGTCCAAGTAACAATGTGCAGTTCAGAGGGAACTTGCAACTCCTGCCCATTCCCCACTAATGGTAGAGGTTCTGGGTTTGGAATGTGTTGTCAGACCAGCCTGGGGGAATAATTGCTGTGAATTTTGCAAATGGGGTACACTGTTGCCAATGGTTGATGGGATGTCAGTTGAATCAACTACTTTGTCTCAGGCTGTGTCAAGCTTCTTACCAGTTGCTAGTGCTGCTTCCATTTAGGCAGCTGTAAAGTATGTCATCATTTGCCTGGCTTGTGCCTTGAAGAAGGTGGGAAGACGTTGGCTGCCAGTGGTGAGTCGTTTGACTCAGGATGTTTGGTCTCTGAGCTGTTCTTATAGCCACAGTATTTATGTGGCCAATTTCAGTCATTGACCTTCAGGATAGTGATAATGGTAAAGTGTAATAAAGTCATATGTAGGTGGCTATACTCTTCATAATTTGCTCAAGGTGCTGATTTTCATGGTGTGAATGTTGCTTATCTACCAGTGTCTTAAGTGACAACAAGCTGTATGGGCAGCTTTATTTGCTGAGGAGTGGCAAATCAAATTAAATATTAAGCTCATTAGTGAACACCCCACTTCTGACCTTATAACTAATGAAGCAACTTGTTTAGGCTGATGCTATTGCCATGATAAACTCCTGAAGTGAGGTCCTAATTGATTTCTGACAGACACAGATTTTTTTTCTTGTTTGAAGTATTATTCCAATCACTGATGAAATAATTCCTTTGCTTTGTTTTGCCAAAACACTTGAATGCCATACTGGGTCAAATGTTGCTTTGTCATCAAGGCCAGTCACTTTCACGTCACTCCTGTCATGCAGCTCTTGTGTTTATGAATAGAGAAATCTGCAATGAAGTCTGGAACAGAATAGTCCAGTTGAAACCCTTCTGGGCCTGGGCATCAGGGGTTGGTTATTGCTGAGCAAATGCTCTTGACTATTCGGTTCCATTTCTGTAATGATTGGCAATAGTGTCTGAGTGATAATTAGGCAGATTTGATTTTTTTTTAATGAACAAAACATAAATGGAAATTTTCCATACTTCAGGTAAGAGGCGATACGTTCGATTACAGCGACTTCTATGTTGTCATCAAAGGGTGCCACTGTCCCTTTTAAATGTATTTTTTTATGATCATAAGATTATACTAGACATTAAGAACTTAAAGTACTGCAGGTTTACAAGCAAGTTGCTTGTTGGCAGAGAAACTGAAGGAGCTTTCGATAGTGCTGCTTGCGCCAGAGAGGCTTCGGAGAAGTCAGTGTGCAAAGGAGGCATGCAGTCTAGTAGTGAGTGATCATCTTAGTCACTTTTCTAGTGATTGCAAGATCCTTTTGGACATTGTTAATGTAGAATGCTGCAAGAACGATTCACTGTTTTATTGGGGTACAGTGGGGGAGCTATGAGGACTAGACCTCAAGTTGCAGCGTTGCCTGTTTACAGGACCAGGGGAGAGGTATCGATGCCAGTGCGCTCCAGTGGGGGCAGTGTGGCATGGTGTCCAGGCTGGACTTGGTGTATCCCTCTACCCAATATGCACTCCGCAGAAGACAAGCTGTATTGTGGTCGATTGCGGATTTAGGCAGCATTCATGGATTCAGGGCCTCAAGGCACAGTGTTGTCTGTTTTACAGCCACCGGGAGAGAGGTGTTGATGCTGGTGTGCATCACTGGGAGTGGTGTGGCATTGCATCCAAGCTCTGGAGTACACTGTTTTGTTTAGCTATATTCATATATGGTTGAATGACAATTAAACTCGAAATAAATACTGTTGAGTCAATTCCAAATTTGTAAATGTAGCAGTGTGGTTGGAAGTGTAACTAATTCTGGAGCATGTATTCAGCATGAATGTTTTGAAATTGTCTGGCCCTATGGCATTTGCTTCAGATGTTTCTTTATATCATTTAGAATTTTGTGAATTGGCTGAAGATTGACCACTGTGATGTTGGGAACCTCAGGAGGGATCTAAGATTGTTCACCTACTCCAAACTCTTGGCTGAATGCAATTACAAATGCTTTAGAGCTTGTGGTGCCATTTTGTACCAAGCCATGCATCTCTGAGGATGGTCTGTATTTGGTACCATGTTCTTCCATTAGCTGTTAAATTGTTCACCATATTCACAGTTAGATGTGTAAGACTGTAGGGCTCGATCTTGTATGTTGGTTGTGTGTGCTCTGTTTGGTTGTTTAGCATTCAAGCAACTTTGCTAGGCTGATACCTCAGCATTTTTAGCAATTTCTTACACTGTTCTCAATATGCCTTTCATCCCTTATAAGCTTTCATAGCATGCAGGGATTTAGAATTTTTCACCAACTGAGTTTGTCTAGCTGTTAATTTAGAAACACAAAGCAATTTCTTCTGAGTTAAAGTACAGGTGGCTTCCTGGATAGTCAGTAGAAGGGGAAATGTGTACAGACAGTTTATGGTCTCAGTTTTGGCAATAAAGAAATCCATGAAGTTATTGCACATACTCGGACACAAAGGTGGAGCTGGCAGTTGACCTGAGAGCATTTCAGACTGTCCAGAAAGAAAAAAAAACTATTCCTTGTGATCCTCTCTAAATATCCTCTCTCTCACATTAGACTTGTATCTTCTTGTTTTAGTAACTCCAGTAGGGGGGAAGAAAGATTCTTGCTATCTACCCTGTTTGTCTTACATAATTTTATATACCTCTGTCAGGTCATTCCTCAACCTCCTTTGCTCCAGGAAGAACAAGCCCATCATGTCCAATCTCTCCTTATAACTAAAACCCTTAAATCCATGCAACATCCTGGTGAATCCCCTCTGTACTCCTTCCAGTGCATTAAAATGTCACCTTAAGTATGTAGACATGGCAATATTTCTGTGGCTCGAATTCCATGGGTGTGGTTATACTGATTTAAAAGGAAACACTGAATGGGTTAGGACATTATTCCCTGAAGTATAGGAGAGAGAAGGGGGAGATCTTAATTAAAGTGTATAAAGTGTACAAAGTTATGAGGGGTATAGATGGGTAAATACATGCAGGCTTTTTCCTGATGTTGTGTGAGACTAGAATTGGAGCTTCTGTTGAAAGGTGCAATATTTACTGGGAACCTAAGAGGGAACTTCATTTAGAGGATGGTTTGAATATGGAACTAGCTTCCAGTGGAAAAGGTAGATGAGGGCTCAATTGCAACATTTATGAGAAGTTTGGATAGGTAACTGGATGGAAGAAGTATGGAGGGCTATGGTTCTGGTGCAGGTAGATGGAACTAGGCAGAAAAAGAGGTAGGTGTAGACTTGATCAATGGAAGAGCCTGTTCTGTGTTTATAGTACTCTGGTTCCATGACTCTTCGGTTAGAATTCTTTTTCATGCCCCAAAAGTTAACTTCTGTAAATTAAACTTTAATCCAAATTGAAAACAGATTGCATTAAATAGATGATGGACATAATAAGAGATTGAATTGCATTGCTGCATAATCATGAGCAGAATTTTAACTTGTCCTTAGTCTAACTTAATGAAAAATGTAACATTTTAAAGTGAAGACTATTTTAAATTCTATTCATGTCACAGATTTGGAGAGCCCCACTGTCTTTGAAAGGGAAAGCCATTGTGAATTGGCAGTTGAAATAGATTTATGATAATTCCTTCATACCAGCTTTCTTGTTGAAGAGGAAGAAAATGGTCAGAGAAGTCTCTATTTGCATACAATATAAATTAAGATCACCTTCTCATATCCAGCTTTCTGTGGAACAAAGAGTAAAGAAAGGTTAGGGTCACTATTCCCTCTAAGCTCATGGGTGCGTGGCTGTGCAGTAACTGTGCACTTAGCCTTTATTGTCACACTGCTGGAATAAAGACAGGCGAGAAAAGATTTAACAACGTGAAAGATTTTCTTTGTACTGTATTTCATTATACCCTTCAATTAATAAAAAAAATTAAAAGTATGTGATTTTTCAATTTTCATTCCAAATAGTATGCATCTTACAAAAAAAAATTAAAGTGACATGCAGTTTTCAGGCTGTGTTTTTAAAAATTATTTATATATAAAATTCTGCTCAGAGCAATGGTTGGTCTGCACAGTTGTTTAAAAAAAAAAGAGTTGGTTAGAGTTGATACGTATTTCTCAGATACAGCATATGCTTTTCAGCCTGAAGTATGGTCACTAACAATGAAAAATGAAGGACCATTCCATCTATCCCATTAAAACCTAGGTTTTTAAATGTAGCCCATGAATGGCCTGGCAGCTTGAAACAAGCGGTGAAACTTCAAACTCCGTAGATGCGAACAAGAATCATAGAAATCATAGAAAACTTAACATAACTGAATATGGATTCAGAGAATAAGGGCCACTTAGGGAATGGAGGTCATTGATTAAGTTGATATTCATAATTGTAGTGAAATCAATCCTGTGTAATAGAAAAAATATAGCATCATACAGATCTTCCAAAGATAACTGTCTGAAACTTGATAAGACAAAAGCATGTGAAATAATAGCCTAAGTCTTGTGTTTGTCATGATTTCATCTAGAAAGATTGTGCTTTATGAAGATTTCTGTGATGGGCGATGCTTGTGTGCATAGAAAGGATCACTGATGCCCGATACAGTTTTGTAGTACAGTATATTAAGCTAGAGTGTTGTACACTTTGGAAAAACGTCAGATCAAATCATCACTCAATTTGACAGGCAGTTTAATTGGTTGTAAATTAACATCTTATAGGGATCATCAGTTTTGTGGATTCATTTTTAATTGTTTATGAGCTCATTGTAACAATTGTATGTGCTTTCTCTGGATTTATAACAACAAAGTTTCTTTGTGGATTGAACAAACATATACACATAAGATACTAGGAACTGAAAGCAAGGCATGTCCTGTTTATTCAAGGCTTCCTCACTACCGCTTTGGATCTTTTTTTTTAATGAGTGGTATTATGGACCAGGGAGCAATAAACAACATGGTATAATCCTAGCTAGATTAAATGCTTTAAAGCATAATTATTGTTCACAAAAAATAAGACTTTTGCACGGTACTGTAGTCATTTTATATATTGCACTGTACTGCTGCCACAAAAGAAAAACAAATTTGCATGACATAAGTGAGTGATGACAAAACTAATTCTGATATGGGTCTCTATTGTGGAATGAGGGTGAGAAGAGGGCATGGAGAGGGAATCATGGTTGGGAAAAGGGGAATGGAGAGGTGAGGGAGTGGGAAGCACCAGAGAGACATTCTGTAATGATCAATAAACCAATTGTTTACGAACAAATGACCTAGCCTGGTGTCTCAGGACTGGGTATGTCTGCGCCCGCACCACCCCCGCCCTAGCTCTCTTTCTCTGCCACCTGTCTCATTCCTCTCCTGCAGCACGTCACCCTCACCATTCCCAAAATCCTTTGCTCCCACCAGATATATAAACTTGTTCTCTGCTCCATGTTGACAAATATAGTTTTGGGCAAAATTCTTAAGCACTATATATATATATATATATATATATATATATATATATATATATATGTAAAACATATTCATCTCCTTTGCAAGTTTTCATGTTTTATTGTTTTACAACATTGAATCACAGTGGATTTAATTTGGCTTTTTTGACACTGATCAACAGAAAAAGACTTTTGTGTCAAAGCATATTTCCAGCATTTCATATATGTGAGAAATTCTGCAGATGCTGGAAATCCAAAGCAACATGCATAAAATGCTGGAGGAACTCAGCAGGTCAGGCAGCATGTATAGATGTGAATAAACAGTCAACATTTCAGACCAAGACCCTTCTTCAGGACTGGCAAGAAGTGGAAAGACACCAGAATAAAAAAGTGGGAGAAGGATGATAGATAAAATGTGATGGGTGAAGTCGGGTAGGTAGGGAAGGCAAAGGGCTGCAGAGGAAGGATTCTGATAGAAGAGTAGACTGTGGGATAAAGGGAAGGAGGAGGGGACCCAGCGAGAGGTGGTAGGTAGGTGAGAAGAGGTAAGAGCCCAGAGAAGGGAATAGAAGAAGAGGGAAGGGGGAGGGAAACATTTCTTTTACCAGAAGGAAAAATCCATGTTAACGCCACCCGATTGGAGGCTACCCAGATGGAACATAAGGTGCAGCTCCTCCACCCTGAGGGTGGCCGCATCATGAACTGACATGTCGGAATGGGAATGGGAATTGGAATTAAAATGTTTGGCTATTGGGAAGTTCTTTTGGTGGATGGAATGGAGATACTCTACAACGTGGTCCACAAATTAATGATAGGTCTTACCAGTGTAGAAGAGGCTGCATTGAGAGTCCTGGACACAATAGACGACCCCAGCAGATTCGCAGGTGAAATGTTGCTGTACTTGGAAGGACTGATTGGGGCCCTGAATGGAGGTGAGGGAGGAGGTGAGTGGTAGGTGTACCACTTTGGCTACTTGCAGGGATAAGTGATGGGATTAGTGGGGAGAGATAGATGGACAAGTGAATCACTGCGAGAGTGATCCCTGTGGAAGGTGGGAGAGGGGAAGTGGGAGGGTGGTAGGATCTCTTTGGAGATCGTGCAAGTTGCAGAGAATGATGTGTTGCTCATGGGGTGGTAGGTAAAGACAAGAAGAACTCTACCAATGTGAAGGTGACAGGAAGATGGTGTGAGTGTGCATATTTGGGAAAAGGAGGAGATGTGGGCAAAGGCAGTGTGAATGGTGGAGGAAGGAAAGCCTGGTCCTTTCAAGGAGGAGGACACCTCTGATGTCCTGGAAAGGAAAGTCACATCCTGGCAACAGATGCAGTGGGGATGAATGAACTGAGTAAAGAAATAGCATTTTTACAGGAGACAGGGTGGGAAGAGGTATAGTCAAGACAACCATGGGAATGGGTAGGTTTATAAAAGATGTCAGTCAACGGTTTGTCTTCAGAGATGGAAACACAGAGATCAAGAAAGGGGAATGATTTGTCAGAAATTCCAGCATTTTCTGCTCTTAGTTGTGAAGCAGCTGCCAAGTAAATAAATGAACATTACCAACATTTACAGTTCAAAGTAAATTAATTATTAAAGTACATTATGTCACCATAGACAACCTTGAGATTCATTGTTGTGGGCATTCATGCAAAATACAATTAAACAAAAATAAATAAATAAATAATAGATGTCGAGAAGGTAAGATTAAGAATTCTTGAAAGTGAATCCACAGGTTGTGGGACCATTTCAGTGTTGGACTGGGTGAGGTTGTTTTGTAACCCCTTTGGTTTAAAATCCTCATAGTTGAAGGGTAATAATTGTTCCTAAATCTGGTGATGGGTCCTGAATTACCACCTTGATGGCAGCACTGAAAAGAGAGCATAGCTTGGGTGGTGGGAGTCCTTGATGATGGATGCTGCTTTCCTGCGGCATCGCTCCATGTAGGTGTGCTCAACGGTGGGAGGGCTTTACCCATGATGGACTAGGATGCATCCACTATGGCTTTTCCATTCAAGGGTATTGATGTTTCCATTACCAGGCCATGATGCAACCAGTCAATTGACTCTCCACTGCACATCTTATAGAAGTTTGTTGAAATCTTAGATGACATGCTGAATATTTAAAAACTACCAAGGAAGTAAAGGCATTGCAGTACCTTCTTTGTAATGGCTCTTGCATACTGGACCCAGGACAGATCCTCTGAAATAATAACACTGAGGGATTTAAATTTATTGACCCTTCCTACCCCTGATCCCCATTGAGGATTGGCTCATGTAACTCCGGTTTCTTCTTCCTGAAGTCAATAATCAGCTCCTTAGTCTTGCTGACATTGAGTGAGTGGTTGTTGATGTGATTTTACTCAATCCAGATTTTCAGTCTCTCTCCTTTATGCTGATTTATCACAACCTTTGATTTGACCAACAATAATGGTGTCAGCAAACTTAAATAAGGCATGGGAGCTGTGCTTGGTCTCAGTCATAAATATAAAGTGAGTAGAGCAAGGAGCTAAGCACACAGTGTTGTATTGCACCCGATTGTGATTGTGGAGATGTTGGCAATACAAAATGACTGGGGTCTGCAGCTAAGGAAATGGAAGATCCAGTTGCACAAGGAGCTATTGGGAAATGGGTCTTGAAGCTTACTGATTAGTTTTGAGGGGATGATAATATTGAATGCCAAACAGTAGTCAATGAAGAGCATCCAGATGTATGTATTTGCTGTTGACCTATTGTGATGGTAAGCAAATTGGAGTGGATCAAGCCATTCCTCAGGCAAGATTAGATATTTTTCATCACCGGCATCTCAAGGCACTTCATCACAGTGAGTGCAAGTGGATTATATTAAAATGGAAGAGGACTCTTAAGTTGAGGTATACAGTTGCTCAGTGGGTTCTTAACTTCAAGCAAACTCTGTGTTAAATCACTCTTTGCCAGTTTCTTCAAATCTCCATGCTCCTCAAGTTCTTTTGCGGTATTACAGTATTTAGTACTCTGAGTGCTGAGTTAGGTTTTTTGATAGACTGGCTTTGCATTTAATAGTTTTAGTGAAGTAATACTTATGAGATGTGTGTCTCTTGATGCCTCTGTATGAACTCCCTGAACTTCTGTTCTGATAGTTGTTAAAGCTTTTTTTAATATAGTCTATTGAATTTGTACTGAATACTTTTGTAAAATTCTTTCTCAACTCTTTCATGTAATCTAAGCAGTGTTTATTTGTATAAACACGGCAAAGAGAATATACTGTAGGTCTTGTGGGATTCTGCATTTAGGATCAATAACTTTCTGTACTCAGCATTAAAACAGGATACAATCTATTTTACAAGTAGTTTCAGAATTTTGGAATAGACATTATTGGAGAATAGACTGAGCTTTAATATAAATGTTAAGAAGGATGTAGCATTTAACTAATCCTAAAAAAATATTTATTTTTAATTGTGAATGTGTTGAAAATTTAAAAGCCCCCAATTCAACATAGAACATTACAGCACAGGCCCTTCAGCCTCCTAAAACATGCTCTTTAATCCAGGTAGCTTCCTGCTAAATCTCTCCACCCTGTCTAAATCATCCACATACCTCCTATAATGAGGCAACCAGAAATGAACACAATATTTCAAGTGTGGTCTAACCTGCAAATTATAGAATTGCAGCATTGCCTCGCAGCTCTTGAACGCAATCCTTCAACTAATAAAGGCCAACACACCATATGTCTTCTTAACAACCTATCAACTTGTGTAGCAATTTTGAGGGATCTATGGTCATGTACCCCAAGATCCCTTTGTTCCTCCACATTGCTAAGAATCCTGCCATTGCCCCTGTATTCTGCCTCAAATTTGACCTTCCAAGTGAATCACTCCACACTGGACTCCATCTGCCACTTCTCAGTCCAGCTTTGCATCCCGCAAATCTCCCGTTGTAACCTATGACAGCTTATGCCATCCACATCTCTACCAACCTTCGTGTTATCTGCATACTTGCTAACCCATCCTTCCACTTCCTCATCCAAATCATTTATAAAACTCACAAAGAGCAGGTATCCTAGAAAAGATCACTGTGGAACACCACAGGTCACTGATCTCCAGGCAGAATACACTCCATGTAAAACCACACACTGTCTTCCATGAGCAAGCCAATTCTGTATCCACACAGCCAGGTTTCCCTGGATCCCATGCTTTCTGACATTATGAATGAGCCTACCTACTTGTGTAACTGGATCCTCTATTTCCCCACTTGCAGATCTCAGTCGTACAGATGGGCAACAAAATCTCCTCTGCAATCACCATCAACGCAAGTGCACCACATGGTTGTGTGCTTAGCTACCTGCTCTACTTGCTTTATACTTATGACTGTGAGGCTAAGCTTAGCTCCAATACCATATTCAAGTTTGCAATTTTGACTTATGCCAAAAATGCTACTTAGTGTTGAGGTCAAAAAGCTCCACTTTCATCTCATCCCACTACAAGACCTTCTTCCACATCTTTTACAGTATCTTCTAAGTGATACTATGTAAAGTCTTTACAGGCAAGGATATGCCTTTTTTATAGCAGTACATAGCAGCAAAACTCTAATATTGCACATCAGTCAGGTAACACTATTCCTACTGTAAAGTATGGTGGAGGTAGTATCATGCTTTGGGGATGCTTTTCAGCATGGACTGGAAATCTGGTCAGGATAGAAAAGTGACTGAATTCATTGGGTTTAAAGGCATAAAGTTTACTTAAAAGTTTAACTACTCTGACCAAATCAGCTGAAATAAGTTTTGCTGATATTGTGAAAGTAATACAGGAATATTTAAAACCAAAACCATTATTGATTAAAGAACATTTTTAGGTTTCATTAGTGGAATCAAAAGGAAAGGGAGTCCATTTCAGCTTACGTGGCTAAATTGAAGAGATAGTCAGCATTGTCAGTTCAATGATGGGCTTGATGATGCATTGCGGGTAATTTAGTTTATGGAATCTGACAAGAAGGCATTCAAAAAGGGCTCCTAACTGATTCACAGCTTGCTGCAATTTCAACTGTTCTTTTAAATGTATCAATGGAAACAGCAGGTGAAGATGCAGTTGAGTTGCAGTCAGGAATGAAAGTGAGCATGACCAAAATTGCAGCGTCTAAACAGAAGCCAGCCTGGCTAAACAAGTTGTGTTACGATTGTGGAGGGGTTCACACACACCAGACCAATGCAGGTGTAAAGGTGAAACTTTTATAAAATACAATAAAATAGGACCCATACAAAGAGCATGCCAGGAAGACAAAAACAGATGGAATAAATGGACTGCACTGGGAAGAGAAGGAGCTAAAAAGTCAAGATACAATTTCAAAAAGAGCACTAATTTGCATGCTGTTGATCAAAAAATCTGATCATGATGAGAGTGATACAGGACTAAGTAACCTTGAGATTTTCAATGTGAAAACAATAGGCAAGCAATGTGGCTTATGTCAGATGTGAACAGCAAATTAATTAAAATGGAATTGGATACTGGCTCAGGTGTTCCAGTTATTCCACAAATAGAGTTTGAATGGCATTCCCAAGATACTAAACTGAAGCTTGCATATATCCAACTAAGAACTTATAATGGAGAAAAGATGACTCCTGTGGGAATGGTATTTGTAACAATGAAATACAACAGCCAATAAGCCACATTGGGCTTGTACGTGGTTTAAAAAAAACAGGGGGGGGGGGTCAGCTTTGTGGGAGGGTGATTTGCTGAGACAATTGCAACTTGATTGGATATCCATCTACTTTGCAGTAGAGTCAACTAAAAGTGAATTAAGAAGGGTACTGGACAATGCCACAGGAGAGTTCAAGGCTGCCATTGGAATGCTCAAACAGACCAAGGGAAAATAGTGTTAAATGAAAATCCCTTACCCAAGTTTTGTATAGTTCTTGTACCATCTGTGGCAAAATAATCAGTGAGCTAGATCCCGTGTAGGCTGAAGGAATTATTTCCAGGGTTTAATGGAATCCATGGGAAATGGCAGTGGTCCCAGTAGCCAAAAAGAGTGCATCTGGCAGGATCTGTGGTTTTAAAGTCCCCATCAACCTAATACTGATCAATACCCAGGATAGAGGATATCTTTGCAAACCTTTCTGGAGGCAAACACTTAAGCAAATTGGATTTAGCTGATACCTACCTATCGTTGGAGATGGAAGAAGAATCCATAGTGTTTCTCACCATAAGCACTCTCAAAGGGCTTTATTGCTATCATAGGTTTATTTTGGAGTAGCATCTGTTCCTGCACTCTGGTAGAAAGCTATGGATTAGGTGCTGAAAGATTGTCCAGGTACTCAGTGTTACCTGGATAACATCATTGTTACTGATGAGGATGACAAGGAACATCTCCAAAATCTCAAGGCATTGTTAAAAAGATTAGGAGATTATGGGCTCACAGTAAGATGCAACAAGTGTAGATTTTTCAACAATGCATTACTTCTATGGTCACACCATTGACACAAAGATATTCAAAGGGACCTGGGAGTCCTTGTGCAGAACACCCTAAAGGCTAACTTGCAGGTTGAGTCAGTAGTGAAGAAGACAAATGCAATGTTAGTGTTCATTTCAAGAGATCTAGAATATTAAAGCAGGGATGTGATGCTTTGGTTTATAAGGTACTAGTGTGCCTTCACCTTGAGTATTGTGAACAGTTTTGGTCTCCTTATCTAAGACAAGATGTGCTGGCATTGGAGAGGGTTTAGAGGAAGTTCACAAGGATGATTGTAGGAATGAAAGGGTTATCTTACAAAGATCATTTGCTTTGGATCTGTACTCGCTGGAATTTAGAAGGATGAGAGGGTATCTCATTGAAACCTCTCAAAAATTGAAAAGCCTAGACAGTGTAGATGTGGAAAGGATGTTTCCAATGGTGGGGGAGTCTAGGACAAGAGGGCACAGCCTCGGGATAAAGGGGCATCCATTTAAAACAGATGTGGAGAAATTTATTTTGCCAGGGGTTGGTGAATTTGTGGAATTTGTTACCACAGGCAGCTGTGGAGAGCAGGTTGTTGGGTGTCTTTAAAGCAGAGCTTAATAGGTTCTTGATTGGTCATGGCATCAAAGGTTCTGGGGAGAAGGCCAGTGAATAGGGCAGAGTAGGGGTGAAAGAAGGATCAGTCATGATTGAATGGTGGAGTAGACTCGATAGTCCAAATGGCCTAATTCTGCTCCTGTGTTTTATGGTCTTGTTTATTTTATAGTATTCTGTATATACAGTATTGTGCAAAAGTCTTAGGCACCCACGCTTTTTAAATAGGGTTTCAGTTGGTATGGCCTCCACTGAGCTCTGATCTCAACATCATTGAAGCTGCCTGGGATTACCTGGAGAGACAAAAACAAGTGTGACAAGCAAAGCCTGTGGAAGAACTGTGGCAAGTTCTCCAAGATTCATGGAGCAACCTACCAGCCAGTTTTCTTATAAAACTGCATGACGGTGAATTGAGAATGGATGCAGTTTTAAAGGCAAAAGGGGACTCACCAAATATTGATTTGATTTAGTCTTTTACTGTTTGCTGCTCTCTATAATAATTATTTTTGATATTTAGAAGCTTTTCTTTTCATTACTTTTGGAAGTGTGCATACATATATGTGTGTGTGTGTACATAAATATATGTTGAGATGTATTCTATATTGAGTTGGAGTTGATAGCTAAGCAGGGAGGAGTGTTATGTATTTAATATTTCAATAATGTAAATATATTGTTTGATTAAGCATTCTGTGTTTAGGTTATGTATATGTACATGCACAGCATATATTGTCATGCTACTACATCTTGCATGTCTGCCTTGCTCAAAGTAAAAATGAAACTAAGACAAGTTCTCTTGGCATCCTGTCTTTTTGCTTCAATTACTTTTATGTTTTAGAGTTACAAAATATGATATGTGACTCATCTGAGTTTGATGTTTTCTTCCATATTTTAATTCCTTCATGGCCAACAGTTGATGATACCACTGTTGTTGGCTGAATCAAAGGAGCTGATGAATCGGCAGTTAGGAGAGAGATTAAGAATCTGATTGAGTGTTGTCACATAGCAATCTCCCACTTAATGTCAGCAAAACCAAAGAACTGAAATTGGGATCCATGAGCCTTTGCTCATTATGGGATCGGAAGGGAGAGGGTCAGTGATTTAAAATCCTTCGAATTATCAGTAGTCTTCTGTTGCTTCCTGTCATGGGACCAGTGTGTAAATGTCATCTGAAAGAAAGCATGGCAGTGCCTCTACTTACTTAGTTCGTGCAGAGTCCACATTTTATCTATAAGTCTGGCTTCTATAGGTGCACAGTGGTGAGCAATGTTCCATTTAATTTGGTTTTTCCAGCTGCATGGACCAACTGTGGCTCAGAGTATGAATTTTTTTACACGGCCTAAAGACTGCGCGGCATATGATATAAAAGAAAATTACAGTTGCGTGACAGCAAAGGCTAATATTAGCGGGAGCATTTCAGATGCTGTGCATCTGCATACTCACTCATGTTAGAGGGAATGGTGATGAAGAGTATCCTTCTTGCATCTTAGTCTGTGGTATGGAAACACCAGTGCTCAAGAACAGAAAAGCTTACAAAAGGGTGGATACAGCCCAGTTCTTCACAGGAAAATCCCTCCCCACCATTGAGCACACCTACAAAGAGCACTGCTACAGGAAAGCAGTATTCATCATTAAGGACCCTCAACGTCCATGTCATGGTCTCTTGCTGCTACCATCAGGAAGGAGATGTAGGAGCCTTGGGTCCTACAGCACCAGGTTCAGTGACAGGTTTTGCACTTCAACCATCAAGCTCCTGAACTAGCATCTGTAACCCTCTCATGGATTCATATACAAACCTGGCTCGTTAACTAACTCTGCTAACAGCCACGTGACTCAGCGGTGAGAAGGCCACCTTTCATATGCAATATACTTTTAGGGGTTCGACCAAACACGAAAGTTGGGATGTTCGAATTAAGGAACATTGATTGTAGTCAATGTTGTGTAAATACTACCCCATGCAAAGTTATCGTTTGCCAGAAAATTAACTTTGTACACCAGCATAAAATTACAAAGGAGATATATTCACCAAATTTTCCATCTCAAATGAACTGGCTCTCTCAGGAGTATTGGCACTTTCTCCTTGGAGCCATTCATCTGCACAAAACATTTCTTACAACTGGGTCTCTCCTTCAAATGGCACACTGCAACATCTTACCTTGTGCCCCACTCAGCAGCTTCTGCCGAGAGTTCCCAAACCAGACACCTGTCCCTCAGAAATCTGATCCTACCCAACTGTCCCAATCTTCCACTGGGCAGAAAGTTGCAATTGGCTGACACAACATTCCTAAGTTAGACAAGGTGGCCCCTTATCTTTAGCTGAAGCCAAAACACTATTACTAACAGGACACAGTTTGTTTTTGCAAAATAACTGCTAAAAAAAAACCCCTCATAGATAGCAGTAAAAATCTTAACCAGGGTATTACACATGGATATCTTTGCTCACCACAACACTGATCATTAAACACAACTTTTGGACTCACTTTCAAGGACTCTACAACTCATGATTTCAGTTTTATTTATTTATTATTGCTTGTTTCTTTTTGAATTTGCACAATTTATCAATCTTTATATGTAGATTTTTATTGAGTCTTTTCTGCTTCTTTGTTCTACTGTGAATGCCTACAAGAATGAATCGCGGGGTAGTATTTGGCAACATATACATACTTTGATAATAAAATTAACTTTGACATTTGAACTTTCTTAAGTGGAACCTTATCAAAAGTCTTACTAACATCCATAACATTATATCCACTGCTCTACCTTTGTCAATGTGCTTTGTCACATCCTCAAATAATTCAATTAGGCTTGTAAGGAATGACTTGCCTCTCACAAAGCCGTGCTGACTATCCCTAATCAGACAATGCCTTTCCAAATGCTCCTGAATCCTGTCTTTAAGAATCATTAATAATTTGCCCACCACTGAAGTAAGACTCACTAATCTATAATTCTCAAGGTTATCTCTACTCCTTTTCTTGAAAGAGGAATAATATTTGCAACTGTCCAATCATCTGGTACTACTCGACTGACCAGTGAGGATGCAAAGATCATTGCCAAAGTTGCTGCAATCTCTTCCCTCACTCACTGTAATAGCCTGAGGTGCATCATATCCAACCTCGGTGACTGATCTATCCTAATGTTTTTAAAGGTTCCAGCACATTTTCTTATTGTTGACCTTTTCTAAAGTATCTGCCTGTTCTACACTGATCTCACAAACGCCAAGGTCACTCACTGGTGAATATTGAAGCTAAAGTATTCATTAAAGACCTCCCCTATCTACTTCAACTGCAGGTACATACTTTCTCTTCTATCTCTACCCCAAATACCCTCACTCTCATCATCCTCCTGTAGAATGTAAGAAATGCAGAACCAATTATTGTCCATCTCAAAAATAGTATTTTTTTTTAAAAAATCACCTGTTTAGTGATATTGGTTGAAAAATCTTGGACATGTATTCTAAACTCAAGATTCTGCAGGTGCTCGAAGTTCAGAATAACACACACAGAACGCTGAAGGAACTCAGCAAGTTAGACAGCATCTATATAGAGGAATAAACAGTCAATGTTTATTTCTGTAAGTAAGAGTTAAAATCCTTTTCTTTCCTCATGGTATTTTGGAATATTTCAAGAACTCCTGAGAAGAATGATGGAGCTTAGTTTAAAGTTTCATGCAAACAGAAGTGGTGTTTTCTCATGATTTCATTGTTTTTCATCATACATTAATGTGCATTATGTTTGACTCTAATAAACTGCTAATGTAGGGACAAAAGGCCTTGCTAACAAAGCATAGCTAATTGAGATGTTAACATAAACCTAGATAAATGTTGCAGCTGAGCTGTTATGAAGCATGGAGATAAAATCTCGATAGTACTTCATCCTCATGTATCCTCTGTTCAGCTCCTTTTTTTGTTGAACTTCTCTACCCTTCTCATTCACCCTTTAATAACAATGTTTCTTATCTTTCATATTCTTTTACTCCTTGTCATGTCAGGGATGATATGGCTTTAGATTGCAGATATTTTTCAAGATTTTTCCAATGAGAAAACAACAAAAGACGAAATAGTTCTAAAAACACATACTGCATGGTAGGAGTACTGCATGTTATTCATTAAAATCTCAAATTCAAGTTCAATTTATTGTCATTCATGTATACCACCAAATGATATAATGTTCCTCCAGACCAAGGTGCACTTCACAGTACGTATAACTCACACATGTAACACATAAAGTATTATTACCACAAATAAGTTAACAAATAATAAGGTGCATATATGATGTAAGTTTAAAAAGTAAGCAGTATAATGCTCCTGGTATTTTATACATGATGAAATCTAGGTGGTGGCAGGAGTTCAGTGGTCTAGCAGTCTAGGGGAAGAACCTATTTCCCATCCTAACAGTTCTTGTACCAATGCTATGGTACCTCCTGCTTGATGGTGGCAGGGTCAAAGAGGTTGTTGGACAGATGGGAGGGGCCATTGACAATGTTTAGGGCCCTGCGTATGCAGAACTCCTGATATACATCTCTAATGGGTGGAAGACAGACTCCGAAGAACCTCTCAACAGTCCTCACAATCCTTTGTAGGATCTTGTGGTCAGATGCCTTGCAATTCCTGTACCAGACAGTGATGCAGCTGGTCAGGACACTTGATGGTACTCCTGCGGTCATGCATCAGCAGCGTGAACAGCAGCAGCTGACTGTCATCATAACATGTAAAATGGCTGATGTTATGATTTCTGTAAAAGAGCTTAAATAAAAAGCTCCGTCTATGTTTTATGCCCCAACAGGGGGAGAAATTACCAATGGAATAAGACTATCATTTTTCTTTTAAAAATTGTAATGTTGATTAAGGATTTCCAACAAAGGCAAGTCTGACTTTTGCAAATGTTTTCTGATATTGTTCTGAGATACTGAAAAGAGTAAGAAATGCCCAAAGCAATAATTAAAATAAGTATCCTTGTGTGTTCATAATTGTACTTCTCTTGGTCAACAATACCTTTTAATTATTCTTTTAACAATGTTCCGTCCTGTATTTTTGTCCAAATTTGAATTATTTTGTGATGTCTTAATGAGGTACTGTATATAGGAAGTACAGAGAAGGCCAAGTAAGGAACAGAAGGAATGAAGATTTCAAGCAGTAAATAAGATACAGTGGATTACATTAGCAAGTATCACCCTAATTGCTTTCCATAGTAATGCTGTCTAGCTCTTTCATGGGCTTTAGAAAGCTATCATCCTTCCAGATATTCTACACTCAGTGGCCACTATTACATTCACTTCATTAGTGAATATATCTGGTAACCATAAGGGCATAAGATATAAGAGCAGAATTAGGCCATTTGGCTCATCAAGTCTGATCTGCCTGTTCATAACGGCTGATCTATTTTTCCTCTCAGCCCCGAGCTCCTACCCTGCCTCCATATCCCATCATACCCTGATCAATCAAGAAACTATCAACTTCTGCCTTAAATATACATAAAGGCTTGACCTCTACAGCTGCCTATGGCAATGAATTCCAGAGATTCATAACTCTCTGGCTGAAGCAATTCCTTCTTAACTCCGTTCTAAAAGGATTCCTTCTATTCTGAGGCAGTGTCCTCTTGGTTGGTCTTAAATATTCCCACTATTGGAAACATCTTTTCCACATCCACTCTTTTGAGGCCTTTCACCATTTGATAGGTTTCAATGAGGTTACCCCTCATTCTTCTGAGTTCCACTGAATATAGGCCCGGAGACATCAAATGCTCAGCCAACCACGTGACAACTCAGTACCAAAAAGCATGCAGACATGGTCAAGAGGTTCATTTGTTGTTCAGACCAAACATCAGAATAGGCAAGAAACGTGATCTAATTGACTTTGACTGTGGAATGATTATTGGGGCCAGTCAGGGTGGTTTGAGTATCTCAGAAACTGTTGATGTCTGGGACTCTCACACACAACAGTGTCTAGAGTCTATAGAGAATCCAGTGAGCAGCAATTCTGTGGGTGAAAATGCCTTTTAATAGGAGAGGTTAGAGGAGTGTGGCCAGACTGGTGCAAGCTGACAGGAAGGTGACAGTAACACAAATAACTGTGCATTACAACAGTGGTGTGCATAAGAGCATCTCTGAATGCACAGCACATTGAATCTTGAAGCGGATGGGCCACAGCAACAGCAGGTCACCAACGTGCACTCTGTGGTCACTTTATTAGGTTTAAGAGGTACCTATAAAGTGGCCACTGAGGGTATGTTATCTTGTTTCTGCTGTCATGCTGGAACCTGAGTTTTATGTGTTAACCTCCATTCTATACTATACTGTTGTCAGCATACTCCTTTGGATATTCAAGTGGATCTTTGGTTCTATAATTACCTCATGTTGTCAAGGGTATAGTTTGTAGCAACTTATGATGTGTTCATGCAGAGAAGCAATCCTTACTAAAATTTGATCTTATAATGAAAGTCCCTGCTTGCGGTGCAGGACTCCCAATGGTCTCCTTTGCTGTTTTTGGGTCAATTTCAGTTAATGCCAATGTGAAATAGAAGTAACGATTCTGGAAATTCTAATGGGAGATGAAGTGTCATTAACCTAATGGTGTGCTTTCTCTTTCTACCCCAAGAGACACATTCATTGCTGAGTACTTTCAGCTTTAATTCAGATTTTCAATATTTGCATTGTTATATTTTGGATATCTGCCTTTTGAATTTGATATTTTGATGCCATTTCTTACTAAAAGAAACTTTAAGAGGGGATCTAAATGATTCTGTTATGTTTGCCCCTGATTTCAACACAAGACAAAATCTGTTGAGACAATAATGATTACCTATTAATTGTCAAGTGTTGAGTTTTCATTCTATTGTCAAGTACCGATTGCCTTACATGTTGCATCTCCACCCAGCTTTTGCCTAGTGGGAAGCACTCTTACCTCAGAAGCAGAAACTTGTTGATTCAAGTTGCAGTACAGTGATACAAACACAAAATTCTAATACTGCAGTCCAATACAGAGACTACCACATTTTGGATGAGAATTGAGGCCTAGTTTTCTGTCTTAAGCAGTTAAAGATAGGTTGACACTTTTGAAGAACAGTAGTGTCCTGATACAAGTATTACTCTTCAATTACCACATGGGAACATTATGTGGCAAGTATAACTATGATTTTATAGCTGTTTTGAACAATGGCTGATCAACGATTGGGATTGATTGACAAGAACAAATAAAAATAAAACGGGCAAGCAGAGTGGCATTTGTTGTAGTGGAGAGTGTTAGAGTGGTTATTTGAGGCTTTAGCTCTTGGAGACTTCATTGAGGAGAGGTTTGAGTAAGAGAAGGTAAAAAAGCTCTAGGTAGACTTTTTGCAGTTCATTTATTGTTTCCTTCTTTTTATTTACACAGTTAGAAAAACAGGCATGCCAGGCAGGATAGTTGAATGCTTCTCTTGCAGGTTGTGGGAAGGCAGGGAGATCTCCAGACCTCCTGACAACTTCACCTGCAAGAAGCTGCAGCTTCTATTACTCTGTGTTAAGGAGTTGGAGATGGAAATAGATGAATTCTGGATCACTTGGAAGGCTGAAGGGATGATAGATGGGACTTACAGAGAGGTAGTTACAGCCAACGAGCAGGACTCAGGAGACTGGGTGACTGTCTGGGAGGGGAAAGGGATTAGACAGCCAGTGCAGAGTACCCCAGTGGCCAATGCACTCATCAACAGGTATATTGCTTTGGATACTGTTGTGGGGGGATGACCTAGCTGAGGAAAGTCATAGCAATCATGTCTCAGGCACTGAGTCTGACTTTGTGACTCAGAAGAGAAATGGGGAGAAGAGGAGAGCTGTGGTGACAGGAGATAATTTCTTAGAGGACTAGAAAGAAGGTTCTGTGGATGAGAATGGAATTCCCAGATGGTATGTTGCCTCACGACTGCCGGGGTTGGACATTTCAGATTGAGTCCTAAGCATTCTAAAATGGAAGGGTGAACAGCCAGAGATTTTACAAAGTGAGTTCAGGGAGTTTGGTGCTAAGTTAAAGGACAGGATCTCCAGGGTTGTGATCTCAGCATTGCTACCTGTGCCATGTGCTAGTGAGGCTAGAACTAGGAAGACCATAGAGTTTAACATGTGGCTTAGGAGTTGGTGTAGGAGGCAGGCATCACATTTTTGCATCATTCGACTCTCTTCCAGGGAAGGTAGGACTTGGGTATAGAACAGACAGTTTGTACCTGAACTGGAGGGGAACTAATATATTAGCAGGAGTGTTTGCTAGTGCTGCATGGGGGTTGGGGGTTTAAACTAGAATTTCTGGGGGATGGGAACCTGGGTACCAGAACAGTTAGTGGAGTGGGTTGTGGAAACGGATGTTGTTAAGACCTCAGATAAAGTCAGGAATCAAAAGGTTCAGCATGGTGCGACTAGTGTTCTGAGCTGTGTATTGCAAGAAGTTTTGTAGGAAAGACAGTTGAGATGAGATCAACACATGGAATTATGATATTGTAGCCACTAATGAGACTTGGTTGCAGGAGGTGGCAGGACTTGTAGCTCAATATGTCAGTGTTACATTGTTTTAGATGCGACAGAGTGGAAGAGATTTAAGGGCATTACTAGTCAGGGAAAATGTCATGACAGTGCTCAGTCAGGACAGATTGGAGAACTTGTCTTCTGAGGCTTTATGGGTGGAACTAGAAACAAGCAAAGTATGATCATGTTAATGGGGCTATATTGTAGGTGTGGTGAACTAGATATACCTGTCTGACTGCTCCTGTGGCTCCTCCCACAGACCCTGCTGACTGCTCCTGTGGCTCCTCCCACAGACCCCTGTATAAAGGCGACTGTGGGCTGCTGCTCTCCCTCATTTTCCCCAGGATGTAGTGCTGTTTATTCTTCCAGTCAATAAAAGCCAATATCTCACTTCCTAAGTCTCAGCGTGAGTTATTGATGGTGCATCAATAGGCCACCCATCAGTCCATCGAATTTAGAGGAAAAAATTTGTAGGGAGATCACAGACAGTTGCAAGAAACATATGATTGTTATAGGAGGTGATTTTAACTTTCCAAATATTGACCGGGACCTCCATACTATAAAAGGACTAGATGGAATGGAGTTTGTCAAATGTGTTCAGGAAAGTTTTCTTAATTAGTATACAGAAGTCCCTATGAGAGTGTCTGATACTTGGTCTCCTCTTAGGGAATGAAATGGGGCACATGACAGAAGTTTGTGTAGAGGAACACTTTGCATTCAGTGAACCTAATGCCATTAGTTACAAAGTAAATATAGAAAAAGATAGGTCTGGTCTGTGGGTTGAGATTGTGAATTGGTGAAAGGCCAATTTTGGTGGTATCAGAAAGGATCGGGACAGGCTGCTTTCTGGCAAAGGAGTACTTGGTGAGTGGGAGACCTTCAAAAAGTGAAATTTTAAGAGTAAAAACTTGTATGTGCCTGTCAAATTAAAAGGTAAAGGTAAAATGTTTAGGAAACACTGTTTTTCAAGAGATGTTGAGGCCCTGGTTAATGCTTTGCACATGGTAGGTTGTGTCTAACCAATCTTGTAGAATTTTTCGAGGAAGTTACCAAGAAAGTTGATGAAGACAAGGCAGTGAATGCTGTCTACATGGACTTTAGCAAAGCATTTTCTAAAGTCCTGCATGGGAGGTTAGTCCAGAAAGTTCAGTAACTTGGCAGTAAATTGATGAGGTAGTAAATTAGATTAGATATTGGCTTTGTGGGAGAAGTCAGAGACTGTTATTAGATGGTTGCCTCTCTGACTGAAGGCCTGTAATTAATGGAGTGCCTAAGGGATCAGTGCTGATTCCGTTGTTTGTCATCTATATCAGAAAATCTACAGCACAATACAGACCCTTTGGCCCACAAAGTTATGCTGAACATGTCTCTATCTTAGAAATTTCTAGGATTACCCATAGCCCTCTATTTTTCTAAGCTCCATGTACCTATCCAAAAGTCTCTTAAAAGACTCTATTGTATCCGCCTCCACCATTGTTGCCGGCAGCCCATTCCACGCAGTCACCACTCTCTGTGTAAAAAAACTTACCCCTGACATCTCCTCAGTATCTACTTCCAAGCACCTTAAAACTATGTCCTCTTGTGGCAGTCATTTCAGCCCTGGGGTAAAAGCCTCTGACTATCTACACGACCAATGCCTCTCATCATCTTGTACACCTCTATCAGGTCACCTCTCATCCTCTGTCGCTCCAAGAAGAAAAGGCTGAATTCACTCAACCTGTTTTCATAAGGCATGCTCCCCAATCCAGGCAACGTCTTTGTATATCTCCTCTGCACCCTTTCTATGGCTTCCACATCCTTCCTGTAGTGAGGTGACCAGAACTGAGCACAGTACTCCAAGTGGGAGTATTAATGAATCTGGATGATAATGTGGTTGACTGGATCAGCAAATTTGCTGATGACACCATTTTTGGGGGTGTAGTGGACAGCAAGGGAGACTATCAGAGCTTGCAGAGGAATCTGAACCAGCTAGAAAAATGGCAAATGGAATTTAATGCAGATAGATGCAAGGTGTTGCATTGCAGTAGGACCAAACAGGGTAATTCTTAAACAGTGAACAGTAAGGCACTGAGGAATGTGGTAGAACAAAGGAATCTGGGAATATAGGTGCATAATTCATTGAAAGTGGTGGCACAGGTAGATAGGGTCATAAAAAAAGCTTTTGGCACATTGGCCTTCATAAAACAAAGTATTAAGTACAGGAGATGGATGTTATGTTGAAGTTCTGTAAGATGTTGGTGAAGCCTAATTTGGAGTATGGTGTGCAGTTTTGTTTATTTGCCTACAGGAAAGATGTAAATAAAGTTTGAAAAAGTACAGAGAAAATATACAAGGATGTTGCTGGGACTGGAGGACCTGAGTTATAAGGAAAGATTGAATAGGTTCGGACTGTAGTCTTTAGAATGTAGAAGATTGAGAGGAGATTTGATAGAAGGGTACAATTTATGAGGGATATAGATAAGGTACGTGCAAGCAGGCTTTTTCCACTGAGGTTGGATGGGACTACAACTGGAGGTCATGGGTTGAGGGTGAAAAGTGAAAAGTTTAAGAGGAACATGAGGGGAATCCTCTTTGCTCAAATGGTCGTGAGAGTGTGGAACAAGCTTCCAGCACAAGTGGTGCATGTGAGCTCGATTTCAATGTTTAAGAGAAGTTTGGGCAGAACATGGATGGCAAGGATGTCCCTTTCCCTGGAATCAGCATCACAAAGGCTACCTTACTTCAACATGTTCTCTGGTCTTCCCCCCATGTTTTTGTTACAATTGCAGATCTAAACCTCACAGTGGGGTAAAGGAGCACATGGGCACACAGTGGTTTTGACTCAAGCTGCTGATAGATGCACTGACCCCAGGATGTTGGTACACACAACCAGAGAGTAGTGCATCAAAGAGACCTTCTGTCATGCAAGTGGTATTTCTTGCTGTGATGTATTTAGGCCTGAGTAAACACATCACATACAAGTTTTAATTCAGCAATCACAATACCATAGTTGCTGGAACTGGATAATCAAAATCATCTATGTTAAGGTGATTTAAAAATAAATACTTGATACCCATCCGCTATTGATATTCACGAGATTAATGCACATTGCTGTAATCCCCAAAGTGGACCTCAAATTCTGTGGAAATTGATATTGTCATTGTGCATTAATACATTTCAAATAACACTGTGTACAATTTTAAACATTTGAATCCGGTTATATTCTTACAACCTTTGACCTTGGCATCATACAAGTTGATTCTTAATATTAATATTGCATTTAAGGAAGTGTTCCCACATGCAGAACTTAAGTCTACGCTATTACAGAGCTTGGCAAATGCTACATAGCTTTTATTTTACTTAAATTTTATACTGGAGTATTACTTTTGAAGTTAGGGATTCTAATAGCTTAAATATTATAGATTGAAACATGCTAAATTTTTAACTGTAATTAGTCATTAAAAATTAATTAAGCTCTTAGGATTAGAATTGAATGTAAGCAATAATAGCTTATGCAATTTGGTAATGCAGTTTAGAAAATTCCTCCTGGATTGCTATTGGGTTAAAGAAAAAATGTTTTCTAAAATAAATTTCAAAAATCAAACTTCAACCATTTTTATAGCAAGTTGATGCAAATCTTTTGTATAGCTGAGGAAAAATGTCTGTTTGCTAGATTACTATTTTAGAAGCAGAAAATGCTTTGCAAGATGTTTTTGGATATTCGTGTCTCACTGAAAGGGAGATTAAATGGTTTTAATTTTGCTTGTGGTTATGATGGACAATAGGTAGTTTATGGGCTCTATTGTCTCCTTAAGCTAGGAAATCCATACATTTTTTTGACAGTTTACGAGTACTCAGTTTTCAGGTGCAATAAGCTGCAGTTAAATGTCCAGTTAATCACAATTTGCATCAATGGATAAACTGTCATTGTCTCTTGAATGCATATATCATTGCCCTGATTCTTGTAATACGTGAGGAGGACATAGTGCAAAGATGCAAAACAGCATGTGTTGGGAATGACCTGCAGAGCAGGTGAGTCATAATTAGCTGGGGTTGTAGTACAAACTTCACTGATTTAAATACGCAATATTTCAGTAAGATTTTGATAATGTGGAGCTTGCACTGTGAAGTAGTCAGATAATAGGACAGTGGAGTCATAGAGAAATGAATTTGATTCAAATGTGCAAAGTTGAAATCAGTATATTACAATTTTTAAGTTCCAACTTAAGATTTCTTTCATTTTTCACATTTGAATTTAAAAGATTTGTGAGTATTTAAAATTTGATGTTAAACTATCATTGGATGAAGATGCTTTGATCTGATTCTAGTCCCAAATTATTAATGATCCAGTATTTAAATTGCAACGTTCAGTAAGAAACAAAGAAATACATGGCTAATGCAGAAACTAATTTAAATGCTGCACTGGCTAACTCCAGTTTGAGAGTACTGAATGCAATCTCTTGAAAGTAGAAAGATCACGGTAACTATGGGTCACATGTTTTTATCAGCCATAAAGAACTGCATGTGTTTGAAAAATTACATTCATTATTTGGATAAGAAACAATTCATATAGTTGATAACTTACAGGAATTATTAACCTTTTATATATTTAATTATAACAATACTGCTACATATAATTCATGTTGTACTAATTAAAGATAAAAGGTAATCTTACATGTTAATAGAAGCTGATTGTTGAAATGCAATTTTAAATGTGGATAGTAAAGGTTATTAAATAAAATTAATGCAATCTGGCTTTGGTAGAAACAATTGCTCTTGTAGTTTTGGTTTCTACTAGTGTGATGAAAAAATTCAACAGAAAAAGGGATTTCTCTCTTTTCAATAAATGTAAGGAACAATGTTCTGAGCATAAAATAAAGCAATATAAGGTGTCTTAAAATGATGCTGGATATTTTATTGACCAACATACTCACATTCTTGAGTTTGTGAATGATTGATTCAGTTTGATTCCTGTTTTCCTTTGAACACCACCACCATACACTACTAATATGGTCAGGGGGTACTGCTCCTAAGTTAGGAGAAATGAGATTGGGCAGGATTTTCTGATTGTGATTGACAACTCATGTTATAAGTGTGGGTGCTGGATTTGGACTGGATTGTGTCCAGTTCTGCTGTCCAGTATTTGAGTAGAATGAAAAGCTCTAATTAATTCATAAATACAAATGCGTAAGTGCAGTTGTTCAGTTTGGATATTTTTAAAATAGCTCACCTTTGTACTGTCCCTTTACTGAAATAATAATGTCAAATAGTGACAAAATAATTTCAACTCATAGCAAAACAGTTTAGAAGTTTGAGAGCATTGGGTGTGTCTTAATGGCAAGGGGAATGGGAGAAAGGCAGGGTGATAGAAAGAACTAGAATTCATTCCGTAACTTCTGGTTTCTGCAACAGATAACTCATTTGTCTGAACCTTGTTGTTATGTTCTTTTTGTTCCTAAAATTGTATCTGTGTTTGGAAATAATTTGTAGTTTATAATATTTAAAATTCAGAGATCTTTTCTAAATCAGAAATCCTCTGCGAGTTTTAAATGTCTATTAAGAACTATTTGTCTGAGTTTAAATGGGTATCATTAAAAATATAATAAACTGTGTTTAAACTACTGTGTTAGCTGCAAGTATCTCCTTCTTAGTAAAGAGGGAGAACGCACTACTCAAATAGTGTGTGTTGTCAACTAGACTTCGCTGCAGCAACTAGACAGGGAAATAAGCTAATATTTGAAGTGTAGATTGATAAGTATAACATTCCTATAGTGAGGGTATCCATAGATACTTATATCAGACAGGGCTTAAAATCTCCTTTTGAGTTTAGGGCTTTGCGGATAGTAAATCAATACTATCACTCTATAGTTGCTTTATATAAAATAAAGACTCTAGGATATTCCTTTCCTTCTATGACTAAGCTTGTGTTTGTTCAAAAAAGAATCTGACTTTAAGGTAAAGAGATTGGCTTGGTCAAAGATAATGATTGGCAACACAGTTGGTTCCAGTTAATTGGCCCATCAGTTAATCAGAACAGTCGTTTGTTTGGGACAACTCTTAAAACTAATTGTGATAATAGCTGCGACCCCCCTTTATTTACTTGGGACACTATGGTGTTTAACTGGGACAGAAGGCTCTTACCAAACAATTTCGAACTAGTATCAGACGTGTGAACTTGTGTTGCCGTTAGAGTGAACCATTTTTAAGTAGTGTCAGTTGCGTGTGTTTGTGTTTAAAAAAAAAACAGTGATTTTTGTCACTGATAATTGGCGAAAAATAAGCAGTAAGACAATTCAAAACTGTTTTGTTCGCTGTGGTTTCAAGCATTCAGATGACAGAAACGAACAGGAGTGAAAATGAAGCTATTTTGCTACTTCAAAAAATTAGGAACTGTGAAGAGTTTAAAGGTATTGACAATCCTCTTGAATGTTACAATGAAAATGAAGATTTGGAGGATGTAATCGTCAAAGCTTTGTATGAAGGCAGTTCATTATCTACACTAGGCGTCTGCACTGATTTTGTTCATTTACAGTCAATCGAAGAACACACACCAGACACTGGATGGTGATAATTATAAGGAACTAATACACAATGTTACTGTCCTGTTGTATTGGTTGAATTCTAATTTACTCTATATTTCATTTAAATACATAATTCGGTACTTGGTTAAGCAGTTGTTTGTTTTTTTAATACTGTTTTAACTATTTCCATGTAACTTTGGCAAATTAGCACAGCTGTTTAATTTGGCCAAAATGGTCCCAATGTGTCGCAATCCATTGTATAGTTTTTGACATACGAGGGGTGATTGATAAGTTCGTAGCCTAAGGTAGAAGGAGATGAGTTATACAGCTCTCGTTACATGCACATGCAGTTCAACTCTTTGAGTGATTATGCAGAAGGTTAGAAGTTAATAACTCATCTCCTTCTAGGCCACAAACTTATCAATCACTCATGCTGTGGACACTTTCTGCAGGTCCAAGATCCATATGCTCCATGACTGCTGGACTAAGTGTGTAAATGTAGGAGGGGACTATGTTGAAAAATAAATGTGCTATGTTTTCTAAAATTGACTTCTTCTACCTTAGGCCACAAACTTATCAATCACCCCTCATAAGATGTCATATAACATACAGACTCAAATATTGATGACTTTCCTAACTTAAAACATACTGGGGCATTTTGAATTATAAATATTTACAACACAAGAAATGACAAAAGACCACATGATAATCATGAAACATTTTTTTCTTAAAACTACTGCAGTAATTTAAAGGATGTAATTGATATAAATGCCCTAATCAGTTTAGACAATTTCAAATCTTAATAAACATTGGAAAATAACTCTGCTGAAAACTTTAAGGCTCTGGAAATCCAGTGAAATATCTACTTTGGTGTAATTATATTTTTGTGTTATAACATTTCATGAAGGTTGTATCTCTTACACACATAGCCTGGACTTAGAGAGCAATTTAATTTGCATATCATTAAATGAAAAATCTGGAATAAACTAGTACAATTGGGTAGCATTTAATAATACTAGTTTAACTTGAAAAATAATCTTGATATTTTAGGAGATGTGCTTTGGTGGTTTAGTAAAGCTGAAAATGGGTTTATATCAACATTTAACATTTTAAAACTGTAATTCAGTTTTTATGACTGACTTTTTAAAAACATGCTGTTTTTTGTAAATAAGGCAATTTGCTAATAAGGGTTAGGAACATTTTATATTTACCTACCCCCAATCCCTACAAACATTAAAGGTATCTTCTTTATTGACATGAAATAAGAATTTATTCTTGCCAAAGCACTTGACTTGGTATTCCCAGCTGAGAGCAAAATGCATGACATATTGCCTAATTCAAAGCGATTTGCAGTGAGAAACTGTCCAGTCTTTTTTCTATTCACTTTCCTGATTCTGTTGAGTTCCTGGAAGAATGTGAAGTACCATTTGTGGTCATCTTGAGTCCACATAATTAACTCAATGAAACTTAACTGTCCCAATCAACTGCTACAATTCCTGAGAAAGATCCTGGAAATCTCAGAACAGAAAAACAGCACCAGATTAGTTTCCATTCATCCTTGTCACTATTTATGTGAACAGCAGAAGCCAATGTATTCAAACATCAAGTTCAATGCAATTTTAATGTGGAGAAAAAGCAATGTGATTCTGCAATGAAACCAATTGTATTTATATTACTTCCAAATTTATTTTGTCACTCATCCACGAGAAGACATTCTAGTGGAATGCTGGTCGGGTTTACTGTCATATGCACAAGTACATGTATGAACAGATGCAATGAAAAACTTACTTGCAGCAGCATCACAGGCACATATCAGCTGCATAACATTCATAAGAAAAACAATAATAAACAGCATATATCATGTCAAATTATACAAGGAAGAACACAATTAGAATAAAAAAATGGTTATAGTGTTGCGGCACTAAGGTAGTGATTAAGAGTTATGCAAGTTGGTTCAAGAATCAAATGCTTGAAGACACGTTGCTATTTTTGAACCTGGTGATGTAGAACTTTGAGTTTCTGTAGCTCCTGCTTGATGGTAGATGCAAAGAGATGGCATGGCCTGGATCTTGGGGATCTTTGATGATAGATGTTGCCTTTATGAGGTAATGCTTCCTGTAGATACTGTCAACGGTTGGGAGGAATGTGCCAGTGATATATTGAGTCAAGTGCACCTCTCCTGCATTCTTGCACATTTGAATTTCCATACTAAACCGTGAGCATCCAGTCAGGATATTTTCAGCAGAACATCTGCAAGAAGATTGTTAAAAGTGTTCAGTCACATGCTGAAGCTCCTTAAATTTTTTGGAAAGTGCAGTTGTTGGGGTGTCATCTATAATTGCATCTACGTTCTGACCCAGGACAAGTCAACCCTAATACTCAAGCATTCAAAGTTGCTGACTCTCTCCATTGTTGATCCACTAATGTAGACAGGTGCATGTTCTGCTTCTTTCCCCAGAAGCAATCAGTGTATCAGTTTTATTGACAATGATTGACAGGTTGCTGCTATGACGCTATTCAAGCAATGCAAGATCCCCCCCCTATAGTAGTCTCAAAAAGTTCTTGCAACACATTATCAAAGTGGTAGAGGTATTAGAAGATTGGCCTTGTCAGTTAGAAGCAGTATATTCTGTAAATGACTTTACATCAGCCATGGTTAGCGGGGTGGTTATTCATCAAGTAAGCACACTACACTCTTGAATGATAATTGGCTGAAAAATAAGTTCTTCATTTTATTCATCACCTTTATGTTGTAAGCGTTAGAAAGCTTTTTAAGGATCATCATCCTACTAAGCATGAGTTGCTTCATTATCAAATGATTTGTGAATTGGGAAAAAATATTCCGCTTTACCACTTCCTGTTGTCAGGCTGTGAGAAAAATACCTAAATTTAAACAAAGCTTAAAAATGCTCCTACATAACATGTGCCCCATCACACATTTCTTGTGATAGCTTTTGGGAAAATCTAATTCTCAGAATAAATGAAATTACATGATATCACAAAAACTACCAAAACCATGTTCAGTTTGGTTCTATGATCCTTCCAAGCAATGACTCACAAACCATAATCTCATCATGCAATTGTTTATCCTCCATTACCTTTGATATTTCACTTTAAATTTTGTGTCTTAGAAACAAAGAAAACCTACAGCACAATACAGGCCCTTCGGCCCACAAAGCTGTGCCGAACATGTCCTTACCTTATAAATTACCTAGGGTTACCCATAACCCTCTATTTTTCTAAGCTCTATCTACCTATCCAGGAATCACTTAAAAGATCCTATCATTTCCGCCTCCACCACTGTCGCCGGCAGCCCATTCCACGCTCTCACCACTCTCTGCGTAAATAACATCCCTGACATCTCCTCTGTACCTACTTTAGAACTGTGCCCTCTCATGCTAGACATTTCAGCCCTGGGAAAAAGCCACATGATCAATGCCCCTCATCATCTTGCACGCCTCTATCAGGTCACCTCTCATCCTCTGTCGCTCCAAGGAGAAAAGGCCGTGTTTACTCAACCTATTCTCATAAGGCATGCTCCCCAATCCAGGCAACATCCTTGTAAACCTCCTCTGCACCCTTTCTATTGTTTCCACATTCTTCCTGTAGAGAGGCGACCAGAACTGAGCACAGTGCTCCAAGTGAGATGCAACATTACCTCCCAGCTCTTAAGCTCAATCCCACGATTGATGAGGGCCAATACACCATACGCCTTCTTAACCACAGAGTCGACCTGCACAGCTGCTTTGAGTGTCCTATGGTCTTGGACCTCAAGATCCCTCTGATCCTCCAAACTGCCAAGAGTCTTATCATTAATACTATATTCTGCCATCATATTTAACCTGCCAAAATGAACCACCTCACACTTATCTGGATTGAACTCTATCTGCCACTTCTCAGCCTTCAGTTTTGCATCCTATCAATGTCCCACTGTAACCTCTGACAGCCCTCTACACTATACATAACACCCCCAACCTTTGTGTCAACAGCAAATTTACTAACCCATCCCTCCACTTCCTCACCTAGGTCATTTATAAAAATCACGAAGAGTAAGGGTCCCAGAACAGATCCCCGAGGCACTCCACTGGTGACCAACCTCCATGCAGAATATGACCCATCTACAACCACTCTTTGCCTTCTCTGGACAAGCCAGTTCAGATCCACAAAGCAATGTCCCCTTGGATCTCAAGCCTCCTTACTTTCTCAATAAGCCTTGCATGGGGTACCTTATCAAATGCCTTGCTGAAATCCATATACACTACATCTACTGCTCTACCGTCATCAATGTGTTTGGCTACATCCTGAAAAAACTCCATCAGGCTCGTAACGCACAACCTGCCTTTGACAAAGCCAAACTAACTATTCCTAATCATATTATGCTTCTCCAAATGTCCATAAATCTTGCCTCTTAGGATCTTCTCTATCAACTTACCAACCACTGAAGTGAGACTCACTGGTTTATAATTTCCTGGGCTATCTCTATGCCCTTTCTTGAATATGCGAGCAACATCTGCAACCCTCCAATACTTTGGAACCTCTCCCATCCCTATTGATGATGCAAAGATCATTGCCAGAAGCTCACCAATCTCCTCCCTCGCCTCCCACAGTGGCCTGGGGTACATCTCGTTCAGTCCCGGTGACTTATCCAACTTGATGCTTTCCAAAAGCTCCAGCACATCCTCTTCCTTAATATCTACATGCACAAGCTTTTCAGTCTGCTGTAAGTCATCCCTACAATTGCCAAGATCCTTTTCCGTAGTGAATACTGAAGCAAAGTTCTCATTAAGTACTTCTGTTATCTCCTTTGGTTCCATACACACTTTTCTACTGTCACACTTGTTTGGTCCTATTCTCTCACATCTTATCCTCTTGCTCTACACATACTTGGAGAATGCCTTGGGGTTTTCCTTAATCCTGTCCGCCAAGGCCTTCTCATGGCCTCTTCTGTCTGTCCTAATTTCATTCTTAAACTCCTTCCTGCTAGCCTTAGAATCTTCTAGATCTCTATCATTACCTAGTTTTTTGAACCTTTCGTAAGCTCTTCTTCTTGACTAGATTTTCAACCGCCTTTGTACACCACGACTCCTGTACCCTACCATCCTTTCCCTGTCTCATTTTAAAGTACCTATGCAGAACCCCACACAAATGATCCTTGATCCTTAAACCAATGGGGAGTGTTTAAGTCAGTTTCAAGACTTTTGAATTGTTTTGTAAAATCTCACTCAACTGTTACTGTTCAAAGCAGAACAATCCCAGTCTTTCTGGGCTGTTAACAAAATTGAAATCCTTAATCTCTAGGATTTTTGTTGCATCTTTTCTTCATACCTTTATATCCTCATTAAAGTGAACAACTAGCGAGAAGGATATCCTGTTGAGATTTTTAATTTCTATCATGCAAAGATGTTTTAATGGGAGAAGTTCTAGGTTTATTAAGTTTTTAGAAAAACCTGGAATGAAGAATTTTAAACCATCTATGATTTGCGTATTATCATACAAAAAGATATTTGGTATAAGTGCAGACTTTGGAGCCATTGTCGTTACTTCTCTGTGAGAATTTCTTTTTTGAATTGAAAGCAATCAGACTGCAAAGAGTCAGTAAAGGAAACACGTCATCATTTTTAGCTTGTGACCTTTTTTAATGCAAAAAAAATGTTGTGTAGCATGCTGGGAAATGAAGCTTGATCAATTCTATGTGCTAAGTCTACATAACTGTCTTGACAGAGAAGCTGCCTAAACCCATTAATGTTGGTTTATTTTCAGTTGACTGGTGTAACTGCAGGTTTGCAGTAAAATTTAAGTATCTGAAGCCCTTTATTTCATAACTGTGACTCCATCATATTATGAGCAAATTAAGCTGCCATCCTGTTTTTTGTTTCATCCTTTTCTAAATATACAATTAAAATCTTGCACAAAAATATAACTGGGGTTTCAGCTGTCATCCAGGATTAGGAATACAAAACTAAGGATTTTATTTTTCTCATCATTGTCATCTTGAATGGCCATTTCATCTTCCTACCATCCCCTTTATTCAATTAAAATATCATTATTTAAGCTATATTTCAGTTGCTCTTGTTAGCCTAGAAATGTGCCCAGCAGCTTTTCATTGTCCAAGACATAATTTATTCCCCAAATTCCTAAGTACAATTTACTATATTTGTTTTATTAGCTAAGAGACAACAATGCCCTGCCAACTATTATTCACTACCATAACCCTTTCTTTAGCAACAAATGTTTTACTAGAAACATTTATTCTTATTCTCTATTTCTGTAATCACATCTATCTTGATCCCAAGCGCTGTCAGGAATATCTTAAATGATACTAACAAATTTGCTCTTCCAGTCTGTTGTCTCTTGAATTCTTTAAGGTTGACTGAGTGTCACTTTGATATTTATTTCATCTGGCCTTGGTTAACGCTTTTCCCAAAACCTGTGCATGTTAGCCTATTCCCTCCCTAAACCCAAAGCTTTTCAATTGCTTAATGTTGGAAATAGAGGAACAAATGGGATAGGAAGTGATTAGAAAAGTAGCCATGTAATTTCCCCCCCCCCCCCCCCACCAAGTATGCTTCATGTACCCTGGTTGATCAGTAGCCTAAAATCAAGAAGCAGGGAACTCTATCTTTTAGATTTTAGTATAAATTGCAGTGAGATGAATAACAAAAAAATTGTAATGGTTTTCTCTTCCACGATTTTGAGAAAGTTGAAAATGCTAACTCCTTTATCCCTGAGTCTGGCATAACAAAGAGAGAGAGGAAAAAAAAGAGGGAATGGTTGAGGCCAATGACATTTCATGAGAACTGGAACAGTGAGAAAGCACGTGAAAGCACGTGTACTTTGTAGAGAGTGGGAGAAGTGGAGATAAATTAAGGAATGCCTATGAAATGCTGGAGACCAAAGTTTGTGATCGATATTCACTGTCCTGGAACTGGGATCTTTAGCCAAGCTCAGCTTTCTAACACAGCAGCTGACTCTTCCAGGGATCAAAGAGTTGTTTTTGAGTAAGTTAAACTTGCTCAGCTCTTTGTCATAAACAAGAACAATTTCTTAATGTAAAATGGAAGCAATAGTCAGTCTGAAGTTTGTTGCAAATAAGCAGCACTGTCTATAGAGCACAGGCTATTGGTACAGTACGTGGCTGGCTACTCAAGAGATGCAGTAAAAGACAATAGGGTTATGTTAATTGGGCCCACATCAAACCAGACAACACTTACCAAGTTACTTAGTTCAAGGAAGCTTCCAGAATAGACAGATACTATCACTTAGCAAATCAAATAGCTGATCTATCAATAGTTTGGAGATTTGTGTACTCATGGTGTCAGCCCTCAGCATTAATTTTGGGTGACTGGATCTTTGTCCCCATAAATTTTCAGACCATCTGTGTGAATTTACCAGCAAAGGTATCTGGAAAAATATCATGTGTGTTTGAAGTCACTAAGTAACAAAAAAATAGTACAGATGTAAGAGAGAAGTCAGGCTTGTTAGGAATCGTCAAAAATAACAAGAAGAAAGACAGAAAGATGGGGTGACTAGAATCCATTCCTCTGACAGCCAAATCGGTCATCTGCAATTCATTGGTATGTCTTTTTAGCTTATAGGAATTGTACCAGTGTTTTGAAAATCCTTTGTGTTTTAGATATTATTTGTAAATTTGAAACCTTTTATAAGGTAGAAATCTTCCATGAGTTTTAAATGTGTCTTAAGAATTTTATCTACATTTAAAGATGTATCACTAAAAATAGATGAACTGTGATTAAATTACTTTGGTAGCTGGAAGTATCTCCTCCTTGGCATGAAGGGGAAACCCACCACTCAAGTAATGGATATTGGCAGCTAAACTCGCCATGGAGGAGAAAGAAGAAAGTGTAGGTGGCGACAGTATAATCTCCCTTTAGCTATCTTTATTGGATAGGGCTTAAGATCTTTATTTGATGTCAGAACTTCATGGACAGCAAACCCAATACCTTTGGAGTTAGCCAAGGTAATATAGTTGTTTTTGTGCCATACAGTTAATAGATGAATGAAGGCAGTCATTCTGACAAATGAAGGGACAAAGGGACTTGATGGAAAATGAGGTGCCATACCCAAATACTGCTAGAAATCCAAAACAAAACAGAATTTTTGAAATAGTATCCACAGGGCAAGAAAAATTGATTCAACTCCATGGCTGGATAAATCTGCATTAGAACTTAATGGTTCTGAAACAAAGAGGACAAACTGGTTTTCTGAAATTACTGAATTTGATGCTTAATTGAGAGGACTGTACTGTGTCCATATGGAAGATAAAGTGCTGCTCTTGGAGCATCATTGAGCTCATGTTGGAAGCCAAATGTTGGAAATATTAGAGTGGGAGTGAGATGGAGAATTACAGCAATAGCTGAATGGAACCTCAGTCATCCTGCAGATTGAATAAAGATATTTGGCAAAGAAGATCTTTGAGTTCGTGTTTGATTCCTCTAAAGTAAAACTGATCACACTCTGATGACTAAATACATACACTAGTTTGGAAGAGGGGCCATTGAATTATTGCTTCACCTGGTAGGATTGATTGGTTCTATTGATGATGACAGGGATTAAAGTTAAAATGTATTTCCTGCCAGAAGCATGCAATAAGTTTGGCTTATTAAAAATCAAGTTGATTTACTTCACATTCACTCCTTCTAGGCATACAGTATGTGTGAAGAGAGCTTCTACCTTTTTTAATATTTTGGAGTTCACAATGATCTTCCTCTTAAAAACAAAATTATTTATTCCACATCTCAGGAATAGAACATCTCAGGGGTGTGTGCTTAGCCCACTGCTCTACCCTATATATACACATGACTGTGTGGCTAGGCATAGCTCAAATACCATCTATAAATTTGCTGACAGTACAACCTTTGTTGGTAGAATCTCAGGTGGTGATAAGAGGGTGTACAGGAGTGAGATATGCCAACTAGTGAAGTGGTGCCATAGCAACAACCTGGCACTCAACATCAGTAAGACGAAAGAGCTGATTGTGGACTTCAGGAAGGGTAAGACGAAGGAACACATAGCAATCCTCATACAAGAATCAGAAGTGGAGAGAGTGAGAAGCTTCAAGTTCCTGGGTGTCAAGATCTCTGAGGATCTAACCTAGTCCCAACATATTGATGTTGTTATAAAGAAGGCAAGACAGCGGCTATGCTTTATTAGGAGTCTGAAGAGATTTGGCATGTCAACAAACATACTCAGAAACTTCTATAGTTGTACCATGGAGAGCATTCTGACAGGCTGCATCATTGTCTGGTATGGAAGGGCTACTGCACAGAACCAAAAGAAGCTGCAGAGGGTTGTAAATCTAGTCAGCTCCATCTTGGGCACTAGCCTACAAAGTACCCAGGACATCTTTAGGGAGTTGTGTCTCAGAAAGGCAGCGTCCATTATTAAGGACTTCCAGCGCCCAGGGCATACCCTTTTCTGACTGTTACCATCAGGTAGGAGGTACAGAAGCCTGAAGGCACACACTCAGCGATTCAGGAACAGCTTCTTCCCCTCTGCCATCCAATTCCTAAATGGGCATTGAATCTTTGGACACTTACCTCACTTTCTTTTAATATAATGTATTTCTGCTTTTGCACTTTTTAAAAATCTGTTCCATATATGTAATGTATTTATTTATTATTATTATTTCTTTTATTATTTTTTTCCTCTGTTAGATTATGTATTGCATTGAACTGCTGCTGCTAAGTTAACAAATTTCACATCACATGCAGGTGATAATAAAACTGATTCTGATTCTGATTCTCAAAAGATTAAAAGTAACATCACGAAAGTAAAGGATCAGAATAGAGCAGTACCATTTGCTTAAGTATTGCAATCCAAGGATAGCAACATCATGATGTTCTACCTTGTTGAAAGTGATATAAAATGAACCAATGCAGCACATTTACAGATGTTTTGCAGGGACTGGAAGAAAATTTTACATCCCATGTTCATTTGCAATTAACTCTAGTGTCAAAATGTTGACTGTCAGTGAAAACTGCTTGCAGTTATAATGTATTTTTCTGGGATTATTAAGTTCTGGGATACAGTATTGAATTACTGGACAATAGTCAGGGACTAATGTTCGGATCTGAATGAATATGTGACAATTGTCACCGACTTCATCGAGACTGGTGTGGATGAGTATGTACCTTCAAGAACATAATGGGCGTACCCAAACCAATAGCTGTGGATGAACCAGGGGGTTCATCATCTGCTAAGGGCTAATCTGTGGCATTGAAGACCGGTGATCCAGAACTATGCAACAAGTCCAGGTTCGACCTACTATAGGCTAATTTAACGTGAAAAAAAACAATTTTTTTCAAATTTACAAATAATATCTAAAACACAAAGGATTCCAAACAATTCCAATTGAAATTAGAGACAGAATTCCTACAAGATAAAACCTAACATCATGAATGTCTTGATGTTTCACTCCCAGATGAGCTCAATGCCTTTTATGCAAAAATAAGAAAGAAACTACACCTGTGCAAATTCCTGCAGCATCTGGTGACCCTGTGATCTCTGTGTTGGAGGCCCACATCAGAACATCTTTCAAGAGGGTGAACCCTCACAAGGCGTCAAGTCCTGATGGTGTACCTGGTAAGGCATTGAAAACCTGTGCCAACCAACTGATGGGAGTGTTCACGGACATCTTCAATCACTCACTGCTGCAGCCAGAGGTTCCTACTTGCTTCAAAAGGGTGGACAGTTATGCCCAAGAAGAGCAGGATGAGCTGCCTCAACAGCCATCACCTGGTTTTACTCACATCTGCAGTGATGAAGTTCTTTACCAGGTTGGTCATGGCCAGAATCAACTTCTGCCTAAGTAAGGACCTGAACCCACTGTAATTCGCTTATCATCACAATAGGCCTATAGCAAATGTAATCTCACTAGTTCTCCACTCAGCCTTTGATCACTTGGAAATAGTAATACCTACGTCAGGCTGCTGTTTGTTGATTGCAGATCAGCTTTAAACATAATCACACCCCCACTGCTCTATTCAATAACTTCCAAAGCCTGGGCCTCTGTAACTCCCTTTTCAAGTGGATCTTTGACTTCCTCACTCCGAGGCCACAGTCAGTGCTGATCAGAAATAACATCTCCTTGCTGCAATCAGTACTGGCACAGTTCAAGGATGTGTTCTTAGTCCACTGCTTTAGTCTCTCCACACCCAGGATTCTGTGGCTAGGCACAGCTCAGACACTATCTATAAAGTTGTCAATGACACAAGTATTGTTGGCAGAATTTCAAATGGTGATGAGAAGACGGACAAGAGTGATATAATTCTGCTGATTGAATGGTGTCGCAACAACAACCTTGCACTCAAAGTCAGTAAGACCAAGAAATTGATTGTGGACTTCAGGAAGGTAAAGTCAAGGGAACACACCCCAGTCTTCATTGAGAGATTGGCAGTGGAAAGGGTGAGCAACAGTTCCTGGATGTCAACATTTCCGAAGAACTGTTCTGGGTCCAACATATTAATATAATTACAAGGAAGGCATGACTGTGGCTATATTTCATTAGGAGTTTGAGGAGACTTTGTATGTCACCAAGATTCACAAATTTCCACGGTTGTACCTTGGAGAGCAAAAGCCGCAGAAATTTGTAAACAAGGTCAGCTCCATCATGAACACTTGACTCTCCAGCATCAAGGACAAATTCAAAAGGTGATGCCTCAAAAGGCAGCATCTATCATTCAGGGCCCACATCACCCTCTTCTCATTGCTACCATCAAGAAGAAGATAAGTTGAAAGAATTTTTATTCCTAGAGCTGTTTTCCTCTTTATCAATTTGCTGAAAATTCTGTTTATCAGTTTTCTCCTTTTCATTGTTAGAAGTTAATATCCACGTATCTGTTTTTTTAAATTCATGCTTCAAGAGGAAGTTTAAAAGTGTGGATTCAGAAATGCAGCAAACGTTGATTTCTTCCAGCTTTTAAGAAATTTTACTGAACATTTCAGACAAATTTGCTGTGGCACTTATATTTTTATTACTGTACATCAGAAGTCTGTTTTATGCAGAATTTTCTTAATTTTGTAAGATGTTATTACATGGATAATTAACTTTCTCAGAGTTTATTTTGATGAGTTCTTTCATGTGCATTGTGTAAAGTTAATTTTGATGTGGTTTGGCAAGAAATTAGTTAATGTTACTTAGAAATTGATGCATGTTTTTATCTAAAAATTACAAAGCAACTTTAATACTTAATCTTTAACGTCTCTAACAAGGTCTTCTTGGTGTAGTTTTTCAATGCCTTTTGGAATATTATTTTTAGAATGTATGTACAAATACCTGGGAATAAGAATGGACAATAAACTGGACTGGTCAAAGTACACTGAGGCTGTCTACAAGAAGGTTCAGAGCCGTCTCTATTTCCTGAGGAGACTGAGGTCCTTTAACATCTGCTGGATGATACTGAGGATGTTCTACAAGGCTGTGGTGGCCAGTGCTATCATGTTTGCTGTTGTGTGCTGGGGCAGCAGGCTGAGGGTAGCAGACACCAACAGAATCAACAAACTCATTCGTAAGGCCAATGATGTTGTGGGTGTGGAACTGGACTCTCTGATGGTGGTGTCTGAAAAGAGGATGCTGTCCAAGTTGCATGCCATCTTGGACAATGACTCTCATCCACTCCATAATGTACTGGTTAGGCACAGGAGTACATTCAGCCAGAGACTCATTCCACCGAGATGTAACACTGAGCGTCATAGGAAGTCATTCCTACCTCTGACCATCAAACTTTACAACTCCTCCCTCGGAGTGTCAGGCACCCTGAGCCAATAGGCTGGTCCTGGATTTATTTCCACTTGGCATGATTAACTTATTTGTATTTAATTATTTATGGTTTTGTATTGCTATATTTCTTCACTATTCTTGGTTGGTGCGGCTGTAACGAAACCCAATTTCCCTTGGGATCAATAAAGTATGTCTGCCTGTCTGAATTTACTGATAAGTAGTATGTGCTCTTACTCTGTGTATTAGAAATCCTTCTGCATAATACAAAAATTTGGTATACTGTCTGAAATATTGCAAAGCATGATTAAATCCTGTGTGTTCACAGCAAACAGCTGTTTATTTTTCTCTCCAGGTATTCTCTGAATGATGTGCAAAGCCATAGTGGCCACTGATATCAATCCAATGACAGAGAAGCACATCACTGTGCAATGCACACCATAATGTAACTGGCATCAGCTTATCATTTATTGTCAAGTAGTTAAGTCATTACATCTCCCATGTCTTCCTTCTAATCACTGCCTTGCTAGTAAACAAGCAATTTTCACTCCAATATTGTCAGATAGAGTTTTGGAGTATAAGATGCTTGTTTATTAACAAATTCTGTTTTCTGGAGCTCTGTGCATAGTTTATACTTAATGTCTTCACTCATTTCCTCAGTACAACAAGCTACTGAATTATTACTCAGAGGAACTGATTTTAAAATACTGGTATCCATTTTGAGAACAGTGGTGAGCACTTCTGATACAACAGGCATTATTAATCTTTCACCAATTGTATGAGATTTTCCACACTTTGCTATCATTTTGGAAAAGTTATAAGAAGCAGTGATTCCACTATCAAGGTCATTTTTAGCTTTCTTGGCAAATGACTCAAGTGTGCACCACTTTTCAAATGCTTCTTTCATCTTCTGGAACTGAGTAATACTATAAGTAGCCTTTTTAAGGTGCCTTTTACAGAAGTGTTCCTGCAATCTTGATGGCTTCATTAGACAGTACAGTTTTACAAATAAGATGCATGGGGCATCGCTGATCTGATGGGGATGGAATAAAACCATACTCCAGGTGTGTAACATTATATTGATGCATTTTCTGTAGTTTCTGTTTCTTATCAGGATCAGAATTCAAGGCTTCACTGCCTTCAGAGTCATAGAGATCATATCATATGTATTTATCCATCATTTATGGGGCTAAAAATAAAAAAAATTAACAGAAACTGGGCCTGTCGGATCACAAATAAGAGAACATTTGCAGATGCTGGAAATCCAAGCAACACACACAAAATACCAGAAAAACTCAGCAGACTAGGCAGCATCTACGGAAAAAAGTGCAGTTGAAATTTTCAGCAGGAAGGCATGCCTATCGGATGTTGACAATGGCAGCGAGTTGACACGGATAGAAATGATGATAGCAGCATGCAAAGGAATGGCGAGGCAACAATGAAGATGATCACAACAGTGAAAATTACATTGACAAGGCTTCAGATTGAAACCTATACGTTGGTCAGGGTAGAGCTGGTGTTCAGTAAGCTACCTTTATGCTATTCCAGTTAGCACAATTGACCAATCACGTAAGGTCTCATAACCCCCACAGATGGTTCTTGACCGCACATATGAAGCCAAGGTTGCTTTGAACAACCTCAGGAGGAAGCCTCGGGATTGGCAGGTTCACTGATTGGCTCTATTTCACCGTTTGGATCCGGCCAACACTCAATCAGTGCAAGACCTGTTTTCCGTAGATCTGTAGAGAAAGTTGAGAGGGAGTTCTTGGCTTACCAGCTGTTAAATTACATGAACTTGTTCCATGCTGTGAGTCAAAGGGAACTGTTGGGCACGCTGATTGCTACTTTATGCATCCCCAATAATGTCCGTTTGCTAGGTAAGGTTGGATGAGATTGCTGAGTTTCAGATGCATTGTGATGACGAGTGTTCACTGCCTGCAGAGCTATGGTTCTTCCTGTTTTCCAATGCCTCATCCTATTTTTTGGAAGTGCCTGCTCTACTCACAGTTGGTCATGTCTCATGCCTAAAGTTAGGGTGCTAATTAACCCCCCCCCCGCCAAAAATCAAAACTCTTGAACGTCCCCTGACTTCTGTTTCCCTTAACATCCTATTATGATACATAACTGTTTCCATTGGGAATCACTGCTTTATCCAGTTGCTTGTATGCTACGAATATTGCTAACTCCAGGACTTAGAGTGCAGTGTCTCACTGGACTTTTTGGTTTAATATTGTCACACGAACAAAGATACGGTGGGAAGTTTGTTTTGCATACTGATTATACAGATCAAATCATTCCACAGTTCACTGAAAAAGAACAAGTTAAATAGTAAGGATGTGTAATAAAGTGTAACAGCTCATCTTGCACAATAAAGTGCAAAATCATAAGCCATTTCTGGAAGGAGTTTATAAGTTTTCCCCGTGACCATGTGAGTTTTTTCCGGGTGTTCTGATTTCCTCCCACAATCCAAAGACATACTGGTTAGTAGGTGAATTGGTTTCACTGGTGTAATTTGGTGGTGTGGGCCTATTACTGTGCTGTATCTCTTAAAGGAGAGGTTAAGAATCCATGTTATTGTATAAGAGGTCTGTTTATGAATCTGATAACATCAGAATAAAAGCTGTCCTTGAGCCTGCTGGTACATGCTTTCAGGTACATACCAGATGGGAGAAGGGTAAAGAGAAAATGTCCAGGTTGAGTTGCATCTCAGATTATGTAGGCTGCTTTACTGAGGTAGTGAGATGTATAGACAGAGTCTTTGGAGAAGAGGCTGTGCTCCATGATGTGTTGACCTATGCCCACGACTCTGCAGTTTCTTTTTGTCGTATGCAGGACAGTTGCTATTTGAAGCTATTATGCATCCAGATAGAACACTTTCTATGGTGCATCAGTAAAAATTGGTTAGGATTGACAGGATCTTAAGTTGGTTATGATCATTGGATGTAGTTCCGATGCCTGTACAGCTGGCTTGGGAGCAAGCCAATTTTGCTTGTTCTTTGCGATGGTCATCTCCATGGCGCTGAGGCTATGAACACTACCCTGGCTGCTGTGCTCCATGCCCACTAATACTGATGAACTGATAAGTGAGGCTTTGGGCCTACTCTGGACTGCTCCAGGGTTCAGACCTGAGGGCTCAATTTTGGCTCAGAATGCTGTTGTTGATCACTTCAATTGTTTGCATGATTTTTTTTCTTCCTCTTGTGCATCGAATATTGGTCATTTATTTTTATTCTTTTTTTCATTCGACTGGATTCCTTTGGGTTTCTTGTTTTGTGGCTACCTGTGAGCAAGCAAATCTCAAAGTTGTATAATTTATACATTCTTTGATATTAAATGAATCATGAATCTGGAGTCTTGAATCTTGCCAAATTTCTATACCTTCCTAAGGAAGTAGAGGTGTTGGTGAGCTTATTCCACTGATAACTAAACAAGTCAAAGTCCAAAGTGTAGTATTGATATTTGTATGATATCATTTACTGGCAGGAAAGATAGTAATGGGTCAGATCCATTGCCTTTGTGTCTCAAAGATAAAATTAAAGACAAAATTAGTTGGTGTGAACAGATGATGAACTCCTATGAACTCAGCAGGTCGGGCAGCATTCATTGCCCTACCTACTGAGTTCATCCAGCTTTTGTACGTCTTGATTTGACCACAGCATCTGCAGTGTACTTTGTGTTTGATGAACTCCTAGATGTTTGGTTATTAAGGCCTCTTAGCTAAATTGCTTTTCTCCATAGTATTAAAAGAAAATTTATGTAAAGCTGTATGAAACGTAATAGTAAGGTGATGAGACTACAGAAATGTCAAGCTATTAGAACTGAGAGGGAGAATTAGATTTTTGTTTAATAAAACATGACAGACTTCAGTAATTAAGGATTAATTTAACAAAATTAGAGAAACATGGGCATCTGTAACGTGCTATTTCTAATATTAGGATTCCATTTGAATCTTAAATTATAGAGAGAAAAGACAGCATAATCCTATTTTTCATTAACTGGCATTTCCCTCCAGGAAATTTACAGATATGTAGTATAGAAGTAATGCTTGAGAGTTAGCAAGAGAGAATATACTCTCGATGATTGGGCAGGTTCCTCAACGAAATAATGTGAAAGCATGTTGATTTTAATGAAGTAGTGACACAACAGCAATCTTGCACTTGGTGTCATTAACACCAAGGAGTTGATGGTGGACTTCAGAAACGGGAAGTTAAGGGAACACACACCAGTCCTTTTCGAGGGATCAGCAATGGAAAAATCGAGCAGTTTCAAGTTCCTGAGTGTCAACATCTCTGAAGATCTATCCTGGACCCAATATACTGATTCAATTAAAACAGTGACTATATTTCATTGGGAGTTTAAGGAGACTTGGTATGTCAACAAAGACTCATAACAAATTTCTACAGATGTAATGTGGAGAGTATTCTAACTGGTTGCATCGCCATCTGATATGGAGGGGCCACTGCACAGGATTGGAAAAAGTTGCAAACTCAGGCAGCTCCATCATGGGCACTAGCCTTCCTAACATCCAAGACGCCTTCATAAAGGTGATGCCTCAAAAAGATGGTATCTATCATTAAGGACCCCCATCATCCAGTATATGCCCTCTTCTCATTGCTACCATCAAGGAGAACAAGGAGGAGGTACAGGGGCCTGAAGACACACACTCAAGACAATGAACCCATGAACACTTCCTCATTTTTCTTTATTTCTTTGCTCTCTTGCATTATGTATGTAATTTTATCAGAATCAGGTTTATTATCACCGGCATGTGACGTGAAATTTGTTAACTTAGCAGCAGCAGTTCAATGCAATACATAAAATAGAAGAGAATAAATAAGTCAATCAATCAATCAATATTATTCAGTATACTTTATACAGTATATGTATATTGAATATATTAAAAATCATGCAAAAACAGAAATACTATATATTTTTAAAAAATGAGATAGTGTCCAAGGGTCCAAAATTCTTTTAGGAATTGGAAGGAAGAGGGGAAGAAGCTATTCCTGAATTGCTGAGTGTGTGCCTTCAGGCTTCTGTACCTCCTACCTGATGGAAACAGTGAGAAAAGGGCATGTCCTGGGTATTTTGTAGGCTAGTACCCAAAGAGTGTGTGTGTGTGTGTGTGTGTGTGTGTGTGTGTGTATTTCTTACTGTATAGTTTTTTTTATGTATTGCGATTTACTGCAGCTGCAAACCAACATATTTCCCAGTGATGTTAGATCTGATTCTGATTCTCAAGCCCAACTCCTCTATTAGATTATATTTAATAGTAATTTCAGAACATTATTATCATATCATGCTTATCATACAAACATTGATATATATAATTTCTTTTAAACGTTGTGCAACATGGGCACCTGCAGGTCCAAGCTACCCTTGCACCACTGATGTAATTTCTACTTCATGGAATGGCATTTATTTGGAACATTATGGATGAACTTGGAACATGTTGCTCTTGGAAATGCCCATTATTGGTTTTCCACTAACTTTGTAATGTACCAACTGCACCCCCTACTCTCACTCCTAAATTTCCACAAGTTTGAGCATTAATTCTGCTTCTCCTTGATTTCTGTAGCTTTAATTTTGCTGGTCCTAATTTTTCTCTTTCTGCCAGGCACTGCCCTTCTGATTTCCTTGGCTGTTGACTTCCCACATTTGTATTGATCCAGCACACCCATTAGAGTACACTTGAATTTCTGTATAAACTAAGATAATAAAACTTTGGATATTTGGAAAAGGGAAATAATATCATCTAATGATCCATGCTGTAGGTTGTCTTTTTGTTATTTGGACTGTCATATAGTCAATGTGGTTTAGGTATTTTTCTGTGCCACAGATAACGTGATTGTATTATAAATGACAAAACCAGAAAATGCTGATTATGCAGCATACAGAACATCAAACAGTACAATTACACAACAGGTCCTTCAGCCCATAATATTTTGTCAAGCTATATGAACCTATTTCATGACCAACCTACCCCTTTCCTGCCACATAGTGCTCATTTTTTCATCCATTTTTCTGACTAATAGTCTTTTAAGTGTTCCTATTGTATCAGAATCTACTACCAAAGCAATGCATTCCAATAACCCACCACCAACTATGTAAAAAAAACCTATCTATGACATCTTTCATAAACTTCCCTCCACTCATCTTAACTGGATATTTTATGGTTTTGGCCTCTGCAGCCCTGGGATAAAGATGCTGCCTGTCCATTCTATCTATGCTTCTCATAATCTTATGCACCTCTGTCTCATTGTCTTTCAACTGCTGTCACTTTATAGAGAATACCCTAGCTTGTGAAACCTTTCCTCATAAGACATGTTCTTTAATCCAGGCAGCATCCTGGTAAATCTCCCCTGCAAACTCTCTAAAGCTTCCACATCCCTCGTGTAATGAGATGGCTAGAACTGAACAGATTACTCCAAGTGTGCTCTAACTAGAGTTTTATAGAGCTGCAACATTACCTCATGGCTGTTAAATTTAATCCCCTGACTAATGAAGGCCAGCACACTATATGACTTCCTAACTACCCTATCAGCTTGAGCAGCAACTTTGAGGGATCTATGGATCTGGACACTAAGATACCTCTGTTCTTCCACATTGCTAAGAATCCAGCAATTAGTCTTGTACTGCACCTTCATGTTTGACCTTCCAAAAATTGAACTCCATCTGCCACTTCACTGCCCAGCTTTACATCCTGTCTGTTATATTTTGTAACTTCAAAACATTAGCTAATTCAAAGTAAGACACAGGAGTCCGGGAATGCGGGTCTAAGTTTGAGTTTACTTTTAGCGAAGTGTGCATGTAACATGTAGTAGCATGATGACATATGCAGTTCATGTTTTTTTACATATAACCTATAATGAATTATTTAAATGAACAAGAATGCTTAATCAATCTATATATACATATATACAAGATTTCTCAAATATTACTGAAATATTAAATACACAACACTCCTCCCTGCTAAGCTATAAACTCCACTTAATAGAGAATGCATCTCAACTATTTACACAGTATATTACATAGTGCAACTATTATATACACCCTATCCTCATTATATGCGTCTTCAGACAATGTGGATTCACAGTTATGCATTGAACCTATTTCTACCAACTTCTCCTTATACGCGTCCAAAACTCACATTTATGTGAGGCTGTTGGGACGAGAAGCATCGCTTTCCCATCAGTACAAGTCACGTGTGCACGTCTCATGATCTCACTCCTGCCAGTCTCACATTGATTTTGGCAGCATGTGGATGTGCGATCTTGCGCTCTTAAACTTTTGTTGTTCTTACCTACGGTGCACTGATTTTGTGCATGAAATATTTAACTATGCCTCTTAAGCATCCTATGTGAAGTCCTGGGCCATCAGCCAAGTGGCAGAGTACCGCTTGAAGAATGAAAAAACGTTGGAAATTATAAACAGGGCGGTGTCAGGTGAAGGTAACACAGCTCTGGGACACTACTTTGGCCTGGGTGAGTCCACGATCAGAAACATAAAGAAAAATACTGAGAAAATAAAAAGTGCAGTGATTGATTCACCACAAGTGTCTTCAAAGATTGTTACCAAAGTGTGTAACCTGATTATGACAAAAATGGAGAAAATGTTGAGCTTGTGCATTGAGCATGAAACAAAGAAAAAACCACACTCAGTTCCGATCATCTTCATGTGAAAGCTTTGGAAATTTATGGTCACCTTTGTTCAGAGGCTAGTGAGGAAGTGTCAAGTTTTCTAAGTTTGTTAAGCGTCACAGGCTTCACAACTTAGCTGTGCGTGGTGAGCAAGCTAGTGCTGACCACAAAGCTGCTGAACGCTACCCTGTGGGCTATGATAGCTGAGTTAGGCATCCCACCAAAGCAGGTGTTTAATGCAGACGAGACAGGGCTTTTTTGGAAGTGTATGCCGAAACACACTTAAATAAGTAAGGATGAAAAGACTTTCCATGATTTATTACATTGAATATTATCTTAAGTTGATGAAATATAATATGAATGTTGCCTTGAGGTACTGCTTTTGTTTTGTATTGGTATGAAAATGTGAATAAACTACAGATAAAACATATTTAGGAAGCCCTCAGGAACGCATCCCTATTTTCTCCATTTAAATAATTATTCACATCATGCATTTTCTAAACTCTGCATAGACTATGAGGAACGTATCCCCCGCATATAACGAGGATGGGGTGTACAGACATCCACAGCATAATCAATTTTAAATTGTCCCATCCAGGATTTCATTGCTGTGGAGCTTTCATACTCTTGTAGGAGAATGTCTTTCCTGACAAGGGAGGTCACTGTGCTTGGCAGGTGAGACTTGTGGCTGTGAAAACAATCTCAGGTTCTGGAGCCTTCTCCCTGGTGGCGGGAGCCATTTTGATTTTTTCTTATTCTCATCGGAGTTAAGAGAGGTGGGACTGCGCAGGCATGTGACATTGGGCAGTGAAGCGGGGAAGATTTAAAAAGGACACAGCCTTAAACAACGGGCAGTGTCGTTTGCGGACAGTGGAGTGGGCCAGGAGCAGAGTGTAGGCTTAAGGGCTTTGGCTCAACGGGCGAGGCAGGGTAGGTTTAGGTTTCAGATTTTCCTGTTATTTGAGGAAAGGGGAAGTATGAGTGTGAGAGCAGCTTGTTGTTCTCGGTGTCGGATGTGGGAGGTCCTGGAGTCTCCTACCTCCCGGACATCCACATCTGTGCCATGTGCGCCGAGCTGCAGCTCCTAAGGGACCGTGTTAGGGAACTGGAGCTGCAGCTTGATGACCTTCATCTGATCAGGGAGAGTGAGGAGTTGATAGAGAGGAGTTACAGGCAGGTGGTCACACCGGGGCCACAGGAGGCAGACAGGTGGGTCATGGTTAAGAGGGGAAAGGGGAAGAGTCAGGTACTAGAGAGTACCCCAGTGGCTGTACCCCTTGACAATAAGTACTCCTGTTTGAGTACTGTTGGGGGGCCCCTTGACAATAAGTACTCCTGTTTGAGTACTGTTGGGGGGGGGGGGGTCAGCCTACCTGGGGGAAGCAACAATGGCCGTGCCTCCGGCACAGAGTCCGGCCCTGTAGCTCAGAAGGGTAGGGAAAGGAAGAGGAAGGCAGTAGTAATAGGGGACTCGATAGTTAGGGGGTCAGATAGGCGATTCTGTGGATGCAATCAGGAGACCCAGATGGTAGTTTGCCTCCCTGGTGCCAGGGTCTGGGATGTTTCTGATCGCGTCCAAGAAATCCTGAAGTGGGAAGGTGAGGAGCCAGAGGTCGTGGTACATATAGGTACCAATGATGTAGGTAGGAAAAGTGAAGAGGTCCTAAAAGGAGAATATAGGGAGTTAGGAAGGCAGTTGAGAAGAAGGACTGCAAAGGTAGTAATCTCGGGATTACTGCCTGTGCCACACGACAGTGAGAGTAGGAATGGAATGAGGTGGAGGATAAATGCGTGGCTGAGTGATTGGAGCAGGGGGCAGGGATTCAAGTTTCTGGATCATTGGGACCTCTTTTGAGGCAGGTGTGACCTGTACAAAAAGGATGGGTTACACTTGAATCCTAGGGGGACCAATGTCCTGGCGGGAAGGTTTAATAGAGCAGTTAGGGAGGGTTTAAACTAATTTGGCAGGGGGATAGGAACAGGAATGATGGAGCAGAGGAGAGGGAAAACAGAAATAGATCTAAGGTAGTGAGCAGTAAGGATGTCAGGAAGGACAGGCAGGTGATAGAGCAAATTTGCAGCTATTGGGATAAGTTGCAGAGCAATCAATGCAAAAAGTACCGAATACTGGACTTACGGTGTTATACTTAAATGCACGCAGCATAAGGAATAAGGTGGATGATCTTGTTGTACAGTTACAGATTGGCAGGTATGATATTGTGGCCATCACTGAGATGTGGCTAAAGGATGCATGTCTCTGGGAGCTGAACGTCCAAGGATACACGGTGTATCGGAAGGATAGGCAGGTAGGTAGAGGGGGTGGCATGGCTTTAATGGTAAGAAATAATATTAGATCATTAGAAAGAGTTGACATAGGATCGGAAGGTACAGAATCTTTATGGGTTGAGCTAAGAAATCGCAGGGGTAAAAGGACCCTGATGGCAGTTATCAACAGGCCTCCAAACAGCTGCAGTGATGTGGACCATAAATTACAACAGAAGATAGAAAAGGCTTGCCAGAAGGGCAGTGTTATGATAATTGTGGGGGATTTTAACATGCGAGTGGATTGGGAAAATCAGGTTGGCACTGGATCTCAGGAGAGAGAATTTATAGAATGTCTACGAGATGGCTTTTTAGAACAGCTTGTTGTTGAGCCCACTAGGGGATCGGCTGTACTGGATTGGGTATTGCGTAATGAACCAGAGGTGAATAAAGAGATGGAAGTGAAGGAACCCTTAGGAGGCAGTGATCACAACATGATTGAGTTCACCTTGAAATTTGAGAAAGAGAAGCCGAAATCCGATGTGTTGGTATTTCAGTGGAGTAAAGGAAATTACAGTGGCATGAGAGAGGAACTGGCCAAGGTTGACTGGAAAGGGACACTAGCGGGAAGGACGGCAGAGCAGTAGTGGCTGGAGTTTATGCGAGAAGTGAGGAAGGTGCAAGACATATATTCCAAAGAAGAAGAAATTTTCGAATGAGAAAAGGATGCAACCGCGGCTGACAGAGAAGCCAAAGCCAAAGTAAAAGCAGAGCAGAGGGCATACAAGGAAGCAAAAATTAGTGGGAAGACAGGATTGAGAAGTTTTTAAAAGCTTACAAAAGGAAACTAGGAAGGTCATTAAGAGGGAAAAAGATTAACTATGAAAGGAAGCTAGCAAATATTATCAAAGAGGATACTAAAAGCTTTTTCAAGTATATAAAGAGTAAAAGACAGGTGTGAGTAGATATAGGACTAATAGAGAATGATGCTGGAGAAATTGTAATGGGAAATAAGGAGATGGCGGAGGAACTGAATGAGTATTTTGCATCAGTATTCACTGAGGAAGACAACAGCAATATACCGGATATTCAAGGGTGTCAGGGAAGAGAAATATGCGCAGTCACAATTACGAATGAGAAAGTACTCAGGAAGCTGAATAGTCTAAGGGTAAATAAATCTCCTGGACCAGATGGAATGCACCCTCGTGTTCTGAAGGAAGTAGTAGCGGAGATTGTGGAGGCATTAACAATGATCTTTCAGAAGTCGATAGATTCTGGCCTGGTTCCAGAGGACTGGAAGATTGCAAATGTCACTCCGCTATTTAAGAAGGGAGCAAGGAAGCAAAAAGGAAATTATAGACCTGTTAGCTTGACATTGGTGGTTGGGAAGTTGTTGGAGTCGATTGTCAAGGATGAGGTTACGGAGTACCTGGAGGCATATGACAAGTTAGGCAGAACTCAGCATGGTTTCCTTAAAGGAAAATCCTGCCTGACAAACCTAGTGCAATTTTTTGAGGAAATTACAAGTAGGCTAGACAAGGGAGATGCAGTGGATGTTGTGTATTTGGATTTTCAGAAGGCCTTTGATAAGGTGCCGCACATGAGGCTGCTAAACAAGATAAGAGCCCATGGAATTACGGGAAAGTTACATATGTGGATAAAGTGTTGGTTGATTGGCAGGAAACAGAGAGTGGTAATAAAGGGATCCCATTCTGGTTGGCTGCCGGTTACCAGTGGTGTTCCACAGGGGTCCTTGTTGGGGCCACTTCTTTTTACGTTGTTTATCAACGATTTGGATTATGGAATAGATGGCTTTGTGGCTAAGTTTGCTAATGATATAAAGATAGGTGGAGGGGCTGGTAGTGCTGAGGAAACAGAGAGTCTACAGAGAGATTTGGATAGATCGGGGGAATGGACAAATAAGTGGCAAATGAATTATAATGACGGAAAGTGTACGGTCATGCACTTCGGTAGAAGAAATAAATGGGCAGACTATTATTTAAATGGGGAGAGAATTCAAAGTTCTGAGATGCAACGGGACTTGGGAGTCTTCGTGCAGGATACCCTCAAGATTAACCTCCAGGTTGAGTCAGTGGTGAAGAAGGCGAATGCAATATTGGCATTCATTTCTAGAGGAATAGAATATAGGAGCAGGGATGTGATGTTGAGGCTCTATAAGGCACTGGTAAGACCTCGCTTAGAATACTGTGTGCAGTTTTGGGCTTCTTATTTAAGAAAGGATGTTCTGACATTGGAGAGGGTTCAGAGAAGATTCACTAGAATGATTCTGGGAATGAGAGGGTTAACATATAAGGAGCGTTTGACCACTCTTGGACTGTACTCCTTGGAGTTTAGAAGAATAAGGGGGGACCTCATAGAAACATTTTGAATGTTGAAAGGCATGGACAGAGTGGATGTGGCAAAGTTGTTTCCCATGGTGGGTGAGTCTAGAACGAGAGGGCATGACTTGAGGATTTCAGGGCACCCATTCAGAACAGAGATCCAAAAAATTTTTTTAGCCAGAGGGTGGTGAATCTGTGGAATTTTTTGCCATGGGTGGCAGTGGAAGCCAAGTCATTGGGTGTATTTAAGGCAGAGATTGATAGGTATCTGAGTAGTCAGGGCATCAAAGGTTATGATAAGAAGGTGGGGGAATGGGACTAAAGGGGAGATTGGATCAGCTCATGATGAAATGGCGGAGCAGACTGGATGGGCCGAATAGCCGACTTCTGCTCTTTTGTCTTACGGTCTTATGGTCTTGTTTGTGCATCTTCATCTTGGGAAGGTGCATTTAGTTCACTGGAGTATTCTCTTATTAATCTTTCTATTGCTCCCTTTACAATCTGATTGCTTTTCTTCGTTTCCTCATCCACAAAATCCTCTGACAAATCCTCTGTGTTCATATCTCCATATCTCCATGGCCTCCTTTTGTTTTGATCTTCCATTCAACCAACTGGGCTTTGGTCTTTGCATCCACTTCTACAAGCAGCTTTTTGTCTCCCACTTGAAGCTCATGCAGTAACTTTAATGCAAGCAAAATAGATTTTGGTTCTTTATACTCACAAAGACCGAATGCTTGCATCTCCCCTGAAGCTCCTTGAACCGATCCAGCTTAAAACCAAGCTACCTTTTGCAAGTAATTGCCTGATTAGCATATCAGAAGCTTTCTCAGATGTGTTGCCTACCACTGCTTTCATCACTTTCACGATTCCTCTGAGCAGCACTGTCATCCTTGGTTGAATATGCTTTCCAACCAATGGCACAGAGGTTGTCACCAACACCTGTTTGTCCTCTGTTGGGGAATGGTTCATGATGTTTGACATAGAGACAGTTGTGGCATCATCCAGTACCATTGTTAATTTTCTTTAGTATGGACTCATTGCAGGAGAGATGCGGCATACCACAGGGTAGATGGATCTCCAATCAAGTTGTAGCTGTCTTACAATGCTGGTCCTCCTGTTTGTACCACATACAAGCACAATGTATTTTGTTGGTTGTGGTATTTCACTGTTATGGATGTTATTCCCACAAGAGTTATCTTTTGTCTAGTATAAGTTCTTCATTGGATATCTGCAGGCTTCAGTTCAATATCTTTGAAATGCCTCTCAAACTCATTTTGTGGAATGACTGAAACAGTTGAACCAGTGTCTAATTCCATTCTGCTACAAGCCATTTTGCTTGTCTTTGTTAATTTTCACACTGTAAATCTCAAGGCTACACAATTTGTTATCACTTATTATCAGATTTTTCATCAACAACATGCAGATTAGTGGTCTTCTTGAAAATGCAATTTGACTTTTTATTGTTTTCTCTTCTCTGTGCAGACCTTTTATTTTTGTTAGCCTAAAGTGCTCCTTGTATGTGACCTACTTTGTTGTATTTTCTGCACGTTTCCCCTTCAAAACCACATTTGTTCGGTGTATGTGAGCCCCTGCCACAACAGCAACACAATTTGTTTGCCAGGTTGGTTTCTGTTTAGATGTTGCAGTTTTGTTTTCATGCACTTTTGTTCCTGACTGCAACTCAGTTGCATCTCTCTCTGCGGTTTCCATTGAAATTGTTCCTTTTGAAAGTAAGTTTTGCTTCGGTTAAGAGCTGTTTTAGATTGCTTTCTTTTAAGATTCCACAAACTAAACAATCTCTCAGTGCATCATTAAGCCCATTACCAAACTGACAATGCTCTGATGATCTCTTCAATTCAGTCATGTATGCTGAAATGGACTCCCCTTCCTTTTCATTGTGATTATGAACACTGAACTCTTCTGCTTACTGCCTTTTCCCTTCTGAACTACATTGCTGTGCTGCATTTTTTTAACTCAACTGTCTCTGCATGTGTGGGGCTATTTTTTAAAAATTGACCGTTCTTCATTGTGTTTTTTTTTAGTTTGTACATCTCGCTGTGTTTCAACAGGTTACTATTACAGAAGTATTAAATACACAGCACTGTCTGTATCCTACTATAGTTTATGACAACCTTCTACACTATCTACAACACCTCTAACCTTTGTGTCATCTGCCAATTTACCTCACATTTATCCATGTTACACTGTATCTAGCATACACTTGCCTATTCTGTCAACTTGTCAAAATCACTCTGTAGCCTTTATGCATGCACCCACATGATCACTCTTCCACCAAGCTTTGGGTATTCACAAACATCACTACTCTGTCGACAGGCATTGGTGTTTTTAGGGAACTAAAAATTGGCTGAGTAGATATTTGCATTAACAAGAAGGTGTACATGTGTACCTAATAAAGTGGTCACTGAGTGTATGTGAGCATTGCATGTCAACCACCCTTCACAATGTCACAGATGACATAATTGCATCGCACATGATCATCTTTGCAACACAGAGAAAATTCAAAACAAATCTGTTTCCACAAAGCCCAAGCAAACGTGCCATCAGACCACAACTATCAGCACCAACCAGTCTGCTGGAGGAACTCAGTGGGTGGTGCAGCATGTTTGTGGAGGAAAGGGATTATTACTGTTTCAGATCAAAACCGTTTCACAGCTATCAATTCTTTATGTCAGTGGTGTGTTTCTAGAAAATGCTTTAGTGATCTTAACACAATTGTGCTTATACTAATTAAGATGTATTTTTTGTATCTTATATGGATTTAGAGCATCACTAAACTAAAGAAGTGCTTTCCAAAGTAAAATTAATGTTTATAGATAGCAATCTCCTTTCAAACAGCATTATGTAAATCTGCATTTAATGACTTTGTTGGAGAATAAATTATCAACCAGGACTCTGGGACTCTTTCTGGGCTCATTTTTAAGAAATCGAGTCATGGTATCTTGTACATCTACCAGACAGGACAGATTGGTCCTCTGTTTAATGTCTTATTAGAAAGACAATACCTTTGATCTTGCTGTACTTCCTCACTTTTGTGCTCGAGTGTCATCTTAGATTCTTCTGTTCAAATCTCTGGTTAAATCCACACCTCTTGACTTGGAAACAAGAAAGCTACCCATTGAGTTACAGCTGACTAATAGATCATTAGTTTTTCAATAGTGGAGTGTTGATGAAATCTCAACCAATGTTCTCTTCCAGTTTGATAGTTTAATGAAGAGTTGGCATGGAGGCCAGTATTTTGTCATTGAAGATAAGTCTTGGCTGGTTTTAGGCAGGCTCCATTTGACTCATCCTCAGTAATACTATAAACTTATATAAGCTGAAGCATGTCTTTAACTTCCAAGGAACTGTCATTTTTGCTATTATGCTTGTAAAGCCCAGGTCCACTCTGGAGCACCTCTATTGATTGTTCACTCAACTTGAACTCACAAAAACACAAATAACCAAACTTTTCAGTGCAAGTGCATAATTTGAAAGTTTTGTCTGTAAGCTATATTGCTAGTTTAAATCAATTCTACCTACAGTATCTTGCATCCCTCATATTAAAAAATCAAAATATTGGGCATCTTCAGTCTGTGTTAAACCAGGCAGAGAGCCATTTTATGGGAAGTAGAAGTCCCTTTACTGACCACTGATTGCAGATTACTGCAGTTTGAGAGCTGCCTTGTACTTTTTTGAAAATAAATGTTTGATCGGTAGTGCTTTAATTTAAATAATTATAGAAGTACTGTAAAATTTAAACCAAATACATCTTAATATTAACTCATTATTTTGAAGTGATTAAGTGCTATAAAAGAGTGGGTCATAGATGACTGGAGTAGAAGCCTTCAGAAATTTGTTCTATTAAGTTTGCATATTTTGCAGAACCAGTGGCCTTCTGTAATTGTAAAGAAGATATTTTATCAAAAGAAATACAGATTTTTTTTGAAAATTCATGGCAAACATCTACATGGATACGTTGTTGCCATGTTTCTGAATTGTTGTTTCATGCTGCCAGTGGGACTAATATTAACACTGCAAGCCTATTGACTTAGTTACAATATAAGTTAATGAATGTGTTTCTGATTGGAACTGTGGCTGCACATCCACAGCCTCTAGGTTATTTATACCCAATAGAGAAGTCCCTGAATGTCTGGTTCACCTTGCTTGGAATAAAAAAACAGAACATGTTGGAAGTATTCAGTGGGAAGGCTGCATCTGTGGGAAGAGAAACAGCTAGTGTGAATGAGAGGGATACTTTTTAAGCTGTAGGGAGGATGGGAGAGGGAGATATGTCTAACAGGATAAAACTGGAATGACCTTGATGATAAACTTTTTGAAAACTTTTTTTAATATACAAATATTTCTGTTTTTGCACATCTTTTAAAATCTATTCAATATATGTAATTGATTTACTTGTTTATTTATTATTATGTTTTATTTTATTTATTATTATTTTCTCTCTCTCTGATAGATTATGTATTATATTGAACTGCTGCTGCTAAGCGAACAAATTTCACGTCACATGTGGGTGATAATAAACCTGATTCTGATTCTGATTCTTAAAGTCTGTGAATCTGAATCTGTATTTCCTTTAATCTTATCATTTAACCTTCTTATTTCAAAATAGGATTATTATTTTTATCAATCTCACATTTGCACACTCATGTCAGTTTTTGAGCAGAACTAGCGTAGATTTTAGTAGAACCCAAATGGAGATTTCAGGAAATGGAAATAAATTCAGAGGACGACCTCTCTGCCTTTTAGAAACATAGAAACATAGAAAACCTACAGCACAATACAGGCTCTTCAGCCCACAAAGCTGTGCCAAACATGCCCTTACCTTAGAAATTACCTAGGGTTACCCACAGCCCTCTATTTTTCTGAGCTCCATGTACCTGTCCAGGAGTAAAAGACCCTATCATCTCTGTCTCTGCCACTGTCGCTGGCAGCCCATTCCACGCACTCACCACTCTCTGTGTAAAAAACTTCTCTGACATCTCCTCTGTACCTACTTCCAAGCCTCTTAAAACTGTGCCTTCTCATGTTAGCCATTCCAACTCTGGGAAAAAGCCTCTGACTATCCACACGATCAATGTCTCTTTTCTGTTGCTTTTATCAAACGTGGTAACCTAAAATTTCCACATTCTGTACTCCCATCCACCAACTTTTCGAAGTACTTCAGGAATCAATACTTATGTTGCACCTATTCATTATTTATGGAAGCAATTTGACTGAGGTGATTAAATGTCTTATTTCCTGGTTTGCTGATTATACCAGACGAGGTCTGATTTTGAGTACAGGGGAAGATGTAAAGAAACTTCACAGTACTGCATGCACAAAATAATAAATTTCAGGACATACATGTCAGTGATTGTAAACCTGATTCTGATTATAAAAGTAGTGTAGTATTTACTATATGGTGGGAAAACTGGGAAATGTTATCATTCAAAGGGATGTCGGTATGCATAAACAATGTTGAAGCCAAGATGTAGGTATTAGAAAACCTAAAAGGTCAAATGATATATTTTATTATGAGAGAGTTTCCTTCAAGAAGTAATAAAATCTTGTTGTTGTAAGGCCTTGATAAGGTCGTATGAGAAGCATCGTGAAAGAATTTGGTCTCTTTACCTGAGTAAGAATGCACCTAGCAGGGTGTATGTGAGTGAAAACTCACTAGACCAATGAGTTTTGTTGAGGAGAGATCTAATAAATAGGAGTATAATTTTTAATGCCTGGAAGTGTGACAGGAGATCTCAATAAAATTGTTAAAATCTAGCTTGACAGACTGGAAACAGATGTTTCCCCGACTGGATGCTAAGACCAGGAGGTACAGTATGGGAACAAAAACTCTGGACTGCGATGAGGAGGGTGCTCAGTTTTTGGAATTCTCTTCCTAGAGCAGCTGCTTGAACTGAATCATTATGTTTATTCAAAGCTTATATCAATAGATTTCTGAAACATAAAGAATTAAAAGGATATAGGAAAGGTTGTAGAAAATTATGCTGAGCAACTTCAAGTTCCTGTGTCTCAGCATCTCAGAAGGTCTGTCTTGCACCCAATACCTTGTTGTAATCTCGAAGAAGGCACACAGCTCCACTTCATTAGGAGTTTGAGGATGTTTGGTATGTCACTAAAGACTCATGCAAATTTCTACAGATGAATAGTGGAGAGCATTCTGACTGGTTGCATCACAGCCTGGTATGGAGTTTCTTGTTTACAGGATCACAGGAAGCTACAGATGATTGTAGACCTCAGCCAGTTCAACAACAGTTCTCCCCATTATTGAGGGTGTCTACAAGGGGCTATGTCTTAAGAAGATGGAGTCCATCGTTAAAGACGCAAACAGTATTTGGGATGTGCTTTTGTTAAGTTACTACCATCAGGGAGAATGGTATCCTGAAGATTCACACTTTACATTTTTAGAACAGCTTCTTCTCCTCCACTTTCAGATTTCTGAACAACTCACGAACACTGCCCTATTCTTTGTTTTGTGCACTATATATTAATTTTTGTACTTTTATATCACAAACGAGACCATCTGCAGAAATTGGAAATCCAAGCAACACACACAAAATAGCTGATCTCCTCCATGCCCTGCACATTTGCTGTTACCTCCCACTCTTCCCCGTGCTGAATTCCAAAAACACATACTGTGCCGGTCAGATGGGATGCTGTTCCTCGAGCTTTCATTGAGCTTCACTGGAACGTGGGAGACTGAGGTCAGAGCTGAACTGAGATGTAGAAAATAAAGTGACAGGTGATGAGGAACTTTGGATTGCATGTGCATGATGAGTGGAAGTGTTCAATCGTCACTGAGTCTACTTCTGGTCTTTCTATGCAGGAGAGATGAGCAATGAATGCAATTGAGAGAATTCCATCATCTGGGTGGACACAGTCAGAGTGGTGGTCTTAAGGCTTTAGCTCCTTGAGGCTTCAGCGAAGAGAGGCTTGACTCAGAGAAAGCAAAGAAGCGCTCAAATTTTTTCCTTCTCTTCTTTATATTTGTTCAGCTAGGTAGAGATAACAGGCAGGATAGTGCAATGCTCCTCTTGCAGGGAGACCTCCAGTGTCCCTGACCACTACAACTGCAAGAAGCACATCCACTTGCAGCTTCTAACAAACTGCATTAAGGAGTTGGAGCTGGAACTGGATGAACTCCAGGTCATTTGGGAGATTGAAGGGATGATACATATGACATTAGGGAGGTAGTTACACCCAAGGTGCAGGACACAGAAAACAGGGTGACAGTCAGGAAGGGGAAAAGGGTTAAGGAGCTAGTGCAGAGTAGCCCTGTAGCCACTCCCTCAACAACAGGTATATCCCTTTGGATACTGTCGGGGGAAATGACCCAGCAGAGGGAAGTCACAGTGGTTGGGTCTCTGGCACTGAGGCTGCCTCTGTGACTCAGAAGGGAAGGGGAAATAAGAGGATAGAGATTCGTTAGTTAGGGGAATGGATAGGAGGTTCTGTGGGTGAGAACGAGATTCCCGGATGGTATGTTGCCTCCCAGGTACTGGGGTCCAGGATATCTTGGATCAAGTCCTCAGCATTCTCAAGTGGGAGGGTGAACAGCCAGAAGTCATGGTCAAGCTAGGTACCAATGATATGGGTATGAGAGTGACAAGTTCTTCTTAGGGAGTTTAGGGAGTTCAGGGAGTTAGGTGCTAAGTTAAAGGGCAGAACCTCAGGGTTGTAATCTCAGGGTTGCTACCTGTGCCACGTGCTAGTAAGGCTAGAACTAGGAAGATTATACAGTTTAATATGTAGTTAAGGAGTTGGTGTTGGAAGGAGGGCATAATATTTTTGGATCATTGGGCTTTCTTTCAGGGAAGGTAGGTCCTGTACAGAAGGGATAGTTTGCACATGAACTAGAGGGGGCTAATATCCTAGCAGTAAGATTTGTTAATGTTACATGGTGGGGTTTAAACAGGAGTTGCATGGGGATGGGAACCAGTGTGCCAGAACAGTTAGTGGAGAGGTTGTGAAGGCAGATGTTGGTAAGACCTCATACAAAATTAGGAACTAAAAGGTTGAGCATGGTGCAAAAAGATCGAATAGGGTGAATACAGGACAGAAGGTGTTGTATCTGAATGCACACAGTATACGGAATGAGGTAGATGAACTTGGAGCACCGTTGCAGATCAGCAGGTATAACGTCGTAGGCATCATGGAATCTTAGCTGAAATATTATAGCTGGGAGCTTAATGTCCAGGATACACACTGTATCAAAAGGACAGGCGGGTGGGCAGAGGGGGCAGTGTTGCTCTGCTGGTAAAAAATGAAATCAGCTGTTTATTTAGCTACGAGTCCATGGTATTACAGGAAAGATTCTGGCATGGATAAGGCAGTGGCTGATTGACAGGATGCAAAGAGTGGGAATAAAGGGAGCACTTTCTGACTGGTTGCCAATGACCAGTGGTGTTTTGCAGGGGTCTGTGTTAGGACCGATTATGTTATATGTCCATGATTTGGATGATGGAATTGATGGCTTTGTTGCAAAGTTTGCAGATGATATGAAGGTAGGTTGAGGGACTGGTAGTCTTGAGTAGGTAGAGAGGCTACAGAAGGACTTAAACCGATGAGAATGGGCAAAGGAATGGTGGATGGAATACAGTGTTGGGAAGTGTGTGGTCATGCACTTTGGTAGAAGAAATGAAAAGGTTGACTGTTTTCTAAATGGAAAGAAAATTTTGAAAAACTGAGGTGCAAAGGGACTTGGGGGTCCTTGTACAGGATTTCCAAAAGGTTTATTTGTAAGTTGAGCTTTTGCTGAAGAAGGCAAATGCAATGTTAGCATTCATTTCAAGAGGATGAGAATATAAAAGCAAGGATGTAATGTTGAGACTATATAAAGCACTAGTGAAGCCTCACTTGGAGTATTGTGAGCAGGTTTGGGCCCCTTATCTTAGAAAGGATATCCTGAAACTGGAGAGGGTTGAAAGGAGGTTCACAAAAATGATTCCAGGATTGAATGGCTTGTCAAATGAAGAGTGTTTGATGGCTCTGGGCCTGTATCCACTGGAACTCAGAAGAATGAGGGGAGATCTCTTGAAGCCTTTCAAATAGTGAAAGTTCTTGATAGAGTGGATGTGTAGAGGGTGTTTGCTATGGTGGGAGAGTATAAGACCAGAGCACACAGCCTCAGAATAGAGGTGGGTTTTAGAATGGAGATGAGGAGTAATTTCTTTAGTCAGAGAATGGTGAATCTACAGAATTCTTTGCTACGGTCAACTTTGGAGGCCAGGTATTTATGTATATTTAAGGCAGAGGTTGATAGATTCTTGATTTGGTCAGGGCATGAAGGGATACAGGGAGAAGGCAGGAGGTTGGGGCTGAGAGGAAAGAGCAGACTGGATGGTCCAAATGGCCTAATTCTGCTCCTATATCTTATGGTTTTGTGGTCTAAATACTGGAAAATCTCAGATTTAAATCTTAACTCTCCACAATATAGGTGGTCTCCCTGTTACAGCTGAGAGGGTAACGGAAGGTTGCTCTTATTAAAATTATTACCAAATGTTCCAAAATGCAGAATCAATTCTGTCTTTTAGAACTTATGTGAGGAAATAAATACATGAACACAAATTGTGAACAGAACAACTATTTTTGGCAATTTTTATCTTTTCCGTCTCTCATTTCTTCACACATACACAGATAATGTGGCAGGATTTTTTTTTAAAGCATGGCAGATTGATTTTGCTGCCCAGTTTGTTTCCACCCCCTTATCCCCTTCCTCACTACAAGAGGTTTCTACATAAATGTTTCCGAGATGTTGGAACAGGACCAGCAAGTGTAAGTGCAATTTTTAAACAACGACCTCACTGACTGAGCTGAGCATGTAAAATATCTTTGGGTAGTTGAGAGTTGGACGTCTGCAGAGTTCACTGCAGTGAAGTTGGTATCAGAGTTTTGCTGGTACCATTGGCTTTAGCAAGAATATGATCCTCAGAGCAGAAGTCATCTCATGTAATGCAGAGCTTTTGTAGAATACATAGCTAATGTTACTCTCATGGTAGATTTTCTGAAATTTATTTGCTTGTGTAGTTAATGCAATATTTGTCAGACTGCCATTCAGTTTCCCTTGTAACTGGCAATTCATTTATTCAGTAAGTTTTCAGGAATGTCACATTAATGCTAACTTATACCATCAATCATCTATCTTTACAATTTCATAAATGTTATCCAATAATGTTCTCCACCCATACCATCAAATTATGGACATCTTAAATGGATTAGGTACAATGGTTCACTGTACAGTGAGATTGATGTTTTATAGAAGTGGCATTTCATTTGCACCTTTTCCAGTGCCGAAGTGGTTTTTATGAACCTTAATGAGGTTTGTATCTATCAGCTGGATGACATTCAAATAAATAATATTTCTAATACATAATTTTCCAAAAATAATTTTAAGCTATTTAATATAATAGTTATGGAGTGTTAAGTATGTCACTGATTTAATAATAAATATATCTGCCAGTGCTGCTGTAATGTCACATTCTGTTGGAACTCTGAAAGAAGTCATAATCAGATGATCAAATTAACACATAAAATGACAGAAAAAATTGTAAGTTTTCAATTGTTTCCAATCATTTAGAAGTCTCTTCATCAATTTCAAATATTCTTATACTTTTGTTTCCTTGCTTTGTTTTAATCTATTTTAATGGAAACAAGCTGGAAACAGATCTAGCCAGTATTGTTAATTTTATTTTTCATTTAGTTCTAGGATTGGTTGTGTACTTCCTCTGGGATTAGATGTATCCAATGTCATATTTTCACTTGCATTAGGTCCTGTTGACATTTCTGCCACAGTGCTACTTGACACAGAACATGTGCTTGCTGATAGGCCTGCCAATGCACAAAACATTTCCTTGTGAATATTCTGTAATGTTCTTCTGTTGACTGCTTGTTCAAAGTATTCAGTCCCCTGAAGCAGAAGTTCTGTGTGATTTGGTCCTCTTGGTGAGCTGCAATGAACTGCCCTTTCTGTCTGTCCTTGTTGCAGATCATGCCTACTTGGAAATACAGCACATCCTAAATGATAAACTCTAATCCAGAGGTTGGCGTGTAAATTTGAGCTATGTATGTCTTCACTTTATTGATTTCTGTCTCTTCTTTCATTATGTGATAAGGTTTCAGTATTTGGTTACCCAGGAAGAGGAGGGCATTGCATTGAGATTGTGGTGAAAAGATGAAGTGGAATGCAAAAGCTGCAAACAAGATTACCGTAGTTTGATTTGTGGGATGGTGAGCATATGGACTAGGAGATCAGCTATGAAAGCACTGTCAATCCCTGAAGTTTCCAACAACCTGCTGGCCACAGATCTATGTAACACTTGCTTCATTTATGGCAAATACTGTCTTCACCATGAAAGAACATGAGCTGAAGATGCCTCTTTTTATATTTCTGACTTAAATCTGAGGTTGAGGAGTAAGTGTGCAATGTGACTGCTGGAGTAGAATCATGGTTGTAAAGCTTGTAATGACTACAGGATTCAAGGGTTGGCTGCAAGCATTGTGACACAGAAAAAGTAAGTAAATGAGGGTGTAGTGGAGTGTATAAATATAACATGTTTATTCACGATCAGATAAAGATTTATGATTAATAATTTATTAGGGATGATTGATAAGTTCGTGGCCTAAGATAGAAGGAGTCGATTTTAGAAAACCTAGCACACTTATTTTTCAACATAGTCCCCTCCTACATGTACACACTTAGTCCAGTGGTCGTGGAGCATACAGATCCCTTCTTTATAGAAGTGGTCCACAGCAGGGGTGATTGATAAGTTTGTGGCCTAAGGTAGAAGGAGATGAGTTATACAGCTCTCATTACATGCACATACAGCTCAACTCTTTGAGTGAAAATGCAGAAATTTTGAAGTTAATAACTCATCTCCTTCTACCTTAGGCCACAAACTTATCAATCACCCCATGCTGTGGATCAAGACGCCGATTTCTACAAAGAAGGGATCTGTATGCTCCATGACTGCTGGACTAAGTGTGTAAATATAGGAAAAATAAATGTGCTAGGTTTTCTAAAATTGACTCATTCTACCTTAGGCCATGAACTTATCAGTCACCCCTCGTACTGGTAAGTTAATAATGGTGGTATGGTGCCAGTGCCTAATGGTACCTTTGATGGAATATGGCATTATAAATTGTATACAATGGCTTTATTCAATGAATAAGAATGATCTTTTTGCAACATTGCATCCAGGTCTTCAGAAGTTGACTTCTGCATTTTCTAGCTCAGCTGTTTCTCTTACCTCAACAAATGTCTGTCCAGGATTCATTTTGATCGTGTTGGTTGGCTGGTTCAGTAACAGAAAATTGACGATTCTTCTACCTATATTTATTATTGAAGCATCATTTCCAGACTCAAGCTAGATACCTTCAGCCAAAAGCTCCTGGGGCATTCAGGCCATTTAATTGGTCTTGATCATTCATGAAATTGGTCTCCTTCCTGAGGCAGTAGGCTGCTCAACAGTTCCCTTAATTCTGGTTGCACAAGGCTGTCATGTAAATAAACAAGCAGCATGAATTTGATATTCTGACATATCTGGTTGACCATACATAGTCATCCCATGCCAGCTTTTATTGGCTAGCTATTTAAGCCTCTGGCATTTTTTAGGTGTGTATCACTTAGAGTGATTAACTTGATGATCAATATTTAAAACAAGATGTTTTCATATTAAATGTGGACTTGAATGCAACATTCAGTTATAAATAAGAATAATAATTGAAGTACCAGGAGACCAATCATCTGAAATACATTGAGGGGCATTGATTTTTACCTCCTGGACCAGGTGGATTTTGGACTGATGGATAATAAGGCAAGTTAGAAACCACGTGATATTCTCAAAAAATTCTATTACCTATTTTCATTCCTGGAGCTCATTGAAATTCCATTGGGGTGAAGTGAGAAGGTGATTAAAATATGGTATGTACCAGAGTTCATTTACCAACGTGGTTAAGTTATGCAGAAGAACTTTCCACTCTTCACATTGAACCCTTTTCCATATGGAAAATGTGGTATCATATGGGGTGTTTCTGAGCAGGACCGCACTATTTTGTGTATATTATTGTAAACACTAGTAAGTTTCACGCTTTGAAAGATCATATGTAATCTTCAAATTTTCTAGTTGATGCATTAGACCTAATTTTTCAAAAATTTATCAGAAAGGAAAACCTTCTGTGCTTATGTTAATGATGCTAGCATAGTGGTTCAAATTTATGATTTATTTATAATGATTTAAATGTAGTTTTTGTTTAAACTAATTTGGCAAGAGGATGGGAACCAGAGTGATAGGACTGAGGATGGGGTAGTTGGAATACAACTAAGTGCAATGTGCAGTGAGACTGAATTCTTTGAAGAAATAACAGGCAGGACAGACAAAGGAAAGTCAGTGGATGTTCTTTATGTGGATTTTAAGAAGGTCTTTGACAAGGTGCTACGCATGAGGCTGCTTAACAAGATAAGAGCCCATGGTATTACAGAAGAGGTACAAGCAGGGATAAAAGATTGGCTGACTGGCAGGTGGCAAAGAATGGCAAAAAAGGGGGCCTTTGCTGGTTGGCTGCTGGTGACTAGTGGTGTGCTATAGGGGATGGTAGTGGACCGCTTCTTTTCACATTAAATGTTAATGATTTGGATGACGGAATTGACGGCTTTGTGGCCATGTTTGTGGACAATACAAAGATAGTTAGGGCTGGAGGTAGTGTTGAGGGAGCAGGGAGACTACAGAAGGGCTTAGTCAAATTGGGGGAGTGAGCAAAGATAGAATATTAATGTAGGGAAGTGCATAATCATGCACTTTGGCTGAAGGAATAAAGGTGTAGACTATTTTCTAAATGGGGAGCAAAATCAAAAATTGGAGGTGCAAAGGGACTTGGGAGTCCTCATGCAGAATTCCTTGAAGGTTAACTTGCAGATTGAGTCAGTGGTAAAGAAAACAAAAGCAATTTTAGCACTTATTTCAAGAGGACTAGAGTACAAAAAGCAAGGGTATAATGCTGAGGCTTTATAAGGCATTGGTTAGGCCAAAAGATCAAATCTTTCCCATCCAGCAACAAGTTAACACTTATTTGAATAGATTAAAAATATAAACTGAGAGGTCTGGGAGGTGTAAAGCACATAAAAACATTAAAATTGTGCTCTACTGGGAAGTCTGCCAGTTTTCTTGTAGGTCTGTGAGGAATGGTATTTCTTAATCACAGTTGTGGTTGCCAGCATTGTGAATTCTGGGTTTTCTTCACAATTCTACAAAAATAAAGCTTGTAATTTTAACTACAGCCCACACTTGGTTGTACTCGCTTGACTACGGCAGGAGATCTTAAAACATTGGTTACGTATATTAGTCATTGCTTCAATTGTTTCTGACGTCTGGGTGTGGCAGAGATATAACAAAGAGGGAACTCTGTGTCCCCGGAGGCTAACGTGGAGACATCAAAAAGAAACATTGACGAGGTTGCTGGTCATCTTTTTTTAACTACAACTGCCAACCTACCAAAAACCAAGGGCATACCATTATATTTAGATTTAGGTGGTATTTCACTTAGTGTAGAAGGTTATAAAAACTGTAGGGGTATCTTGATCAGCTAGGTATGTGGACTGAGAATTGGCAAGTGGATTTCAATCTATATAAATGTGAGGTATTACATTTTGGGAGATCAGGCTAGGGCAGGACTTGCATGGTGAATGGTGGGGTCCTGGTGAGTATTGTAGAATAGAAGGATTTAGGCATGCAAATGCATTGTTCACTAAAAGTGGTGTCACAGGTAGATAGAGTATTGAAGAAGGCACATATAGCACGCTGGTCTTCATTAGTCAGACCATTAGGAGTTGAAGTTGTGATGCAGTTACATAAGACATTGGCAAAGCCAGACCTGGAGTGTTTTATACTGTTATATAAGACCATAAGATATAGGAATAGAATTAGGCCATTCAGCCCATCAAGTCTGCTCCACCAGCCCATCATGGCTGATCCCGGATCACACTCAACCCCATACACCTGTTTTCTTGCCATATCCTTGATGCCCTGGCCAATCAGGAAATAATCAACTTCCACCATAAATATCCCCACAGACTTGGTGGCAGAACAGTCCCCAAATTCAGTACTCTCTGGCTAAAAAAATTCCTCATTACCACTGTTCTAGAAAGTTGCCCCTCAATTCTGAAGCTATATCCTCTAGTTCTGGATACCTCCACCAATGGAAACATCCTCTCCACATCCACCCTATCTAGTCCTTTCAACATTTGATAGGTTTCAATGAGATTCCCACACACTCTTCTAAATTCCAGTGAGGACAGGCCCAAAGCTGCCAAACATTCCTCATATGTTGGATACTTTTGTGGGGGGTGACCTCCCAGGAGAATGCCATGGCGACTGGGTTACAGGCACTGAACATGGGTCCGTGGTGCAGAAGGGAAAGAGAGAGAAGAAGGGAGCGGTAGTGATAGGGGACTCAGTAGTGAGGGGAACAGACAGGAGATTCTAGGGACGTGAACAGGACACGCGGTTGGTATGTTGCCTCCCAGGTGTCAGGGTCAGTTATGTTTCAGATTGCGTCCACAACATTTTGGAGAGGGAGGGAGAGCAGCCAGATGTCTTGGTAGATATTGGTACCAATGACATAGGAAGGAAAAACAATGAGGTCCTGAAAAGGGAATTGAGAGAGCTAGGTAGAAAGCTGAGAAGCAGGACCTCCCGGGTAATAATTTCTGGATTGCTGTCTGTGCTACGCATCAGTGGGGGTAGAAACAGGATGATATGGCAGATAAATGCATGGCAGAGAAGCTGGTACAGGGATCAGGGCTTTAGGTTCTTGGATAATTAGGATCTCATCTGGGGGAGGTATAACCTGTTCAAAGGTGATGGGTTGCACCTGAACCCAAGGGGGATGAATATTCTTGCAGGCAGGTTTTTTAGAGCTGTTGGGGAAGGTTTAAACTAACTTGGCAGGAGGGTGGGAACTGGAATGAAGGGACTCAGGAAAAGGCGGATGGTAAAAAAAGTAAAGATAGTGTGCAATCAAATTGTCAGGAAGGGCAGGCAGGTGATAGGACTTAGTTTCAGCCAACAGGTTGAATATCAAATCATTAGAGATGCAGAATCAGAAAGGATAGCAAATACGGTACTCAAGGTGATATATCTAAATGCACGTAATATAAGAAATAAGGTGGATGATCTTTTTGCAATATTACAGATTGCCAGGTATGATGTTGTGGCCATAACTGAATCGTGGCTGAAGGATTGTTGTAGTTGGGAGCAGAACGTCCAAGGTTACATGTTATATCAGAGGATTAGGAAGGTAGGCAGAGGGGGTGGTGTGGCTCTACTGGTAAAGAATGACATTAAATCAGTAGAAAGATGTGACATAGGATTGGAAGATGTTGAATCCTTGTGGGTTGAGTGAAGAAACTGAAAGGGTAAAAGGACGTTGATGGCAGTTATATACAGGCCTCCCAACAGTGGCTGGGAGGTGGATCACAGGTTAAAACAGGAAATAGAAAAGTCAGGTCAAAAGGACAATGTTACGGTAGTCATGGGAGATCTTAACATGTAGGTCGATTGGGAAAATCAGTTTGGTAATGGATCTCAAGAGAGTGAGCTTGTTCAATGCCTAAGAGATAGTGGTTTAGAGCAGTTTGTTGTTGAGTCTACTAGGGGATCAGCAATACTGAATTGGGTGTTATGTAAGAACCACAGGTGATTAAGGAGCTTAAGGTAAAAGAACCCTTAGGAACCAGTGATCACAATATGACTGAGTTCAACTTGAAATTTGATAGGGAGAAAGTAAATTCTGATGTAGCAGTATTTCAGTGGAGTAAGGGAAATTACAGTGGTATGAGAGAGGAATTGGCCAAAGTAAATTAGAAGGAGCTGCTGGCGTCGATTTCTGGGAAAAATGAGGAAGGTGCAGGATGTGTATTTCTAAAAATGAAGAAATACTCAAATGGTAAAATGGTACAACCGTGGTTGACAGGGTAAGTCAAAGCTATTGTAAAAACAAAAGAAAGCACATACAATGAAGCAAAAATTAGTGGGAAGATAGAGAATGGGGAAGTTTTTAAAAACCTATAGACAGCAATTTAAAAACTGATTAGAAGGGAAAAGATGAAATATGAAAGCAAACTAGCAAGTAATATCAAAATGGATAGTAAAAGTTTTTTCAAGTATGTTAAAAATAAAGAGAAATGAGATTGGATAGAGGACTGCTAGAAAATGAGGCAGGAGAAATAATAATGGGGGACATGGAGATGGCTGATGAACTAAATGAGTATTTTGCGTCAGTCTTCACTGTGGAAGACAACAGCAGTATGCCTGATGTTGTAGTATGTGAAGGAAGAGAAGTGGGTGCAATTACTGTTACAAGAAAGTGTGAGGTGTTGCATTTTGGAAGGACAAGTCAAGGTAGGACATACACAGTAAACGGTAGGGCACTGAAGAGTGCAGAGGAACAAAGAGATCTGAGAGTTCAGATACATAATTCCCTGAAAGTGGCGTCACAGGTAGATAGGGTTGTAAAAAAGGATTTTGGCATCCTGGCATTCATAAATCAAAGTATTGAGTATAGGAGTTGGGATGTTATGGGGAGGTTGTATAAGACATTGGTGAGGCCAAATTTGGAGTACTGTGTACAGTTCTGGTCAGCTAACTATAGGAAGGATATCAGTAAGATTGAAAGAGCGCAGAGAAGATTTACTAGGATGTTGCCAGGTCTTCAGGATTTGAGTTACAGGGAAAGATTGAACAGGTTAGGACTTTATTCCTTGGAGCGTAGAAGAATGAGGGGAGATCTGATACAGGTTTATAAAATTATGAGGGGTATAGACAGAGTAATGTGAATAGGCTCTTTCCACTTAGATTAGGAGAGTAAAATACGAGAGGGCATGGCTTTAGGGTGAACATTAGGGGGAACCTTCATTCAGAGAATGGTGTGAGTGTGGAACGAGCTGCCATCTGATGTGGTAAATGCAGGCTCACTCTTAAGTTTTAAAAATAAATTGGATAGCTACATGGATGGGAGAGGTCTGGAGGGTTATGGACTGGATGCAGGTCAATGGGACTAGCTGAATAATGCTTCAGCACAGACTAGAAGGACTGAATGGCCTGTTTTAAGTGCTGTAGTGTTCTATGGTTCAATGGTTCTAAAGAAGGTACTCAAAAAGCTGAAAGACCTAAAGGTACATAAGTCACCTGGACAAGAGGAACTGCACCCTACGGTTCTGAAAGAGGTAGCGTTAGATATTGTGGTGGTATTAGAAATGTTTCAAAAATCATTGGACTCTGGCATGGTGCCAGAGGACTGGAAAAATGCAAATGTTACTCCACTCTTTAAGAAAGGAGGAAGGCAGCAGAAAGGAAATTATAGACCAGTTAGCCTGACCTCAGTGGTTGGGAAGATGTTAGTGTCAATTGTTAAGCATGAGGTGATGGAGTATTTGGTAACAATAGGACAATATGGTTCAAAGTCCACATGGTTTCCTTAATGGAAAATCCTGCCTAACGAACCTGTTGGAATTCTTTGAGGAGATTACAAGTAGGATACATAAGGGGGATGCAGTGGATGTTGTATATTTGGACTTTCAGTAGGCCTTTGACAAGGTGCCACATATGAGGATGCTTACCAAGCTAAGAGTCCATGGTAATACAGGAAATTTACTAATATGGTTAGAGCATTGGCTGATTGGTAGGAGGCAGTGAGTGGGAATAAAAGGGTTCTTTTCTGGTTGGCTGCCAGTGACTAGTGGTGTTCTGCAAGGGTTGGTGTTGGGACCACTTCTTTTTATGCTGTACATAAATGATTTAGATGATGGAATAGATAGCTTTGTTGCCAAGTCTGCAGATAATGTGAAGGTTGGTGGAGGGGCAGGTAGTATTGACAAAACAGGTAGGATGCAGAAGGACTTAAACAGATTAGGAGAACGGGCAAGAAAGTGGCAAATGAAATATAACATTGGAAAATGCATCATCATGCGCTTTGTAGTAGAAATAAATGTGTGGATTATTTTCTAATCAGGGAGAAAATCCAGGAATCTGAGATGCAGAGGGACTTGGGAGTCCTTGTGCAGAACACCCTGAAGATTAACTTGCAGGTTGAGTCAGTGGTAAGGAAGGCAAATGTCATGTTAGCATTCATTTTAAGAGATCTAGAACACAAGAGCAAGGATGTGATGCTGAGGCTTTATAAGGCACTGGTGAGGCCTCACCTTGAGCTTTGTGAACAGTTTTGGGCCCCTCATTTTAGAAAGGATGTGCTGGCATTGGAGAGGTTCCAGAGGAGCTTCACAAAAATGATTCCAGGAATGAAAGGGTTATCATATGAGGTACATTTGATGGCTCTGGAGAAGGCCAGGAACTGGGGTTGAGGAGGAGATAAAAAAAAAAAGGATCAGCCATGATTGAATGGCGGAGCAGACTTGATGGGTGAGATAGCATATGTCTTATGCTCTTATGTTAACACCTTAATTCCTTGTGGACCTCCTCTGGATTCTCTCCAATGACAACACATCCTTTCTGAGATATGGGGCCCCAAACTGTTGACAATACTCTGTGGCCTGACTAGTGTCTTTAAAACCTCAGCATTATCTCTTTGCTTTTATATTCTATTCCCCTTGAAATAAGTGCCAATATTGCATCTGCCTTCTTTACCACAGACTCAACATGTAAATTAACCTTCTGGGAGTCTTGCACGAGAACTCTAAAATCTCTGTGCACCTCTGATGTTTGAACCTTCTCCCCATTTAGATAATAGTCTGCACTATTGTTCCTTTTACCAAAATGCATTATCATACATTCCCCAACATTGTATTCCATCTGTCACTTTCTTGCCCATTCTTCCAATTTATCTAAGTCCTGTTGCAATTGCATTGTTTCCTCACCACTACCCACCCCTCCACTGATCTTAGTATTATCTGCAAACTTTGCTACAAAGCCAACAATTCCATTATCCAAGTCTTTGACAAAGAATGTGAAAAATAGTGGTCCCAATACTGACCCCTGAGGAACACCACTAGTCACTGGCAGCCAACCAGAAAAGGTCCCCTTTATTCCCACCGCTGCCCTCAGCCTGTCACCCATTCATCTATCCATGCCAATATCTTTCCTGTAATGCCATAGGATTTTATATGAAAGAAATTATTAAACTAGAAAGAGTGCAGAAAATATTTACCAGGGTGTTGTCTGGAATTGGGGGCCTGAGTTACAAGAAGAGTTTGTGTAGACTTGGACTCTATTGTCTGGAACGTGGAGGATTGAGGGGTTGAAGTATATAAGATCATGAGGGACATAGGGTGAAAGCACTACTCAACAAGCTTCAAAACCTGGGTCTGTGTATCTCCCTCTGCAACTAGATCCTTGACTTCTTTGCTGGGATGCCACAGTCAGTGTGGATCACTAATCACATCTCCTCTATGCTGCTAGTCAACACAGACTAACCTCAAGAATGCATGTATGCTTATCCCACTGCTCTACTCTCTCTACACTTACGACTGTGTGGCTAGACACAGCTCAAGTGCCATCTATAAATTTGCCAATGACACTTTGTTGTTAGCAGAATCACAGATGACAATAAGGAGGTCTACAGGAGTGAAATAGATCAGTTGGTTGAGTTGTGTTGCACTTAGCAACAGCAAGACCAAGGAACTGATTGTGGACTTCAGTAAGGGGATGTTGGGAAGACACACACCAGTCATCATTGATGTGTCAGCAGTGGAAAGGGTGAGCAACTTCAAGTTGTCAAAATCTCATAGAGGATCTTTTCTAGGCCCAGCACATTGATGCAATCACAAATGAGGCACACCAGTAACTATACTTTATTAAGATTACGGATATTTGGTATGTGACTAAAGACTCTAGCAAATTTCTACAGATGTACAGTGGAGAGCATTCTGACTGGTTGCGTCTCTACCTGTTACGGAGGCTCTATCGTACAGGATTAAAAGAGGCCGCAGAGGGTTGTCATGGGCACAACCCACCCCACCATCGAGGATATCTTCAAAAGGTGGTAACTCAAAAAGGTGCCATCCATCACTAAAGGCCTTTACCATCTGGGACATTCCCTTTTATTACTACCATCGGAAAAGAGGTACAGGAGTCTGAAGACCCACATGCAGTGTCTTACGAGCAGCTTCTTCCCCTCTGCCATCAGATTTCTGAATGGTCTATGAAGGCAATCCTTTCTTCCTTTTTTAAAAAAATGATTTATATTTTGTAACTCATGCTAATTTTTATGTCTTACATTGTACTTCTACTGCAAAGCAACAAATTTTTACAACATAAGTCCTGCTGCAATCCCATTGCTTCCTCAGCACTAACTTGGAATTAAGCTGGTCCTCTCTCTGCCATCAAGGCTTTGTTCCCCAGTTGAAAGCAATATAGTTTCTGAGGCATGCATGAGTGAGCTAATGTCGAAAGTGTTGCATATTGATTGATGTCGCTGCTGTGCACCCGGTTGCTTCTGTCAGTAAACACATCAGGTGCATGAAAATCGGCCATACGAGATTACAATTTGATATTTCAGGTTAAAATATATCACATGCCACGTAGAAATTTTTCTGTTACTTTGAATTTCTAGACCAGTATTTCATAGCCAATGAGAGATACAGCTTGGAAACAAGCCCTTTGGCTCTGGTGTCAGTGCCAGCTATCAACTTTTTTAATAACTTAGATTTATCCCTTTTTTACTCTCGGCACATTCTCTTCAAATACCCCCAGATTCTGCCATCCAATGATGTTATGTTAGAAGCAAACAAGCTCCCTGCTGTCCAGGACCTTGCAGATCAGATCTGACTTTGGGGTCCGCTCCAGGAAAATGCAAGTGTGAGAGTAGGGAAAATGGGAGTTGTCACTTAGAGCTGGACAGGATCAAAAATCCTGACCAAAGCGCAATGTCCATCCACCAAAAGATAAGATAACAGTAATTAATTTGTACAGAGTTTTTCTTTTGACTATTTCTGTGTCATTGCATCCATTTTTTTTATTAGAATGTGTAATGTTTGAGAACCTTACATGGAATGAATTCATAAATTTTCCCCAGAAGCCAAATTGTTCCGACGTTGATTCAGAGCTGGATAAAGGTAATATTGATGGATTAAAGTTAATTGTAAATATATGTTTAGGTTCATAATAATCTCTTTTCAAATGGCCTTGGTACTGTTTTTGGTGAGGTGCAGCCCACCTTAAACGACAAGAAAATTTCTGAGTACAGAAGTTTGATAGATTCCAGCATTGAGGATGAAATCTCGGCTGATTTCAGTGTTATCAGAAGCACCACTTTGCAGGTGAAAGATCCACATAAATATATCACTAGCCACTTAATTGGATTAATTCAAAACCTAAAACTATACAATTAAAAAAATGTGTGGAGTTCTGGTTTTGTATCCATTGTTTTATTTTCCTTAACAAACACTATTTTTTTCACATTATACTATTATTTGTACACAGGTGTACAAATTAGCAATTACTTTTCTAAACAGTACTGTTGGATTGAGATCAAACAGTGACATATCCACAGTTTTGAAAGTTACTATACAAAATTAAGCCCTTTACCAATAAGCAACATTAAATACAAACCAGTCAAGTGAATCCAACAATTTATTAATTTTGGACAAGGCATAGCAGAATTAACTGACAATCCTCCTCTGCTATTTCTAATGCAAGTGTGAATCCATTTCTGTTTCAATAAATGATAACCATTGAAGACTGCTGTTTAAACTTCTTGCTGAAAGAAATAACTTACAATGAGTTAACGCTACAGTACAGCTTAATTATGATTTTACTACATTATAACCAAAAGCATTGATTATACAATTTCCAAAGATTAGTTAAAGTTTACTAATTTGTGTGATCCATTTCCTTTCCTTTTTGTTTATCTAAGATTTAAGAAGATGAAAACATAGTTACTGATGAGGAAGCCTTCTTTATTGAAAATGGGAAGCACCAAAGAACCAGAGAAACCTTACCACTCTATTGGATCATATTATTTCCATATGATTCAAAAGTTCCTGCCTTCACAAGACTGGAAATTTATACTGTTCATTGATTACTATGTGAATGCTTGTTGCAGAACAGGATCCTGTTCTTAAAATCCAATTAACACCACAATTCTAACTACTTAATATTACAAGAAAGTGGAAACTTTCTTCCACTTTATGGCTCAGTTATCAGACTATCACCCAACTTGGAAGACTCTGAGTTCTCCTGGATTCCAGAAATCATCTGGTTTGCAGTATTTGTGTTTCTTTACTTTATATGACTCCATTTCAAGACCTAATAGTTTTTAAAAAAATATATATAGGAGTTTGAAATCCAGAGTTTCATTCTAAATTTGGGTCAGGTTTGAAATTCAGCTTGAAATTTGAAAAGTCTTGATTTAAAACAGCGATCTTGAATGTTCTGTGGAATTGGCATGACTTTTTAATTGTTATCAGTGATACTTCAAAGACTTAGTCTTTGTAGAAAAGAGCCAGTCAATATGATTAGTGGTGAAAGGCAGCCAACAAAGTCATTGTTTCCTTTCACTTTGATAAAAGGTGTGAAGGTAATGTATGATAATTCTGAAAAAGGGTCTAATGCTTTCCTGGCCTATGTGATGAATAAACTCTTTCTGGGCTTTCAGCTGGGTACAGATATTGATTATAACTGGCATTTCAAGACAAATTTCCTGAAGAAGGTGGTAAAGTTTGTCATTGAAACATTGGTTATAATCGATACTGGTATCCGACTGGAAGCCTAAGAAGCGTTTATTTGTTATGATAGTTCTGTTTATCGGACAAAGGGCAGAGGCCAGGGTGGCATATTTATTAAAATATGAAGTTGAAAATCTGTGTGTTTAGTACATGATCACTTAGTCACCCTCCATTCTTCACAGTTAAGGAAAAAGATTGTGCCCTCACTAATATACAGCAGTTGAGATAAATGAACCACAAAATGTATTTTGAGCTTGTTATCAGCACAGAACCAGGATGTCTCCAACCTATTGTTGGAGTAACTCTATTTATGGCAACCAAATCATACTATTTTAACAGGAGCCAAAAGTACTTCCACTGAAACTAAATGTCTCTGTAGATTTGCTTAGTATAGAATAGGTGTTTGTTCAGCTAGGATTGTGCAAAACTTTTAGTTAAATGATGTTCCATAAAATTAATTTCATGTTTATTGGCCAACTATAAATTTAACAGGTTTGAAATTATGCAGTAATTTTTTCACTTAGTAAAATAGAAGTTTGTCCATTTGGTGATATGGGTTATTACTTTTTCCTGTAATAGCTGAGAATTGATGGGGCCTGCCGAATGAAGCCTGTTACGTGGAGCAGAACTTATTAAGCAGGTCACATTCCAGTTTCTGCATTTTAATAAACCCTCAAAATAATATGCATGCCTTGTTCATTATTGCTTCCAAGAATGTCTGATGGACTTGGCCTTCACAAGTTGCTGAATAGTTGCTAAACATTTCAGAGTGGTGATATGCATCTGGAACTCAATTACCGTACTAATGGGCGATGAGGTTAAAAACCTTCTCCACTGTTAAAATATGCTTAAACAAGTGCCTGGATAGCTGTGTTTTGCAGGGCTGTGGATCTATTGCTGTAAGATGGGAAGAGGTTGAGTAGCTCTTTGACCAGCACAAAACTGGATTGAACAGCCATCTTCTGTGTCATAAATTTCCTCATGTTAATTGGAACATTGTATTTTGTTTCATTTTTTTATATATACAGCAGTTTAATTGTTCCAATATGTGTTGTATATCTTTGTTCTTCCATACTTGATACTGGAGTAGGTATATAATCATCTTTCCTGTCTATTTGTGATTGGTCTTCCCTTGAAGGAGACAAAAGACACTCCATAAACCTAATTGACAGTGTAGTACATTCAATTTTTTAGACTGTGGAGTATTTCATAACTAATTTCACCTACAATTATCTGGGGAAATGTCTATTCATTGCAATAGTCATTACTCAACTGAATTTGAAACATAATTTATGTACTGTTGCATGTAATTAAGGTAATTGTAGCACATAACAAGCAATAAACTCAAGGCATAAACCAATACACATACATCAAATAATATTAAAGAAAAATAATGAACATATTTACATCCAGGTCTTGTGTACACATACTGTATATTAGAATAAATCTGACCAGGTTCCTCATCCTCTGAGATCTTCTTAACTGTGCAAGATTCTGTTTCAACTTCATTCTGTCTTGGTTCCTGTTCCATAAGAACCACTCTGCCAGGATCATTCTGCAGCTCCATGTCTAATCCTCACTTTCATACTCACTGACTGACATTGTGACATACACACTTATCCTTTTGATTCCCATTACAGAAACTTACACAAGATTTTTCCATTGCTCCTTTCTGAATTCTCCACATGGTTTCAGTTGTACAATTAACAGTAGTTCCACTTGTTCCTATTTTTCTGTTCTTCCTTACCCGTGGACTTTGTGTAAGCTGCTTTCAGTAATGGTTTCTAGATGGTATATAAATTACTTCACGATTTCACTGTAATCTCTGGTTAACATTGGATAATGGAGCATCACCTTGAAGTAGTTTCTTAAGTCTCCTCAGTTTTTCCAAAATACATCCCATATATAACTTAAAACAAAGCGTTGTAAATGAGACATTGCATTAAACTACTCATTTATCATGAAAATGGGAGAAAGGATACTGACAAAACATCATTCTATAAAACAAGCAGCTACAACCATTAGTGAATAGTCCCTCATCAAAGCTGAAATTAATATACTTTGACATGCATAAACCAATGCCTTTAAGTGGCTAAAATTCATAAAAATTCACAAGACACAATAACCGAACTACATTAAGAAAAGAAAAATGACTTCAACAAAGAATTGTCCTGCATTTTGTCCTCATTCAGAATCTGGCTAGGTTTTTGGCCCTGACAGTGACCTGCAAGCCCAATTTTTGAGGCATATATTCAAGAATAGTTATTGTATATATTGGCCAAGGAAAGACATGGTTATGTGGAGCAGGGAAGAAGTATGTGTTCTTTTGCTTGGTGAATCACATCTGCATGCCTGTGATCTTTGTGGAAGACCAGTTTATAATCCCATAGGCAAGGGTAAGATTCATCTGTTGAACTTTTCTTTTCCTCTGTTATTTTAGTACTTTGAGAAATGAGCCTTCCTCATCTGCCTATCTCATCATCATTTGTCTGGTATCTTCTCTTTTGAACCTTCTATTATGGATGACTGTACCAGAACAGCTGACCTCCAAACAATATTACACTGTAGTTCATTGATAAAATATGGTCCTCTCTGCCACATCACATTGAAAACCAAGGAGCAGTCATGTTATTTTTCTTCAGTGGGCACCTATATGTCAGGATTGGTCATCCTCAGCTGCTGCAACTTGAATCTATATCCTTCTTATTCAGAGTTCTATGAAGTGAATCAAGTTGATGCTATCACTAGTGTTGTGACAATTGAAGAAGTTGAAACTTAAAGCACATGGTTGATGTTCCTTGCTTTTCAGTTACTGAGATATACTTTGTTCAACAGGCTACCATAGAGCAGCATTTTAACAAATCCTTGGGTTCAGAAGGTTTTGTTTGGATGCTTCAGTCCATGATCACAATACAAGATGATTCTGCCAACACAGAGTGTAATGACATATCTTTGCACTGAAAGTTTATCATTTGACATTTGATTGAAGGTATATCCTCAAAATAACATTCTCATTGGTACGAAGATAAAAGTCTTTCAACTCCAAAATTGATGGCCCCATTTCCTTTTTTTGCCATTATCTTTCTTGACACTCAACATGTTGCTGCAGGTATTATAGACCGAAGGGATTCAAACACTCTTCTTACCAGGCTGAAGGGGAAGTTGATTCAAAGCAGGGACATCTTGGCATATATCCCAGTGAGCTCATTGCTTACAGTCTGATAAATGAAGCAGGATCAATTGATTATGTGATTTTTGTTTGCATGGCTGGTTATTGTATAACTTCATGAACTACAAAAGGAATAAATGAAGAAATACAGAAACATAGAAAACATACAGCACAATACAGGCCCTTCGGCCCACAAAGCTGTGCCGAACATGTTCTTACCTTAGAACTATCTAGGCTTTACACATAACCCTCTATTTTTCTAAGCTCCATGTAGCCATCCAGGTGTCTCCTAAAAGACCCTATCATTTCCACCTCCACCACCACTGCCGGCAGCCCATTCCACACACTCACCACTCTCTGCATAAAAGACTTACCTCTGACATCTCCTCTGTACCTACTTCCAAGCACCTTAAAACTATGCCCTCTCATGTTAGCCATTTCAGCCCTGGGGAAAAGCCTCTGACTATCCACATGATCAATGCCTCTCATTATCTTGTACACCTCTATCAGGTCACCTCTCATCCTCCATCCCTCCAAGGAGAAAAGGCCAAGTTCACTCAACCTATTCTCATTAGGCATGCTCCCCATTCCAGGCAACATCCTTGTAAATCTCCTCTACACCTTTTCTGTGGTTTCCATGTCCTTCCTGTAGTGAGGCAACCAGAATTGAGCACAATACTCCAAGTGGGGTCTGACCAGGGTCCTATATAGCTGCAACATTACCTCTCGGCTCTTAAACTCAATCCCATGATTGATGAAGGCCAATGAACCGTATGCCTTCCTAACTACAGAGTTAACCTGCGTAGCAGCTTTGAGGGTCCTATGGACTCGGACCCTAATATCCCTCTGATCCTACACACTGCCAAAAGTCTTAACATTAATGCTATATTTTGCAATCATGTTTGACCTACCAAAATGAACCACCTCACACTTACGAGCAACACACACAAAATGCTGGTGGAACGCAGCAGGCCAGGCAGCATCTATAGGAAGAAGTACAGTCAATGTTTCGGGCCAAGACCCAAGCCCTGATGAAGGGTCTCAGTCTGAAACGTTGACTGTACTCCTTCCTATAGATGCTGCCTGACCTGCTGCATTCCATCAGCATTTTGTGTGTGTTGCTTGAATTTCCAGCATCTGCAGATTTCCTCATATTTGCGCCTCACACTTATCTGGGTTGAACTCCATCTGCCACTTCTCAGCTCAGTTTTGCATCCTATCAATGTCCTGTTGTAACCTCTGACAGCCGTCCACACTATCCATAACACCCCCAACCTTTGTGTCATCAGCAAATTTACTAATCCATCCCTCCACATCCTAATCCAGGTCAAATATCTTAAGACTGTTTAGTATTTTGATGCTAGTGCTAATGCTAATGAATTTTCTTTACATATGAATAATAAGTTAGCTACAGATTCACTCTTAACATATTGTATGTAAAATCATAGTATTTGTGATGTTCAATTTTAAAGGAAAGATTCTTCAGTTACATATTGTCTTTTTCTAGAAGCTTAACTGTTAATAGTTTTTTTTTATTTGAAGGTAACATGATTTCATTCAGCAATGTTCATATCCAAGTCAAATGTTCAATACATTGTGCATTCTGAACCTCCCGAAACTCCTAACCAATTTAATAATGAATGCTATTAAATCATTTTATTTTGACAGTTATTCAGTGAAATAAAATATAATGTCTTTTATATGCTGATGCTAAAGCTAAAATTATAGTAACAGGTGACGTTTAGAAACATTGATTTAATATATGCTTTTCAGTTTGGAGAGTGAATAATCAAAACACTGAACTATAGGAAAGGTGCATCATTTCCTTTGTCATGGATTTTATTATGTTTTAATATATCCATTTAATGTAGACTTGGGAATGAAAATGAGAACTATATTTGGATGGAAAAGATAAAGTGCTCACAATTTCTAAATCCTAGAGTGTACTTTACAGCTGGTATGGAAATTTAATTTGATGTAAAATCTATTGTGTATCAGCAAGGGGGTAGTGTACATGCTCCTGTTTACATCAATATTGCTGAGGTCAAGAGGTTCAGAGTTTTCAGCTTCTAGGAGTAAACACCACTGATAACCTGTCTTTGTCCCATTACATTGATGCTGCTTCCAAGAACATTCACCAGTGTCTCTATTCTTCAGAAGGCAAAAGAAATTTGCATGCCCCATTTGATCTTCAGCAATTTGTATTGATGCATCTTAGAAAACAGTATATCTGGATGAATCAAAGCTTGTTATGGCAACTGCTCTGCCCATAATGACAAAATATTGCAGAGAGTTATGGATATAGCTAGGCACATCACAGAAGCTAGCCTCCCCTCTATGGACTCCTCCATGGAGAAGTCAATTTCTCTTGCTGCCTTAGGAAAGCAGCCAACTTGATCAAAGGTCCTACCCACGCTAGATCTTCTCTCTTCTCCCCTTCCCATTGGGAAGAAGATACAAAAGCCCGGAAACATGTTCCACAAAGCTCAAGGATAGCTTCCAACTCAGTTTTATAAGGTTATTGAATGCTTCCTAATATAATAAGGTGGACTCTTAATCTTACAATCTGTCTCATTGTGACCTTGCACTTTACTGTCACCCTGCATTGCACCTTTTCTGTAACTAACACTTCTACTCTGCATTCTATTATTCTTTTACCTTGTACAGCCTTAATGCACTGTTATGATCAATTGATCTGTATGGATGGTATGCATGACAGGTTTTTCACTGTACCTCAGTACATGTGATAATAATAAACAACTTTACCAATTTAAATCTTGCATTAATTCCTCTTCAAAGGTATTTCACTTAGGTTTGTTTCAGAATATAACTGGGAATCAACCTTACAATTAAAGCCAAAATTTATTTATTCAAACATGATAATCTAGGCCAGCAATATGCATTGTCTGATTATCTGAAAAACCTAACTCTAATGTGTAGTAATATAATTTCTAATTTTGTCTATTATTTGCTTTTTGCAACATGAGAATATAAATAGACTTTAACAAAAACAGTTCTTTCCCTGTCATGGGAATATTGGCTTTGCTTTAAGTGGAAAAGTAATCAATTTCTTTTGATTCATGCACCAATATGAAATTTTATTCTTTCAGATTGGCAGTATAGTGGTTATAAGTAAATGGAAAAACTGTTTGCTTTAATATTTCCAAGTTGTTAGGTTTAAGAATGTTCTTCAAAATTATTTAAAGTGAGCAAACACGAGGAAATCTGCAGATGCTGGAAATTCAAACAACAACACAGACCCTCAGCCCAAAACGTCGACAGCGCTTCTCCCTATAGATGCTGCCTGGCCTGCTGTGTTCCACCAGCATTTTGTGTGTGTTGTTGTTATTTAAAGTGAGGTCTGCTTTGTAGTGTGGCTGCAGAGAGTTCTGAGCCCTATTGAGCCAGACTGTTAATTGCATAGAGAAATGTGACTATTCTGCACAAAGTGCTATTTAGAACAATGAGAATATTCTTTGTTTTGCCAATTTCCTTGATCACCTGTTTTGCTGATTTCACACAGTCTTTAAATTGTTCTCAAAATTGGATGATCAATATTGGTCTTGTGGGTAAAAGCTGTTACCTTTATGTTAATTTTGCTATTAGTGTTTAAGTAAGGTATATTAAAATTTCTGCTTGAATTTGAAGATAATGGCATAGGTGTTTAATGTTGATTTCTTTGTTAATTGGACATTAGGTCAAGATGTGGTCTCCATTGAGGTCATAGCTCAGATTTAGTTCCTTTTTTTAGGTATTTTTTAGGGGACTGAGAGGGCATTTCATGGTCAGGTTAGAGGTTAGGGACAGGGATGAGGTGGAATTCGAAGTCAAGCCAGAGTCAAAGCCTCCGCTCCATGGTTGAAGGGCAGTGACGTGGATATGGGACATCCATGGTCAGATGTTGGTCTGGCAGACAATGAGGGTGATGGCTGGTGGCCTTCCCACAGTCAGCGAGTTGTCAGCAGATGGAATGAGGCAGGAGGACTGAGAGCTGGTAACCCTCTAGATACGTGAATCAGCAAGACTGGAGTTCACAGCCCAGTGTTCGGGGTCCTCATCCAAGGACCATTTTCATGATCGTTGGTGAGTCATGGGATCAATACCAAAGATTGAAGCTCAAAGGTCAATCAGAAGTCAGGAAGTTGAGGCCCTATGGCTCGAGCCCTGAGAGTGAAAGTCTGTTGGGAAAGTTGAAGGCCCAATGTCTGCAAATCCAAGTCTGCTTGGAAAGCCAGGTACTATTACCTTTATTTGTCAGTTGCGCAATGGAAAATATCCTGCTTTAGTACTTTATAATCTTAGCTGAACATGTCCATCCCTTTCCTTATAACTCTAAAAGATTCCAACATAGCATACCCACAATTTGTTAACTCTAACTTGTGTGTTTTTGAAATGTGGGAGGAAACTGGAGCACCTGGATGAAACCCATATGGTCATGAAGACAAATACAAACTCCTCACAAACAGTGGTGTTATTGAATCTGGGTTGTTGGTACTGTAATACTGTTACGTTAACTGCTTTGCTATTATGCTGCTTATTGATCCAAGTCATTGATATACATCGTAATCAACAAAGGTCCCAGTATCGATTCCTGTGGTACACAACTTCCCATTGTAACAGAATTCCAATTAGAAAAACATCCTTAAATCATCAACCTCTTCCTCTCATCGCTAAGCCAATTTAGAATCCAATTAGCCAACCTGCCTTTGATCCCACGTGCCTTAATCTAAAGTGAAGCCTCAGGTGAAATGTTGGATTTCACAGGAAATTAATCTATTCCAGTTTTACTGTTGCTACATCTCTTGACTTTTCCATTGTCTCTTTGAAGTCAAGCTGCATGTTCAACATTCATTCTTGGAATAAACATAGAATTGTCCAATTAAGCCTAAAGAAAACTAATGCCTTTACCTTAGGCACTCAGAAGAATCTTCCTTTTCTATCCATTGATTCTATTCTTCATGCTTGTCATATTTCAGCCTGATTCAGACTATTTACAAACTTGCTACCTGTTATAATCTCCGAAGAGCTTTCATCTGTACACGTCCTCCAGTTGTAACTTAGTTTACTCATTTTTGCCTCTACTTACTAGTGAAACTGTCATCTTCTATAGGTTTTGGACTGTTCTATTTACCCTTCTCTAAATTTCATTAACTTTTGCCTGGGTCCCAACCTACTTGTTCACCATCTTTATACTCATTGATATAATTAGATTCTAGTTCAGGAGCACTGAGAGTGACAACATCTTTTCTCATATTCCAGTCACTCCACTGTCCTCCCTGTAACTGCATGGGTTTCCTCCAGGTGCTCTGCTTTCCTCCCACATTCCAAAGGATGTACCAGTTGATAGGTTACTTGGTCATTGTAAGTTGTTCTATGATTAAGCTAAGGTCAAATCGAGGGGTTGATGGGTGGTGCAGCTCGAAGGGCCAGAAGGTCCAATTCCGTGCTGTGTTGCAATAAATAAATAAATAAAATCTATATGCTCCATCATTGACAACTATGCTTCAGTCTTCTCTGTTCCAAGCATGTTTTAAAACTTTTTCAAACTCTCCTTTTCAACATGCTCCATTAAGCCTACCTTTTTAACTAAGCTTGCAGTTACTTTCCTCATATCTCCTCCTTTCACTCTGTGCTATTTATCTAGTTATTGCAGAATACAAATTTACAAATGACATTGAACAGTATAGCACAGGAATACTGCCTGTACCAACCATGATGCCAGTGTAAAGTAATTCCATCTGCCTGTATGTGGTCCATACCCATACATTCATTGCCTGTTTATTGTCTTCACTAAACATCTCTTAAATGTTGCTATTGCATTTGTTTCTACCACATCCCCAGGCAGCACATTCTAAGTATCTAGCACTCTATGTTGTTTTTAAAGCTACATGCATCACGAATCTCCTTTAAACTTTCCACCTCCTCTTGAAATGCCCTATAGGATTTCACACTTCCAACCTGGGAACAACTGTGACTATCTACCTTTTTCATGCCCATTCATAATCCTATAAACCTCTGTAAGGACTCCATCACTTCAATAGACCCAGCCTACTCAACTCGTACCTTATAATTTGAGATCTCCTGTCCAACCAAGTTATAATGCTCTGTAATCGCTGTGGCTGCTCCTGAAAATTATGGGCGATATTGAAAAGTTCAAAGAACAAGAATATAACTAACTGATTGAGCAATTACGTGATGCTCCAGGGAATGATGGATATGGTAGTAGTTATTAAATTGCACGACTGTTAAACCCAAAACCTGGATTAACAAACTGGAGATAAAAGCTATCATGTCAGTTATGAAATTTAAACTTATATGACAAAATTAATCTTGAATTTAAAATATATCTGTATTCATATTATGAGTTAATTTGAATTGTTAAAAGATCCTTCAATTTGCATGTCTTAAAGGAAGGAATTTTTTTTTACCCTTTCTGGTCTGTATGTGTCTCCTGATGCAAAGTAATGTGCTTGCTTCTTAATTGCCCTTTAATTCCACTATTGACATTACTGCATTAAAAAAAAACACTCGTAAAAGGGCAATGGATGGCTTTGTAGTGAGGTCCCATCTTGTAAATGGATAAAAACAAAGAGCCAAGCAACACATGCAAAATCCTGGAGGAACTCAGCAGGTCAGGCAGCATCTATGGAAAAGAGTAAACAGTGGACATTTCGGGCCAAGACGCTTCATCAGGTCTGAAGTAAGAAGCTTTTTTTTGAGAAGATAATTGGAATTGGTTGAAGTAGAATTTTAAAGTGAGGCTTACACAAGATAACATTCTACATTTAAAAATTATTAGAAGTTAATTGGAGTAGAAATATAATTGCTTTTGATCACCAATCTGAAGTTGTATAAGACATTGGTGAGGCTTAATTTGGAGTACTGTATGCAATATATGAAAGATATCAATAAGGTTGAGTGAATGCAGAGAAGATTTACAAGGATGTTGTTGGGACCTGAGGACCTGAGTTATAGGGAAAGGTTTAGGTTAGGATGTTTTTTTTTCTCTGAGCATAGGCGAATGAAGAGAGATTTGAAAGAAATATTTGAAATTATGAAGGATATTGATGGGTAAATGCATACAGGCTTTTTCTGATGAAGATGAGTGAGACTAGAATTTGAGGTAATTGATTAAGGATGAAAGATGAAATGTTCAAGTGGGACAGGAGGAAAAAACTTCTCTCGGGGTTTGGTGAGAGTGTGGGATGAGCTGCCAGCAGAAGTGGTAGAGGCGGAGTTGATTTCAATTTTTAAGAGAAATTTGGATAAGTACATAAATGGAAGAGGTATGGAGGTCTATGGTTCAGGTGCAAGTTGATGGGACTAGGCAGAATAAAAGTTTGGCCACACCATGCCCCCAAAGGAATTAAGAGAGAAATCCACCGTCTGTCGATTTGTTAAGACATTATTTTAAGGTCACTGAAGTGAAGAGAAGTTTTCTTAAAAGTATGTGAAAAGAAGCTTCATGCCATTCAGATTAACTAATGGGGATTGTGAGTTAAGAGTTTTGTCTCTTAATCTTACTCAAACAATGGGTCCAGCTGTGTGGGGCAATTCTAATGCACTGACTTGCTGTATCATGTGTGTGCCCACTTTTACTGGAATAATAATTTGGGTTTAATTCTTCTTTTATAGTGGGATGATAACACCTTTTGGGCGGCCTTAAACTTTCTTCTTGTTCTGAACTTTTTAGAACTTTCTTTATTCTTACCTGTAAACTAGGATTGCTTTTAAATTGTGCCCAAGATATCCAATATTCATGTTCCCCAATTAGCAACTGGACAGTACAACTAGTACTGACAACCCATTTCATGAGATGAGAACATTTGCCTTTTTTTAGGTGCATGTAGGCTGCAAATCACTAATTCTGGGCACAAGAAAGAGACACATTAAATTCCTTATGTGATATCTTCACATTAAAATCATCTTTATAATTTTACATAGTTAGGCATATTTGTGTAGAATTGTAATAGTTTTGAATGTGAGTTCAAAGATAGTGGATTTTACATGATCAATGATGAGTTATATATTGAAAGGAATGAAATTATTTTTTAATTCTATGTTCACTTGTTGGACCTTATTCAAATTTGTGATAACATGCTAATAAATACAGTAGATTCCAGTTAATTGAGCCATCCGTTAATTGGGGTGGCCGTTTTTTTGGGATAACTCTTAAAGAACAAAAACTAATCAAGAAAACAGCCTGGATTCCCTTCATTTATTTGGGACACTATGCCACTTAATTGGGACATGAGGCTGTTGCCAAACAGTTTCTAACTAGTGTCAGCTGTGTGAACTTTTATGGCAGTTAAACACTGTACCGTGCTTAGAGCAAACAGTTCTGAAATAGCATCAGTTGCATATGTTCAAAAGCAGTGATCTTCATCACTGGTGGCAAGAAATAAGCAGTAAGATAATTCAGAACTATTTTGCCATCTGCAGTTTCAGGCATCAGGGTTTGAGATGCCAGAAACCACTGGGAGTGAAAATGAAACTATTTCAGCAAATCAGGAACTAGGAAGAATTTGAAGGCACTGACAATCATCTTGAATGTTACAATGAAAATGAAGATTTGGAGGATGCAATGGCCCAAAGGATTGAATGAAGGTAGTCCATTATCTACACTAGGTGTCTGCACTGATTTTGTTCATTTACAGTCAATCAAAAGAACAGGGCAATGTATGCTAGATGAATTCCTTCTTCATTAGCTCTTAGAAACTATACACAGTTTTATAGAAAACATAGAAACATAGAAAACCTACAGCACAATATAGGCCCTTCGGCCCACAAGGTTGTGCCGAACATGACCCTACCTTAGAAATTACTAGGCTTACCCATAGTCCTCTATTTTTCTAAGCTCCATGTACCTATCCAAAAGTCTCTTAAAAGACCCTATCGTACCCGCCTCCACCACTGTCGCCGGCAGCCCATTCCACGCAGTCGCCACTCTATGAGTAAAAAACTTACCCCTGACATCTCCTCTGTACCTACTCCCCAGCACCTTAAACCTGTGTCCTCTTGTGGCAACCATTTCAGCCCTGGGAAAAAGCCTGACTATCCACACGATCAATGCCTCTCATCATCTTATACACATATATAGAATACATCTTATACTATAGTAATGTTGGTAATGTTCTAATTTATTCTGTAACCCATTTAAATTCATAATTTGGTACTCAGATAAAAGGTAGTTTGTCATTTTATACATTTTCTATGAACGTTCAGCTAACTGTGGCAGCTGCTTACTGGTAATTGTGCAAAAATGTACTGGTGTTTCAATTACGCAGAATTCACTGTATATGTTTCTGGTGAGAGTTTTACCTCTTACTGTCTAACAACCCTGCCCCACCCCACCTTTGATAAATTCTGTACACTTGTTTAAAGTTCAGCTCAGCTGACTAAATATTTACAAGAATTAGAGAGATTTTTGGTTCATTTTATTTTCTTCATCTCCTTTGCATCATGAAGCTAGCTCAGAGGCATAAATGCATTTCACTCCTGTGATTCATAATCCACATTTATTGTAATACCTTTAACTTCCAATGAGATTATCTGCTGATATTTCATAATGAAATATATCTGTGATACATTGGTTTTCAATTATGTAGGCAAATCGCATTCCAGAGTAACTGAAGAGAAATGTGGAGTTCATTTTTGTGAGAGGTGTTATATTTTAATCATAACGAGGAGCTTACATTAAACAAATCAAAATAAGGAAATTAAAAGACAGGATTTCAGTATGGTCCCATTTAGTACTATTGTTGAAATGCTTATTTTTATTTGTTTAACCAACTCACAACCAATATTATTTCAAAGTAATTTGTAGCTAAATGTTCAGAATCCAACCATAGAAACAATAAACTTTAAAGCTAATGCTCGAGGATCACACTCACTATTAGCTTTTAAAATTGACTTGTAAAATTGAACCAAAAATGACATTAATGGATTTTATATCTATTGTAACTTTAATGATGAAGATCCCACTTAAAAAGGCCTCAGTTAAGAAGTCAGTATTATACCTTATTACAGTAGACATAATTGTCAGAATATTGTCTTGGAGAAGAATAAATTTAATTTGTACTCTAACTTTTTAATATGATCTGTAATTGGCTGAATTATTTTCTGTACTCTTGGAACAGCCAGAAATTGCACGTTCTAAAACTATGATGTATATAAGGGCCAAAGTGTGGTATAAATGTTATCATATTGTTGTACTTGACCGTGTAATTAGTTGAGTTTCTCCCTTTGTTTAAAAATATTCTATTGGCAGATCGATGCCTGTTATTTGCTTATGCAAGCAGCACCTAAAAGAACCTACTTTTTCTATAAAAGTCACAGAATGGTTTCCTCACCAAATGGGGGTTTTTAGTTCAACTCCAGATTTCCATCTAGACCAGAAAATGTTTTACTTGGCAGTACTTAACCTTGTTCCCTTTTGAGTTGAATAATTGATTTGACTGCCACCACTACCCCTGCCACCCTAATCACCATCACCTGCGACATTAAATATTTTTGTTATGAAAATTTGGTTTAATAACCACCATAATGTTCAGTTCTATTTGCAACTCGCCAGTAAGTGAAACACATTGTATCCGCATATAGCAAAACCCAGGCAACATCTAAGCTGCGTTGAGCATAATAAAAGAAAGGGAACAACCACCAGGTTTTAGTGGCATTATCATTGCAGATTCTCCCATCCAGGGAATTATCATTGAGCAGGAAGTCTTCCATTCTAGTTACTGCTTTTTACACACTTCTGCAGATTATTCTAATTTCTCTCTACCCATTCTGTCAATATTCTTCACAACTGAAAGCTGTCATATCTCTCTATACACTATGCACTGCGTCGACTTGTATACCATCTCAGCCTTATCCTTCCAGTTCCTATCCCCCTGCCATATTAATTTAAACCCTCTCCAATAGCTCTAACAAACCTAGCCGCAAGGATATTGGCTCCCCCTTGGTTTTAGATACAACCTGTCCTTTTCGTACAGGTCATACTTTCAACAGAAGAGATTCCAATGATCCAGAAAACTGAAACCCTGCCCCCTTCATCAATTCTTCAGCCAATGGTAGGATTATCACGATTAAAAAGACTGTCAGGAAATATATCATTTAAAGAGTGATTATGGATGGGCACTTTTAGTGAAACCCTTATCCCCAAAAATGCTTTAATAGAAAGCATTGAATTCTATTTCTCTGTTTTTACACACTTCTGAAGATGATTATAATTTCTCTCCACCAATTCTGTCAATATTCTCACAGGCCACCTCTTTTCTAAGGAAACTATTCTACAAGTGTATTTTTTTAAGAGTGAGGCCCAGACAATGCTTCAATCATGGCCAAACTGATACTTTAAAAAAGATTTATCATGAAAAAATTTCCTTCTCTTGGGCTCAATTTCTAAAGTCCAGCATTTCATTAATATTATTATTATTTATATTAATATTAACATTAATATTATTTTATTATCCTGGCCTGTTACATTTCAGGGAAGTATGCACATCGACACCTCCTGGTTTCTTTAAGAGAAGCAAAGTTATACAACCTGGAAATCAGGCCTGATGTCTATCATACACCCATTTAAACCAATCCTACACTCATCCCATTTTATCCTCCCCACATTTCTGTCAATTCTCCACAAATTCTAACATTCAAATTACATATTTGCAATTCATAATGGCCAATCTGCATGTGTCAGCATGTGGGATTAAATCTGTGCTGCTGTGTCTCTGCACAAATACATATGGATTAAATAAAAGTACGCATGTGGGAGATGGCTTTATCTGGTGTATGAGAGAGAGTGAGAGTGAGTGTATGTGTGTGTGTGTGTGTGAGAGAGAGAGAGATAGAGAAAACAATATGCATGTGTAGATAACTGCATGAGCAGATGACAGATTACAGTGTAGTGCTAGGGGAGGGAGAATGTCGTTGCTCTGAAAGAAGTAGATCCATACATTATACATGCAGCCGTGGGAAGAACTTGGAGATTCTACACACACAGCAGCAGAGGTCAGGATTGAACTCAAGTTCTGTAAGGAAGCAGTTCTACTAGCTGTACTACTGTGCTGCCCCTGATCTCTCATAACTGTTTTAAAGGAATTGAGATCTAGGAGCATATATGCATTGTTTCTTGAAAATATTGCTGAAGGGCTTCCAAAGCTTGTACAGCAATAGAAACATTTGATATTTTTAACCCACGCTGCGACAAAACAGAATATGTTGACTGCTTTGGTATATGTCTCAAAGGACAAAGTTTTACAAGTGGGGTGGGGGTTCACTACAATAATAAGATAGGGAAGGAATAGGGGGATTTGAATCAAGTGCAGGAAATTAGTAGATGGCCATCTCAGTCAGTGTGGATGAGTTGTGCTGAAGAACCTGTTTCTATAGACAGTAGACAATAGGTGCAGAAGTAGACCATTCGGCCCTGCACTGCCATTTTGAGATCATGGCTGATCATCTACTATCAATACCCGGTTCCTGCCTTGTCCCCATACCCCTTGATTCCCCTATCCATAAGATACCTATCTAGCTCCTTCTTGAAAGCATCCAGAGAATTGGCCTCCACTGCCTTCTGAGGCAGTGCATTCCAGACCCCCACAACTCTCTGGGAGAAGAAGTTTTTCCTTAACTCTGTCCTAAATGACCTACCCCTTATTCTCAAACCATGCCCTCTGGTACTGGCCTCTCCCAGCATCTGGAACATATTTCCTGCCTCTATCTTGTCCAATCTTCTTAATAATCTTATATGTTGCAATCAGATCCCCTCTCAATCTTCTTAATTCCAGCGTGTACAAGCCCAGTCTCTCTAACCTCTCTGCGTAAGACAGTCCTGACATCCCAGGAATTAACCTCGTGAATCTACGCTGCACTTCCTCTACAGCCAGGATGTCCTTCCTTAACCCTGGAGACCAAAACTGTACACAATACTCCAGGTGTGGTCTCACCAGGGCCCTGTACAAATGCAAGAGGATTTCCTTGCTCTTGTACTCAATTCCCTTTGTAATAAAGGCCAACATTCCATTAGCCTTCTTCACTGCCTGCTGCACTTGCTCATTCACCTTCAGTGACTGATGAACAAGGACTCCTAGATCTCTTTGTATTTCTCCCTTACCTAACTTTACACCGTTCAGATAATAACCTGCCTTCCTGTTCTTACTCCCAAAGTGGATAACCTCACACTTATTCACATTAAACATCATCTGCCAAGTATCTGCCCACTCACCCAACCTATCCAAGTCACCCTGAATTCTCCTAACATCCTCATCACATGTCATACTGCCACCCAGCTTAGTATCATCAGCAAATTTGCTGATGTTATTCTCAATGCCTTCATCTAAATCGTTGACGTAAATCGTAAACAGCTGTGGTCCCAATACCGAGCCCTGTGGCACCCCACTAGTCATCACCTGCCATTCCGAGAAACACCCATTCACCGCTACCCTTTGCTTTCTATCTGCCAACCAGTTTTCTATCCATGTCAATGTCTTCCCCCCAATGCCATGAGCTTTGATTTTACCCACCAATCTCCTATGTAGGACCTTATCAAATGCCTTCTGAAAATCGAGGTACACTACATCCACTGGATCTCCCTTGTCTAACTTCCTGGTTACGTCCTCGAGAAACTCCAATTTCTGTGCTGTCCAATTCTATCATTCTAAACTTGACAAAGCATATTACATGCTTTTATCATGTTGTGTTATATTAAATATGAGTTCATAAATTCCTCATGACGTTTTTCAATGTAGACTCAATCAGGTTAATCATGGATATAACACACCTTCAAGAGGCTGTGCCTCAAGGATGTGGCATCCAGTATTAAGGACCCTCACCATCCGGGACATGCCCTGTTGTTATTACCATCAGGGAGGAGGTACAGGAGATTGAAGACCGACACTCAATGATTTAGGAATAGTTTCTATCACATCACTTTGTTATTTTTTTTTGTTTGAATTATTTATTTATGTAATTTATTGATTTTTTATGTTTTTACTCAGTATTACTGCCACAAAGCACAAATTCTATGTCATATATCAGTGATAATTCTGATTCGGAGCTATTTTCATTGGTAGTGACTGTTACGTTCTTCTGTTCTTGTTTGCAGTTTCAGCAAACAGTCTGCCTTGTTCAGCAGAATATTGAAACAACAAAATAGAGACAAAGGATTCTGAAAATGCTATTATTTGGAGTAGCAAGCAATTTGCTGAAGGAACTCTGGGTTGAGAAATATCTGTGTGGAGAGAGGAATGTTAATATTTTGGTTTGAAGGGTTTTGATCCAAAATAACAAAATGACAATCATTCCCTTCTCCCTCTCCCCTCCACCCCCCCTCCCACAAACTCATTGCTACTCAACCTACTGAGTTTCTTCAGCAGATTGTAGCATTAGAATAACAAATATGATCCAGAATTCATAGTCAATATGAGCATCCTTTAATTTTTCCGATGGAAATTTGCGGTCTCAGTTGTGATACTGTTGGGAAGCTGTTGTTGAGGTATGTTTCCATTTAGGAATGGTGGAGTGATCAGATTGGCTCATAAGCCAATCACCCATAACTCATACTGAAAAAACCAGCAGACATTCTTAATTAGTTTTTTCAGAAATAACATAGTTCTGAATAAAGACTGGAACATGAGCAAGTTTCTGAAATATCCAAAATTATTAAAGATGAAATTTATTCCTCTATTTTGAAATATTAATGACAGAAGATTCTGATGGACATAAAATTGACTTTAGAGCCATATAGTTAGCTAAGCAGTAATTATATAATTCTACATTCCAATAGAAACTCACTTAAACCTCATGTACTTTCATGTAAGATTTTCAACATTTTTTAAATGGGAGTACCAAAGGCAAGTTATAGCAAGGATACACACGGCTTACAGAGAGCTATTGATGGTTAAGCAAGTGGGTAAAAAGCTGACAGATTGAGTATAATATGCAAAAATGTGTTGTTCACTTTGGAATGAAGAACATAGTATTATTTAAATGGAGGAAAAACTGCAAAAAAAATAGCATGGGGAAAGGGATTTGAGAGTACTGGGGCATGATATACAGAAAACTATCACAGAACTGCAAAAGATGAAAAGGGGGGCTAAAAGAATGTTTTAAAAGGAGAACTTCAGGGCATTCAGTGTCATTCCGGCAGCCCAATCAGCGGCAGGAGTAGTTCACAGAGAGTAGTAAATAAACGTACAGAAAGGACAGGTGGAACAGCCATTGTTGAGAGTGGGCCAGAAGTGAGAGTGGGTGTGTCAGGCTTTGGCTCAAAGGAGACTTGGGCTCGGAAGAGGCGATGGCTCTGGGTAAGTTGTCCGGGTAAGTTTCTGTTAAGTTTCTCTTTTTTCTTTCTGTGTCAGGGATATTTAGTATAGCTTAAATGGCCATTGTGTGTTCTTCTTGCTGGATGTTGGAGTCCCAGGAGACCCAGAGTCTTCCAAGGAACTATTCCTGCTAGGGATCTGGAGCAGCAGCTGGATGACCTTCAGCTTGTATGGGAGAGTGAGAAGATCATCGATTGGAGTTATGGGAAATAGTCACCCCTAGGTTGCAGGAGGCAGGTTGCTGGGTGACTGTCAGGAGAGGGAATGGGAAAGCAAATAGGCAGTTGATGCAGAGGGGAGTGATGGTGATAGGGGACTCAATAGCCAGAGGAACAGACAGGATATTTTGTGCACATGAATGGGACACACGGATGGTACCTTGCCTCCTAGGTGCCAAGGTTAGGGATCTCTCGGATCGTGTCCATAGCATTTTGGAGGGGAAGAGGGAGAGCAGCCAGATGTTTTAGTACATATTGGTACCAATGACATAGGAAGGAAAAGCAAAGAGGTCCTGAAGAGAGAATTTAGAGAGCTAACCAGAAGGCAGAGAAACACGACCTCCAGGATAATAATTTCTGGATTGCTGCCTGTGCCATGTGCCAGTGAGGGTAGAAACAAGATAATTTGGCAGATAAATGCATTGCTGAGAAGCTGGTGCAGGGGTCAGGGCTGCAAGTTCTTGGATCACTGGGATCTCTTCTTGGGGAGGTATGATCTGTACAAAAGGGATGATTTGCACCTGAACTTGAGGGGGACTAATATTCTTGTGGGCAGGATTGTTGGGGAGGGTTTAATTTGGCAGGGGGTTGGGAACTGGAGTGAAGGGTCAGGATAGGGCTGATGATAAAAGAGTGAAAATAACATGCAGTCAGACTGTCAGGAAGGACAGGCGGATGACAGGACAAAATTATAGCTAGCAGGGTGAGTACCAGTGGATTAGGGATACAGAATCGAAAAGGGTAGCAAATATAGTACTCAAAGCATTATAGTGAACAGAATATAAGAAATAAGATGGATGATTTTACTGATGACTTTTACAGATTGTCGGGTATGATGTTGTGTCTGTCATTGAATCATGGCTGATGCATGGTTGTAGTTGGGAGCTGAATATCCAAGGTTACTACACATTGTATTGGAGGGATAGGAAGGTAGGCAGAGGGGGTTGTGTGGCTCTGCTGGTAAAGAATGACATTAAATCATTGGAAAGTTGTGGCATAGGATCAGAAGATGTTGAATCCTTGTAGATTGAGTAAAGAAACTGCGAGGGTAAAAGGACCCAGATGGCAGTTATACACAGTAGCTGGGATGTGGACTACAGATAACAATGGAAAATAGAAAAGGCGTGTCAAATGGGCAATGTTATGATTGTCATAGGAGATTTTAACATGCAAGTATATTGAGAAAATCAGCTTGGTAACAGATCTCAAGAGAGTTAATTTGTAGAATGCCTACAAGATGGCTGTTTAGAGCAGTTTGTTGTTGAGCCTACAAGGGATCAGCTATACTGGATTGGGTGTTATGAAATGAATGAGGGGTGATTAAGGAGCTTAAGGTAAAGGGACCGTTAGGAGGCAGTGATCACAATATGACTGAGTTCAACTTGAAATTTGATTGGGAGAAAGTGAAGTCTGATGTAGCAGTATTTCAGTGGAGTAAAGGAATTTGCAATGGTATAAGAGAGGAGTTGGCCAAAGTAAATTGGAAGGAGATGCTGGCAGGGATGACAGCAGAGCAGCAATGGCATGAGTTTCTGGGAAAAATAAGAAAGGTATAGGATAGATGTATTCTAAAAATGGACAAATACTCAAATGGCGATATAATACAACCGTGGATGATAAGAGAAGTCAAAGCTAATGTAAAAGCAAAAGAGAGGATATAAAACAAAGCAAAAATTAGTGGGAGGAGAGAGGATTGGGACACTTTTAAAACCCTACAGAGAGCAACTAAACCAGGGGTGTCAAACTCATTTTAGGTCGCGGGCCGGATTGAGCAAAATGCAGCTTCATGCGGGCCAGATCAGTCGGACGCGTGCGAACGTAGCTTTCGTTGCCTCCGTTTTTTTAGCCTGCTCTCATGTGTCTCAGTCTCTGCTATAACTACAAAGTGTTTCACTTTACAAATTCCGTTTCTTATGAAGAAGACTGCCGAGCAAGACTGCCGAATAAACACTAAAAACCCTGAAAACCTGGTACCTGAATAAACTCAGCATTAGCCATATCATACGCCATAGGCGCTTCGATTACTGGGGCCAGCTTTAATAGTAATTAGATATTATCTAGCAGGCCAAAGATAATTCCACCGCGGGCCTGATTTGGCCCGCGGACCTTGAGTTTGACATATATGAACTAAACGAATCATCAACAGGGAAAAGATGAAACCTAAAAGCAGGCTAGCAACAATATAAAAGTGGATATAAAAGCTGTTTCAAGTATGTAAAAAAATAAAAGGGAGATGAGAGTGGATATAGGACTGCTAGAAAATGAGGACGGAGAAATAATAACAGGGGACAAGGAGAAGGTAGATGAGAAGGTGCTCCAAAAGCTGAAAGACCTAAGGATACTTATGTCATCCGGACCAGATGAACTGCACCCTAGGGTTCTGAAAGAGGTCACAGTAGAGATTGTGGATGCATTAGTAATGATCTTTCAAAAAATCTCTGAACTTTGGCATGGTGCCAAAGGACTAGGAAACTGCAAATGTTACTCCACTCTTTAACAAATAAGGGAGGCAGCAGAAAGGAAATAATGAATCAGTTAGCCTGACCTTAGTGGTTGGAAAGATGTTGGAGTCAATTGTTAAGGATGAGGTGATGGAGTACTTGGTGACACAGGACAAGATAGTACAAAGTCAGCATGGTTTCCTTAAGGGAGAATCCTGCCTGATGAGCCTGTTGGAATTCTTTGGAGAGATTACAAGTAGGATAGATAAATGGGTTGCAGTGGATGTTGTATATTTGGATTTTCAGAAGGCCTTTGACAAGGTGTCACACATGAGGCTGCGCACGTAGTTAAGAGCCTATGTTATTACAGGAAAATTAGTAGCATGGTTAGAGCATTGGCTGTTTGGTAGGAGGGAGCATGTGGGAATAAAAGGATCCTTTTCTGGTCGGCTGCCGGTGACTAGTGGTGTTCAGCAGAGGTCAATGTTGTTACGGCTTCTTTTTATGCTGTATATCAATGATTAGATGAGGGAATAGATGGCTTTGTTGCCAAGTTTGCAGATGATATGAAGATTGGTGCAGGGGCAGATAGAATTGAGGAAGCAGGAAGGCTGCAGAAGGACTTAAGCAGGTTAGGAGAATGGGTAAGAAAGAGGCAAATGAAATACAGTTTTGGAAAATGCACTTTGGTAGAATAAGTAAACCTGCAGACTATTTTCTGAACAGGGAGAAAATCCAAAAAATTGAGATGCAAATGGACTTGGGAGTCCTAGTGCAGAGCACCCTAAAGGTTAACTTGCAGGTTGAGTCAGTGGTGAGGAAGCCAAATACAATGTTGCATTCATTTCAAGAGGTTTAGAATACAAAAGCAAGGATATGATGCTGCGGCTTTATAAAACACTGGTGAGGCCTCATCTTGAGTATTGTAAACAGTTTTGGGCTCCTCGTCTAAAAAAAGATGTGCTGGCATTGGAGAGGGTTCAGAAGAGTTCACAATGATGATTCTGGGAAGGAAAAGGTTATTGCATGAGGAACTTGTGATGGCTCTGGGCCTGTACTTGCTGGAATTTGGAAGGATGAGGGGGGATCTCATTGAACTCTTTTGAACGATGAAAGGCCCAGACAGAGTAGATGTGGAAAGGATGTTTCCCATGGTGGAGCAGTCTAGGACAAGAGGGCACAGCTTCTGGATAGAGAAACTTCCATTTAAAACAGATGTGGAGAAATTTCTTTAGCCCGAGGGTGGTGAGTTTCTTGAATTTGTTACCTCAAGCATCTGTAGAGGCCAGGTTGTTGGGTATATTAAGGTGGAGATTAATAATTTATTGATTGGCCATGGCATCAAAGGTTACAGGGAAAAGGCCAGGGAGTGGGGTTCAGGAGGAAGAAAAAAGGATCAGCCAGAATGATGGAGCAGACTCAATGGGCCAAATGGGCTAATTCTGCTCCTATGTCTTATGGTCTAATTTTGGCACTTAATTAAAGGGAGTTGAAGTATTATTGCAACTGTATAAGGCTCTTGTGAAATTAAGTTTGATTCCCATTTTTAAGGGAAGATGTTGTTTCATTGGATGTGGTTTGGAGGTTCACTGAGATAATAATCTGTGGCATGAAGGAAAGGTTAAACAGGTTGGGTTGTACTTATTGGAATTTAGAAGAATAAAGGGTATGTGTTTCTTCATTGTGCATGGATGCTTACGTCTAATCATCATTGGCTTTCCAACCCTGTGACTCCATTGGCAGCTGTGCTCCAGATGCTATGCCCCTGAGGCCCTGTCACAGGATGCCCTCGTATTCTTTGACAGCAGTGGGTTGGGGGCACTTTGCCTGTGATAGACTGAACTGTGCTTATCATTTTCTGTAGCCCGTTCTGTTCCTGAGCATCAGTGTTTCCATACCAGACCTTGATGCAGCCAAGAGTCTCCCCTCTTGGAAGTTGGAAGTTTATGTTAGAAGAGTTTCTAATGCACAAAGACATCTTAAAACTGTTACAATTATTTTAAATTACTGAAAATGGCTTTTTTAAATACAATTTGTTAAAATACATTAAAGTACAAATAATTGAGAAGATTAAAACAGATTAAGTTTAAAAAGAAAACTTTGACTCTTTCTACTGAATTCCAGATTGGGAATCTCCATTTCTATTGACATAGGAAATGAGTTTGCCTCTCATGCCTGCTGGGATATTCAATATCATGATTGCTTGGCTACCTCAGTCCAAAGTAAATTGATTATCAAAGTACGTATAACAGATCTATTTTCAGATTCATTATCTTACAGCTGTTTACAGGAAAAAGAAAGAAATGCAATAGACTATTACAAAAAACTAGATACAAACAAAGACTGGCACACAGCACTGTGCAAAAGGAGGCAAACTGTGAAAATAAAATAATACCGAGAACATAAGTTGCAAAAAGTCCTTGAAAGTGAGTCTGTAGAATCCGTTCACAGTGGTAATGAGTGACATCCATGCTGGTTCGGGAAGCTAATGATTGTAGGGTAATGTCTGTTCCTGAACTGAAGGCTTTTATACTACCTGCCTGATGATAGTTATGAGAAGAGGGCATTGCCTGGGTAGTGGGGGTCTTCGAAGATGGATGTTGCTTTCTTGTGGTAGCACTCCATTTAAATGTACTTCATGGGATTGGGGGGCTTTGCCTGTGATGGGCTGAGCTCTATCTTCCACTTTCTGTAGTCCGTTCTGTTCCTGAGCACCAGTGTTTCCATACCAGACCTTGATGCAGCCAGTTTGGATTATTGCTACACTGCATTTATAGGAATTTGTCAAAGATTTTGGTGATATGCCAAATCTATGCAAACCTCTAAGAAAGTAGAGGTGCTGTCATGCCTTCCTTGTGATGACATTTATGTGCTGGGCCAGGAGACGGCCGCATTTCTGCATTTCTTCTTGATCAATTTAATATCGAACACTGAGAATCATGATCTTGCAATTGGTCTGGCAAGCTCTCCAGCATGAGGCTAAATAATCTCAACACATCAGGATTCCACTGTTGGAATTCCTGTGGAATTCAGGAATGGAGTGAAGTTGCCATTAGGTAAATCCAGAATATACTCGTTTCTCAGTTACCAAATGTTGACAGTTGACAGGGGGACAAATATCCTAGCAGGAAGGTTTGTTAGTGCTGCACAGTGGGGTTCAAACTAGAGTTGCAGAGGGATGGAAACCAGAGTGCCAGAACAGTTAGTGGAGAAGTTATGGAGACTTCAGACAAAGTTAGGAATCAAAATATTGAGCATGGTGTGACTGGTGTCCTGAGATGCCTGTATCTCAATGCAAGAAGTATCGTAGGAAAGGCGGATAATAGTGCTGAAGATCAGGTAGCTGTTTTACAAATGGAGGCAAAGTGTAGTGAGGAGAGGCCATTGATAGGGCAAAATTGCAGTCAACAGGATGAGTTGTAATGTAAAAGGTGGGCAAAATTGAAAAGGGTGATAACAGGACTGGAGGTGTTGTAACTGAATGTGCAGAACAAGGTAGATCAACTTGCAGCACAGTTGCAGATTGGCGGGTATGATGTTGTAGTCATCACTGAATCATGGCTGAAAGAAGATTATAGCTGAGAGCTTGATGTCCAAGGATCCACGTTGTCTGGAAAAGACAGGCAGGAAGGCAGAGGGGGTGGCATTGTTTTGTTGGTAAAAAATGAAATCAAATCATTAGAAAGAGGTGACATAGGGTCAGAAGGTGTTGAATCATTATGGATAGAGCTAAGGAACTGCAGGGGTAAAAAGAAACCCTGATGAGAGATATATACAGACTCCCAAACAGTAGTAAGGATGTGGCTTGCAAATTACAACAGGGGATAGAAAATGCATGCCAAAGAGGCAATGTTACAACTGTCATGGGGATAATATGCAGATAGATTGGGAAAATGAATTTGGTGGTGGATTATGGGGGTCGGGGGGGGTGGGGGTGGATTTTTTAGAGTGCCGATGGGGTGGCTTTTTAGAGCAGCACATGGCTGAACCCATTGGAGGATTGGTTGTTGTGCAATTAACCAGAATTCATTAGAGTGCTTAAGGTTAAAAAAAAACCCTTATGGGCAAGTCATTATAATGTGAGTGAATTCACCCTAAAATTTGAGAAGGAGAAGCTAAAGTCAGATGTATCAGTATTACAGTGGAGTAAAGGGAATTACAGAGGCATGAGAGAGGAATTGGACAGAATTGATTGGAAAAGAACACTGGCGGGGATGACAGCAGAGTAGTAAAGGCTGGAATTTCTGGAAGCAATTTGGAAGGCACAGGATATATACATCCAAAGGAGGGAGAAATATTCTGAAGGAAAGATGACACAACCATGGCAAACAAGAGAAGTTAAAGCCAACATAAAAGCCAAAGAGAAGGCATAATAAAGAGCAAAAATTAGTGGGAAGTTAGAGGATTGGGAAGCTTTTAAAAACCAACAGAAAGCAACTGAAAAAGTCATTAAGGTAAAGATAGAATACAAAAATAAGCTAGCCAATTACATTAAGGAGGATATCAAATGTTTCTCCAGATACATAAAGTGTTAAAGAAAGGCAAGAGTGGATATTGGACTGCTGGAAAACAATGCTGCAGAGGTGGTAATTGGGGACAATGAAATAGCAGATGAACTGAATAAGTATTTTGCATTAGTCTTCACTGTGGAAGACACCAACAGAATGGTGGAATTTGCAGATGTCAAGGGGCATGAAGTGTGTGAAGTTACCATAACTGGAAAGTGGGTCCTTGGTAAACTGAAAGGTCTGAAGGTCTGGAGCAGATGGTGTACATCCCAGATTTCTAAAAGAGTTGACTGAAGAGATTGTGGAGACATTAGTAATGATCTTTCAAGAATCACTAGACTCTTGAATGGTTCCAGAAGACTGAAAAATCCACTCATATTTTGAAGCTGCTGTTTTTACAGTTTCAATGCTTCATATAAAGCATAATAAGTATGAAATCACAGATATCAATATGTAGTATTGGAAAATGTCAAATTCTACCAATTTATAAATTGCACTGATGATCAGCATATTCTTTGGACTCTTTCCAAAATGCCCAATAAGGTAGATTTTTGCAATAGTTTTTACAGAATGTGTGCATTTTCAAGGTCCACACTTGATTTCTTGCCTTTGCTTACCCATGTGTTACTCAGCAAGAGAATAGCACCAGTTTCCTTATATAAGTTGCTGGTAGTAAGATATTCTTCTCAGCTTTAATCTTTGATCCAAAATCTGAACTAACATTCATCATTTGTCTGAAGAACATGAGAAAGAGTTGATATTTCTTCCAGTTTAAAATTTTGCTAAGACAAAAATGGCTTTTGAGGCGTTCTGTGCTTCTTGCCTCATCTCCATTGATGCCCTAATTATTTATACTGACAAAATAGTTGAATTGCATTAATTTATTCTGTTTCTTTTTAAAAGGGGGAGCAGACAGAAAAGCATATGATAATTGATAGTAGTAAACTATTCAACTAGTTCTTGGCGTAGCACTCCAAACATCTGCAATGACTGGAAGCCTATTTTAATCAGCCTGGTACCAGCTCTTGTCAGATTTTAACATTGGCTCATCATTCATTTAAGTCATATCTTAAGCTTTAATTCTTGCTCTATGTTGGTCAACATGTCCAGTACCAATCTCCACTCTCAGTGGAATTTCCTCCTCATTGCACCTTGTGGATGACAGAAAATTAACATCAGCTGAAGCCAAAGTATTAGTTTCACAGTAATGATCTCCATCCCCCACGGCAATTTGGGTGAATTAAATTTCTTGAAAAAAAGTCAGCTAACTTCACAGTCTGCAGAAAAATGATGCAATTGAGAATTCCCTATTCTTCCTTTAAGTTGTTTGGATTTTCAGCATCTGCAGATGTTCTCTTGTTTATGATTTGATCCCTACTCTTCCTTTGAATTTTCATAGATCCACTTGAAAAAATCTTTGTCTTCATGAAAATGCTGGAGGAACTCAGCAGATCAGGCTGCATCCATGGAAATGAACAAACAGTCAACTCTTTGGGCCAAGACCCTGCTTTAGCACTTCACTGTGGCAGACATTAGTAGTATGCTGGAAGTTCCAGGTGGCAGGGGTCATGAAGTGCAAGGTTACCATTACTAGGGAGAAGGCTCTTGGGAAACTGAGAGGTCTGAAGGTCGATAAGTCACCTGGACCAGATGTTGTACTCTCCGAGGTTCTGAAAGAGGTGCTTGAAGAAATTGTGGAGGCATTAGTAATGATCTTTTAAAAACCACTAGATTCTAGTGTTACGTACCCCATAACGGGTTAAGAAGAATCAGCAGAAATGGACACAACTGGAGTCTGAGTCTTCCGTTATAAACTCTATTTTATTAGTAACTACGTGAATAAAGTAATATAAAAAAAGATAAGGTAAACGGGTTAGCAAAGTATATTCATATATATAGGTGAGTAAATGAGGTTCCCAAGCTTCCCCAGCTCAGGTGGTTAGGTGATACAGTCTTACGGTGGTATGGTAAGTAATCAGTGCAGTTCTGGAATTTGGTTTGAGTAGAGTTGGAGAGAGAGAGATAGAGAGTTAGAATGTTGGTTTATCTTCCAGTGCTGATTCTCCACGTTGTCCTCCTGCTCCTAAAACTTATTTAAAAGTCACCAACTTGTGACCACAGAAAAGGGGATGCCGTCTTCTGTGGTGGAGTTTTCAACCCCAGACAAGGGTTAAACACACCGATAGCTCCCCACCGGTCACCCCTTTGTCCACACTGTGAGCAAAAACCCCACCCTTGTCGTGGGTACACAAAGCTCACCAGTGTCCTCCTTGCCTCTGGAGTTGTGTGTCTCCTGTGGTGTCTTGTGTGTCTAATTAAAAAAGTTGACTGGCCTTGTATATATCTCCAAGTGCAGAACACGAGCTGTCCATCATATAGCTCTGCCTTTCAGTTTCCAAGGCAACTCACAGACTCTCTCTCTCATCCCAGCTGCTGAAATAGTACACAAGCTGTTCGCTCCCTCGCTCTCTCGTTTAAAGGAAGAGTCCACTTTAGAATAGTCCTACAGATCTTGTCACACTAGAATGGTTCTGGAAGACTCAGAATTGCAGATGTCACTCTACTCTTCAATGGTCTCAGGGTACTTGGAGGCACATGATAAAATAGGGCGTATCCAGCAAGGGAAATTCTTGCCTGAGGAATCCGTTGAAATTCTTTGAAGAAATAATGAGCAGGATAGACAAAGGAGAATCAGTTGATGTTGTGTACTTAGATTTTCAGAAAGGCTTCACTAAGGCTGCACACATGAGGCTGCTTAACAAGCTGAGCCCATGGTATTACAGTAAAGATTCTTGCATGGATAAAGCAGTGGCTGATTGGCAAGTGGCAAAGAGGGGAATAAATGGAATCTTTTCTGGTTGGTTGCCAGAGACTGGTGGTATTGCACAGTGGTCTGTGTTGGGACTGATTCTTTTTACGTTAAAAGGTAATGATTTGGATGATGAAAATTATGGCTCTGTTGCAAAGTATGTAGATGATACAAAGATAGGTGGAGGGGCAGGTAGTTTTGAGGAAACAGAGAGGCTACAAAAGAACTTAGACAAATTAAGAGAATGGGGAAAGAAGTGGTAGATGGAACACAGTCTCGGGAAGTGTATGGTCATGCACTTTGGTAGAAGAAAAGAAGAAGCTGACTATTTTCTAAATGGAGAGAAAATGCAAACAACTTAGGTGCCAAAGGTCTTGGGAATGCTTGTGCAGGATTCCCTAAAGGCTAATTTGCAGGTCAAGTCTGTGATGAGGAAAGCAAATGTGATGTCAGCATTCACTTCAAGAGAATATATAAGCAAGGATATAATACTAAGACCTTGTAAAGCACTGGTGATGTCACAGTCCGATCCGTTGACTCCTCATTTCAGTTAATTTCCTTTTCCCCATGTTCTACCGGGCTCTTTGATTAGGACACCTGATCCTCATCCGAACTAACAGCATAAAACTTCGGCTTACATCTACTCAGTGCTGGATTGTCCCCTCAGCCAGAGCGGCAATGTACGTTCCGGGCCACCGAGAATAGGGACCGTCTTCCGAACCAGTGTGGCAATGCTGGTTCCAGGCCAATGAGAATAGAGACTGTCTTCAGAGCCAAGATATGGATTGTCTGTCATTGTTGGGTTTTGTCATCTCGTATCTAGCTGAGAATTGCTGGCCGTTTGCCACTCCTCTGAGCCAAGGCACGAATTGTCTGTCGTTGTTGGGTTTGGTTGTCTCGTATCCAGCTGAGGATTGCTGGCCGTTTGCTGTTCCTCCGAGTCAAGATACAAGTCATCTGTCTTTGTTTGGTGTTGTCATCCTGGCTCGGTGTCCAAGTCCAAGCTCAGTGTCCAAGTCAAGGCTAAGCCCAAGCTCGATGTCCAAGTTTCGAGTCCAGGCTCGGTGTCCAAGTCAAGTCCAAGCCCAGGCTCCGAGTCCAAGTCAAATCCACGTAAGAATCCTAACCCGATCTCCATGCCTATGTCCTGCACTTGGGTCTGCTCCAGCCGCTCATTGCAATAGATGAGGCCTCATTTGGAGTATTGAAAGCAGTTTTGGGCCTCTAATCTTGGAAAGGATGTGCTGAAACTGAAGAGGGTTTAAAGGAGGTTCCTGAAAATGATTCCAGGATTCAGCCCCATGAAGAACATTTGATTTCTCTGGACCTGTATTCCCTGAAATTCAGAAGAATGAGGGATGACCTCATTGAAACCTATCGAATGGCAAAAGGCCTTGGTAGAGTGGATGTGGAGAGGAAGTTTCCTATGGTGGGTGAGTCTACGAACAGAGGACACAACCTCAGAATAGAGGGGCATCCTTTTAGAATGGAGATGAGGAGGAATTTCATGAGCCAGAGAATGGTGAATCTGTAGATTTTTTTTTGCTACAGGTAGCTGTGGAGACAGAGTCTTTATGTATATTTAAGGAAGAGGGTGATAGATTCTTGATTGGTCAGGGAATGAAGGGATACAGGGAGAAGGAAGGAGACTGGGGCTGAGGGAAATTGGTCCAGTCATGATGAAATGGCAAAGCAGACTCGATGAGCCAAATGGCCTAATTCTGCTCCTATGTCTTATGATCTTATGGTTCCCTTCAAAACCAGCAGTTACAATCAGGTTGCTTTTGTCCCTTGAAGCTCATCAATGAGATTTTGTGCAATTATGCTAGTTTCTGTCCTTTGTGTCATGAGAGGATTTGGTTGAATGTTGTCACAACTCCACAATGGAATCTTTTTGTAATACATCATGTGTTGGGGCTTCTTGCCATTTTATTATGAAGCATTTAGCTGAGAGCATACTTTGGAAAATCTATCCAGGACTTTACAGGAATTTTAGAAACTGTAAATTCACATACTTGTTTCTTAGCTGATGCACTATGAATTTGGAAAGTATATACTGTATTCATCTCCTATCACAGTGGCATTTTTTTTTCAGATCAAGGGAATTGCATGTAATTAGGAATAATCCAGGGCAATTTTGGACTTATAGTGTTTAATGCATTCCTGAGAAGGAATTGTTGAAAAAAAAGATTGTCTTGACAGTTTTGAGCATATTCTTTGAAGTCCTCAGACCTTCTCTTTTAGCTTGATAGCTTTGGTGCAATTTTGCCTTTTTTTGTAATAATATAGACATAATGAGGGTTCCAGTGGGGATAACTTCTCTCAACTTCACTCGCTCCATTACAGAACAGTTCCCACAACCTCTGGGTTCACTTTCAAGGGCTCCTCGTCTCATGTTCTCGGTTTTCATTGCTTATTTATTTAGTTATTTGCATTTGCATAGTTCTTGTCTTTTGCCCATTGGTTGTTTGTCTGTCCTGTTGGGTGTAGTCTTTCATTGGTTCCATTACGTTTCTTGGATTTGTTGAGTATGCCCACAAGAAAATGAATCTCAGGGTTGTATATGGTGACATACATGTACTTCAATAATAAATTTACTTTGAATTTGAACTTGGAATAGTCATGGAGCCCTTGCTAAACGAGAGAACTGAACCAAATTTCTAATCAAAATATCATTGAATTCCATTCCTGGCCACAATTCATCTCCTGATAAAGCAAGACTAGTATTTACATCTTATTGTTTGACCTGAACAAAACTTAGTCTGTTTCACTGATGAACTATGGAAGAGAACATAATCTATAGGAATATACCCTATGTATTTCTAATTATAGATAGCTCTTTATAATTATGGTGGTCGGTTCGCCGTTTCCAAAATATGCACAGTATTCCCAATGTACCCACAGTCAGAGGTTCCGTGGTGATCTAAATAAAAGATCTAGAGTCACACTGAAAGACAAATAAATTCAGATTTCTCAATCTGGAAGATTTATGCAATCAAATGACCTCAGTGGTGACTTGAACTCCACTAGGCTAGTTCAAAGGGTGCACTCTGCTTTTGAAGTAGTAAAGGGAAAGAGGGGCAAAAATTCTGCCCCTACCACAAGTTCCAAGTTTGCACTTCTAGTCATTTCCTATTCCTTGTGCATATGTCAGCCACAGATAACCTTTCAAATCAAATGTTTTATAGATTTATGTCACTGATTGTGTCTGAGATTTGTTATGTTAGTTAATGGGTTAATCCTATGTTACTCGGTTAGCCACTTCCACAGGGGAAGGTTCACAAATTGCACAAGCAGCGTATTCAATAAAGTTCAGCTGAAGATCCTACATGCTGCTGGCATCCTTGTGGTCCCTGCCCTCTCCTCTGATATCGAACAGAACATCTTGTCAAACGTATTTGATCGTCAATGAATTTGGGTTTCCCCAATAAGAAAGAATTTGCAGTAAGACTGTTCTTGTTTGTATATATCTCTGAAAAACATACAAAATCTGCCTATGTTAGTTTGCTAGTTTGTATGCACCATGAGGCAAAGTTGAGACCTGGCCAAGATTGCTAGGAAATGCTACACCCTAAAATGCTTACATTGTAATAATCTGTAGGCCACCAGCCTGAGGTAGTGCACAGAGACCTAGACACAGCAGAGAAGTCAATCAAGCTCTCGGGGAGAGACAAGAAGACTTTCGTAGTCCAAATAAATAAAATAATAAATAGACTAACAGGAGATTGGAGCAAGTACCTGCAGTACCTACATCTACTTACCTAATAAAGCCCCCGAGACATTTGATTTCACAAAACCAGAGTTGGCTCAGACACTTTGAGAGATTTAGCATTGCAAGCAATCTCACTGAGGCTTCAGAAGAGCATCAAGTAAACAAACACACTGCATGGGTGACAAAGCAGATGACATCTTGGGTGTATTAGGACCGATAGAGCTCAGGAAAAGGAGTACAAAACAAGGTAGGACAAATTCAAAGAATATTTCACAGGAAAGCGAAATATGATATATGGGAAGACCAAGTTCAAATCCAGAAAACAGGAGCCGGATGAAAGTGTAAATGATTTCATCGCAGCATTGTATACCTTGTCAGACAACTGTGTATATGGAAATCTGAGAGATGAGCTCTTTAGAAACAGGATTGTTGTCGGGTTACTAGACACCAAATTGTCAAAGAGACTTCAGTAGCAGGCAAATCTCACTCTCGAGAAAGCTATTACTATAGTCAGGCAGAGTGACAATGTTTGGCAGCAGCAGGCAGAACTCAGACATGAAAATGATACTGAAGTAAAGCTAGTATAAAAGGAAGCGTACAAACCAGGTGCAGTCAGAAAAATTACAGAAAGATGTGACAGTGGAGCTCTGCTGAAAGAACAGATAAAACGTTCAAATGCAGGAGATGCAGAAAGTCTTCATTCCACGTCAAAGAGCTCTGTCCTGCAAAAGAAATGAAATGCCACCTATGCAATACAGTTGGCATTTATAAAAGCTAGTGTCACTCAAAAACAGTTCTTCAAGAGGTCAAGAGAAGACCATGACTCAGATGAAAGAGCTTTCCTTGGGGCTCTAGAATCAAATAGATATGACTGGTGTTCTACAGCTCAGTTGCAACATGAGGTGGTGACATTCAAACTGGATGTTGGAGTAGATCTTACAGTCATCCCCAAATGTGTTCACAAAATTCCAAAGAAAACAGGCATTACACTAAATGCAACAAAGAAAGTGCTTATGGGGGCCAGGGAGACATAAGCTCAGTGTGAAAGAATGTTTGCAACTTCCATTCATAAAAATGAGAAACTGTTAAAAGAGGATGTCTATGGTGCTCAGAATATCTTCTCACCATGACTGGGATGACATGCCATCAAGAAGTAGAACCTCATTGCAAAGTTGGATCGCTTAGCAATGTTCAGTGGCAGGAGAAGTACCTAGAGTTGTCTACTGGGGGTACTTAAAGAAGAGTATGTTCTCCAACTGAGACCAGGAGTGATGCCCTATTCTCTGACCACAGTGAGGTGCACACCAGTCCCATTGATAAACAAAGTCAAAGCTGAGCTTAAGAGAACGGAGATGTTTGACAACATAACCAGAGTGAATAGACCTATTGACTGGTGTGCAGGCATTGTTCCTGTTCCCAAGCCAGATGGCACCATGAAGGTCTGTGTTGATCTCACAAAAGTGAATAATGCAGTGAGGTGGGAGAAGTTTATTCTGCCCTCTGTTGAGAACACTGTTTCTTATTTTTATGGATGGATGCTGAGTGGAACAAAGTTCTTCACCAAACTAGATGCATACTGATGGCTCTGGTTAGCTTCCGAGTCACAGGAACTCTCAACCTTCACCGCATGGTATGGATGCTATGCCTTCAGGAGACACCCTTCTGGCATCTTTCAGATGAGAATGAAACATATTTTGGAGAACTGAAAGGAGTAGTCTGCCACATGGATGATATACTCATCTTTGGAGACTCAAATGAGGAACATGACGAAAGGGTGGAAGCTGCCTTGCAGAAACTGAAACAGACTGGAATCACCCTGAACAAAAAGAAATGTGAATTTGCAAAGTTGGAGATTAAGTTCTTGGGGCACCAATTGTCCTCAGATTCAATCAACCTGGCAGGAATTTGGAACATGGAACAGCCTACAAATCTATCAGAGATCTGCAGTTTCCTTGGCATGGTAAACCTTCTGGGAAAATTCATTCCAGATTTGGTAGAGAAAACAAAGCAGTACATGACCTTCTCTCTGAGAGAAACGTCTGGACCTGGGATGCACCACAGGAGAAGTCATTCTCATCACTTAAAGCAGACATTATCTCTCTGCCAACATTGGCATTCTTTGATCCGAACAAAGCAACCAAGGTTTCAGTAGATGCCTCTTCCTTTGGCCTAGGGAGAGTGCTCATGCAAAACTGCATTGGTGTATGGAAGCTGGTGGCATATGCATCAAGAGCACTGGCTCCCGCTGAACAGAGTTGTGCCCAAATTGAAAAGATGATGCTGGCTCTCTCGTGTTAGCTTGTGAGCATTTCAGCTGCTGCTTGATAGGCACTAGATTCTGACTTGAAACAGACGACAAGCCACTTGTCAGCCACCTCAGCTTGAAACACTTAGATGACTTATCTCCACATCTACAAAGATTCAGAATGTGACTTGTGCGATACTGTTATGGCATTGAACATGTTCCCGGAACATCTTTCACAATACCAGACACTCTGTAGTGGAGGGATGCCATGCAAAAGTGAGTGGACTGAAGCTGATTTTTCCCTCATGGAGGATACCAATATCTACTTTGCTCAAGTATGTGAAAACTTTCCTGTATCTCAGAGTAAACTGGACGCAGTTTGTGTTGCGTTGAAATAACACCAAACCTGCAGCAAGATTATGCAATACTGTGAGCTTGGTTGGCCAACTGTTCCAAAAGGAGCTTACAAACTCAGACCTTACTGGCTCAAAAGAGACACACTTACCAAGCTTGATTGGCTGCTAAAGGGCTCCAGACTCATTATTTCTGCTTCTACACATGCAAAAATCATCAGTCAAATCCATCAATGACATCACATCTTTGAAAAGTATCACTTCAGAACAAGGTAATCCATGTGGTAGTCTGGTCTAAGCAAATGACTAGGAAATTATGTAAAGCAATGGGAAGCATGTAGAAATCTGCATAAGAAATCATGCTGGACACCTCTGTCCTACAGAATTCTCAGACTTCCCATGGCAAATTGCAGGCACAAATATTTTCAAGTTGAAAAGAGACAAATATCCTCTCACTGTGGATTACTACTCACGGAATATTGAGCTGTCTTCCTACATGTCATTCCTACCCACAGTCAAATGGAGAAGCAGAAAGCACAAACCATTAAGAGACTCCTCCTGAAGGCAAAAGACCCCTAGAAAGTACTGCTAGCTTATCGCTCCACATCTCTTGTCAATGGTTACAGTTCATCAGAGGTGCCAATGGGCCAGAGACTGAGAACAAGCCTGCCAGTTCTTCCTTCCCTTCTCCAACCTCACTGACTGTATTTAGACAAAGTGAGAAATTTTGAGACAACACGTCTTGAAAAAATGAAGAGTGTGCATAACCTCAGACACAGAGCAAGATCTTTGTCACCCCCCAGGAGTGGTGAAGCTGTTGGGGTTCCCAACCAATTCACTGAAGGAACAATAGTCCAGCAGCATACGCCATGATTGTTTGCAATCAGAACATCTTGAGATGAAATCAGGCAGAACAGGTGTGCATTTGTGTGCCTTCAAAGTCCAGGAAAGTCAGAGGAAGAAAGAGGATGGCCTGATCCTTTTGACAAGGACCACTTACTTGAGGTAAACACACCTGTTCAAGAATCTGCATGTGCTCCAACACTTCCAGGAACCTATACCAGATCGGTCGCTTATCTGTTCCACCACAGAGATACTTCATAGCCTAATAGCTTAGGGAAAGTGACTAAAGAGGCAGAATGATCCTCTCAATTTCTTGCAGTGTTTGGGGAAAGGGTAAAAGGACCCTAATGACAGTTATATACTACCTCCCAACAGTAGCTGGGATGTAGACCACATATGTCAATGGGAAATAGAAAAGGCACGTCAAAAGGCCAATGTTATGATAGTCATGGGAGAATTCAATGTGCATGGATTGTGAAAATCAGGTTGGTAATGGATCTCAAGAGGCTGAATTTGTTGAATGCCTATGAGATGGCTTTTTAGAGCAGTTTGTCATTGAGACTACTAGGGGATCAGCATTACTGGATTGGGTGTTATGTAATGAACCAGTGGTGATTAGGGATCTTAAGGTAAAAGAACACTTTGGAGGCAGTGATCACAATATGATATATTCAACTTGAAATTTGGTAGTAGAAAGTAAAGTCTGACAAAGCAGTATTTCAGTGGAGTAAAGGAAATTCTAGTGGTATGAGAGAGGAATTGGCCAAAGTAAATTGGGAGGAGATGCTGGCAGGGATGACAGCAGAGCAGCTGGGAAAAATAAGGAAGGTGCAGGATAGATGTATTTCAAAAACAAAGAAATACTCAAATGGCAAAATAGGACAACCATGGCTGAAAAGGGAAGTCAAAACTAATGTAAAAGCAAAAGAGGGGGCATACAACAAAGCAAAAATTAGTGGGAAGACTGAGGATTGGGAAGCTTTTAAAACCCCACAAAGAGCAACTAAAAGAATCATTAGGAAGGAAAAGAAGAAATATGAAAGCAAGCAAGCAAACAATATCAAAGTGGATAGTAAAAGCTTTTTCAAGTATGTAAAAAATAAAAGAGATGAGAGTGGATATAAGACTGCTGGAGAAATAATAATGGGGGACAAGGAGATGGCAGATGACTTAAATGAGTATTTTGCATTAGTCTTCACTGTGGAAGACACTGGCAGTATGCTAGCTATTGAATGTTGTGAAGGAAGAGAAGTGAGTGCAGTTACTGTTATAAGGCAGAAGGTGCTCAAAAAGCTGAAAGTCCTAAGGGTATAAAAGTCACCCGGACCATATGAGCTGCACCTTTGAGTTCTGAAAGAAGTAGTGGTATAGATTGTGGAGACATTAATAATGATCTTTCAAAAATAATTGGACTCTGGTATGGTGCCAGAGGACTGGAAAATCGCAGATGTCACTCCACTCTTTGAGAAGGGAGGAGGACAGAGAAAAGGAAATTATAGACAAGTTATCCTGACCTCAGTGGCTGGAAAGATGTTGGAGTCAGTCGTTAAGGTTGTGGTTATGGAGTACTTGGTGACACAGGACAAGATAGCATGGTTTCCTTAAGGGAAAATTTTTGCCTGACAAACATGTTGAAATTCTTTAAGGAGATTAAAAGTAGGATAGATAAAGGAGATGATGTGGATGTGTACACTTGGACTTTCAGAAGGCCTTTGACAAGGTGCCACACATGAAATTGCTTACCAAGTGAAGAGCCTATGGTATTACAGGAAAGTTACTGGCATAGTAAGAGCATTGGTTAATTGGTAGAAGGCAGTGAGTGGGAATAAAAGTATCCTTTTCTGGTTGACTGCCAGTGACTAGTAGTGTTCCACAGGGGATGGTGTTGGAACTGTTTCTTTTTATGCTGTATATCAATGATTTAGATGATGGAATAAATGGCTTTGTTGCCAAGTTTGCAGATGATACATGTTGTTTTATGTCTTATGGTTTTATGGTCTATGGTCTCAATAAAACATAATTTTCCAATGGGGATCCTTGCTCCAGGCATTTCAGATGTTAACATGCCCAGTATATGGATAAATTTATTTTCTTGTAAACCTGTTATTTTTAATATATTTATGGATGCTTACTTTCTGTCACAAGGGATGACAGCTGAAAGGAGAATCAAAAACTATTTTGAATTGTTGAATATCGGTAGATGCTTTTAACTATCACATTTGATTTCCAGTTGTTAATTGGTTTTTCAGTCCTGCAGAAAATTACTGTTTGGATGATCTCTAACTTTTTACATGTTTTATTTAATCAACAACGAATATCTGATATAAAGAAATAGGAATTATGGTAACAGAATATGACAGATGTATTCTGTAGTCATAGTGTAATACAGCATGGAAACAGCTTTCAGATCAACTCATCCGTGCTGACAAAGTTGCCTAGCTGAGCTTGTCTCTCTTGCCTTTATTTGACACATGTCTCTATTAGCAGAAAGGTAGAAAAACGTGACTGTGGTGAACTACATATACCTGTCTGGACATGCCCCCTGATGACTGCTCCTGTGGCTCCTCCCACAGACCCCTGTATAAAGGTGATGGAGGTCTGGAGGCCTCTCAGTCTCCAGGATGTAGTATGGTGGTCACTCACTGCTTGTTCCTTCTTCCAGTCAATAAAAGCCGATACCTCGCTTTTATGTCTCAGAGTGAGTTATTGATGGTGCATCAATTTTATTGACTGGAAGTTTTAAAACATGGAAAGCGTTTTACGTCCGGAAAGATTGGATTTGGACCCCCAAGACCCTGAAGCAGCTCTTGCCTTTGAACTCTGGCTTGCATGCTTCCAATCATACTTGGAGGAGGTTAGTGCAACTGAACCCGCTGTTATGCATCGAATTCTCCTTTCGAGGGTCACCCCAAAAGTTTATTCACTTATCAGGGACCTGTCGACCTACGAAGGGGCACTGGACGCCCTCAAAAGACAGTACCTGCGGCCGGTGAACACCGTCTACGCAAGACATCATTTAGCTACGCGACGACAGCGGCCTGGAGAATCGAGCGCCCAATTTCTCCAAGCCCTACAGACACTCGTCCGAACTTGTGATTGCAAAACACTCACGGCGGAACAGCTTGCGGAGCTGCTAGTACGAGACGCCTTTGTGACAGGAATGAGGCCAGTAGCATTCTTTTCTCGTACCCTTCAAGGCTCTGAAATTCGGCACTCCGCGGTGGAGAAAGAAGCCCAGGCCATAGTGGAAGCTATTAGGCACTGGAGGCACTATCTCGCCGGCAAAAGGTTCACCTTGCTGACCGACCAGCACTCGGTTGCGTTCATGTTCAGCAACCAACAGCGGGGCAAAATCAAAAATGATAAAATTTTGCGGTGGAGAATAGAACTCTCCACCTACAACTATGATATCCTGTACCGGCCTGGCAGACTCAATGAGCCCCCTGATGCCCTATCCCGGGGAACGTGTGCTAGTGCACAGCTCGACCAGCTATACACCCTTCATGCACATCTTTGCCATTCGGGGGTCACCCGATTTTACCATTTCATGAAAGCCCGGAACCTGCCGTACTCCCTGGAGGACATCAGGACGATGACCAGGGGCTGCCAAATCTGCGCTGAGTGCAAACCGCACTTCTACCATCCTGAAACGGCACAACTTGTCAAGGCCACCCGCCCTTTTGAGCGACTGAGTGTTGACTTTAAGGGCCCCCTTCCCTCCACCAACCGCAATGTGTACTTCCTCAACATTATCGACGAGTACTCGCGGTTCCCCTTTGCCATCCCCTGCCCCGACACCACTACCACGTCCGTCATAAAAGCCCTGTGCCAGCTCTTCACTCTGTTCGGATATCCCTGCTATATCCACAGTGATAGAGGGTCCTCCTTTATGAGTGACGAGCTGTGCCAGTACCTGCTGGCTAGGGGCATTGCTACTAGTCGGACCACGAGTTATAATCCCCGGGGAAATGGACAAGTGGAGAGGGAGAATGCCACAATGTGGAAGGCCACACTTTTAGCCCTTAAGTCAAAAGGGTTGCCGGTCTCTCGATGGCAGGAGGTCCTCCCCGAGGCACTCCACTCTATCCGCTCTCTGTTATGTACGTCCACCAATGCCACCCCTCACGAATGCCTATTCTCTTTTCCCAGGAAGTCTGTCACTGGGACCACCCTACCAGTTTGGCTGACATCCCCAGGGCCAGTGCTGCTCCGGAAACATGTGAGGAGTAATAAATACTCCCCGCTGGTCGAGAGGGTTCACCTTCTACATGCAAACCCCCAGTATGCCTACGTGGTCTTACCTGATGGGCGGGAGGACACGGTCTCCGTCCGCGACCTGGCACCCGCAGGAGCAGCAGACCACTACCCCGAACACTCCACGGTAACTAAGAACCCTGTACCCGAGGTGACACCGCGCACACCAAGCCCTACACTGACCCCTCACGACACTCCTATACCGGGAGTCTCGTACGCATATATTCCAGGCGCCTCGCACACGCGTGAGGGATCACTGACGCCTAGTGGGCTGACACCTCCAGTTAGGCCGGAACCAGCACAACCTCCGTCTCTGGTGCAAGCACCTCCGGCACCTGTGCAATCACCACCACCGGCACCTGTGCAATCACCACCACCGGCACCTGTGCAATCACCACCACCGGCATCTGTGCAATCACCACCGACACCTGTGCAATCACCACCACCGGCACCTGTGCAATCACCACCACCGGCACCTGTGCAATCACCACCGACACCTGTGCAATCACCACCACCGGCATCTGTGCAATCACCACCGGCACCTGTGCAATCACCACCACCGGCACCTGTGCAATCACCACCACCGGCATCTGTGCAATCACCACCGACACCTGTGCAATCACCACCACCGGCACCTGTGCAATCACCACCACCGGCATCTGTGCAATCACCACCGACACCTGTGCAATCACCACCACCGGCACCTGTGCAATCACAGCCAGAGCTATGTAGATCGCAGTGACAGATTCGACCACCTGATAGACTTAACCTGTAAATATACTTGTAAGAAACTTCGCCCCATGGGGACTCTCTTTTAAAACAAAGGGGAGGGTGAATGTGGTGAACTACATATACCTGTCTGGACACGCCCCCCTGCTGACTGCTCCTGTGGCTCCTCCCACAGACCCCGGTATAAAGGTGATGGAGGTCTGAGCCCGGCCTTTCAGTCTCCAGGATGTAGTATGGTGGTCACTCACTGCTTGTTCCTTCTTCCAGTCAATAAAAGCCGATACCTCGCTTTTACGTCTCAGAGTGAGTTATTGATGGTGCATCAGTGACCCACAATCTTAAATTCAGCAATTGTATCAGATTCCACCGCTTTATCTGGCATTTGCAATCAGATATTAAAAACAGTTTAAATGAGATAATTTTTACCTTCTATAATTAAATTATTTAAATTTAATGTGTGTTGACATTTAAAATTCAATAACTGGTTGCAAGGTAATGAATATAAAATTTAATGCCAAAATTAATGCAGCAGAAGGATAAAGTACATAAGAAATTAATTAAAAATATATATTCTGCATTTGTACTGATAAATACACATGACAATATACAGTATTTTGTGAATTGTTTTTATCAGACAGCAAATAGCCTGACTCCACATTGAGACACTGACATTCCTCCTACAAAATATAAATGAGAATGGGTAATAATCTATCTTGTATAGTTTTTATGATTCTTGCCATATCCTATGATACTTCATATTTTGGACATAAATATATACTTGTCATACAATGTATCCTACTTCCCATTTAAAGAAGTGTCTGGTCTCTGGGCATCTTTAAAAAGACAGTATTATTAATATTTTCAAAATCATAAAGCACTTAGAGAAGCACACGAGCTTGTTTGATTCACGTGACTACCAAAATCATAGTGTGCCTTAACAAGAGATTGTGATACCTCATTCCTATTACCATTTATCTTTCATCTTCTTTCTTAGCAAATCTGGAATGACTATATCTATTGCAGATTCTAGATTTTGATTTGTCCATTAATATTTTGATCATTTTCAAAAAGGGCACACTTTTATGCATTAATTCCATAATAAGCATATTTGTTAAGTCTGGGATTTGTTTTAAGCAGGTTTCTGTGAGCTGTCCACTGTTTGTGTATTTAAAGTTGGTCCTGGAAATGTTAACTCATTTCCCCTTCTTTTCCCCAGTCACATTAACTCATAACTAGCAATAACCACTCATTGCTCCCCTGATTCTTTCTCCTATTGTTGCCCAAATCCTGAAATGCTCTTATTCAATAATGGCAGGCCACATCTCTAATATCCCAAATTCCCAGTGCTCACAGCAGTGTGGCCAAATTTCAAAGAATATTTCGGTCACAAAACATTTGTGGATTTGATTTGGATGGGACTGTTTCAAAATCTGCCAATCATGTAGGGTTGATGCAGGGCTGATCAGGACTGAGTTGTTTCATTGTGCACAGGTTCAGGATGGCAGCTGAAGTTGTGCTAATTTATTTCATACCTTCTCCTCTTAAAGGGTAGGAAAATACTGAATCCAAATGTGCATGGCAATCATGAAGAGCATTCTGGGTATAGAAATCAGAAATGTCAGGGCAGATTAGAGAGACTGAGGATGAGAGGTGACCTGATAGATGATGAGAGGCATTGATCATGTGGATAGTCAGAGGCTGAAATGGCTATCACAAGAGGGCGCAGTTTTAAGGTGCTTGGAAGTAGGTACAGAGGAGATGTCAGGGGTAAGTTCTTTACGCAGAGTGGTGAGTGCGTGGAATAGGCTGCCGGTGACGGTGGTGGAGGTGGATATGATAGGGTATTTTAAGAGACTTTTGGATAGGTACATGGAGCTTAGAAAAATAGAGGGCTATGGGTAACCTTAGGTAATTTCTAAAATAAGTACATTTTCGGCACAACATTGTGGGCTGAAGGGCCTGTATTGTGCTGTAGGTTTTTCTATGTTCTATGTTCACAAGTTCAATTTCATGGACTCTTGTCTCAGTATCTCCTACATTCACTCTCTAAGGTATTGGAAATTGTGAGTAATTTAAACTACCTACAATGGTATATTATTCATGAAGTGACTTAAAAGTCAACAACCATTATTAATATTGCTTTCTCTCAAATAAACTCCTTCAGCTTTCTTTTCCAAAGCCTCTTACACCAACTACAGTTAGTCACACAATGTAATTTTTTAAAGGAGTGATACAATTGAAAGAACAATTTTTGTCTATGGATTGATATTTCCTGTGTATATATACATATCTGTAATATCCTCCCTTTAATAATGAAAGACAAAAAGAAGCCTATTTGTTGTCCAGTCTATGTGTGCTTTACTTTGATGCAATGTTCTTGAGGCAATTTGATTCAGGTTGGTTTTGATTCCTCTGGTACTGTTTTCTTGTTCTGTAAAGTTAGTGGGTACATCCTTTTGTATCTTTATCCCTGCTTCAGTCGAACAAGATTCTTCAGTGGTTTTTCACAGGCTCTGTCATCACCTTCTTGACCAGGATGTGCCATTTATTATCTAAAGTGGACTTCATTCCAACTCCATTTTCAGCTCTAAGGGCTGGCAGGTCTTTGGCAACCCTGCTGTGGTAGGATAATGATTTAAATCCATTTATTTGCTTTAAATGTGATACTTTGATGTGGTCTGCACCGGAGTTTATATTTGTATCTAGCCAGTATTTTCGAGAAAAATAATCTCCTTCCTCTGCTGAATCTCAAACATTTATACGCAGTTTATTGAAATTATATGATTAATGTGGAGATAGCAAGTTGCTTCAGTGCAATGTGTTCTTGGGAGCTTGGGATAATTTGAGCTGAACTGTAGGAGAAGACCAGGTGTTTGAGGCCAACTCTGAATGCTCAGAATGGAAGAAACTTGTGTCCCAGCTAGTGATAACGTTGATGAGTGAGAAGAATAAATTAATCAATTGAGTTTGATTTATCTCATTTAGGCATATTGAGACGAATGCTACTCTGAAACATTCCTCTCATTCTGCAGTTTCATTTCATTATTTGACAGAGTACATTGAAAAAATGCATCTACATTTAAAAAACATACATATAAAAAATGCATTTTATCATTTAGTTATATTGTCATAGAATCGTACAACATGGAAACTGGCCATTTGGCCCAACTCATCCAAATGGCCAATGGGCACCCTTCTGTACTAATCCCTTTCGCCATCAATTTCTCCACAGCATTTCATGCTTTGGTGATTCATGTGTTTTTCCAGACCTTTCTTAAATGCTGTCAGCAGCAAAGCACAAACAGGGTGAACTTAAGGTATGAAATTAGAAGCACTAGATACTTTTGGGGGGGGAGGAGGGGAGAGGTTGTTAAGAAGAACAATTATTATATGTGGTATGCCTTAAAATGTTGAATTATGATTAGGTGAAAAAATAACCACTGCATTTTGATATTATGATTACCTAAGTTCATGGGGATGGGGGCTGGGGAATGTTCATCAGTGGCAGGGTTGTTTCTTTGACTGGAAGAGGGTAAATTGTTGCTTTCGGTAGAGGTTTGTGGTGGATGCTTTACCCTCAGAGATGAGTGATGTGAATTTGTATCTTTGAGGGATTGTTTGAAAATCTATAAGTCATACAAACATTGGAAATATAAAGAATGATGTGAAAAATGATGAAGGACTTCGAGAGGATTTATACAAGTTAGTCAAATTGATGACTACTTAGTAAATGAAAGTTAGCACATACAGTACTGTACAAAATGCAAAGTGACATGGATTGGTAGGAAGATAATAAAAACATATAATTAAAGGGTTTGGTTCTAACAGGAGGAAAAGAAGAGACAGACAAGGTTGTTTTCGATCATGATCACAGCAGATTTCTTTAAAAAAACACAAATGTAGTGTTTTGAGAATGGAGACTGAGAAAAGATATTCCTTTGGTAGAAGTGTGGAATTAAAGGAAACAGCTTTAATATGATTAGCATAGAAATTAATGTTGATTTGAAGAAAAACTTTAATTTTACACAGTAAGCGGTTAGCACCAGGGAATATCTCCCCCTCCCCCTTCTCTCATTTTCCATTCTCCATTCTGGTTCCTCTCTTACTCCTCCTCCTCACCTGCCTTTCACCTCAGTCTGATACGCCGCCCACCCCCCCTCCACCTTTCTCCTATGGTCCACTCTCCTCTCCTATAAGATTCCTTCTTCAGCCTTTTACCAATCTCTTCCCAGCTTCTCACCGTGAAGGGCTGAAATGGCTAGCACAAGAGGGCACAGTTTTAAGGTGCTTGGAAGTAGGTACAGAGGAGATGTCAGGGGTAAGTTTCTTACGCAGAGAGTGGTGAGTGGGTGTTATGGGCTGCTGGTGACGGTGATGGAGGTGGATATGATAGGGTCTTTTAAGAGGCTCCTGGACAGGTACGTGGAGCTCAGAAAAATAGAGGGCTATGGGTAACCCTAGGTAATTTCTCAGGTAAGAACATGTTTGACATAGCTTTGTGGGCCAAAGAGCCTGTATTGTGCTGTAGGTTTTCTATGTTTCACCCCCTTCCCTCCCCCTTCACCTGGCTTCACCCATCACCTTCCAGCTTGTATTGCTTCCCCTCACCCACCTTATTCAGGAATCATCCTCCTTCCTTTCCAGACCTAATGAAGGGCCTTGGCCCAAAACATTGAGTCTTTATTCCTCTCCATAGATGCTGCCTGATCTGCTGAGTTCCTCTAGCAATTCATGTGTGTTACTTTAGCAAGGGAAATTATCTGTATGATTGTGGAGTTAGAAGATGATTGAAACTAGAATGCATTTGGATCAATATGTGTAACAAGAAAATTACAAGATTTATATGGTAAGATTGGGGATATGATTAACTCCATTACTCTTTCTGAGAGCCAACCCACTTTAGAAGTGTTGTTTAGCTGCTTCCTATGCATTTAAGATTCCAGCATTCTATGATCTGTTGACACTGTTGTGCTATTAAAGCTTGAGTCTGTGCGTGAGCTGCAGCTAAAGCCATTGGGTTCTAATTCTAACGTGCTAATCAGAATCTGGTGACCTTCATTGGTGGGAAAACCATGGACTAATTTTTCTGGAGATTGACAACATAATAATGATTAAAATAACAGATATTTTTGCTGAACATGATCCGTGCAGTTTATAGTGTGCAGCTACAATGAATCTTTTGATTGTGCGTATAATGTGCATGTGTCTAGAGGCCACAGGTAGTAAAAATCAGTCTTGTAGAATATATTTTTAATATGATTGCTGTCATATTTATCACAGTATGTATATAACAAAGAAACAAGGCAGGTCATGGATAGAAATAGGATTTAAAAGAAGCAAGCAGCTTCACCAGTGTACTTAAAGACACCAAGGTTAGCTGTACTGCAATGATGGAAGATATTATTGATATCTCTCCATGAAGCAAACTTTTACATCTTTCCTGTAGGCAGGTGAACAAAACTGCACACGATATTCCAAATTAGGCCTCACCAATGTCTTATACAACTTAATCATAACATCCCATCTCCAGTACTCAATACTTTGATTTAAGAAGGTCAATGTGCTAAAAGTTTGTTTTACGACCCTACCTACCTCTGATGCCACTTTCACTGAATTATGGATCTATATTCCCAGATACCTTTGTTCTACTGCACTCTTCAGTGCACTACCACTTACTGTGTAAAACTTACTCTTGTCAGTCCTGTCAAAGCGCAACATCTGTCTGCATTAAGCTCTGTCTGCCATTTTTCTGCCCATTTTTCCCACTGATCCACATCCTGCTGCAAGCTTTGATAGTCTTCCCCGTTGTCCTCTACACCCCTATTCTTAATGTTGTCAACAAATTTGCTGATCTAATTTACTATATTATCATCCAGATCATTAATATAAATGACAAGCAACACTGGACCCAACACTGATCACTGCAGTGCTCCATGAGTCACAGCCCTACTACAGCTCTCTGATTTCTCCCGCAAAGCCAATGTCTAATCCAATTCATCTTCAATGTCAAGTGACTGAGCCTTCTTGACCAACCTTCCATGTGGGACCTTTTCAGATGCCTTTCTGAAGACCGTGTAGACAACATCCACTGCCTGCCTTCACTAACTTTCCTGGTAACTTCCTCGAAAAACTCTATAACATTAGTTAGACACAAACTACCACACACAAAGCCACACTGACTAACCTTAATCAGTACCTGTCTATCTAAACGCTCTTATACCTTATCCCTTAGACTACCTTCCAATAACTTTCCCACTAATGATGTCAAGCTCACCAGCCTATAATTTCCTGGTTTATTTTTAGATCCTTTTTGAAATAATGGATCAATATTAGCTATCCTCCAATCCTTTGCTTTTCTCACTTGTTGCTAAGAATGATTTAAATAACTTTGCTAGGGCCCCTGAAATTTCTGCACTTGCCTCCCACAGGGTCCGAGGGAATTTGTCTACCCTAAGTTGCCTCAAGATAGCAAACACCTTCTCCTCTGTAATCTGCATTGGGTCCATGACCTTGAACCTATTTTGCCTCAGTTCTGTAGACTCTGTGTCCATCTCCCAAGTAGAATCAGATGCAAAAAGATATATTAAGATATCCCCCATCCCTTCTGGCTCCACGCATAGGTTACTATTCTGATCTTCCAGAGGTCTAGTTTTGTCCTTGCTCTTAACATATCTCTAGGAGCCCTTAACATTCTCTTTCATCTTGACTGCTGGAGCAACCTCATGCCTTCTTTAATCTCTCCTGATTTCTTTCTTAAGTGTTTAAGTTGCATTTCTTTTATCCATAAATATCTCATTTGTTCCTGCCTACCAATACCTGCTATGCACCTTTTTAAAAATCTTAACCAGGACCTCAGTATCTATCAAAACCAATTTCCCTAAACCTTGCCTTTTATTCTGACAGGCACATACCAGCTTTGTACTCTCAACATTTCACTTTTGAAGGCCTCCCACTGAAAAAGAACACCTCTGCCAGAAAACAACCTGTCCCAATCCACACTGGCCAGATCCTTTCTAATACCATCAAAATTGGCCTTTCTCCAATTCGGAACCTCAACCTGAGGTCCAGACTTTGTCTGATGTCTTAACAACATTTGTCTCCACAACCACTCCACTAACTGTTCATGGCACTCTGGTTCTCATCCCTGTGCAACTCTAGTTTAATGTCCCCACCCCCAACTGCATGCAGTACAAGTAAACATTTCTGCTAGGGTAGTGCACTGAGAATGGAATGGATCCAGAGGTTGTGATATATTGCTTGTGTGAGATGTGGGACATTTGGGAGACTGCTAGAATCCCTGATAACTACATCTGCATGAGGTGAGTCAAGCTGCAGCTCCTTAGAGACTGTGTTATGGAACTGGAGCTGCAGCTGGATGATTTTCTGCTCATACAAGAAGGTGATAGATGGGATTTACAAGAAGGTAGTCACACCTAAATTGCAGGAGACAAACACCTGGGTGACTGTCAGTAAAATGAAAGGGAATAGGCAGCGAGTGCAGGATACCTCTGTGGCTTGTTTCTCAATAATAAGTATACCTCATTGATAACTGTAGGGAGGCAGATGACCACCCAGGGACTGCTGCAGGGACCAGGTCTTTGACACTGAGCAGGCTCTGCTGCACAGAAGGGAAAGGGGGAGAAGAGTGGTGTAGTATTGATAAGGGAGTCCATAAATAGAAGAGTAGAAAGCAGATTCTGTGGACGTGAAAGAGATACCTAGATGGTGTATAGTCTCTCAGGTGCAAGAGTCAGTGATGTCTTGGATCGGGTCTGTGATATTCTAAAGAGGGAGAGTGAGCAACAGGAAGTCGTGGTACATATTGGTACCAATGACATAGGTAGGTAAGAAAAGAGGGGTGGTCCTGAAGAGAGAATATAGGAAGTTAGGAAGAAAGCTGAAAAGCAGGATCTCCAGAGAAGTAATCTCTGGATTGCTGACCGCACCAAGTGCCAGTGAGGGTAAGAATAGGATGATTTGGTAGATTAATGTGTGGCTGAGGAATTGATGCACCGGGAAGGGTTTCAGTTTTCTGGATCATTGGGATCTCTTCTGGGGAAGGTGTGATCTGTACTGAAAGGACAGGTTGTACCTGAACCTGAGGGGGACCAACACCCTTGCGCGCAGGTTTGCTGGAGCTGTTGGAGAGTGTTTAAACTAATTTAGAAGGGGGATGGGAACTGGAGTGATAGGGCTGAGAGGATGGGAAAGTTGGTATGCAAGTAGATGTAATGTGTAGTGACACTGTGAGGAAGGGCAGGCAAATGACAGGGCAAATTTGCAGTCTATGGGATGAGTTCATGTGTTACAGGGGTCAAAATCAAAAAGGGTGATGAATGCATGACTGAAGGTGTTATATTTGAATGCACGTAGTATACCGAATAAGGTACATGAACTTGTAGTGCATTTAGGGATCAGCAGGTTTTATATTGTGGGCATCGCTGAGTCGTGGCTGAAAGAAGATCATAGTTGGGAGCTTAACATCCAAGAATGTACATTGCATCAAAAGTGAGTAGAGTTCAGAAATTACAAAGGTAAAAAGACATTGATGAGAATTATATACAGGCCTCCAAACAGTAGCCAGGATATTATAATGGAGGATTGAAAAGGCATGTAAAAAGGGCAGTGTTGCGATAATGGGGGATTTCAATATGCAGGTAGATTTGCAAACTCTGGTTGGTGCTGGATCCCAAGAGAGGGAATTTGTAGAATGTGTACTAGATGGCTTTTATAGAGCAGCTTGTAGCTGAGCCCACTACGGGAATGACAATTCTGAAATCGGTGTTATCTAATGATGCAGATTTGATTTGGAAGATTAAAGTAAAGGAACCCTTAGGAGGCAGTGATCATAATAAAATAAAATTCAGTCTGCAGTTTGAACAGGAGAAGCTAAGATTGGATGTATCAGTATTACAATGGAGTAAAAGGAATTACAGAGGCACAAGAGAGTAGCTGGCCAAAGTTGAATGGAAAGGGGCTCTAGAAGGGATGACAGTGAAACAACAATGGCTAGTGTATCTGGAGAAAGTTGAGAAGGTGCAGGATAGATATATCCCTACAATGAAGAAATAATCTAACGGAAGAAGGTGGCATCCGTGACTGACAAAGGAAATCAATGACAGCATAAAAACAGAAGAGAGGGCATATAATATAGCAAAAGTTAGTAGGAAGGTAGAAGATTGGGTTGCTTTTAAAAGCCAACATAAGGCAACTAAAAAGCCATAAGGAGAGAAAAGATTAAATATGAAGGGAAGTTAGCCAGTAACATAAGAGAGGATACAAAAAGTTCTGTTAGATATATGAAGAGTAAAAGAGAGACAAGAGTGGATATTGGACAATTGGATAATGATGTTGGAGAGGTTTTAATGATGGACAAAGAAATGGCAGAGAAACTTAATAAGTATTTTGCATCAGTCTTCACTGTAGAAGACACTAGCAGGATCCCAGAAATGTGAGAATATCAGGGGACAGAAGTGAGTGTTATTGCTGTTACTAAGGAGAAGGTGCTTGGGAAGCTGAAAAGGGTGAAGGTAGATAGGTCACTTTGGACTGGATAGACTGCACCCCAGAGTTCTGAAAGAGGTAGCTGAAGAGATTGTGGAGATATTAATAATGATCTTTCAGAATCATTGGATTCTAGAATAGTTCCTGAGGACTGGAAATTTGCAGGTGTCAGTGCACTCTTTAAAAAAAGAGGGAGTCAGAAGAAAGGAAATTATAGGCCAATTAACCTGTCTTCAGTGGTTGGAAAAATGCTGAAGTGTATTATTCAGGATGAGGTTTCAGGGCACTTGGAAGAGCATATAAAATAGCCAAAGTCTGCATGATTTTCTAAAGGGAAATCTTGCTTGACAATTCATTGAAATTCTTTGAGGAAATAACAAGCAGGATTGACAAAGGAGAGTCAGTGCATATTGTTAGTTTGGATTTTCAGGAGGTCTTTGACAAAGTGCTAAACATGTGAGGCTAGTTAATAGAATAAGAGCCCATGGTAGTACAGGAACGCTACTAGCATAAATAGAAGATTGACTGACTGGCAGGAGACAAAGAGGGGGAATAAAGGTGCCATTTCTGGTTGCTGCTGGTGACTAGTAGTATGCCACAGGGGATGGTGTTGTGACCAATTCTTTTCATTTTGATGTCAATGATTTGGATGTGGTCAAGTTTGCAGACTTTACTAAAATAGATGGTGGGAGGTTCTAGGCTGTGTTGAGGAAGCAGGCTGTCTACAGAAAGATTTAGACAGATTAAGGGAATGGGCAAGGAAGTAGCAAATGGAATATAATATAGGGAAGTTATTTACCATTTTGTTTTTAAACATATGATCTAATAGTCAGTCTTGGACTGAGTTTCTGTAGAAGTTCTCAGTTCATTCATCTCACTGGAAATCCCATGTCAGAGGTGCTCGTGCAGTTTCTGGAGGCTTCACCCAAGGTTACAGGAATTGACTTGAGAAAAGCCTGTTGTGAAGTCATACCTCAGTGAATCAATTCATCACGTGGAAAATTACAGAGAAATATTAAATATTGTAATTTAATTATTGAGTGTAAGATTGGACACAGTTAAATTGACAACTGAACGATAATTACATTTTTAAAAATGTAGAACTGATTTAAATAAAAATTCAGAGGCTCGGAATCCAATGACTAATCATAGAATAACATTGATACTTAAACTTACCATAAATATTCTGATATTTAGCAAGAGACAAATAGTTTGCTAACTTAAAAGAATAAAAATACATCTACGTGTTATATTCTCGGTGGACTGAATTGCATTGAATTGAATTTAATAATTCAAAAATAACACTATTCTGCCCATGTAAACTGGAGAAAAGCTTTATATAACAACAGACTGGCATTCAACTGATATATAAGGGTAATAAAAGGGAGCTCTGAGATGAATGAAATCTCTGAAGATGTCACACAGGAGATGAAAATGACAATAACTGACCCTGTGACAGCTAATAGTGTGCTGACTAAATGAATGAGAGACCTACAGGAAACAAGATAATCCTGAAGAGCGTACTCCGAGTGCCTTTTGAATCCCTGCTGGAGATGTCACATTCCAGGTTGTTTTACAGTCAACCATGACTGAACTAAACAACTGTATGCAACCTTGAAATCTTAGCAACTAATGAATGGCTGAATTTAATCAATTCACAGTTGAACTTCTGACTGATTATAGTGGAGCTGCTCAGGTTATTTTATAAACAGCTGTTGGTTCTTTTGTACCAGAAATCTGACAGTGAAGTAATTCACTTTAGTGACAATGTGATGTTTGTTTCTTAATTCTTGTGGTTTTGTCATCGCTTTTTAATTTCTTTGGCCCGTAAGTTTTGAATTTTAGCTCTCTTCCTGTAGAATCTGTAGCAGTAGGTTGTAAAGCCCGGATTAGTTAAATGGAATTTGAAAACTTATATTAGAAGGTTATTCTAAATAATTCTGACTTTTATACATGATGTATTTTTAAAAAAATTAACTCGTCAATTTGCAAAAACTCTAATCCCAGGTTCATCTGTAAATTGATTGTGCTAGTAAAGCTGAATATTTTCTCCAGTATACCACATGAGATCAGCTCCCTCTGTATAAGATTAAAGATGACCCATTCTGATCTGCTATAGTTAGCAATACACTGAACTGTTTGGATCATGAAGGAATCTAGTGCAATACATGCATGCTGTGTAATAGAACCAGACAATGGCTTATAGCTTTGTAAGTTGTTAACTCACACTGTATGAAAGACAAATGTAATGACTATTCTTCATAGAAATATGTTGTTATAAAATATAACATATTTGCTGTGAATATATTATGAAATATCGGCGGCATGGTAGCATAGCAGTTAGCATAATCGTTTTATAGAACCAGCAATCACTGAACAGGATTTGATTCCCATCGCTGTATACAAGGAGTTTCTGGATTTTTCCCACAACTGCATGGTTTCCTTCAGATGCTCCAGATTTCTTCCACTTTTGAAAGATGTATGGGTTAGGGTTAGTAAATTGTGAGCATGCTATGTTGCTGCCAGAAGCATAGCAACACTTGTGGGCTGCTCCAGAATAACCTCAGTGATTTGAATTGATGCAAAACTACACATTTCATGTACATTTTGTGGTACATATAACAAAGGAAGCTAATCTTTCATCTTTATTTTTCTGTATATCAAATACTTTTTTTGAAAGTGCTTATTGACCTGTTTCAGCCTATTCATATGCTTCTCTTTTATAATAATCTTTGGCTCAGCTTTGTCTCAGCTGCCAATAGTCAAGCCACTAGGATGGAATATTGTTCAGTCAATGCCTCCTGCCAGAAGTGACTTCCAGCATTATATATGAATCTTGACACGTGGTGATAGAAGGCCTAAAATAGTTAAGATGTTAATCTTGAAGGAAATTCTAGGATGATCTTTGGAAACCTCTGCTGGAAATACCTCTGTTCATGTCATTTTACAATCATCTGCAACTAACTTATTTATTTCTCTATGATTTTTCAGTATTGCTATCAGATGTTTTCACCGCTACAGCTTGTTGCAGTTCTAAGTTTCACACTTCAATGTGTTAAAGTTTGTTGCGAATTATGCTGATGAATGAAGAGCTAAATACAGTTCAAGAATCATTACAACTGATCCATCAAATGACAGTGAAAGTAACATTAATTAGAGAGAGAGGATATGAAATTATTTTATAATGCATTTGGAATAGGAATTTTAGGAACAGCCAGAAACCAACATACAAAACATTATGCACCCCAAATTACAATAATGATAAGAAGTCAATGAAAGTTATTCAGGAGCAAGCATTGAAAACCCATACAGACATGCAGAATACTGCATCAGTAAGAAGACTATTAATAAACGCTAGTACCATTTTACAGTTAGCAGAGCATCATTCAGCAGTGAACAAGTAAATCTCAAGTAATCATGATATTCATTGCAAAAGAACTGCAAAATAGTTCATGAATGTGCTGTTTTTCCAATAAAAGATTTGAGATTTATGATTGCACAAAATTGAAATTAAATGGTGTTTAAGGTTGAAGTCCACATTTTCTTGTGTGATAGGGCATGTTACTTTAATTTTCTAAGAACATGATTACTTGTGAAGTTGGGGGGGGTGAGAAATTAGTATCAACTTTTTAAAAATTAACAAAACTATACAAATATTTAAACATATTTACAGTAGGAACTTGCAAACTAACACATCCACCATGAGCTTTTGAGTCTAATTATATTAAAGTAGTTGTCCATGCACATGTGTACTACAGGTTCTTAATAGCGTAAGAGCTTCTGTATGGTGCATGTGTGTCTGATGTTCAGATTTGAACTTTGCTACAGGTGCAACATTCTGAAGTCTCTCCCTAGGAATTCACTGACAGCTTTGGCAGAAGGTAAATCTAGGATGAGGCTCTGGCTTTGATAAACACATCTGCTTTTTAAATACTATTACCTTTGATGTAGATAAATCCATTAATATTTAAATATACATTGATTAAAATATGTTAAGACATGAAGAAATAGTTATGAGCATAAAATTCAAGGAAGTAAAATGTAAGTTCCTTAATTACCTTTTTCACCTCATCTCCAGTTTGGGAAAATCCGTTCAAATGAATGGAACTTTGATCAAAGGGCCACAGTTCTAGAGACTTGTATGATCTTGGCCAGTGGTGCCCTCTGTGTAAACTTTTAAGTTCCCTCTATGACTCTATTAAATGCTCCCTGGGTGCTCTGGCTTCCGGCCCATATGCCAAAGACGTTTTCCGGTCAATTGACTGCTGGAAGTAGCTCTTAATGTAGATGAATGATGGGGGAATTGAGATGGGGGGTGGTGGCAAAAGTAATGAGGGTTTGAGAGGGGAAAATGGGACAGTCTAGATGCGTGCTTTATTGTTGGCAAGGGTGCACAGGGATAAAAGGACTGTTTTCATGCTGCGTGACTCTAGCTGACTTAGGTTTACCATGGACATCTGCTCCACATAATTTTTTTTCTTGAACAGTGTCCCAATCAATCCACATCCATCACCAGTCTTGTTGTTCATACCTTGGTGCTGTGATACTGCTGCAGGCAAGTTTTGATTGTACATGTACCTCACTGTACTCGTGCACATGACAATAAACTCAGCTTGAATCTCTTTCATCTGGCTGCACTCGTGCTGATGCTGAACTCCCCCCCCACCCCAGTTCCATCGCCTGAAGCTACTGAAGAAAATATGTTGTAATACACTCTAACATATCATGTACTAATATAACCACTTTACCTTACAGTGCATTAACCTAAACTGTAACTTCAACTCAGGCTCTGAAATCTGCTTAGTTCAGTGATCACTTGAAGGAGCTGTATGAACAGTCACTCTCACAGCATTCTCCTTGCAAGTTGCCATTGAGCCTTAATATTACTCACATTTTTCTCTTTAATTGAGGATGATCTTGAACATAATTCATCCTGGTGATTTCTTGGAGGATTCTGTCAGCTCTGACAGTGTTTGCAGGCCACTACTTCCTACAAAGCAAAACCTAACATTATGAATTGTGGAAGAATAAAACTACCTGTGCAAATCCTTGCAACGTCTGGTGACCCTGTGATGTCTGTCTCAGTGGCTGACATCTGAACACTTTTAAAGAGGTGAACCCTTGCAAGACACTGGGCCTGATGGTATACCTGGTAGGGCACTGAAAACTTGGGCCAACCAACCGGCGGGAGTATTCAAAGACATCTTCAAGATTTCCCACCTACTTCAAAAGAGAGACAAAAAGCAACTAGTACCGAAGAAGAGCAGGATGAACTGCCTCAAAGACTATTGCCCAGTTGCACTCACATTACTATGATGAACTGCTTTGAGAGGTTGGTCATGGTCAGTATCAGCTACTGCTTAAGCAAGGGTCTGGATCTGTTGCAATTTACCTATCGCCACAATAGGCCTACAGCGGATGCAATCTCACCGGCTGTCCGCTTGGGCTTGGATCACCTGGACAATAGTAATACCTATGTCAGGTTGCTGTTTGTTGATTATAGTTCAGTGTTCAACACAATCATGCCCTCAGTTCTAACGAACAAGCTCCAAAACCTGGGCCTCTGTACCTCCCTCTGCAATTGGAGCCTTGACTTCCTCATTGGGAGACCAGTCAATATGGATCAGAAATAATATCTGCTCCTCACTGACAATCATCGTTGGCGCACCTCAAGGACTGTGCTTTGCCTGCTGCTCTACTCTCTCTATACCCATGACTGTGTGGCTAGGCAAAGCTCAAATGCCATCTATACATTTGCTGATGACACAACTGTTGTTGACAGAATTTCAGGTAGTGACGAGGAGGTGTATAGGAATGAGATAGATCAGCTGGTTGAGTGGTGTTGCAACAAACTTGCACTCAGTATCAGTAAAACCAAGGAATTGATTGTGGACTTCAGGAAGGGGAAGTCAACATAAACCAGTCCTCATCAACGGATCAACAGTGGAAAAGGTTACCAGTTTTAGGTTCTTGGCTGTCAACATTTTGAAGATCTATCCTTTGTCCAACATATTGATGCAATTCTAAAGAAGGCATGGCAGTGGCTATATTTTATTAGGAGTTTGAGGAGACTTGGTATGTCACCAAAGATATTTGCAAATTTCTACAGATGTACCTTGGACAGCATTCAAACTGCCTGTATCACCATCTGGTATGGAGGGGCTACTGCACAGGATCGGAAAAAGCTGCAGAAAGTTATAAATATGCCAGCTTCATCATGGGCACCTTCAAAAGATGATGCCTCAAAAAAGGTAGCATCCATCACTAAGGATCACCATCACACAGGACATGTCCTCTTCTCATTGGTACCATCAAGGAGGAGGTTTAGGAGCCTGAAGACACACACTCAATGATTCTTGAACAGCTTCTTCCCCTCTGCCATCAGATTTCTGAATGGACATTAAACCCATGAGCACTACATCACTATTTCATTTTGCTCTGTTTTTGCACTACTTATGTAATTTATTTTTGATACATATATACTCATAGTAATTTATAGGTTTTTTATTATTGTGTATTGCAATGTACTGCTGCTGCAAAACAACAAATTTCATCACATAGAAATTTGAGAGAATAGGACCAATCAAGTGTGACAGTGGAAAAGTATGTAAGGAACTGGGGGAGATAGCGGAGATACTTAATGAATACTTTGCTTCAGTATTCACTATGGGAAAGGACCTTGACGATTGCAGGGATGACTTACAGAGGACTGAAAAGCTTGAGCATATAGACATTAAGAAACAGAATGTGCTTTTGGAAACATTAAGTTGGATAAGTCACCGGGACCGGATGAGATATACCCCAGGCTGCTGTGCAAAGCGAGGGAGGAGACTGCTGAACCTCTAGCAATAATCTTTGTATCATCAATGGGGAGTGGAGTGGTTCTGGAGGATCGGAGGGTTGCTGATGTTGATCTCTTATTCAAGAAAGGGAGTAGACATAGCCCAGGAAATTATAGACCAGTGAGTCTTACTTCAGTGGTTGGCAAGTTGATGGAGAAAATCCTGAGAGGAAGGATTTATGAACATTTGGAGAGGTATAATATGATTAGGAATAGTCAGCATGGCTTTGTCAAAGGCAGGTCATGCCTTATGAGCCTGGTTGATTTTTTTTTGAGGATTTGACTAAACACATTGATGAAGGTAGAGCAGTAGATGCAGTGTATATGGATTTCAGCAAAGCATTTGATAAGGTACCCCATGCAAGGCTTATTGGGAAAGTAAGGAGGCATGAGATCCAAGGGGATCTTGTTTTGTGGATCCTGAGCTGGCTTGCTCACAGAAGGCAAAGAGTGGTTGTAGACAGGTCATATTCTGCATGGAGGCCAGTGACCAGTGGAGTGCCTCAGGGAGCTGTTCTGGGACCCCTTCTCTTCATGATTTTTATAAATGACCTGGATGAGGAAGTGGAAGGATGGGTTAGTAAATTTGCTGATGACACAGAGGTTGGGGGTGTTGTGGATAGTGTGGAGGGCTGTCAGAGGTTACAGCGGGACATTAATAGGATGCAAAACTGGGCTGAGAAGTGGCTGATGGAATTCAACCTAGATAAGTGTGAAGTGGTTCATTTTGGTAGGTCTAATATGATGGCAGAATATAGTATTAATGATAAGACTCTTGGTAATGTGGAGGATCAGAGGGATCTTGGGGTCCGAGTCCATAGGACACTCAAAGTTGTCGTGCAGGTTGACTGTGTGGTTAAGAAGGCATATGGTGCATTGGTCTTCATCAACCATGGGATTGAGTTCAAGAGCCGAGAGGTAATGTTACAGCTTTATGTTACAGACCCCACTTGGAATACTGTGCTCAATTCTGGTCACCTCACTACAGGAAGGATGTGGGTGCAAAAGAGTGTAGAGGAGATTTACAAGGATGTTGCCTGGATTGAGGAGCATGGCCTATGAGAACAGGTTGAGTGATCTTGGCCTTTTCTCTTTGGAGCGCCAGAGGATGAGAGGTGACCTGATAGAGGAGTATAAGTGATGAGAGGCATTGATCATGTGCATAGTCAGAGTCTTTCCCAGGGCTGAAATGGCTAACACGAGAGGGTACAGTTTTAAGGTTCTTTGAAGTAGGTACAGAGGAGATGTCAGGGGCAAGTTTTTTGTGTAGAGAATGGTGAGTACGTGAAATGGGCTGCTGGCGACGGTGGTGGAGGCAGATATGATAGGGTCTTTTAAGAGACTCCTGGATAGGTACATGGAGCTTAGAAAAATAGAGGGCTATTGGTAACCCTAGGTAATTTCTAAAATAAGTACGTGTCCGGCACTGCATCGTGTGCCAAAGGGTCTGTATTGTGCTGTATGTTTTCTATGTTATATGTTTCTATATGCCTGTGATATTAAACCTGATTCATGAGTACACGACCGCAGTTCATCTTAGGTGTCTAAAGCTTGCCTTGAACTCATCTTAATTTTATAAAACACAAATCACACCTGTGGATATTTGATTAATGCAATCATCCCTGTACAAATTTCATTTATTTTTACTCAATTTTATTTTTTCATGAGTTGAATGTGCACTTACAGGTAGCTACCTGCAAATTTAGGATTTCTGGTGACTCATGGTTTGTGGATAAACAATAGTATATTGCAGTCTTTGAATTCTCTTTTAATACTATCAAGACAATAGTTTTGAGAAACAAGTTCTTGTATTTTAAAAGTGATTGCATAAATATTTGAGTATGCATATTATATTTATATTGCATTACTCTTTTATATTATATATTTATCTGGTTGTTGATATCATTACATTCTGTGTTTGAAAACCATTATTTATTTTTAAAAAGTTTTTTTTTTCTTCATCAAGTACTACAGATGTTGTTCTTGGTTTCTCTTGAAACCCCACAATGTTTTCTATCTTGTAGTTCAGTTCATAAACACTCTTCCCTTTGTATAATGAAACTGAAACCCTTTCCAAAATAACATTTACTTCACATTTTTTTGTTTCTCCCTGATTTATTTAATCATAATGTTCCTCATTATCATGTTATGAGCTTGTAACATACTGTTAGTGTTTTCTGCCCAGTTTGTTTTAAACATAACATAGTTATTTCTCCCCATATCCTCAAAATTTATCATGGGTATAAACCTTCCATTTTACAAATTCACTCCTAACTCAAGCAATAAATAGCATACTCGAGTGACAACAAGGCATTTGCCTCAACCAAAGTGCCTGTTGTGGATTTTAAAGGAGACTGTTGTTGTCTTAGCAAACTAGAGTTAACTTTACAATATTCTTTGAGTTTCATGATAGACATTGCCAAAAACTGCTTTTCTCCTCAAATCTGCACAATTTTGAATTGTGAAAAAGAAGTATTGATTTCAGCAACTAAAGAAGCTCCAGATTCCAGCATCTGCAGTCCCTTGTGTCTCCAGTGACTCAAGTATTCCTGCAGAGCTGGCTAGTGTTGATATTAGCACAGAAATACATAATTGGCAATGCCAGATGAACTGTCATGGAGTCTTTGTTACTGTTTTGAAGAAATAAAGAGCACAATTGATCTCTGAAACCTTATGTTTTGTGTAACATTACCTTCCAAGCAAAACTTAACTCTTGCCAGCTCTTATCATCACTGATAATAAAATAACTAAACTGGGCCCAAAACACATGCACTCTTATGACTCAAGCATTATGTTTGAATTCCTTGCTTGCAAGATCAATCACCATTCACTATAAAGGTGTTAAAAGTTAATTTAAATTCAATCGGATAGCTAATAATATTTTGAAGTTTGTAAAGCAATTTGTTCCTTAGTCGTGGGTATATTTCACACCCTCCCATTGTTCCTATCTCATCAGTCTCTGACACCCTATATTGTATGAAGGGTCGTAATGATTTAGGAAGACCTTTCCGGGGGAAAAAGTCAATGCAGAGGCTTCACTTGTCTGTTTGAGCACACACTGCCGCAGTAACCCCAGTGAGCAGAGTGAGGGTCTCACTTGAAAACAACTACCCCAGGCTAATCTTGCCTGGATGTTGTCTTTAATCCTTACCTTACCGGAACATCCACAAAAAGAATTGTCTTTTAATATTGTATTCATGAAGACTGGTCGCACTTCAGCCCAATTTTCTCTTCTCTTGCAATGTCAAAAGTAATCTGATTAAATTTGCACTTCCTTACTATAACAGTAATATTCATGAACATTAAGATATATCATGTTTTAATAAAATTCAGAGTGAACAATGCACCTCCATTCGTTATCATTACCCTTTCGTAGCGACTGAACGTGCTTTTTCTCCCTAATTTAGTGTTTCACTGCTGCAACAATAGGGGTAGTTGCCAGCTTAGATTCTTTGAAGGCATCTTGGAAATAAGAGGGCTTTCTTATGGCCCATTGAATGGAACTGCTTCTGGTATCTGGTGTAAGACTTTTTGTTCTGCTGCTATGCTGCAACGAGGGTTTTAATGTCCAGGTGACTGACTTAAGTTATATAGTCAGACATTCAGTGTTCAATGAGCTGCCATCAAAGCAGAAATCTATGCTGTTGTGGAGGTGATATTGACCAGTTTTCACCCTGAGATGAGGTTCTCAGCCAATTCTAGTGAACCAACACACACATTATTACTTAAAAAGAAATTAATTGATGCCAGAAATAGGAAATGTTATGTCGTCCATATTATTGAATGTCCATCTCATTGACAATTTAGGAGTAGAGCACAGCTTGGATGTATCATCATAATGTGTGGATTATTTTAAATTCAGTTACAAGTTTCCATTTAACAGTAATGCCTTTTACATTTCAAATCTGGACAAACTTTTGTGCGATTAACCTACTCTGACAGCTTTTCTCATAATGAGGTGACTAATTGAATTTAATTACCATTATTTTAATATGCAGGAATGAACTTGTTTGCTTCATTTGTTTTACCATGGCTTTTAATATAAAAGTAAATATGAGATGGAAACGAGTATTCATGGTGACTGATGAGCTTCAATATTCAGCACGTAGTGTGGAACGAGCTGCCAGTGGATGTGGTGGATGCAGGTTTGATTTCAATATTTAAGAGAAAATTGGATGGGAGGGGTATGGAAGACTACAGTCCAGGTGCGGGGTGATGCGACTAGGTAGATGAATGATTTAGTATGGGCCAAGTGGCCTGTTTCTGTGCTGTATTGTTCTATGATTCTTCTATACCTTTATCTTCAGACTAACTACTGATGTCAAGCCCCTGTCCTCAATACCCAACCAGGTCTTCCATCTTCATGACCAAAACAAATTATAATTCAATGCATACTAGCTTGTGCCTCTTGCAGGAACCTTAAGTGACAATCAATTGCATTGCATTTCCAAATGAATTGAAGTATTTGCTTGCTTATCAATGCCAAATAGCTCTTTAAAATGCTTTCTCTCAGGTATTGTTTGCCAGCAGAGGGAGAAAAAAGATGATATGAAAAAATGCTTCAGCAATGGCGTTTGGAATTTAGATTCAATTGCAAATATGTTTGACTCTATCTTGATATCTCTATAATTTACGTCATTTACAACATAACATTTTTATTAATCTAGGGGATCTGGTATACCCTAAGCCTCAGTGAAGTATCAAATGATGTTAATTCTTGTATAAGAAATGAAGTTGTTGGAAATTAATAATTGCTTCAGGGATATCCGCAGTACAGCAAGAAGAATCTTGCATGAGATATTGACAACTGCATTACCTCTTCCCATGAAAGAGGGAACATTAATCATGTTGCTGGGGATGTGATTAAGCCATAGGAGTAACTAACTTCTGAGACTCCAGAATAGGTTGGTTCTTTGAGATGTACAGTATGTAGCAGTGAAGAAAATGGAACCAATACATATTAGGATCTTCTGGAGAAGTAGATTGTCAATTGAAACCTTTGAGACCTTTTGTTATGAGACAATAATTTGTAGATGAGAATACAATGGTGACTAAGGATGTGCTAAGGAAGTACACCGATTTACTGAGAATGCAGTTTATTTTATTGTCTGTGAAGTGCTTTGATTACAGTGCTTATGCTATAAGATTATTTAGAGTTTGGAGGCAAAGAAAGTCTTCACAAAAATTCTCATCAGCTTCCTGAAAGTAAGGAGGCATGGTATCCAAAGGGACATTGCTTTGTGGATCCAGAATTGGCTTGCACAAAGAAGACAAAGAGTAGTTGTAGACAGGTCATATTCTGCACAGAGGTCGGTCACCAGTAGAGTGCCTCTGAGATCTGTTCTAGGACCCTTACTCTTTGTGATTTTTATAAATGACTTAGATGAGGAAGTGGAGGGATGGGTTAGTAAGTTTGCTGATGACACAAAGGTTGGAGGTGTTGTGGATAGTGTGGAGAGCTCTCAGAGGTTACAGTGGGACATTGATAGGATGCAAAACTGGGCTGAGAAGTGGCTGATGGAGTTCAACCTAGATAGGTGTGAAGTGGTTCATTTTGGTAGGTCTAATATGATGGCAGAATATAGTATTAATGGTGAGATTCTTGGCAGTGTGGAAGATCAGAGGGATCTTGGGGTCCAAGTCCATAGGACGCTCAAAGCAGCTGTGTAGGTTGACTCTGTGGTTAAGAAGGCGTATGGTGTATTGGCCTTCATCATTCGTGGAATTGAATTTAGGAGCCGAGAGGTAATGTTGCAGCTAAATAGGACCCTGGTCAGACCCTACTTGGAGTACTGTGCTCAGTTCTGGTCGCCTCACTACAAGAAGGATGTGGAAGCCATAGAAAGGGTGCAGAAGAGATTTACAAGGATGTTGCCTGGACTAGGGAGCATGCCTTATGAGAGTAGGTTGAGTGAACATGGCCTTTTCTCCTTGGAGCGAAGGAGGATGAGAGGTGACCTGATAGACGTGTACAAGAAGATGAGAGGCATTGATCATGTGGATAGTCAGAGGCTTTTTCCCAGGGCTGAAATGGTTGCAACAATAGGACACAGGTTTAAGGTGCTGGTTAGTAGGTACAGAGGAGATGTCAGGGGTAAGTTTTTTACTCAGAGAGTGGTGAGTGCTTGGAATGGGCTGCCGGCAACGGTGGTGGAGGTGGATACGATAGGGTCTTTTAAGAGACTTTTAGATAGGTACATGGAGCTTAGTAAAATAGAGGGCTATAGGTAAGCCGAGTAATTTCTGAGGTAGGGACGTGTTCGGCACAACTTTGTGGGCCGAAAGGCCTGTATTGTGCTGTAGGTTTTCTATGTTTCTATGAGGTAGTGCACTGGCATTCATGGACTGTCCTGAAATCTAATAGCGTAAGGGAAGAAACTGTTCATAAAACATTCAGTGTTTGTCTTCTGGCTCCTGTACCTCTGGCTCCGGCTCCTTCTTGATGGAAGGATTGATGGATGTTACCTTTTTGAGGCAATACCTTTTAAAGATTTTCTCAATGATGGGGATACTAAGGCCCATGATGGTGCCAATTTGTGGTTAACTGATCTAAAATTGTGTAACATGGCCGTAAGTGGCCACATCTTTATTTTGTCCCTCTTCCTTGCAGTATGTACAAAAACAGTATCTGCAGAGATAGATATGGACAGGCAGAGTACTCCAACTGCTGATGTGGCCAACAGGAAATAGGCAGAAGGTCTTTCTCTGGTTAGCAAGATGCAATAAGCAGTGTGACACAAGGATTTGTCGTGAGAAATCAACTTTACCAACTTCCACGAATAACGTTCAATTTATGCCCAAGGTGTAGCATTTTATGAATTAAAACAAAAGTAACCTATACATGCTAGAAATCAGAAGCAAAACAACGTTCTGAAGAGTAACAAAAACTCATTTAACATTTGGAGGAGCAGTAGTCTTATTTTTTTTCACATGATGATGGATCACATTTGCAGTTTTCTGCAGGGAGTTCCTTGTATTGTACTGTGATGATTCTTCAGAAATACACAATCTCTTTTTCCTAATTTTGGGTGCTTTTGTTATTTGTCTTGTCACAATAAACACCTTGATGACAAGAATAGGTTTAATTCAACTGGAGGTTGCACATGTGGATTTCAGTCTGAATCAATGTAAGAAAACATTATTGATCAGAATAATTGAGGAGAACTGGTGGAAAATAAATAGAATTATTTTAGAAAAATAGTAATAGCTTATAAAAGCTCATTTAGTCAACTTTGGTCTATAAGCAGAAAATCATTTGTGATTGTTCATTATTTGGAAGTTGTACTTAAATGTGTAAATGAAATGCCTGCCTGTTTTATGCTTGTATAATCATTGATAGACCTATGCAAGTGCTCAGCTGCACTGCTTTGAGAGTGCTGTTATCAAATAGATCTGCACCAGCCACTTTTTTGTGATTGATTTCTTGATTATGAAAGTGTGCAAATTTGAGATGTTTGCAATGTGAATGTAATAACTAAAAGCAATCAGATAGGTCTTATGCACAGGTTCTGATGTTTCTATTGCACAAATGTGCAGTTTTTGCTGATCCCCCCCCCCCCCCCACAGACCCTCCCCCACCCTGAGTGCAGTGCTGTGTGAGATTATGCCTGCAGATGTTGCTTCCACAATGCTGCCCATGCTGTTGGCTGCCAGTGTTTCACAGGAGGCTGCTCACGGCGTGCAATGGGGCAGTGAGAACTTTTGCAGATGTTCTGTTTCTCAGCCTCAGCTAGTGGTAAATTAAATCTGGTGCAATTACAGCTGCCCCTTTGAAATCAATGAAAAGAACAGCCTCTAGAAGAAAACTTCAAAGTTTTTATTGATTTAATTCAGTTAGCTTAAATGTATTTTGCTTGTCCTAATGAAATAATTTTAAACATTAGTTTTATTTTGTTTTTGAATGTTTACATTTGTCTGACTTTCAATATCTGCAATGATAGCATTACATGTAGGATATCCATTTGGACAAACCTGTTCTGTGAATGCTACCATCCTGTAATGCTAAGAATGGTTGTGTTGCATAATACTACGTGGGCCATGTCTGTGAGCTGGAAAGTGCCTTCCCAGCAAAATACTCTGCCTGAGATTAAAATGGAAGGATTTGTAATGTCTGAGGGTAAATGAGTAACAATCTTGGTGTCAAAAAAAAGACCTGACCTTTGAAAAAAACCTGCTTTACAAGTTCATTAGTTGGATAGGAAAATAAATTTATTTTTGGCCAAAATGGAAGCAACAAAACTGAACTCATGTTTTGAAGCTGCTGTTTTATAGTTTCAACGCTTCAAATAAACCATAATAAATAAATAATAATAAATAAAATCACAGATAACAATATGTAGTATTGGAAAATGGCAAATTCTACCAATTTATAAATTGCATGTTCTTTGGTCTCTTTCCGAAGTAGCCATAAGGCAAACTTTTACAATTGTTTTTTTGGATTGTCTGCATTTTCAAGGTCCATCCTTGATTTCTTACCTTTGCCTACTCATGTGTTACTCTACATATATGTCAAACTCAAGGCCCGTGGGCCAAATCCGGCCCGCGGTGGAATTATCTTTGGCCCGTGAGATAATATCTAATTACTATTAAAGCTGGCCCCAGTAATTGAAGCGCCTATGGTGTATGATATGGCTAATGCTGAGTTTATTCAGGTACCAGGTTTTCAGGGTTTTTAGTGTTTATTCGGCAGTCTTGCTCGGCAGTCTTCTTCATAAGAAACAGAATTTGTAAAGTGAAACACTTTGTAGTTATAGCAGAGACTGAGACACATGAGAGCAGGCTGAAAAAACAGAGGCAATGAAAGCTGCGTTTGCATGCGTCCGACTGATCCGGCCCGCATGAAGCTGCATTTTGCTCAATCCGGCCCGTGACCTAAAATGAGTTTGACACCCCTGAGTATAGAAATAGTTTCCTCTTGCAAGTTGCTGGTACTAGGATGTTCTCCTCAGTTTTAACCTTTGATCCAAAATCTGAACTAACACCCATTATTTGTCCAAAGAACATGCATGAGAAAGAGTTGACATTTCTTACAGTTTACAATTTAGCAAAAACAAAAATACCTTTCTGGGCTTTATGTGCTTCTTACCTCATCTCCATTGATGCCCTAATTACTTGTATTAACCTGACAAAGAAAATAGTTGAACTGCATTAATTTACTCTGCTTTTTTTTAAAAAGCGGGAGGCAGACCGAAAAGCATATGTAATTGATATCAGTAAACTATTCAACTAGTTCTAGGCATAGCACTGCAAACAATTGCAATGAGAGGAAGCCTATTTTAATCAGCTGGTACCAGCTCTTGTCTGATTTTAACATTAGCACATCATTCATTTAAGCCATATCTGAAACTTTAATTCTTGCTCGATGTTAGTCAACATGTTCAGTACCAATTTTGAACTCTCAGTGGAATTTCCTCCTCATTGCTCCTTGCGGACAACAAAAAATTGACGTCAGCTGAAGCCAAAGTATTAGTTTCACAGTAAGGATCTTTACCCCCTCTGACAATGTTGTGGAAATAAGTTTCTTGAAAAAAAAAGTCAGCTGAATTCACAGTCTGTAGAAAAATGATGCAATTGGGAATTCTCTACTCTTCCTTTGTGTTGCTTGGATTTCCAGCATTTATGGATATCCTCTTGTTTATGATTTGATCCCTACTCTTCCTCTGAGTTTTCATTGATCCACTTGAAGAAATCTTTGTCTTCATGAAAATACTGGAGGAACTCAGCAGGTCAGGCTGCATCCATGGAAATGAACAAACAGATGACTTTTTGGGCCATCACTGTGGAAGACACCAGCAGTATAGTGGAAGTTCCAGACATCAGGGCTCATGAAGCGTGTGAAGTTCCATAACTAGAGAGAAGGTTCTTGGGAAACTGAAAGGTCTGAGGGTAGATAAGTCACCTGGACAAAATAGTATACACCCCAGGGTTCTGAAACAGGTAGCTGAAGTGATTGTGGAGGCATTAGTAATGATCTTTCAAAAATCACTAGATTCTGGGATGGTTCCTGAAGACTGGAAAATTGCAAATGTTACTCCACTCTTCAAGAAGGGAGAGAGGCAGAATAAAAGAAGCTATAGGCCAGTTAGTCTGACCTCAGCGATTGGCAAGATATTGGAGTCGATTATTAAGGATGTGGTTTTGGGGTACTTGGAAGCACATGATAAAGTAGGTCGTAGTCAGCATGGTTTCCTCAAGGGAAAATACTGCATAACAAACCTGTTGGAATTCTTTGAAGAAATAACAAGCAGAGTAGACAAAGGAGAATCAGCTGATGTTGTGCACTTGGATTTTCAGAAGGTCTTTGACAAGGTACCGTGCATGAGGTTGCTTAACCATCTATGAGCCCATGGTATTACAAGAAAGATTCTAGCATGGATAAAGCAGTGACTGATTGGCAGGAGGCAAAGAGTGAGAATAAAAGGAGCCTTTTCTGGTTGTCCGCTGGTGACTAGTGATGTTCCACAGTGAGGTCTACATCAGGACCGATTCTTTTTATGTTATATGTTAATGATTTGGATGATGGAATTGATGGTTTTGTTGCATGTTTGCAGATGATACAAAGATAGGTGAAGGGGCAGGTGGGTTTGAGGAAATAGAGAGGCTACAGAAGGACTTAGATTAGGAGAATGAGCAAAGAAATTCCAGATGGAATGCAGTGTTGGGAAGTGTGTCATCATGCACCTTGATAGAAGAAATGAAAGGGTTGACTATTGTCTAAATAGAGAGAAAATACAAACATCTGATGTGCAAAGGGATTTAAGAGTCCCTTGTGCAGGATTTCCTCGAGGTTACTTTGCAGGTTGAGTCGGAGGTGAGGAAAGCAAATGCAATGTTAGCATTCATTTCAAGATGACTAGAATATAAAAGCAAGGATATAATGTTGAAATTTTATTAGCACTGGTGAGGCCTCACTTGGAGTATTGTGAGCAGGTTTGGGCTGCTTTTCTTAGAAAGGATGTGCTGAAACTAGAAAGAGTTCAAAGGATGTTCAGAAAAATGATTCCAGGTTTGAATGGCTTGTCATATGAAGAGTATTTGATGGCTCTGGGCATGTACTCACTGGAATTCAGAAGAATGAGGGGTGACCTCATTAAAACCTATCGAATGGTGCAAGACCTTGATAGAGTAGATATGGAGAGGATGTTTCCTATGGTTGGAGAGTCTTAAGACCAGAGGACATGGCCTCAGAATAGAGGGGTGTCATTTTAGAATGGAGATGAGGAGGAATTGTTTAGTCAGAGAGAGGTGAATCTATGGAATTTGTTGCCGCAGTCAGCTGTGGAGGCCGTCTTTAAGGCAGGGATTCTTGATTGGTCATGAAGAGATATGGGGAGAAGGAAGGAGATCAGGGCTGAGAGGAAAAATGGATCAGCCATGATGAAATGGTGGAGCAGACTGGATGGACCAAATGGCCTAATTCTGCTCCTACGTCTTATGGTCTTATGGCCTGCGGAGTTCCTACAGCATTTTGTGTGTGTTGCTTTGTATCTCTTGTGTTTTTGTCTTCATCATTGTGATAGACTAAAAACAGACACACACACACGCACGCACGCACGCACGCACGCACGCACGCACGCACGCACGCACGCACGCACGCACGCACGCACGCACACACACACACACACACACACACACACACACACACACACACACACACACACACACACACACACACACACACACACACACACACACACACACACACACACCTTCCCCCCATGTTATTCTGCTGTCATTGTGGTGAGCCTGTGCACTTCACTGACTTCCCCAGTATCTTATAATTAACCCACTGTTTTCCCTCTGCAATCCCACATAGATTCAGAGTCAGGCACAAATCCTTAGTTTAATTTCATTCTTATTTGTATTTAATTGTATGTGTGTGATTGTATTGAGCATTTTGCTCTTTCATGCTATCATCTCCTGGGTTCTTAACTGAGCCGATATGCTCAGGTTGGCTTTGTGGTGCCTTTCCACCAAACACGGTGGAATATTCCATTTCTTTAGTAATGAGGATATGTAAATGTGTATATGCTGATTGTATTCTATAGTTAAGGTAGATACTTCAGTTTATTTTGTAATCCAATATTAACTACATTATAGGGTGCATCATATTCTAATTCATGTGTAGTATTAAGTTAACTGTTGTTAATTAAAGGTGGTATGTCCTTGTGCCTAATAAAAGAAAATGAGTGAATTTTTCACTAATTTCTGTAAGTTTGATTTTTGATGCATTGAAATAAAGATTCAAAGGTCCATTTTGTTATTGAAGTGTGTACAGTGCAGAATACAACTCTGCAATTTGTCTTCTCCAGATAGCCATAAAATACAGAAACCATAGAAGCAGTTGAAAGAAAGGCATCAATCCCCTCCATACTCGCAAACTGCAACCCCCCCCAACTCCTCCCTTGCACAAAAAATAACAGATCACCCAAACCCCCAAGCTAACAATCAGCAACAAGAAAGAATAGGCAAAAACACAGAACTGAAAGAAGCCAATATGAATTACATTCCAATCCTTAAATCTCAGAATGTCAATAACATCACTGAGAGAATTAGGATCCTGCAGTCCCTCTGAGGGAAGTAACTCAAACCAGTGGCCTCTCTGAGGGTAGCAACACAAACCAGCCAAGGTCTTACACTAGAGTGCAAAGTAACTCCATCCAGTTTTTTTCTTTGGTCATAACCCACATTGTTAAAAATCATGCTTTGGTTCTTTCAACAACTGTCCTGTTGTCTGGTTTTACTCCATGTGTAGTTTTAACCTTTTGTTAAACATTCTGCATGGGAGTTGTAGCAAACAACTGAATATTACAAGGGCAAGTTAGTTATCTGTAACCTTTTACTTTCATTCTATTGCCAAAAAGTCAAATCAGCTAAATTAAATATTTGCATTATAAGAATTTCTAGTACTGATATTTATAAGAAATTTGCTTAAACTATGAATGCATCATTGCCAACTTGTAAAATAATTGTTATAGACATACTCCGTGTGTTAATAATGTTGCCAATTTTGTTAGTAAATAAGGAATGGTTAAAGTAGGAAGTAAGGAAAACATTATTTATGGGTTGTTTTTAATTTGTTCTCCATTCTACACTTTAGCACTCATACAGTGGCTTAAAAAAGTATTCACCATGGACATTTTTGTGTTTTGTTTTACAACATTGATTCACAGTGGATTTAATTTGGCTTTTTTTGATACTGATCAACAGAAAAAGACCCTTTTGTATCAAAATGAAAACAGATCTCTACAATGTGATCTAACTTAATTAAAAATATAAAAAACAAAATAATTGATTGCATAAGTATTCACTCCTTTAATATGACACACCGAATCATCACTGGTGCAACAAATTGGTTTCAGAAGTCACATAATTAGTTAAATTGAAATCTCCTTGTGTGCAGTCGAGGTGTTTCAATTGATTGTAATAAAAATACACTCATAGCTTGAAGGTCTAACTGCTGGTGAGTCAGTAACTCCTGGCAAGAACTACACCATGAAGACAGAAGAACACTCTAAGTAACTCTCCAAAAAAGGTTATTGAACAGCATAAGACAGTAGATGGAGACAAGAAAATGTCCAAGCCACTGAAGATTCCTAGGAATACAGTTAAGTCAGTCATAAGCAAAATTGAAAGAATATGGTATAGTTATAAATCTGCCTAGAGCAGGGTGTCCTCAAAAACTGAGTGACTGTGCAAGGATGGGATTTGTGAGGGAGGCTTCCAGGAGACCTATGGAAACTCTGAAGGAGTTACCGGTACATGTTTCAGTAGTTAAGATGGGGAAGACTGTACACACAACAACCATTGTCTGGGTGCTTCATCAGTAGTAGCTTTATGGGAGAGTGGCAAAGAGAAAGCAACTGTTGAAAGAAAGCTCACATGAAATCTCTGCTGGAGTATACCAGAAGGCATGTGGGAGACTCTGATGTCAGCTGGAAGAGGGTTCTATGGTCTGATGAAACCAAAATTGAGCTTTTTGTCCATCAGGCTAAGCACTATCTTTGGCGCAAGTCAAACACCACACAACATCAAAAACACACCATCCCTACCGTGAAGCATGGTGGTGGCTGCATCATGCTTTGGGGATGATTCACTGCAACAGGCCCTGGAAGGCTTGTGAAGGTAGAGGGTAAAATGAATGCAGCAAAATACAGGGAAATCCTGTTGGAAAACCTGATGTGGTCTGCAAGGGAACTGCAACTTGGGACAAGACTTGTTTCCCAGCAAAACAGTGACCTAAACATAAAGCCAAAGCAACACAGGATGGCTTAAATGCAATAAAGTTAATGTTTGGAGTGGCTATGTCAGAGTCTAGACCACAATGCAATTGAGAATTTGTGGCAGGACTTGAAAAAAGCAGTTCACCGATGATCCCCATGCAATCTGACAGAGCTTGAGCAGTTTTGTAAAGAAGAATGGGGAGAAATTGCACTGTCCAGATGTGCAAAAATAATAGAGACCTGTCCACACAGACTCAAGGCTGTAATTGCTGCCAAAGGTATATCTGCTAAATACTGACTTGAAGGGGTGAGTAATTATCCAATCAAATATTTAGTGTTTAATAATTGTAATAAATTTAGACCAATTGGTAGAAATCTGTTTTCACTTTGACACAAAAGTCTTTTCTGTTGATCAGTGTCAAAAATCTAAGTTCACTGTGATTCAATATTGTAAAACACGTAAACTTCTGGGGTGGGGGGGGGGATGTGTTGTGAATGTCTTTTTATAGGCACTGTATCTTTAAGGACACCTGAGTTAGTTCAATACCTGAGGAACATGAACCTTTGGTTACTAATTTTGTACTACTTTAAATAACTACTGTGACTCATTTTAGTTTGTGCTTTCCATAACATTGCCATAGAGGATAAAGAGCCTTACTGTGCAACTAGTATCTTGGCTTCATCTGATGCCAATTTTCTGTCTTGCAGCGAGGTACAATGAGGAAGAGATTCCACTGAGAGTTGGAGATTGGTAGTGGACATGTTGACCAACATGTCACAACAATTATTAAAGCTTCAGACATAGCTTTTATGAATAATGTTAAAATCAGTCTTATGTTGGTAACAGGCTGATTTTAAAATAGGCATATCATTTCAAATGTCTGCAGAGCTGTGCTGAGAAATAGTTGAATACTTTAATATCATTTATTATTTTTTTTGTTCAGCTCATTCATTTTTAAAATGATAGAATAAATCAATTCAGTTCAACCATCTTCTCTGTCAGAGTTGGCACAAGCAATCCAGCAAGCTCAGCTGATATATGGAATTGTAAGTTCGTAAATCAAAGTCTTGCAGCCTATAAAGAAAAAGTATAAATTTAACTCTAAGCTCTAAATGTCAGAGGCTTGTTTTCATTGTTTCAAGTACAATTTGTAATAATTTACATCCTATGCTTCTGCTTGTTCTGAAAGTAGCTGAGATTTCTTAAAGGAAATGTTAATACTTTGATTCATGAACAATTTTGGGTAAGTCTTGGGAGAAGCATTTGAAATTTTATTATTCTCTGCATGTGGAGACATGAGAAGACAACTTTAAATTAATACTGTGGTGACCCACTTTCCAGTGCACTCGAACCGGCTCACAAAATGGCGCGCGCTGGCAGAAAGGCCGGCCCCAAAAAGGGCGCCAGGCCTTCTTCACCAGCAAGGGGAAAAGCCCGCACGCAGGAAGGGACTGTGAATATGTGCCCCCTACAGCATTCCCGCCCAGGGAGGGCAGAAACGGGAAGGCTTAAAAGCGAGGCCGCGAAGTTTGAATAAATCTTTTACGCAACTGCAACTCACCGTCTGCGTGTCGTTATTCCAGCGCTGTGTGTAGCACACCGCTACGATACTATATTTTCAGTGTAGAAATAGCATTAAAATCAATACTGTAGAATCAGTTGTTCACCACTTAGATTCTGATGCTTAATACAAGGTTCTTTCAGAATTCAGGAATGAGGCATGAAACTTGCTGCTTCACAATCGTTTTATTAAGAGTTGATAGAGCAAAGGAAGGTTGAATAGATGGTGATAGAGATCTACTAAGCAAAGAGAGACAAAGGAGCTAAGACAGTGCCTAGCATAGAACAACTATATTTAAACCCACAGATACGGAAAAATTCCATTCAAATTTACACATAAGAGTTAACCAATTAGAAAGTCATTATTCAAACAATGCATTACAAAGAAGCTTCAGAAGATTTCCAGAATTATACTTCATATAATCACTAGAGGCATATTAAAATTGAATGTTCAAAGTAAATTTATTAACAAAGTATGTATATAACAGATTCATTTTCTTGTGGACATACTCAATAAATCTGTAATAGAATAATAACCATAATAGGATCAATGATTGACCCCACTAATTTGCATGTGCAACCAATGTGACAAAGACAAATTGAACAAATACAAAAAGAAAGTGATAAGAAATAAACAATAAATATCAAGAACCTGAGATGAAGAACAACTTTCAAGTGAGTCCATTTGGAACAGTTCGGTGAATGGGTAGGTGAAGTAGAGTGAAGGTATCCCCTCTGGTTCAAGATTTTCACGGTTGAAGGGTAACAGCTGTCTCAGGACCTGGTGGTGTGAATCCTGAGGCTCCTGTACCTTTCTCCTGATGGCATCAGTGAGAAGAGCGGATGCCTTGTGTGGTGGCAGTCCCTGATGATGAATGCTGCTTTCCTGTGATAATGTTATGTGTAGATGTGCTCAGTGATGGGGAGGGCTTTACACGTAATGGAAATGGCCATCCACTTCTTTCTGTAATATTTTCTGTTCAAGGGCATTGGTTTTTTCATAGCAGGCTGTGATGCAGCTAGTCAGTACAGTCGGCCCTCCTTATCCGCGGATTCAACCAACTGTGGATCGGGAAAACCCGGAAGTTCTCTCTCCAGTCCAGCACTCGTTGCTTGAGCATGTACAGACTATTTTTTCTTGTCATTATTCCCTAAACAATGCTGTATAACAAGTATTTACACTGTATTAGGTATTCTAAGTAATCTAGAAATGACTTAAAAATACAGGCAGGCCCCGGGTTATGAATGAGTTCCATTCCTGAGTCCGTCTTTAAGTCGGATTTGAGGTTGGAACAGGTACATCCGGCATTATTTAGCGTTAGTTAGTCAAACGTTTTTCTTAGTATATAGTACATATTTTACCTTTCTGTGCATATAAAACACTTAAGAAGCACACACATTTCAATAATTTAACCAGTGTGTTGCTTAGTAGTAATTGTAGCTTTCATCGGGGCAGGGCCTTTCACATTCTCCATTAAAATTGTTCTGTTCGTTGACTGACTGTAGCCTAAAGCTTTTCCAATGACCAATGGCGTTTCACCTCTTTCCAATCGCTTTATTACTTCCACCTTATTTTCAATCGTGATTGTGATTATTTTCGTGAACAGAAACACTGCGGATTCAGAGCTGCATTGCCAGGTCCTAATGGCCACACACAGAAACATGTTAAATAAAGTCCGGGGTTCCACTGGGTCCTAAAGACCACCGTACTGATACATGTTAAATAAGGGACTTGAGCATCTGCAAATTTTGGTATCCGCGGGGGGTCCCGGAACCAATCCCCCGTGGATAAAGAGGGTGGACTGTATACCCTCTACTAAACATCTATAGAAGTTTGTCAAAATTTTATGTCATACTAAATCTCCACAAGCTCTTGAGGAAGCAAAAGGGCTGACTTGCTTTCTTCATAATTGCACTTGTGTGCTGGGCACAGGACAGGTCTTCTGTATTAATAATGAGGAATTTAAAATTCCTGACCCTCTCTACCTCTGATCCTCTGATGAGAGCTGCCTCATGGACTTCTGGTTTCCTTCGCCGAGGTCAATAATCAGCTCCTTGGTCTTGCTGACATTGAGTAAGTTGCTGTTATGGCACCAGTCAGCCAGATTTTCAGTCTCCCTCCTATATGCTGATTTTGTCACCACCAGTGTACAGCAGTCATGTTGTTGGTAAGCTTGAATATGGCATTGGAACTGTGCTTAGCCACACAGACATAAATATAAAGTGAGTAGGGCAGGGAACTAAGCATACAGCCTTGTGTACCTGTACTGATGGAGATGCTGTTGCCAATCTGAGCTCACCAGGGTTTGCAAGTGCAAAATCGAGGATCTGGTGGCACAAGTGGTATTGAGGCCAATATCTTGATTATTAATTAATTTTGAGGGAATGATGGTATTGAATGCTGAGTTGTAGTTGATAAAGAACATCCTGATGTATGTATCTTGGCAGTCCAGATGTTCCAGGGTTAAGTGAAAAGCCAATTAGATGACAACTACTGTGGACCTGTTGCTCCGATTGGAGCTGATCCAAGTCACTTCTCAGGCAGGGGTTGATGTGTTTCATTACCAGCCTCTGAAAACACTTCATCACTTTGGATGCAAGTGCTATTGGATGACAGGCATTGAGGTATGTTACCACTGACTTCTTGGGCACTGGTATAATTGAAGCCTGCTTGTAGCAGGTGGGTACCTCAGACTACCGAAGCGAGAGGTTAAGATCTCAGTGAACACTCCAGCTTGTTGATCAGCACAGGTTTTTCGTACTTGGCCAGATATTTTTCATGGGTTAACCTTCATGAAGGCCTCAGAGACAGAAATCACCGGATCTTTGGGGACTGTGGAATTTTGTTTTGGCTTCTCCATGATTTGAAGGTCAAAGTGAAGCTCGATGTTGCTTGATTTAACTTTATAAGAGGTGATAGTGTTCAAACCCAGCCACAACTGCTGAGCATCCTTTATTATTTCAGATTTATTCTGGAACTGCCATTTTGCCCATGGATGGCTTTCTAGAGATTCTACCTGGACCTCTTATAACTTTCTTGGTCACCAGACTTGAATGCCTCTGATCTGGCCCTTGGCATGTGGACCTCATGGTTCATCCAGGGTTCCTGAATGACTTTGTTGGGACACATTCCTCTATGACTGTTTTAATAAAGTCCATGACAGCTTTGGTGTGGTCATTCAGATCCACAGATGAGTCCTTGAACCCAGCCCAGTCAATTGACTTGAAACAATCCCGTAGCCACTCCTCTGCCTCCCCGCATCCACCTTTGTTGCCCTAATCTCTGGAGCTCTCTCTCTAGCCTCTGCTTGTATGCATGCAGAAGGACAACAAAGTGATCCAATTTACTGATATGCAGTCCAAGTATGGAATGGTAGGCTTTTCTTATTTTGCATAAAATACAAGTAGGTAATTAATTATCAAACTCAAAGAAAATAACAATTCAGCAGTCTAATCAAAGAATTAAACAGTTGGATTCAACAGCACAGAAATAGGCCTATTTTAGCCATAAGAATCAATGTGCCTTCCTGTATCCAGAGAGCCGTGCTTGTCACGTGACACACTGCCCTCACCTGGTCGGAAGGCACACCACATGCCAGTCAACATTTCACCCCTCCAACTAATCAATGCACACTTAACCATTGGCCACCTTAGTTGGATTAACCCATCTAGCACCAAACTGTTGGCCCCCCAGTGAATCACCTGGGCTGTACCTTCCAGCCCCCTGAGCTATAAAGGGTGTTACATGTGCTTGGCTCGCTCTCTTTTTGCCGTCCTCGAGGGACCACCCTGCTTCACTCCAGGCTGAAGACTGCAGAACAGCACTGGTGAGCTGTGCATTGAATAGGGTTGTAGGAGCGTTTATTGTTGTCCCTGTAGCACAGGGCCGTGCCTGTCCGTAGTCAAGGGGGGAGCGGGTATTGTAGTTACTTTTCCCTTGCTTGTAAGTGCACCCGTCTCTGTCCCCACACCGTTTTCCCATGTATTGTGCTGCCAACCTGACTTTTCCCACACTCGTCTATTCTAAGTGTGTTTGTGTGAATGTGGTAGCGGCTTGTGTTGTTCCCAAGCTCTTCTCCCCTTGTAAATAAACTCCTTATTATTAAAACTGTGTGTCCAAAGTCCTTGGCTTTGAGATCCAAAGAATCTGTCTCATTTCCATCACAACACCTCCTGAGCTAGTTAGTGCCATAAGTCTGCATTTCCTCTATACTTTCCCATTATAAATCAGTTTAAATATATTTAGTACTGTTGTTATTCGTTTTTGCATCTTGTAGCACATCAGGCAACATTTTTGTCGTTTTATTAGCATTTATCTACATTTTTAGCCAGGCCAGGCTGCCAGCTCAATGCTCAATCTAGCATGGGGAGTATACAGGGAGCCAGCTGGATTTGAACTCGGGACCATTCGCCTTGAAGTCAGGCAGTGATGCCACGACACCACCAACTGGCAATTCCTGTAGTGTGACAACTGAATATTATAGTTGTCTCACTGAAATCTTTTACAGCCATAAAATGCCATCTCAACTCTCGTACTCATTGCTCCTTTCAATGAAGCATGTTATGTGCATTCTTCACCATTATGTCCACCTCTGATGCCATTTTCAAAGAACTGCAGTATAGCCTTGTACCCCCTAGGTCTTGAACGCAAGATTTAAGATTGTCTAATGTCATTTCAAATACACAAGTGTAAAAGAGAATGAACTAATTATTACTTGAGATCTGGTGCAGTATCAATAAAAAATAGGATAAAGAACACAAAAATAATCACAAAATATAAATACACTAAATAGCTTATACATAGTTTAATTGTCATAACCATGAAGTGATGCTAGGTACATGAGTGTCTGTACATAAGGTGACTGACAGGAAATGATGCAATAGAGGTATTTGGGGATGTGGAGAGGTGGAGGTATTGATCAGCCTTGTTCCTTGGGAAAAGTAACTGTTTTTGAGACTGGTGGTCCTGGTGTGGATGCAACATGGCCTCTTTCCTGATGGGAGTGGGACGAACAGTCCATGAGCAGGGTGGCTGGAATCCTTCAGGATGTTACTGGCCCTTTTATTTTTTTGGGGCAATTTTCTCTTTACTGGACTCATCTATACAGCACAACAAACCAGGAGGGCTGAGATATTGTGATTTTACTTTAGTTTGATGAACAATGAATCCATGTTGTTGCTTTATGGTTAACATTAACTGGGTCCTTTCAGAAATTATTAGTAGAAATATGGAAAGGGTGTGGTGACTTTAGTGACCTGACAGGTTGCTAAAGCTAGTGATGCAGTTGATTGAATCACTCTTGGAGGACTAGTTTATTTCCTTGTCTGTCTACCTATGCTCACAATAGGCCAATAACTGAATTAGTAGTGGTTGTGTAGGAATTCTGTTGAGATATTAGTAAATAACAAATAACAGGAATTTTTATTTTGTCGTTAAAATTGAAAGAATACCAATACCTTGACATAAAAACTGACATTATGATGCACTTCACTTTTTCTCTACCTTTTGGAAGTGACAGGCTATACCTTGAAAATATTCATAGCCATCTAGGGATCCATCCACTGATGATGCAGTGAGGCATGACTTCTGGTGATGAACCAGGTCAACTACAATTGCTTTCTGGCAGAGAATTCGCCCTTTTCTGATAAAACCTGACTAGTCATTAAAGCAGAAAATGAGCTGTCCCCTCAATAGCAGTAGGTTTTACCCCTTTGACTTCACTACTGTTCTCCTCTCCTTTCCGATCACCATGCCAGCTTTTTGAAACAGTGTTAGCATGCTAGAAAGCCACACTTTTGACTTGCATTTCTAGTGATCAAACACCTTTTCAATAATTTAGATGCAGTTACACTTGAAATCAAATCGCAAACAAGAGAAGATGTTGACTGTACTTTCTCTTATCCGTAGATGTTGTCTGGCCTGCTGAGTTCCTCCAGCATTTTGTGTGTGTGTTACACTTAAAATCAAGTTCAATTTAATGATGTTTAAGGTGAAGAACCAGTTTCAATGAAATTAAACATTTGCTGTGGGTTTACATATGGTGTGGGAAGTTACACAACTTAAAGATTGTTGCATCTACTACTCTGTTGTTGAAAGCAGCTAAACTTGTGTTGACATGAAATACATGTGTAAGCAGACAAGTCTTCTAGACACACACCTCCAATGGGTTATGTCCTTACTATGGAGTCAAAATTGAGTTTCTATAGTCTGCATGTACCCTTGGAGCATAAATGTTTCAATATGACCTCCTTTTGTTTTTTGCAACTCAATGGGCATAGGCTCAACCTAGTTAACCGTTTCTCACTAGTCAACAGCTTCTCCGGGACTGTAATTGAACTGCCTCTTGTGTGTTGGAGAGGTTTTTGTTTATGCTGTTTAATGTCATTTCTAGTAACAAGTGTAAAGGAGAATGAAATAATTGTTACTCCAGATCCGATGTAGAATTAAAAAAAAACCTAAGATAATAATAAAAAGACTAAATATATTAGATAGTGTACATACATTGATTGTATGTGCATAAAGTGATGCTAGGTGCAGGAGTATCTGTACTTGAGGTGGCTCTGACAAGAAATAATAACCTAGTGGTGGTGGGGAATCTGGAGGGGTGGGTTAGTGAGTGAAGGTGTTCATTAGCCTTACTGCTTGGGGGAATAAAACTGTTTTGGACTGGTGGGTCCTGGTGTGGATGCTACATGGATTCCTCCCTGAAATAGTCCATGAGAAAGAGGGTGGGATCCCTGACAGAATGAATTGTGTGTAGTTCTACCATAGTACAGAGAGCAATAGAGTTGTCCAGATGACCCGGAGGCCTGCTCCAACATTCGGTACAATCATGACTGTTAAACCAAATTCACTACCCTTTTTGAAATTCAGCACTTAATCCCCAAGAACAAATCTAAATCCCTCCTGAATAAATTTAATACAATTCAAATAAATTTATTGTTATCACATATCAAGGCAAGGGAAAAATGTTTGGATACTGTTGATACAGATCAATTTTATTACACATTGTGTTGAGTTTTTACCTTGCACTACAGTAGCAATGCAGAATAAAGTGTAACAGTTCCAGAGAAAGTGAAGTGCAAAGTTCAAAGTAAATTTATTACCAAAGTACCTATACGTCACTATATACTACCCTGAGATTATTTCAGTGGTTATTTCTTCAGCAGTTTGATCGAGGCATGACTGTGCAAGTGCATGGATGTCAGCCAGTTTGAACAGCGAAGAGTTTAAAGGGAGACAGCTTTATAGAGTGGGCAAAAGAGTAGAGTGAGACAGAGTAGGAAGGCTTTGGTTCAACAGGGCTCAGACGATAACAGGTTGAGGTGAGGTAGGTTGCCTGTGTAGAATATAGATAGGAAGTATGTGTGTAAGGCTGGTGTTCTGTGCTCGGTGTCAGATGTGGGAAGACCTGGAGACTCCCAGCCTCCTGGATGGCTACATCTGTGCCAGGTGTGTCAAGCTGCAGTTCCTTGGCGACCGCATTAGGGAACTGGAGATGCAGCTCGATGACATTCATCTGGTCAGGGAGAGCGAGGAGATGATAGAAAGGAGCTATAGGCAGTTAGTCACACTGGGGCTTCGGGAGACAGATAAGTAGGTAGCAGTCAGGAGAGGGAAGGGCAGGAATCAGATGCTACAGAGTACCCCTGTAGCTGTCCCCCTTAACAATAAGTACTCCTGCTTGAGTACTGTTGGGGGAGATGACCTACCTGGGGGAAATAACAGTGGCTACGCCTCTGGCACAGAGTCTGGCCCTGTGGCTCAGGAGGGTAAGGAAAGGAAGAGGGTAGCAGTAATAGGAGATTCTATAGTTACGGGGTCAGACAGATGATTCTGTGGACGCAGGAAAGAAACATGGATGGTAGTTTGCCTCCCAGGTGCCAAGATCTGGGATATTTCTGTTCGCGTCCGTGATATCCTGAACTGGGAAGGAGAACAGCCAGAGGTCGTGGTACATATTGGTACCAATGACATAGGTAGGAAAAGGGAGGAAGTCCTGAAAACGGACTACAGGGAGTTAGGAAGGAAGTTGATAAGCAGGACCACAAAGGTAGTCATCTCACTGCATGTGACAGTGAGTATAGGAATAGAGTGAGGTGGAGAATAAATGTGTGGCTCAGGGGTTGGAGCAGGGGGCAGGGATTCAGATTTCTGGATCGTTGGGACCTCTTTTGGGGTGGATGTGACCTGTACAAAAAGGACAGGTTGCACTTGAATCCCAGGGGGAACCAATATCCTGCCGGGGAGGTTTGCTAAGGCTGTTGGGGAGAGTTTAAACTCGAGTTGCTGTGGGGTGGGAACCAAACTGAAGAGATGGAGGAAGAGGCGGTTAGCTCATAAATAGAGAAAGCTTGGAGACAGTGTGAGAGGGAGGATAGGCAGGTGATAGAGAAGGGATGCGCTCAGACTGATGGTTTAAGATGTGTCTATTTAATGCAAGGAGTATTATAAACAAGGTGGATGAGCTTAGAGCGTGGATCAGTACTTGGAGCAATTATGTTGTGGCCATTACAGAGACTTGGATGGCTCAGGGACAGGAATGGTTACTTTGAGTGCCAGGCTTTAGATGTTTCAGAAAGAACAGAGAGGTAGGCAAAAGAGGTGGGGGTATGGCACTGTTGATCAGAGATACTGTCACAGCTGCAGAAAAGGTGGACGCCAAGGAGGGATTGTTTACGGAGTATCTGTGGGTGGAGGTTAGGAACAGGAAAGGGTCAATAAGTCTACTGGGTGTTTTTTATAGACCACCCAATAGGAACAGGGTCATCAAGGAGCAGATAGGGAGACAGATTCTGGTAAGGTGTAATAATAACAGAGTTGTCATGGAGGGAGATTTTAATTTCCCAAATATCAAAAAACAAAGAACAATACAGCACAGTACAGGCCATTCAGCCCACAATGTTGTGTCAACCATTAAACCCTGCCGCCCATATAACCCTCCACCTTAAATTCCTCCATACACCTGCCTAGTAATCTCTTAAATTTCACTAGTGTATCTGCCTCCACCACTGACTCAGGCAGTGCATTCCACGCACCAACCACTCCCTGAGTAAAAAACCTTCTTCTAATATCCCCCTTGAACTTTCCTCCCCTTACTTTAAAGCCATGTCCTCTTGTTTTGAGCAGTTGTGCCCTGGGGAAGTGGCGCTGGCTGTCCACTCTATCTATTCCTCTTAGTATCTTGTATACCTCTTATCATGTCTCCTCTCATCATCCTCCTCTCCAAAGAGTAAAGCCCTAGCTCCCTTAATCTCTGATCATAATGCATACTCTCTAAACCAGGCAGCATCCTGGTAAATCTCCTCTGTACCCTTGCCAATGCTTCTACATCCTTCCTATAGTGAGGCAACCAGAACTAGACACAGTACTCCAAGTGTGGCCTAACTAGAGTTTTATAGAGCTGCATCATTACCCCGTGACTCTTAAACTCTATCCCTCGACTTATGAAAGCTAACACCCCATAAGCTTTCTTAACTACCCTATCTACCTGTGAGGCAACTTTCAGGGATCTGTGGACATGTACCCCCAGATCCCTCTGCTCCTCCACACTCCCAAGTATCCTGCCATTTACTTTGTACTCTGCCTTGGAGTTTGTCCTTCCAAAGTGTATCATCTCACACTTCTCCGGGTTGAACTCCATCTGCCACTTCTCAGCCCACGTCTGCATCCTATCAATGTCTCTCTGCAATCTTTGACAATCCTCAACACTATCCACAACACCACCAACCTTTGTGTCGTCTGCAAGCTTGCCAACTCACCCTTCTACCCCCACATCCAGGTCGTTAATAAAAATTTCAAAAAGTAGAGGTCCCAGAACAGATCCTTGTGGGACACCACTAGTCACAACCCTCCAATCCGAATGTACTCCCTCCACCATGACCCTCTGCTTTCTGCAGGCAAGCCAATTCTGAATCCACCTGGCCAGACCTCCCTGGATCCCATGCCTTCTGACTTTCTGAATAAGCCTACCATGTGGTACCTTGTCAAATGCCTTACTAAAATCCATGTAGATCACATCCACTACACTACCCTCATCTATATGCCTGGTCACCTCCTCAAAGAACTATCAGGCTTGTTAGACACGATCTGCCCTTCACAAAGCCATGCTGACTGTCCCTGATCAGACCATGATTCTCTAAATGCCCATAGATTCTATCTCTAAGAATCTTTTCCAACAGCTTTCCCACCACAGATGTAAGGCTCACTGGTCTATAATTACCCGGGCTATTCCTACTACCTCTTTTGAACAAGGGGACAACATTCACCTCCCTCCAATCCTCTGGTACCATTCCTGTGGACAACGAGGACATAAAGATCCTAGCCAGAGGCTCAGCAATCTCTTCCCTCGCCTCGTGGAGCAGCCTGGGGAATATTTCGTCAGGCCTCAGGAACTTATCCGTCCTAATGTATTTTAACAACTCCAACACCACTTCTCCCTTAATATCAACATGCTCCAGAACATCAACCTCATTCATATTGTCCTCACCGTCATCAAGTTCCCTCTCATTAGTGAATACCGAAGAGAAGTATTCATTGAGGACCTCGCTCACTTCCACAGCATCCAGGCACATCTTCCCACCTTCATCACTAATTGGTCCTATCTTCACTCCTGTCAACCTTTTGTTCTTCATATAATTGAAGAATGCATTGGGGTTTTCCTTTACCCAACTCACCAAGGCCTTCTCATATCCCCTTCTTGCTCTCCTCAGCCCCCCTTAAGCTGCTTTCTTGCTACCCTATATTCCTCAATAGACCCATCTGATCCTTGCTTCCTAAACTCACGTATGCTGCCTTCTTCCATCTGACTAGATTCTCCACCTCGCTTGTCACCCTTGGTTCCTCCACCATACCATTCTTTATCTTTCTCACTGGGACAAATTTATCCCTAACATCCTGCAAGAGATCCCTAAACATCGACCACATGTCCATAGTACATTTCCCTGCAAAAACATCATCCCAATTGACACCCACAAGTTCAAGTTGGCATCTCCCAAGAGCGAGGGGTTTAGATGGAGTGGCGTTTGTTAGGTGTGTTCAGGAAGGTTCCTCTTGCGCATAAGCCTATAAGAGGAGAGGCTGTACTTGATCTGGTATTGGGAAATGAACCTGGTCAGGTGTCTGGTCTCTCTGGGAGAGCATTTTGGAGATGGTGATCACAATTCTATCTCCTTTACCATAGCATTGGGGAGGGTTTGGAACAGACAAGTTAGGGAAATGTTTAATTGGAATAAGGGGAAATATGAGGCTCTCAGGCAGGAACTTGGAAGCATAAATTGGGAACAGATGTTCTTGGGGGAAACGTATGGAAGAAATGTGGCAAATGTTCAGGGGATATTTGCGTGGAGTTCCAACGAAATAGAGAAGGGAGGGTACGGTCAGGAACCATGGCGTATAAAGGCTGTTGTAAATCTAGTCAAGAAGAAAAAAAAAACCTACAAAAGGTTCAAAAAAAAAAGGTAATGATGGAGATCTAGAAGATTATAAGGCTAGTAGGAAGGAGTTTAAGAATGGAATTAGGAGAGCCAGAAGGGGCCATGAGAAGGCCTTGGCGGACAGGATTAAGGAAAACCCCAAGGCATTCTACAAGTATGTGAAGGGCAAGAAGATAAGATGTGAGAGAATAGGACCAATCAAGTGTGACAGTGGAGAAGTGTGTATGGAACCAGAAGAGGTAGTGGAGGTATGTAATGAATACTTTGCTTTAGTATTCACTACGGAAAAGGTCCTTAGCGATTGTAGAGATGACTTGCAGTGGACTGAAAAGCTTGAGCATGTAGACATTAAGAAAGAGGATGTGCTGGAGCTTTTGAAAAGCATCAAGTTGGCTAAGTCACTGGGACCAGACGAGATGTACCCTAGCTCCTGCAGGAGCTGAGGGAGCAGATTGCTGATCCTCTGGTGATTATCTTTGCATCATCAGTGGGGACGGGAGAGGTTCTGGAGGGTTGGAGGGTTGCAGATGTTGTTCCCTTTTTCAAGAAAGGGAGTAGAGATATCCCAGGAAATTATAGATCAGTGAATCTTATTTCAGTTGATGTTAAGTTGATGGAGAAGATCCTGAGAGGCAGAATTTATGAACATTTGGAGAGGCATAACATGATTAGGAATAGTCAGCATGGCTTTGTCAAAGGCAGGTTGTGCATTATGAGCCTGATTGAATTTTTTTTGAGAATGTGACAAAACACATTGATGAAGGTAGAACCGTAGATTGATGAAGGAAGAGCCGTAGATGTAGTGTATATGGATTTCAGCAAAGCATTTGATAAGGTACCCCATGCAAGGCTTATTGAGAAAGTAAGGAGGCATGGGATCCAAGGGGAACTTGCTTTGTGGATCCAGAACCGGCTTGCCCACAGATGGCGAAGAGTGGTTGTAGATGGGTCATATTCTGCATGGAGGTCGGTGACCAGTGGTGTGCCTCAGGGATCTGTTCTGGGACCCCTACTCTTCGTGATTTTTATAAATGATCTGGATGAGGAAGTGGAGGGATGGGTTAGTAAGTTTGCTGATGACACAAAGGTTAGGGGTGTTGTGGATAGTGTGGAGGGCTGTCAGAGGTTACAGCGGGACATAGGATGCGAAACTGGGCTGAGAAGTGGCAGATGGAGTTCAACCCAGATATGTGTGAAGTGGTTCATTTTGGTAGGTCAAATATGATGGCAGAATATAGTATTAATGGTAAGACTCTTGGCAGTGTAGAGGATCAGAGGGATTTTGGGGTCTAAGCCCATAGCACTCTCAAAGTTCCTGTGTGGGTTGATTGTGTGGTTTAGAAGGCATACGGTGCATTAACCTTCATCAATCGTGGGATTGAGTTTATGAGCCGAGAGGTAATATTGCAGCTATATAAGACCTTGGTCAGATCCCACTTAGAGTACTGTGCTCAGTTCTGATCGCCTCACTACAGAAAGGATGTGGAAACCATAGAAAGGGTGCAGAGGAGATTTACAAGGATGTTGCCTGGATTGGGGAGCCTTATAAGAATAGGTTGAGTGAACTCGGCCTTTTCACCTTAGAGCAACAGAGGATGAGAGGTGACCTGATAGAGGTGTATAAGATGATGAGAGGCATTGATTGTGTGGATCATCAGAGGCTTTTTCCCAGGGCTGAAATATTTGGCATGAGAGGGCACAGTTTTAAGGTGCTTGGAAGTAGTATAGAGGAGATATCTGGGGTAAGTTTTTTATGTAGAGAGTGGTGAGTGCATTAATGGGCTGCTGGTGACTGTGGTGGAGGCGGATACAATAGGGTCTTTTAAGAGACTTCTGGATAGGTACATGGAGCTTAGAAAAATAGAGGGCTATGGGTAACCCTAGGTAATTTCTAAGGTAAAGACATGTTCGGCACAACTTTGTGGGCCGAAGGGCCTATATTGTGCTGTAGGTTTTCTATATTTCTTCAAAAATTTATTTTCTTGCAGGCATTCACAATAGAACAAAAAGATACAATAGAATCAATGAAGAACTAGACACGGAGGCTGACAACCAATCTGTAAAAGAAGGCAAACTGTGCAAGTAGCAAACAAACAAATGAAATAAATAAAGAGATTTTAACCAAGGAATTTAAAGTTACTGATGACCTCAGATCCCCTAATGTGAATTGACTCGTGGACCTTTGCTTTCTTCCTCCAATGGTCAGTAATAAACTCTTTGGTTATGCTGATGTTGAGTGAGAGGTTGTTGTGGCATCATTCAACCAGGTTTTCAATCATCCTGTATGCCAATTGGCACCATTTTCATTTGGCCAATGACAGTGGTGTCATTAGCAAACTTAAATTTGACATTGGAGGTATACTTAGTCTCACAACCTTAAGTATAAAGTGAATAGAGTCGGAGGCTAAGTGCACAGCCTTGTGGTGCACTGTGTCAATGGTGATTGTGGAGGGAAATATTGTTGCCAGTCCATACTGACTAGGGTCTGCAAGTAAGGATATCAAGGCCCAGGTCTTGGAGCTGCGTGATTAGTTTCAAGGGAGTGATGGTGTTGAATGCTGAACTGTAGATAATGAAGAATATTCTGATGTATGCTCCTTTTGTAGTCCAAATATTCCAGAGCTGAGAGAAGAGCCAATGAAATGGTTTCTTCCTTCAATGTGTTGAGCTGGTAAGCAAATTGGATGGATCCCATTCACTCCTCAGGCAACAGTTTCTATACTTAATGGCAAACCTCTGAAAGCACTTCATCGCAGTGGATGCAAGTGCCACTGGATGACATCATTGAGGCAGGTTACTACGTTATTTTTGGGCACCAGTATGTTTAAAATCTGATTGAAGCAGGTGACTCCCTCAGGCAGATGAAATGAGATGTTGAAGGTGTCAGAAAACACTCCATGTCTTCAGTACTTGGCCAGATCCACCACTAAGGTCTGTGGGTTCACCCTCTTGCAGGATGCTGTCACGTTGGTCTCGGAGATTGAAATCTCTGGGTCATTTAGTTCAAAGTAAATTTTATTGTCAGAGTATATGCATGTTAACCTGCAATTTCTTTTCCTTTCTTGGGGGTGAGATAGTGGGGAGGGGGCTGTGGGAGGGACAAGGTTCCTCCATGTTCTGTTGGTCAAAGTGAGCATAAAAGGCATTGAGCTCACCTGACAGTGAAAACTTGTTGTCACATATAGAATAATAAAACCGATAACCAAAAAGTGAAAATTATCAAGATAAATTGTGAGGTCAAGGGATCATCATATTGCATTAAGAATCATTCAATAGTCTTATAACAGCAGAATGAAAGCCCTCCTTGAGCCTGGTGGTACAAAGCTTTCAGGCGTTTGTATCTTCTGCTCGATAAGAAAGGGGAGAAGTGAGAATGTCCAGGATGGGTGGCTGCTTTACTGAGGCATGAAAAGTGGTATGATAATGTATTGATAATGTTTTCTTTGATTTCACTCTGAAGAAGCTCCTCATTTCAACCACAAATGATTTACTTCAACCTTAGACTATTACCCCTAGCACTGAGTTCACCAACTCCAAGGAAAATTCTTCCTGCATCTAATCTGTTTACTGCTCTTGGAATTTTATAAGCTATCTATGCAGAATTTCTGTGAGGAATTAAGAATTTTTATAGTCTCCCCAAATCTAATAAGCTCTGTTGAATGTAAGTCTGATTGACCCAATCTTTCTTGCATCAATCCCACCATCCCAGAATCATTCTGGGGAAACATTGCTGAACTCCTTCCAGAATGTCCCCTTTAAGTAAGAGACCAAAATTGGACACAATATTTCAAGTTACGATCTCACGGAAGTCCTGTACAATTGAAACAAGACATTCCTGCTCCTATCTTGAATCATCTTTGCTATGAATGCCAGAATACAATTTGACTGCTGTAGTAGTCAAATCACCTGCTGTACCAATATGCTTACCTTCAGTGACTGGTGTGCAAGGACTGCTACATTTTCCCCTTTCTGAATCTATTGCCATTTTGATAATTTTCGAGTACTAGCACCAAAATGGATAATTTCTCACTTGTGCACATTATACTGTGTGTCTCATGTATATTACATTGTTAAACAACTAAGATCTGAACTGGCTGGTGAATAAATGTTCTGCTACCAAGGAACAACAAAAACAACTTGCATCATTAATATAGGTCATCTTGTATTGCTTTACAGCCTTTGCAGTGATTTTTTTTAATGGAGTAGCCATAATATATACAAATACAACAGCTAAGTGACACAAAAATCTATTCTGGTGCTGCTGGTTGAAGAATTTGCATTCTATTCAGATATTCTTACAGATTCCATTTATATTCATCTGAGTTGGCAGGTTGACTTTTTATCTGAATATACATAGCATTGTTCAGTTGGTCTCAAGCCTCCTTAAGATATTGGACTTGTACTCAAGCCATCAGTGGAGCAGAAAATGCTCCCACGGAACTCAGCTGTGACTCTTGGGTATTGCACGAAGGCAGAATGTGAAACAAAATGAAAATACAATTTTTACTCAAAATAAGAAGTGTAGTGATATCATCACTCTATGACTGGCACTTTAATCCCTTGGGAATTTTCAAATTGTTGGCATATCTTCCTTCAGGGAATAAGATAATGGAAATATAAAGTGAGAATTTGCACTCAAAGTCAATCATACCAATAAAGAATAGGGCTGTCAGTGTTGTGATGAATTGCACATGGTTTTGTTCTGTGAATCCATCCTCACCAGGAAATAGTCTTAGCTTTGGCAAATTAAAGTTATCAGATGGAAGTCAGGGTTAGATTCAATTTCATTTCTGAGATTAATTTTTCTTTAAAAAGCAATACTAATTCAATAAGCTATCAAAATATCATTGGGTTCCCTTTCTGAACTCTGACCCACGAGGGTCAAGGTGGGAAGCAAGAAGAAAAGGCAAGCCACAATATATTTTTTAGATACTTAATTCAAACAATTTATAACTTGTATTGTAGTTGTTATTTTGTTAAAAGCCTGTCATAAACTATTATTTGTCTCCTGTTTGCAGCAGTTTTTGTGGTGCTTTGCATTCTACCATGCCCAAGAATCAAAACTGGTGTTTCTCAATACTTTGTCTTTTTGTATGTACTTGACTAAGCAGTGAATGAATAAGCAGTCAGAGTTTGCACATCCTGTGAGGTAATCCTAAAGATTCTGTGTGCCAGTTTGCTTGGTGATGTTTGTGCATAATTAAGCACCTTCAAGGTCCAATAAAAGGAAGTTGGGTTTAAGTGGAGTGTCCATTGTATGAGTGGGCCAGTGGTAGAGTGGGAAATACATGCTTTGGCTCAGAGAGGTTTCGGCAGAGGCAGTAAGCCGATTATTTATTTGTTTTTTCTTTCCTGCTTTTTTCTTGTACAGTTAGAGGAGTAGAGATTCTAGACAGGATATTGGAATGCTCCTCTTGTGGGATGTGGGAAGACGGGGAGACTGCCAGTGTCTCTGACAACTACACCTCCAAAGAGTGTATTAAGCTGCACCTGCTTTCAGACTGTCTTAAGGAATTAGAGCTGGAGCTGAATGAACTGCAGATCATTCAGGAGGCTGGGGAGTTGATCAACAGGACATAGAGGAAGGTAGACCCAACGTGCAAGATTACATGTAATTGGGTGACTGTCAGGTGGGGGAAAGGGGTTAGGCAGCCAGTGCATTCTACCTCTGTGGATGTTCCCCTCAATTACAGGTATTCTGCTTTGGATACTGCTGGTGGAGTCTGGCTCTGTGACTCAGAAGGAAGTGGGGGAGAAGAAGTGAGCTGTTGTGATAGGTGATTCTGTGGGTGAGAATGAGATTCTTGGATGGTACGTTGCCTCTCGAGTGCCAGAGTCCACAATTTTCTTAAATGGGCGGGCGAGCAGCCAGAGGTCATGGTCCACATCAGTACCAATGACTTGGGTAGGATGGATGGTGAAGGCTTACAGTGGGAGTTCAGGGAGTTGGGTACAATCATAAAGGATAGGAGTGCCTGGGTTATGATCTCAGGATTGCTAGCTATGCCATATGCTACTGAGGCCAGAAATGGGTAGATCATACAGTTTTACAAGCTAGAGATGCAGGGTGATGGGAACCAAAACACCAAAGCAAATAGTGGAGAGGCTGGGGGGAGAATATTGTTAAGCCTACCTACAGAGTCAGGAATTGAAAGATCGACCATGGTGGAGCTAATATTCCAAGCTCTGTATGTTTGAATATAAGGAGTATTGTAGGAAAGGCAGATGAGCTTTCTGGGATGCAACCATGACATTGTAGTTATTAGTGAAATTTGGTTGTAGGAGTGGCAGCTCATTGTTCCAGGGTTCCACTGCTTTAGACATGACAGAGTGGGAGGGATTAATGGGGAAGGGGGAGCATTACTAGTCAGAGAAAATGTATGGCAGTGCTCAGTCAGGGCAAACTGGAGAGCTCACCTTGTGAGGCTTATGGGTAAAAGTGAGAAATGAGAAAGGTATGAATATGTTAAATGAGATTATATTATAGACCATACAACAGTCCATGGGATTGAGAGGAGCAAGTTTGTTGAGACACTGCAGACTGATGCAGGAAACATCATAAAATTTTATCTTATTGATCATACTGTAAAATGGTTGGATGGGATAGAGTTTGTAAAATGTGTTTAGGAAAGTTTCCTGACTCAATGCATAGAGGTCCCAACTAGAGTGAGTACTGAACTGGATCACCTGTTCGGGCAGGTGACAGTAGTCTGTATAGGGGAACACTTTGCATCTAGTGAACATAATGCCATTAGTTTCAAGACAATTATGGAGCAGGATAGGTCTGGTCTGCTGGTTGAGATTCTAAATTGGAGAAAGGCCAATTTTGATGGTATCAAAAAGGATCCTGCTAGTGTGGTTTGGGACAGGTTATTTTAAGACAATTAAGTGGTAAGTGAAGACTTCAAAAGTGAAATTTTGAGAGGGCAGAGTTTGTATTTTCCTGTCAGATTAAAAGGGAAAAGGGTAACAGGTTTAGGTTACCTTGTTTTTGAGAGAAATAGGCTGAGAAGGTGTACAGAATATGACACACAAAATGCTGGAGGAACTCAGTAGGCCAGGCAATGTAGAAACATAGAAAACCTACAGCACAATACAGGTCCTTCGGCCCACAATGCTGTGCTGAACATGTACTTACTTTAGAAATTACCTCAGGTTACCTATAGCCCTCTACTTTTTAAGCTCCATGTACCTATCCAACAGTCTCTTCTATTAGCCTCCCCCACCATTGCTGGCAGCCCATTCCATGCACTCACCACTCTGCATTTATTTTTTTAAAAATGTTACTCCTGACATCTCCTCTGTACCTACTTCCAAGCACCTTAAAACTGTGCCCTCTCATGTTAGCCATTTCAGCCCTGGGAAAAAGCCTCTGATTATCCAACGATCAATGCCTCTCAACTTGTACACCTCTATCAGGTCACCTCTCATCCTTTGCTGCTCCAAGGAGAAAAAGCCAAGTTCACTCAACCTATTCTCGTAAGGCATGCTCTCCAATCCAGGCAACATCCTTGTAAATCTTCTCTGAACCCTTTCTATAGTTTCCATATCCTTCCTGTAGTGAGCTGATCAGAACTGAGCACAGTACTCCAAGTGGGATCTGACCAGAGTCCTATATAGCTGTTACATTACTTCTCTGCTTTTGTACTCAATCCCACAGTTGATGAAGGCCAATACATTGTATGCCTTCTTAACCACACAATTAACCTGCACAGCTACTTTGAGTGTCCTATGGACTCGGACCCCAAGATCCCTCTGATCCTCCACATTGCCAAGAGTCTTATCATTAATACTATATTCTACCATCAAATTTGACTGACCAATATGTACCAGCTCACACTTACCTGGGTTGAACTCCATCTGCCACTTCTCAGTCCAGTTTTGCATCCTATCAATCTCCCACTGTAACCTTTGACAGCCCTCCACACTATCCACAACACCCCCAACCTTTGCGTCAACAGCAAATTTACTAACCCTTCTCTCCACTTCCTCATCCCGGTCATTTATAAAAATCATGAAGAGAAGGTGTCCCAGAACAGATCCCTGAGGCACACCACTGGTCACCAACCGCCATGTAGAATATAACAATAGACAATAGGTGCAGAAGTAGACCATTCGGCCCTTGGAGCCTGCACCACCATTTTGAGATCATGGCTGATCATCTACTATCAATACCCGGTTCCTGCCTTGTCCCCATATCCCTTGATTCTCCTATTCATAAGATACCTATCTAGCTCCTTCTTGAAAGCATCCAGAGAATTGGCCTCCACTGCCTTCCGAGGCAGTGCATTCCAGACCCCCACAACTCTCTGGGAGAAGAAGTTTTTCCTTAACTCTGTCCTAAATGACCTACCCCTTATTCTCAAACCATGCCCTCTGGTACTGGACTCTCCCAGCATCTGGAACATATTTCCTGCCTCTATCTTGTCCAATCCCTTAATAATCTTATATGTTGCAATCAGATCCCCTCTCAATCTCGTTAATTCCAGCGTGTACAAGCCCAGTCTCTCTAACCTCTCTGCGTAAGACAGTTCTGACATCCCAGGAATTAACCTTGTGAATCTACGCTGCACTTCCTCTACAGCCAGGATGTCCTTCCTTAACCCTGGAGACCAAAACTGTACACAATACTTGATGCACTATTAATAACTCTCCGAGACATTAGGCGAGATATTGGCTTTTATTGACTGGAAGAAAGAACAAGCAGTAATTGACTACCATACTACATCCTGGAGACTGAGGGCAGGGCTCAGGCCTCAATCGCCTTTATACCGGGGTCTGTGGGAGGAGCCACGGTCAGTGGGAGGAGCCACAGGAGCAGTCAGCAGGGGGGCATGTCCAGACAGGTATATGTAGTTCACCACAATACTCCAGGTGTGGTCTCACCAGGGCCCTGTACAAATGCAAGAGGATTTCCTTGCTCTTGTACTCAATTCCCTTTGTAATAAAGGCCAACATTCCATTAGCCTTCTTCACTGCCTGCTGCACTTGCTCATTCACCTTCAGTGACTGATGAACAAGGACTCCTAGATCTGTTTGTATTTCTCCCTTACCTAACTCTACACCGTTCAGATAATAATCTGCCTTCCTGTTCTTACTCCCAAAGTGGATAACCTCACACTTATTCACATTAAACATCATCTGCCAAGTATCTGCCCACTCACCCAGCCTATCCAAGTCACCCTGAATTCTCTTAACATCCTCATCACATGTCACACTGCCACCCAGCTTAGTATCATCAGCAAACTTGCTGATGTTATTCTCAATGCCTTCATCTAAATCGTTGACGTAAATTGTAAACAGCTGTGGTCCCAATACCGAGCCCTGTGGCACCCCACTAGTCACCACCTGCCATTCTGAGAAACACCCATTCACCACTACCCTTTACTTTCTATCTGCCAACCAGTTTTCTATCCATGTCAATGTCTTCCCCCCAATGCCAATAACCTGTCTACAACCACTCTTTGCCTTCTGTGAGCAAGCCAATTCTGGATCCACAAAGCTAGGTCCCCTTGGATTCCATACCTCATTACTTTCTCAATAAGTCTTGCATGGGGTACCTTATCAAATGCCTTGCTGAAATCCATATACACTACATCTACTGCTTTAACTTCATCAATGTGTTTAGTCACATCCTCAAAAAAAAAAATTCAATCAGGCTCATAAGGCAAAGCCATGCTGACTATTCCTAATCATATTATGCCTCTACAAATGTTCATAAATCTTGCCTCTCAGGATCTTTCCATCAATTTACCAACCACTGAAGTAAGACCCACTGGTCTATAATTTCCTGGGCTATCTCTACTCCCTTTCTTGAATAAGTGAGCAACATTTGCAACTCTCCAATCCTCTGGAACCTCTCCATTCCCCATTGATGATGCAAAGATCATTGCCAGAGCCTCTCACAGTAGCATTTGGTATATCTCATCCAGTCCCGGCGACTTATCCAACTTGATGCTTTCCAAAAGCTCCAGCACATCCTCTTAATGTCTTTGTGCTCAAGCTTTTCAGTCTGCTGCAAGTCACCCCTACAATTGCCAAGGTCCTTTTCCATAGCGCTTTCATACACACTTATCTAATGTCACACTTGATTGGCCCTATTCTCTCACATCTTATCCTCATGCTCTTCACATACTTGTAGAATGCCTTGGGGTTTTCCTTAATCCTGCTTTCCAAGGTCATCTCATGGTCCCTTCCAGTTCTCCTAATTTCATTGTTAATCTCCTTCCTGCTAGCCTTATAATTTTGTAGATCTCGCTTATCATATACCAAGTTTTTTTTTCAACCTTTCGTAAACTGTTCTTCTTGACTAGATTTTCAACAGCCTTTGTACACATGGTTCCTGTACCCTACCATACTTTCTCTGTCTCATTGGAATGTACCTATGCAGAACGCCATGCAAATAGCTCTGAACATTTGCTATATTTCTGCTGTAAATTTCCCTGAGATCATCTGCTCCCAATTCATGCTTCCAAGTTCCTGCCTGATAGCTTCATTATTTCCCTTTACTCCAATTAAACATTTTCCTAACTTGTCTGCTCCTATCCCTCTCCAGTGCAATGGTAAAAGAGATAGAATTGTGATCACTATCTCCAAAATCCTCTTCCACTGAGAGATCTAACTCCCGACTGGGTTCATTTCCAAATACCAGACCAAGTACAGCCTCTCCTCTTGTAGGCTTCTCAATGCATATCAGGAAACCTTCTCGAACACCCCTAACGAACTCCACCCATCTAAAACCCTTGCTCTAGGGAGATGCCAATCAATATTGGGGAAATAAAAATCTCCCATCACAACAACCCTGTTGTTATTACACCATTCCAGAATCTGTCTCCCTATCTGCTCCTTGATGTCCATGTTACTATTGGGTGGTCTGTTTTATAGAAAAAAAACCCAGTAGAGTTATTGACTCCCTTCCTGTTTCTAACTTCCACCCACAGAGACTTGGTAGACAATCCCTCCATGACTTCCTCCTTTTCTGCAGCCATGACACTATCTCTGATCAGCAATGCTACGCCTCCACCACTTTTGCCCCTAAAACAAAGATATGCTTTCTAAAACATCTAAATCCTGGCACTCTACAAGTAGTCATTCCTGTCCCTGAGCCATCCAAGTCTTTGTAATAGCCACAGCATAATAGCTGCAAGTACTGATCCACACTCTAAGCTCATCCGCTTTGTTCATGATACTCCTTGCATTAAAATCTCAAACCAATGTCTATGTAAGAAGAGTAAAAGTTGACATTTCAGGCTGAGACCTTTCATGAGTCCTGAAACGTTGACTGTTTACTTTTTTTCCATAGATGCTGCCTGGCCTGCTGAGCTCCTCCAGTATTTTGTGTGTGTTGCTTTGATTGTGTGTGAATTACAGTATCTGTGTATTTCCTCATGTTTGTGGTGCATTACAGGTATAGGCATGAAGGAGCAAATGAGGTACTTAAGTATAAGAAATGCAAGAGAACACTTAAGAAGGAAATCAGGAGGGCTAAAAGAAGGCACCTTGCTCTAGTGGACAAGGTACAGGAGAATCCCAAGGGCTTTTATAGATAAATTAGAAGCAAAAGGACAAAATTGCTCCTCTGGAAAATCAGAATAGTCATCTAGGTATGAAGCTGAAAGAGGTGGGGCAGATCTTAAATGTTTTTTTTTACATCTGTATTTACTCAGGTGATGGTTAGACTCTGTGTCCAATCTTAGAGGTTTTTTTTTAGTTACCAGGAAAGTTGCGGAACTTAAGGCTGTGGATGTTGTCTACGTGGACTTTAGCAAGGCCTTTGACAAGGACCCGCATAGGAGGTTGGTTAAGACGGTTCAGTCACTTGGCATTCAGTATGAGGTAGTAAATTGGATTCAAGATCAAAAGCTGGAGAGTGGTAATAGATGGATGCCTCTCTGGCTGGAGACCTGTGTCTAGTGGGTGTGTGGCAGGGATCACTGCTGTGTCTGTTGTTGTCTGTCTTCTATATCAATGTTCTTAATGATAATATGACATACAGGATCAGCAAATTTGTGGATGACACCAAGATTGGAGGTGTAGTGGACTGTGAGGAAGACTATCAAAGTTTGCAGTGGGGTCTGGACCAGCTGGAAAAATTCACAGAAAAATGGCTGATAGAATTTAATGCTGATGAGTGTGATGTGTTGCACTTCGGCGGACCAACCAGGGTAGGACTTGCACGTTGTGTTAGGCACCGAGGAGTGCTTATAACAGAGGGATCTGGGAATACAGGTCTATAATTCTTTGGAAGTGGTGTCAAGATTGATAAGGTCATTAAGAATGCTTTTGTCACATTGGCCTTCGTTAATCAAAATGTTGAGTACAGGAGATGGGATGTTATGTTGAAGTTGTATAAGACATTGGTGAGACCTAATTTGGAGTATTGTGTGCAGTTCTGGTCACCTGCCTACTGGAAAGATGTAAATATGATAGTGAGAGAAAATTTACAAAGGTGTTGCCAGGACTTGAGGACCTGAGTTGTACAGAAAGGTTGAAAGATTAAGATTTTATTCCCTGGAGTGTAGGAGAATGAGGGGAGATTTGATAGATGTATACAAAATCATGAGGGGTAAATGTAAGCAGACTTTTTCTACTGACTTTGGGTGGGACTAGAACTGGAGCTCATGGGTTAAGAGGGAAACATTTAAGGGGAACGCATAAGGGGGAACTTCTTCACTCTGAGGGTGGTGAGAGTGTGGTTTGAGCTGTCAGTGGAAGTCGTGGATGCTGGTTTGATTTCAACACTTGAGAAACTTGAATTGGTATGTACATGGATTAGAGGGGTACAGAGGGCTAAGGGTTTGGGTGCAGGTCGATGGGACTAGGCAGATTAATGGTTATTTGGTATAGACTAGATGTCAAAAGTCTTGTTTTTGTGCTCCAGTGTTCTATGATTCTCTGGCTCTGTGACATTTGAAAGGTGAATTTTCTACTATAAAATAAAGTACAGGGAAATTTATTGGAAATCTTCAGCACAGATCTTGGGAGGGCAGAGTGGTGTGAGGGCTATATGGGTATGCAAAAAAAATGAGCTTTTGGCTGGTACAGATATATTAAACCACTTTAAGAATTTCAAGTGTCTAATAGTGAAAAGCAAGCAGACATTATCAAATAACAGTAGCATTTGAAGTAAGCAACTTCATCTTAATATGTATATTTTCATCAACAGAGTTCAGATTAGAGCTCTATTTGAAACTGCATCTTGACTTTTTAGCTTTTATTTTCTTCCCTGTACAGACCATGTATTTTTGTCTGTCCAACATGCTCTTTGTATGTAACCTAATTTGTTAAATTTTATGCAAGTTTTGCCTTCATATCTGCATTTGTTGAGCCCCTGCCACAACAGTAACACAATTTGTTTGGCCAGGCTGTTATCTGTTTAGATGCTGCAATTTTATTCATGCTCACTTTCGTTGCTGACTACAAGTCAATTGCATCTGTCTGTGGTTTGCATTGAAGCAGTGATTTCAACTGCTTGAATGTGAGCTGTGCTTCAGTTAGGAGTTGTTTTTGAATGCGTTCTATTAAGATTCCACAAACTAAATGATCCCTTAGTGTATCATTAAGAGCATTACCAAACTGACAATGTTGACAATCTCTTCAGTTCAGCCACATACACTGAAATGGACTCCCTTTTGATTCTGCTTATGATACCTAAAGTGTTATGATACCTACAATGGTTTCGGTTCTAAATGTTCTTGCATTACTTTGACAATATCAACAAAACTCGTTTCTGCTGGTTTGGTTGGAGCAGTCAAACTATGTGCCCTTAAACCCAATGCACTTTGCAAAATTAGCATTCGCTTCTCATTAGCTATTTATTTTGTATCAATGTACTGCTCCAATAGCTCAGTATACATAAGCCAATTACCTTTGTATGTAAATAAACTTGTCAATCTTTCTGATATCACCTGCCATTTAATTTTTTTTAATGATTATTATAACCTGGTACTCACTCTTTATGACCCTGAATTCTTTATGATTTTTTTTTTACTTGACATCTCTGCATGTGTTCGGCTGCATTTTTTTTTAACTTGTGTTTTTATTTTAGTTTGGACATCTCGCTGTGCTTAATCAGGTCAGTAGACGTCATGGTTTTGTTTTAAAAATACCTAATTGCCAATATTATGTTTTGTAGCTTCAGAACATTAAACTAATTACAACGAAGACACTGGTGTCTGAAAAGTGGTCTAATTTTGAGTTTACTTTAACCAAGGTACACAAATAGCAAATGGTAGTGTCATGACATATGCAATTTATACATGGCTTATTAATAAATATATGGCTTATTTATACATATAAGTCTTAAAGAATTATTTAAACAAACAATGTTTAATCCAACAAGGGAAACAAAAGGGAAAAGGGAACAAAAAGTGGAGATGTTTTGAAGAATATTTGTATTACAAGGGAGGAGATCTTTGCAGCCTTGCACTGTATATTGGTAGATAAATGTTCAGGGTATGACAGAGTACATCCTGATACTTTTTGGGAGGATAAAGAGGAAATTGTGGAAGCCCTTGTGGAGATATTTGCTTCATTATTAGCCACTAGTGAAGTTGCAAAGACTGGAATGTAGCTAATACTGTTGTTCAAGGATATGCCAGTGAACTACAGGCTAGTCAGCCTGACTGGTGTGGGGAAGTTACTAGATGAACTTCTGAGGGGACTGGATCTACCAGCATTTGGATAGGCAAGAGTCTGATAAGGAAGAGTTGGTATGTGAAGTCATGCTTGATAAACTTCAAGAGTTTTGAAGTACAATAACTTTAAAAAAAAAAAAAGTACATAAGGGTAGACTGTTGGAATTTGTCTATTAGGTCCTCAACAAGGTCCTGCATGGTAGGCTGGTCTGGAAGGCAGGATCCCAGGGAATTCAGTGAGAACTCATTAGATAGATCAAAATTGGCTTAGAGGTAGGGAGCAGAGGATGGTGGTTAAAGGCTGTTTTTGGAATACAGGCCAATGACTAGTGGCGTAACCCTAACAACAACCTCTCACTAAATGTTGGCTAACCATTTAGTACAGGAGGAGGCAACCAGAGGTCCATAAGCCAGCCCTCATCAGGGATCAGGTGGAGAGAGCCAGCAAATTTAAATTCCTTGGTGTTATCATGTTAGAGGATCTGTCCTGTGTCCAGCATGTAACTGCCATTATAAAGAAGGCATGACAGAACCTATATTTTGAAGTTTGTGAAAATTCAGCTCGTCATCTAAAACTTTAACAAACTTCTATAGATGTGCAGTGATGAAACTGACTCATTGCATCATGGCCTGGGATGGAAAAGAACGGAAAAACTGACAAAAACTAGTGGATGTCCAGTTATTCACCTCCCCACTATTAAGCACACCTTTAAGGAGCCTTGTCACAGGAAAGCTGCATCCGCCACCCTGGCCATGCTCTCTTCATACTGCTGCCATCAGGGAGGAGGCACAGAAGCCTCGGGTCAACACTGCCAGGTCCAGGACCAGTTATTTGCCCACAACCATCAGGATCTTGAACCTGAAGGGATAAGTTCACTCACTTTCACTCAACTTCACTCTCCCCAAAACTACTGATTCCACAACCTATTTTTTTGCTTATTTGTTGATTATTACTATTAGTTTTTCTATTTTTGTATTTGTACAGTTTCTTTTGCACAATAATTGTCCATCTTTGTGTACAGTTTTTCATCAATTCTGTTGTTTCCTTGTATACTGTGAATTTGCACAAGTAAATGAGTCTGAGGGTAGTATATGTACTGAGATAATAAATTTACCGGTACTTTGAACTTTGTGCAACAGAGGTTGGTGTTAGGGGAAAAAAGTTTTTGTTACTTGTATAAATGATTTGCTTGCAAATGCACACGACTTGATCAGTAAATTTGTGGATAACATGAAATTAGTTGTCATTAATAGTCAAAAATGTTATCTTGACTATTGAGCATTTTTTGAGCGTTGAGAAACGCTATTTGAGCGTTTCTTTATCAGGTAGAGAAGTGGGCTGAGGAGTGAATAGGAAAGTGTTAGATGATACATTTTGGAAAGTCAAACCATCATAGGATTGATACTCTGGATGATAGGGCACTAGGAAGTGATATGGAAAAGAGGGACTTGGAAATACAAGTGCATAGTTTGTTGAAAGTGGTGTCATATGTAACCAGGGTGATGAGAAATGTGTTTAGCATGCTGGTTAGGGCATTGAGTATAGAGATGAGATATTATGTCGCAATTATGCATTTTATTTAAGGATACAGTGCAGAACAGGCCCTTTCGGCTCAGTGAGCCACACAACCCAGCAACCCACTTATTTAATCCTAGCCTGATCATGGGATAATTTACAATGGCCAGTTAGCTAGCTAAGCAGTACATTTTTGGACGGTGGGAAGATACCAGAGCACCTGGAGAAAACCCATGCGCTTCACGGGAACTGTGTACAAACTTCATACAGACGGTGCAGGAAAGAACACCGAACCCTGCTTTGAGCTGTAATACCGTTGTGCTAACCGCTACAATATTGTGGCACCCATTGTGCAAGTTGGTGGTGAGGCTGCACTTGGAGTATTGTGGACAGTTTTGATCACCCTGTTTTGAAACTGGAAAGAGTGCAGAAAAAATTTACGAGGATTTTGCCAGAACTAAAAGACCTGCGTTTGAACATGGGAGAATGAGGGGGAGCCTTATAGAGTGTTTAAAATTATGTGAGGCATAGATAAGTTGCACTCTTACACATTATCTATCTCTATGTACACTTGTGTAATCAAGATTATCTATTCAAATATGTACCTCATATACCTCCATTTATTAAACTGAATTGCAATTTAACATCTCATGGCATGCTGCACACGAAGGTTCTTTCATAGTGCACACCCATTTGAGATTCTTTTTCAAATAAGATTTACTGCCAATTGGTAGAAACAGTCACCGTTCTCTTGAGCTGTTGCATCTAACAGAAAAATCATGCCCAGAAATGATATCCATATAATCATTATAAACATAGGTATTTGTTAGTCCATTTTGGATTCAAAAATTGTTTTCCCAGCTGTACATAAAAATGTATGTTGTGTAAATGAAAAGGAATTGTTCAATATCATTTTATAACATCTTTATATGAGTAAATTGTTTCCTGTACTTCAAATATGCAAACACAAAACAATTGAAAAGCTGCATTACATGCACAGCTATGGGGCACAGATTATAACTGCTTGGAATTACTCTGAAGAAGTGTGATTAAATTTGTGATTGCTGCACATGTACGTGCAAACACAGAATCCTGATCTTGTTGACAGTTCATTATCAACAACCTCCTGATGCACCCTGGCACTGGGCTTTTCATGGAATGCAGTGATAAAGTGCAATATGGCAACTCCCTTGTGAACAGTTGAACAGTGGCTCCATTGATTTGAATTGAATAGAGAATAAAGCCAGTGAAAAACCAAATTCAGTTTTTTTTATTTTAATATATGTAATTATTTTAATTGCATTAACAACCTTTTTGTTTTTACCTTTTTAAAATTTTAAATATTTTCAAGTGTAGATATCTAGATTGTTTGCCCTAGAATGTTTTTGACTGGCCATCAATATATCACTTTCATGTGTAGTATTTATTTTGAAAGGGAACATGCTGCTGCATAGGACCTCACAAGTGAGGATAAAGCCTGCTACATGTAGTAACTTAGCCCTGAGAAATTGCCTCCATATAACATGGCCATTTCCTATTGATCTGTGCTGTGTACAAGTAACTCACTATTTGGTGAAAAAATTCAGGCCAGTTTGGTCATCTACTGTTTATAAAATTACAAAGCATGTGGAAACCATTCAGTCACTCAGCTGCTCTACCTTTCAGTGAAGTTTTGTCCTATCTTTTAACAAAACTACTGCTCTGCGTTAAACCCATATTCTTTTATTTCTTTAATATCCAAAGATCTTTGTCTCTGAGCTTTACTGCTGATTCAACATATTTTCAAACTCAGAATCTCCTCCCAAAATATTCAAATACTTCACTCTCTTTCAACTAGTGAATGTAGGAATTATGTCTGCCCAAAAGGGATCAATAGGTCAAAGGGAATTGGTTTAGAATTTAAGAAAGGGACACTTGAGGTAAAAGATCACTGGTGATCTCATTGAAAGGGACACTTGAGGTAAAAGATCACTGGTGATCTCATTGAATGACAGTGCAGAAGCTGGGGTCAAATGGTGTACTCTTACTCCCATGTTGCAAAACCAGCTCATAACTCCTCTCGGCTTACATACACAAAGCAGTGGTAAAGAATGAAACTTTGTTGTATTAATGAAAACACTGTGATTGTCTTCTACCAAACAAACCTGGCAGCTAGCCAGTTAAATTATGGCAAAGAGTTAGAACAGTATGATTGCTTCCTTTAATGGCTATTGGTTAAAACATAATTATTTCAAGAAAATTATTTGGATTAGTTCCACAAAAGTAAACAAATGTTCGGTGAATCTCATTGAAACCTACCAAATATTGTAAGGACTAGATGGTGTGGATACGGAGAGGATGTTTCCTATGGTGGGGGTATCCAGAACTAGAGGGCACAACCTCAAAATTGAGTGGTGACCTTTTAGAATGGAGGTAAGGAGGAATTATTTTTTAGCTTGAGAGTATGAATCTGTGGAATGCTCTGCCACTGGTCCAACAAATGAGGTGAACCCAAGCGCAGGACACTGGCAAGGAGGTTGCATTAGGATATAGACGCGGGCGTGAGCGTTGAACAGCAAACAGGAAAGAGTGCAGGAAAGCAGGAGACGGGCAGAACTGATCTTGACACGGAGCGTAGAAAGGGAAGTGGCAGACAAAATATTTCTTAGCACGGAGAGACTGAGTTTCACAGGTAAACCTCGGAACTGGAGTAGAACTTAGAAAACTTACCTTGATACGAAGAGACTGAGTTTCACAGGTAATTCTCGGTACTGAAGCAAAGCTTAGAACACACAGTCCTATGCAACCGGGAAACATTAATTACTACACAGGCAAAACTAACGATCTGGCAATGAGTGGTTGCAAAGCCAGGGTTCTTATGCTGCAGGTCTTGATGAAAACCAGGTGTGCTGCCATCAAAGAAAATTAGGAGAAAATGGGGAATTAACAGTTGAAACAGTGGCACAATCAAAGGGAATTAGGAGAAAATGGGGAATTAATGGTCAGGACCATGACAGCCACAGACTGTGGAGAAGGCCAAGTCCAATGAGTATATTTCAAGTGGAAATTGATTGTTTCCTTATCAAAGGATCAGGACCAAAGGGCATCAAGGGATATGGTGAGAAGGCAGGTGTATGGGGTTGAATGGCATCTGGGATCAGCCATGATGGAATGGCGGAACAGGCTCGATGGGCTAAATGCCCTAATTCTGTTCCTATGTCTTGTGGTCTATATTATTGGTGTGCCTGTGAAAGTTGCATAAGCAACACTGTGAATTACTAAACATACAGAATAGACATCAGGCAAGCATTGTGGAAAACATGAGACATACATTTAGCGCCTACAAAAAGATGTACAATTTTTTTCCGAACAGGTATTTAAATTCAAAAATTGAAAATGACTTACTGCAATAAGAGATATTTACAATATTGAGAGGTAATATTCATAACATGGACACAAGTCACATGTCATCTAGGTTATCAATGATATTCATTCACTACAATTTAAAACTAAGGAAACAAGAACATTAAAGGTGATTTTTGCCCACCATTTTCGGGATATGATTGCCACCAGCAGAGCTGGTGAAATTTGGTGTCCATCATGGGATCATTAAAAAGGTGGTAGGTAGCTGCTTGAATTGTTATAGTTTGAAACAATTAAGTGAGTTATTAGATATTGCAGAATACAATTCAGGGTCAATCCTGTTGGGTTGCATTCCCCAAGCACAAAATAATCATCCTTAAATTTTGACAGAAATCCTACCACTGCATGATCATTTTATTTATGAAAAGTTTTATCTCATATTTTTATATAGAATTGGCATTTTCTAAATAGCAACTAATGTCCATTTTGATTACTTAATCAATTAAACATTCATTGGACTTCCTGCTCTCAAAGGTATTTGTCAAATGGGATGTTATCACATATGGAAAGGAAGAATGACTAATATCAGAATGAAGAATGATGGTCAACAACAGCTAAGGAGTCCCAATAGGACTGGAGATGGAGGAGAACTGGATTCTAATATCAGGGATCTCCAGAGCTAAGAAGGTTCAAGACAGTAAGGAGTGAGATTACTGAAGTAGTTTGTACAACTTTCGACTCCTTCTGCTCCACCCAGAAAGTGCTTGGAAGGTTCAGTGGCTTTACAAGGTGGGTCCAACTAAATCAATGCATCTTTCCAGAAGGGATCAGAAGCAAACTCATCACCAACTTCTGGAGTTAATCTCTCCCTCTGCAATTGGACTCTTGACTTTCTGAACCAACAGACTGCAATACTTCTGCCACGATTTTTCTAAGCACTAGTGCTCCACAAGGTTGTGTCTTCAGCGTCTTATTCTATTCCCTTTACACTCATGAATGCCTGGCCCGATCCTTTTCCTACTCCATTTACGAGTTTGCAGATGGTATCACCGTCTCAGAATGCAGGAAGGAAATAGAAACTTTGGTGACATTGCATCATGACAAAAACCTTTCCCTCAATATCGATAAGGCAAAAGAGCTGGTCTTTGACTTCAGAAAGGTGGGGAGACCTGCATCTCTGCCCAAGTCAATATGATGCCTTCAACAGATGGTGTATTCAAATGAGAACTAATATTAATGAAACTCAACAGTACAGTTTATTATTGGTGCCTCATGCAGTATGAAGATATCTTCTGAGACTGAAGTAATGCTTGGGTTTGATTAGATCTTTGGAGAAATGGTAACAGTGATAATTGTCGGGTTTTTATGCAATTTGGAAAGCATCTAATGATTAGAGAATTAAATTGAATCTGAGCAAAATATGTATAATTTTGATTATTATTCTTGCTGGGATTGATGTTGGCAATTGGGAACATGTGTGTCATTATCTCCAGATGTGAATTTTGTAAACTGGTGTCTGTTGGCATAGCAGCATTGGACACAAAATCATGAAAGGGATATTCTGCACAGGCCTGTCATAATTTTAATGGTGTAATTCACCCAAAATGGCTCCTACAGGAAAAATGTAGATTTGTAAGCATGCTACATAAAACACAGCTCCAGTTCCTATAATATTTTTACCTGGTTCTAAAAGTGTACGAGAAGGTGAAATTTCCCACAGAAACGAGGATACCCCCAAATTATTTTCAAGACATTTGTTCCTATTAGTAGAGTCCTAAGGAATGTTTGAGTTTTTGCTTCTGGTGGTTTCTTTCCATGTTACTGTTCTTTTTATTATTACTTTTAACAATGAACCTGACGACTATGTGTGCAGGAAGTGTGTCCAACTGCAGCTTCTGGCAGACGGCATTGAGCATCTGGAGCTGCAAATGGATTTATACTGGAGCATCCACGATGCTGAGAAAGTCGTGAATAGCACGTTCAGTGAGTTGGCCACACCGCAGGTAAAGGCTACACAGACAGAAAGGGAAGGGGTGGCCACTAGACAGCGTAGCAGTAGGCAGGTAGTGCAGGAGTTGTGGTGAACTACGTATACCTGTCTGGAATGCTCCTGTGGCTCCTCCCACAGACCCCTGCTGACTGCTCCTGTGGCTCCTCCCACAGACCCCTGTATAAAGGCGACTGAGGCCTGTTGCCCAGCCTCATTCCCCAGGATGTAGTGTTGTTCATTCTTCCAGTCAATAAAAGCCGATACCTCGCTTCCTACGTCTCAGCGTGAGTTATTGATGGTGCATCAGGAGTCCCCTGGGGTCATCTCTCTCCTAAACAGATATACTGTTTTGGATACTGTTGGGGGAGATGTCTCATCAGGGGAAGGCAGCAGCAGCCGAGTTCATTGCACCATGGGTGGCTCTGTGGCACAGGAGGGAAGGAAAAGGAGTGGGAGAGCTATAGTGATAGGGGATTCGATTGTAAGGGGAATAGATAGGCGTTTCTGCGGCTGCAAATGAGACTCCAGGATGGTATGTTGCCTCCCTGGTGCAAGGGTCAAGGATGTCTCTGAGCGGATGCAGGACATTCTGGAGTGGGAGGGTGAACAGCCAGTAGTCGTGGTGCACATAGGTACCAACGATATAGGTAAAAAACGGGATGAGGTCCTACAAGGTGAACTTAGGGAGTTAGGAGATAAACTAAAAAGTAGGACCACAAAGGTAATAATCTCTGGATTACTACCAGTGCCACGTGCTAGTCAGTGTAGAAATAGGAGGATATTTCAGATGAATATGTGGCTTGAAAAATGGTGCAAGGGGGAGGGATTCAAATTTCTGGGGCATTGGAACCAGTTCTGGGGGAGATGGGACTGGTATAAACAGGACGGTCTGCACCTGGGCTGGACTGGAACCAATGTCCTAGGGGGAGCGTTTGCTACTGCTGTTCAGGAGGCTTTAAACTAATGTGGCAGGGGGATGGGAACAAGTGCAGAGAGACAGAGGGGTGTAAAATGAGGGTAGAAGCAAAAAGTAGTAAGGTGAAAAGTAAAAGTGGCAGGCAGGCAAATCCAGGGCAAAAAGCAAAAAGAGCCACTTTTCAACATAATTGTATAAGGGCTAAGAGTGTTGTAAAAACAAGCCTGAAGGCTTTGTGTGTCAATGCGAGGAGCATTCGTAACAAGGTGGATGAATTGAATGTGCAGATAGTTATTAGTGAATATGATATAGTTGGGATCACAGAGACATGGTTCCAGGGTGACCAAGGATGGGAGCTCAACATCCAGGGATATTCAATATTCAGGAGGGACAGACAGGAAAGAAAAGGAGGTGGGGTAGCATTGCTGGTTAGAGAGGAGATTAACGCAACAGAAAGGAAGGACATTAGCCTGGAGGATGTGGAATCGATATGGGTAGAGCTGCATAACACTAAGGGGCAGAAAACACTGGTGGGAGTTGTGTACAGGCCACCTAACAGTAGTAGTGAGGTTGGGGATGGCATTAAACAGGAAATTAGAAATGCGTGCAATAAAGGAACAGTAGTTATAATGGGTGACTTCAATCTACATAAAGATTGGGTGAACCAAATTGGTAAGAGTGCTGAGGAAGAGGATTTCTTGGAATGTATGTGGGGTGGTTTTCTGAACCAACATGTCGAGGAACCAACTAGAGAGCAGGCCATTCTAGATTGGGTATTGAGCAATGAGGAAGGGTTAGTTAGCAATCTTGTCGTGCGAGGCCCCTTGGGTAAGAGTGACCATAATATGGTGGAATTCTTCTTTAAGATGGAGAGTGACATAGTTAATTCAGAAACAAAAGTTCTGAACTTAAAGAAGGGTAACTTTGAAGGTATGAGACGTGAATTAGCTAAGATAGACTGGCAAGTGATACTTAAAGGGTTGACGGTGGATTTGCAATGGCAAGCATTTAAAGATCGCATGGATGAACTACAACAATTGTTCATCCCAGTTTGGCAAAAGAATAAACCAGGGAAGGTAGTGCACCCATGGCTGACAAGGGAAATTAGGGATAGTATCAAGTCCAAAGAAGAAACATATAAATTAGCAAAAAAAGCGGCACACCTGAGGACTGGGAGAAATTCAGAGACCAGCAGAGGAGGACAAAGAGCTTAATTAGGAAAGGGAAAAAAGATTGAGAGAAAGCTGGCAGGGAACATAAAAACTGACTAAAAGCTTTTACAGATATGTGAAAAGAAGAAGATTGGTCAAGACAAATGTAGGTCCTTTACAGTCAGAAACAAGTGAATTGATCATAGGGAACAAAGACATGGCAGACCAATTGAATGACTACTTTGGTTCTGTCTTCACTAAGGAGGACATAAATAATCTTCTGGAGATAGTAAGGGACCGAGGGTATAGTGAGATGGAGGAACTGAGGGAAATACATGTTCGTAGGGAAGTGGTGTTAGGTAAATTGAAGGGATTAAAGGCAGATAAATCCCCAGGGCCAGATGGTCTGCATCCCAGAGTGCTTAAGGAAGTAGCCCAAGAAATAGTGGATGCATTAGTGATAATTTTTCAAAACTCCTTAGATTCTGGATTGGTTCCTGAGGATTGGAGGGTGGCTAATGTAACCCCACTTTTCAAAAAAGGAGGGAGATAGAAACCGGGGAATTATAGATGGGTTAGTCTGACATCGGTGGTGGGGAAAATGCTAGAGTCGGTTATCAAAGATGTGATAACAGCACATTTGGAAAGAGGTGAAATCATCTGACAAAGTCAGCATGGATTTGTGAAAGGAAAATCATGTCTGACGAATCTTATAGAATTTTTTGAAGATGTAACTAGTAGAGTGGATAGGGTATATTTAGATTTTCAAAAGGCTTTTGACAAGGTCCCACATAGGAGATTAGTGTGCAAACTTAAAGCACACGGTATTGATGTGGATAGAGAATTGGTTGGCAGACAGGAAGTAAAGAGTGGGAGTAAACGGGACCTTTTCAGAATGGCAGGCAGTGACTAATGGAGTACCGCAAGGCTCAGTGCTGGGACCCCAGTTGTTTACAATATATATTAATGATTTAGACAAGTGAATTAAATGTAGCATCTCCAAGTTTGCGGATGACACAAAGCTGGGCGGCGGTGTTAGCTGTGAGCAGGATGCTAAGAGGATGCAGGGTGACTTGGATAGATTAGGTGAGTGGGCAAATTCATGGCAGATGCAATTTAATGTGGATAAATGTGAGGTTATCCACTTTGGTTGCAAGAACAGGAAAACAGATTATTATCAGAACGGTGGCCGATTAGGAAAAGGGGAGGTGCAACGAGACCTGGGTGTCATTGTACACCAGTCATTGAAGATGGGCATGCAGATACAGCAGGCGGTGAAAAAGGCAAATGGTATGTTGGCATTCATAGCAAAAGGATTTGAGTACAGGAGCAGGGAGGTTCTACTGCAGTTGTACAAGGCCTTGGTGAGACTGCACCTAGAATATTGTGTGCAGTTTTGGTGCCCTAATCTGAGGAAAGACACTCTTGCCATAGAGGGAGTACAGAGAAGGTTCACCAGATTGATTCCTGGGATGGCAGGACTTTCATATGAAGAAAGACTGGATCAACTAGGCTTATACTCACTGGAATTTAGAAGATTGAGGGGGGATCTTATTGAAACGTATAAAATTCTAAAGGGATTGGACAGGCTAGATGCAGGAAGATTGTTTCCGATGTTGGGCAAGTTCAGAACGAGGGGTCACAGTTTAAGGATAAAGGGGAAGCCTTTTAGGACCGAGATGAGGAAAAACTTCTTCACACAGAGAGTGGTGAATCTGTGGAATTCTCTGCCACAGGAAACAGTTGAGGCCGGTTCATTGGCTATATTTAAGAGGAAGTTAGATATGGCCCTTGTGGCTAAAGGGATCAGGGGGTATGGAGAGAAAGCAGGTACAGGGTTCTGAGTTGGACGATCAGCCATGATCATACTGAATGGTGGTGCAGGCTCGAAGGGCTGAATGGCCTACTCCTGCACCTATTTTCTATGTTTCTGTGAACTGGTGAAGTAGAACTGAATATGTAATTTTCACTTGATTCATTTGAACACAGATTGTAACTGTTTACTGGAATACTAGGTGCCCTTTCCTACTTGTACTACTTATTGTGATCTACTATATCATATTGGACTTGGCTGTGAAGGAATGACCCAAAAGTTATGAATGACTCAGTTCTGTGCAAGTATTTTATACTTGAATGGAGGAAAGAGTCAAAGATTAGATCAAATGAAAGGGTGATGTGGCTGAATACTAATGGTCCGGAGAATTTGTACTACTGTGAACACTCTGCCCTACCCAGGACTATCAAGTATGGTTTCATCTCTTGGAAGCCAAGCATCCTGTCTGATCCAAGAGTGCAAGGATCTATGGTGTCATCGTACCAATCCTCTACTTAAACAAAAAGTACTACACAAGATGTAATAAATTATCTCGGAAAGGACAAGAGAATCAAGACAAATAGTTTGGTCCTTCTGAGTTACACATTAAGGTAGGAATATCATTACCAATGCTGCTGCAATGCAGTGTAAGGACCTTGCCTAACTCAATTAAATATTTCTACGGGCAACCTTACTCTAAGCAGACCTGCACTTGATTGCTAATATCTTGCATTGGTTAATTATTATGTTATGTACTCTACCTTATCCTTTAGCTTCTTTCCATTTTAAAGTCTATGTTCAAACTAAGGCTATTCTAGAGTAGTACCTTGTGACTCAAATTTGATTCAATTGACTCAAGCTTAGCTGGGATACTGTTTTCCAAGTTGCTATGACAACATCAGCCACTTTGTGTGCTAAAAAATCTGGGACTCACAGCCTGAAAGTAAAAATCTCTGGAGGGATCTATTTGTCTGTGGTGTCCTGGAGGTGTACAGCTCTCCTGCTGAGCATTGATCATGGCCAAGAAGCTGAGGCTATTAGTGTTGACATGATTGTGCTTCCGACTGCCAAATGAAATACAGTCTCAATCTATAAATAATTGCAGGCACAATTCATGGCTAAAATCTTTCCTAATTGGATGATCTTGGGCAGGCAATGGAGTATGGTTATTAAGTAATGTGTGCTTCGTATTTTCTAAAGAATAAAAATATGATGTTCATAGTTTTGCCCAAATATGCACATTCCTAACCTTTTCCTGGTGTTTAATTTGTAGCACGGCCACTTAATGTTTTGTTTGCACGATATTGGCGAAGTGATTTTAATGAGTGGTGATTGAAGATTGGAAAAGGAAGCAACTGGTGTACCATCTGCCACTGCTGCCCCCTCCATGTCTTTCCGAAGTTGTGAGGCCTAAAAGTATATACCATGCCTATAAAAAGTATTCACACCCTTTAGAAGTTTTCATATTTTATTGTTTTACAACATTGAATCACAGTGGATTTTATTTGGCTTTTTTGATACTGATCAATAGAATAAGACTCTTTGGTGTTACAGTGAAAACAGATCTCTACAAAGTGTTCTAACCAATTACAAATATAAAACACAAAATGATTGATTGCATAAGTATTCACCACCACCCCTTTTAATATGACACACTAAATGATCACTCATGCAGCCAATTGGTTTTAGAAGTCACATAATTTTAGAAGTTAAATGGAGATCTGTTTTTTTTTTAGACCTGCCTGCAGTCAAGGTGTTTCAATTGTTGTTTTTTACATAGTTTAGTCTAGTTTTTGTACTGTGTCATGTAACACCATTGTCCTGAAAAACGTTGTCTCATTTTTACTATGTACTGTACCAGCAGTTATGGTCGAAATGACAATAAAAGTGACTTGACTTGATGTTAAAATCACACTTGTATCTGAAGGTCCAATTGCTGGTGTGTCAGTATACTAACAAAAACTACCAAAGAATACTCTAAGAAACTCCACGTAAAGGTTATTGAAAAGCACAAGTCAGGAGATGGAGACAAGAAAATTTTGAAGTCACTAAATATCCGTTCAATACAGTAAAGTTAATAATCAAGGAATGGAAAGAATATAACACACTGCCTGGTGCAAGCTGTCCTCAAAAAATGAGTAACTGTGTAAGAAGGGGACTCATGAGGGAGGCCACCAAAAGACCTGTGACAACACTGAAGCTACCAGCTTCAGTGGTTGAGATGGGAGAGACTACGCATACAGAAATTGTTGCCCGGGTGCCTCACCAGTCACAGCTTTATGGGAGAGTGGCAAAGAGAAAGCCACTGTTGGGGGGGGGGGGGAGGGGTATGGAAAAACTCTCATGAAATCTCAGCTGGAGCAGAAGGCGTGTGGGAGACTGATGTCAGCTGAAAGAAGTTTCTGTGGTCTGATGAAATCAAAATTGAGTTTTTTGACCATCAGACTAAACACTGCTTGGTGTACCTCAAACACGGCACATCATCAAGAACACACCATTCCTACAGTGCAGCATGGTAGCGGCTGCGTCATGCTGTGGGAATGCTTCACTGCAGCAGGCCCTGGAAAGCTTGTGAAGATAAAAGGAATGCAGCAATGAATGCAGCAAAAGGAATGAGGGTAAAAGGAATGCAGCAAAATACAGGGAAATCCTGGAGGAAAACCTGATGCAGTCTGCAAAAGAACTGCAACTTGGGAGAAGATTTCTTTTGTAGCAAGACAATGACCCCAAGCATAAAGCCAGAACTACACAGGAATGGCTTAAAAACAAGTTAATGTGTTGGACTGGCCAAATTAGAGTCCAGACCTCAATCTAATTGAGAATTTGTGACTGGATTTGAAAAGGGCTGTTCACTCATGATTTCCATGGAATTTGACCGTTTTGTAAGGAAGAATGGAGTGCCCAGATGTGCGATGCTGATAGAGACCTAGCCACACAGACTCAAGGCTGTAATTGCCACTAAAGGTATATCAACTAAATACTGATTTGAAGGGGGTGAAAACTTGTGCAATCAATTATTTTGTGTTTAATATTTTTAATTCGGATCACTCTGTAGGCATCTGCTTTCACTTTGACACGAAAGAATCTTTTTCTGTTGATCAGTGTCAAAAATCCAAATTAAATCCACTATGATTCAATGTTGTAAAATAATAAAACATGAAAACTACTTTTCTTCACAGGTAACCTACCTCACCTCGACATGTTATCACCAAAGCCCTGTTGAGCCAAAGCTCTCCTACTTTGTCTACCTCTACTCCATTGCCCACTCCTCCGACACCTGCTCTATAAAGCTGTCTTCTTTTTAAACTCTTCCCGCCGGTCTAACTCACTGACATCCATATGCCTGCGCAGGAGGAATGTTTTTAGCCAGAGAGTAGTAAATCTGTGGAATGCTCTGTCACAGACAGTTGTGGAGGCCAACTCCGTGGATATATTTAAAGTGAAAGTTGATATTTTCCTGATTGGTTATGGCATCAAAAGTTATTGCGAGAAGGCAGATGGGCAGGTGTATGGGGTTGAGTGGGATCTGGGTCAGCTATGATTGAGTGGTGGAGCAGACTCAATGGGCTGAATGGCCTAATTCTGCTTCTGTCTTGTGGTCTTATGGTCTAAGGTTGAAAGCTAAGTCTTGGTAACAGCAGCAAGATGAATACTAACTTTTAAATTGGTTCTCTGCATTGTTTTGGTGGTCTTTTTATGCCTGATATTAGGTAAGCAATGAGGTAGTTGGCAGTGGGAAAGCATCAGGGGCCAGTGGGCAAACTACCTCAGGTTTCTTTCTGCTTCATTCCCAGTGTGTGGCAGAAAGGGAATAAAATATCCTGTTAAAACACTGAAGCAATTAGATCTTCAGAGTGCATCTCAGTGCTTTTATTACCTTAAGGTCATTAAATGTCCAAAGGATACTGCAGTGCTTAAGCTCATTATGATTATGGAATCATGCTCTCTCAAGAATAGGCACGTAACGGTACTCAGAAGAAACACTGAGATTCGTAAGAATATAAAAAGGTACTCTGGGCATTGGGCATTCTGGATCTATAAGCTAGCTTAGTGCACTGAGCATTAATCGGGTGCTGAATGATGTAGCTGTCAGCTTTGGCACTCCCAATCTGTAACCGCATGGTATGTCTTTTATTCCATCATTGGAATGAATAGGGATGAACTCCAGTGCAATGAGGAATGTAGAGAACAGACTACATGCAGAACCAGGTTTTCCTAAACATACTGTACCTACTTGGTGCACCTGCACATAAGGGTGATATGCATCGAAAATGCCAAAAGCAATCTGCAAGCACAGAAAGGACAGTGTGATTAGGTCAAAGTTCTCATGTTATGAATGGTAAACAATTTAAAAACTTAGCAAAAGGTGGAGGTTCAATGAGGTCCAAAGAAGCATTTTTGACCATTTTAATCCAGAAGTGCTAATCCACCTTGGCCTCCTCCCAAAGCCCTCACAGCACAGAAGCCAAATGAATCTAGTTGGGTGGGCACTATTGGGCCGGAGAGCTTGCATCTTTTCTGTATTGCTCTGTGATTCTATGAGCTCATCAGATATTGCAGAGTACAGAGAAGATTTAAGCAGGTGTGTACATGTGCTCTTTCAAAGACAAATTCTTTTGTAGAAGATGTCAAAAACCTGTAAGTAGATCAGAATCAGGTTTATTATCACTGACTTGTATGATGTGAAATGTGTTGCTTTATGGCAGCAGTATAGTGAAAAGATATAAACTTGCTATCAGTTACAAAATAACACAAATAAAACAGTGAGGCAGTGTTCATGGATTCAAGGATAATTTAGAAATCTGATGGCAGAGGAGAAGAAGCTGTTCCTAAATCATTGAGTTGGGTCTTCAGGCTCTTGTACCTCCTTGATGGTAGTTACAAGACAGATGTGTTCTGATTGGTGAGGCACTGCCTGTTGAAGATGTCCTTAATAGCAATATGAGTTGTGCCCATGATGGACCTGGCTGAGTCTACAACTCTGTGTAGTCTCTTTCAATCCTGTGCTTTGGTAGTTCCATACCGGGCTGTGATGCAACCAGTCAGAATCCTCTCCACCCTGTTGTTAGTACATCTTATATATAAAAAAAATTAAGTCTTTGGTGACATAGCACATCTCCTAAACTCCTATAAGGGGTAGAGCCACTAAATAAGTGTAAGGATGAAAATTTTAATAAATGGTTTTAACATATGACGGTGAGAGTCATAATTGATGTCAGTGAATAAATGATCACAACTAGCATTTGGCAGCAGAAATACTGAATGGGTGAAATATTTTGGTGACCATTGAACTGTCTGGTTTGTACATATTTGATATAAAGTGTTTACATTGATTCAACTATTATTTCTATTTAGTACTTTACAAACCAGATTCAGTCTTTTGCTTAATAATGTGGAAAAATAGAAAATGTTTAAGAAAATGATTCTAATTATTTTACTGTAAAAAGGACCTAAATTAGATCAGATTGTAAAACACTACATAAAATGAAGGTAATTTAATGAACAATTCAACATTTGAGAATGCCATATATTTGATTTTTGCTTTAAATTAGATAAAGTTTAATTGATCCCAGTCTCTGCATTTAAACTGTTGGCATGTTTCAGTCTTTTTGTTTTGTTCTGTTTGTTTTTCTTGAAGCATGCATATAAACATGAATAGATCACAATTTTATTCAGTAGGATTACCCATCTCCGAAAAGTTTTGAATGATTTACTGCCATTTCAATATAATGACTTTAATATGAATCCATCACACATCTACCTCACACTGGACACTAGACCAACACACATTATATATCCTCAGAATTATTGCTAATTTATTGAGAATGCAAGGACTCTACCATTAACTTTAAACTGCATCATTGCTGGACTTTGTACATCAAAATGATCGCAGAATATTGAATTAGAATCCTGGAGTTAAGTTATGGAACATTGAAACTGGCCCTTTGATCCAACTTGTCCATGCTGGCAAGTTGCCCATCTGAGTTCATCCCATTTGATTGCACCAGGATATGTGTGTGACTCTCACTTCAGTTCATGGCTTAATATAAGGGGTGATAGCCCCTGGCCCAGCCAAACTTAAGAAATCTCATTTGGGTGGATGTTGCATGATGTGTCCCCTGTTACAAATCAGTACCCCAAAATAACAAACCGAATACAATATGCAATTAAATGATTAAGCTTCATAATTCTTACTTTAACTATATGGTTAGTAAAGAAAATGGGGGGGGGGGGGAGAGAAAGGGCCCAATCTTATGAAACAGTCTATTGCACAATGTTGGATCTCACTGATAAGCCGATCATCCACCATTGACCTCTTCTGTAACTGCCCTTCAGACCCTTGCTCCAATTCCACCCCGTCCGGCAGTCTACCAACTCTCTCCATTTGAGTCTTCTCTCCTCATCTCTCCCCAGCAAAAGACCATGAAAATCTCTCTTCCAGACTCACAAGAAAGAAAAACAGCATTCCTAACCCCGTTATCTCTAGTCATAACCCAAACATTGCTGCTACAGAGAAACCATTATATTATCAGTGAAATCTTACAGCATGTTACACAACAGTGAAACCCTACAGCATGTTACATGTGCATCCAAGATCTTTCCGTGAATCTATCCAAATGTCTTTTAAACATGGAAATTGTATCCCCCTCTTCTGCTTCCTATGGCAGTTTGTTTCTTATCAGTACTATCCTTTGCATGGAGATGTTGCTCCTCAGATTCCCTTCAAACCTCTCCTCTCTTACATTTAATTTCTGTGCTTCAGTTTTGGGTGCCCCTTACCTAGGGGGAAAACTGTGTGACTATTGATCTTGTTTATACCCCTCATGATTTTATATCTTTTCATAACATCAGTCTCTACAATGTCTTCCTTGGAGCTCCTATACTCCAGGGAAAACAGCCTAAGCCTTTCCCGCCTCTCCATGTAACTCAAATCCTCCAGTCCTGGCAAACATCTTCGTGAATCTTTTCTGCACTCTCAATAATTTAATCACATCCTTTCTACAATATGGCAACCAGAACTGCACACAATTCTCCAAGTGTATCATCCAGTACCTTGTATAGCATAACATAATGTTTCAACTCTTTTACTTAGTGCCTCTGACTAAAAGAAACCATTGCTAAACTCACCAAATTACATCACTTTGCATTTGTCTGGGTGAAGTTCCATCTACTACTCCTTTGGCCCACTTTTCCCAGTTGATGTGGATTCTGTTATAATCGTAGATACCTTTCCATTTTTGATTTTGTAGGTAAACTTAGTAAATTCTCATCCAAATTGTTAATATTGACGACAAGGAACAGTGGACCCAGCACGGATCTCAGTGGCATATCACTGGTTACATGCCTTCCAAATTGACAAACACCCCTCCACTACTACCCTCTGACTCCTCACACCAGCCATTTGTGTACGTATCCAGTTTACTAGCTCATTCTAGATCTCATGTAATCCTATTGGGACTGTTTATTCTTATAAAACAGTGTATTTTTTCATCTCTCTTTTCATGGATAGTATTGGTAATGGGAAAAATGAAAACATTCTGGCAGTCTATATGTTAATCAGGAATATTCTTGCTGTCATTTGTAACTAGCATTAAGTTGGAAAAGTTAACTATATAATTTTTTTGTCATGGGGAGAAAACACATGGTTGTAATGTTACTACAATTGACACTGAAATTGAAAATTAACCCTTTATTTATCCATTGGTAAATTACATTTATATTAGCTACCAAATATTTGTATTTTTAATGGATGTAGAAAAAGACTTGAATAGCATATTCTTACCAGCTTTGCTGAAGAGTCAATATTAAGAATCAAATGCTAATAATTCATGTTGAAATCTTGGAAGTTTTATTGTTGAAAGATGTGATCAGCTAGAAGATTTTGTTAATGGGTGAATACTTTTAATTGTCAAGTAAACTGCATTCCGACAATAAAAATACTTGAAATAGTATTTTAATGTTGGAGGAATTGGTAATATACCAATGACTACAACAACGACTTAAACCTGTAACATGTGACAAACATAAAAGGAAAAGCTGTAATGAAGCAATGATCAAGTTTCTTCACAATAAAAATGAAAAGGCTACCAACAAATATCTATTTTAAAAAGTCAATAATAAAATCAACAACAAGCAGAATAACCATTAAACAAAAAGCTAGTTTGTACCCTTTTGACTTGAAGCTAAACAATGTAAACACGTAGTAATTCATGACTCATTATGATTGTGGAACTACAGTGTAAATACAACTGGAAATTTCTTCTCTAATTTTATTCAAACCAAGGAATCTTGGTTAAAAAGAGTTACTTTAAATGCATCTTGTAACTCTTTTCTCTGCTTATGTATAGCAATGGTGCATTATTCAGAAGGCATCTTGGAAGATTTATTTCAAACATGTCTTGTATTTGCTTGCTTTGCACAATTTTTCATGTTTTCCAAATTGTAACTATGTCCAGTTTGTTTCCTCCAGAGCAGTGAATTGTATTTACTGAGCAGTAAGTGCTGTTAGCACACTGGTTCATGAACTAGCACACATTTATTTTAGAAAAATGTGTTTTCTAGTAGATAGGCAATGCCATCTGGGTGCCCTGCAGGAAGATACTAAAATTAAAGCCCAAGTCCTGATCTGAAATCCCAACCTCAGCTTTGGTCACTTTGCTGTGAAGACCTTTCCAATACTGTGTCTTTTCCACTGTCCTCCTTCGATATGACTTTGAGCATTTATATCCCCTGCTCTACAATTAACCATAAAGCCATCCACTATTTCATAAACTCTATTCTGTCATGTGTGTAGGCTCTTAAGTGTTGTTTGAAAAGGCTGTTAGCAACATCCTTCACTGAAGGCAATAAGTTCTTCAACAAACCAGCAGTGGTGCAATAATGTGTTAGTCACAAATTGTGGTGTATAGTACATACAATAGTGTATGTCCAGTTTACTTCACTTTATGTGCTTTGCATAGCTTCCCCATGATGAAAGAATTAAACTCGTGTAAGTCACCAACTATTTATACAAATAAATTTATACAATTGTTTGCATACTTGCAGTATATGTGGGCACATGGTAACTAAAATTATGCATTCATTCAAATGTAATGGTCGTAAGTTCTCAGCTGCAAAGGTGCCTTTATTATCCCTAAAGTGTTCACTTCAGGTGCGGTCAATCCTTTGGATCATCTCCTTCTGGTGGTTTGTCATCTATTCCATTTTGTGATTCAGGAACCATGTGTACCTGATGATGATTGTATCATAGAACCAATTCAAATTGATCTATATGACCATTTGACCTCTTCCACATTTTCATCATGCAGTTTCCAGCTCTCAGGTCATTCCTCAATCTGCCCATGACATTTTCCGAGGACCTTGACAATCCTTCATAGAAGGGTAGTGTAACACTCTCACAATACCTCCTTTTGAGTTCATTTCTTTTGTCCTTATGACTTGTGCCTCCCTTTTGGGCTTTTTTCCTCCAGTCGCCCTTGAAAATAAAGCTGCACCATGATTAGATATGACGACAAATGACAGCTTATCAGTATTTCAGCTGGATCACAATGGTGAACTGATGTGATCCTGTACGTAAATAGCAACCCTGCCAATGGGTCACAGACTGCTTGGTGTTCACCAGCTGCTACTTCATTGTCTCCATCACCATATTTCTTTTTCCTAATAAGCGCTGAATAATATGATGTTCCGCTATGCAGGGCTCCCATGAGTGCATGAACCCAAAATAATAGTCAATGCTGTTTTCTCAAATTATTTTGTCTAACTGGGGATGGAGGTGTGAGATGTGTGTGCAACCACTGATCCCATTATGAGTCCATTACTGTACCCACCCATTGCTGAGGGCATTGTGGTAATCACGATACCTTCTGCATGTTGAACAACAACCTTGCACTCAACATAAGTAAGACCAAGGAACTGATTGTGGACTTCAGAAAGGGGGAGTCGAGGGAGTGTACACCTCTCCTGATTGAGAGATCAGCAGTGGAAAGGGTGAGCAGTTTCAAGTTCCTGGGTTTCAACCTCTATCGTAGACCTAATATATTGATATAATTAAAAATAAGACATGATAGTGGCTATATTTCCCTAGGAGTTTGAAGGAACTTGGTATGTCAGCCAAGACTCCTGAAAATTTCTACAGGTGTACCGTGGAGAGCATTCTAACTGGTTGCATCACTATCTGGTATGGAGGGGCCACTGCACAGGATTGGAAAAAGCTGCAAACTCAACCAGCTCTATCTTGAGCACCAGCATCGAGGACACCTTCAAAAGGCAGCATGTGTCATTAAAGACCACCATCACCCAGGAGATTGCTGGCATCAAGGAATTGTTGGTAATGAATTGCATCATGATGGTAATTGATAGGTTGCTACCACTGGGGCACCAAGGTGGCATAATGGTTAGTGCGACACTATTATAACTTGGGGCATTGCAGTTCGGAGTTCAATTCTGATTCTAGCTGTGAGGAGTCTGTATGTCTTCCTCGTGGAATGTGTGGGTTTTCTGTGGGTCCTCTGGTTTCCTCCCAGTTTAAAAAGATGTACTGGTTAGCAGGTTGTCCCATGATTAGACTAGTGTTAAATAGGTAGGTTGCTGGGCAGTGCAGCTCGGAGGACTAATTTCATGTTGTATCTCTAAATTTAAAAAAAAAGGAGCTGGTACAGGATCCTGAAGGCACACACTCAATGATTCGGAACAGCTTCAGCCCCTTCACCATAGATTTCTGAATGGACAATTGAACACATGAATGCTACCTTACCTTTTTCTTCCCCTCTTTTTGTGCTAATTTAGTTTAATTTTTTTATGTATACTTATTGTAATTTATAGTTTTATTGTACATTGCAATGTACTGCTGCTGCAAAATAACAAATTTCATGACATACAGTAGTGCGAGAAAGTTTGTGAACCCTGTAGCATTAAGCAATTTGGACCAGGTGTTCGGCAATAAGGTTAATACAGAAGGCTGTCTCCAGGCCAGTGTGGATGAGTTGAGCCATATGGTCTGTTTCCATCTTGTACCATTCTCTGATTCTACAGTCCTTTGAAAATGCTAACACAATTACTGAGTCTGATCATCACCAACTCTTTCTTCTGTTGTAACTTGTGCAGTTCTTCATTCACCTGCAGCTTGAGTGTGCTTTCAGCTAAAGTAAATGGCTTTCTTCTGGCCAAAGGGCCTTGAACCTAACAGCACTGCTGGATGAATTGGTTAATGAAGTGTACCAAATGCTTGCACAGGCCCATAGATATCACCATCCGATCAACAAGCCTTTTCTGTCAATTCACTTATGGCTTCTCTCCAAGTGTTGGTACTGGGCAGTGCATGACATTTCCCTAACAATCTGCAGAGAATACCTGCAGAATGGTATTGCAGCTGTTTGGTGGAAATGCACAAGTGTGTCACAACAAGTGAGTTTCATTTTTGCTTGTCACTTTCTTTGGTGGGCGACCATTTATGATGACCTGAAGTGCATGATCAAAGATGCAGCAGGAATGGTCAATGGATGCAGATATCTCACTCGTTCTTGGTGCTGTTCCATGATCTTGTTGTACCTTTGTCTGTGGGAGTGCTCCGCTGTGACTGCTTTACACCACAGGACTTGTCTTCCCTGTTTGCTCTGGGCATGATCTTGTAGCACCTGATATATGATCATTTGCAAATTGAACCTCTTTCCTGGTGTCATCAGCCTGACCATGTGTTTAACAGCCCTTTCCTCTGGTCACTGGTTGCATGTGCCAGATTTGGAGCCTTAAATCTCTGACAGCAACAGATTAGAATGTTCTTTCAAACTCTAACTTCATCCAAGTGCGAATTGTTTTTCGGATGTTAGACCAATGAAGGGATGTATGATTAGTGCTGGAAAATGGTGCTGAAATGAATTATCTGCCACAATTGTACAGAAAGGCAGAGTAAGTGTGAGGAGATAAGTGATATTTTCCTCCTTTTAGTTTTTCTACTGTATTTTTGTGTACTTGTGAAAATCTCTTTGGTATTTCATGAGCAAGTAAATTCTTCAATGTCTCATGTCTCCTGCTGTATCTACAGCAATGATTCATCTTCATCTTCTTAGTTCTTCTTTATCCAATGTATTACCTCCTGAAAACTTCGTGATAATGTCTCTTCAGAACACATACGTACTCCATATACAAAGTAAATGTTTGAGACTGTTTATATCACGGAAGCTCTCCAATATCTCTGCTATTTTAAACATCTGCATCTTCACTGATACTTTTAGAGAAACCCATCCTCTACTTCTTTTGCACTGGGTTACCATTACTGCAATTTCTTCAATCAGCAACATTTCAAACTCAATGTTGCTTGTCATTGAGCCTGGGATGTTACTGGTTCACTAACCTTTTCATATTTTTGCCTGCAAAGGTAAATAATGCCATGAAAGCCATCAGCAAAAGCAAGATTTATTGAAAGTAGTAAACTTTGAATGAATGGCACTGGTACAACGATGTTTCAAAGTTATACCACCTGATATGCTCAGTTTTTAACAACTGTCACTCTGTACATGACACCTCAGTTTTTAGGGTTGTTTACTCAACAAACAACTTTTGCTCTTTCTTTACAGCTCTTGGAAAAGTCTCACACCAATTTAATGCAGCTCACATTTCAGATATATTTTTGGTATTAAGTTTCTTTGTGAATAAAATGTGGTTTAGTTATATAATTCTTGGCATAAATTAATGAATGGCAATTTTTTCACTGTCTCTCTGCTTTGGTCAGAATTAATGCAAGTGATCATTGATGTTGTGTTAATCAATATCCTATTACTTCCATTATTGTAATATTGCACATGAGAAATTTGCAATCTGTTTGTAATCATTACAAATAATCTGTATTTTACTGCTTTACCAAAAGACTTGCTGTAAGTGTAGTCACAGTCCGTTTTAATATAAAATGATTATTTTCAGTCTTGCTCCATTAACTAATACAGATGTGAGCAAGGAATGTTTTAGTTTCATTTCTAACAGTGAAATTACCCATCTTTTTGAGAGCTAAGATCTTTGGGTATTGTGTACCCTCAACAGTCATTGCAAGTATACAGTACATAGACCATTCTACTAATAGGAATGTAACCCAGACTTGAAGCCAGCGTTTCCACCTTGGAGTGCAACAATGCATCTTTTTATTTTCTAACGTGGCTGAAAATGACAAAAAGACTGCGCGATGTTTTTTTTACATATATGGTCTGATTCTGTCTGTCTCCAGAGTTTTATGCTGCAGTTTTATTCTGATTCAGTAGCTAATATTCTGATCTCTGCCACATGTTTGTAGAAAGCAGTATTACAAACATATTCTATGTGAGTTACAGGAGCCATGTAGCTGCTTATATTGGAGGAAACGATCTGCACACACCTGGCACCTGTTTGTACACAGGAGCAATCTGCTGATGTACACCAATTAATTCTCTGAGGAGAGCAGTGAGCTGCTCATGGACAGCCATCTGTTTGCAAATGGCATCCATCAATAAGAACATCTGATCTGCTCATGAGTGGCATTTTGCTACTCAGCGAGGACATAAAGCAGCTCCCACATGTTAATCATCCTTTCCTGCGTCAAGCACTTTCTGTGTGGCAGCAATCAGACCCCTAGCTAGATCAGGTCAAGCCTACATTGAATTAAAACTGGCTGGTGTGGACTCCACAGATGTCTCCTGAATTTGTCGGTGTTGTGTGGCAGAAATGTTCCTGTATCTAGGAAGAATATGGGAATGTCTGGTTTCATGCCAGGTATGCCTGATTACACACTGAATATCCCCTTTACATGTCTACATCATCATTGCCCTAAATGCATCCCAAATCTGCTGCTTGTCTTTGACACTCAGCACTATCGATGAATAGACAATCTCTTTTGGTGAGCCCATGAACCAAATTTTCCATGACAGTCTGCAGTATGTCATGTCAGCAGTATCTCACATTGACTCATGATCCCTTTGCACTAATCTGCTTATTCCTCAAAGTTAGACTGTAGTGCTATGGGAAGTCAGATACAATGACACAGATTGTGCTATTCTTCAATTATTAGCCTCTTTCCAGTGTCTTTAACTGGTACTCCTGCATGATTTCCTTGTGTTTCTGGGAGGGGATAACTGGGGACTTGTACTAATGCACTGTTAAGTTAGGAAAAGAAAGTAGATGCTGCAACCAAAACATGTTATGATTGTATAGAGCCACATGTAAATGAAGGTGAGTATTGCAGGTCAAAGCTGATATAGAAGTCATCATTACGCTGGTAGGTAAAGTATAGCCTTGCTCTTAAAATTAATTGAATGATTATATGCCACATTGAACCCTGGTGAATCACTGAACTAAAAGCTTGACTTTGCAAATGTCCTGTCTCCTACTCCCTGCTGTCTTAGGAGATGGAAATTGTTAAGCAACTTTTTCAATATTCTATCTTTTGGAAGTTGATCTCTGTATGCTTGCACATGGGTTAGGGTGGGGTGTTGTGGAGACAGGAATGAAGCAATACTTTGGGTGATTAAAGCTTTATAAGTTTGGTGTACATCTGAATAAATGAATGTATAAGGAAGCAGCCCAGCTTGGGTCCAGCTTCCACATGGACTGTGTCTTTAATAATTGAGGCACTTCTCTAATAGATACATGGCAAGAAGTTAGCAGCTGCATTCATCTGTGTTGTTTTTTTAAAACAGCTTCATGCTCTTCTTAAAGGTGGTTCAGTTAATGCAATAATTAGTGTGGCAATATTTCATTATACTAAAAGTAGGTGAAATCCAATCTAAGCACTTGTTTCTTATTTAGAGAACTATACACCTATATTAAGTGGCTTCTTGATATTGGTGAATTTTCTATGTTACAAATTATAGATGTGGGTGAAACAAAATCTAAAGTGTGTTACCTCTTACTTTGGAGAAGATAACCTAAGTTTACAACCCCGAGGACAGTTTAGTTACTGAGGATCTGTCAGAGTAGCCTTGAGTTGGAGTATAGGCTGTAAAATTTAAGATGTGAAAGACAGTCCTTCTTGGGGCACAGAACAAAAGGGATTCCGCTTGTTTGAACACTGCTGTACTGGGTCTTGCACAGAAGCAGCTTTGGATTCCCCAGCTAGCAACAAGCACAGTGTGTTGTCTGATAGACTGAGCAGTTTATGTGTGGCTTTTGTTATTCGTATTGCTTGGTCCATGAAATATGTCAATTAAACAATTTTAATTGATGGCTGAATTCACCAAGAGCAAGTAACAATGTACATTAAATTGTAAGCTTTCACATACTTGATTCATCTCCAAAAATAAAATCATACTGACCTATATTTACACAACTGAAGATTAACATTATTACCTGCTTTATGGACAGAAGAAATTGGAGAAAATAGATAAAAGTTGATCAAAGATGGAAAACATTGGGATCTATTTGCCCCACATTTTTAGATTTGAGAAGTGTATATAATTCAAGAGTTTACAGTAACACCTGTATGATGAGGCAGAACTCGGACTGGGGAAGCAAAACCTTGTATTCAGTCTAGGTAGTCTCCAACCTGATGGCAGATCTTTGATTTTTGAACTTCTGGTAATTTCTCCCCCTTTCACTCCTTCTTTCTTTATCCATTCTCCATTTTGTATAACTTCTTGCGCCTGCATTATGTAATATCTTTAAGCTAATCAAATGCAATTATGTATCTAAAACATTTGACAAGAGCATTTTCAAAAATTGGGTTATATTATGCAGGACCTGTTCCATAACCAGGGTTGTCAACCATGCTTGCATGCCTGCATTCAACTGGTGTGATCTCGTTGACCCTTTGCACCCTTGTCAGATTGTAAGACAAATTAGACTGTAGGTAGCATACTGCAAAAGTCCACTGTCCCTGATGGACTTTGGCAGAAAGCAATACCGGAGGCTCTGTTTCTGAAATGTTAAAATAATTTAAAATGTAGTGCATTCAGAAGTAAAAATTATTTACAAAGATGAATTAAAACATTACTAAAATACATAATACCTCTGAAAATAGAGGTAATTCTATTTTTAAAACTGCAATTAGAACAGTTTCACTACAGTTGCCACCACCTTTTCCCTCATCCAATCTTTCTTCATCCCTTTTGAGACACTCACAGTCATTTTCTTTGTTCTTTTACTCCTTTCCTCCTCATCTTGGCAAATGTCAAACACATTTCATTTCTAACTATATCTTGTTCTGAAGAAAGGCCTTTGATATTAATCACAAACATGAGAAACTCTGCAGCTACTGGAAATTCAAAGCAACACACACAAAGCACTAGAGGAACTCAGCAGGTCAGGTAGTGTCCATAGGTGTCCCCTGACCTACTGAGTTCTTCCTGTGTTTTGTGTGTGTTGCTTTGATATTGGTGGTTTCTTTCTCCTCTGACAAATGTAAATTTGTGTGTTTTTTAAATTTTAGTTTAGATTTCTGGTCACTGCAGAGGTTAATGAATTCCCCGGGGGGGGGGGGGGAGGAGAACTGCTGCATTTAGCTGCGTACTAAGTCCACTAAGCCACAGATTTCTCTCAGCTGGTCATACAGAAAAGAATATGCACTCAGTTTCGATTCACATAGCCACTTCAGATTTTTTGCCTTTTCATGGTGATTGTCACTTAAAATCCTTGGAATTATTATTCTTATTTTGTAAAGATAATTTATTTCCCAAACAATTAATGAAGATGCTAATGAAATTAGTTTTTTGCAGTTGATTTATCAAAAAAAGACCATTCATCATATTTGATTTAAAAAAAAATATAACTAGCCTTATTCCTCACGAATGTCTAGTCTTTGGTTTAAAATGTGTTCTATTATCAAAAGTAGCCTGTTTATTGAAATGATTTCTAGTTGAAAATATGAAAGTACTTCAAAATTCAGAATTTTTCAAACTAAAATTAATTATAAATGAAATTCTAATTTTGCAGGGATAAGTGAAATCTTGTTAAATGTGTCCAATATTGCATATTCATTAAGTAACGTGAAATGGCAGCTTATACATATTCTTCAACAAAAAAAAACTAGAAATAATATAATGGTTATTGTATTTCTGATTTCTAACAAAGTTTGTATTATCTGGAATTAGTTCTGGAAGACTCCTTTCTTGCTTATTCAACTATTCAGTCTTCATGGTCACTTTTAATTAAATGCTTTCTCTAGCATGAGGTAATCATTATTTGACTTTTTTTATTAGGATCTGCACCAAAATAGTAGTTACTACCATGTAACACTGTAATTTGCTGCCAAAATATGGTAGCGTTATCCCAGACAGGATGAATTGTATGATTAATTGAATGGATGTAGCTGCGAATTGAGAATGACGCAAAGTCAAGCTTTGATTAGTATTTTGTTTTGCAGCTCACAGGTACAATGCAATGACACTACTAATTTAAGCAGGAAACACGATCATTAAGCTATTGAGAATGTAGTAAAATAATTGACAGTCATTGAATGTGGGAGATCACACTTTGTGTTGGCATGATGGCAATTTATCACTTTTCCACATGTCGTCCCCAAGGCAAGTACAAAACTTGATTATTTGGCTGAATAATTATGTTTATGGCGAAGAAGTATAAAATGCCAGCACTTAATTAGAAGATATTGCTGAAGTTGTTTTTGGGGATTATGTTCTGATACTAACTCTGAGTTGATGAATATATATTTTAATAAGACCATTGGCAATAATATAGAAACATAGAAAGCCTACAGCATAATACAGGCTCTTCAGCCCACAAAGTTGTGCTGAACGTGTCCCTACCTTTACTAGACTTTAATAGTCCTCTATTTTTCTAAGCTCCATGTACCTATCTAAAAGTCTCTTAAAAGACACTATCGTATCCACCTCCACCACTGTTGCCGGCAGCCCATTCCATGCACTCATCATTCTCTGAGTAAAAAAACTTACCCCTGACATCTCCTCTGTACCTACTCCCCAGCACCTTAAACCTGTGTCCTCTTGTGGCAACCATTTCAGCCCTGGGGAAAAAGCCTCTGACTATGCACACAATCAATGCCTCTCATCATCTTATACACCTCGATCAGGTCACCTCTCATCCTCCGTCGCTCCAAGGAGAATAGGCCAAGTTCACTCAAACTGTCTTCATAAGGCATGCTGCCCAATCCAGGCAACATCCTTGTAAATCTCCTCTGCACCCTTTCTATGGCTTCCACATCCTTCCTGTAGTGAGGCGACCAGAACTGAACACAGTACTCCAAGTAGGGTCTGACCGGGGTCCTATATAGCTGCAACATTACCTCTCGGCTCCTAAATTCAACTCCACGATTAATGAAGGCCAATACACCGTATGCCTTCTTAATCACAGCATCAACCTGTGCAGCTGCTTTGATTGTCCTATGGACTCAGACCCCAAGATCCCTCTGATCTTCCACACTGCCAAGAATCTCACCATTAATACTATATTCTGCCATCATATTTGACCTAAAAATAATGAACCACTTCACACTTATCTGGGTTGAATTCCATCTGCCACTTCTCAGTGCAGTTTTGCATCCTATCAATGTCCCACTGTAACCTCTGACAGCCCTCCACACTGTCCACAACACCCCTAACCTTTGTGTCATCAGCAAACTTACTAACCCATCCCTCCACTTCCTCATCCAGGTCATTTATAAAAATCATGAAGAGTAGGGGTCCCAGAACAGATCCCAGATCCCTGAGGCACTCCACTGATAACCAACCTCCATGCAGAATATGACCTGTCTACAACCACTCTTTGCCTTCTGTGGGCAAGCCAGTTCTGGATCCACAAAGCAATGTCCCTTTGGATCCCATGCCTCCTTACTTTCTGAATAAGCCTTGCAGGGGGTACCTTATCAAATGCCTTGCTGAAATTCATATACACTACATCTACTGCTCTTCCTTCATCAATGTGTTTAGTCACATCGTCAAAAAATTCAATCATGGTCGAAAGGCACGACCTGCCCTTGACAAAGCCATGCTGGCTATTTCTAATCAAGTTATACGTCTCCAAATGTTCATAAATCCTGCCTCTCAGGATCTTCTCTATCAACTTACCAACCACTGAAGTAAGACTCACTGGTCTGTAATATCCTGGGCAATCTCTACTCCCTTTCTTGAATAAAGGAACAACATCCGCAACACTCCAATCTTCCGGAACCTCTCCCGTCCCCATTGATGATGCAAAGATCATCGCCAGAGGCTCAGCAATCTCCTCCCTCGCCTCCCACAGTAGCCTGGGGTACATCTCATCCAGTCCTGGCAACTTATCCAACTTGATGCTTACCAAAAGCTCCTCTTTCTTAATATCTACATGCTCAAGCTTTTCAGTCATGCTGCAAGTCATCACTACAATCACCAAGATCCTTTTCCACAGTGAATACTGAAGTATTCATTAAGTACCTCTGCTATTTCCTCTGGTTCCATACACACTTTCCCGCTGTCACACTTGATAGGTTCTATTCTTTCATGTCTTATCCTCTTGCTCTTCACATACTTGTACAATGCCTTGGGGTTTTCCTTAATCCTGCCCGTCAAGGCCTTCTCATGGCCCCTTCTGGCTCTCCTAATTTCCTCCTTAAGCTCCTTCCTGCTGGGCTTATAATCTTCTAGATCTCTAACATTACCTAGCTCTCTGAACCTTTTGTAAGCTTTGCTTTTCTTCTTGACTAGATTTATTACAGCCTTTGTACACCATGGTTCCTGTACCCTACCATAACTTCCCTGTCTCATTGGAACGTACCTATGCAGAACTCCACACAAATATCTCCTGAACATTTGCCACATTTCTTCTGTACTTTTCCCTGAGAAGATCTGTTCCCAATTTAAGCTTCCAATTTCTAGCCTGATACCCTCATAATTCCCCTTACTCCAATTAAACGCTTTTTTAACTTGTCTGTTCCTATCTCTCTCCAACGGTATTGTAAAGGAGATAAAATTATGATCACTATCGCCAAAATGCTCTTCCACTGTGAGATCTGACACCTGACCAGGTTCATTTCCCAATACCAAATCAAGTACTCTCCTCTTGTAGGCTTATCTACATATTGTGTCAAGAAACCTTCTTGAACACACCTAACTAACTCCACCCCATCTAAACCCCTTGCTCTATGGAGATGTCAATAAATATTTGGGAAATTAAAATCTCCCGTCATGACAACTGTTGGTATTATTACACCTTTCCAGGATCTGATTCCGTATCTGCTCCTCGATATCCCTGTTAATATTGGGCAGCCTATAAAAAAACCTAGTAAAGTTATTGACCACTTCCTGTTCCTAACCTCCACCCTCTGAGACTCCGTAGACAATCCCTCTATGACGTCCACCTTTTCTGCAGCTGTGACACTGTGTCTTTGATCAACAGTGCCACCTCTTTTGCCTCCCTACCTGTCCTTTCTGAAACATCTAAAACCCGGCTCTTGAAGTAACCATTCCTGTGCCTGAGCTATCCAAATCTCTGTAATGGCCGCCACATCATGGCTCTAAATACTGATTCACACTCTAAGCTCATCCACTTTGTTCACAATACTCCTTGGGTTAAAATAGACACATCTCAAACCATTCTTCTGAGCGTGTCCCTTCCCTATCAGCTGCCTATCCTCCCTCACACACTGTCTCCAAGCCTTCCCTATTTGTGAGCCAACCGCCTCTTCCCCAGTCTCTGCAGTTCGGTTCCCACCCCCAACAATTCTAGTTTAAACCCTTTCCAGTAGCCTTAGCAAACCTCCCCGCCAGGATATTGGTCCCCCTGGAATTCAAGTGCAACCTGTCCTTTTTGTACAGGTCACACCTGCCCCAATGATCCAGAAATCTGAATCTCTGCCCCCTGCTCTAATCCCTCAGTCAGGCATTTATCCTCCACCTCATTCTATTCCTATACTCACTGTCGCGTGGCACAGGCAGTAATCCGGAGATTACTACCTTTGTGGTCCTGCTTCTCAACTTCCTTCCTAACCTCCTGTAGTCTTTTTTTCAGAACCTCTTCCCTTTTCCTACCTATGTCGTTGGTCCCAATATGTACCATGACCTCTGGCTGTTCTCCCTCCCAATGCAGGATAACTTGGATGCGATCTGAAACATCCCAGACCCTGGCACCTGGGAGGCAAACTAACATCTGAGTTTCTTTCCTGCATCCACAGAATCACCTGTCTGACTCCCTAACCATAGATTCCCCTATCACTCCTGCTGCCTTCTTTCTTTCTCTACCCTTCTGAACCACAGGGCCGAACTCTGTGTCAGAGGCATGGCCGCTGTTGCTTCCCCCAGGAAGCTGCAACTCGACACACCAGCTGCAGATATGGCCATCTGGGAGGCTGGGAGACTCCAGGACTTCCCACATCTGACACCAAGCACAGAAAACTGGACTCACACACATACTACTTCCTTTCCGCAATTAACACAGGTAGCTGTACCTCGCCTCATTACCGCCTAAGCCCATAGAGCCAAAACCCTATCACTCTGCTACCTGTCACTCCGCTGCCTGCTCCGAACACTGCCCGTTGGATATGGCGGTCTTCTTTTCAAACTTTTCCCGCTCTACTGGCTGATGTGACACGCCTGTGCAGTCTTGCCTCTCTTTAACCCCGAGTAGTAAAGCTGCCTTCACTCTGGAAATCCGTAGCTGTTCACCCGCAGCCGCCTTGCTCTGAATCAATAATAGCTAACCGGAGAGCTGGATGAGTCTTTTCCTATTTGTCACTTCAGTAAAGTCACTACTTGCTTAACTGCTCATTCAATTTTGTTTTTGCATACATTACCACAATAAGCTTGAGAGGCTGCAGGAGACAAATGTTTTTGTTATTTCTACAGTTCTTGAAGCTGGATAAATAGCTGCTTTTGTCAAATTTTTTAGTAAAGTTGAAATAAATATAATGGTCCTTATCCCCTTGAGTCAGAATCCCTGTGTTTCTTGCATCTGGCAATAATAACTTCTTAGCAAGGGCATTTTGAGAAATTTGTTGGCTATTGGACGTATAGTGTCTTTTTAGGGAGTCTGGTGTCAGGCATGGAATGGGCTGCCCAGCATTGTTGATTCAAATTAATTGCGGCTTAGTAACTTGCTTCCAACAAATCTCCAAAACTATTGTTCAACCTACGATGACTATATAGCATAATAAAAGAGACCCAAAACTTCAGTAGTTGAGCTGTAATGTGCAGATGATGCTTATGTTTGTATAGGTGTAATGTCTATGAAATCCATTATTTCCTTCACAGCCTTTGGTTGATCAATATAAAGAATACTAGAGGATTATGATCCAAGATCATTGCAACTGCACAATTCCCCCATTCTGGGAGCAATTTCAATGAATGTGCAATTGGATTATTTAATGATTGGTACTTTGTAAATGCTTAATATTGGACCTTAAGCCAACTAAATATATGTACTCCACATAGGAGACATCTTCATCTGAAATTGTCAGGTTCTAGTGTAATAAGATATAATTTTCCCTGCTAGGGTGCTGAATCGGAGAGACATTAGGACTGTGAATGTCCTTTGTTTCATGGAATCCAGGTTAACCCCGTCCATACTGGATGCAGCGATTCAGATCGACGGGTTTACTATACACCATCAGGGTAGAACTATAAGAGTCTCTCAAAAGCAGGGTTGGAGGAGTATGCCTTATGATCCACTCCTGTTGGTACACAAATATATCAGTGGTGAGCAGAATTGGGGCAGCAGACCTGGAATATCTTGCAATTAAGTGCCGTCCATTTTACCTACCATGAAAGATTTCCGTGATCATTTGGAAGTGGTATACATTCCACCTCAGGCCAATGTCAATCAGGCTTTAGATGATCTAAGTAATGGAATCAACATGAATGAAATATTGCACCCTAACACCTTCTCCATCGCTTTGGGGGATTTTAACCAGGCTAGTCTGAAAAAAAAAATCACTAAGCAATTACTATCAACAGATCACTTGCAATACCAGAGGAAACAACACACTGGGCTATTGTTACACCACCATCAAGAATGCCTACTGTGGTATTCCACGCCCTCACTTTGGGAAGTCTGATCACCTGGCTGTACTTCTACTCCTTTAGTATAGGCAGAGACTGAAGACTGCAGCACCAGTAGTGAGGACCGAGAAGATTTGGACAAGGGAAGCACAGGAGCATCTACAGGACTGCTTTGAAACAGTGGACTGGACTTTGTTCAGGGATTCATCTTACAGAACTGAGATATACCAACTAGGGGAATGGTGTCACAGCAACAACCTTGCACTCAATGTCAGTAAAACGAAAGAGCTGATTGTGGACTTCAGGAAAGGTCAGATGAAGGAACCATACTAATCCTCAGAGGGATCAGAAGTGGAGAGAGTGAGAAGTTTCAAGTTCCTCAGTGTCAAGATCTCTGAGAACCTAACCTGGTCCCAACATATCAGTGCAGCTATAAAGAAGGCAAGACAGCAACTATATTTCATTAGGAATTTGAAGAGATTTGGTATGTCAACAAATACACTCAAAATCATCTATAGATGTACTGTGGAGAGCATTCTGACAGGCTGCATCACTGTCTGGGATGGGGTCAGTGGGGGCTACTGCACAGGACCAAAAGAAGCTGCAGAGGGTCATAAATTTAGTCGGCTTCATCTTGGGTACTAGCATACAAAGTACACAGACATCTTCAAGGAGCAGTGCTGGTGATAATAATTCCGATTCTGTAGATTGTTTGTCATATTCATGTTAATATAATTCCAGAGTGAACTCTTAACCCAAAACAGAAATTGAAACAATTATTTAAGTCACTTACTTCCACTTTGCTGTTATCGTGGTGATGTAATGAACTCAACCACCTTTGGCCTGAAATTAGAATCAATGGTGATTAAGTGAATTAAAACCTGAATTTGTCCAAGAGCTGCCAGGGAGCAAGGGATTGGCACAAAGCTGAGGGAGGTGATTCTGCATCTTCATTATTTTAAATTTTACAAACATTCCCTGTTCTTCTTAATCTCCAGTAGAGTTTTAGTAGACATTTCCAGATGGCGTTGGATAATTCGGTTACATTTCTTGTATCAGGACAATAAGCAAATATCTCACTCCTTTACCATTGATCTAAAACACTGTTCTACTACAGAGTATAATAAAGCTGTTTGACTTAGATTTATAATGTTTTAAGTTCCAGGACATAATCTGCAGGCTTTAATTTTAATGATGTATGACCTTTGTTATTCTCTATTCAAATGTGACACCACGATGGGATTTCAAGGCTCTTTTGTAATACTTCTGTCAAATTCCATGTGTTTTTGTTATGCCCCTGAAAAACGGGGAGAGATAATCACAACAAAGATGTGATGTGGTTTCCTCATTGAGAATTTACTCAAGTCAACAAAATATACACAAATTACAAAAAAACATATCATCACAACAGAATACATACCCTCTGTAAATTACAGCAATACATAGTATTTCCGAGCCATCATTCACATTTTCTCTACTGTTACTGGTGCATAATATGTAGCATTAGCTCAGTAAACTCTCACAACTTAAAGTTACTAAATAAATAATACACAAACAACTGTGCAAAATGCATTTACATAGGTGCACATGTAAACTCACAAAGCAGCAAAACACGCGGTATCGGTACACAGAATGGTGGCGGCTCCACTCACACACGCGCTTTAATATACTCAGCAAACATTACTCTTACTTAATCGAACTTTACATGAACACTCTCTTGGCACTTTACACATATTAGGAAGTTATCATTACCCTTTAACAGCGTAAATTACCAACAACATACCTGAAAAACGGGGAGAGATAATCACGACAAAGACGTGATGTGGTTTCCTCATTGAGAATTTACTCAAGTGAAGAAAGTACCGCGATGTCCCCTGGGTATGTGGGTGGAGACTGAAGCAATCGACTGCTGGCTAGCAGATCAAGGCTACTCTACAGATCACTGATAATACTATCAGGGCTTAACTTTACACAATAAAGAACAAAAGAAAAAATGAAATGAATTAAATACCTGTTAGTATTTTAGCCCTTTTTAACATGTGTTTTCACTGTTTTTAACAATTTTTGAACTTAACAGATCTTTAGTGTCTTATCCTTTAACGTCACATTTTCCCACTGAATTCCTTAGTTTTGATAAGCAGAGAACAGAACTTCTCTTCAGACACAAGAACCTGTGCAGAGTACCCCTGTGGCTGTTGCCCTCAAAGATAGAGATACTGCTTTGGATACTGTTGAGGCGGGAGAATAACCTGGCAGAGGAAAGCCATAAGCGGTCAAGTCTCTGGTACTGAGAGTGGCTCTGTGGTTCTGAAGGGAAGAGGAGGAGAACAGGTGAGCTGTAGTGATAGTGGATTTATTGGCTAGGGGAACAGAAAGGAGGTTCTGGGGATGAGAGTTTGATCCCCAGATGGTTTGTTGATTCCTGGGTGCCAGGTTCAGGAACATCTCAAACTGAATTTACAACATCCTTAAGTTAGGTCTGGTCCACATTGGTACCAATGACATGAGTAGAATGGTAATGAGTTCCTGCAAAGGGAGTTCAGGGAGTTGGGTGCTAAGTTAAAGTAATAGGAGGGTTATGATCTCAGGATTGCTACCTGTGCACATGCTAGAGACCAGAAGTAGGAAGTTCAGACTGCTTAACACATGGCTAAGGAGCTGGTACAGGAGGGAGTGCTTAAGATTTTTGGATCACTGGGCACTGTTTCAGAGTGGGAGGGACCTGTATAGATGGGACACTCTGTACCTGAACAGGAGGGGTATTAATATTCTTGCAGGAAGGTTTGCTAGTGCTGCTTGAGGGGTCTAAACTAGAGCTGCAGGGGTGGGAACCAGAGTGCCAGAGCAAATAATGGAGCAGTTGTGGAGAAAGATGTTGTTAAGCATACATACAGAGTCCAGAAGTGAAAGGTTGAGCATGGTGGGACTAATGTCTTAAGCTGTGTATATTTCAATGCAAGGAGTGTTGTAGGATGGGGAATAATCTTAAGCCATGGAACAGCAAGTGGAGTTATGGAGTTATGAGCAAGTGTAGCCATTAGTGAAACTTGGTTGCAGGAGGGGCAGGACTGGCAGCTCAGTATTCTGGTATTCTGTTGTTTTAAGTGTGATATGGGGGGGGGATTAAAGGGGGAGGGGTGGCATTACAAGTCAAGGAAAATGTCACAGCAGCACTCTGTCAGAACAAACTGGAGAGCTTGTCTAGTGAGGCTTTATGGAATGAGAAAGATATGATCATGTTAATGGGATTGCATTATAGACTGCTCAACAGTCTATGAGATTTAGAGGCAAATTTGTAGAGAGATTGCAGACTGTTGCAAGAAACAAGGTTGTGATAGTAGGTGATTTTTTAACTTTCTACGTACTGCAACTGACATACTCTAAAAGGGTTGAATGGGAAAGAGTTTGTCAAATGTGTTCAGGAAAGTTCCCTTAATCTGTACATAGAGGGCCCAAATGGAGAGTGTGTGATACTAGATTTCCTATTGGAAATGTGACAGGGCAGGTGACAGAAGTTTGTGAAATAAGGATCTGGGAATATAGAGCATGAGCGTGAATTCCTTGAATGTGACAACAAAGGTAGATAGGGTTGTAAAGAAAGATTTTACATATTTGGCCTTCATAAATCAATATATTGAGTATAGGCATTGGAATGTTATATTAAAATTATTTAAGATGTTCATGAGGCCTAATATAGGTTATTGTGCCCAGTTTTGGTCACCTACCTGCAGGAAAGATGTAAATAAGATTGAAAGAGTGCAGAGAAAATTTACAAGGATGTTACAGGGACTTCAGGATCTGAGTTGCAAGGAACAGTTGAATAGGTTAGAACTTTATTCCCTAGAATGTAGAAGATTGAGGGGAGATTTGATAGAGGTATTCAAAATTATGAAGGGTAAAGATTGGGTAAATTCAAGCAGGCTTTTTCACTGAAGTTGGGTGAGACTCCAAAAGATCATGGGTTAAGGGTGAAAGGTGAAATGTTTAAAGGGAACATGAGGATCTTCACTCGGGGTAGTGAGGATGTGAAATGAGCTGCCAGTGTAAGTGGTGAATATGGGTTAGATTTCAACATTTAAGAAAAATTTGGATAGGTATGTGGATGGGAGAGGTATGGAGGTCTATGGTCTGGGTGCATTTCGATGGGATTAGGCAGATTAATGGTTCATCACAGACTAGATGGGCTGAAGGGCTTATTTCTGTGCTGTACTGTTCTGACTCTATGATTCTATAACTCTCTAACTCTAACCTACAAGACTGACTCATAATTGGAAATGGTTAGTCAAATTTCAGGAGTGATACTAAGCAACCCATGTTTCCCACCTGTGTTATTTTACCCCTGTCCTTTAGAGATGTTTCATTCTAGAATAAATTTGGTTTTAGTTGCTCAATGAGAAATTGTTACACAATCAAATTTCCGAAGAAGAATTTTATTCTACAAACGTTTGTACATATATTACTAAACATGATTTTAATATCATCTGACCTCTCCCATATCAGAATCAGAATCAAACTTCTTGTCATTGACTTGCGAGGGGTGATTGATAAGTTTGTGGTCTAAGATAGAAGGAGTCAGTCTTAGAAAACCTAGCACATTTATTTTTCAACATAGTCCCATCCTACATTTACACATTTAGTTCAGCGGTTGTGGAGCATATGGATCTTGGACCTCCAGAAAGTGTCTACAGCAGGGATGATTGATAAGTTTGTGGCCTAAGGTAGAAGGAGATGAGTTATACTGCTCTTGTTACATGCACTTGCAGTTCAACCCTGAGCGATTATGCAGAAAGTTTGAAGTTAATAAATCATCTGTTAAGCCTATGGTACTGGCTTAGTCTACAACCATCTGCAGCCTCTTGTGATCTTGTCAATACCAGGCTGTGATACAACCAGTCAGAATGTTCTCCTTCCTACATCTATAGAAATCTGTAAGTCTTTTGTGGGTACACATCAGCTCCCCAAACTCCTAATTAAATATTTGAGCAAGGAGCAGTAGCAGCATTGGCCAGGCCATTCAGCCTAAGATGTATCCATCTTGATGCCAATTTATACTGTGTCCTCCTCCTGTGTATCATGCATATCCCTCCATTCCCTTCACGTTTGTATGTGTAACTAAAAGACTCTTAAACTCTACCAAACTACCTGATTCCAGTGTTGTCCCTTATAATCTATTCTATACACCAATCACTCTCCGAGTTTAAAAAAAATTGCCTCTAATGATGCATTTTCTGACCTCCAAAGCAAGATCTCTGGTGTTTGATGTTTCTACCCTGGAGTTGTGATTCTGACTGCCTACCCTCTCTACGCCTATCATAATTTTACAAAAAATATCCATTCTCCCTGAGCCCCCAATTCTCTAGGGAGAACAACACACATCTGGCCAACCTTCCTTTATAGTTCATACACTCTAGAGCAGGTAGCATCTGGTAAACCTCTTCTGCAACTGTTACAGTCTTAACATCATTTCTATAGTGGGACCAGTGGAACTGCATGCAGTGCGCCATGTTCGGTCTGACTGAAGTTTTATATAGATGCAGCATTCCTTTGCTGAAGTTCAAAGTAAATTTATTATCAAAGTAAATGTATGTCACCATATGTATACAATCCTGAGATTTATTTTCTTTTGGGCGCACTCAATAAATCCAATAGCCATAATAGAATCAATGAAAGACTGCACACAATAGGGCAGACAATCAGTGTGCAAAAGAAATTGAACTGTGCAAATACAAAAGAAAAAATAAATAAATATGTAATAAGTATCAAGAACATGTAATGAAGAGTCCATGAACAGGTTCATAGTTAGTAGAAACAGTTCAGTGATGGGGCAGGTGAAGTTGAGTGAAGTGAGGTTGTCCCTTCTGGTTCAAGAGCCTGATGGTTGAGGGGTAATAATTGCTGTGGACCTGGTGATGAGAGTCCTGAGGTTCCTGTACCTCCTTCCTGATGGCAACAGCAAAAAGAGAGCAAGACCTGGGTGGTGATGTCCCTGAAGATGGATGCTACTTTCCTGTGACAACACTCTCTGTAGATGTGCTCAGTGGTGGGGAGAGTTTTACCATTGATGCTCTGGGCTGTATCCAATACTTTTTGTAGGATTTTCTGTTAATGAGCATTGGTGTTTCCATATCAGGCTGTGCTGTAGCCAGTCAATGTACTCTCCATCACACATCTTTCAAAGTTTGTCAGTGTTTTAGATGTTATGCCAAATCTTTGCAAACTCCAAAGGAAGTAGAGACACTGCTGTGCTTTCTTCATAATTGCACTTGCGTGCTGGGCCCAGCACAGGTCCTCTGAAATGATAACATAAAGAAATTTAAAAATGGTGATCCCCTCTACCTATGATATTCCCCCAATGAGGACCGGCTGATGACCCTCTGGTTTCCTCCTCCTGAAGTCAGTAATCAGCTCCTTGGCCTTGCAGACATTTAGTAAGAGATTGTTGTTGTTGTGGCAACACTCAGCCAGATTTTCAATCTCCTTCCCATACGCTGATTCTTTGCCACCTTTGATTTGGCTACGACAATGGTGTCAACAGAAAACTTAAATATGGTATTGGAGCTGTGCTTAGCTACACAGTCATAAGTATAAAGTGAGTAGAGCAGGGGGCTGAGCACACAGCCTTGTGGTGCACCTCTGCTGATGGAGATTGTGGAGGAGATGTTGTTGCCAATCAGTTTTACATCTTCCTCTTTTAAGTATGGTTCTAGTACTGTTGGAGCCTGTGATCTACAGTTTAATAGTATGTTTTTGGGTCAATTGAGCAAACTGGCACTTTGCTGTCTCCAAGAAGGTTCCAGGACGCAAGCGGCTTCGAGGCCAAGAAGCTTAGAGATGGGGCATGAGTCCACGATCAACTCCATTTCTCGCTGATCTCATCAAATAAAGTGTTAAGTAAGACTGAAACATTGAGGTGATTGCAGAAGGCGAGGGAGCGTTCAACACTCTGTACCAGCATCTTACTCGCCGCTGCAAGAGAGGGTGTCTGCATGAGATGTTCTCTCTCTTTTCTTTGCTCACTGCTCCTGAGGGAAGGTTGCTGCATTCTAATGGTCTCTTTCTCCCTCGGTATTGTCAGAGGATGGTACCAAAGTTCTCTGGTTTGTGGATTGGACTAATGAACACTGAACTGAACTGAATATGGACTCTGAAAAGCAAACACAAGGAAATCTGCAGATGCTGGAAATTCAAGCAACACAAACAAAATGCTGGTGTATGGACTCTTTCAATTTTGTGTTTTATTTTCTTTGTTTTTGCTCATTCATTCTTGTTTCCATTTGTTCAATTTTTTTTATTGGGCACGGGGTGTTAATGTTGTTGCCAATTGTGTGATTTTTTTTGCATGTGGGGGGAGTTGATATTCTTGTTGGTGTTTGTGCTATTTGTGTTTTTGTACTGCGGTGAGGTTGATTTTCTTTGAACAGGTTCCATAGTTTTCCTTGTTTCATGGCTGTAGAGAAGATGAATCTTGGTGTTGCATACTGCATACTTACTTTGATAATAAATGTTCTTTGAATCCTTTGAAAACACTATGACTGTGGATGTACTTTAAGTACTACTGGATGATGGCCATTGATACAGGTTACACATTCTTCTTGAGCACTGGTATAGTTGAAGTAGGTGGGTAACTTAGACTGCCTAAGCAAGAGTCAAAGATCTCAGTGAACACTTCAGCTGGTTGATCAGCACAGCTGTTTGGCAATCGTCCAGGTACCCTATCTGGGCTAGATACTTACCATGGGTTCACCCATATAAAGGACACTCTCATATCGGCCTCTGAGACTGAAATCACAGGGTCACTGGGGGCTGTGGGAGTTCGTGATGGCTGCTGCATGTTTTAATGGTCAAAGTGAGTATAGAAGGCATTAGGCTCATCTGGAAATGAAGCCCTATTGTCACCTATGTCACTTGATTTCACTTTGTAAAAGGTGATAGCTTTTCAACCCTGCCACACCTGTCTAAAATTCTTCAATGATTCAAGTTTAGTCTAGAATTGCTACTTTGCAAATGAGATGGCTTTCCAATGATCGTACCTGGACCTCTTCTAAATTTATTGATTGCTAGACTTGAATGTCTCTGATCTGGCCTTCAGCAGATTTTGGGTCTCATGGTTCATCCAGAGTGTTTGGTTGGGGAAAAATCTGAATGATTCTGTGGGGACACATAAATTCTTATACTTGACACTCCTGCCAATAAAGGCAAGCATGCCATATGTTGTCTTTATCTACTTACCTAGGCATTTCCAGTACCAAACTGTGATACAATCAGTCAGAACTTATCCTCCATACCCAGATCTCAAGGTCACTCTCTCTCTCAATGTTGTTAAGTGGTCTTCCAGTAACTGTATATTTTTTCCTTCATTTGACCTTCTAAAGTTTAGAGTCACTAGTGTGCCTTCTTTATCATACTATTAATGGGTTAAGCCCATGATGAGTCTTCCAAGGTGCCCAGATACTTGAAGGGATTCATCCTTCATCACCACTGACACCTCAACGAGAGGTGTCTGTTCTCCTGACTTCCACTTCCTGAACCTTATAATCATCTCCCTGGTCTTGTTGACATTGTGTGAAGTAGCCTTTGCGACACCACTCTTACAGCTGATCTATCACACTCCTGTATTCCTCTTTGTCACCACCTGGTATTCCAATAATCTTACAGTTGTCTCTTTTCTTGAAAGGACCCTTGATGATGATGGTGGTCCAAGAGAAACAAGGTTGAATCCTACCTTAAGAGCTAAGGAATTTAAGTTAATACAATTTAATACATGTGATTTTCTTTTTTTTTCTTAGCTTCTATCGGTCACGTTTGCCTATCTGGTTCACAAGTATCCATCAGGGAACTACTGTAAAACTGCCATCTTTATTCTGATTCCACGCACATCTAATTGTCTTCTCCATTCAGATACAAGTGACACCAGACAATACAATTTGGTCACCAGTGACATCCAGTGCCTATAAAAGAATAAATAAAAGACTTGTCATCTACCTGGAAATGGATGGGAAAGGAATATAGAGATAGAGACCGAACGCAGCTTAATGATATTACATTGTTGGACATCATTTTCAACGTGTCGGTTTCTATGATTCTATCAGTAATGATGTAAATATTTATGAATCTTGAAATTCTTGTGAATTCTTCCACCAGCTTGCATCATTAAATTAAAGGCAAATGCAATGAGGCATTATCTCTTTTCGAATGGAGGTAAAATGACCTGTTCTAGGGATATATTTGTTCCCAGTTTTATTTTCTGAAGCTGGCATCCAAACTGTAATTAAGATTTTTCTTTAAATTGATGCATAGATTGAATCAAAGTATTCCTTGCATATTTTTCTTGAAGGTGCCGCATGAAAGTCTTCTCTGTAAGATAAGGATGCATAGAGTTGTGGGTGATGTATTAGCATGAATAGAGGATTGGTTAACTAATAGAAAGCAGCAAGTTGCGCTACATGGCTGTACCTCTGGTTGGCAATCAGTAGTGAGCGGTGTGCCACGGTGCTCAGAGCTGGGCCTGCAACTATTCACGGATAGACATTAGTGATCTGGAAGAGGGGATTGAGTGTAGTGTATCTAAGTTTGTTGACAATACTGAATTGAGTGAAAAAGAAAATTGTGCAGAAGATGTGGAGAGTCCGCAGAGATAGGTTAAGTGAGTGAGCAAGGGTCTGGCAGATGGAATACAATGTTGGTTAATGTAAGGTCATCCATTTTGGAAGAGAAATGAAAGAACAGATTATTATTTAAATGGCTTAAAAAATTTCAGCAGGCTGCTGTGCAGAGAGGCTTGTGCATGAATCACAAAAGGTTGGTTTGCAGGTGCAGCAGGCTATTAAGAAGGCAAATGGATTTGCTAAAGAGATTGAATTTGAGAGCAGGGAGGTTATGCTGCAACTGTACAAGGTACTGGTGAGGCCACACCTGAAGTATTGTGTGCAATTCTGGTCACCTTCAGGAAGGATATGCTGGCTTTGGAGGCAGTGCAGTGGAGGTTCCCAAGGTTGATTCCAGAGATGAGGGGGTTAGACTATGAGGAGAGAATGAGTCACCTGGGACTGTACTCACTGGAATTCAGGAGATCTTGTATAAGCATATAAAATTATGAAAGAGATAGATAAGATAGAGGCAGGAAAGATTCCACTGGTAGTTGAGACTAGAGGGCATAGCTTCAAGATTTGAGGGAGTAGATTTGGGATGAAAGTGAAGAGGAATTGCTTTTCCCAGAGGATGGAGAGTCTGTGGAATTATCTGCTCAATGAAGCAGTGGAAGTTACCTCAGTAAATATATTTAAGACAAGGTTGGATAGATTTTTACACAGTAGGGGAATTAAGGGTTATGAGGAAAAGGCAGGTAGATGGAGCTGAGTTTACGGACGAATCAGCCATGATCTTATCGAATGGAGGAGCAGGGTTGATGGGCCAGATTCTTATGTTCTCTGTTTTAAGGGGCTGTTGTTGTTTTACCAACACTGGGTGATTTCAGCAACCATGCATTCAGTCTGCAGGTATTTTTTGTTAGTAAATTTTTTCAATCCTGCACAATTTGGTGAACCATGTCTCCCATTAGAGCCAACATTCTGTTGGGTGAAGAACAGGGTAAGCAGTAACTTCAGAACAACGTCCTCCAGGAGAAAGAAAAGCACAAAACAAGACTGTCTAACTTAACCCATAAGAGAAATTTAATCTGCTGAAGCTGAGGTTTTCTAGGAAAGTCAACATTATCATTTGCCAATATAAACTGAACACTTGAGTATATCTGTAATTGGAATGAATGTCAGTGTTCAGATCTCTAGCTCCTGCCTTAGAAATAAACTATTAGGCAAAAAGACTTTTTTTTCTTATTGTCCTATGTCGAATGGCTAAAAAGTGCTTACAATTTTGAGAAGGCTTCACAAAGCTTATTGAGAAAGTAAGGAGGTATGGGATCCTAGGGAACCTTGCTTTGTAGATCCAGAATTGTCTTGCTCACAGAAGGCAGAGTGGTTGTAGATGGGTCATATTCTGCATTGAGGTATGTGACAAGTGGTGTGCCTCAGGGATCTGTTCTGGGACCCCTTCTCTTCATGATTTTTATAAATGACATGGATGAGGAAGTGGAGGGATGTGTTTGTAAATTTGCTGATGATACAAAGGTTGGAGGTATTGGGATAGTGTGGGAGGGCTATCAGAGGTTACCCGGCTGAGAAGTGGCAGATGGAGTTCAACCCAGATAAGTGTGAGGTGGTTCATTTTGGTAGGTCAAATATGATGGCAGAATACACTATTAATGGTAAGACTCCTGGCAATGTGGAGGATCAGAGGGATCTTGGGGTCTGAGTCCATAGGAGACTCAAAGCTGCTATGCAGTTGGACGCTGTGGTTAAGAAGACATACGGTGCATTGGCCTTCATCAACTGTGGTACTGAGCTTAGGAGCCGAGAGGTAATGTTGCAGCTATATAGGACCCTGGTCAGACCCCACTTGGAGTACTGTGCTCAGTTCTGGTCAACTCACTACAGGAAGGATGAGGAAACCATAGAAAGGGTGTAGAGGAGATTTGCAAGGATGTTGCCTGGATTGGGGAGTATGCCTTATGAGAATGGGTTGAGTGAACTCGGCTTTTTCTTCTTGGAGTGGCAGGGGATGAGGGGTGACTTGATAGAGGTGTATAATATGATGAGGGGCATTGATCGTGTGGATTGTCAGAGGCTTTTTCCCAGGGTTGAAATGGCTAACACGAGAGGGAACAGTTTTAAGGTGCTTGGAAGTAGGTACAGAGGAGATGTTGGGTAAGTTGGGAGAGTGGTGAGTGCATGGAATGGGCTGCCGGCAACGGAGGTGGTGATAGATACGAAAGGGTCTTTTAAGAGATTCCCAGATAGGTCCATGGAGCTTAGGAAAATTGAGGGCTATGGGTAACCTTGGGTAATTTCTAAGTAAATGCATGTTCGGCACAGCATTGTGGGCTGAAGGGCCTGTATTGTGCTGTAGGTTTTCTATGTTTCTAATATGGGACTTTTTTTTCCAAAAAAGCAGAAGTAATTCATTGAAATTTGTATGTTACAACCCCTTTTTACACAATGAAAATATTTCTAGTCATTTGAAAATAATTTCTCATTGAGTCATACATACTAAAACGGTCCCTTTCACACACTGAGATGTGTCAACTATGAGGCACCCAATTACACCAAAACCTAAACTAGCCCTGTTTAATTCTCTTTACATACCCATTAGCTCTGTATTAACACTCACTTATCCCACACATCTTGGGGATGTGAGAGGAGAAAATCCACATGAGTATCCAAATTCCACACAAAGTATCAGAGGTGAGGATCAAACCCGAATTACAAGAGCTTTGAGTAGCTGCATGCAGTTCTAGTGGAGCTGGGTTACAGAAAGCTAAGTAGCAGGCTCTCTACCTTGATCCATCTTTGTAGACTTTACTATTGTGTCTAGTTTGTCCATTGCTCCAAAAAGGTCTCAGAGGAGATGCCAAAAATCTAAATCCACTGTTTATTACTGTTCTCAAGACAAAAAAATATATAGGAATGTAATTAGCAAACACGAGGAGATCTGCAGATGCTAGAAATTCAAACAACACACACACAAAATGCTGGTGGAACACAGTAGGCCAGGCAGCATCTATAAGGAGAAGCACTGTCGATGTTTCGGGCCGAGACCCTTCGTCAGGCCTAACTGAAAGGAGAGATACTAAGAGATTTGAAAGTAGTGGGGGGAGGGGGAAATGCGAAATGATAGGAGATGACCGGAGGGGGTGGGATGAAGCTAAGAGTTGGAAAGGTGATTGGCTAAAGGGATACAGAGCTGGAGAAGGGAAAGGGTCATGGGACAGAAGGCCTTGGGAGAAAGAAGTGGGAGGGGGGAAGCACCAGAGGGAAATGGAGAACAGGCAGAGTGATGGGCAGAGAGAGAGAAAAAAACAACTAAATATGTCAGGGATGGGGTAAGAAGGGGAGAAGGGTCATTAACGGAAATTAGAGAAGTCAATGTTCATGCCATCAGGTTGGAGGCTACCCAACCGGTATATAAGGTGTTGTTCCTCCAACCTGAGTTTCGATTCATTTTGAAAGTAGAGGAGGCCATGGATAGACATATCAGAATGGGAATGGGACGTCCTCCCCTTCTTACCCCATCCCTGACATATTTAGTTGTTTTTTTCTCTCTCTCTGCCCATCACTCTGCCTGTTCTTCATCTCCCTCTTGTGCTTCCCCCCTCCCCCTTTCTTTCTCCCGAGGCCTCCCGTCCCATGATCCTTTCCCCTCTCCAGCTCTGTATCCCTTTAGCTAATCACCTTTCCAGCTCTTAGCTTCATCCCACCCTCTCCGGTCGTCTCCTATCATTTCGCATTTCCCCCTCCCCCCATTACTTTCAAATCTCTTAGTATCTCTCCTTTCAGTTAGTCCTGACGAAGGGTCTCGGCCTGAAACGTCGACAGTGCTTCTCCTTATAGATGCTGCCTGGCCTGCTGTGTTCCACCAGCATTTTGTGTGTGTTGTAGGAATGTAATTAGTCTGTTTGGCCCAGCAAGTCTGCTCCACCATTCAACTGTGGCTGATTTTTTTGCAATCCTATTCTTCCATCTTCTTCCTGTAACCTTTAACCTCTTTTACCTATTAAGAACCTGTCAATTTCTGCCTTATTATATTAATATGCAGAGAACTACAAAACAGAAACAGGCCCTTTGGCCCATCTAGTCCATGCTGAAATGTAATCCTTGTTAGTCTCATCGATCAACTCCTGGACCATAATCTTCCATCTTTTTATTAAAGATGCTTTTTATTATGCTTCCATTTTACTAAAGATGATGTTACTGAGGTGGATCTCAGAAGCTGTTATAAAATGGATCATTTTTTAATTGCCATCTGTATTTTAAATTCATTGCTCTGGCATGAGTGGGTTTGTTGATCTACTTTCATGCTTCAATTCATAGAGTCACAGAGAGAAAGAAATTCTAACCATAGTAGCCCCAGTCTCTAATTCCCCCCTCACACTCACCACTGCCATTACTCTAACGAGGAGAATGCTGTAATCTATTGCTCATGCAGTACTCCTAAATAATTGTGCTTTTTGGTTTAACCTTTCAGTTAATAATTGCTTGGTGAGCAACTGCTGTTTTTATTTTTTTTGTCAGATGTCAAATTTAATAAATATCGAGCACAATGGATTCAGGAGACTGCAGATGTTTGAACTTGGAAGGAAAAGTAACTGCTGGAAGAACTCATCTGATCAAGCAGAGGCATAGGCATTCGAATATTCAATGTTTTAGCTTGGGACCACACTATTCCTGATGCTCTTTCCTTAATAAATCTTGATTTTGCGGTATTAGAAGTTAATTTTTCAAATCATTTCTTTTCCAAGTCTGAACACATTTGAAAGGTTAAATGGTTACGTTTATTTTCAATGAAACAGCTGCAGTAAAGAAGGCACGACAACATTGTATTGCTGAAAGTAGATTAAGGTTGCTTAAGAACCCAGCAGTGCTCAGGTAGAAAAACACGTTGATTCAAATGGGTAATTTCTAGATTGCTGAAACATGAATATTATCATGACTCAATTGCAAATTTCCACTTGCCTTTAGATATATGAATGATGCTAGACTGGGAAGTCAGATAATCTATAGGGAAGCCAAATATTATTAGAAAACCTTCAGATAATGATCCAGCTCACAATTAATTATGTCTTGGACACTTTTAATTTAACAAATCAAAGATTTATTTAAAGCAAATTATATTTGACTATACTTTACTCTTCAAAGTAATAGAGAAGGCTGATGCAAGAAATAAACTAGGTGCCAGTCATATAGACTTTCTAAGGGCTGACAGCAATTGAATTGAATTGAATTGAATTGAATTGAATTGACTTTATTACTTACATCCTTCATATACATGAGGAATAAAAATCTTTGCATTATGTCTCTTTCTAAATGTGCAATTTATAGTCATTTATAATAAATACTATTACAACAGGATAGTTAATATAACATAGAAATACAGTTGTGTCAGCATGAATTAAGCAGTCTAATGGAAGAAGCTGTCGCGGAGGCTGTTGATCCTGCTGTGGTACCGTTCCCAGGACAGTAGCAGCTGAATCAGTTTGTGGTAAGGGTGACTCAGGTCCTCAAAGATCCTTTGGTCCCTTTTTACACACCTGTCTTTATAAATGTCCTGAATAGTGGGAATTTCACATCTACAGATGTGCTGGGCTGTCCACACCACTCTCTGCAGAGTCCTGCAATTGAAGGAAGTACAGTTCCCATACCAGGCAGTGATGCAGCCAGTCAGGATGCTCTCAATCATGCCCCTATAGAAAATTCTTAGAATTTGGGAGCCCATACTAAACTTCCTCAACTGTCTGAGGTGAAAGAGGCACTGTTCTGCCTTTTTCACCACATAGCTAGTATGTACAGACCGTCTGAGATCCTTGGTGATGTGTATGCTGAAGAACTGAAAGCTGTTCACCCTCTCAACTCCAGATCCATTGATGTCTATAGGGGTTGGCCTGTCTTCATTCCTCCTGTGGTCCACAACCAGCTCCTTTGTTTTTGCGACATTGTCAGAGAGGTTGTTTTCCACTGTGTCAGGGTGATGACTTCCTCTCTGTAGGCTGCGTCATTATCATTTGAGGTTAGACCAATCAGTGTAGTGTCATCAGCAAACTTAATTAGCAGGTTGGAGCTGTGGATGGTAATTAAAGCCATGGGGATACAAAGAGTAAAGGAGGAGGCTTAGTACACAGCCTTGAGGGGCACATTTGTTGAGGGCCAGAGGGGCAGAGGTGAGGGAGCCCACTCTTACCACTTGCTGGGGATCTGACAGGAAGTCCAGGATACAGCTTCATAAGGCAGTGAAAGACATCTTCAGTATATCAGACATACAAGAGTATCAGGGAAGTGAAGTATGTGCAGTGAAAATTATGACTGAGAAGGTGCACAGGAAGCTTGATGGTCTGAGGGCGAATAAATCTCCTGGACCTGATGGAATGCACCCTTGGGTTCTGAAGAAGTAGCTGGAGAGATGACAGAGGCATTAACAATGACCTTTCAAGAATCGATAGATTCTGGCATTATACTGGATGACTGGAAAATTGCAAATGTTACTCTACTATTTCAGAAGGGTGGGAGGCAGCAGAAAGGAAACTATAAACCTGTTAGCCTGACATCAGTGGTTGGGAAGTTGCTGGAATCAATTGTTGGGATGAGATTATGAAATACCTGCAGGCACATGACAAGATTGGCCAATGTCTGCATGGTTTCCTGAAAGGAAAATCCTGCCTGACTAACCTACTGCAATTTTTTGAGGAAATTACGAGCAGGGTAGATAAAGGAGATGCAGTAGATGTGGTGTACTTGGATTTTCAGAAGGCCCTTGACAAGTCGCTGCACATGAGGCTACTTAGCAAGATAAGAGCCCATGGAATTACAGGGAAGTTACTAGCATAGGCAAAGCATTGGCTGATTGGCAGAAAATAGTGGGAATAAAGGGATCCTATTCAGGCTGGTAGCCGGTTACCAGTGGAGTTCCACAGGGGTTGGTGTTGGGACCACTGCTTTTTACAATGTATACAAAGATAGGTGGAGGAAACAGAGCCTGCAGAGAGACTTAGATGGTTTAGGGGAATGGGCAAAGAAGTGGCAAATGAAATGTTGGGAAGTGTATGGTCATGCACTTTCAAAGAAATAAATGGGCAGACTATTATTTAGATGGGGAGAGAATTCAAAATGCAAAGATGCAAAGGGACTTGGGAGCCCTTGTGCAGGATACCCTAAAGGTTAACCTCCAGGTTGAGTTGCTGGTGAAGAAGCAACTGCAATGTTGGCATTCATTTCTAGAGGTATAGAATATAAAAGCAGGAATGCGATGTTGAGGCTCTATAAGGCATTTGTGAGACCACACTTGGAGTATTGTGTGCAGTTTTGGGCTCCTAAATTTTTAGAAAGTATATACTGACATTGGAGAGGGTTCAGAGAAGATTCACGATAATGATTCCAGGAATGAAAGGGTTACTGTATGAGGAACATCTGGCATCTCTTGGGCTGTATTCCCTGGAGTTCAGGAGAATGAGGGGGATCTCAAAGAAACATTCCGAATGTTATAAGGCCTGAACAGATTAGATATGGCAAAGTTATTTCCCATGGTAGATGAGTCTAGGACAAGAGGGCGTGACTTCAGGATTAAAGGACCTCCATTTGGAACAGAGATGCAGAGAAACTACTTTAGTCAGAGGGTGGTAAATCTGTAGAATTTGTTGCCATGAGTGATGGTGGAGACCAAGTCATTGGGTGCACTTAAGGCAGAGATAGGTAGGTTCTTAATTAGTCAGGGCAGAAGGGTGAGAAGGCAGGGAGTGGGAATGACAGGAAGAATTGGATCAGCCCATGATTGAATAATGGAGCAGACTTGTTGGCCAAAATGCCTACTTCTGCTCCTATATCTTATGGTCTTAAAGTCTTATAGGCAGGGTGAAGGCCAAGGTCTCTGAGCTTTTTGTTGAGCCTGGAGGGAATGATGGTGTTAAATGCTGAACTGTAGTCCAAGAACACAATTCTCACATAAACATTCTTCTTCTCCAAATGTATAAGGATGGCATGCAGAGCAGTGGCTATTGCATCGTCTGTTGATCAGTTGTGTCGGTAGGTGAATTGGGGAGGGGGGGTGGTCCAATGTGGGTGGTAGCAAGCTGCAGATGTAGTCCTTGACCAGCCTCTCAAAGCATTTGCTTATTATTGATGTGAGTGCGACAGGACACCAGTCGTTCAGGCATGTTACCTTGGTCTTTTTAGCAACAGAGAACATTCGATCAAATGTTACATAGAGGCAGATTCAACGTCCCACAATTTAACAGAAATCTTCTTTCTGTTATTTGTTAAATGGTCAAGAGATCTTCATAACTTAGTAATGAAAATATTTTGCGGATTATTTCTCATGTGTGTATAATGAGATAACACACAAAAATGCTGGAGGAACTCAACAGGTCAGGTAACGTGCATGGAGAGAATTAAATAGTTGATGTTTCAGGCCAAGACCCTTCTGGACTGGAAAGTTAGCGAGAATAAGCCAGAAAAAGAAGCTGGGGGAAGGGAAGGAGTACAAGCTGGCAGATGGGTAAAGCCAGGTGAGGAGGAAGATGGGTAAGTGGGGGAGAGGGTTTGAGTAAGAAGCTAGGAGGTGATAGAGAGAAAAGGTAAAGGGCTGAAGAAGAAGGAATCTGATAGGAGAGGGGAGTGGACTATGGAAGAAAACAGGAGGAGGAGGGACACCAGAGGGGAAGTGATAAGCAGGTAAGGAGAAGAGAAGGGATAAGATGAGACCCAGAAGGGGAATGGAAGGAGAGAGAAGGCAGTAGTGGGAAGAAATTTTTGCAAGTTAGAGTAATTGATGTTCATTCAGACAAGTTGGAGGCTACCCAGAGAAAATATGAGGTGTTGCTCCTCCAACGTGAGAGTAGCCTCATCGTGGCAGTAGAGGAGGCCACGGACCTGACATGTCGGCATGGGTGTAGGGAGTGGAATTATAATGGTTGGCCACCAGGAACTCCTTCCCTCCCTTTTCCAAAGAACAGAAAACTTTATCATTCTTTGTGGGCATGCTACTACAAAACAAAGGGATTGCTTTTTAGCTGTAACCAAAGAAAACCAGTTTCTATGCCTATTAATATTTATTAATATTAGAACAACATATAAATATGTTAAGTATTTATTGGGTATTTTTGGTTTCCACTATTTACTTACAGTATGGTTTAACTAGACTTTGCAGCACAATGGTGTAGCAGTTAATGCTACTGCTACAGCAACCTTGGCAGCTGTTTGTGTGAAGAAGCACATTTTCACTTTGACCACATGGGTTTCCTCCTGGTGCTATGGTTCCTCAATACTGCAAAGACTTATTGTTAGGCTAATTATCCTCCAAAAATCCTCCTTTAATGTAGGTAGGTGGCAGGAGTACCTGGAGTAGGGAGGAATTGATGGGCAGCATAGTAGAGTAGTTGTTAGTACAGATGACCTTGGTTCAATTCCCATTGCTGCCTGTGAGGAGTTTATACGTTCCTGAGACCATATCGGTTTCCTCCACAGTCTAAAGAAATGCCAGTGGTCATTTGAAATTGTCCTGTGACTAGGCTTAGGTTAAATCGGGACTGCTGTAAGGTGTGGCTGGAAGGGCCGAAAAGCCCTGTTTCGCGTTGTATCTCAATGAATGAATAAATATGTGTGAGAGTATCGGTGACGAGGGAAGAGTTAGGGCAGTGGGACTGGTGGGATTGCTCTGAAGGCTGACAGGACTCGGATGGGCTGGATGTTCTCCCTCTTAACATTGAGATTTCCATTGGAAGCTCATTAGAAGAATGTTGGAGCTCACAATCCCAATCTCCTGTTGTTGCCTTTTTCATTTTTATAATGATCAGACATGATTTCATTTATTACCTTAGCTATAACAAATGGAATGTTCATTATGTTGAAATTTAAAGCATTTGACCAGCTTTAAGAGACCAGCACAGAATATTCTCTGTAAATGTCGTTTCAGAAATGAGGCACTGGAATATTTGAAGTGCAGACAAATGAGAGGATGGTGCCAGAGGATACAAGTACTTAGTTTTGAAGCAATGTTTTAGTATTAGGTAAAGTAGGTTGTTTTCAATTTACTTTCCCTTCATTTACCGGCTGAAAATTGAAGCATTTAGGCTCAGGACACTGAGTGGCAGTAGAGGTGAGTGAATACAGAATATATACTGTATGTCCTATACCTAGGCTGCCAGGAATCACTGATTGCATTTTCTTTTTCTAGGCTGGGACCACACAGACCAATATGTCTGCCTTAATGAGATGGGTATTGAGTTAAATTCTGAGAGATTTGCTCAGCAAGCTTGTTACTGAGGTTAGGGGAGAAAAATTCCAGAGGACATGGGTGAAGGGTGAAGAGGGAAAAGTTTAAAGGGAACATTGGGGGGGGGGGGGGGCTTCTTCACACAGAGAGTGGTGTGAGTGTGGAATGAGCTGCCAGATCAAGTGGTAAACACTTTTAACATTTAAGAAAAAACTTGGACAGGTAGATGGATGAGAGGTGTATGGAGGGATATGGTCCAGGTGCAGGTCAGTGGGACTAGGCAGAAAAATGGTTTGGCACAGCTAAGAAGGGCCAAAAGGCCTGTTTCTGTGCTGTAGATGTTCTATGGTTCTATGGTACTCAAGTCTTTCTCTGTATGGTTTCATTCAAAGGCCTTGCAGATTTCTGGCATACAGCTGGTGGTCAGAGTCATCTAAATACTAAGCAAGTTGACATAAATAATTTTTCAAAAAGGTTAATTGTTTTTAATATACTGAAGTCAAATGTCATTTAGCTATCTGCACTTCATTCTACAGTGCTGATAAATGGGAGTTTCTGTTTGTGCATCAGCAAACTCTGGTGTAAACCTAATGTGCTGGTTGGAAAGTGCTGTTGTTTCAGGGCTCAGTAGTAGAATGAGAATGTCCGATAGCCCCTAGTTCCCCTAAGAGCTTTCAGCTGGCAGAAGCATGATTCAATTCCTAAACTTCCGCAAGGTTGTTTTGACTTTACCTGATGTGCTGCAGTTGGTTTGAAGCTGAATGGGCCACATTTCCAATTTACCAACTTGCTTCACATTTACAAATTAAATGATGTTCTCCAGCAATTTATACTGAATTCCACTGCACTGCTGTCCCTTGTACCAATTTTCCTGCAATAAACAAAATATTATTTTGAATTGTGTTACTATCAAATAAATAAGGAAGCAAGCTGTAATTTTATAATCATAAACAGCTATACTTGCGGCAACAGATGCTGGAATCTGGAGTGAGAAACAAACTGCTGGAAGCACATATCAGGTCAAGCAGGATCTGTGGAGGCAAAGGGATGGTCAAATCCTCAGATCAAGAACTACCAAATATTCTGCTTGATTTGCCTTAACCATACTCATTATTCTGTCCTGCTGTATTGTACCTAGTTAAACTGTGCACAGTCCTGAAAAATAACTCATCCAAAAATCAACGACAGCAGATAGTTTTCAATTGAGTATAGTGATACAATTAACAGTGCAGGAAAAAAAAAATGCTCGCTCTTTGTTGGTCAAAGAGTTGGGGAATGAATGCAACTCTGCTCAGACGTCCATAAAGAATTTGTGACACCTATAACTTTCTGAGATGTCTTACATGAGCATTATCAATGAAATTAGTACAATGCCAATGGAGAAATTGTGACACATTTCTGCCAGAATGTTGTTTAAGGAATATCTCCAAAAAAAAGGTAATGTGCAATTATGATGGGCCAGGATTGAATTACTGTATATTCTGAAAGTCCAGTTCAGGAATTTAAAGACAACAGTCTGGAGTTCTTCATTCTATGGTGAAGACCTTTACGTGAGGTTGAGGTATCATGATACCTTTAAAATAACAGCTGACATAGCAAGTCCAATCCATAAAAATTCTGTAAGTGCTGGAAGTCTAGAGATCTTGAGTCAGGACTGGAAAGGAAAGGGCAGAAACAAATCCTTATTCTCTTGAAGTTGCAAATTGAATATTCCATTTTCATGACCATTTCATGATCTACTTGTCTGCAATTGCAATAAGATATCATTTCTGATAGTTGACCTGGTCACCTTGCTCCAATTCAGCTTCTGAATCAGTTGTCCATTTGCCAATATTATCTGGTGACTGATGACATTCTTCCCAGCAGTGACTTAGTAGCTAAAGGAACTTAATGTTTTTAAGTAAACCCTTTTGGCTATATTAACTAAAAGTTTAGCTTCCCCATTGATCTTTCATTGTGGTTGGGCTTGGGGATCTTTCACATATCTTCCCAGCCACATATCCATCCCATGAAAACAAAGGATTTGTGGGTTCAGTGAAGTGCTGCCCACACATGGGAATTCACTAATATTTTTCAGGTGTGCTAAAACACATTTCCTGTCTTTGCAATGGGGTTACACATAAAATGGAGTTTCATTTCAAGAGGTATGACACTTAATGTGGAATTACATATTTATAACAGGGTTACATTTTAGGTGTGAAAGTACGTTTGTACAAATTTTTAAACTCCCCACACCTGTTCGTTTAGTCTAACTACATCTTGAACATAAAATATCATATGTGAACAAACTATTCTTTATAGTTAGTGGAGTTTTGATTGTTAAAGCACTTTTGTTTGGTTGAATGATTAAAGAGCTCTTCTAATGGTTTCTAATTCAACAACCTTTGACCTTTGCAAAGTCTCTGAGCACTAAGCAGGCTTCTTCAGTGCTTTAGTTTTTGCTTGAATTTCAGTTTTGTGAATAATCAACATGCATGCTGCTGACCATCTTCTCGTAGCACATGTGTTTAAAGAGTAAAATTGATTTTTATTTCACTTATTTAGAGATGCAGCACGGAGTAAGCCCTTCCTGTTCCCACAACCCTCGACAATCCTGATTAGCCGTAATCTAATCACGGGACAATTTGCAATGACCGGTTAACCTACTTGGTACCTCTTTGAACTGTGGGAGGGAACCGGAGCACCCAGGGAAAACCCACGCATTCCACAGACTCCTTACAGAGACAGGGAGGATGTATCAGAGACTCCCTATGGAGACAGGGAGGATGTATCAGAGACTCCCTATGGAGACAGGGAGGATTTATCAGAGACTCCCTACGGAGACGGGGAGGACGTATTGGAGACTCCTTACAGAGACGGGGAGGATGTATCGGAAACTCCTTACGGAGACAGGGAGGACGTACAGGAGACTCCCTACGGAGACAGGGAGGACGTACAGGAGACTCCCTACGGAGACGGGGAGGACGTACAGGAGACTCCCTACGGAGACGGGGAGGACGTACCGTAGACTCCCTACGGAGATGGGGAGGATGTACCGGAGACTCCCTATGGAGACGGGGAGGATGTACAGAGACAGGAGGATGTATCAGAGGACACCCGAACTGAACTCTGACACCCCCTGACTGTATAGCATTGTGCAAACCTCTATGCTACCATGGCACCTGCAGCATACATATAAAAAATATATATAATTTGGGTCCCTCTCTGGGTCCCACAAGCTTCCTTTACTGTACAGCCATTGGCTCCGTAAAATGTTGATACAGATGGTCACACTTTATGGAGGTAAATGGTAATGGTAAAGCTGTGGTGCATGGCTTGAGAACTGCAATAGAACAATGAAAAAATTAACAGTTCTGCATTGTTCCTGAACTTTGCAATTACCATGATATAAATTACAGGCATTATTTCTAATAATTTAAACAGATTTAAAAACTGATCTGATCTCCAGCAATGCCAGATTGCTTGACTGTGAACAGATGCTTATTAATGTGCATGATCTTGGAATTTAGTGTTTTTTTAAGACGATGCTGAAAAGCAATGGCTGCATACTGAGTGCTGCTCTGGATTAATGAAATGTGACCGTTTACTTTTGTTTCAGAGCCGGCACTTTCCTATGTCAAACAGCTGGAGACCAGAGTGAAACAGCTTGAGGAAGAGAACCGGATGTTACCCCAGGTATGCCATTTCATTGTTCATTCTGCTGAAAAGTGACATGATTTTAGCACTTCTTAGCAATTGGGAAAAGTATGTGAAAATGGTGGTATTTTTAACTTCTGCATAATTTAGGAACATTCATCAAAGCTATCAAAATTCAGTGCTTAATACCATTGTGGGAAAGGTTTGTGGTTTAACTGTTTGTTGGAGCATCTAGAGAAATATTCTTCATGATCTTTACATTAAGTGCTCATACAATTAGCCGTAATGAATTCCTGAACCCTATTTATGCAGTTTGTTAAAACCCTCAGGCTGAGCAGGAAGTGTGCAGGATATAACTGAGCTCACCTGTACTTTCCCAATGATGCAGAATGTCACTTTAGAACCTGAGCAATTAAAGAAAAATGGGTGCTTTTCACAATTCAACAACCATTTTTGAAATTTACTGTTGTGATGTAGGAAATTGAACAATCCAGCAATGAGGTAAACACCACATAATATGCTTTCTTGATACTGGTGGAGAGAAACTATTTGGGTTACCTTGCTTGTAATTGGTAATGAACATTGGAAATCAAATCATCAGGAGATGTGAGTCAGGTAAGCAAAAGGATTAATATCTTCAGAAAATCTGCCAAGATCATTCCACCTGATGTCATCAATATGTAAGTTGACCAAATTTTGCTCTCACTCTAAGTCATGACTTTAGGTAGATTATTTAATACTTGCTTTGAACACCACATCCACATCAGCCTAAGCAGAAGAATTGACTGCTTTGTTACTGCCAAACTCTGTTACTGGCTGGATTGGAAGATGTAGAATTCTTGTGGTAGAGGTAAGAAACTGAAGGGGTAAACTGAAGTTGTATGCAGGCCTCTGAACAGTAACCCAAGATGTAAGGTACACATTGCAATGTAAAGATATGTAAAAAGTGCAATGTTACAAAGGTCATGAGAGATTTCAATATGCAGGTAGATTAGAAAATCAGGTTGGTGCTGGATCCCAAGATAAAGATCAAGATTCAGGATTGTTTAATGTCATTTTGAGTACACAAGTGTAAAGGAGAATGAAATAATTGTTACTTGAGATCTGATGCAGCACCAGAAAGGATAGATCCAGAACATAATAATAAGAAAGACAATAAATATAAATGCATAAGGTAACTTGTATACATTGTATGTCCATCAAGTGCAAATAGGAGTGGCAGTACATAAGGTGACTCTGATAGCAAATAATAAAGTAGTGGTGATTGGGGATGTGGAAGGGTGGGTTAATGGGTGGTGATGTTGATGAGCCTTACTACTTGGGGAAAGTAACAGTTTTTGAGCCTGTTGATCCTGGCATGAATACTACATGATCTCCTCCCTGATGGGAGTAGGACAAACAGTCCAAGAGCAGGGTGGGTGGGAACCTTCATGTTATTGCTGGCCTTTTCCCAGCACCTTTCTGTATATGTGTCCTTAATATGCTTAGGCTGATGGCAGTGATGTGTTGGGCAGTTTTGATTACCCATTATAGAGCCTTCTTGTCAGCCACTGTGCAGTTTCCGTACCATGTGGTGATGTAGCATGTTAGGATGCTCTCTACCGTGCTTCAGTAGAATAATATGAGTATAATATTTGCATAGCTCATTTCTCTTCAACCTGCTCAGAAAGTAGAAATGTTGGTGCGCTTTCTTGATTGAAGAGAAGGAATTTGTAGAATGCCTAGGAGATGGATTTCAGAGTAGCTTGTGGTTGAGCTTAAGGTAAAGGAACCAGCAGAAGGCAATGATCATAAAGTGGTAGAATTCACCCTGTAATTTGAGAGGGAGAAGCAAAAATCAGATGTATCAGCATTACAGTGGAGCAAAGGGAACAACAGAGGCATGAGAGAAGAGCTGGCCAATTGATTGGAAGGGGACTTCAGGAGGGTAAGATGAGGAACACAAAACAATACTTATTGAAGGATCAGAATTAGGGCATCAGAGGGTATGGGGAGAAAGCAGGAGAGTGGGATGACTAGAAGAATTGGATCAGCCCATGATTTAATGGCAGAGCAGACTCAATGGGCCAAATGGCCTACTTCTGCTCCTATATCTTAAGGTTTTAAGTGGAGCAATTTCAAGTTCCTGGGTGTCAAGATCCCTGAGGGTCTAACCTGGTCCCAACATGTGCAGCTATTAAAGAAGGCAAGACAGCGGCTATATTTCATTTGGAGTTTGAAGAGAATTGCTTTGTCAACAAAACACTCAAACTTCTATAGATGTACAGCAGAGAGCATTCTGACAAGCTGCGTCACTATCTGGCATGGGGGTGGGGGGACACGCTACTGCACAGGACTGAAAGAAGCTACAGAAAGTAATAAAGTGAGTAAACTCCATTTTGGGTACGAGCCTCTGTAGTACACACAACATCTTCAAGGAGTGGTGCCTCAGGAGGGAGATGCCCATTATTAAGGACCCCCATCACCCAAGGCATGCCCACTTCTCATTGTTACCTTCAGGAAGGAAATGCAGAAGCCTGAAGTCACATACTCAGTGATTCAGGAACAGCTTCCTCCCCTCTGCCATCCGATTCCTAAATGGACATTGAACCCATGAACACTACCTCACTTTTTAAATGTACCTGTATATGTCATTTAATGTTTTTGCACTATTTTTAATTTATTCATATACATACATATATACTGTAATTGATTTATTTATTCCCTTACTATATTATCATGTATTTCATTGAATGTCCACTGCTAAGTTAACAAAATTCAAGACGTATGCTGACGATAATGAATCTGATTATCAGTGATGACCGCAGACTAGCAATGGGTGAGTATTTGGGAGCAATTTGGATGGGGCAGGATAGATACATCCCAAAGAAGTATTCTGAAGGGAATACGAAGCAACAGTGGCTAACAAGGGAAGATTAGCTGACTGGCAGGAGGCAAGGAGTGAGCATAAAGGGGGCCTTTAATGATTGGCTGCCAGTGACCAGTGGTGTTACGCAGGCGTCAGTATTGGAATCGCTTCTTTTCATTTTATATCAGGGATATGGATGATGGAATTGATAGCTTTGTGACCACATTTGTGGATGATACAAAGGTAGGTGGTAGGGGCAGTTAGAATTGAGGAAGCAGGGAGTCTGCAGAAAGACTTGGAGAGAATAGGAGAATGAGCAAATAATTAGCAGATGGAATATATTGTAGGGAAGCATACATTGCACTGGTAGAAGGAATAAAGGCACAGACTACTTTCTAAACTGGGAGCAAATTCAGAAATCAGAGGAGCAAAGGGACTTGGGCATTCTTGAGCAGGATTCCCTAAAGGTTAGCTTGCAGGTTGAGCCAGTGATAAGGAAGGTAAATGCAATGTTAGCATTCATTTTGAGCAAGGATGTAATGCTCAGGCTTTATAAGGCATTGGTCAGCCAGCACTTGGAGTATTGTGAGCAGTTCTTGGCCCCTTTTCGAAGAGAGGATATTTTAACATTGGAGTGTTTTCAGAAGAGATTCGTGAGAGTGATCCCAGGAATGAAAGGCTTTTGTATGAAGAGTATTTGATAGCTCTTGGCCTGTACTTGCTGGAGTTTAGGAGAATGAGAAACTTATTGAATATTGAAAAGCCTGAACAGTGTATGTAGAGAGGTTGTTTTCTATATTGCAGAGTCTAGGACCAGAGAGCTCAACTTCAGAATAGAAGGACGTCCCTTTAGAACAGATGAGGAATTTTGTAGCCAGTTGGTGGTGAATCTGTGGAATTCATTGCCACAGGTGGTTGTGGAGGCCAAGTCATTGGGTATATTTGAAACAGAAATAGATACATTCTTAATTTGTCAGGGTGTTAAATGTTACGAGGAGAAAGCAGGAGAATGGTGTTGAGAGAATTAATAAATTAGACATGATGGAATGGCGGAGCCAACTCAGTGGACTGAGTGGCTTAATTCCGCACCTAACGGTGTGATACAATTGTCTTGGAATTCTACTTCGCCAGGTAACACCCTCATCTCTTGGAATGTTCAAATGCAAAATTTTAGTTGTAACAATAATACTTTTTGCAAAATATCTGGGAGAAAATAAATAAATAAAATTAAACTGGCTTCAGGTTAATACCAAGCAATGAAGTATTTGCAAACTCAAAATTTAAAACTCACATTCACTGACAGTTCAAGAAATCTCTCTTTGCCCTAATCATTAATCTGTTGGGATTCTAAATCGAGGGTGTGCAGATTTTTAGTTCATCACCATTAATTTCACCATAGTAATAAAACATATTGTGTAAAAGTATATCCCAGGTCATGAAAAATGACTACTGAGCGGTGATGTAATCAGAACTATCTCTTTTCAATTCTGACTTTCCACGACGATTCAGTAATACCAGCAATATCACTTTTAAAACCTGAATGGTCAAAAATTTAGCTGCTCAAAATCTATTGGTGAACATTGGAATTACAATATATTTTAATTGTGGCTTTTATGTTTATGTAGATTCATCAGAAGGATTTTGCATCAGGTAAAAGGGAGGTAAATTTTTTTTGAAACAATACTTACAATGAGAGGGAATCTCTAGCTCAGAATAAATTCCTAACTATTTAGTTACTGATGAAAGGTCAGCAGAATTAAAGCTTTGTCAAATTTCCATCTTCATCACATTGACATTCATGTAGTAGAATGAATTCACCTTTTATATTTCTTTTTTTATAACACTAATTCACCATAACTCGAACTGTTAGGAGCAGCAGGTTAAGGGCTTTCATATTTTAGCTTTTCCCTACAGCATCATGAATTTTCAAGCAGTATCTGTTGGCCTTTGAAGTCTGATGCATGAGCAGATCTTGCTCTGGTGCTCAAGAGAAAATAGTTATGTGGTTTCAGTAACCTAGATGGAGGCATGAGATGATTTCAGGAAGCTGTATTCATGTGCAGCAATTTACTGGGAGAAAGTTCAAGCTATGTTTAACGGAAATAAGTTCAGTTTAATTAAACTGGTTAATTAATGAACTATAAGCTTATTTCCCTTCAAATGACAGTAACTACAAGTCCAAAATAATAAATGTGTTATTTTTCATGCAAGGATTTCTTGAGAATATAATGCAGTGCTATATGAATGTAAATTAATGCTTCTGAACTCACTGACATACCATCAGATCTAAAGCATTATATTACCTGAGAATACTTCTGTGCAAAAACTTTAACCTTGAATGAGAAATTTTGAACATTTTTCACTGAGTATCTCTTAACCTTAACATGCTAAATGATTGTAGTCTGTATTTTTATATTCTGTTCTGTGTTTGCTGCCAGATTCTGAGCGATAAATATAATTCCTGGCCAAGGTCAGCATTTTGTCAGAGTTATGAATTGAGGGGTTGCGACAGAAGAGTGCATTTCAAATGTTAATATCATGCGATAGCCAATTTATTCGGTGCATTCAGCTCACATTACTGTTCCACTTCTTACATCAGTCTGGTTTTAGATAGCTGGTGCCGCTGAATGCAAATAAAATGCTTAAGCTTCTGAAATGTAAAATAACACAATGGGATAACTGAAGAATATAGATTGCTTTGCAATTGTACTGCATGGAGTCTGTGAAATCTGACTTTGCACAGCAGGAAGAATTATATATTTGATGAATAATGAGTCTTACTGCTAACCTGACATAAAACAGTTCAAGTTCATTTGATTAATGCCGTATGATTTGGAATGTTAATGGTGGTGTAGCAACAAGTAAACCAAGGTGTTCAGTAATAGTTCAGGGGCCAGACTGGAACTCCTACCATCGCAACTGTGGAAAGCTTACTTAATAATTTAGTATTAGTCATTACTACCATGGAACTAATGATATTGTTGTAAAGAACAATATCAACTTACACATATCCTTCAGAGGAGAAAATTCACCATTGTAGTCCTCTGTAGCCTAAATGTGACTGTAGGTCCTTAAATGTGGCCTGTGGACTAAATGCAGCTATAGTAAAGTACACTAAGTAGCCTCACAAAAAAAAATGACATTCAGTTAGCTGGAGAACTGAAGATCTACATTCCAGAGCTCCTGTGACTTGTGGCACAGTACTGTAGCAGTTAGCACAGTGCTGGTGATTTGGGTTCAATTCCTCCACTGTCGTAAGGAGTTTGTATGTTCTCCCCATGGCCACGTAGGTTTCCACTGGGTGCTCTGGTTTCTCACCACGTTCCGAAGACATTCTGGTTAGGGTTAGTACGTTGTGGGCATCCTATGTTGGTGCTGTAAGCATGGTGCCCTGGTATGTCCTATTCACAGTCAAGCTTTTGACTGTCCAAGCAGTCAACTCACAATCATCAGCAACATGATGGAAAGAGTTGCAACAATACTTTCAAACAATACTTTAACCTATTTACAGTAGCTTACATTGGCATTTTCCAGTAATCACTCCAGACTTCATCATAGCTTTGGTCTAAAAATGGACTGAACTCCAGAGATGAGCTGTGAGGGCCTGCTTTTGATAACAGCCAGTGAAGCATCAAGAAGCCCTGGTAAAACTTAAGTTTAAGGGCAACACATGAATGCATCTCACCCTAACCATGGACTTTTTACTCTCCTCCCATCCGGTAGGTGCTACAGGAGCCTCTGCTAGACTGTGACCCTGCTGAACCTCACATCACAGCGCTAAGCAGTATTGTACACATACTGGACTGTCTCAGTACTTTTATATTTGTATACTGTAGCACACACTTTTTAATTGCAATTATTTTGTAAATAACACTATTCTTTGCATTTCTGGTTAGATGCTAACTGCATTTCAATGGCTTGGTATCTGTACTCAGCACAATGACAATAAAGTTGAATCTAGTCTAATCTAATCGATAATCTTCAGATGCTTGACCAATGCCCTTACATCGGAAGTGGGATGTTTGCTAATGATTGCACTATGTTCAATCCAGTTACCACTCCTTGGTAAAAAAAAAGCAGTCCAGATCTGCATGCATCAAGACCTCGATAACATTCAAACATGGACTGATAAATAGTAGGTATCATGAACAGTGCAAGGTAATAACCATCTAGCCATCTACTCTTGAAAGCCAATGCCATTATCATTATCAAGTCTCCAACATCAACATCTTCAGGGTCACTTTTGACCAGAAACTCAAGAAGACCACCCACATAACTAATATGACAAGAAGGAGTCAGGGAATGAGTAACTACCTCCTAATACCCCAATTTTTTTTCTGCCATCTTCAAGGCATACGTTAGGAATGGGATGGAGGACTTTCCCTGGTGCTTTGTTTGTCATCTATATCACTGATTTGCATGAGAATGTAATTGGCTGAAGCACTGCGTCATCTGCAGCAAGCAGTTTGCTGGCATTGTGTTAACAAGGCCCACTGCTCGTGATAGTTCAGGCCATCATTAGACATCTGGTGGATGTTTATTTTGTTTTTATTTGTTGATACTCAGGATGTGGACATGATTGGTGTGGCCAGCATTTATTATTTATCATTTATTCCCAGTTGCCCTTGAACTGAGCAGATAGGAAGCATCATCAACTTTTGGTGGCTCTGAAGTTGCATAAAAGTCAGACCAAATTAGGGCATTATTGATTATGTATGCAAGCTGTTTTAAAATATCCATTCCAAATCCTAAAGGGCATTAGTCAATTGAATGTGTATTTACAAACAGCCCACCAGTTTCATGGTTCTGAGCTGGAAAAGGTGCAGAAAGCATTCATGAGGCTGTTTCTGGGTTGAGATACAAGGACAGGTTAGATAGACTGTGAGAGTAGGAGGCTGCAGATGACCTTGTGGAGGTTTATAAAATCATGGGGCATGTAAATAAGGTCAGAGACTTTTCCTCACGGTGGAATAGTCTAAAAGTAGAGGGGAAGGATTTAAAGTAGACCTGAGAGGTAACTTTTCACACAAAAGGTGGTGGCTATAGGGACCAAGCTGCTAGAGGCAGGTAGAATCCAAATCTTTGAAATGCATTTAAACAGGTGCATGGATAGAAATGGTTTAAGAATATATTGAATAAATGAAAAAATATGCAATAAGCTCAAAGACATCTGGGTCGGCATCGATAACTTGCATTAGATGACCCGTTGCCACGCTGTATAACCCTATAACTCATAAGTCTTAGCCTTTGTCTCCCTTTTGTGGACCAGGATTAATGCCTCTGATCCTTGGAAACTTGCTTACTTTGATCCCTATCCCTCTTTAGAATAATGTCCTTCTTGGATTTCGTTCCAAGGATGTCATTAGTCATTCGGTACTTTCCTTCCCCCATTGCCCCACCAGACAACAACCCACCAGAGGAGTCTTTCTATTGTGACTGGAGTTACTGTGTGACAACATGTTGTTTAGTAGTATATGTTAGCTATGCAGCAACATCCAACCCATAATTTTTTTAAATTTCTTGGCAAGCAGGTCATTCGATAACAACCAGAAATGAAGGGAATTCTATTACTCTGGCGTAGAGTTGAGATTGCTAGACCTGAGTCTGGATGTTTTGGTATACATGATGTTTTACCTCATCATCAGAGATTTACTTGCCATGAGTAAAGAATGTTTTATTACTTTTTTGTTGAAGTAATGTTGAACATTTTAAAAACTTAATAATATCTATCCTATTTTATGTATTTTCCCCAAAAGCAAGAAAGAATAGTATAGCTTCTTCCAGGTCTGAAATTAAAAGCAGGGTCACAACATATTGATGGAAGTCATGATCCTTGAATAACTTGTGACTCTAGACTCTAACCAGCTCGCTTAGCTAAGCGCCATTTATAAAATCTGTGACAGTTAGTGATTGTCCGCATATTACATTCCTTTGAAAAACACAGATGCTTCACAGCCTAACAGGTTCCGATGCCTATTCTCCACTCAACTGCAAAGCTAAACAAAAATAGACACTTACCATACTGGTGAGTGACCTTTTAGCTGTTTCACAGTGCGTCTTGCTCTCAAACCAATTTTCCAGCCTGATGAGTTTGAACTGAAGCTCTTGCCACAGCACATATTTTGTGTTAAGGCTGAATGTTACATAAATAGCTGTAAATTTGACATAAATTATAACATTGTGCAAGGCCCATTTTCTGCAGATCTATATATAAGCTAGTGCCTTTGAAAAGGTGAAGTTGTTGTACATTTTTTTAAATGCCAAGTCTCAAACTGTTTCATGTCTTCATACGTGTACAGCTACCTTGCATGTTCTTGGAACAACTTTTCCTTGGATTCAATATATTACAAACTTTTCCACATTGAACCTCTCACTTAAATGCATATTGATAAATCCATTTGTAAAGTGTAGCTGATGGACGTGAAATAGAAATTTAAATAATTTAAAAGACAGAGGGCAGCATGTTTTACTAATATAACAGGTGCAAGATCACTTGTAATATTTCTAGAAACAAGATTTCAGCAATAGTACAAAAACTTGTAGAGTTTCATTTCTGTTGGCAAACTCTAGCTTTGTCTATTATGAAGCAATATTCAAAAATAGTTGCCTAATTCATCTAATAGTCAGTCTTTTGCAAACAGAATGTAAAGTGAATTGTAATAAATTATAATACCTGCTGTGACCATCCTGGAATATAAAAAGCTGCTGTTGAATGGGATCCCCTGTGACTTGTAAAGCTATTCATTGCAAGCAAAGTTCTTTGTTTAGAGATCTGCATGTAGCTGGAAAGCAGGCAGTATGCTTGGTCATTGGCTTTCAGAATCAGGTTTCATATCAGTGGCATCAAATGAGTTTGTCTTTGCAGCAGCAGTACAATGCAATATCAGAGTCAGTTTTAATATCACTGTCATACATCGTGAAATGTGTTATCTTTACAGAAGCAGTACAATGAAATATATGATAAATATAGAGTAAAAACTGAAATTACATTAAGTGTGTGTGGGTATTAATATGTCTATTGAATAGTTCAGTTAAAATAAGTGGCAAAAAAGAACAAACAGTAGTGAGGTAGTGTTCATGGGGTCAATGTCCATTTAGAAATTGGATGACAAAGGAGAAGAAGTTGTTCCTGAATCGCTGAGTGTGTGCCTTCTGGCTTTAGTACCTCCTTCCCATGGTAACAATGAGAAGAGTACACGTTTTGAGTGGTGGGCGTCCCTAATCATGTCTTGGATACTACAGAGGCTGGTTACCCATGATGGAGCTGACCAATCTTACAAGTTTCTGCAACTTACTTCAATCTTGTACATTTCCCCCCACCACCCCATTCCAGGTTGTGATGTAGCCAGTCAGACAGTACATTTGTTGAAGTTTTCGAGTGATTTGTGTGACAAACCAAATCTCCTCAAACTCCTAATGAAATATAGCTGATGACTTTCCTTTTTTGTAGCTGCTCAGAGATATTGACACCCAGGAACTTGAAATTGCACATTCTTTCCACTTCTGATCTCTCTGAGGATTGGTTTGTGTTCCCTCGTCCTACCCTTTCTGAAGTCCACAATCATCTCTTTTGTCTTACTGACATTGAGTGCAAGGTCGTTGCGGTGACTCTACTCATCTAGCTGGCATACCTCGCTCCTGTACGTCCCCTTGTCACCATCTGACATTCTGCCAAAAATAGTTGTGTCGTCATTTGAGCTATGCCTAGTAGATGACATTTGAGCTATGTCTAGCCACAATGTCATGGGTGTAGAGAGAGGAGAGCAGTGGGCTAAGCACACATTCCTGAGATGCCCCAGTGTTGATTGGCTAAGCACACATTCCTGAGGTACACCAGTGAGGTTGAGATGTTATTTCCAATCTGTACAGATTATGGTTTCCCAGTGAAGAGGCTAAGGATCCAGTTGCAGAGGGAGGTACAGAGGCCCAGGCTTTTGAAGTGTTGTTGTCTTTCTGATGAAGGTATCCTTGCAGTGCTGTTGAGATGATATGTTAGTAACTCTAGGATGACTAACAATAACATTGTTGTTTGTAATGAAGGACCGATAACATTTTCAAGTGCATGACTAGGAGGAGAACGTGCAGCTGTTTCCATGCACCTATGGTGATGGGGGTGTTGTTAGGGAAGTGCTGACAGAGTAGCTGAGGCACATAACTTTTTGCCTTGTAGATGGTTTATACCAACAAAGACATTCAAGTCTTCCCCAACCAGAAGCTCTGGATGAACCAGGAGATTTGTAATCAGCAGACAGCTAGATCTGTGGCATTTAGAGCTGGCAACCCAGGATTATACAAGAAAGAAATACAGGTAGCTCCTCTGGGTACAAAGCAGCACTTCTGGATGAATCTGGATTCACATATGGAAGCTCAACAGCTGTGGAAGGACTTGCACAATATGATGGGCGAGATCGAGTAGCATAATTGACAGCAACCCATCACTCCCAGATGAGTGCAATGCCTTTGTGCACACTTTAATAGGGAAAACTATGACACATCCACACAAGCCACCACATCTCTGGATGAACATGTAACTTCAGTCTTGGGCCAATGACCAAGTTTTCCTCGAGGATGAATCCACAAAAGGCAATCTGACCCAGATGGCATACTTGGAGTACTAAAGATCTCTGTGGACCAACAAACTGGGGTACTTGGGGACATGTTCAGACACTCATTTCTATGGTCTGAGATTCCCACCTGTTTGGAAAAGGTGGCTGTTGTACCTGTGAATTTGGATGAGTGTGATGATCTGCCTCGATGACTATTATTCATTAGTGTGTACATCAACTGTAAAGGTGTGCTTTAAGATGCTGGTTTTGGCACAAATCAGCTCCTGTATCAGTAGTGCCTTGGATCTGCTCCAATCTGCCAATCTCCTCAGCAGGTTAGGAGCAGATGCCAGTTCTTTGGTTCTTCACTTTGCTCTGGACCATCTGGACAACAGGAACTTATATGTCAGGATGCTGTACATTGACTACAGTTCATTGCTTAACACAATCATTGAGATCTGGGCCTCTGTACCTCCCTCAGAAACTGAATATTTGACTTGCTCATCAGAAAAACTGTCAGTTACAATTGATAACAACATCTCCTCATTGATCATCAACACAAGTGCAGCTTAAGACTACTTGCATAGCCATCTGCTTTACTCCCTAAACGCACATGACTGTGTGGCCACTCAAAGCCCCAATGTCATCTTCAAGTTTGCCGATGACACCACTGTTGTTGGATAAATCACAGGTGGTAATGAGTTTGCCCTCTAGCGTGAGATAGGATTCCTGCTTAGGGGGTTCCGCAACCGCAACCTAAATTCACTGTCAAAAAATCTAAAGAGCTGATTGTTGACTTCAGAAGGCATAGTGGGGTGAACACCTGCTAATCTACGTTGAGAGGTTGGTGGTGGGGAGTCAGCACCTTTAAAATTCTGGGCATTAACAACTGGACAATCTCTCCTGGACTAGCACATGGATGCAATCATAGAAAAAGCCAGCATCTTTACTTTTTTTTAAAAAGAAGGTTAGGGAGGTTTGATTTGGCCCCAAACTCTAACAAACTTCTACCAATGTACTATTGGCTGGTTGCATCAATTCGAAGGCACAGCTATACAATTCCCACAGCAATATTGCTAACTTTCTTCTTGGTTCTAAAGCCATTTTGATGGTTATTGATTTCACGGCACTGTGAGCGACAATCGGTATGTCAAACATGTCAACCCTAATAAACTATTTGGCTCCTTATAACTCTGTAATTCCATCATAAATCACGCATAAGGTTTGATCTACCATTTTATTTTTGTTCAACTTTTTAATTGTTTTGATTTTTCAGCAATATTTCTGATGTGCTTTTGCAAAAAAATATCAGTTTGACATTTGTTGAGCAAATGTATACAAGCATGTGAGTGCAAACTGAATGCAGTTTTATGGTTTCTGTACTTTTATTGCTCTTTAGATTTTTTTAGGATAAAGTGAGATAATTCATCAAGGAACTATGTGCTGTATTAACTGTGGAGAAGATTTTGTGGTAACTGTTTCTACAATGTGATAGTTTGTATTTGTGAGTAGGCAGTAATATAATTGTCTCTGTCCTTCTCACTTTGGCCATACCCAATGAGAAATTTCTTCTCCATCACACAGAAATAACCAATCTGATCACTGCTTTTTCTATCTTTTAGGTGCAGAGTGAGCAAGAAACAAAAGCAGAGCACTCGTTACCCAAGGTGAAGTAACACGATAATGATACTTGACTTTTCAACAGCACTAATTGGAATACAATTTTTGTTAATATTGTCGTAGCATCTTTTTGATGGTTAAATATCGATTTTTGTCTTTTGAAAATGTTACTTTTTGTCCCTAGTACATGAATATTTTTGGCTCTTCTTTCTCTGTAAGCCTTGTTATATTGCAAGAACTCCCTCTATCTCTTGAGTTGTTCCCCATGATTTCCCCTCTGATGCTCCCAATTTGGTTCCCTGGCTGTAATTTATTATTAACAATAATGCCTTCATTGATATGGAAATCTTGAAAATGTTTTATCTGCTTTGTCCTTCTTTCACTGGATTACCAAATTTCTGTTTATTTCTGCACCTAGCTGATAATGCACCATCAGTTCTTGTATGAAGCAAAGCATAATTGGTCATTGAGGCGTTGTTGACATGAGTTTTTACATTTTATGTAAACAATGGAACACTTTAAATGTAATGTAACACAGAATACTGCAGAGAGTATCAGAAGTGTGCACCCATGAGCATTGATACATAGTTTGAATATTCACAGATACTGCTTTCAAATCGGGAAGATCAAAGTTCAAAGTAAGTTTATTATCGAAATACATGTATGTCACCATACACTACCTTGAGCATTGACAGTAAGTACAAAGAAACACAACAGAATCAATGAAAAAACACACACAAGATGGACAACCAATATGCAAAAGGCAACAAACTGTGCAAATACAAAAAGGAAAAAAAGCAAACAAAATAATAATAAATAAACAAACAATAAATACCGAGAATATGAGTTGAACGGTCCTTGAAAGTGAGTCCATAGGCTGTGGGAAAAGTTCAGTGTTGGGGTGTGTGAAGTTGAGTGAAATTATCCCCTCGAGTTCAAGAGCTTTATGGTTTGATCCTGGTGGTATGTGTCCTCTAGCTCCTGTACCTCCTTCCTGACAGCACCAGTGAGAAGAGAGCATGGCCTTGGATGGGGGAAGTCCCTCATGATGGATGCTGTTTTCCTATGACAGTGCTTCTTGTAGATGTGCTCAATGGTGGGGAGGGCTTAATCTGTGATGGCATAGGCTGTATCCACTACTTGTAGGCATTTCCAGTTAAAAGCATTGGTGTTTCCATACCAGCCATTGATGCAGCCAGTCGGTATACTCTCCACTGTGCATCTATAGAAATTTATCAAAGTTTTGGATGGCTTCTGAACTTTCACAAATTTTTAAGAAAATAGAAGTGCTGCTATGCTTTCTTTGTAATGGTACTTGTGTGATGGACACAGGACATGTCCTCTGAAATGAGGACTTTTAAAGTTGCTGACCGTCTCCACCTCCTGATCCCTTGATGAGGACTGGCTGATGGATTGCCAGCTTCCTTCTCCTGTAGTACATAAGGGCAAGATTGATGTATTGGGGAGGAATGAGGGCTGCATTCTCTATTTTGTAGAGATATAGCATATTTTGGACATGCTGGATACGGCAGTCAAACCTGATGGGTTCTCGATCCATTGGATGGACCAGACTGCTGATTCAAAGAAGACAAACAGTGTGTTTAATGATAATTTTTTTTGTGTTGCTTGGATGTAGTCTTCTTGCCACAGTCTTGTTCTCCTGAACTGGAACGTCTTATGATGAAGTGCTGTCCATTCTATTTACCGAGAGAGCTTTGCTCCATGATGCTAACCACAGTTTAAATACTGCCGAAGACCAATGTTAATCAAGCACACGATTCATTGAGTTTTGCAATTAGTAAATAAAGAACAGCCACCCCAATGCCTTTCAAATTATTGACAGGTTCTTCAATTAAGCTTGCTTGTAGAAATCTCTGACCAGTTATCATCAACATAACACCTGCAGCACCAGGGGTCCCAACATACTTGACCACTGCTACATCACCACAAGGAATGCCTACCATTCCATCTCTAGGCCACATTTTTAGAAATCTGATCACCTGGCTGTCCTTCTCCTACTTGCAAACAGGCAGAGGCTAAAGAGCAAGGCTCCAGAAATTAGGACAACAAGGAGGTGGGCGCTGGAGGCAGAGGAGCCGCTATATTATTTCTTTGAGTCGCTAGGCTGGGGCATTCAAGGACTCATTAGAAATTCTGAATGAATATACCATGGTTATCATGGACTGTATTAAAACAGGCATGGATGAGTGAGTTTTCAGAAAATCATTCCGCGTCTTCCCCAAAAAGAAGTCCTGGATGAACTATGAAATCTACAATCTGCTGAGGGCTAGTTCAGTGGCATTCATGTCTAGTGACCAAATAAGATACAAGAAGTCCAGGGATGATCTCTGAAAAGCCATGTTGTGTGCAAAGTGGAAATTCTAGACAGACAGGAGTTACTGGGGAGTGCTCAACACCTGTGGCAGGGCTTGAATGCTATCACCCCCTACAAAGTAAAACCAAGTGACATGTGTAATGACAAGGTTTCACTCCCAGATGAGCTCAATGCCTTTTACGCTCACTTTGAGTGATAAACCATGGACACATCTTTATGATCTCCCACTGCTTCCACCGCCATGTGATTTCAGTCTCTGAGACTGACATGAGAGCATCCTTCAAGAGCGGGAACCTACAGAAAGCATCCAGCCCAGATGGTCTATGTGGCTGAATACAGACCTATGCTCATCAATTGGCTGATATTTCATTAATATTTTTAACCTCCCACTTTGGCCTTCTGAGCTCCTCATCTGCTTGAAGTAGGCTTCAGTTACACCAGTTCCCAAGAAGAATATGGTAATCTGCCTCAATGACTATTGTCCAGTAGCATTTATGTCTATTGTGATGAAATACTTTGAGAGGTTGCTGATGAAACCTATCAACTCCCATCCGGGGGCGGGCGACTTGGATCCACTCCAATTATCGCACCATCACAACAGATTCCATTTCTTTGGTTCTTCACTGAACCCTGCAACATCTGGAAACTGGACTGATTTAAGTGAGGGAAGAGGGCTCCATTGAATAAGTAAGCACCATATAAAGGTTATTGCATTTGCCTTCATTTGGTAATATGGTGGAAATGCATATTAACAAGAAAATGGTGGACAATAATAATAGATTTCAGAGAAGTAACCAGGTATGGTTCAAGCGGTCACTTGAATACATCAACATAAAGACAAGGAAATTCAACTAAGATAGCTGATATTTTTTTAAAAGATGCCCCAGAATTGTGAATTGTGATCCTAGTAGCTAGTTGAAAGTTGTGGGCAATCTTCAAAGACTCTAGCAATTCCAAAACCTATTCCATTGACAAAAGTTGGAAGAGCAGTTACTGAAGTTCCCAGGGAAGCAATGCTTAACACAGAAGAAACAGAAAATACTGGAAAAGCACAGCAGGTTGGACAGTATGGTGCAGAAAGAAATTGAAGCACTGACTGTTTGCCTTTTTACTGGTGATGTCTGACCTGCTGAGTGTTTTTATATTTTCTGTTGTTATTTCTGATTTCTGACATTAGCAGTTTTCTCGATCCCCATTGCTAAACACTGCACACAGAGTGATGCTCAGAGCACTTCAGATTGCTGCCAGAGATATCAATACCTGTTTCGGTTCTTGAAAATCTGATCGATCTAACATAATTGTGTGGTGAAATTGAGAACTTCGATCTAGAAATACATTGATATTCTTTCATTCATTGATGAGGTGCTGTAGGTGGATTCCACACTGCTTTGATAAAAGAATTCAACGTGTTACTTTTCATGAAATATACAATAGTTCCCAGTTCTGCATGCAAAGGCTGTATGCCAGTCCTTTTGTCCTCAATAGCAGTTCCTTGCTGGATGATGTGGGGTAAGAGGCAGTAAAAGTGACTGATGAGGAACTTCAGATTTGGGAGAAGGATATGAAGTACTGTTGAATGTGAGAAAGATGGCAGGAATGTGTCGAGAATTGAGGCAGTTGAGGGCATTCGCAGGTGGAACAAGTGCCATACCTACCCTTATGCCTTCTCCTTTGCTACCATTCGGGGCCCCAAGTAGTCCTTCCAGGTGAGGGGACACTTCACGTGTGAGTCTGTTAGGTGTTATCTGCTGTATCTGGTGCTCCTGGTGTGGCTCCTGTATATTGGTGAGACCCAATGTCGATTGGGAGACCGCTTCACTGAGCTCCTCGCTTCGTCCGCCAGAAAAAGCAGGATCTCCTGGTGCCTCTTTAACTTTACTTCCCATTCCCATTCTGACATATCAGACCATGGCTTCATCTACTGCCACTATGAGGCACACTCAGGTAGGTGGAGGAACACTTTGTATTACATCTGGGTAGCCTCCAACCTGATGGCGTGAACATTGATTTCTTGAACTTTTGGTAATGGCCTCCCCCCACTTCACCATTCCCCATTCCCATTTCCCTCTCTCACCTTGTCTCCTTACTTGCCCATCACCCCCTCTGGTGCTCCTCCCCCTTCCCTTTCTTCCATGCCCTTCTGTCCTCTCCTGTCAGATTTCCTCTTCTCCAGTTCTTTATCTCTTTCACCAATCGACTTCCCAGCTCTTTACTTCACCCCTCCCCCTCTCCCAGTTTCACCTATCACCTACCACCTTGTACTACTTCCCCATCCCCCATGCGACCTGGCCTGCTGCATTTTATGTGTGTCTCTTCTCTTAGTTGAGGGTAGAGATTGATGGTGGATAGTGAAAATATTCTAACATTGAAAAAGATCATTCTAGATAGAAGTAAATATCAGTGAACCATAAAATAATCAAGGTTTAGGGGGAAGGTCAGAGGGTCCAAGGCAAAGTTCAGGGTGGAATATTGGGGTGATGGGAGTAGATTAAGAGATTGAACAAGGGGATGAATTGAGGGGTTGCAGCAGTTTGAAGACGAGTTGGAGCTGAGGAGAGATTTGAGGGCTTTTAGAAAATATTGGAAGTGATTGGAGTTTAGTTGAAAGCAAGGACACTAACGAAGACTCTTGAGAAAACAAGAACTTGTCGTGGTTGAATAACCTATCCTGCAATATTTCTCACTGCTGGACTCTTAGAAAAGGCTCACATGGAACAAAAGGTCTCATAACATGCACTGGTGCAAGCCCTGCTCGCTGGTTTTCAGTCAGGCCGTGTGCTGGTGTCGGTCTGCTGACTAATGTCACTGCATATGTGTAGCGACCTCCAAGCACAAGGAGCAATGTGCTTCAATGACAGCACTACAATTACCGTAGATTCCAGATTTTAAGCCGCTACTTTTTTCCCACATTTTGAACAGCTTTGAACTCTGCGGCCTTTAATCCAGAGCGGCTAATACATTATTTTTTTCATGCCGACTCGTAAACATTTTGCCTCGTAACAGTAGACCAATAAAATTGATGAGTAGTTCACAGAGGTCCAATGAAATTGTACGATAAATCAAGCGCACTTTCACAATTAAATTATTGTAAATCAGTCATTTGTACTCACCCTCATCAACATGGAAAACACTCGAAGAAAAGCATTGTGCTGCCTTTATGGCAGTTATTTAGTTTATAATATTTTCGCTTAGTAATTCATTTTCTAGTTAAAGTTAGAAGAGTTTTAACTATATTTGTTTTCTGTACTACATCGCGGGATGCTATGACGTCACACCCGGTTTCGCCGCGTCTTGTGGGATACCAGTTTGCGATAAACGGGACGACGGGGGTCGAGCGGCGGAGCCAAAACGCTGCTTTTAAATGCCGTTTGCGATAAACGGGAAGGAGGGGGGCGAGCGGCGGAGCAAAAACGCTGCTTTTAAGTTAAAGGCGATCAATAACTTTTCCTGGTAGGCTGCAGTATATATATTTTTTACCAGTCGTTAGGAGATATTGGAATGTTGTTCAGTAAAGAAGTATACGCAACGTATATTTAAAAGTAGCCGTGTTACGGGCACGGTTCGAAAAAAAGCATTTGCAATATGTATTTGTTTTTGTTACCATATGGATTTAATTAAAAGTTAAAAAATCCTCACGTGTAATATCTTTCTGTGTAAATATCTCATATTACAACGTGGGACACCTGCGGCCGAAAATCCGGTGCGGCCTAAAATCCGGTGCGGCCTTTACAAGTAAAAAATTGATTTTATTTCTAAAATTAGAGCCAGCGGCTTTTAATCAGGTGCGCTCTGTAGTCCGGAATCTACGGTAACCCTTGCATATTGTTTGGGTTAAATTTGACCCGTTTTGACATCTGACAGCAGTAAAAACATCCTAAATGCCATTGTTTTTAGCCGAAATTTGATGATTTTTCCTAAAGTGACCCAAAATGTGCAAAAATTGAAAATATTGAAAAATTTTATACTTCTGTACAGGTGCTACATATATTTGTGCATTGAGGCTGTTTCGGGTCAAATTTGACCCGTATCTATTGAAATGGATTTTAGATCTCTAAAACATTAATTAAGGATTAATCACCCATTTATTAATGTCAATAGGCTATTTATACATTCTAAATAGATCTGTGGTTCAAAATTTGGTATAGACACTTGCTATGAGGGGATTCTTGGGCCGGGTCAAAATTGACCCGGACCATACAGTGAAGGTATAGAATATGAACAGTATGTAGGGGTTAATAGAAGTACACAACACTGATATAGAGCATGTATCTGGTTGAGATTATGACTGGGTTTTTGGTAAAATTATTGCATGACAGAATACTGTACATTACAGAGGCGTTTGGATCAGACTTCAAGCAATGGAAGAAAAGAAAGAGAAAGTGCTTTCCAAAATGAAGAATTCTTCAGCAGTAACATCTTCTATTCTTCCCAGCACAAAATTCACATAAATCGTTTTACTATTCCTGTGTGTTTTATTTGTATTCAGATGGTTGGATCATAGAAAGGGTTTGCAGATTCATACCGATGTTTTCAGTAGCTGAATCAAATTTAGCAATACCCTAGGCTGCTCAATTGGACTGCTTAAAACTACCATTGTACTTCAGGTATGCATGCATTTATTTTTTTTACAAGCCTAGGCAGGATTCAAGTTTTGGTGTAAGTCAAGGCTGATAATCAACAATGGGCCACCATGTCACTGATCAAAGAAGTTTTAAAATCTGCTGTGCCAGTGTATTGCTTGATCTTTGGGATAGGCAGCTCCAGAGCAGCTGTCAGGCTGGTTTGAAATCTCTCCCCAGCACATTCCAGGTATTTATCATGGAAGAGCAGAGTAAAATAGAACTGCCTTCTCCCATGTCTTTGTTATCAAAATAGCCAGACATTGTAGAACAAAAAGACAAAGAAATTCAGGATGGTGATTTTGTTTCCTCTCAATAAAAATACAGACATATCAAACAGAAAGATCTTCCTTCTCCTTAGAACATGTTTCAAGTAGCTTGTGCGTGACAGGAAATAGTGGAGGGTGGCACATGCTGGTTAATCTGCTGCTTCAGTGCTTTGACTGACCTTGATTTTTGTGTTAGAACCCATTATTGTTACCGTGATTACAGTGTCTGCCACTTTTTCAGCTATTACCAGGGCTTTGCACTTCTTAGAAACTTTGAAAATTGCTGCCTGGTTTCAGTCATGCTGAACCCTCCACTGTTACCGATGCACTGACATGGGTAATTGATTAACATTTTTTTCAACGTGCTCAGTCAGTAACTTAGTTCAATGGTTAACTGCATGTCCTTGTGAACCATTATATGAGCAGAAATAACAGTGAATGGGTTATTACTAAGCCTTCAACACAAGGCAAGCAAATAGACCATTCATGCAATTAAATGATTCATTGTCAAGGCCTTAATTGAAGGGACAATGTGCAATCAGTCTTCTGAGTGTTTATATAATTGAAGTTTTTTTTAAATTGTTATTTCTGCTGCTGAAAAAAAACACGATTAGATAAATAACAACTACCTGACTGTACATAGTTCCTCTGATTTATGAAAGCAGCCTCTGGTTCTTGACTTGCATAAAAGTTACATATAAAATGGGAATAGGAGTAGGCCATTCTGCCCATCAGTCGTGCCCACTCATTCAATATAATCATTCTTGATAATCCAAATTCAGTACCCTGTTTTGCATTCCCCTCATATCCTTTGAGTTTCTCAGCCTTGTCTAACTCTTGTATCTAACTCTTGAATATGGTTCATGACAGCCTCATTATAAAATAAATTTGGTCCTGGTCCTCAGAAGGAAATGTTTGTAGAGAAAGTTTGGTTAATGAGAAGACACTTAAAGGAGTAAAGGGAGCTTGTGATTTAAGAGCTTGGGAGGTTAAACCCATGGCAAGAGAATTCATGGTGACCAAATGGGGACTAATTTGTTACCATGATCAGTGATGATCAAAAGGTCAGAATCAAAGGAGTGCTTAAGGATTACAGTGTGTAGGATTAGACAGACACATTACTGTGTGGCTAGGCATAGCTCAGATACCATCTATAAATTTGCTGACGATGCAACCATTGTTGGTAGAATCTCAGGTGGAGATGAGAGGGTGTACAGAAGTGAAATGTGCCAACTAGTGGAGTGGTGCTGCAGCAACAACCTGGCACTCAACATCAGTAAGATGAAAGAGCTGATTGTGGACTTCAGGAAGGGTAAGACTAAGGAACACTTACCGATTCTCATAGAGGGATCAGAAGTGAAGAGAACGAGCAGTTTCAGGTTCCTGGGTGTCAAGATCTCTAAGGATCTAACCTGGTCCCAACGTTATCGATGCAGTTATAAAGAAGGCAGGACGGTGGCTATAGGTATACAGCTCTCGTTATGTGCACATGCAGTTCAACTCTTTAAATGATTAGTCAAAAAGTTTGAAGTTAATGACTCATCTCCTTTCACCTCAGGCCACGAACTTATCAATTACTCCTGCTGTGGACCACTTCTAAAGGTCCAAGATGCCAACTTCTACAAAAAAGGGATCCGTATGCTCCACGACCACTGGACTAAGTGTGTAAATGTAAGAGGGGACTATGTTGAAAAATAAATATGCTAGGTTTTCTAAAATTGTCGCCTTCTACCTTAGGCCACAAACTTATCAATCACCCCTCGTGCATTAGGGACTTTTAAACTCTTTGATGGGCACGTAGAAAACGTAGAAAGCCTACAGCAAAATACAGGCTATTTGGCCCACGAAGTTGTGCCAAACATGTCCCTACCTTAGAAATTACTAGGGCGACCTATAGCCCTCTATTTTTCTAAGCTCCAGGTACCTATCCAAAAGTCTCTTAAAAGACCCTATCGTATCCACCTCCACCACTGTTGCCGGCAGCCCATTCCATGCATTCACCACACTCTACATTAAAAAAAACAAAAAAAAACTTACCCCTGACATTTCCTCTGTACCTACTCCCAAGCACCTTAAACCTGTGCCCTCTTGTGACACCATTTCAGCTCTGGGGAAAAGCCTCTGACTACCCTCATGATCAATGGATAACGAAAAATGCTCAGAGTAGTTTAGAAAGTTGGCATAATATCATGGGCCTGTACAATGCTGTACCATTGCTCATATCTAGCTACCTTATTGGTCAAACTGCCACAAGTTAGCATGTAACCTTTTGTGCATTTTATGCAATCAGTAGAAGTTATTTTCTTTCTTATAAGTTGGGTCTGGAAATATAAGAAATAACTTTGAAAGACCACAAATATAGATCAGGTTGTGCGGCTGCATGCCTCTATCATGGGTTCCTAAACTGTGTGAGGTTAGCATTACCCCACCCAGCATGTACCCCTTATAGGGAAGGTACATTGTGTCCCTAAATGGGGGCAGACTTCTGTTATGACATCCTTCTTAAAGCACATTCAGCAGCTCCACGTTATTCTTCAGTGACATTTGGATAGGTGAATTGGTCCTTGACCACCTAGGCAGACATGGCTTATTCCTGAGCACCCCTCCTCATCCTCTCAGTCCTGCCAGCTTGCCGAGCTTTTTGCTGCCACTGCTCTTTCGCTCAGTCTTGCTAACTTGCACATTTTCTTTTCATCAAGTCTGCATGACTATTTCTTCCTTCCTATGGAGCATCTTTTGAGGCCAGTTACGACTGAATCTCTTCCCTTCAGTTTTCCAGTAGGTTTCATTTTGGCACCTGTTCATTTCACGAGAGATTCTGAGCTTTATAAATTATGGAGAAAGGATAATGCGGATGGTAGAGACTGCTGGATTAATAATTAAAATGGTAAGATGTAAGTAAACACAGATGAATGGGTGACAGTAACAAAGACGAGAGAAGTGGCAAAGCGCAATAGAAATACAGAAGTTTATGATGAGTTTTAGCATGGAGCATTGCTAGCTCTGAAATTATTATCTTCCTGGCACACTCTCATTGCACTGAACATATAGAATATTAAGTTCATTTCCAGCAGTTACAGGAGAATCTGTCTGCCAGTACACAGAGCTGACTGGGCATGCAGAAGTTTCTTTCAGAAGAAATGAGGAATTCATCCAGGTAGGATGAGGTCAATTAGTTTATTGTGCCCCAATATGAAGGGTGAGAAAAGATGGTGCAGCCTGTACTGTTACATGCTCCAAAGGTTTAGTCTTGAACTTTCTTTACAGAAAGAGGTGAAACTCACTGAAAAACCATATTGCATGGGTTAGGTAGAAAACAATCTTTCACAGAAATGTCAGATGTGGCTTCCTGGAGCTCTTCAAGGAAACTAGCCAAGTGAACAGATGGCTGTAGGTGACAAGAGACATCTCCAAGACCCCTCCAAGAGCTGTAAGAAATGTAACTGAGCATTGCTAATAAAGTTATTTGCCCAATCAGAGTAATCATTAACAAGCACCAAAGTTGCCTGGACATTCAGATTTTTCACAATATCTGTTTTGGAATGCAGTCTCATGAGAAAAGCTGAGTGATGTAGGACTTTTCTCTTTGGAGTGAAGGAGCTTGAGAGCTGATATGATAAACAGATATAAGATTATGAGAGGCATAGATAGATTAGATAGCCAGCACCTTTTTCCCAGGGTGGCAGAGGCCAATACTGGAGGCCATCTACTTAGGGTGAATGGAGAAAAGTTTAGGGGATATTTCAGAGGTAGGGCTTTTTTATACAGAGTGTTGTGAGTGCCTGGAGCTGCCAGGTGTAGTGGTAGAGGCTGATACACTAGAGCCATTTAGACTTTAGATAGGCACATGAATGTATGGAAGTGGGAGGGTTATGAGCTGTGTAGGAGGGAAGGGTGAGATTGATCGTGGTGTAGGTTATATAGGTCAGCACATCGTGGGCCAAAGGGCTATGTTCTGTATTCCAGAGTAGAGATTCTCAACCTGGGTCCACAAACCTCTTGCTTAATCGTATTGGTCCATGGCATAAAAAAGATTGGGAACCCCTGTTCTAGAGCACAAGAAAACCATCACTGAAAGGATTCCTTAATGAAAACTGCTAAGAGCTTCAGATCTAAACTTCACATAATGTATTCTCATCTGAATAACAGTTTTAATCATCTTTGGCACCACTGCTGTAATCCCTTCTTCCCACCTTCCAATAGATGACTATATGAAGAAAATATGACAGAATTCCAAACGGAATTTGAGAGTGAATACCATTGGTCCACAGTCAGTGCCTTCACAATTAAAATGCTATGAGGGAGGCATATCTTACAGTCAGGGAGAACAAGCTAACAGGTCAGTAGATGAACATTGGTAGATATTTAAATAGCGCGATTTAATGCTCAGAAAAAGTTTATGCCACTAAAAAAAAAGTGGATTTCCATGAGAATGAGACACAATCCAAGGTGAAGAAAGGAAGTAAACGGGAATGATGAATCGATAGCTGATGTATACAAAATGGCAATGATTCATGATAGACCAGTGGACTGGGACATTAAAATACCCAGCAGCAGAAGACTAGAAAGCTTGTAAGAAGGATGAAAATGAATTCTGAGAGGAAACTTCCATGTGGTGGAAAAACAAGCAGTAAAATTTTCACTGGTTTCTAAATAGGAAGAGAGCAGCTAAAATAAATGTGGACCATTCTAAAATGAGGCTGGTAATAGCAAAGAAAGAATTAGCATAGATATTGAATATATTTTTTGCATCGATCCATACTGTGGAAAGTATCCTCTGATATCAGGTGGGCAAATTTCAAATAACGTGGTAGAACTTACAAAAATTCAATTACAAAGACTAAAGTATTGGAGAAACTTGGGGAAAAGTGTAGTCAAGTCATTGCTGCCATTAAGCTGGAAGGATTTCCCAGAAGCTTTATGAGGATGTTGTCAGGACGAGAAAGACTGGGTTATTGTGAGAGGTTGAGTAGGTTGGGAACTTTGTCATTGAAAATTAGGGAGTGGGGTGTGATCTGATTAAGATACATAAAATTATGAGGGCCATAGATAGGGTGAATTCACACAGTCTTTTTCCCAGGTTTGGGGAATCAAGAAATAGGGGGCATTGGCTTAAGCTGAAGTGGGAGAGATTTAATAGAAAATTGAGAGGTAACTGAGAGTGTTTGGTATATGGAATGAGCTGCCAGAGGAAGTGGTTGATACAAGTGCATAAACAACATTTAAAAGTAATTTGAACAGGTAGAAGGATAGGAAAGGTTTAGAGAGATTATGGGCTACACACAGGCAAATGGAACTACCTTAGATAGGAATGTTAGTTGGAATAGACCAGATGGGACAAAAGGCCTGGCTCTGTGCTGTATTACTCTAAGTCATCACAACCAGGTGGACAGCATACGAGTGATTTAGAGGAAATAGCATGGACCCATTTTTTGAAAAACTTCATTACTTACTAAAGGTTATCAGAAGTTTGCAAATCACCTGTATGACTCTTCTTCAGAAGTGCAGGTGAATAAATACTTGATAGATCAAGCAATAGAGGGATATGGAGAAATAGTGCAGAAGAGCAGTTGAGTCCAGCGTAAATCAGCCATGTTCATAATAAAGCATCACACACAAAATGCTGGAGGAACTCAGCAGGCCAGGCAGCATCTACGAAAAAGAATACAGTCGACGATTTGGGCTGAGATGCTTCAGCAGGACTGGAGAAAAAAAGAGTAGATTTAAAAGATGGGGGGAGGGGAGAGGGGAACACAAGGTGATGGGTGAAACTAGGAGGGGAAGAGGTGAAGTAGAGAGCTGGAAAGTTGATTGGTGAAAGAAATAAAGGGCTGGAGAAGGAGGAATCTAATGGGAAAGGACAGAAGGCCATGGAAGAAAGAACAGGGGAAGGATGCACCAGAGAATTTCTCAAACTTCCAGTAATGGCCCTCCCCTTCACCATTCCCATTCCCTTTTCCCTCTCACCTTATCACCTTGCCTGCACATTGCCTCCCTTTGGGCCCTTTATCTCTTTCACCAATCAACTTCCTAGCTCTTTACTTCACCTCTACCCCTCCTGGTTTCATCTATCACCTTGTCTTTTTCCCTCACCTCCCCATTACCTTCTAATGCAACTCATTTTTTTTCTCCAGTCCTGCTGAAGATCTCAGCCCAAAATGTTGACTGTACTCTTTTCGATAGATGCTGTCTGGCCTGCTGAGTTCCTCCAGCATTTTGCGTGTGTTGCTTGGATTTCCAGCATCTGCAGATTTTCTCTAGTTTTATGGTGGTGCAGGCTTGAAGGTCCTGATGGTCTACTCTTGCTCTTTTTTTTTTGTATTCTTATATTTTTGTATTCTTTATTATCTTGATGTCCCCCTAAATATTAATCTTCTGATTAAATGAGTCATTGTGAATGTATAAAGTCCATTATGTTGTATCTTTCACAGTGTTGGCTGACTGGAACAATTTTACAGCCATGAAATTTATTCTGAAGTGCAGTCACTGTTGTAATTTCGGCTAATGCAGTCGTCAGTTTGCATGCACCGAGACTAGACAAGCAATCATAAGATAATTGGCCAGGAAATGTTTCTGTGTTGTTGAATGAGGGATATAAAAAAAAATGGCTTGCGTGCAGAAGAAATCTACTGATGTTCAAATTGTGGTACAAAACCTGAGGAGAGGCAAAGGTGTTAACTTGCATCTCATCCAATAGCAATGCTTTACACCTTCAACGCATCTCCAGGCAGCCCAAAGTCTGAGCCAAAACTTTGTATTAAGATTCAGAGCTACAACCAGCATCACGGAGCCAACATTCACCCTTATGGACTTTTCATATGTTCGTGTATAATGGTAATCCCCATGAATAAAAGATTGCTCCATAAGTGTAGATCCTTCTTTAATGCTAGTCACGTAGAGTTCTTGACTGTTTAAATGTTATTTATTTTTAACCTATCAAGTCATTCTTCTATAATAGGTGGTATCATAGAAAGTGAAGAAGGTTAACAAAAGTTATAGTGGATTGTGATCTTTTAGGCATGTGAGCCAAGAAACAGCAAATAGCATTCACTTCACATAAATGTGAAGTGTTACATTTTGGGATGTCGCTGCAGGGTAGGAGTTTCACAGTGAACAGTTCAGCCCTGGGGAATGTTGTAGAACAGAATCACCCAGGAGTACAAATATATAGTTCCCTCAAAGTAGCATCCCAGACAGACAAGGTGATGAAGAAAGTATTTAGCATTCTGGCCTTCATAAGTCAGGGCATTCCATATAGGAACTGGGACATTGTGTTGCAGCTGTACAAGATGTTGGTGAGGTTGCACCTAGAGTATTGTGTATAGTTTTGGTTACCTTGTTGTAAGCATTATGTCATCAATGTGCTGCAATCAGCGCAACAGTTGCTTGTTTGGCTGAGGTAGTGCAGGGTTTAAAAAGAACTTGGGGCCTTCTGGAACTTTTTGATGGGCTGCAATCATAACAAAGGCAATGAAAAGAAGTAAGGTATGAGCGGAGTGGCTATTATTGGAATGCACAGTGTTAGAGCGGTTACTCAGCATTTGGCTCAACAGGCTTGGACAAGAACAGGCAGAGGCTCTCAGTAAGTTTTGAGTAAGTACTTTTATTGTCTTTCTTTGTCTATTACAGCTAACATGGTGAGAATGGGACCAGGGTTACTGGAATGTTCTGTGTGTGAAATACGGGAACTCTGGCACATCTCCAGTTTCCCTGATAACCACGTCTACATAAAATGCATCGAGCTGCAGCTCCTTAGAGACAATGTTAAGGAACTGGAGTTGCAGTTGAATGACCTTTAACTCATATGGGAGAAGGAGGAGGTGACAGGACCTACAAAGAGGTAGTGACCCCTAAACTGCAGGAGGCAGGTACCTGGGTGACTGACTGGTGAATGAAAGAGTATTGGCATCCAGTGCAGAGTTGGCAATGGCCTTTCCCCTCAATAATAAGAATGCCGCTTTGGATGCTGGTGGGGAGGGAGGGGTTGCAGGGAATGGCCTACTGCAGCAACCAGGGAAAAGCGGCTCTGGCTCAGAAGGATTTTCTTTAAGGAAATAATAGGCAGGATAAACAATGGAAAGTCAGTAGATGTTATGTACTTGGATTTTCAGAAGGCCTTTTCTCAAGGTGCCACACATGAGGCTGCTCAACAAGATAAGAGCCCATGGTATTATAGGAAAGATACTCGCATGGATAATCGATTGGCTGATTTGCTGGAGGCAAAGAGTGGGAATAATGGGAGCCTTTTTTTGGTTGGCTGCTGGTGACAAGTGGTGTCCCACAGGGGTCGGTGTTGGGACTTTTAAAAAATTTGTATGTCAGTGTCTTGGATGATGGAATTGATGGCTTTGTTGCCAGGTTTGTGGATGATGTGAAGATAGGTAGAAGGGCAGAGTGGCAGATGGAATATGGTGTAGGGAAATGGATGATCGTACACTTCAGTAGATGGAATAAAGATGTAGACTATTTTCTAAATGGGGAGAAATTTTAAAAGTCATAGGTGCAAAGAGATATGGGAGTCTACAGGGTTCTCTAGTGGTTAACTTGCAGGTTGAGTTAGTGGTAAGAAAAGCAAATGCACTGTTATATTCATATTGAGATGTCTGGAATATAAAAGCAAAGAGGTAATGCTGAGGCTTTCTCAGGCATTGGTCACTTGGAGTATTATGAGCAGCTTTAGGCCTCTTATCTGTGAAAAGATGTGCTGACATTGGAGAGGGTCCAGAGAAGGTACATGAGAATAATTCAGGGAATGAAAGGATTAACATATGAGGAGCGTTTGATGGCTCTGGGCCTGTATTCATTAGAGTTTAGAACAATTGAGGGAGGATCTCATTAAAACCTATCAAATATTGAAAAGCCTAGATAGAGTGCATGTGGAGAGGTGGCTTTCTATAGCAGGAGAGTCTAGGGCCAGGGGCACAACCTCAGAATAGAAGGAGGTCCATTTAGAATAGAAATAAAAAGGAATTTCTCTAGCCAGAGGAATGAATCTGTGAAATTTAATGCCGCAGGTGGCTGTGGAGGCTAATTCACTGAGTATCTTTAAAGTGGAAATTGATAGGTTCTTAATTAGTCAAGGGATGAACGCATATGGGAAGGCAGGAGAATTGCATTGAGAGGGATAATAAATCAGCCATGTTGGAATGGCAGAGCAGACTCAATGGGCTGAACGGTCTATTTCTGCTCCTATGTTTTATGGTCTTATGGTCTTATCATTAAGCTGAAAATAGTGCAAATGAGTTTTACTAGAATTTTGTGCGGATTCAAGGGACTGGATAATAGGGGAATTTGGGTGGACCAGGACTTTAGTCTTTTAAGCAGAGAAAACTGAGGGAACACTTCATAGAGGAGTATAAAATCAACTAGGGCAGAAATAGTGGTAATGCACACAATCTTGATTACACCCCCCCCCCCCCCCCGAAAGAGAATGACAGAGGGCATGAGTTTCAGATGAGCAGAGATAGCTTTATAAGGGCTAATTTCTTCATGTAGAGGGTGGTGCATATATGGAACAAACTGCCAGAGAAAGTGGTTGTAACAGGGATAATTACAACATTTATAAGACATTTGCATGGACATAGATATAGCAAAGGATAAGGAAGATATAGGCCAAATGCAAGTAAATGGAAATAGCTGAGATGAACATCTTAGTCAGCTTGAACGAGTCTATTTATGTGTTGCATTTCTTTATGATAATGACTCAGGAAGATCTCTCTGTGTGCCTAATACAGTCACTTGGGGTAGGGAACAACTTGCTTCCATTTGATGAAGGGTCTTGGCCCAAAGTGTTGACTGTTGACTCTTTTCCATAGATGCTGCCTGACCTGCTGAGTTCCTCCAGCATTTCATGTGTTGCTTCCACTTCATTTATAATAACTGGAAGTAGCTGTCCTTTCCCAGTGACTTTGCTTTGGGAAGGAGTCAGCGCCGGCTACATTCCTTGGTGGCCTGATGACATTTAGTACATGTCCTATGTATGGTTCTCTGGGGCTATGGGCTCAATGCCTTGCACATATTAATGTCCTCTTTCCACCACAATGCCACTGATTCTTAAAATGACAGTGTAATGGCAATTACCAGATCACAGCAAACTAACAGAGCTTGAAGCCATTACCCTAAGTTCAAAACTGTTAAGTTTTAAATTGGTAAATCGGCTTACTGTCGTCACACATGTTAAGGTACATTAAAAAAATAGTCTATACAGATCAATTCCTTCCAACAGTACATGGTAAATCAATAATAGATTGAAGAATGAAGTGTTACCTGCACTGCACCTTCTCTGTAACTGTAAGGTGCAAAATCACTACATGGTAAATTGAGGTCAAGAGTCCATCTTATCATACCAGGGAACCTTTATGTTTTCTCTCTTCAACATTCACCAGGGCTGGATTTATTGAGGAAGAGGCAGCAACTGACATACTTGGTTCTAAGATGTGGTTCTGCCTCAAATTACATTGAGTTTGTCATTCTTTTTTTGAGGTAAGGAATGTAAACGCTGTTTCCTGCTACTCATGCACAGGGATACGGAATGAAGATGATGTTTCCTGTTACTCATGTACAGGGATATGGAATAAAGATGATGATTCCTGTTACTCATGCACAGGGATATTGAATGAGGACATTGCTTCCTGCTACTCATGTACAGGGATATGGAATGAAGACGATGTTTCCTGCTACTCATGCACATGGATATGGAATGAAGATGATGATTCCTGTTACTCATGCACAGGGATATGGAATGAAGATGATGAATGATGATGATGTTTCCTGTTACTCATGCACAGGGATATGGAATGAAGACGATGTTTCCTGCTACTCATGCACAGGGATATGGAATGAAGATGATGAATGATGATGATGTTTCCTGTTACTCATGCACAGGGATATGGAATGAAGATGATGATTCCTGTTACTCATGCACAGGGATATGGAATGAAGATGATGATTCCTGCTACTCATGCACATGGATATGGAATGAAGACGATGATTCCTGTTACTCATGCACAGGGATATGGAATGAAGATGATGTTTCCTGTTACTCATGCACAGGGATATGGAATGAAGATGATGTTTCCTGCTACTCATGCGCAGGGATATGGAATGAGGACGATGTTTCCTGTTACTCATGTACAGGGATATGGAATGAGGACACTGTTTCCTGCTACTCATGCACAGGGATATGGAATGAAGATGATGTTTCCTGTTACTCATGCACAGGGATATGGAATGAAGATGATGATTCCTGCTACTCATGCACAGGGATATGGAATGAAGACGATGTTTCCTGTTACTCATGCACAGGGATATGAAATGAAGATGATGTTTCCTGTTACTCCTGTATGTGGGCCTGGCTTGAAGACATTGATTCCTGCTGCTACTGCACAGGGGCTTGGAAAACTCTGCTGCATGTATTGGGTGTAGCATCATCATGGAGATTAACATTAGACGGCCACAAAGATATGATGTAACAAGCAACCTGCTGGAGCAACTTGGCAAGTTGAGCAGCACCTATTGGGAGGGGAAAGAATTGTTGACATTTGTGTCTAAAATCCTGAATCGGGTCTGGAAGTATAAAATTTTGACCTGAAGTGCAAAGGGTTCCTTTCCACTCACAGGTGATGCTTGGCTTGCTGAATTCCTCCAGCAGATTGCTTATTGATCCGGATTTCAACATCTGTAGTCTCTTGTGCCTCCACAGATGTGATGATCCTTGAAGAATTTACTTTTCATTGGTCTTGCTGTAAGAAAATTTCTGCAACTCAATGACTACACATGATTTCATTAGCACTGACATAATAATATTGACACAATAATTGACACAATATTGACTTTTAATTATGCAGTATTGTGCAGGTCTTGTATAGGTACTTGCACTTTAATATGGTTAAAATACATGTCTAATGTTAAAAATATATTATTATTTCATGAATTGTTGCAATTATAAATTTAATCAAAGTCTACTAAAAGTTGCTAAGTGATCCAGGAAAAGTAATTAAATATGCAAGATTTAATTCCAGTGGCCAATCTGGACATTGGAAGTTTGGAGAACAGGGGATTTCAATCAGGTCTACTGCCCAAGGATAAAAGACAGCAGCAGGTCACAATAGCGTAATAGAGCTGACTAGCGACTCGTCGGCATCTGGGATTGATTAGTAAGAGCAAATTAAAAGAAGGTGGGGCAAGTGCAGTAGCTGTCTCAGAGTGGTGATTTGGGGCTTTAGCTCTTCGGAGCTTCAACGAAGAGAGGCTTCCGTCAGTGAAAGCAAAGGAAAGAAAAGTTCAAGTTTTTTTTCCTCCTCCTCTTTAGGTTTGCTGCGCTAGAACAGTAGAGATGCCAGGCAGAATAGTAAAATGCTGCTCTTGCAGGATGTGGAAAGACAGGGAGACCTCCAGCGTCCCCAACAACTACAACTGCGAGGTGCATCCAATTGCAGCTTCTGTCACTCTGTGTTAAGGAGTTGGAGCTGGAACTGGATGAACTTCAGCTCATTCGGGATGCTGAAGGGGTGATAGATAGATCATATAGAGAGGTAGTTACACCCGAGGCGCAGGTCACAGAACACCGTGACTGTCAGGAAGAGGAAAGTGGTTAAAGAGCCAGTGCAGAGTACCCCTGTGGCAATCCCTCTCAACAACAGGTATTTTAATTTGGATAATATTGTGAGGGATGACCTAACAGTAGATGGGTCTCTGGCACTGAGTCTGCCTCTGTGACTCAGAAGGGAAGTGGGGGGAAGAGGTACACTGCAGTGATAGGGAATTCATTAGTTAGAGGAATGAACAAAAGGTTCTGTAAGTGAGAATGAGCTTCCTGGATAGTATGTTGCCCCCCAGATGCCAGGGACCAGGATATCTTGGATCGAGTCCTCAGCATTCTGAAGTGGGAGAATGAACAGCCAGAAGTTGTGGTCCATGTAGGTGCCAATGATATAGGCAGGACAAATGATGAGGTTCTGCATGAGGAGTTCAGAAAGTTGGGTGCTAAGTTAAAGGGCAGAACCTCCAGGGTTGTGATCTCAGGATTACTACCCATGCCACCTGCTAGTGAGACTGGAACTAGGAAGATTATACAGTTTAATACATGGCTAAGGAGTTGATATAGGAGGGAGGGCATAAGATTTTTGGATCATTGAGCTCCTGTCCAGGGAAGGTAGGACCTGTACAGAAGACACGGTTTGCACCTGAACTGGAGGGGGACTAATACTCTAGCGAGAAGGTTTATTAATACTACTTGGTGGGGTTTAAACTAAATTTGCAGGAGGATGAGAACCAGAGTGCCAGAACAGTTAGTGGAGAGGTTATGGAGGCAGATGGTGGTAAGATCTCAGATAAAATTAGGAATCAAAAGGTTGACCATGGTGTGACTAGTGTCCTGAGCTGCCTGTATTTCAATGCAAGAAATATTGTAGGAAAAGTGGATAATAGTGCTGAAGGTCAGGTAACTGGTTTACAAATAGAGGCAACGTGCAGTGAGGAGAGGCTGTTGATAGGGCAGAATTGCAGTCAACAGGATAAGTTGCAATGTAAAAGGTGGACAAAATCTAAAAAGGTGAATATAGGACTGAAGGTATTGTATCTGAATGGGCGCAGTATATAGATGAACTTACAGCACAGTTATAGATTGTGGGCATCACTGAATCATGGCTGAACGATTTTCGCTGGGAGCTTAATGCCCAAGGATACGCATTTTATCAAAAGGATAGGCAGAAAGGCAGAGGGGGCAGTGTTGCTTTGTTGATAAAAAAATGAAATCAAATCATAAGAAAGAGGTGATATAGGATTGAAAGGTGTTGAACATTGTGCATAAAACTAAGGAAGTGCAAGGGTAAAATGACTTTTATGGAAGTTGTATACAGACCCCCAAACAGTAGTAAAGCTGTGACATACAAATTACAATGGGAGATAGAAAAAGCATGCCAGATGGGCAATGTTACAACAGTCATGAGGGACTTCAATATGCAGGTAGATTGGGAAAATAAGGTTGGTGCTGGATTACAGGAGGAGGAATTCCTTGAGTACCTATGAGATGGCTTTTTAGAGATGCTCATGGTTTAGCCCACTGGAGAATCAGCTACTCTGGATTGGTTGTTGTGCAATTTAACCAGAATTTATTAGGGAGCTTAAGCTAAAAGAACCATTAGGGACAGGTGATCATAATATGATTGAATTCACCCTGAAATTTGTGAAGGAGAAGCTAAAGTCAGATGTATCAGTATTACAGTGGAGTAAAGGGAATTACAGAGGCATGGGAGATGAGTTGGCCAGAATTGATTGGAAAAGAACACTGGCAGGGATGATGGCAGAGTAGCAATGGCTGGAATTTCAGGAAGCAATTTGGAAAGCACAGGACATGTACATCCCAATGAGGAAGAAGTATTCTAAAGGAAAAATGACACAACAAGATAAGTCAAAGCCAACATAATAACCAAAGAGAGGGCATGCAATAGAGCAAGAATTAATGGCAGGTTTTAGGATTGGGAAGCTTTTCAAACCAACAGAAGACAACTAAAAAAGTCATTAAGAAGGTAAAGATGGAATATAAAGTAAGCAAGCCAATATTATTAAAGAAGACACCAAAAGTTTCTTCAGATACATAAAGTGTGAAAGAGAGGCGAGAATGGATATCAGACCACTGGAAAATAATGCTGGAGAGGTAGTAATGGGATATAATGAAATAGTGGTCAAACCAAATAAGTATTTTGCATCATTCTTCACTATGGAAGACACTAGCAGTATGCAAGTTCCAGGTGTCAGGAGGCATGAACAGACAGACAGACAGACATACTTTATTGATCCCCAAAATTGGGTTTCATTGAAGTGTGTGAGGTTACCAGAACTAGAGAGAAGGTTCTTGGGAAACTGTAAGATCTGAAGGTAGATAAGTCACCTGGGCCAGATGGTGTACATTCCAGAGTTCTGAAAGAGGTGGCTGAAAAGATCACTGAGGCATTAGTAATGATCTTTCAAGAATCACTAGAATCTGGAATGGTTCCAGAACACTGGATGATGCTATTCCACTCTTCAAGAAGGGAGAGAGGCAGAAGAAAGGAAACTATAGGCCAGTTAGTCTGACCTCAGTGGTTGGGAGAATGTTGAGGTTGAATTTTAAGGATAAGGTCTCAGGATCTTGGAAGTACATGATAAAATATGCCATAGTCAGTGTGGTTTCCTCAAGAAAAAACCTTACCTGATGAATCTGTTGGAATTCTTTGATGAGGTAATAAGCAGGATAGGCAAAGGAGAATTGGTTGATGTTGTATAATTTGATTTTCAGAAGGCCTTTGACAAGGTACTGCACATGAGGCTGTTTAACAAGCTATGAGCACATGGTATTACAGGAAAGATTCAAGCACGGATGCATCAGTGGCTGATTGGCAGGAGGCAAAGAGTCGGAATAAAGGAAGCCTTTTCTGGGTGGCTTCCTGTGACTAGTGCTGTTTTACAAGGGCCTGTGTTGGAACCAATTCTTTTTACGTTATATGTCAATAATTTGGACAATGGAATTGATGGCTTCATTGCAAAGTTTGCAGACGATATGAAGATAGGTGGAGGGGCAGTATTTTTGAGTAAGTAAAGGTTACAGAAGGACTTGGGCAGATTAGAAGAGAAGAATGGGAAAAGAAATGGCAGAGAGAATACAGTTTCAGGAAATGTATGGTCATGCACTTCGGTAAATGAAATTAAAGGATTGACTATTTTCTAAATGGAGAGAAAATGCAAACAATTTGGGTGCAAAAGGACTTGGGAGTGCTTGTGCAGGATTCCCAAAAGGTTAATTTGCAGGTTGAATCTGTGGTGAGGAAGGCAAATGCAATATTAGCATTCATTTCAAGAGGACTAGAATATAAAATCAAGGATGTAATGTTGGAACTTTATAAAGCACTGGTGAGGTCTCACTTGGAGTAATGTGAGCAGATATGGGCTGCTTTTCTTAGACAGGATGCGCTGAAACTGGAGAGGGTTCAAAGGAGGTTCAGGAAAATGATTCCAAGATTGAATGTCTTGTCATATGAAGTGTTTGAATTCGCTGGAACTCTGAAGAATGAGGGTTGATCTCATTGAAACTTATCGAATGGTGTAATGTCTTGATAGAGTAGATGTGGAGAGGATGTTTCCTATGGTGGGAGAGTCCAAGACCAGAGGACACAATCTCATAATAGAGGGGCATCTTTTTAGAATGCAAGTGTGGAGGGATTTCTTCAGTCAGAGAGTGGTAAATCTGTGGAATTCTTGGCCACAGGTAGCTGTGGAGGCCAAGTATTTATGTTTATTTAAGGCAGAGGTTGATAGGTTCTTGATTGGTCAGGGCATGAAAGGATATGGTGAGAAGGCAGGAGAGTGTGGCTGAGAGGAAAATAACATCAGCCATGATGAAATGATGGAGAAGACTTGATGGGCCAAATCGCCTGGTTCTGCTCCTATATCTTATGGTCTGAAAGAAGATTAATAACATGATATTGTACTTTATAGCTTGGAATAGTTTTGTTGAAAATTTGGTCATGAAATGTAAACAAGCAACTATAGAACGATTTATAAATATTAAATTGGTCTGAGGTAGATATTGACTTAAGGATTTCACATATCACTTATTGAATAGATGTATTAAAATAAATCTATTTGATGAACCTTAAAATAAGTCACAACTATATTTAAGGAATATGTGCAGCAATTGGAATTACTCTGCCACCATAACAAAGTAATTCCAAAAATCTTGAACTTAAAGCTTCATTCTCATCCTAATATCAATTCCACTTCTTACTGATCTCCACCACCAGTTATAAAAAAGTTGATCTATGAAAACAGAACTAGCTCTTTGTCCAACCAAACCCTCTCCAATGTGGTATGTTATTGTGATTCCCAACTATCAATTTAGCTACCACCATAAAAAAAATCATCCAGATCTGCAAACGTGCCTTTGTCAGAAGCCTCGGGGTGTGATTCTAATCTTCCTTCAGCAGTCCTTCAGAATTTTAATTGACATCCTGTTATTACTGAACTTTCCAGCGCACCCTGCGGATTATAGAACTTCAAAGTCTACACCCTAGAATTGTGTAAATCTGATGAGGGTTTGTGATTCAACCATCTTTTCAGACAAAGAGCTCCAGAGATCTATCATCCTCTGAGTGCAGACCTTACACAATGAACTGTTGGGCATTGAGGAGTGTGGTGGAACAAAGGGATCTAGGAATACAGGTCCATAATTCATTGAAAGTGATGTCACAGTTAGATAGCATTGTAAAGAAAGCTTTTGGCACATTAGCCTTCATTAATCAAAGTATTGAGTACAGGAGATGGGATGTTATGTTGAAGTTGTATAGAATGTTGGTGAGGCCTAATTTGGAGTATTGCATGTTAGTTTTGGTCACCTACCTACAGAAAAAATGTAAATAATGTTGAAAGAGTACAGAGAAAGCTTACAAGGAGGATCTAACTTATAAGGAAAGATTGAATATTCCTTAGAATGTATAAAGATTGAGGGTAGATTTGATATACACAAAATTATGTGGAATATAGAAAGGGTAAATGCAAGCAGGCTTTTTCCACTGAGGTTGGGTGGGACTACAACCAGAAGGTCATGGGTTAAGGGTGAAAGATGAAAAACTTAAGGGGAACATAGCCTTAGGCTACATTCCACACTAGACCGGAAAATCCGTAACCAAAACTTTTTCTCTTCGTTTTGACCCTCCGTCCACACTGAAATGGCGTTTTCCTCCCCTGAAAATGGAGCTTTTCTAAAAAGCCCTCCAGAGTGTGTAAATTTGAAAACGCTGCTTGGGCAAGAGTAATGTGGACGGGGTAACCGGAGATTTCTAGAAATGCTGTCATGACATGTTGGAACAGAGAGCGGCAATTCATTGTTTTCTTGAATGCAACCCCTACACAATCTAACAATTTCAGAACAGACGGCAACGAGACTGAAGCCAGAAGAATTAGAAATGTACTCACCAAATCCTTTGACCCATAACTTCCTGAATAAATAAGTATACTCACTTTGCCCTGTTTTCTGTCCTTGCTTGTATGAAGGTGGTTTACCTATTTATGCAAGTACTTCTCTGACAATAGATGTGTAATGTAACATTGTATGGAAATACAAGATAATACTGATGCAGACATGTTTTATACATTTAACAAGGTGCTTTATTAATGCAACAGAGTTAGTCAGTTTTTCAATGTTCGTCATCAGCCGGGTCATACTGTTTGTGAACTCCCTGTCGGTTGCCTCCATATGCTTCAGTATTTGTTTTTTTTTAGTTTTAAGTTCTACTGTGCGAGAGCCAACAGCTGTCCGTCGTTTGGCAATTTTGTTTTAAGCTTTTCTAGACTGTAACTGCACAAACGCACCCAAGCCTTTCACTGCGAGATTCAACACCAAATATGTTGCTTGTTTTCTGTAGTTGTGTCCTGCGCATGCCCAGAAGGAGGAGATTTGCCCAAATACCCATTTTAATGTGGACGGAGGTATTTTCAAAAACACTTGGTGTGGAGGTCTATTGAAAACCGGCGTTTTCAAAATTATCCGGTCTAGTGTGGACGTAGCCTTAAGTGAGTGTGGAATGAGCTGCCAGCACAACTGGTGCATGCAAGCTCAATTTCAATGTTTAAATGAAGTTTAGATAGCTACATGGATATTAGGGATATGGAGGGCTATGGTCTCTGTGCAAGTCGATGGGAGGAGACTTTTTAAATTGTTTCAGCATGGACTTGTTGGGCCAAAGGGCCAGTTTCTCTGCTGTATTTCTCTATGACTCTATAAGAGAGTAATAATAAACCTATTTCTGATTTGACCACACACAGCTACAGTACTGTGTTAAAGTCTTGGGCAATATACAGTATATAACTAGGGTGCCTAAGACTTTTGCACAATATTGTATTTATATTTATTGTGCTTGTTTTATTATTTTTATTGTTTTGTTGTGCTGCATTGGATTTAACAATTATTTCACAGAAATGACATTGAATGATATTGAAGTTTGAATTTTGTTATATCAGGTTATTAGTATTGCATCATTAAAAGCACGCTTCTATCCATCATTCAATCTAAAAAGAGCCATAGACCTTTATGAGTTAACTTAGATTTATTGCAAGTATTTAAAGCTAACAGTAGTGGATTTTGGAGACAGGTATTGCCCTCACCAACTGAAAGCTAACACTAGGGAACAGTAAAATCTGATAAAAGTCAAGCTGCTAAGAGTTGTGAGAAAGATGGAATACAGGAAACCTGAAATGGAAAATTAACTTTAAACCAAGCAAAATGATCTACTGGTCTTCAGTACTTTCCCTTTATTGTTCAGTCAAGTTGCCTTGGTTGAAATAAGTGAGCTCTACACAAGTGTCTCATTATATGTTCATTCATCTTTTTGTGAATGAAGGCAGGGTTGTATTAAACATGGCTTTGTTTTATGCAGCTCAGACCAGTGTCAGAGGATGATTCCAGTCCAAATAAGAAGGATCTCATCCTGCCACGTCGACTGTTTATTCATTTCCATGGATGCTGCCTGACCTGCTGAGTTCTGTATCATCAGCACGTGGCCCTGTATTCTTTTACCAGTGGTCACCTCTGGCACTGGAAGGCAATTGAAAGTACCTGTGTTTCATTGGCAGTTCTCCGCTTTGAAAACAACAACATTTTATATACAAGTCTTGAGAGTCAAAGTCAATGTTTGAATGCACGGGGAACCCATATGAAGTACTGGCTTCAATTCATGGGACAGAAAAATCACAATTTGGCATGTGTGTTAAAGGTGAAGTGATATTCATAAATGTACTTAAGCACGAGTGCACTCCAAACTGATGGTTAAACTTCTTTATGTGGCTGGGATTTATCCTGTTATCAGCCATCTGGACATAAACCATTGATTTTTCAAAGCAAGCTTTTATATGAAAGAACTCAGCACCATTACCATATGATGACACATCTTAAGATTTATTTTCTTTTGAGTAGGGGCTAGAACACCAATGTTTATAATGCAGAAAAACCCTTACTTGAGCCTTGTTACATCTCCATTTCACAACTTTTCACAGCAATCAGTTTAATTGGACTAAACTTCAATATTGCTAAATTTAGCAAGAATTTATTACAATACTTTAACAGTTCCAAATATTCCTTCAGCTGAGTTAAAATGGTTGAGTTGGGAGAACTGCTGATGGCTTTTACCTTCTCTTGATCAGGATGTAATCCTACAGTATCAACACAATTGGAAGTACTGTAGTTCATTCAAAGTTCATTTCTCTTTAAACTTGGGTCTGCCTCGTCCAATCGGCTCAACACTCCTTTCACAAAATTACAGGTGTTCATCTCTGGAGGTGTCTGTGATCAGGGTATCCTCCAAGTATACTGTGGCTCTGTATGCCCTACATTAACCCTTCTGAAAGACAAAAGTTCAGATGAAACTCCTAAAGGTGCTTGATAAAATATTGACAGTCAAAAGCGACTTTGACTCTCTGACTGTATCTGTTGATGCACATGATTCATATCCTGCTTACTAAACTTCTGCTCTCCAATCAAAGGGAATTGTTGCCAATCAGCCTCTTCCCAACACATTTAGTACAGAGCCTGCCACAACCACTCATGGTTATGTTTTAACCTGTCTTTGATATTCCACTGTCGCATCAGAATTTCCAACTGCTTCATTGCTTTACCTGTGTGATTTTTCAGACTTAGCTGTGGCTTTTTAAAATTTATGTATACTGTTCACTGCTTGCCTTATTCAGTCACTGTATCACTGTAACCACTGTTAAGCACTAATACCAAGTCTCATTCACACTCATGCCAAGAATCATTGTTCTACTTTTGTTTAGTCAGATCTTTTTTATCAACCATTGTGAAGACATCCTCTTTTGTATGTGCTAAAATGGTGGGTCATAGAAAACATACAGCACAATACAGGCCCTTTGGCCCACAATGCTGTGCCAGACATGTCCCTACCTTAGAACTACCTAGGCTTTATCTATAGCCCTCTATTTTTCTAAGCTCCATGTAGCCTCTTAAAAGACCCTATCGTATCTGCCTCCACCACCGTCACCGGCAGCCCATTCCATGCACTCACCACTCTCTGTGTAAAAAAAACTTACCCCTGACATCTCCTCTGTACCTACCTCCAAGCACCTTAAAACTATGCCCTCTCGTGCTAGCAATTTCAGCCCTGGGGAAAAACCTCTGACTATCCACACGATTAATGCCTCATGGAAATTTTTTGCACTTTAATTTTTACTTATACAGAGGTGCTAGAAGGTTTGTGAACCCTGTATAAATATGACCTAAAATGTGATCAGGTCTTCAGATAAGTCCTAAAACTAGATAAAAAGAACCCAATTAAATAAATAACACAAAAGACATGCTTGTTCATTTATTTATCAAGAAAAATTATCCAATATTACATGTATTTGTTCAAAAAAGTATGCAAACCTTTGCTTTCAGTAACTGCTGTGACCACATGTACTGCAATAACTCCAACCAAATGTTTCTGGTAACTGTTGATCAGTCCTGCACATCAGCTAGAGGAATTTTAGGTCATTCCTCTTTACAAAACTGCTTCAACTCTGGGATGTTGGTGGGCTTCCTTGCATGAACTACTTGCTTCAGATCCTTTTATAATATTTCTATAGGATAAAGGTCAGGACTTTGACTCAGCCATTTCAAAACACTAATTTCCTTCTTTTTAACCATTCTGTTGTTTATTTGTTATTGTCCTTCAGATCATTATTTTGTTGTTTTATCCAACTTCTATTAAGCTTCAGGTGATGGACTGCTCCCCTGACACTCTCCTGTGAAATGTCTTGATACAATTTAAATTCATTGTTCCCTCAATGAATTCAAGCTGTCCAGGCCCTGAGACAGCAAAGCAGCCCCAAACCATGCTACTCCTTCCACTATGCTTCACAGTTGGGGTGAGGTTTTGATGTTGGTGTTATAGTGCCCTTTTTTCTCTAAACATAGCGATGTACATTTTTGTCAAAAAGTTAAACTTTTGTCTCATCTGTCCACAGAACATTGTCCCCAGATGTGTTGTAGAACATCCAGGTGGTCTTTTACAAAGTCGAGGCATGCAGCATTTTCTTTGGGATTTTGTTTCCTCCATGGTGTCCTTCTATGGATAACAGTGGATACATGAACAAAGACTTTAGCAAGTTTTAGAGATTTCTGCAGGTCTTTTGCTGTTACCCTTGTGTTCATTTTCACCTCCTTCGGCATTGCATGTTGTGCTCTTGGTGTGATCTTTGCAGGACACCAACTCCTAGGGAGTGTAGCAACAGTATTGAGTTTCCTCCATTTGTAGACAGTTTCTCCTCCTGTGGACAATGAACACTCAGGTCTTTTGAAATGCTTTGATAGCCTTTTCCAGCATCATGCATCTCTACAATTCTTCTTCCAAGGTCCTGTGAAAGTTGTTTTGATCGAGGCATGGTGCACATATGTAGATCTTTCTTGAGAAAAGCAGGCTCTGTCAGTAACCTGACTGTGTGTCATTTTTTATAGGGCAGGACACCTCTACAACCCAAACTTCCAAACTCAACTCATTGAATGGAACACCTGACTCCAAATAGCTTTTGTAGAAGGTATTACTCCAGAGGTTCTCATACTTTTTCCAACAAATACACGTAACATTTGATTATTTTTCTCAATTAATAAATGAACAAATATAATGTCTTTTGTATAATTTATTTAATTGGTTTCTCTTTATCTAGTTTTAAGACCTGTGTGAAGATCTGACCACATTTTCGGTCATGCTAATGCAGAAATATAGAAAATTCTACAGGTTCACAAACTTTCTAGCACCACTGTACTTTGTCTTCTTTAATTAGCTTCATGTTTATTCCTTCAGCTCTATCCTTTTTATTCCACATTTGTGCTACTTTTCTTTTCTGAACTTGCATTTGGACGGTATCTACTTCACTCCATGCTGTTAAAAGGGGATAGCCAGTCTCAATCGCAAACTCTGTGTACTTTTATTGAACAATTCCTTCACTTGGGCAATTTTCAACGCATGCATAAAGATCAGATTTGCCTCCAATAACAACTGTGTCTGAATCCAGTTATCAGTAATTGCATTCACTAACTTGTTCCTTAGTTCTTAAGGAAGTGTGTAGCCATAATTACAGCCTTATGATAAATTTCTCATTTCATATATAACTTGGCCACTGTTTCATTTGCTTTTCTTAACAGTGAACCAAATGTAAACCTTTGTACAATATAGCTTCACTGAGGATTAAAGTGAATCTTCAACAAATCCATCAATTCCTTCCATATATTTATTACTGGAATTCTCTGAGCTCAGTAAATTGCTCATTAAACAACTGTACGTGTTGAGCTCCTAACACACCAATTAGAGCGGACCTCTTTATTTTCATCACTGGTGTTGCCTGTAGCAAAAAAATGGACAGTGTCTAATATTCCTTCTCTGGGTTTGAGATTCAAGTGTAAATATCAAGCTGATTGTGACCATTTTATTCTGCATAGTGTTTCATTTTATAAAGCAGAAGCTATTGATAGACTGACTTTTCCTCCACCTGTTTTGAGTTCCTTGTCACCAACAGACAAAAAGTGTGTCCCCTCAGTCTTGTCCTTCAGGATGTTGATTCATTTTCTTCAAGTCTGCTGTCAAACACAGAGTTTACAGAAACCAAACAAGGTTGATATTTCATCAAATTCAAAACACTGACACAAGAAAACTGTGCCCCCGCCCCTTCAAAATGATATCATACTACTGGCTTGGAGGAGAACAACCAGCATTTTAGAACATAAATTAGATACATGACTAGAGCAGTGTAATGAACAAAACAATCTCTAAAAAGTTTAGTGACCCCTTGAAGCAGGTTAGTTAGTTGCTGTGCAGCTTGTCGGTGACTGCAGCAACATTCCTGGGTGCTGTGCATCGATATGATGGTGGTAGTGACCATGACAGGAAAGTGCATTAGTGATCTTCGTAGAGAGCTGGATTAGAGAGGCAAGGCCAGGCATGAGAACTGATTGGTGTGGGAGGGGACCTCCAGACCAGAGCCAGGGGGCAGGTGAGGTGGGTTTCCAGCCCTGCACTTCTTGACTAAAACGTTTGATGGACGCATTGCAGAGCAAATGGTCAAACATCCTGGGCTCTGTGCTGAAAGAGGATTGCATAGGGAATTACATCATCTCATGTTTGTCTGATGTTGAAATTAACCAGGTCTTGCTAACTTAGAAGTACAGTCAGACATTTCTGATTCAAACCGGACAGCAGATTGATTGTGTTGCACTCTGAAATGAGCAAATCTTGTGTGTAACACTGAAAAAATGCACTATGAAGTCAAAGACTCCTTGATTTATACCAAATTATAGGAATTATAGGAAAGATGTCAACAAAATAGAGAGAGTACAGAGGAGATTTACTAGAATGTTACCTGGGTTTCAGCACCTAAGTTACAGAGAAAGGTTGAACAAGTTAGCTCTTTTTTCTTTGGAGCGTAGAAGGTTGAGGGGGGACTTGATAGAGGTATTTAAAATTATGAGGGGGATAGATAGAGTTGACGTGGATAGGCTTTTTCCATTGAGAGTAGGGGAGATTCAAACAAGAGAACATGAGTTGAGAGTTAAGGGGCAAAAGTTTAGGGGTAACACGAGGGGGAACTTCTTTACTCAGAGAGTGGTAGCTGTGTGGAATGAGCTTCTGGTAGAAGTGGTAGAGGCAGGTTCGATATTGTCATTTAAAACAAAAATTGGATAGGTATATGGACAGGAAAGGAATGGAGGGTTATGGGCTGAGTGCAGGTCGGTGGGATTAGGTGAGAGTAAGCGTTTGGCATGGACTAGAAAGGCTGAGATGGCCTGTTTCCGTGCTGTAATTGTTATATGGTTATTTATGGAGTTTGAGTAACTCACCAAATGGAGAAGCCTCATGTATTGTTCGGTCAATGCAAAATAAAACCATGATAGAAGGTGAATTACAAAGTTGGAATGGAGAAGTGAGGCCAGATACTGGAACACTAAACAGAGAACCTTCTTTCTTATTTTTAGATAATGATAAGCTTGGTGAATATTTCCATCATTTTCTATTTCTAATTATACCTAAGGAATCAATATTTAATATTTTTTCATTTCCCTATTGTTTTATATCCCAGTTCTTCATATTGCCAAGTTTGACTATAATATGCAATAATTCTATTACATCTCCATGGCTATCTATTATTTTATTACCTCTAAATGTCTTGTGTTTGATTTTATTGCTGGATAACACTATTCTATTGCATTGTGCAGTTTCACATTAGTATTTTACTTGTTGGTGCCTTAACCTCTCTGTATATAGATATTCTCCAGAGTTCCCTGCCTTCTTCTGTGCTTCTAGTTACTTATAGCAGGCATCTCAAGGTGCCTCTGATGCTATCTCTGAAAAATTCTCCAGATTTAATGGGAGGTTCAGCAAATCAACAACAATATTCTGTTGCGGGCCAACATCCCCAACAAGGAGGTTCAAGTTACTATCAGTAGGCAGGCCATGTTATTTGCATGCTTGAAACCAGTTTCTGAACCCTGTCTTGGGAAGAAATTGCCAGGTAGAAAGAGGGGAAAAAGTCAAAATGAATTACTAAATAAATGCAACATCTTCATTGACTCTGGGTCCATGATCATGCGAAATCGAGAATGATCATTGAGAACCTTGAGTCTGTATATACCTGTCCATATATATAATGCACAGGGAAGACCTGCACAGGCAAGCAGAAGAAGCTTATTGACTTATAAACAACCTATCTGCCTGGCCCACTGTGGGAGAATCTCTGGTTCCCATTTTAGTCACATCAGAACCCAGAAAACTGGACAGGAAGCATGTTGTCCTCATTTCATGGGAAACAACCTAACAAAAAATTGAACAGTTGATTATTTACCGGTAGTTTTCTTTTAATTTTAACACAGCAAAATATTCCAAAGTACTTTACACATAATTTGAAATAGATTTGGGATTGCAGGTACATGCACTGTTGGACATAACGAACAGTACATAAATGAGATGAATATAAAACTGATCCTATCCTTAATGTCTGTATTAACATAGCTTTTTAATGCATTGATATTTTACAATCTGAATTGATTACTGATGTGGTTGAGAATAGGGCTATTCATTGGTGAGAATCTAGATCTGATGGTGTGTTTTCAATTTCTGTAATTGTTTAATGGCTAAATCATAGAGTTAACACGTTTGAGATTAGATTAATCTTCTAATCATATCATTAATAATTTAGTTGCTCTAAAGCAACCTTTCACACCTCATTTAGATAAGCTTCTATATTATCTACTTGATAGTATTTAATTGACAGATGCCCTCCGATTCTGTAAAAGAAATGTCATTTATTGAATGTTATCCAATAAGATGAGAATCCTTTGTTTTTCAGTTGAATGTTACAATTCAGTTGAATTTAATAACTTTGATCAATCATGTGTGCTCAGTAAGTTAGTAGCAGTTCTTACTGCTAACTTTATTAACCATCAAGCTGAAAGTTCATTGCAGATCATAAGCTTTATCAGTATTATAATTACAATTTTAATATCATCCCAACCAAATATTATACAATGACAAAATGACACCTTTCATTTTCTCACAGTATAAGTATTTAATAAAAAAAAAAAAAATATCAGCCCAAAGCTCCATTGGTTTCTAATTTTACCTTGTTTACTCTAAATGAACGTACCAGAACATTTACCATTGCTAAGTATTTAATTGGAGTGTGTCACAATTAAGGCAGTTGTGGTCTGACTACTTGAGGTGATAGATAAAAAGAAATACAAGTGATATTGAGGTAGGAAAATTGCAGTCCAGTCTAAAGACAGGGATTGCTCATCCCATTGTCTGACAAGGTAGAGAAGTCAAGCAAGGGGTACATGTCAGTATATATGTGAGTATTAACCATAATGTATGTGAATGGTGACTTACACTACAGGTTATGAATGACAGCAAGGTGAAATGCAATGACAAAATTTCTTAGCACATTGCTTTCTCTGATAATGTTTGTATAAGATTAACATACTGAGACACAGATAAAGTCCTGCAGTACTTGCATTGTGTAGCTATTTTTGGACAAAAGATTAACATGTATTTCTGCAGAAAAGGAATCAGATTATAGATCTGAAGATTGTAGCAAATGTATTGGACACTATTTTTAGTTCAATATGTTTTGTCTCTTTCTCAAAAGAATTCATGTTACCAATCAAAGAATATGGCAGATGGCAAGTGATGGTTTGAATTTTCTGGCCAGCAGTGAATGGCCATATTTCTCTTTGACCTCTGAAATTTAAAGTAGTTGTGGGAATTCGCTGTGGCTACACTCCAGGAGAAGTCCAATACTGGGGCACAGAGGGGGAAATCACATTAAACAGTTACCAGCAAATTCATGACTTCCATATTTATTTACTTCTCTGCATGCGTCCTGAATGTGGTGAGGCCTCAGCAGGAAAATACTGGCAGTTACTTGCAGAAGCACTAGCTTTTACCCACATTTTCATGACTAATTAAAATAGTTTACGTTCAAAGTGCATTTATGATTCTGCTGTTGAAGATGTGATATATGTTTATTTTCATTAAAGTAATAGCAGAAAAGTAGAATGATTTATGAAACCTTCTCATGTAGTGCCCCATAATACAAGGTATGAGTTTTAACGAATTTAATTTCTTTTTGCTTATGGTGATATGATATAACTGATAGAGTTTATGGTCCTTAGATAACTACTCTTAATGAATAAGCATTCAGTGAATGAGGTCTCAGTAGTGATCTTGACCTAAGCATTTGACAAAAAGTTATTAAATCAGTCTAATTAATTTCCACTGATTTAAATTTAGAAGTAGTGAGCTGAAAAAACTCTGCATATCTTTAAATTGTAGAAATGTCATTGCATGATCAAAAGCTTAACTACAGTAATTAACCACCTGCCTGCAAGATTAAAGCATTTGCTTTAATGCCTTCCATTGAGAGACACCTTCGAATTGTTAAATCTGAGTGAAACTTGCGACTGAAGTAATCGGCTCCCCTGTCTTTTGGATCAGATTGATTACAATTTCACTTTTAGATATTACATTACAAGAAAGTTACAACTGGTCCACTTAACATCTGTATGAAAGAATTCAATAATTTATAAAATGTTAGTTATGACCTTTTATGATTCATTCAGGGGGCAAAACAGTCCTGCAGGTGAGGCAATACTTCACCTGTGAGCCTGTTGGGGGTCATCTACTGTATCTGGTGTTCCTGGTGTGGCTTCCTGTATATCAGTGAGACCTGCGTAGATTGGGAGACCGCTTTGCCAAACACCTACACTCCATCTGCCAGAAAAATCCTGATCTACGAGTGGCCACCTAGCTTAATTTCACATCCTATTCCCATTCCAACATGTCAATCCAGGGCTTCGTGTACTGCCACGATGAGCCTACGGTCAAGATGGAGGAGCAATACTTTGTATTCTGTCTGGGTAGCCTCCAACCTGATAGCATGAATGTCAATTTCTTGGACTTCTAGTAATGGTTCCCCCCTCCCCCTCACCATTCCCCATTCACATTTTCCTCTCTCACCTTATCTCCTTACCTGCCCATCACCTCCCTCCCTCCCTTTCCCTTCTATTTCTTCAATGGCCTTCCGTCTTCTCCTGTTAAATTCCCTCTTCTCCAGCTCTGTATTTCTTTCACCAATTGACTTCCCAGCTCTGACTTCACCCCTCCCACCATCCCGGTTTCACTTATCACCCACTACTTTGTAGTTCTTCCTCCCCTTCCCTCACCTTCTTTCTCTGACTTCCCATCTTTTTTCTCCAGTTCTGATGAAGGGTCTTGGCCCGAAACGTTGTCTGTTCACTCTTTTCCATAGATGCTGCCTGGCCTGCTGAGTTCCTCCAGCATTTTGCGTGTGTTGTTTGGACTTCCAGCATCTGCAGATTTTCTCTTGCTTGTGATTGAACCTTTTATGATCAAATGTTTTTTTCTTCCTTTTGGGCAAAATGTGTTGTTTACGTTATGTAACTTTTCTCTCTGGGTTACCAAGTTATATCACTAAAATACAAATAAGACCCTCTGAACTTTTCAGTTAACTATTGATACATTGGCTGCTCTCGATTTCTTTCTCTTGTCATGTTGAATCGGCCAATTTTGATGCTCTCTTTTCACACACATATTAATCTCTGAAGTGTTAATTTCAGTTAAAGAGAGAAAAGGCATGTCTGAAAATAGCAGCACTTTCAGCCTAACTTAAGTATAAGGTTGCTTTCATGTTCTTAGCAATTATTTCTTCATAACTGTGATTCTCCAGATTTGACAGCATCCTTGTATATTTCTCTTACATTCTCTTTAGTGCAATCATATCCATCTACCTCCAGTCAAGGGCCCCAAACAGTCCTTCCAGGTGAGGCATCACCTTACCTGTGCATCTGTTGGGGTTCCCTGTTGTATTCAGTTCCTGTGATATAGCCTCCTCTACGTTGGTAAGACCCAATATAAAATGGGGGACCACTTTGTCAAGCATCTCCACTCCATCTGCTAAAAGTGGAATTTCCCAATGACCAACCATTTTGATTCCCATTCCAACATGTGGGTTCATGGCATCCTCTTTGCCATGATGAGGCCACTCTCAGGTTGGAAGAGCAACACCCCTCGTACCAGTTAGCTTGACTATCAATTTCTCCTACCAGTATTTTTTTTTCATTTCCCCTTTCCTCTTCTTGCATTCCTCACTCTGGTCTCTTGCCTCTTCCTCTCCACTTGTCTATTACCTCCCCCAGGTGCTCTCCTACTTCCCTTACTCCCATGGTCCACTGTCCTCTTTATCAGATTCCTTCTTCTCCAGCCCCTTACTTTTCCCACCCACCTGACTTCACCTATCACCTTCTAGCTAGTCCTCCTTCCCCAAACCCCAACATTTTAGTCTGCCATCTTCCTCTTCCTCTCCAGTCCTGACGAAGGGTCTCAGCCTGAAACGATGACTGCTCATTCATTTCCATCGATGCTGCCTGATCTGCTGAGTTCCTCCAGCATCTGCAGAATCTCTTGTGTTTATGATTTGCTACTTGTCACGTGGTGACTGTCTTGCTGTGGCTGAGGTAATGTTTCATACATCTCTTGCATTGTCTACTTTCTCTTGGAATCTAAGCCATGATAAGTAATCCCATATGCTTTCTTATCCAGTTTGTTCAAAAGCATCTCATTTCTAAATATCATGATCATCCTCTCTTGTTCCTGGATAACTTGCTAAATCTGTTACACTGGTGTCTTTCCCACACTTTACATTTACAATGAGCCTGAAATGTGATGTTTTTCCTGACTGTGCAACAGTTCTTTTGTAACTAACAAGCTAGAACAAACCAGTTATTCTACAGGGGCTTGCTTTTGCGCCTCTCTTCCTCTCTAATACCTATGTCAACTGAATTAATACAATCTTAATAATGAAAATTGTAGATGACTCTAAATAAGTAAAAGAAAGCTTTTAAAACTTGCAATGCTTATTTCTGTTCTTGAACCAAGTACACACTTGGACAACCAATGATGCTATTGTCTTTTTTAAACATTTTTTTTAAGATCTTAAGACCCTGCTGGACATTAAGAACTTAAAGAGCTGCTGGTATTCATGTATGATTGAATGACAATTAAACTTGGAACTAAACCATGCTGTATGTAAACACATATCTCCTACATATCTGTATTTCCAAAATCTACATAGGAAAAAATTATTTCACTACATGCTGTATGCCTTGTTAATGTTGGTGCAGTCAGATCTTCTTCCTTCGGTTATTACTACATTGTAGTGACCTGACTTTGACTTATCTATGAATATCTTCCTGCTCCTCAGAACTAACTTCCTATGAATGTGTCAAAGTAACTGTCATCACTGATGATAAAATAATATAACTAAAATAACTACACTACTTAGACCCAGAATACATGCACTCTTATGACTTGAGCATATTTCTTATTTAGTTGTGCACCAGGAGTACAGCACAGGCTTCTGTTGCACACTCTGTTCTGAAGCCAGGACAGAAACCTACTAATTTTACACAGATTGAATTATCAGTTATGGATATTGCCCACTGTAAATTGTATATGTTTGAATTCCTTACCTGCAAGATCAATCATCATTCACAATAGTCGATGATATTGTGAAGTTAGTAAAGACAAGAGAGTTTTAGTTGTTGGATATGTTTCTCATCCTTCTATTATTTCATCTGTCTCTGATACTCACTATTGTGTAAAGGGACGTTATGTTTTAGAAAGACCTTACAGCAGGGGCCTCAATCATTTAGCTTGAATACATACTACTGACATCAGGCTAGCCTATCTCATCTGTAGTAAGCAGAGGTGCCTTCAGTTATCTCACTTGACTACAAATGCTCCAGACTATCCTTGCTTTAACCTTTGCCTTCCTACAATTTCCACTCTCCCTCTTCTTTGTTCTGTAGAAGACAACATAAATCTTACTGAATCTCAGTAGTGCAGTGTCATTGAAACTCCATGACAGTTTCAACAGGGACAGTTGACTGTTGATATCAGGAACATGCATGCAACACTACAGGCTAATAATGACACAAGTACCATCTCCCTTAGATGACAGTAAGTCTAGTCCTGCTTGATTTTGAAGGGCTGTAAGATCATAGATATAGGAGCAGAATTAGGCTAATTGGCCCATTAAATTTGCTCTGCCATTTTATCATAGCTCATCTAATTTTCCTCTCAGCCCCAATCTCCTGCATTCTCCCTGTATCCCTTCATACCCTAACCAATCAAGAATTTATCAATCTCTGCCTTAAATATGCATAAAGACTTGACCTCCACAGCTGCTTGTAGCAAAGAATTCCACAGAGTCACCACTCTCTAGCAAAAGGAATTCCTCCTCATCCCCATTCTAAAAGGACACCCCTCTATTCTGAGGCTGTATCCTTTGGTCTTAGACTCTCCTGCCACAGGAAACATCCTCAACACATCCACTCTATCAAGACCTTTCACCATTTGATAGATTTCACTGAGGTCACCACTCATTCTTCTGAATTCTAGTGAATACTGATTCTAGTGAAATGTTCTTCATATGACAAGCCATTCAATCCTAGAATCATTTTTGTGAACCTTCTTTGAACCCTCTCTAGTTTTGGCATATCCCTCCTAGGATAAGGGACCTAAAGCTGCTCACAAAACTCAGTGAGACCTCTCTAGTGCTTTATAAAGTCATTGCATCCTTGCTTGTATATCTTCATACTCTTGAAATGAATGCTAACATTGTATTTGCCTTCCTCACCATCAATGAGATCCCCCCACTTTCTTCTAAATTCCAGTGAGTACAGGTCCAAAGCTGCTCATATGCTAACCGCTTAATTTCAGGAATCATCGTCGTGAACCTCCTCTGGACTCTCTCCAATACAACCCATCCTCTCTGAGATATGGGGCCCAAAACTGTTGACAATACTTGAAGTGAAGCGTGACTAGTGTCTTATAAAGGTTCAGTATTATCTCCTTGCTTTTATATTCTATTCCCCCTGAAATAAATGCCAACATTGCATTTGCCTTCTTTACTACAGACTCAAACTGTAAATTAACCTTCTGAGAGTCTTGCATGAGGACTCCTAAGTCCCTCTGCACTTCTGATGCTTGAACCTTCTCTTTGTTTAGATTACAGTCTGCACTATTGTTCTTTTTACCAAAATGCATTATCATACATTTCCCAACACTGTATTCCATCTGCTACTTTTTTACTCATTCTTCCAATTTGTTTGTCCTGATGTAATCGTATTGCTTCCTCAGCACTACCTATCTCTCTGTAACCTCTGACAACCCTCCACTCTATCCACAACACCCTCAACCTTTGTGTCATCAGAAAATTTACTAACCCACCCCTCCACTTCCTCATCCAGGTCATTTATAAAAATAACAAAGAGAAGGGGTCCCAGAACAAATCCCTGAGGGACATCACTGGTCACCAACCTCCATGCAGAATATGACCTGTCTAAACCGTTTTTTGCCTTCTGTGGGCAAGCCAATTCTGAATCCACAAAGCAAGGTCCCTTTGAATCCCATGCCTCCTTCCTCGAAGAACTCTAATAGATTTGTCAGGTACGACTTTCCTTTACAGAAACCATGGTGACTTTGACTTATTTTATCATTTGTCTCCAAGTACCCCAAAACCTCATCCTTAATAATAGACTCTAACACTTCCCCATCCATTGAGGTTAGGCTATCTAGCCTATAATTTCCTTTCTTTTGCCTTCCTCCCTTCTTAAAGAGTGGGGTTACCTTTGCAATCTTCCAGTCCTCCGGGACCATGCCAAAATCAAGTGATTCCTGAAAGATCATGACCAATGCATCTGTTATCTCTTCAGCAACCTCTCTCAGGATTCTGGGATAGGTAGTCCCTTTGGTTCAGGTTACTTATCCACCTTAAGGCCTTTGAGTTCGCCAAGTACTTGTTCTTTGTAATAGCAATGGCACTCACTCCTGCTCCCTAACTTATCTCTAGTGCTTCCACAGTGAAGACTGATGCAAAGTACTTATTAATTTCATCTGCCATTTCTGTTACTACCTCACCTGCATCATTTTCCAGTGATGCAATATCAACTCTTACCTCCCTGTTACTCTTAATATAACTGAAAAAGCTTCTGATATGCTGCTTTATATTATTGGCTAGTCTGCCTTTGTACTTCATCTTTTCCCTTTTTATAGCTTTTTTAGTTGCCTTTTGTTGGACTTTAAAGGCTTCCTAATCCTCCAACTTCCCACTCACTTTTGCTACCTTATATGCCCTTTCCTTGGTTTTTAGGCAGTGCTGAACTTCCTGTGTCAGCCACGGCTGCCTACCCCTGCCACTTGAGAACTTCTTCCTCGGTGGGACATATTTATCCTGAGCCTTGTGAACTATTCCCAGAAACTTCAGCCATCTCTGCTTTCCTGAGATTCTTGCCTCTCACAATTTATGTATCCAAAGAAACTTTTGGTATCCTCTTTAATATTATTGATTAGCTAGAATTAGATGTTCCATCTTTATCTTCTTAATGACTTTTTATTTGCCTTCTGTTGGTTTTTAAAAACTTGCCAATCCTCTAACCTGCCATTAATTATTTCTGTATTATATGCCCTCTTTTTGGTTTTTATGTTGGCTTTGAATGCTATTGTTAGCCACAGTTGTGTAATCTTTCCTTTTGAATAGTTCTTCCTGTTTGGGATATATATGTCCTGTGCCTTCTGAAATGCTTCCAGAAATTCCAGCAATTGCTACTCTGCCATCAGCACTGCCAGTGTTCTTTTCCAGTCAATTCTGGCCAACTCCTCACTCATGCCACTTTCTAAATGTGCAGGCAATCTCTAGAGCACACCCAGCAAGTTGACAAGTTAGTACACAACACATAAGGGAAAAGAAAAGTCAGGAGTAGTCATGTTGTGAGATATTTCTGCATTGTGGCAGAAAAAATATGTCTAGATTACCCAAAATGTATAATGCATATTGGTTATTTAAGGTGGTGAATAGCAAAGATCAAGAGTTGAGTCCATTAGACATGGAAACATAGAAAATAGGTGCAGGAGTAGGCCATTTGGCCCTTCAAGCCTGCACCGCCATTCAGTATGATCATGGCTGATCATCCAACTCAGAACCCTGTATCTGCTTTCTCTCCATACCCCCTGATCCCTTTAGCCACAAGGGCCATATCTAACTTCCTCTTAAATATAGCCAATGAACCGGCCTCAACTGTTTCCTGTGGCAGAGAATTCCACAGATTCACCACTCTCTGTGTGAAGAAGTTTTTCCTCATCTCAGTCCTAAAAGGCTTCCCCTTTATCCTTAAACTGTGACCCCTCATTCTGGACTTCCCCAACATCAGAAACAATCTTCCTGCATCTGGCCTGTCCAATCCCTTTAGAATTTTATACGTTTTAATAAGATCCCCCCTCAATCTTCTAAATTCCAGTGAGTATAAGCCCAGTTGATCCAGTCTTTCTTCATATGAAAGTCCTGCCATCCCAGGAATCAATCTGGTGAACCTTCTCTGTACTCCCTCTATGGCAAGAATGTCTTTCCTCAGATTAGGGGACCAAAACTGCACACAATATTCTAGGTGTGGTCTCACCAAGGTCTTGTACAACTGCAGTAGAACCTCCCTGCTCCTGTACTCAAATCCTTTTGTTATGAATGCCAACATACCATTTGCCTTTTTCACTGCCTGCTGTACCTGCATGCCCACCTTCAATGACTGGTGTACAATGACACCCAGGTCTCGTTGCATCTCCCCTTTTCCTAATTGGCCACCATTCAGATAATAATCTGTTTTCCTGTTCTTGCATCCAAAGTGGATAACCTCACATTTATCCACATTAAATTGCATCTGCCATGAATTTGCCCACTCACCTAACCTATCCAAGTCACCCTGCATCCTCTTAGCATCCTGCTCACAGCTAACACCGCTGCCCAGTCTCGTGTCATCCGCAAACTTGGAGATGCTGCATTTAATTCTCTTGTCTAAATCATTAATATATATTGTAAACAACTGGGGTCCCAACACTGAGCCTTGTGGTACCCCACTAGTCACTGCCTGCCATTCTGAAAAGGTCCTGTTTACTCCCACTCTTTGCTTCCTGTCTGCCAACCAATTCTCTATCCACATCAATACCGTGTGCTTTAAGTTTGCACACCAATCTCCTGTGTGGGACCTTGTCAAAAGCCTTTTGAAAATCTAAATATACCACATCCACTGGCTCTCCCCTATCTACTCTACTAGTTACATCTTCAAAAAATTCTATAAGATTCGTCAGACATGATTTTCCTTTCACAAATCTATGCTGACTTTGTCCAATGATTTCACCTCTTTCCAAATGTGCTGTTATCACATCTTTGATAACCGACTCTAGCATTTTCCCCACCACCGATGTCAGACTAATCGGTCTATAATTCCCCAGTTTCTCTCTCCCTCCTTTTTTAAAAAGTGGGGTTACATTAGCCACCTTCCAATCCTCAGGAGCTAATCCAGAATCTAAGGAGATTTGAAAAATTATCACTAATGCATCCACTATTTTTTGGGCTACTTCCTTAAGCTCTCTGGGATGCAGACCATCTGGCCCTGGGGATTTATCTGCCTTTAATCCCTTCAATTTACCTAACACCACTTCCCTACTAACATGTATTTCCCTCAGTTCCTCCATCTCACTAGACCATCGGTCCCTTACTATTTCTGGAAGATTATTTACGTCCTCCTTAGTGAAGACAACCAAAGTAGTTATTCAATTGGTCTGCCATGTCTTTGTTCCCTATGATCAATTCACCTGTTTCTGACTGTAAAGGACCTACATTTGTCTTAACCAATCTTTCTTTTCACATACCTATAAAAGTTTTTACAGTCAGTTTTTATGTTCCCTGCCAGCTTTCTCTCATAATCTTTTTTCCCTTTCCTAATTAAGCCCTTTGTCTTCCTCTGCTGGTCTCTAAATTTCTCCCAGTCCTCAGGTGTGCCGCTTTTTTTGGCTAATTTATATGTTTCTTCTTTGGACTTGATATTATCCCTAATATCCCTTGTCAGCCACGGGCGCACTACCTTCCCTAGTTTATTATTTTGCCAAACTGGGATGAACAATTGTTGTAGTTCATCCATGCGATCTTTAAATACTTGCCATTGCATATCCAGCGTCAACCCTTTAAGTATCATTTGCCAGTCTATCTTAGCTAATTCAAGTCTCATACCTTCAAAGTTACCCTTCTTTAAGTTCAGAACCTTTGTTTCTGAATTAACTATGTCACTCTCCATCTTAATGAATCCATCTTAGACCTTATAAGACCTAAGACCTCCATCTTAGACCTTATCATCAAAGTTCTTCTGGCCACCTGTTCCCTGGTCCGGTGGCACCACTGGTTTAATGTGCAAAGTGTGTATCCACGTCAGATTTCCATGGACACTTAAAGTGATATGTGTAATCAGGAACTCTTAGAATGAACCTTCCCAGCCAAGCAGTTCTTTGCAGTTCTTTCATCGGTAGGCTCTCACTAATACCCAATCCCCAAATGGTGGGTCTGACACTCTGTAGATGGCACAATCTTCTGAGCTTCAGATACCTGTTGATAAGAACCTTTAAGAGCTTGTGTTAGTGCTATACAATAATGCAACATGCAAAAATAAACTTATACATCGAACCATATTAAATCCTCTACTTCTTGAAGCATTAACTTCCCATGCTGGTTCCCAGATCTTGGGTGGCTCGCCATCTTGTTTCTTGCTTCATTGGATGAAATGCTGGGTCATCCGTGGAAAGTCGATTCACAATAGTTACACAAAAAAAATTGACCTGTACTCAACAGGATTGCAGTCTGTAACTTCTTATGCACATTCTATTTTCTATTTCAAAATAACTCAATATCACATTGTCATTTCCAAACATTTCTCAGTTACAATACAACTGAACATATTTCACACGCAACTTGTACACTCAGAACAATAAAAGTGTTTTAACTCACCAAATCCCTTGGTATGATTTACAGAACTAATTCCCAGTTGCACAATAGTGATCTTGGACACTAATCTTTGCTGATATCATCTTGCTATAGCTTGTGCTTGTTTTAGCCTTAGCTTCAATAAATCTTTTATCCCAGGGGATTCATACTGAGGATTTCCAGTAAATAGGGTAGAGATAGTAAATATTCACTCCACTTTTAACAGTTTTTACCTTTAATTAGTTTCGATAGTTTGCTGCATTTCTGTCACTTGTTCATGCCTCATTCTCACATAGCTTTTTATTGCAAGTTCTCTGTTTTAAAAAAAATTGATAAACCTTATTTTCATCCCTCCACAGGTGGAGCTTTTCTGACATTATACATTTGGGTTTAATTAACCTGGGTTACTCAAAACTCAAGTTTGGAGTGCAGTACCTTGTTGTGAGGACCAGTGGAAGTGCTTCTGGCCACGTCGGTTTGGTCTCATCATGCATTTTAGCAAGCTTGCATCTCAGGAGCCCATTCTGTCTTTCAACTGCTCTGTAAGATTGACAGTGGTAAGGGCAGGTGAAGTGATGCTTACACTATGATGCTTTTGTCAACTGCTATAACTTTACCCATAATGTGAGGACAATTATCACTTGTGATTTCTTGGGGATCCTAATCCTAAGAATAAATTCTTATAATAAAATCATCAACAGTTCCAGCATCATTTTTTTGAGTTGGATAAACTTTTACCCATGGAGATAACAAACAAAATAACGTGCATAATCACAATCCATATATCAAGGTAACCACATAAAATCCATCTGGAGATCACAAACGAATTCCAGTAGTGACAGATACCGACAGTGTCTTTCAGGATTATGTCTCTGGCAAGTCATTTGGTTGCTGCTACTTTTCTTGTTATGGTTGAGAATTTATCATTTATGATTATACCCATCATTTATAGTTTTGCACATTGTTTGCTTAGGTCCATAAAGACCTTTCGGCCTATGACGCATCATGTTGTAATTGTATTGGTTCATCAAAAGAATTTGGAGTGTATTGGCGGCCTAATCACACTGGAGTGTCAGGTGGCCATAACATTACATTCCTGGGCTTCTCTAGTGCCTTTAACACCATCCAGCCCAAGATCTTAAGGCACAAACTAACGGAGATGGGAGTAGACTCTCACATGGTGGATTGGATAGTGGACTACTTGACAGATAGACCTCAGTATGTGCGGTTGGGAGACTGTAGGTCTGACACGGTGGTCAGCAGCACAGGAGCGCCGCAGGGGACCGTGCTCTCTCCGGTCCTGTTCACCCTGTACACATCAGACTTCCAATATAACTCGGAGTCCTGCCATGTGCAGAAGTTCGCTGATGACACGGCCATAGTGGGGTGTGTCAGGAATGGACAGGAGGAGGAGTATAGGAAACTGATACAGACTTTGTGATATGGTGCAACTCAAACTACCTGCACCTCAATATCACCAAGACCAAGGAGATGGTGGTGGACTTTAGGAGATCTAGGCCTCATATGGAGCCAGTGATCATTAATGGAGAATGTGTGGAGCAGGTCAAGACCTACAAGTATCTGGGAGTACAGTTAGACGAGAAGCTAGACTGGACTGCCAACACAGATGCCTTGTGCAGGAAGGCACAGAGTCGACTGTACTTCCTTAGAAGGTTGGCGTCATTCAATGTCTGTAGTGAGATGCTGAAGATGTTCTATAGGTCAGTTATGGAGAGCGCCCTCTTCTTTGTGGTGGCGTGTTGGGGAGGAAGCATTAAGAAGAGGGACGCCTCACGTCTTAATAAGCTGGTAAGGAAGGCGGGCTCTGTCGTGGGCAAAGTACTGGAGAGTTTAACATCGGTAGCTGAGCGAAGGGCGCTGAGTAGGCTACGGTCAATTATGGAAAACTCTGAACATCCTCTACATAGCACCATCCAGAGACAGAGAAGCAGTTTCAGCGACAGGTTACTATCGATGCAATGCTCCTCAGACAGGATGAAGAGGTCAATACTCCCCAATGCCATTAGGCTTTACAATTCAACTGCCAGGACTTAAGAACTTTTTAAAAGCTATTATTAATGCTTTTTGAGATAGTGATTTAGATGCATATCATTTTTTTACTGAGTTAAGTATTGTATGTAATTAGTTTTGCTACAACAAGTGTATGGGACATTGGAAAAAAAGTTGAATTTCCCCATGGGGATGAATAAAGTATCTATCTATCTATCTATCTATCTATCTATCTATCTATCTATCTATCTATCTATCTATCTATCATTCTGCTGTTGCTGCCTCTGCAAAGCAGAGAGCTTGTTTGTTCTCTCTATAGTTATTTCATCCCTCCCGTTAGTATGAGCCACATGGTTTATGGCAGCAATTGCAGTAAGTAATTTAAAAGCAAGAAAAAGTTCATAGTGAGTTCATTGTGTTTTAATGGAGTTCTGAAGAGGGGAGAAACCCATGTAGTTTCCATAATTGTCCATTGTCATGTGCTATGTCTCAGGCACAACAAGATTCAGTGCACCGGCTGCAAGGATGCAGGCTTTTGTTCAGGCAAACAGCTTCAACTGCTTGAGCAGAACAGGAGGGAAGGTAGCTGTGACACTTCAGCTGTTAGATGACATGCACATACCTTATATAATTTTTTTTCTCAATATTAGATCAGGAAGAAAGGGCGTCAAAGGAAAATTGCAAGCAGTCTTACATAATGTGGCATTGTACAATGGACAGAATTAAAATTGTACAGGTTCCTAAATACAGTTCGGGACCAGTTTATTTGGAGTAAACTGCGTGGTGTATGGTGCTGGTGGTTATGTAGGCAGACTATTATCGAAGTTGGCTTGGCCCCAGGGCATCTTCAAGCACAGTGGCTGGCTGTCTGCTTACAAAAAAATACCCCTCGCGGACATCCACATTTTTACCCTTATCGTGCCCACTGTCCCACTGTAAAACCCATCTAGAATTTATTTCACATTCATAATAACATAATAACTCTAACAACTACTGTAGCCTGTTCAAAACAAAAACTACCAGTCACAAGTGAAACATATGTGTATAAAGAAGATAATGTTAAAAACTTAATTACAGTGAAATTTTAAGCAGAAGTTAATCCGGTAACGATTAACCAAAAATTGTATAGGGCAGCTATTGCAATACTTTTAAACCAATGTACAATATTGCCCAGAAGCTATTGTGGAGCATCCCAGGGAGCCTCACACAAATATTGTTCCCAATTCCCTTAACAGCTTTAATCCTTTGATGTTGTAATTGCTTTTGGTAATACTGAAAACACTGACAATTTCACTTAACTGTCTCACCTCATACAAGTAACAGTCTATGCATTTCCTTGAAACTAGGTTGCAACTTATTTACACGAGTATTTATTAAGACAGGCACCCCCGCTTGTAGAGTTAATCTGATACTTTTGAAAACATTTACGCATGCATTCCACATATTCATTAATGTCATTTCTCCTGCCTGACACTTTTCTATGCCAATCTACAGTGCAAGGGAAACATTTGCTTAGAGCTCCTACTAGATCAGTTCAAGGTACATTTAAATCAACATTTTGCTCATTGCCTCTGCATCCCTCCACCTCCCGTAGTGCTATTGAGAACTGCCAACTGCGGCAGGGTACCAGCTAACGCCAGTCTTACCAAATCCTCAAGAGGCGTTAATTTGACGTGGGCTTTGTTGAACCCATGCCTGAGACAGGCAGGGATACAACATCTAGTTCATTCTCTGACTCCGCAGATTGCAACTTTGTTACAGTGAGGTCGACATTGTGATCCTTTGCCTGTTCTTTCTGTGTCTTTTCCTTGTTTAAATTTTGCTCACTTTCTCTGCTTTTTACAGATCATCTAACCGTTTCTTTCATTAAACATTTGTATTAAACAAACACAGACCATTCTACAGTCTTCTCACATTTTCCTTTCTCTAACAACATGTCTGTAGACACTCACTTAATCCATTCCACATACTTCAACATACTTCTCAACATACCTAATACTTACTGATATAAGCATGTATAATACGGAGTCCTTTTGAGGTCTGGGACAGGGGACTTTCACACTATTGTTCACTCTCAATCAGGGCAGGCACACACCCACATAGACAAACGTATCTCAGAAATCCTTTTTTTTTAACAACACACTTACTGAATTTTCCCATGCCTCATGCGGGCTCCAATACAGACCGTGGTCACACCTTGTGCGGGCACCAATCTGGACGGTAGCCACACTTCATGTGGCTCCAACCTGGACTGTGGCTACAACTCGTGCAGGCTCCAACCCGGACCATGATAATACCTCGTGTGGCTCCAGTCCGGACCATGACAACACCTCGTGTGGCTCCAACCCAGATCATGACAATACCTCGTGTGGGCTCCAACCCAGACCATGACAACACCTCGTGTGGCTCCAACCCAGACCATGACAACACCTCGTGTGGCTCCAGTCCGGACCGTGACAATACTCCGTGTGGGCTCCAACCCAGTCCATGACAATACCTTGTGTGGGCTCCAACCCAGTCCATGACAATACCTCGTGTGGGCTCCATCCAGACCATGACAACACTTTGCTGCAGCTCCTGTCAGGACTATGACAATACCTCATGTGGCTCCATGACGATACCTTGTGTGGCTCCAACCCAGACCATGACAATACCTCGTGTGGCTCCAGTCCGGACTATGACAATACCTCGTGTGGCTCCAACCCAGTCCATGACAATACCTCGTGTGGCTCCAACCCAGACCATGACAACACCTCGTGTGGCTCCAGTCTGGACCATGACAATACCTTGTGTGGGCTTCAACCCAGTCCATGACAATACCTCGTGTGGCTCCAACCCAGACCATGACAACACCTCGTGTGGCTCCAGTCTGGACCATGACAATACCTTGTGTGGGCTTCAACCCAGTCCATGACAATACCTCGTGTGGCTCCAACCCAGACCATGACAACACCTCGTGTGGGCTCCAACCCAGTCCATGACAATACCTCGTGGGCTCCAACCCAGACCATGACAACACCTCGTGTGGCTCCAACCCAGTCCATGACAATACCTCGTGGGCTCCAACCCAGACCATGACAACACCTCGTGTGGCTCCAGTCTGGACCATGACAATACCTTGTGTGGGCTTCAACCCAGTCCATGACAATACCTCGTGTGGCTCCAACCCAGACCATGACAACACCTCGTGTGGGCTCCAACCCAGTCCATGACAATACCTCGTGGGCTCCAACCCAGACCATGACAACACCTCGTGTGGCTCCAACCCAGTTCATGACAATACCTCGTGTGGCTCCAACCCAGACCATGACAACACCTCGTGTGGCTCCAACCCAGTTCATGACAATACCTCGTGTGGCTCCAGTCCGGACCATGACAATACCTCGTGTGGCTCCAGTCCGGACCATGACAACACCTCGCGTGGCTCCAACCCAGATCATGACAATACCTCGTGTGGGCTCCAACCCAGACCATGACAACACCTCGTATGGCTCCAACCCAGACCATGACAACACCTTGTGTGGCTCCAGTCCGGACCATGACAACACCTTGTGTGGCTCCAGTCCGGACCATGACAACACCTCGTGTGGCTCCAACCCAGTCCATGACAATACCTCGTGTGGCTCCAACCCAGACCATGACAACACCTCGTGTGGGCTCCAACCCAGTCCATGACAATACCTCGTGGGCTCCAACCCAGACCATGACAACACCTCGTGTGGCTCCAACCCAGTCCATGACAATACCTCGTGGGCTCCAACCCAGACCATGACAACACCTCGTGTGGCTCCAGTCTGGACCATGACAATACCTTGTGTGGGCTTCAACCCAGTCCATGACAATACCTCGTGTGGCTCCAACCCAGACCATGACAACACCTCGTGTGGGCTCCAACCCAGTCCATGACAATACCTCGTGGGCTCCAACCCAGACCATGACAACACCTCGTGTGGCTCCAACCCAGTTCATGACAATACCTCGTGTGGCTCCAACCCAGACCATGACAACACCTCGTGTGGCTCCAACCCAGTTCATGACAATACCTCGTGTGGCTCCAGTCCGGACCATGACAATACCTCGTGTGGCTCCAGTCCGGACCATGACAACACCTCGCGTGGCTCCAACCCAGATCATGACAATACCTCGTGTGGGCTCCAACCCAGACCATGACAACACCTCGTATGGCTCCAACCCAGACCATGACAACACCTTGTGTGGCTCCAGTCCGGACCATGACAACACCTTGTGTGGCTCCAGTCCGGACCATGACAACACCTCGTGTGGCTCCAACCCAGTCCATGACAATACCTCGTGTGGCTCCAACCCAGACCATGACAACACCTCGTGTGGGCTCCAACCCAGTCCATGACAATACCTCGTGTGGCTCCAGTCCGGACCATGACAACACCTTGTGTGGGCTCCAACCCAGACCATGACAATACTTCGTGTGAGCTCCAATCTGGACCATGACAACACTTTGCTGCAGCTCCTGTCAGGACTATGACAACACCCCATATGGCTCAAACCCAGATCATGACAACACCCCGTGCGGGCTCCACCTTGGACTTCGGCATCCTTGCCTTTTTTTTTTATAACTGTTGCTCTCCTATTTCAGCAACTTGAGGTCACTATTCCACACGGAGGGAAATTTGCATTTTCAGCAACAAACTCAGTCCCCAGTTCAAATATGAGCAGTCTAGGATTTAGGACAAATCAGCTACTGGGGCTAAATTCCTTTCTCCCATTTAACGAATCCAAGGGTTGGCCATCTTGGTGGAACCTCCAAGTAACTATCAAAGTAACTGTCATCAACAATAAATAAATAAATAAAATAACTGGGCCCAGAACGCATGCACTCTGATGACTCAAGCATTCCTTTTATTTTATTTGTGCACAAGGAGAACAGCATATCACCCTGTCACCCTCACTGTTCTGAAGTCTGAACAGAAAATTGCTATTTTTATACAGAAGTGGCTTACCAGTTACTGATACTGATCATTGTAAATTCTGTTTGAATTCCTTCCTTGCAAGATGAATTGCCATTCACAGTAGAGGTGTTACAAGTGAACCGAAACATCGAGCGGACAGCCAATGATACTTTGAAGTTAGTAAAGACAGAGCCTTAGTTGGTTATGTTTCACATCCATTTGCTCTCTTGTCTGTCTTCAGTACTCCCTATTGTATAAAGGGGTGTTATGTTTTAGGTATACCTTTCTGGTAAAGTTTCACTTATAGAGGCCTTACTGATCTGGTTTGAGTACACATTGCCACAGTCAACCCAGTCTACCTCGTCCATAGTAAGCAAAGGTGCCTCCACTGGTCTCACTTGATTATAACTGCCCCAGGCCAACATTGCTTTAATCTTTGCCTTTCCATAAATGACACAACAGAATAATATGCAAAACTTCATTTAACAGAAGTTCAGACAGCAATTATTTCAAGCTGAATCAGATGCTATAAAATTAATATTGTGCAACATACCTTGAAAAAGTCAAAGTTAGTCATATAGATGTCATTTGAATGTGGGATTTGTTGCTGAAAGATCTGAAGAGAAACCAATAATCAGGCAATGTGCTTGTGAAAAACAAAGATAACTGACCAATACACATTCCAAAGGTTGACTTGTAACTTTCAAAATTGTGACACTCTCTATAAGCTGACTATTTCAGGAGAGCAGAAATAAATGTTTCAAACAGCTGTACAGGCTTTAATTCAGCAGCATATTTTGATGCCTGACCAAGTTTACGATGGGAATGAGATACAGCACAGTCTACCAAGCAACATGTTTGCTGGTGGGTATGTAAAATGAGATGGGGGTTTTAAATTAAATGCTGGCATCATTTTGCTTGTTTGTGGCAGTGCTTCTGATAGGCATGAACCATTGTTACTGAACATAAGAAGCCTGGGACTTTCAGAGGTGTCAGATATTTGTCTGTTATCCATGATGCTCAGGGACATGCTTGAATGACTAACAAAGCCTACATTAGGTTGGAAAAAGTACATCAATTTATAAATGTATCTACCTCAACATCATCCAGAGCAGTCACACCTACTGTGAAGAAGTGCTTTGAGAGTTTAGTTATGCGTAGAACTGAAAGGTCTTGGCTTGAAACGTCAACTGTTTATAGATGATGTCTGATTTGCTGAGTTCCCCCAGTATTGTGTGTAGTTTGTTACATATATAAGCTCTGTTTCCTTTTAAATTGAATTACAGGAGCGTTATTCAATGTAAAAACTAGAGGAGATGAGGAGTTAAAAAAGAGAACTAATTCATATCTGCTTGTTCCAATCAATTTGATCTGCAGGTTTATCGGTAGATGAAGTAGTAGATCTCATTTGATGAGATCTGGGAGTTAAGACACCAGCTAATATAGCTTTTATTCTCAATTCCAATTGCCTCCATGTATCACCTGGCTAAGATTAACCACAAAACAAGTTTGCCTGAGCTTCTGCCCAGACACAATGGATTATATAGGTATGGAAAATACCACAACATTCAGAAGATTGAAGTTCAAAAACATGAACCTCTCTTTTTCCTCAAATGACATACAAGGCTGTCATTGGATATGATTTAGTAGCTTAGTATTCATATTGTCATTTGAGATACGCTTTGTGTGAAATTGCAAAGTGAAACTGATTAGACAATATTGATACAGATTATGATTCCTGATTTATTATCTGAAGCTCCAGTTTTACTTGTAAAAGATATATGATCAAATCTATCATTGTGTAAATTGTATTTTACTTCTCTCTGTACTTACTGAAATAGAAATAATTTGATGAACTTGATTTAGAACATAGAACAGTACAGCACTAGAGAGGCCATTTGGTCCACAATGTTGTGCCAATCTGTGATGGTATTGGGTTGCTGACTGCGAAGTTTGAAACTCAAACAAAGCCCTTAGGGCCCATCCAATATAACTAGGCATGTTATATAACCTTACTAAAGGGAGGTTATACTGTAACTACCCAATCTTCAAAGACTACTTTAGTTCCCTGTTTATTCTCCACAGCATGGTTAACTGCTAATATCTGCTATTTGAGCAGTAGGTCTTACCTCCCTATCAAGGAGAAGATACTTCCAGCTAACAGAATTTAAAACACAGTTCTTTTATTTTCATTTAAATCCAACCAACATTCTTAAAACACATTTATTATAGAGGCTTTCTGTCTTATAAGAGAATTCCAAATTACAAACCATTTCTAAAACACGAAGGACAGATACAATACACAGGTATATTTCCTATAAGCTAAAAAGACATACCAATAATACAGACAAAGCAGTCGTCCATGAGAGAAATTGAAAGTAGAGGAATGAACTCTAGTTCACCACATGTTTCTTTCTTGCTTCTTGATGTTTCTTACCCCATTCCTGAAGAAGCCGGAACTACTCCCTACAAGGGTATGGTTTTTATGCCACTTTGGTGACTTCACACAGATGACAGTGAAAGCTTGACAGTGACAGTCTGAAAGCTTCTTGGAGATACAGATCCTACAATCAGTGCTTTGAAGCTAACTTCCTTGAGTCCATAAACCTTCCAACTTTTTGATAGATCATTCATTGATATGCTAAGTGATTGCCTCCATCTGGTCTGAAAGCTTCCTTGAACTAAGCATCTTAGCCAACATTGTCTGCTTAAAACAAACCAAATTAAATAAATTAAATAAATTGTCTTATACTACACCTCTTCAGCAACTAGCCTCATGCTATGAGCCAGCAGATCTGTGGCTCTATACAATGCATATTTGCAAAGATGCAATGCATCTCCCTCTGGTGCTCCCCCCTCCCCCTTTCTTTCTCCCAAGGCCTTCTGTCCCATGATCCTTTCCCTTCTCCAGCTCTGTATCACTTTCGCCAGTCACCTTTCCAGCTCTTAGCTTCATCCCACCCCCTCCGGTCTTCTCCTATCATTTCGCATTTTCCCCTCCCCCCACTACTTTAAAATCTCTTAGTATCTCTCCTTTCAGTTAGTCCTGACGAAGAGTCTCAGCCCGAAACGTCGACAGTGCTTTTTCCTATAGATGCTGCCTGGCCTGCTGTGTTCCACCAGCATTTTGTGTGTGTTGTTTGCAAAGATGTGGTTTTCAACTTCAAGCTGATTACTGCTTTCCATTTACATTAAAAACTGAAGACTGGCTCCTATTTATGACCAGAAGCTAAGCGAAGAATATAATTGGAAGTTCAACTTAGATGTAGCAGCTGCTAAGTTTGGCAAACCCAAAAATTGGGAAACCCAATTTCCCTCGGGATCAATAAAGTATGTCTGTCTGTCTGTCAAAAAACAAGAGGTGCCATGTTTCAGGAAGCGAATATCCATCATATACCTTGATGCCAATTTATACTAAATCCCCTCCTCCTGTGTATCATACCTCTCCCTTCATTCCCTTCATGTTCAAGTGTCTATATAAAATACTCTTAAAATCTAACAAGCTGCCTGCTTCCAGTTCTACCTCTTGTAATGTTTCATGCACTGTCCACACTACGCATAAAAAATTGCCTCTTATGTTGTATTTATATTTCCCTTTTCTAACTTTAAAAGCACATCCTCTTCTGTAAAGATTGTGATTGTTGACACTTTCTGTGCCTCTCATTATTTTAGAATGCTCTGTTAGGTCTCCCCTTAGCCTCTTACACCAAGGGAGAACAACCCAAGTGTGTACAACTTTTCCTTATACGTAGCTCATACCTCAAATCCAGGGGGCATCCAGGTAAACCTCTTCTACATCCTTTGTACAACCTCCACATTCTTTCTAAAAGGGGCAACCAGAGCTACATATAATACTCCATGTGGTCCGACTAAAATTTTATATATCTGCAGCATCACTCCCTTACTCTTATACTCAGTACCCCAAACCACTGAAGGCAAGAATGAAACACACCACCTCTGCCACCTTATCCACTTGTGTAGCTACTTTCAGTGTACTATATAGAAACATAGAAAACCTACAGCACAATACAGGCCCCTCAGCCCACAAAGCTGTACCAAACATGTCCTTACCTTAGAAATTACCTAGTGTTGCCCATAGCCCTCTATTTTTCTTAGATCCATGTACCTGTTCAGGAGTCTTTTAAAAGACTCTATCGTATCCGCCTCCACCACCGTCGCCGGCAGCTCATTCCACGCACTCACCACTCTGCATAAAAAACTTACCCGATATCTCCTCTGTACCTACTTCCAAGCATTTTAAAACTGTGCCCTCTCATGCTAGCCATTTCAGCCCTGGGAAAAAGCTTCTGACTATCCACATGAATTGATCATCATCTTATACACCTCTATCAGGTCACCTCTCATCCTCCGTCGCTCCAAGGGAAAAAAGGCTGAGTTCACTCAATCAATTTTCATAAGGCATGCTCCCCAATGCAGGCAACATCCTTGTAAATCTCCTCTGCACCCTTTCTATGGTTTCCACATCCTTCCTGTAGTGAGGCAACCAGAACTGAGCACAGTACTCCAAGTGGGGTCTGACCAGGGCCCTATATAGCTGCAACGTTACCTCTCGGCTCCTAAACTCAATCCAACAATTATTTGGATTCTGCTCCAAGTTTTTCATTACATCTATGTTTCTTAATGTCTCTGTGAAGTATGTAGAACAATTCTATTGAAGGATTACCGGATTCTTGATGTATGAAGTTTCACAAACCATCAGCATGGCACAGCATTCAAGGGATTGTTTGCTATCAAATATGTCTATAGAGTTGAGCAAGAGTTAAATTGGTCCAAGCATCATTTATTTCTAAGCACAGCCTTTATAAGGGGAGAAGGGTGGCCCTGTATGGAGCATTAACCTTAATATCTTGACAAAGCAATTAACTCTACTGCAATGAACTATAATTGCAGTTATGATCTTTGAACACTGTGAGGTTGGATTATTAAAACTGAATCTTCCTCTGTGTTAGAATGTCGTGGTTAACAATAGAAACAACAGTACCTGGATCACAACATTCCTCTGTATCTAAGTGACATTAAGGGGCTTAACATTAAATGTATACTCTCTCCCTTCATTTGACCTTCCAAACTGACACACCGCATACTCGTCTAAACTAAACTCCATTTGCCACTTATCTGTGCATGCATGTAACCAATGTACACTTGGTAGCCACTTTATTAAGTACCTTCTGCACATAATAAAAAGGCTGCTGATTGTATGTTCATGGTCTTTTGCTGCTGTGGTCTATCAAGGTTTGACACGTTGTGCATTCAGAGATGTACTTCTGCACATTAACGTTGTAATGTGGTTATTTGAGTTACTCTCAGCTTGAACCAGTCCTACCATTCTCCCCTGACCTCATTAGCAAAGCATTTTTGTGCACAAAAATGCAGCATGCAGGATGTTTTTATTTTAATTTTTGCATCATTCTCTGTAAATTGTACAGGTGTTTACTTTTTATTTGTTTGCATTTTGTTCTCCTCAGGGGTAAATTTTTTACTCAGAGAGTGGTGAGTGTGTGGAATGGGCTGCTGGCAATGGTGGTGGAGGCGGATATGATAGGGTCTTTTAAGAGGTTTTTGGATAGGTACATGGAGCTTAGAAAAATAGAGGGCTATAGGTAAGCCTAGTAATTTCTAAGGTAGGGACGTGTTTGGCACAGCATTGTGGGCCAAAGGGCCTGTATTGTGCTGCAGGCTTTCTGTGTTTCTTTTTCTCACACATTGGATGTTTGGTGGTCATTATAGTGTGGGATATTTTGTGGATTCCTTTGTGTTTCTTTCCTTGTTTTGTGCATGGCTCCAAGAAGATGGATCTCAAGGTTGAATATGGTATACTTTGATATTAAATGTACTTTGAATATTTTGTTGTGTGTAAGAATCCCAGCAGTTTAGCAATTTCTGAAATACTCAAAACACCCCATCTGGCACTGGCAATCAAACCACAGTCAAAGTCACTGAGATCACATTTTGTCTCATTCTGATGTTTAGTCTTTGCAACAACTGAATATCTTGACAATATCTGGATGATTTTATGCATTGAGTTGTCACATGATTGCCTGATAAGATATTTTCATTAACGATCAAGTGTCCAGCTGTACCTAATTAATGGTTGTCGAGTGTATATCCCATTGTGTTCTTTGGTAATCCTTTACACTGTCTACAACTCCACCAATCTTGGTGTCATCTGAAAACTTGATAATCTCCTTGCTTCTTTCAATATTCTGGAATATATGCCATCAGGCCCTTATCCATCTTAATGATCCATGTTGGGCCTTCTGAAAAATAAACTTAGTACTACCTTTTCCTTAAACTCAAAATGTCCCAGTACAGTTTCCACTATCCTCCAATTCCTTCTCTTCAGAAAATATCAATGCAATACACTCATTTAGTACCTCAGCCACTTGCTCTGACTTCAAGCACAAAATCTCTCCTTTATCCATGAATAGACCTACCTTTAATCATCCTTTTTCTTCATATAAGCATAAAATACCTTGGAATTATCTTTGACTGTGCTTGCTGAGAACATTTCATGGGCCCTTTTGGTCTTCCTAATCACCTGCTTCAGCACTTTACTGCTATTTTTATATCTCACAAGAGCACAGTCTGATTTTAGCTTCCAAAACCTTACATATGCTTCCTTTTTCCTCCTGACTAAACTTAGGTCCCCTTGGGTGATTCAGGGTTCCCTTACCATCCTTTTCCTTATATCTTACTAGAACTTGCTAATGCTGAACACTGATCAGATGGCCTTTAAACGACTCCCACATATTAGACGTGGACTTGTCTGACAGCCGCAGTTCCCAATCAATGCCCCTTATCCCCTTTCTTATCCTGTCATACTTTGCTCTCTCCTAACTTAGTGCCCTTCTGCAATGTCCACTTTTATTCATATTCATAAGGATTTGAAAACCTAATGAGTTGTGGTCACTGCTCTCAAAATGTTCACTCACTATCTGGTCTGCCACTTGGCCTGGCCTACTTCCCAATATCAGGTCCATTATGTTTTCGCCTCTCGTTGGATTCTCCACATGCTGTTTCAAGAACCCCTCTTAGATGTACTGAAGACATCCCACCCCTTCTGTGTCACTTATATTAAGGAAGTTCTTGTTAATACTGGGGAAGTTAAAGACAACCCTGTTTATTATAACCATGTTGTTTCAGTACCTTTCCACAATCTGGCTATGTATCTATTCCTCCGCCACTTGATGGTGATGGGGGGAGTGCAGTTTAATCCCCTCAGTGTAACTGCATCAATCCTTTTTCTCAGCTCCAGCCAAATTACCTCTGTGGGTAAGCCATCCCGTGTGTCCTCTGAGTGCTTCTGTGATGTTCTTCCTTATCAGTAGTGCAATCATTCCACTTCTTTCACACTCTCTCTATCACATCTAAAAAAATAAAACACAGGGACATTGAGCTTGTAATCCTGTCCTTCATACAACCAGGTCTCAGTAATAGCAACAGAATCATAATTCTAAGTACTGATTCAGGCTCTACCCCATAGCACTCCTGACATTGAAATAAACACATTTTAGCCCATCGGTCCCACCATATTTATTATTCTTTTGCTTGCTGTCATAGAGAGGCAATAGTACTTTATTAAATAACTAGAAAAAGATAACAATGCCATGACAGTATTAGAGTCATACAGAAGTACAGCACAGAAACAGGCCCTTCGGCCCATCCCCAATGACCTGCACCTGGACTATAACCCTCCATATCCCTACCATCCATGTATCTACCAAACTTCCCTTAAATGTTGAAATCAAGCTCACACACACCACTTGTGCTAGCAGCTTATTCCACACTCTACAAATCTCTGACTGAAGACATTTCACTTCATTTTCCTGTAAACTTTTCACCTTTCACCTTTAACCCACAATCTCTGGAGGTAGTCCCACCCAAACTCAGTAGAAAAAGCCTGTTTGCTTTTACCTTATGCCTAGCAACGGAACCTCCTTGACCAATCTTCCATGTGGGACCTTGTGAAATGCCTTACTGAAGTCCATATAAGTAACATCCACTGCCTTGCCATTTCACTTTTCTGGTAACATCTTCAAAAAAGCTCTATAAGATTGTTTAGACATTACCTACCATGCTCATAGCCATGCTCACTATCCTAATCAGTCCATGTATGTCCAAACACTGTTAAATTCGGACCCTTAGAATACTTTCCAATAACTTCTCACAACTGATGTCAAACTCACAGGTCTACAATTTCCTGGTTTCTGTTTAGAACTTATTTTAAACAACAGAGTAACTATCCACCAATCCTCTGGTACCTATTCTGTCTGGAGGATGTTTTAAGTATCTCTGCTAGGGCCCTGGCAATTTATGCACTTGCCTCCCGTAGGGTCCAAGGGAATACCTTGTCAGATCCTGGGCATTTATCCACCCTGATCTGCCTCAGGACAGCAAACAGCTCCTCCTCTGTAATCTGTACAGAGTCTATGAAGTTGATGCTGTTTTGCCTCACTTCTATAGACTCTGTACCTCTCTCCCAAGTAAATACAGATGCAAAGAATGTATTAAGGATCTCCCCCATTTGTTTTGGCTCTACACATAGAATATCATTCTGGTCTGTCAGAGGACCAATTTTGTCCCTTACAATTCTTTTTGCTCTTAACATGTCTGTAGAATCCCTTAGGATTCTCCTTCACCTTGTCTGCTAGAGCAACTCTAGGCCTTCTTTTAGCTTTGCGGATTTCTTACTTAAGTGTCCTTACTGTCCTTTCTTTCAGTCTTGTCATACCATTTTTTTTCTCTTAACCCTTCCACCTGATACCCTGCTGCTGTGGTTACTATGCCTCTGCCACTCAAGTTTAAACCCTCCTATTCAAATGTGAATATTGTGACTGGAGCAAACTGACCAGAGAGACATGGAAGCTGGTGATATGGAAGCTTGTATGCATCACAACAAGCAGGCATCGTCCTAGAGACACTCTCGGTAGAGGCTCATAAACTCAAAGGTACATCACATTTTTATACCCTTAAGGTCAAAGTTAACAGCAGCTGATACAATTCAGTTTCAATAGTTACAATGACATCCTTTCCTTCAATATTTTTGATTGACAATGCTTCCTTTAAATTGCATATCTATGGTGACAGATGCCTTTGAATGTTCAGACTCTTTTGTTACAAAGTAATTCATATAAATGTCTAAAAGCTTCGGAGGCAGAAATCCCAGACACCCAAAATTAATGTTGTCAGGGCTGTCTCTGAGTACACAAGTGTCATATTGATTGCCTATACCTGTGACTGTGTTTGATATGCTAAATATCAACATCAGTCTGGTCTGCCAGTTTGAACCCAGTCACAATTGTACAAATAACTTACAGGTGTTGCTGGTTTGATGCATGCCAATTAACTCAACACCTTGTCTGTACAGGTCCCACCTGCCCTGGAAGAGAGCCTAATGATTATAAAGGTGAAGCCCCGCCATGCCCCCCCCCCCCCCACACACACCAGCTTATTAGCCACCTAATGAACTATACTATGTATTTATTTCTCACCTCACCAGGAAGTGGAAACCTGCAAGTCCTGTATTTTTTAACTTTCTACCTGGCTCCCCAGAATCACTTTGCAGGACCTCATTCCTGTTCCTGTCTGTTTTATTGGTACCAATATGGATCCTGATCTCTGGCTGCTTGCTCTTCCCCCTCAGAATGTCCTTTAACCATTGTGAGAGGAGAAAACACACTATCCTGGACCTACAGAAATACCAGTCTACACCCCTTAAGGTTGCCCTGCCTGATTTCACTGTCCCCTCCCTTGCCTTCCGCGGAGCTGGGCATGTTGCCACTAATCCAGCTACTGTTGCTACCCTCTGAAAAGTCTTATCTGCCGACATTATCCAAAAGAGTATAACTGTTACTGAAGGGAATGGCCACAGAGGAACCCTGCACTGTCTGCCTACTCCTCTTACTTCTCCTGGTGGTCACCCATTGATCTATAGTCTGTACCTCTGGTGCAACCAGCTCACTGTGATATCCTCAGAATACCAAATTATCCTGAGTACATCCAACTGCGCCTCTATTTTCTTTAACCAGCCTGTCAGGAGCCTGTCACCAGCAGTTGGGTGCACGTCCTACAGATTTAATCATCAGGGAGACCCTAAGCTTCCCTGACTTCCTACATCTTGCAGGAGGAACACTCCACTGCTCTAACTCTCATTTTAAGTCAAAGTTCTTGGATTAACAAGAACATGAAAAACTTACGTGATCCTTACTGACTCTTCATTGATTCTTGAGTAAATGCCTCAGTTCCTCACTCTAACACTGGCCCTCTCTCACAATATCCACTCCAATATGGCCACACAACTTAACCTCATCTTCCTTTTATTGGTTAAATTAGTCAATCTGTGAGACTTGCTGAAGTCTTTTGACTGTTATGAATTTTATTTCTGAAACATAAGTATATTGAAACTTTGGATTTGGGATGTGAACATGCAAAGCATTAGCTAGATTATTTTAATTGCATTGACTTCTCTGAGAAACTGAGGAGAGGGTTACAGCTGGGCACTCACCTCAAAGCTGAATGTTTGGAGTGACCATTTTGTTGCCCTGTTAGTAATGCAACAAGAAGCACATAATAAATTGTGGGAAAAAACCTGAAGTGTGTTCTCTTGTGTTAGAATTGGTATCTAGAGCTGACTTAGCAGAAGGTTTCAAGATTATGGGTAGAATTGATTAAATTAATGCAAAAATTTTGCTAATGCTGAAAAAAATAGATTAACATTTAGGTTGCAAGTTTGACAAGAATTATTTTATTTAAGATAATCATCTCGAACTACTAATCAGAGGCGAGCTAAAGAGTATTTGGAAATATGCTGAGGTAGTGGAACTTGTATGAAGCAAGTAAAGTAGAAGCATAGCAAACCTTTCTGGAGTAAATATATTTTCCTTTAGTCTGTGTCTGAGAAATCAATTTCAGAGGTGTAAGGAAGAGGGAAAAGGTCTAGTATTGCATATGAAATATCTTCAAGTATCTTTCTATTTGGCTATTCCTTCCTGTCAGTTTAATGCTAATTATGTTCTGGCTTTGATTCCTTATCTCTCAGCTCTGCCTCTGTTCTCATACTGCATGATATTTATCTAAGGTAGCTGAGATGTGAAGGAAAACAGATTCTATAAGTGAAAGGCTCATGACATTCAACTAAACAGTTAAGCAAAAGGAACAACTGAAATAAAAGGAGATTGGATTAGAATGGCTGAAAAGATAATGAAAAGGGGATTGTAGACAATTGCAGAAGTAATAGAAAATCTCTTACTGTTATGTGAAAACTGTTAAAGGGTGCATTGGGTCATTGAAGCTCGTTCAATGACAAGTATGAAGTATTTGCTGAGTACCATGGAACTATTAATTGATGTTACCCATTGACTTTCATTTGAAATTGATGCTCAACTGCCAAAAGTTAATGATAAAGTTCATAACAATATAAACCAACACATTATCTTAGAGTGAATGATCTGAAAATCAATGGAACAGCTGGACTGCATGCTATCCACCATAGTTTCTCAAGGAGCTCTAACTATGCTAGTAGTTCCTGTGTCCGCATGTATAATAGCATTTCGGATCCTGAAACAGGTTTTTTTTAATTGAAGTTGAGATTAGATGTCACTTTTAAAATAAGGCCAATTTGTTTGTCATCAGTGACAGAATATGTCCTTGTGGGAATCATTAAAGATTTTTACAAGGATTCAAGATTGTTTATTGTCATTGTTCACTGCATCAGTGTTAATGAGAACAAAATGATTGTTTCTCTGCATTTGATGCAGCATATAAAAAACATAATAAGCATAAAGTGTAGGTACGTTCCAATGCATAGGTACATTCTACTGAGACAGGGAAGATATGGTAGGGTGCAGGAACTGTGGTGTACAAAGGCTGTAATAAATCTGGTCAAGAAGGAAAAAAAAGCTTACAAAAGGTTCAGAGAGCTAGGTAATGATGGAGATCTGATGATTATAAGGCCAGCAGGAAGGAGCTTAAGAAGGAAATTAGGAGAGCCAGAAGGGGCCACGAGAAGGCCTTGGCGGGCAGGATTAAGGAAAACCCCAAGGCATTCTCCAAGTATGTGAAGAGCAGGAGGATAAGATGTGAAAAAAATAGGACCTATCAAATGTGACAGTGGGAAAGTGTGTATGGAACTGGAGGAAATGGCAGAGGTACTTAATGAATACTTTACTTCAGTATTCACTATGGAAAATGCTCTTGGTGATAATAGTGGCAACTTGCAGCAGATTGAAAAGCTTGAGCATGTAGATATTAAGAAAGAGGATGTGCTGGAGCTTTTTGGGAAGCATCAAGTTGGATAAGTTGCCAGGCTCGGATGAGATGTACCCCAGGCTACTGTGGGAGGTGAGGGAGGAGATGGCTGAGCCTCTGGTGATGATCTTTGCATCATCAATAGGGTCAAGAGAGGTTCCAGAGGATTGGAGAATTGCAAATGTTATTCAAGAAAGGGAGTAGAGATAGCCCAGGAAATTATAGACCAGTGAGTCTTACCTCAGTGGTTGGTAAGTTGATGGAGAAGATCCTGAAAGTCAGGATTTATGAACATTTGGAGAGGTATAATATGATTAGGAATAGTCATCATGGCTTTGTCAAGAGCAGGTCGTGCCTTACAAGCCTGATTGAATTTTTTGAGGATGTGACTAAATACATTGATGAAGGAAGAGCAGTAGATGTAGTGTATATGGATTTCAGCAAGGCATTTGATAAAGTACCCCAGGCAAGGTTTATTGAGAAAGTAAGGAGGCTTGGGATCCAAGGGAACATTGCTTTGTGGATTCAGAACTGGCTTGCCACAGAAGGCAAAGAGTGGTTGTAGAGGGGTCATATTCTGCATGGAGCTCGGTGACCAGTGGAGTACCTCAGGGATCTGTTCTGGGACCCTTACTCTTCGTGATTTTTATAAATGACCTGGATGAAGAAGTGGAGGGATGGGTTAGTAAGTTTGCTGATGACACTAAGTTTGGAGGTGTTGTGGATAGTGTGGAGGGCTGTCAGAGGTAACAGTGGGACATTGATAGGATGCAAAACTGGGCTAAGAAGTGGCAGGTGGAGTTCAACCCAGATAAGTGTGAGGTGGTTCATTTTGGTAGGTCAAATATGATGGCAGAATATAGTATTAATGGTAAGACTCTTGGCAGTGTGGAGGATCAGAGGGATCTTGGGGTCCGAGTCCATAGGACGCGCATGTTGAATCAGTTGTTAAAAAGGCGTACGGTGTATTGGCCTTCATCAATCATGGAATTGAATTTAGGAGCTGAGAGGTAATGTTGCAGCTATATAGGACCCTGGTCAGACCCCACTTGGAGTACTGTGCTCAGTTTTGGTCGCCTCACTACAGGAAGGATGTGGAAGCCATAGAAAGGGTGCAGAGGAGATTTACAAGGTTGTTGCCTGGATTGGAGAGCATGTCTTATGAGGATAGGTTGAGTGAACTTGGCCTTTTCTCCTTGGAGCGACGGAGGATGAGAGGTGACCTGATAGAGGTGTATAAGATGTTGAGAGGTGTTGCTCATGCGGAGTGTCAGAGGCTTTTTCCCAAGGCTGAAATGGTTGCCACAAGAGGACACAGGTTTAAGGTGCTGGGGAGTAGGTACAGAGGAGATGTCGTGGTAGGTTTTTTTACTCAGAGTGGTGAGTATATGGAATGGGCTGCCGACGAAGTTGGTGGAGGTGGATATGATAGGGTATTTTAAGAGACTTTTGGATAGGTACATGGAGCTTAGAAAAATAGAGGGCTATGGCTAAGCCTAGTAATTTCTAAGGTAGGGACATGTTCGGCACAGCATTGTGGGCCAAAGGGCCTATATTGTGCTGTAGGTTTTCTATGTTTCCATGTAAAGAAATCAATAAAATGGCAATAAATATAAATACATAGGATTAACTTATATAGAATATATATGGAGATAGATGGTGCATATTCTCTTGCCTGATGGGAGCAGGACAAACAGTCCATGAGCAGGGTGGGTGGGCTCTTTCACAATACAGCTGGCCTTTATCCGGCATCTTTCTGTATATACTGTATGTCCTTGATGACAGGTACACTGGTGACAGTGACGAGAGGAAAATATCCAGTATGACTTCATAAAAAATTAATATCTTACAAATATTATCATAATTTTGGAGGATTCATATTAATGGCTGATGAGGAAAGTCACAAAGATATTGACCATTTAAACTCCAACAAGTTTTTAATAGAGTTTCCCCACAAAAAAGCAAGAAGTTCAAAACCTGTTGCTAGAAGTAATAATCTGAGCTAGACAACTATAGCAAGAAATAGTTCAAGTTATTTTAAGGACGAATGACATTCCCCAGGAATTAATGGTGGGACTAGTGTTCTTCACTATTTTTATTCATAATCTAAATGCAGTTCTCAGAACATGATCTGAAAGTTTGCTGCTGGTGTTAAAATTTTAGTGATTGTTAGGTATATCTGGAGGTACTATTTTAGGCACCTCTTGAAAGTGTTGGACAGAATGATTACTTTTTTTAGTGTTTAGATAAATTTTCTACCAATTCATAGAGCGTCTTTAATCTTTCCTCCAACTAACTTTAAGTTAATGGTCAGTACCTCCCTGGACAATACAAATATATCTACTGTATATCTGCCTGTAATCTGGTACCACTGACATTTCTAAAATACATTAAATGTACTCTCTTCTCAGCTTCAGTCATGGATGCAATCTGTCAGGACAGGGATTTTATTTTTATATTTGGTTTATTTGGATTTGTCCTTTAATATTTTTCAGTTTATTATATATACATTCTTATCCTACTTTTCAATGTCATATTTACTTTATTTTAGTTTGTAAAACTAAAGCAACATCATTATTTAACATTTCAGCCATTCAGCTTTAGCTGCTTTTGACTGTATTCTGTTCATCCCGAGTGCATCCATTCCTATCCTGATTTTCCTCTTATTTATATGTCTGTAGCAAATTTTCCCCTTTTCTGTTTTATGATAACTTAATGTCATGCTTCCTGTTTAGCTCTCCCAGTCTTCTCTAATTTCTCTTCTGATGAGGCAGATGTGATTGTATGCATCCTTTTCACTACAGTCTGTGTACTTGGGCTGGCTCACTCCATACCTCAAATTTCACTTGTTGATATTTCTCTACAGTATCTTATTGCTGTTTATTGTTTTATACCAGAATTTATTTGTCCTCAACCATCTAAGCCCTGCTTTAATTGTTGCCCATTCCTTTTCTAAAGAGAGCAATAGAGTTGGGATGGGACAGAGTACTGTATCTGGTACAGCTACTATCTCTGTGGGACAGAGTGCTGGATCTGGTAGAACTGTTGTCTCTATGGGACAGAGTGCTGTATCTGGTAGAGTTGTTGTCTCTGTGGGACAGAGTGCTGTATCTGATAGAGCTGTCGTCTCTGTGGGACAGAGTGCTGGATCTGGTAGAGCTGTCGTCTCTGTGGGACAGAGTGCTGTATCTGGTAGAACTGTCGTCTCTGTGGGACAGAGTGCTGTATCTGGTAGAGCTGTTGTCTCTATGGGACAGAGTGCTGGATCTGATAGAGCTGTCGTCTCTGTGGGACAGAGTGCTGTATCTGGTAGAGCTGTTGTCTCTGTGGGACAGAGTGCTGGATCTGGTAGAGCTGTTGTCTCTATGGGACAGAGTGCTGGATCTGATAGAGCTGTCGTCTCTGTGGGACAGAGTGCTGTATCTGGTAGAGCTGTTGTCTCTGTGGGACAGAGTGCTGGATCTGGTAGAGCTGCTGCCTCAAAGTTCAAGACACATGGGTTCAATTCTGACGACCACTGCTGTCTGCATGGAGTGCCTACTCTCTCTATATCACTGTGTGGGTTTCCTCTGGTTGTTCATTTTCTCCCAAAAATGTGTGCATTGGTATTTTGATTTTCCACTGTACACTGTCCCTAGTGTGTAGGCAAGTGTGAGAATTTGGCAAGATTATAGCAGAACAAAACGGGATGAGTGTAAAAGCATGCTGGAATGACAGGTGAGACTCATTGGGTTATGAGACTCTGGTTCTCTGCAGCTGTTTCCGATACTAGTTTTTGTGTTTTCCTCAAAATCAATTCATGCTGAAAGGAAGTAAACAGACAACGTTGGTTGTCAATATTCATACACATCCTGTCTAGTTTTGGTTCTACGGTCACTTTGTCAGGATTGTCAGACACTGGTAATAAGCCAAGCCCTGTGAGTATTTGTCAATGCTAAATACAGAAGTGACATGTTGTCAGAGTAAATGCTGACTCTAATGAGAATAACCCTAAGTGATTACCATTTTCTTAACTGCCAAACCTCAAGCATATTGGATCGTGTCCATAGTAATTTTATAATTAATGTTATGAACTATATATTTCACAAATCTGTGAGTCATTTCAGTGTGAGCTGTATATTACTGGAATGTCATACCTATGTTTGATGGATGAAATAAGCAGCTCAGAGAACGGCAATATTTTCATGTAATGCTTAAGATGAGTAACATAAAGCCATCTGAAGATGACAAATTGCCACATGATTTTGCTTGAGGATCTATTTATAGCAATTAATCTAGTAATAAATAGGCTCAAAGCCATAGAAACTGCGGCAGCTTGTCATGCAGACTTCACAGTGGTGGTAGATTTGAATTTGCAGTGTGACACAGTCAATCTGTGACAATCACAACAGTGGATGGGAAATGCTCACTGATCATTTTATCAAAGCATTTACTATGGATGAGAAATGGACAATTAACTCGATGTAAGTGGTTGGAAGAATGCAGAGTTAGAAATGGAGCTCCAACAATAGGCTTGATTTGTGTGTTTGGCTGGATGCTGGAAGGCCCAAGATAAAAATTATATTGCTCTCCTGAGTTGATTTCAGCCTGGTATTAGAATTATCATGTGTAGAGCCCTTTAGAATTGTTCCACTACTCAAATTCCCCTTCCACATTCCTGTAAATACTATAGCAGTAAAAAACTAATTTGTAAATTATCACAGATAGAAATTCATTGGGAGTCTAATAAAGTACAAGTAGGGCTGGTAGTATTTTGCTAAGCACACTCTGCAGGACTATGCATTCATGAATTCAGTATGCAGTAAGCAATCAGCCATGGTGAGGGACTCTGAGAATCTCTATGCTCTGCTTTCCCAGGAAGTCTGGATTGCACTAAATTATTCTCTGCAAGTGAGAAAAATCATGCTGGCAAGCTGCTTTTACATTTTATAACATTTTACATTGAGACAGCAGAGTCAAATAACTGCTCCAAAATGTCCTTTTAATTGAGCTTTTAATAGGACTGAGGAAGCAATCAGCAATCTATACCTATTCTTTCAACAGGAAGATTCAACAGGAAGTTTTTGGGTCCAGAATTCAAAGATCTGGTCCAAAAGAGGAAAAATTCCAGCTGAGGTAGTTTTCAGTTCAAATTCCTATACCTTGAAATCTGAACCAAATAATTAAAATTAACGTCTTCAGAATATCCAAACCAGTTTTTTTTTTCTAGAGAATACTGGAAGCTTTTTTGTTTGATTGGCTAAGATGGCAGAAGGTTTAAAATGAGCTCCGGGCCTTCCGCAATATTTCAGCAGCAAGCAATCATAATGATTTCTCAGGCACGTGGCAAAGGCCAATATAAAGAAGTAAAGTGTAAGTAGAGCAGCCACTGTTGGAATGGGCAGTATTCAAGTGGTCAGGATTTGGCTCAATCGGCTCGGACAAGAACAGACTTGGGCATGAACGGGGAGGTTCTTAATTAATCTCAGCATCAAAGGTTATGGGGAAGAAGGCAGAAGAATAGGGTTGAGAGGGATAATAATTCAGCCATGATGGAATGGTGGAGCAGAATCATTGGGCCAAATTGCCTAATTTTGCTCCTGTGTGTTATGGTCTTTATGGTTATTTTGGATTTTGGGCCAACTAAAATAATGTAGAATCTATTTGCATACATGGTGGAAATATTGATGATGAAGAGTTAATTTTCATTGTAAAAGTCAATAGTTGAATGAATAGACCCTGGTAACTGCTAACATGCAATTGGATTTTGTTTTGTGTAGAGTAAGATTTAGCCATATTTTTATGAGTCATTATTCCTACCTGGTATATTAACTGATATCATTTAATTTATATAAGGTTAGGATTTCTTACCAGATATACTGTTATTTATTTCCCTTTTCATCCCCGGTAGTGTAACTCATTTCAGTTTTATCATGGTCAGATGTATAATCTACACTCAGTCGTCACTTTTTTATGTACACCTGCTCGTTAATACAAATTTCCAATTAGCCTGTCATGTGGCAGCAACTCAATGCATGAGGGCGTGCAGACATATTTAAGAGGTTTACTTGTTGTACAGACCAAACATTAGAATGGGGAAGAAATATGATCTGAGCGACTTTGACCGTGGAATGACCCATTGGTGCCAGACTGGGTGGTTTGAATATCTCTGAAACTGTTGATCTCCTGGGATTTACATGCACAACAGTCTCTCGAGTTTACAGAGAATGCTGCAAAAATTTAAAAATCCAGTGAACGGCAGTTCTGTGGGCAAAAATGCCTTGTTAATGAGAGAGGTCAGAGGAGAATGGCCAGACTGGTTCAAGCTGACAGGAAGGCAATAGTAACTCAGGTACCACACTTTACAAAAGTGATGTGGAGAAGAGCATCTCTCCACAAACAACATGTTCAACCCTGAACTGGATGGGCTACAGCAACAGAAGACCATGAACATACACTCAGTGACCACGTTATTAGGCACCTCCGAGTTACTTACAGTAGGTCCTGAGTGTATGTACATCTTGAGCCAATTATAAATGAGATGATTATATCTTTATCTGGTAAAATAAATTATTTGGAATTATCTGGATTTTAATTGATGTTACATGAGTATTCAGCAGGTGGATTCCACATCTCATGATTTTTCTAGCTACTAAAATGAAAGTTTTAATACTTTGCTTACTTTTTTGGTGACATTAAACAAGAAATCCAGTCAATGCATCTTGAACAGGATAGTCAAGTGAACAGATCTTCAGCCTAACACAAGATGCTGGAGGAATTCATCAGGCCAGGCAGCATCTATGGAAGAGAGTAAACAGACAATGTTTCAGGCTCAGACCCTTCCCAGTCCTGATGAAGGGTCTTGGCCCAAAATAGTGACTACGGTATTTTCTCTCTTCCGTAGATGCTGCCTGGCCTGCAGGGTTCCTCCAGCATTTTGTGTGTGTTGCTTGGATTTCCAGTATCTGCAGATTTTCTCTTGTTTGTGTTAGGTCTTCAGTCTAATGGTTTATCTGACTAGTAATTTCTTATTTTATTTCATACATATATGCCCTTTATTTTCCCTTCATACCGCTCTGTTTTTCCACACCTCTACGTCTAGGCCCTTGGGCCATTTGCTTGCAATGGGAGCAGAGAGTGTGAAAGGTAGTTTGAGAATTAGGCTGAAGGCCCACTTAGTCCCTAACATGTACAAAATATCTCAGCCTATTATCCGTTACCCTCATCATGTTCTGAAAAGTAGTAGGTAAAAAAACTTGAATGCAGTTATGTTCCAGGGTGAATTAATTTTCCATGTTTCCCAAGTCAGATTCTCTTGCTGAATGACAGGCAGGGAGATTTAAATAAGAAATCAGAAATAATCTAAACAGAGAAACATTTTGCATTTATTCATCTAGAACTTTGTTCACTCTGGAGTAAAGATAAACATTGGCAAGCTCAGTTGTACATTTCCCTGGTTATTTTCTTTGGTCCTTGTTTGTTTTAGCATCTTGGCAGAATTCACAGCTAAATGAAAGGTATTCTCAGATGTTCACTGATGATTATTGAAACCAGTTGCTAAGAGTTTTGTATGAACTCTGTACTCACTGTGAAAATTTTGTTGGTTTGTGCCTGATCTTTCATACAACAGGTTGGTTGAGATAGTTTGGCCCAGAAAGGGAACCATCTGTGAATGTCATACCTGTTCATGCGTATCTTTGGATGGGATGTATTGACATTACATTGAGTAAAGTAGCTACAGAGGCATGAGAGAAGAGCTGGGCAAAGTTGCTTGGAAGTGTACTTAATTATCTAAGTACATATGTCACCATATACAACCCTGAGATTCATTTTCTTGTGGGAATTCACAATAAATACAAGAAACACAATATAGTCAATGAAAGTCCACACTCAACAGGATGGACTAACAACCAATGTGCAAAAGATAACAAACTGTGTAAATAGAAAAACAAAATAATAACAATAAATAAATAATTAATAAATAACAAGAACATGAGATGAAGAGACCTTGAAAGTGAGTCCAGAGGTTGTAGGAACAGTTCAGTAAGGGGGCGAGTAAGGGTGAGTGAAGTTATCCCCTCTGGTTCAATAGCCTGATGGTTGATGGGTAATAACTGTTCCTAAACCTAGTGGTGTGAGTGCTGAGGCTCCTGTACCTTCTTTTTGATGGCACCAGTGAGAAGTCCTGGGTGGTGGGGGCCCTTGATGATGGATGCTGCTTTCCTGTGACTGCCCTCTATGTAGATGTGCTCAATGGTGGGGAGAGCTTTACCCAGAATGGAATAGGCTTTTTGTAGTTCTTGTAGGCTTTTCCATTCAAGGGCACTAGTGTTTCCATACCAGGCCATGATGCATCCGATCAATATACTCTCCACTACATATCTGTAGACGTTTGACAAGGGTTTAGATGATATGCCGAATCCTCACAAACTTTGAAGGAAGTAGAGGTGCTTTCTTCATAATGGCACTTACATGCTAGACCCAGCGCAGATCCTCTGAAATGATAACACCAAGGAATTTAAAGTTACTGACCCTCTTCTCCTCTGATCCCACAAAGAGGACTCATGGACCTCTGGTTTCCTCCACCTGAAGTCAATGATCAGCTCCTTGGTCTTCTGACAGGAGGTGAGATGTTGTGACACCATTCAGCCAGATTTTCAATCTCTCTCCTATATGCTGATTCATCATCATCTTTGACTCAGCCATCCAGTGGTGTCATCAGCAAACTTAAATATTGCATAGACACTGAGCTTAGGCTCACAATCATAAGTATAAAATGAGTAGAGCAGGGAGCTAACCACACTGCCATGTGGTGTATCTGTGCTGATGGAGATTGTGGAGGAGATGTTGTTACTAATCAGAACTGACTGGTGGTAGATAAATCCACTGGACCAGCTGGACGACATCCCAGCATTCTGAAAGAGGTAGCTGACAAGATTGTGAAGGCATTAGTAGTGATCTTTCAAGAATCATTAGACTCTGGAATAGTTCCAGAGGACTGGAGAATCACAAATCTCACACCACTCTTGAAGAAGGGAGACAAAAGACAGGAAATTATAGTCTAGTTAGCCTGATATGTGTTTGGGAAGATGCTATCATCCATTATTAAGGATGAGATTTTGGGGTATTTCGAATAGGGCAAAGTCAGTATTTCCTTAATGGGATATCTTGCCTGACAAATCTGTTGGAATTCTTTAAGGAAATACCAGGCAAGCTAGGTGAAGGAGAATCAGTGGACGTTGTTCATTTTGATTTTCAGAAAGCCTTTGGCAAGATGTCACTCATGAGGCTGCTAAACATGAGCCCATGTTATTACAGGAAAATAGTAGCATAGACAGAAGATTGGCTGACTGGTGGAAGGCAAAAAGTGGGAATAAAGGGCACCTTTTCTAATTGACTACCAGTGACTAGTGGTGTTTTGCATAGCTCAGTGTTGGGTGAACTGTTTTACATGTTACATACTAATGATCTTTATGGATAAGTTTGTGGATGATACAAAAGATAGGAGGAGTGATAGGGGGTGGTTGAGAAAGCAGGGAGTCTGCAGAAAGACTTGGACAGATTAGGAGAATGGGCAAAGAAACAGCAGATGGAATACAGTGTAGGGTCATGTATGGTAATGCAATTTGGTGAAAGGAATAAAAGCACAAACTATTTTCTAAATGAGGAGTGAATTCAGCAATTGGAGGTAGAATGGATTTGCAAGACCAAGTGCAGGATTCCTTAAAAGTTAGCATGTAGGTTGAGTCCATGGTGAGGAAGGCAAATACAATGTGAGAAAACATTTCAAAGAGAATAGAATATAAAAGCAGGGATGTAATGCTGAGATTTTAAAAGGCCAGAACACAATTGAAGTACTTTGAGTGGTTTTGGTCCCCATATCTAAGAAAAGATGTCCTGGCATTGGAGAGGATCCAAGAATGACCCTGACATTGAAAGGGTTAATGTATGAGGGACATTTAATTGCTGTAGGTCTGCATTTGCTGAAATTTTGGAGAATGAAGGGGGAATCACAATGAAACCTATTGCATATTAATAGGCTTAGATAGAGTGAAGAGGGTGTCCCTTTAGAACAGAGCTGAGGAGGAATTCGTTTAACCAGAAGGTGATGGAGCTGTGGAATTTGTTGCCGTAGATGGCTGTGGAGGCCAAGTTATTGGTATATCTAAATCAGAGATTGATAAGCTGTTGATTCAGAGGAACATCAAAGGTTATGGATAGATGCAGGAAAATGGGGATGAAAGAGAAAATAAGTCAGCCATGATAGAATGGCAGAGCAGACTGGATGGAGCAATAGGCCTTAGGCATCCTATGGTGCTCCATCAGAGCAAAAGCAGCAACTTTAATAAGTGATGAATGTAGATGTGGATTGGAAATTACTTTGCTTTTTCATTTAAAATTCTTTCCTTCCAAAATATTCTGAAGTAAATAAAATTAATGGTTTGTTTAAAAATGCAATGGCATGGCTTTAAATGTGAACCTGGAAGAGATATGGTGTCATCTCTTTTCCAGCAGCTATCAGTAGACAACTGCATGAAATGAATTAATATTGAAGTAAAAGTTGTGAAAACAGAAATAAAGTATTTTTTGATTATCATTTAAACAGTAGAAATATTATGTAACAGGAGCCTGAAAAATACTGAGAATGTTTCACTAAACATTATTAGGGACAATGTTTCCATCTTGAAAATAGTTTGTAAGTAATACATTATGACTTTATGCAGTGCAACTCTCGGAGAATATTTCAGATTTAACTGAGTATAACTTGGATATACATTTGTAATGCAAACATGGGCTGTTGTAGTGTGGTGGTCTGATCTCTACCTTGCTGAGGCCAGGTGGTAACTCTCAGACACCTCCTCATATCTACCCCTTGAAGAGAACTCCACTCTAGACCATTAGAAAACTGTCCCTGACACCATCACTGACCTCATCTAGTTGACACCAACATTCACAGTTCCCTTATTCCCTTACCCTGCGCCGCTCGTTTCTATCTTCTGCCCAAGATCCACAAACCTTACTGTATGGATAGGCTTATTGTCTCTGCCTGCTCCTGCCCACTGAAGTCATGTTCCTGCTCCACTACCTCGACTCCCTTGGTTCATTCCCTTCCCACCTACATCCATAACACTTCTCATGCTCTCGATCTCCTCAGTAACTTTCAATTCCCTGGCCCTGACCACCTCATTTTCACCATAGATGTCCTGTCCCTATGCATTTCAATCCCCCATCAAGAAGGCCTTAAATCTCTCCTCTTCTTTCTCAATAAAAGAACCAACGAGTTCCCCTCCACCACAACCCTCCTCCGGCTGGTAGAACTGATCCCCACCTCAATAATTTTCTCTTTGGCTCCTCCCACTTTCTTCAGATTTGAGGGGTAGCCATGGTACCCACATGAATTCCAGCTACACCTGCCTCTTCGTTGGCTACGTTGGACAGTGCGTGTTCCAAGCCTTTGCTGGTAATGCTTCACAGCTCTATCTGCTACATTGGCACAACTGCATTGATACTGCTTCATGCATCCATGATAAGCTTATCAATTTCATCAACTTTGCCTCAAACTTTCACCCTGCCTTTAAATTCACGTCCTATTTCTGGCATTTCTCTCCCCTTTCCTGATATTTTTGTCTCCATCTGAGGCAAACTGTTGACTGACATCTTCTATAAACCTAGTAATTGCCATGGTTACTTTGACTGTATCTCTTCCCAACCTGTCTCTTATAAAAATGCTATTCCCATTTCTCAGTTCCTTTGTCTCCACAGCATCTGTTCCCAGCACTTATCTTTCCTTTCCAGAACATCAGAGATGTCCTCCTTCTTCAAAGAAAGGGGTTTCCCTTCCTCCACCATTGTGGTTGTCCTCACTCACATCTCCTCCATTTCCTGGACATCCACGTTCTTCCGGCTGCCTTAACTGTGATAGAGTTCCTCTTGCCCTTACCTACCACATCATGAGCCTCCACATCCAACACATCATCCTTCCATCATCTCCAAAGGAATACTACCACCAAACATACCTTTACCTCTCCTCCTCGCTGTACTTTCCACAGGTATCACTCATGCTATGATTTCCTTGTCCATTTGTCCCTCTCCATTAATCTCCCTTCTGGCACTAAACCCTGCAAAAGGCCAAAGTGCTACACCTACACATTTACCTCCTCCCTCACCTCTATTGAGGCCCATGCAGTCCTTCCAGGTGAGGCAACACTTCACCTGCAAATCTGCCAGGGTCATCTACTGTGTCCAGTGCTCCTAATGTGGCCTCCACCACACTGGTGAGACTCGTCTTAAATTGGGGGAATGTTTCATCGAGCAATTCCGCTCCATCTGCCAAAAGTGGAACTTCCCGTCGGTCAAACATTTTAATTCTGATTCTCATTCCCATTCTGACATGTTGGTTCATGGCCTCCTCTTGTGCCACCCTCAGTGTGGAGGAGCAGCATCTTATATTTAATTTGGATAGCCTCCAACCTATAGCGATTTTCCTTACAGTAAAAAAAATGTTTCCCTCCCCTCCCCTCTTCTTCTACTCCCCTGTCTGGCCTCTTACTGGTTCTCACCTGCCTATCCTCATTCCCTTTCTCCTCTGATCCTCTCTCCTCACCTATCATATTCCTTCCTCTCCAGCCCTGTATCTTTACTACCCACCTGGCTTCACCTCTCATCAACTTCTAGCTATCCTCCTTCTCCTCCCTCCACATCTTTATTCTGGCATCTTCACCCTTCCTTTCTTTCCTAAAGAAGGGTCTTGACCCAAAATGTTGACTGTTTATTCCTTTCCATGGATGCTGCCTGGCCTGCTGTGTTCCTCCAGCATGTTGTGTGTGTTGCTTTGGAGTTCCAGTATCTGCATACTTCTCATGTTTATGTTTTTATTTACATCTGTCTGTTTCAACGAGAGAATTAACTGAGATCAGAAGGAAGGGTGTTTGTTTTCCATGGGTAACTGTTGTGAATATAAGGGAGAGTGTTGTGCTGTTATTAGCCCATTCTACACAACCATAGATTTACACCAATCAAAGTTGACAATTTAGATTTGGAGCATGTATGTATATTTATAATTTCAAACTTCTTTTATTTAGATTTTCTCTTAATGTTGCTTCCTTGATTCTATCCCTTTTACTGAACAACTTGGAAAACTACCAAGACCTGAATTAACTCATGCAATTGACATTGTAAATGTATTCACAAATCAAAATCTCAATGACAAGATTTGTGAATAGCACTAGATGTGGTATGGAGTTACATAAGGAAAGACTGGGTCAACATTCAAAATTGCATTCATATACAGTACATCTATAGCAGCATGTAATTAACAAATTAATTGGATATACAGTAAGTGTGAGTTGTTGAATTGTGGTGGGAATAATTAGATCATTAAAAAGAATTAGAGAGGCAGAGCGATATGCAGGAACAGAAGACAAATCATTAAAAGTAGCAATGTGGGTTAGTTCCTCGAGGGCAGGAACAGAAAAGCCAAGAAATTATGTTGATTGTGTAGAAATCTGAGTACTGTGAGTACTGTTCAGATTTCAAGTATCCACATAGAAAAATCTATTGAGGCACTACCAATGGTCCAGAAAAAAATAACAAAGTGACACCAAGATCAAAAAATTAAAAATACCATAAAAAATAGGCTGGTGACACCTGTCTAGAAATGAGAAAGCTAAACATCTGAAGTGACAGATTTTCAGGATGATCAATAAGCTTGATAAATTGGATGTGGAGGAACATTCTGCTTATTGGAGAGACTATATCCACAAATGATGACTGTAATGTAACCATTACATCCACCAAAGATGTCAGTCAAAAATAACATTAGATAAATTTTCTTCCTGATCCGTACTTTATCCATGTGAAAAGCTTGTCTTGGTGACAGGACAATAGCTTCACTTTCACTGTCAGTCTACTAGTGAGAATGAAGCAATTGTCCTATGAATGAACTGCTTTACACTGATGGTTAGCAGTTCAATTTCTTTTTACTGATTTTTCCAGTTTTGTATTTTTACTGATGGGCTTTCTGTTTGATAGAAGTTCCTTGCATTCTGGTTATTTGCTGCCTCATTTGCTTTACACCACTTCCCTTTCTTTTACCATTTCTTTTTGTAGTTAAAAGGCAACCTCCAAAAATAGGACAGCTCTTCTGAATTCTGTGCAACTCAATATGAACCCATACTTTTATGCCACGGAACCTTCTAGGCATTACCAGAGATGTCTTTTAGATAGCCAGTCTACTCTCCATAGCTGTTTATAGCAATTGATTGGTGGCATTTATCACCGGAAACATGTCACCTTTTTTACACAAGGAAAGTGACGTAAAGTAAAACAGATGCAGAATTTATTTTCCAGCCTATATTGTTGTGAAGCAAGAGAATCACTGAGTCAGTCCATTCTCAGATGAACAAGAAATGTATTTTACAATGATACCTTCACATCATGGAGGTAGAGAGAAGCACATTCACCTTGTGATGCTTATTTTCTTATATGTGTTGAGGTTGAAATACACTTTTGCCTTATACCATGCTTTGATTATCTAATATGCAAATCAATCCTCATTCTCTTGTTGTGGTAGTTTCAGGAGTTCCAGATACTCTAGACGGAATTGATGTACATAATAACATAAGAAATATAATCAGGAGTAGACCATCTGACCCATCGAGGCTGTTCTGAGACTTCTGGTGGCTGTAATGGAGTAGGTTGCACTAGCTATGTGCTCCGAAATTATTTGCTTACTTTGCCGTTTAAACCTATCTCAGTGAGAGCACCATGAGTAGAAAGCCGTCAAAAAGAGAGACTACTTTAGACACTTTGACTGAAATGATTCAACAAATGTCAGAGAAACTTGAAAAATTGGATAAACTGGATGACTTGGAATCCAAGTTTGATTTGTTACAGAATTCCTTTGAACTGGTTAAATCTAAACTGAAAACGCTTAATCGGAAACTTGGAAGTATACAGCAGACTGTGAATGACCACGAAATTCGTATTAAGCTACACGAAGAATCTCTGCCGGTGTTGCAGAAGGATATTGAAGGTTTCAAGAGAATTTCTAAGGAACAACTTAAAAAATACGACGCGTTACTGAAGAAACTTACAGATCTGGAGACCAGGAACCTAAGGTGCAATATAAGAATTCTTGGACTTCCTGAAAAGCTGGAGGGTAATCAACCTATCGATTTTTGTGCTCAAATGCTGAAAGATTTATTCCCTGATATATTATCGGAATTACCAAAATTTGAGCGCGTTCGCCAAGTTACCCCGCCTAATTGGGACACTGCCAAACCTCGCTCTATTATCATTCGCTTTTATTTCTATCAGATTAAAGGACAGATCCTTTGTGAATCAAGGAAGAAACATATATTACAATTTCGTGATCAACAGTTTCAGATCGTTCAAGATTATCCACCGGAAGTTCTAAGAGCTAGACAGGCTTTTAAAGAGGTCATGTCTGATCTTTTTAAGCTTGGCTGTCGCCTTTCTCTCAGAGATCCGTGTAAACTCAAGGTTACTACTTCTGATAATAAGGTTTCTTGGTTTACGAAGCCTGAAGAAGCTAAGAAACTTTTACGAAGTCTCCATCCTTAAATTCAACTTTGAGTTGTTTTATGTTAAATGTTTTAATTTCAGGTGTTCAATCAAGTAATTGGCGTTTTGTTGGTAACAAGGTTTCTTGGTTTTATGAAGTTTTAATCATTTGTTTGACTAAGTAACTGGCACCTTGTTATCTCTCAAACTATGCAAAATATGCAGGCAGACTGCATCCATTTTCCCTTTTGCTGTTTTTCACAGCTCTTTTTAAACAAAACGTTATATTCTCTCAGTGTTATGTAGGAAGCTATCTAAACAACTTCCCTTTTTAATTATCTTCTATTTGTTTCTTTACTCTTTTTTTGCACCCGCGAGTTTATGTTGTTTTACTTATTGATTTTCCATATTTGATTTTCCTTATCTGTCTTTCCTTTTTTACCGAGACTAATACTTACATTTTCCCATGGTTTTTTTAAAATCGTAATTAGCAAACTTATTTACTTTGATTTTTTTTTGTATATATATATTTACAATCATTTATTCAGCGCAGCTATGCATATATATTTTCTGGAGCCACCGGAGTTTGGGTTGGGAATGTTAGAATTAGTCTTCAGCCTCCCTTGGCTGATTTCTCTCTTTGGGGGGGGGGGGAGGGGGCAAATGGGTTCTTCTATAAAGCTGATTGGATGTTTTTACTGTTTTACTTATTCACTATCTACATGTCTGTGATTACCTTTTATACATTACTAAAGGATACTTGATGGATTCTTTTATTAATATACAGTTTTAATGTGAAAGGTCTAAATAACCCTGTTTAAACGAAATAAGATTTTCTCTTATATCCGGAAACTTAAAACTCATATAATCTTTCTCTAAGAAATCTATATTCGTAAAGATGATATTTCATGTTTTTTCAAAGGATGGAAGGGTATTCATTTTCACTCACCTCTCAATCTAGATCAAACGGCGTCTCTATCCTGTTTGATCAGAATTTATCCTTTATTCAACATAATGTAATTTCTGATACAAATGGGCACTTTGATATTGTTTCGGGTAGTCTTGGGAATAAACTAATTGTATTTGCGAATGTATACGCTCCAAGTACAGATGACTCCTTGTTCTTTGAACGTCTTTTCTCTTTTCTGCCTGATTTGAATCAGTATTCCTTAGTGATGGGTGGAGATTTTAATTTTTGGCTTGACCCTATATTAGACCGCTCTTCAAGTAAAACTCCTGCCACTAATAAATCAGTCTTACTTTTTAAATCTTTTTTATCTCAATGTGGTATTCTTGACGTGTGGCGTTTTTTACACCCCCAAGAAAAGGAATATTCATATTTCTCTCAAGTTCATCATATGTACTCTTGGATTGATTATTTTTTTATAGATAGAAACTTGCTTCCACTGGTACGATCCTGTGATTATAAGGAGATTGCTTTGTCTGATCATGCACCTGTGCTTCTGGCTTTAAGATTACCTGTTTACTCTGTACCAAATAGAAGTTGGCGTTTTAATTTATCATTGTTATCTGATAAAAATTTTCTGAAGTTTTTGGAAAACCATATTACTTTTTTCTTTAAAGAAAATTTTAAAGGAGATACTGCTGGTAATATAGTCTGGGATATTTTTAAAGCATATATTCGTGGAGAAATTAACTCTTACTCTACCTATATAAAGAAAAAAGCTGACAAAGAAAGGTCTGACCTAGCAGCGGTATTAAAAGATCTTGATCGAAAGTATGCCCTATCTCTAGATCCAAGTATATATAATAAGCATATTGAAATACAATCCAAGTATAATCTTCTGCTGACTTACCCAATTGAATGACAGCTGTTGAGAGATAAAAATCAATTTTACATTCACGGGGATAGAACTGGTAGTTTATTAGCCAATCGCTTAAAATCTTTTACAGTTAATCGTCAAATCACAGAAATTTTTAAAGATAATGGAACTAAGACATCCGACCATTCTGAAATTAACAACATATTTAAAGACTTTTACCTTAAATTGTATCAGTCTGACTCTTCTTCAGATGATACCTATATGAATGCTTTTTTTCAGTAATATCAACATTCCTACATTGTCTGCTGATAGTCTAACACAGTTAGATCAGCCTATTTCCAATGAAGAAGTGGCTGAGGCTATACGTGCTTTACATTCTGGTAAGACCCCAGGACCTGATGGCTTTCCTGGGGAGTTTTATAAAACTTTCACTACGTTACTTACTCCTGTTATGTACCCCGTAACTGGGTCACTTACCAGCAAAGATAGAGAGGTCCGTTGAAGTCCGATGGTACTATTTTTAAAAGTCTTTATTTATAAAGGGGCACAAAAATAAGATTAATACAAACATTCAGATAATGTATGTCGTCAATACTCAATCTAAAAGCGCGGGTATAATCATAATCATCAATAAGAAAGAACTCTATCGTTTGTCTAGGGGATACTGTATTGTCCATTGAACCAATAAAAGTCAATTGTCATTAAAGATGCAGCTTTCTTGGGTTGTAGAGAGAGACAGTCTTAAACTTGCCCGTGTCTTTTATGAGGTCGATCAGTTGAGTCGGGGGAGTTGTTTCCCCGTTATTAGTTCAAAAATCGTTTCTGTGGTACCAGCCACCGGCTCCCAGGCAAGGGAACCGAACACACGTGGCTTCCTTCAAATGGCTTCCCGCTACTACGGAATCGCTAGCGTTTCTTCTGGTGCGTCTGAGGGGGCTGTTCCTACAGCCCCTCTTTTATCTTGACTTGCAGGGTTGTAGATGTCAATCAGGTTGGGGGGATGATGCAATCTCTCCCCTTCACCCAGCCCACTGTGCCCGAGGGCTGTCATCGCAATCCACAAATGTGTCTCCAAGAGACAATGGCCAATGTCCCGTGACTTTACATCGCCGGGGAACGAGGCAATTTACACGTCTCTCCCTCATTTCCTGGGTCCCTTGACCCAACCCAAGAGTTCTCCTGCAATTCTCACAAAAGAGGGGGCTGCGGGCATAACACTCCTTATTTATCCTCTGTTTTATCAGAGTCCTTTAAATCAGGTAAACTCCCTCAATCTTTTTATGAAGCTTTTATTTCTCTTATTCTTAAAAAAAATAAAAATCCAGCTGATTGTTCTTCATACAGACCGATTTCTTTATTAAATATTGATGCAAAAATTTTAGCCAAAATCTTAGCTCAAAGACTTGAAAATATTCTACCATCTATTATATCACATGACCAGACAGGATTTATTAAAAATCGTTACTCACATTTTAATATACATTGGTTATTGAATGTGATATATTCACCATCCAAAAAAATATCAGAGTGTATATTATCCTTAGATGCAGAAAAAGCCTTTGATAGGATTGAGTGGAATTATCTTTTTAAGACCTTAGGAAAGTTTAATTTTGGGCCTAATTTTATTCGTTGGGTTAAATTAATCTACTTGTCTCCTACCGCTCAGGTTATTACTAACTCCCAAATTTTTAAGCCCTTTAAATTACAGCGGGGAACTAGACAAGGATGTCCTCTTAGTCCTTTACTTTTTGCTTTAGCTATAGAACCCTTAGCAATAGCACTTCGAGAGCTAAGGACATTTCTGGTATACTAAGGGAAGGTATGTCTCATAGATTAATTTATACGCTGATGATATTTTACTTTTTATCTCTAACACTGAAACTTCTTTACCTTTGGTTCTTTCTTTAATCTCCCAGTTTAGTTCTTTTTCAGGATATAAGCTGAACCTACATAAAAGTGAACTATTTCCTTTAAATGACCTAATGTCATCAAATGCCAAATTTCCGTTCAAAGTTGTTACAAGTCAATTTACATATTTAGGTGTAACATTTACTAAAAACTTCAAGAATTTATTCAAAGAAAACTTAAACCCCTTATTGAATTATGTGAAAAAGATGCTTTCTAAATGGTCCCCTCTTTCTTTATCCCTAATTGGCCGAATTAATTCAATTAAAATGAAGATTCTTCCTAAATTTTTATATCTTTTTCAGGCCTTACCTATTTTTATTCCTAAGACGTACTTTGATTCTTTAGATTCAATTTTAACCTCTTATATTTGGAATAATAAACAAGCTCGTTTAAGTAAAGTTTACTTACAAAGAAATAAAGAGATGGGTGGACTAGCCCTACCCAATTTTAGGTTTTACTATTGGGCTGCCAATATAAGGAATATTACTTTCTGGTCCTATTATATTTATCGTAAAGATTGCCCATCGTGGGTCTCCTTAGAAGTTAATTCTGTAAAAAATTCCTCTATTGTCTCTCTTCTTGGATCATACTCTTCTTTTTCAGCAAACAAAACACCAGGTAACATAATTGTTAAGCAAACTTTAAGGATCTGGTCTCAATTTAGAAAATTTTTTGGTTTAGCGAATTTTTCATTATCATCTCCCATTCTCCTTAATTATTTTTTTATTCTTTCCATGACTGATAAAGTCTTTAAAGATTGGGATGAATTAGGTATTAAGTGTTTTTGGGACCTGTTTATCTCAGGATCTCTTGCTTCATTTGACCAATTGTCAAATAAATTTGCACTCCCAAAATCACATTTTTACAGATACCTTCAAATTAGAGATTTTCTACGTTTCCAATTAGCTACTTTTCCTTTAGGTCCTGATAAAAATTTACTGGACGATCTTTTAAATTTAAAACCTTTTGTTAATGGTTCTATTACCGGTATCTATAACTTGTTGATTGATTCTAGACAAAACTTCTTAGATAAAATAACAGAAGCTTGGGAGGATGACCTAAATTGTCAGAGTTATCTCTTTTATGATGTATGACCTATCTTTAAATTTTTTTTATTCTTTTTTTAATTTTTTTAAATTCTTTTATGATGTATGACCTATCTTTAAATTTTTGATTACAGAGTGGTATACCTTTATGTGTTATGCTATAACATTTTGATCAATTTTATTACAATATATGAATGTACACAAGTTATGTTGAGATGTATCTATGTGTTGCACTCTGTAAATCTTTTTTTTCTTCTAATAAAAATATTGTAAAAAGAAAGAGGCTGTTCTGCCATTCAATAAAATAGGGGCTGATCTGACCATGGACTCAACTGCACCTACCTGTCTTTTCCCCATAACTTGCAATTCCTCTGCTCTGCAAAAATCGATCGAACTATGTGTTAAATATTTTTAAACCATTATGAACCAAGAATAGAGATGTGCACAGATACTAAAAACTCACAAAAATTCATTAAGTTTTTAACAATTCATAATATTCAGGGAGACTGGATGAAGATGTTATTGTCATGAGGATGAATAGGAGAAATAAATCCTAGCTTGGGAAACCAATCAGGGACTGATACTGATAGATAGATAGATAGATAGATAGATACTTTATTCATCCCCATGGGGAAATTCAACTTTTTTCCAATGTCCCATACACTTGTTGTAGCAAAACTAATTACATACAATACTTAACTCAGTAAAAAATATGATATGCATCTAAATCACTATCTCAAAAAGCATTAATAATAGCTTTTAAAAAGTTCTTAAGTCCTGGCGGTAGAATTGTAAAGCCTAATGGCATTGGGGAGTATTGACCTCTTCATCCTGTCTGAGGAGCATTGCATCGATAGTAACCTGTCGCTGAAACTGCTTCTCTGTCTCTGGATGGTGCTATGTAGAGGATGTTCAGGGTTTTCCATAATTGACCGTAGCCTACTCAGCGCCCTTCGCTCAACTACCAATGTTAAACTCTCCAGTACTTTGCCCACGACAGAGCCCGCCTTCCTTACCAGCTTATTAAGACGTGAGGCGTCCCTCTTCTTAATGCTTCCTCCCCAACACGCCACCACAAAGAAGAGGGCGCTCTCCACAACTGACCTATAGAACATCTTCAGCATCTCACTACAGACATTGAATGACGCCAACCTTCTAAGGAAGTACAGTCGACTCTGTGCCTTCCTGCACAAGGCATCTGTGTTGGCAGTCCAGTCTAGCTTCTCGTCTAACTGTACTCCCAGATACTTGTAGGTCTTAACCTGCTCCACACATTCTCCATTAATGATCACTGGCTCCATATGAGGCCTAGATCTCCTAAAGTCCACCACCATCTCCTTGGTCTTGGTGATATTGAGACGCTGAATAGCTCTGATAAAGAACTGGCTCAGACATTCCGATCTGATTGATATCCTGCTTTGCTGCATCATTCTATGATTGTATGACTATATGAAGGAGCTGTGAAAATGTATGTATAGCTGCTTTCACAGCCATGGATCATGCCCAGCATAAATGCTGATTACATAGATGGTGAGGCCCTTCACCCCCATACATCAGCCTGTGTTATTTTTCCCGTTCTGTGTATATATCCAAATAAAGGACTTCAGGTCCTGTACTAACAGCTGCTACGATTCAGAAGGGTTAGTGTATGCATATGTTGCCATGTCATCTCTGCTTTTACGTATCTTGTAAAATCAGAGTTTCTACATCCTCTTAAGATACCGCTATGAGAAAAGACAATATAGATATACCGGTTTTATTAATTCATCAGCCGGAAATGTTGCCAACCTTTTTAAAAAGGGTATAAATATCCATAAATATTTATTATGGATATTTAAGTGATTGTGTTATAATTAATCTTTGTCTCTTGGTGTATGTTGACATAGAATGCATTTGTGAATCGGAAAGTTTGCTGATTTGAATTGGCACTGCGTGTCAGCTAACTTATTGCCTTTTCTCTGTGTGACAGATGAGTAACTTCCATCACTTTTAGGTGGAAATCTATTATTTTTCCTATATATTCCATTATTTCAGCTTAGAGCTTTCTGGCGTACATATTTATTATTGTCAGTAAGTCCTGCTCAAAGCATATGAGTCAGTTCCCATTTTTGCTGAAACCATCAGGCACTTAGGCTGAATAGAAGAGAATGTTTGATCTGTATGATTCCCATGAATGTTTACAATATTGAGACATTAAGACTGTATGGAATGCTTCTAGAAGCAAATCTTTAATGATCAATTTAATATTGTTTATCTATATGATCAGTTTTCATGATTAAAGGGATAACTTACACAGTTATAATGAAGATTGCCAGTGGAAATCAATCAGAAGAGAAGTTCGGCATTAAATTTAAACCATTAGATTTATAAAAATCAATTGTGTTTCCCTGACCTCCTGGCCTGCGACCCTTGTCTGACGTGTGATTTGAAGTGTCCGAAATGCCCTTCATTGTATAACGCCCTTAACTTTCTACAAGTGAAGACATGCATAAAGAATAGCTGTTTGGTTGAGATATTTGAGACCTGCCATTGTCATTACACCTTTTCAGTTTTGGCTGAAGAAGAGCAAACAGGACTAAAACCTTGAGCAGCGATTCACAGTTCGTTAAACATCTTGTAGTTCCCAAACCATAATGTGCAGTAAATTAATAAATGATAATGTTACAGTCTAAGCTTCCTTTGATAGTTCAACTATTCATTAATTTCAGAAAAGTTGGTGACAGACTGGACAGAAAATATTTAACACTGATATGGGATGAGTTCTGGCCATTTGTACAATGTAACTGCAAATTTAGAAAATTGGAAGTAAAGTTCCTTGAAAGCTAGTTTTAACAAAATACTGGATACTGAAAATTCCTGAATTAGCACATTCAATATCTGAAAGAAAAAGAATTCTTTCTTGTATGGTATTCCAGAAAGAAGTCTTAAAAATTGCTGACACACTAATTTATGTTTCTGAGCAGATGTTGTTTGATCTATTATGTATCACTTTTATAAAGGTGCACAGCTGTCCCTTTATGTTTCAGGCTCCTTTAAGATTTTGATTTAGGGAAAAATGTTCCAATATTCTGAAGATCATCTTTTAATGAGGGACAGGATGTGTGGATGGTGTGAATTGCCATTGGATTAAGTGGCTTGGAGTTTATTTAAGGTTCTATTTTGCCAAAGACCACAGAATTTTAAGAGCAAATTAGAATTACCATGAGTGGAGTTTCGCCAGTCTGTGGGATTAATCTATATACAAAAAAAACTAAAAACAGGTTCTTCATTACAGAACTTGCCACACCTTATGATTGAATCATTTGAAGCTAGCTTCCACTAATTGTTCTTGTCTGGCATGAGGCTGAAAATATGAAATGTTATTAGTCTGTCAAAAAAAATCTACGAATCTACAAAATCTACAAAGCATGGTGCATCATATCACATCAAAAGAAAACATTCCAAAACATGTCAGCAGTTTGCTAAAATTAAATTGTGAGGCTGAAAAAAGTGTTCATAAAATGTGTCACGTAGAAGACACTGTAAAGATGTGCAAGAAGGTATTGTGGTTGGATGAGACTAAAATGCAACTTTTTGGCATGAACACTAAGTGGTACGTGTGGCACAAATCTAATACTGTGCACCACCCAGGTAACACCGTCTCTACTGTAAAGTATGGCGGAGATACATGCTAAGGAGATACTTTTCAGCAGCAAGGACTGGAAATCTGGTCAGGGTTGAAGGCAAGATGATTGTTGTTGAATACAAAGAGATCCTGGATAAAAACTTGCTAGCCTCTGCCAGAAAGTATAAACTGGGGAGGAAGTTTACCCTTCATTAGGGCTACGGCCCAAAGCACACTGCCAGAGCAACCATGTAGTGGCCTCAGATGAAGAAAATTGATGTTCTTGAGTGGCTAAGTCAGAGTCCTATCTTAATCTGATTGAATATCTCTGGCAAGACCTCAAGCTTGCTGTCCTTCACCACTCCTCAAATGACCTGGCACAGCCTGAGCAACTTTGTAAGGAGCAATGGGCAAATCTTGCTCCATCTCATTGTGCAAACTTATCCACAAAGGCTACTGGCTGCAATAGCTGCCAGAACTGCTTCAACTACGTAAGTACTGAACAAAGGGAGACGAATACTCTTGAAATGCTGGCATTTCAATTTTTGAATTGTTACTTTACATGCTTTGCAATTTTCCCCGGTTTTTTGGGCTGTACTGTGGGAAAAAAAGAACATGTGATTCACAAATAAAAATCCTAAGTTAAATTGATCAAAATCCCTAGGATGTAATGCTCATTTATGCGAACAAAGGGTTGGGGCTGAATACTTTTTCAAGTGAATGTATATGTTTTTAATTAAGGAAGAAATCGTCAGATACACATAAAAATGTAACTTGTGAATCGTTCAGAGTCAGAATCAGAATCAGGTTTAATATCACCGGCATAAGTCATGAAATTTGCCTTTGCGGCACCAACACAGTGCAATACATGATAAATATAAAAACAAATTAATGAATTACAGTAAAAATATCTCTCTGGCTATCCATCCCATAGGATGATGATGGTTCCTTTCAGTCAATTAGTGGGGAAACCCCACTCCTCAGAAAGGAACAGTGTGTATGTGAATGGATTTTATGTGAGTAGGGGGTTGAACAGGTCCAGACCCACCCTCTCGACATCCCCTCCCGGATCCAGCGGCATGGTGGGGTCCAAGATGGCTGGGGGATGTTCTGTTGCAGTGAATGGCCAGACCAAGCTTCGATGCAAGGGATGCCCTTCCCGCGCTTCACGGCGTGTGTTTTCCAGATGGCTGTTAACCCTACGAGAGGGTTCATCCGCCCATTGACAGGTCTTGTTTTTGGTCCTGCAGGGTGTCTAGCCACCCTTCTCACCAGGCAAGCCTGGTGGGGGAGCCGGGTTAGTCGCCAACCACCTGGGAAAAAAAAATGAGTTAAGTTAAAATTAGTAGTGCAAAAACAGAAGTAATAACAAGAAATGAGGTTGTGTTCATGGGTTCAATGTCCATTTAGGAATTGGATAGCAGATGGGAGGTAACTGTTCCAAAATCACTGAGAAGAAGTGATTAAAATCACTTAATAATGATTGCCACTTTTCTGAGGCACTGCTCCTTGAAGATGTCTTGGATACTACAGAGGCTGGTACTTAAGATGGAGCTGAATGATTTTACAATGTTCTGTAGCTTCTTTCAATCCTGTGCAGTAGCACCCCCCTCCCCCATCCCCACCCCCATACCAGACGGTGATTCAGCTTGTCAAGATGCTGTCCGTGGTAATGATACAAACCAAATCTTCTCAAACTCCTAATAAACAAGAGTATGTCCCATCTCCTTTTACAATAATTTTCTGCTATTTAGTATTGGGGTTAGTGACATGATTAATAAGCCCCTAAATTGTTGTTCATCATTATTCCATTTTCATCTTTATTTGTAAAATTGCATCATTCTTAAATGTATTAATGAATAGTTTTTGATTATTTTGTTTAGCATATTAAATTTTCAATTTTTTCCTTATGACCTCGAATTTACAAATGTATTTGAATGGGAACATTAGGAAAAATGCATTGTGAAATCAAAGACAGTTTATCACATTTGGATTTCAATTTGTGGTAAAAAGACAAACAGTTACCTGCATTATGAGGACAGGGTTTTGTGTAAGGTTTCTCTTCTCCCCCTGAGAAAACGGGGCCTTCAGAATAACGTGTTAGATGGTGCCCATTTTTAGGATTTGGTTCAGTGACAAGAGATGAATGTGTGCACTGTGCAAAAAGCTGGGGATCTGGAGTGAAATTGTCAGGTCTTGCCAATGCTGGTTGCACTTGTGGGTAAATACATGTGGATCTGCCAGCTTGTTGGGCTGGGTTGGGGTGGGATTAAACCTACGTGTCTGTGATATCAAGGGATTTATCCTGTAAGACAGTTCCCCAGGAATATTCTTTTTAAGTTATACCAACTTCTTATTGAGAGGGTTTGTGCGTTGAACATGACATCCCTGAATTCTTTGACAAAAGTATAATTGGGTTGCTTAGTAAGTTTGCAGATGACACAGAAGTTGGCAGATTTGTAGACAGTAAAGATCATCAAAGCATACAGTTGGATAGGCACAGCTCAAACGCCATTTGCTGATGACACTACCATTATTAGTTGAACCTCAGATGGTGACAAAGCGACGTACAGGAGTGAAAGAGATTGGCCTGCTGAGTGGTGATCCAATAACAAACATGCACTGAACATCAGCAGGGCCAAAGAATTGATTGAAGACTTCAGTCAGGGGAAGTCAGCAGACATGGACCTCATTGAGGGATCAGCAGTGGATAGGGTGGACATCAACATCTCAGAGGATCTATCCTGGACCCATCATATTGCGTCATGTTTGGTATTGAGCCATCAATGCACAGGATCCTAAGAGGTTTCGGGGGTTATAGACTTCGGCAGCTCTATAATATATAATCTTGCTCTTCCCCTCTATGCATTTCTGAAGTTCACATGGCAAACACCACTTCTTTTTTTGAGTCTCCAGGCATAAAGGAAGTTCATTTCAATACCACCCCTCTCAATGAATGAGTAGCCAATTATAATAGCCTCACTTGGACTCATCTGGGCCTGTTGACTTGTCCTCTTATATGGTTCCTTGAAAGGCCATTTCCCATAGTCACTGCATACCTTGTCTTGCTGTGTTGCACTCTGCATGACTTATGAGCCTTTCTGGTGGGCTGGGGTAATACCTTCAAATGGCGTGCACCACTAGGCTGAACAAGAAATCTAATGTTGACCCACCCCAGATGGCTGCAATGATCCAGTGACATTGTCTTGGCCCCTAGCATCACCACCTTGGCATTTGGCAGTTCAAACTCAACCCCACTGTCATCCCAGATTTGGGGAATGTCTTTCATTCCCTAAACCATCTGTCAAAAGTAGAGTCCTGCCAACTGTGCCAATTACTCAAAACAGAGCTCAGGTTTCCTTTGATTCCTCTTGAGTGACTGAGTTGGAAATGAAGGACACAACTATACAAACTGTTTGATTAAGTAACTTTAACTAACTCTTAACTAAAAGAACAAAGGAAATCATTAACTCTAAAAATTTTATTTAACACTTAGTTACAAATCTAATTTTACTCAAATAAAAGAGCCAAACTAAGATTTCTTTATTAGTTTTTACACAAATAAGACAAACTCAAGGTTGCATGAAATTTATGGTAGTACTTGTCAGCAATCAACAATAAGCAATGCTGCTTGTGTATTCTTAACCACACTGGAGACCCAACACTTCAGTGAGACAAGAAGAGGTATCAAGTCCACAAGACCATAGACATAGGAGCAGAATTAGACCATTCAGCCCATTGGGTCTGCTCCGCCATTCCATCTGCTGTATCTGTGAAGTACTTCAATCAGTGACTCCCGCTGGAAAAACTTCCTGCTTTTTAAAGCTCTTCACTGGACCTGCATGGGAACACTTCTATTGCCTCTGCACAGTACTACAATCAACTAGTCACTAGACACTGCTTGCAGTCTAGCCCATGGAAAAGCTCCAAAAATCCCTTGAAGCATTATTATACTGCTCATGGTATCCCTTATCTCCCACCTAAGTGAATAAAAATTCTGTATCAGGCAAGAACACCAATATGCGATTTACTGGAAACCCCCACATGATTTCCAGTAAATCCTCTCAGACAGACCTACCTTTGTAACCAGACCCAAAAGTGAAACTTAAGTCAGCCATCTGGTTAATGTGTTCATCTATTTCATATCTTTCGCACCAGGGAAGACTCAATTCTGCTTCATCTGACCACACACGTGAGAAGATGGGAATAGAGGGATACAGGCCATGTGTAAACAGGTGGGATTAGTTTAGATTGTCTTCATGGTTGTCACAGACATGGTGTGTTGAAGAGTCTGTTTCTGTGCTGTAAGGTTCTCTGTTCTACGGTTGCATTTTTACCCTCTGATCCTTTATTCTCCATAAAAGTATATCCAACCTTTGAACCCATAGCAGGTCTCATGTGATGTATGTTTAGAAGACAAATTTCCCAAGGTGCCTTTTGGGAGACTGTAGGATGTTGGGGTTCTCCCACTAAACTCGATGTGGTGTTGAATGTCAGAACCCCTTGGGAAGGGTGGTGGCACGGATATCTTGAGCAGTTGCTAGGTTGGGCCTCAGAACAATCAGACCAGCACTTCGTCAATGATATCTGTGCTTCTCTGGTTCGGGGAAAGTACTGCAGTGAAAGCAGCCAGTTTAGCAAAGGCCTTTTTGAACTCACTGCCTTTACTTCTTTGATGTGTTATTCTGAATGGCAAAACTGATGGAGAAAAGGGAAAAAAAAAGTGGAGAGAAAACTGCAGTAAACTGACCTTGATACTTCTCTGTCTCAAGGAATGTTCCATTTTGAGTGATAAAATCCGTCTCAGAGATACCAGTTTGACTATTTGTTTTCTGTATGCAAGAGAATGCAAGATGTCTTTTTGATGGATGTGATAATGTACAACCTCATTTACAAAAGTCATTGATGTTTCTACTTAGTCTCTTTACAGATATTACATTGAATGAACAAACATTTGTAATGTAAGATTAATTGTAGTTTTACTCAATAGTAACAGCATGGTTCTGTGATTACCTAATGCTGTGTTCTGAAGGCATTTATATTATCCTTGTGAGATATTTCCATTAACATTCCATCCAATCTTGCCTGGCACATGACGTATTTGCTCGTGATTCCTGTTGGCAGGAGAGTGTCTCACTGTATTAAGTAACCTTGCATATCTATCAAATGATGTACTTTGGCTGCTCTTTTGGAATCAGGTTTGATAAATGAGAGGTGAAAGTTAAATTTTTCCAGACAGGGTAAGTAGTTGAACAACGGAGTTTTGTTAGTCACATATTTTAGGTTTCTGTGAGCCATCAAGAACTGTCCCTTTCCAATGAACAGATGCCTGCGAACAGAATAATGAGAGCTAAAAAAATACATTTGGTAAAGTGATGACAGAAGAGATACTGTTTATGATTAATGACTTGCAATGTAAATGTGATTGATTTCTGGCAGAGATTCGCTGTTCTTTTCAGCAATAATTTATCTTCATTTTGTGGTTATTATCAATAAATTGGTCTGAAATCAGAAGGTGTCATCCATGATGCACATCACAAGATCAAGACACTCACAAAAATGTGCAAACCTGATAGTGTATTTATTTATTTAGCTTTATTGCTTCTTTCACATCACTTAAGGTGGAAAGCTGAAGCCATTTCTTCTGGTTTTGATTGTAAAGCCTAATGAAGCATGATAATTGTTATGTTCTAATATAGTATATTTTTACTCTGTATCATCCATTGGCTTCTCAGGTATAAAAATGTTTTGTAAAAGTGCTAAGAAAAGCTCAAGGTAACTAGAGGTCACTTGCTACTGACTGGCAGAAGAATGTTGTGATAATCTTATAGCCATTGGCTTTCCTTCAGTTTGTAGGTGGTGTAAATTTTTACTGCAGACTAAAGCACATGGTTCCATTTTATCAATAACACTAGGAAGCTACTACAGGATTTGCTTTTAAAAGATCTGTTTCAGAATTGTAACATTTTTGCATTTAATGTGTCACGTCTCAACGAATTAGTTACTTTTGGGTTATTTGCTGCTGGGTAATAAATCGTATTGGTGTTAATTGACTGTGAATCTTGGGAGACATTTTACCTTGGGGGGAAAAAGCAGTAAAGAGGGAAACTCTGGAGAGTGCATCAAAGTGGAAGGCAGCAAGCTATTGCTGGCATTAATTTTATACACAATATCCCCTAACTTCCACAGCTGCTCGCAGGGGTTGTGCCCATTGATGGTATCCAACACTGAGCCATGCCAGCAGACATCCAGACAGTAATACTTCTTATTGCTCCTTCTAATTGTCAAGACAGGTTCCTCACAGACCTGGGCAGGTATACCTTTTTTGTTCCTACAGCCCTCTACTCAAGCAACAAGTTAGCTGTCTTCTTACACTGGTTTTCCATTTCTGTCTTCTCCATGGATCTCAGCATCAAACCCCAGTCCATCATTTGACAGTGGTGGGGAGGATGGCCTTTCTGTCCATTTGAATGTCCGGAAATAATTAAAGCTGTCCCTAACCTGATGTCTTTCGTCTCTGTAGGGATCCTATAGTAATGGCACAAAACTGGTAAATTATTCAGAGTCCACAAACTTTATGAATATCTTTTGGCCTTGCATTCAGATAAGAACTGTTATTGGCAAGAGGCAGCAACTTTGTTTGGAAGCAGTCTTATGCATTTGGTTACATGGTGCCCTTACCCACATAAAGGTTGAGCCCATCCTTTTGAGCATCCTTGCTTGTGGATTCATGCCAGTAACAGATTTTCCTGACATTACAAGAACCAGGAGACTACCTAAGAATGGGGGGAAAGTCTCCTGAGACAGAGGATAAATTGAAGCTGGAAGAATGATGAGTTGGACAGTAATTCACCAAAATGAAATTGTTAACAAGCAGCCATATTAGTGGCCCTTAGAGTCAGTCCTGCACTTTGGACCTCATAGTGTAGAAGGTTCTGCAGAAGTCCCACTAGCTTCTGAAAGTAGTGTTCAGCACTTAAAATAAGCTAGAAGATGTTTATTACCATACAATTATTGTTTGTTGTTATAATAATAATACAGCAACTTCAAGCAAGGAGGAAATGCATTTTAAATGCCATTGTCTAGAAGTCACCGAAAATTGTGCAGGGCCAACCTTAGTTTTGTAAAAGCAGTATTTTCTTACACCCCTCACCACTGTCATGCATGAGGTTGCTATGTTTATGTTCAAGTTGAAGTTTATTGTCATTCAACCATACACATGTATACAACTAAATGAAACTTTGTTCCTCTGGGGCCAAGGTGCATGACACAGAGTCACACACAGCACGCACAGTCACAAAAAGAATTATTAGCACAAGTCCCTGTGGGACATGACCTGAAGTTTGACAGGTTGACATAAAGTGCAAGGTGCATCTTTCTATAATACAGTATGATGACACTGGCACTATTATAATAAAGCAAGCAGTAGTATAAATATATGAAACAGCAACAATAAAAGAAATGACCAGTGCAGGGTGAGACTGTCTGTAAATTGGGGAGTGGGAGTGGGGCAGGGCATTCAGATAGGTCAGATAGGGTGTACATATGTGCTGGGTGGCAGCAGGGTGTTAGCAAATTCGAATAGCCTTGGAGAAAAAGCTTTCACTCAGCCTGATAGTTCCGGTTCTGTGGTGCCTTCTCCCTGATGGCAGGAGGTCAAAAATATGGTGGGAAGGATGGGAAGGGTCTCTGAAAGTTGAAGAGAGACCCTGATGATGTTTTTAGCTGTCCTCACAATCCATTACAGGGTCTTGCGATCTGTTGCATTACATTTCCCATACCAGACAGTGATACAGCTGGTCAGGCCACTCTGGGTGTTGCTCAGGTAGAATATGGTGAGAATGGGTCGGCGGGGAAGCCTCACCTGCCTCAGTCTTTTCAGGAAGTGGAGGCACTGCTGTGCTCCTCCACTCCTCCCTGTGTTAGAAATGAACTGAGCTTGTCACAGTTGCTTAGAGCTAGTAATTAACAGTATGTGTCATTTACGAATTAGCACCAATCAACATCTTTGGCACCATCAAGTATAAGAAGTCAATGTCATTGCCTATGGTTTTCAATATTTCTGGGAATTTTTAAAAAGGCAAATTTAAAACAAGTCCTCTTCCACATTTCCTTTATCTTTATTCCCCTCACTATTAACCTAGTCCTTTTAGTTATTTCTCTTCAATAATTTATTTGCCATTTACTATCTTTGCTTTCCATTCTCTGACAGTCAGGTCTTTATTTGCTAATCCTTCATTTAGATTTGCTAGAGTAATATTTATTTGGTTGTCCTGTTCCCTGTAGTTCCAGATATCTGGTGTCTACTTATACACCCAACAACAAAAGATGTTTTAAAGCTATGCTACTGGGACAAATCTAACTAACAACAGATGCTTCTGGATGGCCTGCTGCAATAGAATCATGCCCATTATTTCTTTGTTCATTCATTTGCTGTTTTTGAGTCTTTCCTGTATGGAAGTTGTCTGGCACAGCCATCTAAATTGCACCAGTAATTGTGTTTGAAAAATTTGTCATTGGCTTAAGGATTCTGAAATGTGCTGCATGTTTCATGTAATTGCAATCTTGTTTGACATGCGCTTGTATATAGTGAATGTAATGCATCTGTGCAGAGTTCAGGTTATGTGCTAAATAGGCTGGTCATGTGATACTTATCAGGCTGGATCCCTGGTATTTGTACCTGTTTATTATAGCACTTAACTCTAACATTTGGCAACAATAAACACATTGTAATTAGATGCTACCATTTAACTTTAAATACAAAAAAACACATAATTGCTGTCTCATGAAAATGCTTTTGTATTTCTGGTTCAATTTCTGTAATGATGCAGAATGATTATTAAAATAATTTCCAACTGCTAGTTTTGAGTGACTGAACCAGCCAAAAGCCCATTGACAAATTGACTCCACTCTTTGATGAAAAAGCATTTGTGACAGACAAGTCACAGCTAAATAAACACTTCCACAGTGTTATCATTGATTGGAAGGACCAGAAATCTGTGCTTTTGTGGACTAAACAAACCCTGATTCATGAGAGGAATAACAGGCAGTTTTTTAAGCCTACAAATCGAGCTGCTTAATTTCTCATTTACTGATTCAGGGATGCTAAGAGGAATAATATTCATATTTTCCCCACCCTAGTGGGTTCCTTCAGGCAGTAAACAGGAGAGAGTTTGTGGATTTTCAACGATTGATTGTTGGAGCTGAGGGTGGGAGGTGTTGCTGTAGTGGCCATTCCACATTAAAATGAATCTTGCTATCATTTAATATTGCTTTTAATATTAACAACATAAATAACTAAACTGTACTGAATTAATATCTCTCTAATTTTTTCTGCTCTTCATAATTATATAGGATACAAGTCACAGAAACAATCCATTCCAGTCAGCCGTGTTCCACACAGGGTCCTTTCCTTTTTGTCTCATCAAAGTCTATCAGTGTAAATTGAAAATGTTGCAAATTCTTATTGGGTCGAACAGCATCTGTGGTCCTGAATCCTCCTTTAGAATTAGGGAAGAGGAAGAAAAGAAGTTAGTTTTCAGAGGAGACAAAATGTGGAGGGTTGATTATAATAAAAGGATTATTTCTGAGGGCGTGTGCAGATGGCTTAATGGGGAGAGGGAGCACATTAAGTTTCTTTGACTGCGTCGTGTGTTATAAATGACGAAGTTTTGCGACATGCTCAGCAAGACGGACTATACAAAAAGAAGAACTAAACTGATGTGTGGTGATCTGTGAAATGGTCAGTTCTGATACAGACTGAAAAAAATGAACATCTGCCTAACACTGGAGAATTTGATTTTGTCAAGTTGGTATTTGATATTGGTAGCTTCATGCTCGGATGGAAGATGAGGAGTTATTTTTCAGGATTCTGTTGGATTTCATTGGAACAATGCAGCAGTCACATGTAGAAAGAGCAAAGTGGGACTAGCATTGTGTAACAATAATCCCTTCTTTTCTATTGCAGTACAGCATCAGTAAAATCAGCTATTCTTTTCACCACTCTTTGTTGGATTTCTTTATAATTTGTTTGGGATTATTATTTTAAGATGACGACCAATGTTAAATTCCAGTGATTTACAGGAATCCACATATTATTTTATGAACTGGGAAGAGGCTAAATAGATGCCCAAACCAAGAATACTAATAATCATGTTGTTGTGACTTGCAAGTCATTTTCTTGGATATTGCAGTAGGAAGGCAGGAAAATGAGATTAATTTTTTGGAGTAGCAAGTCAATGTCAGAACATACTTCAATGCATCTAAAAGGTTCATTTGAACCTCTAATGGAGTCACTCTGAAGACTTACTCAAATGTAAGGTTAGTTAGCTTTGTCTGCGAAGCCAGAGGATTTTTTTTCTTAAATTTAACACATCTAAGTTAGCAGGTCAGTAGAAATATAGTAAAATGAATTTATGCCAGTACAGTAAACATTTGTGGTGTTTTCCTTGTTCCCCACTTCTGGATTTTGTTAAATGCATCACACATGTTTATTCAAATTCCATAAAGTAATAATTCTAAACAGTATATAATGATGTAAAACTAATCTTTGAGTGCCTGCAATCAAGCTATTTTAATCGACAAAGGACTGCAGAATAGATGTCTGTGCTATTGTATGTGAATAGAATACTGCCCATTCTTTTCTGAGTTTGTGTGATCATTCAATGAATAGTTCTTTCCTCCCAAAGTAAGCACTAAAATATGTATACTGCATCTAGAGGAACTGCAGTGATGCTGCAATTCTGGTATGGCATTTTTATGCTATTCATTTCAATGTATTACATATTCCACCGAACACTGTCAGAAACTGACATGTGAATTTATAAACGTACATGATGTTAGTCTTGCATGGCAAGAGACTGAAGCTGAGAATGTCAATACCACATCATATATTGATTTTGTCTCAGTCTCGCTCTACAGACTTTAACATAGTGTCAAGGATCAGCTTACTCTCTTTAATGCAAGCCTTTGATATTCTAGGCAATCACGATTAACTTCCTATTTCTAGTTTCCTTTCAGGGTCTGCCTTAGAATATAATTTTACTACAATGGAATTCCTTCAGCTAAGTCCTAGTTTAGCTGTTTACATTTTTTAAAACCACTTGAAAACTGACAATTCCCACAAATACTTGTAAGCACAGTGTAGGATGGATCTCGATTAACAGACAGCTGGAACATCTGGAATTTATGAAGACGGAGCGAGGGGGGGCAGGCTAGAAGAGTAGTGAAATCAGTTGGACTAATGAGGGCTTGTATTATGCTTCTGCACTCGAGGCTGAGGTTAAAATGGGTGACATTACAGAAATAGCTTTGAGTAAGAAGCTTAGCTTGAAGTCAAATGGAACAAAGTTGAGAGTAGTTCAGCTGGAATTAAACCATTTTTCATCTAAGGAAATAGATTTAGTGGTGAAGATTTATAATTTGTTTTGAGATGTAGATTGATTATCTAATAATTACCCAAATATTAAAAAAATCTGTCTTATCAATGATAATCACAACTTTATGCAGTACAGGTTGAGTAACAACACATAGGCAAAGGAAAGGTGTGGTCAAGAGAGAATTCTACGAACAATGGCTCTGTGTCTTAAAGTACTTCAGTGGTTGTAAATTGTTTTGGGATGACCTGAAAGGGGATGATAGATTCTATATACATGCAAATATTTTCTTATTAGCTTATTATTTCACTGACTTTGTCAAGATAAATGTAACACTACTTACCTAATAAGAGAGGTTAGCAATCAAACTACAGTAACTGCTATTTACCAATTTGATGGAACTGACCTTGCCTAATTTTTTCTCCATTTAGCTCAGCAAAGAATTTTGTCTTGATGGTTATGTTTTGAATATATTTATAATGAGAACTGATATAATACAAAACATGAGAAAATATAATACCAGAAGAGGCTGGACTCCACCTATGGAATTTATTTCTATTCATATGATGTTACATAATAATAATACATTATGTTTTGGGTTTATTTTGTTTTATTGACCTAAAAATTATTTTTGTGAATTGTTTATGGGAGGGAGCATTAATGTCCTCTCTGAACTTCACAAAGGTTTCAAAGGGAATTGGTCAACTAGTTACTAGTGTTTTTATATGAACTAGATAAAGATTGTTGCAGATTGTTTCTTAACACCATTGTGTAAGGATTATCTTTATACTTAAATGGTCTACCTGAGTATGGATAGATCTCAAGGAACAGCATTATTATTGCAGGCCTGGTGGGAAGTAGATGCTGATTGCAAACTGCTGGGAAGTTTTCACTGAATTTAAAACAATCTTTGAGCTTTATGATTAGCATTAAGCTTATTGTAATAATTGGTACAACTCCCAAGAAGGCGGACATTTTGAACATAATGGTTTGCAAGCCCCATGACTCTTTAAAAAACACTTTATGTTTTCTAAAGATATTTTGTTTGAAAGGATATAAAGTTTCCTCATTCTATAAGATGTAAAACAGTAATTCTGATGAGTGGACAAATTTAGCACAACCCCTTCTCACTCCCATTCCTACACTTACCCCCAAATGGACCTTTCAAAAATTTGTGAACCTTGGTCTTCTGGTATGGTAGCATACCCACAGAAAAGTAAAATTATCTTCATATAACCCTTGAAACATCAGATTGAAATACAGGTCCAGATTCACAAAATAATATTTAAAATCACTAACTGCCTTTGCCACCATTTCTTTAGATTCTACTCCTGGAATATTAAACTATGACAGAATGATGGGCCAGTTATTCTGAGGCTCAGACTTTTTTGAATGAAAATACTTTTGTTTTTGTTCAATAAAATGGTCCATTTATGGAAGATTACATCTGTGAAAAGTACAAGATCTGATTAGGGAAGGGCTTAGTCCTTCAGTGTTGAAACATCAACCATATCAAAAAGGTATAGTGGAGACTAGTGAAATGCTGTTTAATCATCTTTCTTGTGATATATTTCCTTGCACTATTTTCTCACTTTATGAATTATTTTAATGGGAATAATAACGAAGCATTCTAATTACTTATGATATACTCAAAGCTTCAGCTGCAGTAGATTTGCAATCATTCCCTTAATTACTTCTGTGAATAGGTTGCATTTCCAAAATGCCATTTCTGATATTATGCTCAGATGAGATGATAAGAGTTTCATTTGTAATGAAATTAGAAATAAGTTTAAAGAAAAAGTGGGGCTTCTTGATGCACCATCAATAACTCTGAGACGTGGGTTCAGGTAGGCTTTTATTGGCTGGAAGAAAGCACAAGCAGCAAGTGGCCACCACACAACATCCTGGAGACTGAGGGAGGGTCTGTGCCTCCAATCGCCTTTATACCGGGGTCTGTGGGAGGAGCCACAGGAGCAGTCAGCGGGGGTGGGGGGGGGGGCGTGTCCAGACAGGTATATGTAGTTCACCTCATTCAGCCCCCTTTGTTTTAAAAGGGAGTCCTCATGGGGCAAAGTTTCTTATAAGTATATTTACAGCTTTAGTCTATCAGGTGGTCGAATCAGTCGCTGCGATCTACGTAGCACCGGCTGTGATTGCACCGGAGACGGTGGTTGTGCTGGTTCCGGCCTGACTGGAGGTGTCAGCCCACTAGGTGTCAGTGATCCCTCATGCGTGTGCGAGGCGCCTGGTATATGCGTGTGCGAGACGCCCGGTATGGGAGTGTCGTGAGGAGTCTGTGTAGGGCTTGGTGTGCGCGTTGTCACCTCGGGTACAGGGTTCATAGTTACCGTAGAGTGTTCGGGGTAGTGGTCCGCTACTCCTGCGGGTGCCAGGTCGCGGATGGAGACCGTGTCCTCCCGCCCATCAGGTAAGACCACGTAGGCATACTGGGGGTTCGCATGTAGTAGGTGAACCCTCTCGACTACCGGGGAGTATTTATTGCTCCGCGCATGTTTCCGGAGCAGCACTGGCCCTGGGGATGTCAGCCAAGCTGGTAGGGTGGTCCCAGTGGCAGACTCCCTGGGAAAAAAAATAGGCGCTCATGAGGGGTGGCATTGGTGGACGTACATAACAGGGAGCGGATAGAGTGGAGTGCCTCGGGAAGGACATCCTGCCATCGAGAGACTGGCAACCCTTTTGACTTAAGGGCTAAAAGTGTGGCCTTCCACACTGTGGCATTCTCCCTCTCCACCTGTCCATTTCCCCGGGGATTATAGCTCGTGGTCCTACTAGTAGCAATGCCCCTAGCCAGCAGGTACTGGCGCAGCTCGTCACTCATAAAGGAGGACCCTCTATCACTGTGGATATAGCAGGGATATCCGAACAGAGTGAAGAGCTGGCACAGGGCTTTTATGACGGAGGTGGTAGTGGTGTCGGGGCAGGGGATGGCAAAGGGGAACTGCGAGTACTCGTCGATAATGTTGAGAAAGTAGCCATTGTGGTCGGTGGAGGGAAGGGGGCCCTTAAAGTCAACACTCAGTCGCTCAAAGGGGCGGGTGACCTTGATAAGTTGCGCCTTTTCAGGACGGTAGAAGTGCGGTTTGCACTCAGCGCAGACTTGGCAGTCCCTGGTCATCATCCTGATGTCCTCAAGGGAGTAAGGCAGGTTCTGGGCTTTCACAAAATGATAAAATCGGGTGACCCCCGGGTGGCAGAAATTTGCATGGAGGGCGTATAGCTGGTCGAGCTGTGCGCTGGCACACGCTCCCCGGGATAGGGCATCAGGGGGCTCATTGAGCCTTCCAGGCTGGTACAGGATATCATAGTTGTAGGTGGAGAGTTCGATTCTCCACCGCAAAATTTTATCATTTTTGATTTTGCCCCACTGTTGGTTGCTGAACATGAACGCAACTGAGCGCTGGTCGGTCAGCAAGGTGAACCTTTTGCCGGCGAGATAGTGCCTCCAGTGCCTAATAGCTTCCACTATGGCCTGGGCTTCTTTCTCCACCGCGGAGTGCCGAATTTCAGGGCCTTCAAGGGTACGAGAAAAGAATGCTACTGGCCTGCCTGCCTGATTGAGGGTAGGAGCCAGCGCGACGTCAGAGGCGTCACTCTCTACTTGGAAGGGAATGGTTTCGTCCACCGCATGCATCGTTGCTTTGGCAATGTCCCCTTTAATGCGACTGAAGGCCGCGCGGGCCTCGGCTGAGAGGGGAAATGTGGTAGACTTGACCAGGGGGCGGGCCTTGTCTGCGTAGATGGTGTTCACCGGCCGCAGGTACTGTCTTTTGAGGGCATCCAGTGCCCCTTGGTAGGTCGGCAGGTCCCTGATAAGGGAGTAAACTTTCGGGGTGACCCTCGAAAGGAGGGTTCTGTGCATAATAGTGGGCTCAGTCACGGGAATCTGTTCCAAGTATGATTGGAAGCATGCAAGCCAGAGTTCAAAGGCAAGAGCTGCTTCTGAGTCTTGAGGATCAATGTCCAATTTTTCCGGACGTAAAATGCTTTCCATGTTTTAAAACTTCCAGCCAATAAAATTGATGCACCATCAATAACTCTGAGACATGGGTTAAGGTAGGCTTTTATTGGCTGGAAGAAAGCACAAGCAGCAAGTGACCATCACACAACATCCTGGAGACTGAGGAAGGATCTGTGGCTCCAATCACCTTTATACCGGGGTCTGTGGGAGGAGCAGTCAGCGGGGGGGGGGGGGGGGGGGGGCGTGTCCAGACAGGTATATGTAGTTCACCACACTTCTTTAATGGCCAATCAAAGAGTAAAGTTCTCACCAAAGAGTGAACCCGGATGCTGTCCTGGCATTTAGCTAATTCCAGGCAAGCAATCCCTTGGTACGTTTAGGATCTGCAGAGTGAGAGATAAAAGCACACTTACCACTCTGCTGTATCACAGGACTCCATGTGGTGTCCACTTCCTCGATTTTGTAAGTGGTTTCAAGGGTAACTTTACGACAGTGCACTGTATCATGGTACATGTGAGCAACACCAATGCTGCTTGGACATAGAGAATGGCATTACCTCAAACCCCAGAAAATGGACACTGAGTTATGTCATCAGTCACCTGGTTGGAAGCATGACTTAAAAATAACAGGAACACCTCCTGCCTCCATCCAGTTGTTTGATCAAAATATCTTCCTTCTGAATTGGTATTTTGAATACACAATTTTAGACGGGCACTATAATTCAAATTCATTTCTCCACTACCCCTGCTTCTTCCCTCATCATATTCCAAGAATCTCAGAGTCATATCTCCTGGGAAAGGTTCCCATCCTGCAAATGGGAAGTTACTGTGCAGGGTGCTTACAAGCCAACTTCATTATCAAGAAAGCTGGCAGTTGTTCCCATATAGCTCTGCTTGCAGTAAATGGTTAAAAACTAAGCACAATGATTTTTGAATGCATTGTGGAACAAATATTGACATACTGATTATTAATGGTGCAGCTTTTATACAACACATCTACAATAATATTTTAAATGTTTGGAAATTAATGCGGCACTGTCCTTCACAATATCCTCTTCGGGTTGATCAGACTTATTACTTCTGTATGTGCATGGTTATCCAAATATTCTAAAAGAGCTCTGCATTTTAGAGAATATACCAGCATACTGCTGCATCTATACACAACAATATAGATAGGTGCACATTACCAAGGGGACATGATTACCCACTTATAACTACTTGATCTCAATCTCTGATCTACACCTTTACATACTTTGCTTTAAATGGTTGGGTCAAGGGACTTAACCAGGCTTTTATAGTTTGATTAAATCTAGCAGTTTATCACTGTCATCTCTGATGGTGATACATAATTTCTTAGCAATTGTCCCCTAATCTTGATTCTGATTCATCTTGGTTAATTGAATGTTTATTGGAATGAAAAGCCACTTGTTTTCTCCATTCGTGAGCTCTGGAAAAAGTGCTACAGCAAGACATCCAATGATACCTACTAACACAAACACTTAAATTGCTTTAAAACATTCTAACAAAGCTGAACACTGAAACTGATTGAAGAGTACCCAGATGATTACAGCAACTCTACAGCCTATCCCAGCCCAGCTGCAGATGGGATTTCATCTGCAAGATATGCCAATTTTGTTTGTCTTTCATAATAAAAAAAATCATCAAGATTAAATTGAAGTGGAACTTAGAGATATGTTGCAACAGATGTGTGGAAACGAAGATCGCACACTTGGGTCAAATGAGACAATGCCTCACTTCACATTCTGCCAACTAAAATTAATGGGATTATTAGTATGCATAATATTCAGATCTGAAAAAGTTAACAAGTATCCTGTAAGGAAGTCCATCTTCCCCAAAATAACCAGGCAAAATATCTGAAATTTAATTTCCTAATATTAGTCTTGGAGCACTAACTTGTTCTTCTGAAATCAGATCTCTAATATGTCGGTGAAGCAGATCAAATCATTGATCACACAGTAAATGCACCAGAAGGAGGAATTTCCATTGAACAAATCAACACTTGAGCCTCAGTATCACACGGCATCTTTCAGTGCTCATGAAACAGACGGCTAAACATCAGGCAAAGCAACTATGCCTCAAACCCACCAAGTTATTTGACATGAATATTCATAGAGAGATTTCTTCCTCTTTTCATTGCCTGTTTTCCCCACACCTTTCTTTTTCTGGTGTATCATTGTTGTGGTATTTGCTGTGTTTTGGAACTTTGTGAAAATGATGATTTTTCCTGTTTGAGTGCCCAGATGACAGAGAGGATTTCCAAATACCTCATCTGCGGAGTTTCTCACAATCAGAATCTAGTTTATTATCACCGGCATGTGTCAAGAAATTTGTTAACTTAGCTGCAGCAGTTCAATGCAATACATAATATAGAACAAGAAAAACATTATAATAAATAAGTAAATCAATTACAGTATAGGTATAATGAATAGATTAAAAATCATGCAAAAACAGAAATAATATATATTAAAAAAGTGAGGTAGTGTTCATAGGTTCAACGTCCATTTAGGAATCCAATGGCAGAAGGGAAGAAGTTCTGAGTTGCTGAGTGTGTACCTTCAGTTTTCTGTACCTCCTACCTGATGGCAACAGTGAGAAAAGGGCATGCCTTTTATGCTGGGGGTCTTTAATAATGAATACTGCCTTTCTGAGACACTGCTCCTTGAAAATGTCCCGGGTACTTTTGAAGACTAGTACCCAAGATGGAGATGATTAAATTTACGACCTGGAGCTTCTGCAGCTTCTTTTGCTCCCATACCAGACAGTGATGTAGCCTGTCAGAATGCTCTCCATGGTACATCTACAGAAGTTTTTGAGTGTTTTTGTTGACATGCCAAATTTCTTCAAACTCTGAATGAAGTATAGATGCTACCTTGCCTTTTTTTGTAGCTGCATCGATATGTTGAGACAAGGTTAGGTCCCCAGTGATCTTGACACCCAGGAACTTGAAACTGCTCACTTTCTCCACATCTGATCCCTCTATGAAGATTGGTATGTGTTCCTTCATCTTACCCTTCCTGAAGTCCACAATCTGCTCTTTCATCTAGCTGAAGTTTAGTGCAAGATTTTGCTACAACACCACTCCACTAGTTGGCATATCTTGCTCCTGTACACCCTCTCATTTCCATCTGCGATTTTACCATCAATGGTTGTATCATCAGCAAATTTATAGATGGTATTTGAGCTATGCTTAACCACACAGTCATGGGTATAGAGAGTAGAGCAGTGGGCAAAGCACACACCCCTGAGGTGCACCAGTGTTGATCATCAGCGAGGAGGAGATATGCAAAGATTGTGATCTTCCATTTAGGAAGTTGAGGATCCAATTGCAGAGGGAGGTACAGAGGCCCAGGTTCTGTAACTTCTCAATTAGGATTGTGGGAATGATGATGTTAAATGCTGAGCTATAGTTGATGAACAGCATCCTGACATAGTTGTGTGTATTGTCCAGTTCGTCTAAGGCTGTGTGAAGAGCTATTGAGATTGTGTCTGCCCTTGACCTATTGTGGCGATAGGCAAATTGTGGTGGGTCCAGGTCCTTGCTAAGGCATGAGTTCAGTCAAATCATGACCAACCTCCCAAAGCATTTCATCACTGTAGATGAGAATGCTGCTGGGTGATAGTCATTAAGGCAGCTCACATTATTCTTTTTTGGCATTGGTATAATTATTGCCTTTTTGAAGCAAGTGGGAACTTCTTCCCACAGCAATGAGAGTTTGAAAATGTCCTTGAGTACTCCCGCCAGTTGTTTGGCACAAGTTTTCAGAGCCATACCAGATACTCTGTCAGGGCCTTCCACCTTGTGAGGGTTCACTCTCTTTAAAGACAGCCTAACATCGGCCTCCAAGACAGAGGTCACAGGGTCACCCGGTGCAGCAGGGACCTTCACATCTGTAGTAACGTGTTCCCTATCAAAGCGGACATAGAAGGCATTGAGTTCATCTGGTAGTGAAGCATCGCTGCCATTCATGCTATTGGGTTTTGCTTTGTTGAAACTAGACACTAGACACTAGAATATTACAGTATAGTACAGGCCCTTCACCCCTCAATGTTGTGCCGACCCATATATTCCTTAAAAAAGAAGTACTAAACCCACACTTCTCCATAACCCTCTATTTTTCTTTCAACTATGTGTCTGTCCAAGAGGTTCTTAAATACTCCTGCAACACACACAAAATGCTGGTGGAACACAGCAGGCCAGGCAGAATCTATAGGAAGAAGCACAGTCGACGTTTTGGGCCGAGACCCTTCGTCAGGACTAACCAAAAGAAAAGATAGTGTTATGACCTCAGCCCCCTCCTTTGTGAGAATCGCAAGAGCCCTAGTCAAGGGGGGGTCAACTGACCCAAGAGGGGGAGAGACGTGCTGAATAGACACAGGAAATGGGAGAGAGAGAGAGGGAGACGTGCGGAAGACCACGTTCTCCCGAGAAGCAGAATAAAGTGACTCTGACTATTGTCTCATGAAGACCACGTGTAAAGCCCTAGGGCAACGTGGGCTGGGTGATGGGGGAAAGATTGCCTCACCCCCCACCCTGATTGACATCTACAACACTGCCAGTCCAGATAAAAGGCGGGGCCTCAGACGCACCAGAAGACACGCTAGAAATCCTGTGACAGCGTTTTGATAGCGACAGCCGGTGGTGGGGTTCGTGTGCGTCTTTTCCTTGCCTGGGATTGGCGACCCCACAACGGAAGAATGGATTAGCTACAGGGGAGGCCACAGATGAGCGTTCATTCCCCCAACGAGGCTCCGACAAACCAAACTCCTCCAGGTTGGAAAACCGGTCGGGTAACTGTTTCATCCCATCTCTCTCTCTCTTTCTAACAAAAGTGCACCAATGCGACACCACAACGACGGCAGCTGGTGGAACTGCAGTGACCGCAAAAGACTTTTAGATATCCAGCAAACAATATATATCTACATTACCCCTAGACAACGATAGAGCTTATTTCTGATTGATTATTACTATACCTGTGCTTTAGATTGAGTTGTGACGACGTATATGATCTGAATGTTTTGTATTAACCATACGTTTGTGCCCCTTTATAAATAAAAATGTTTGAAAATAGTAGCACCAGGCTTCAGCGGACCTATCTATCTTTGCTGGTAAGTCACCCGGTTACTGGGGAACGTAACAAGATAGTAAGAGATTTGAAAGTGTGAGGGAGAGGAAGGGATCCAAAATGATAGGAGAAGACAGGAGGGGGAGGGATGAAGCTAAGAGCTTGAAAGTTGATTGGCAAAAGGGATACACAGCCGGAGAAGGGAAAGGATCATGGGATGGGAGCCCTAGGGAGAAAGAAAGGGGGAGGGGAGCACCAGAGGGAGATGGACAGCAGGCAAGGAGTGATTGTGAGAGGGGCAAAGAGAGGAAAAAAAGGGGAGGGGAAAAAAAAAAGAATAATAAATAAATAAATGAGGGGTGGGGTAAGAAGGGGAGGAGGGGCATTAATGGAAGTTAGAGAAATCAGTGTTCATGCCATCAGGTTGGAGGCTACACAGACGGAATATAAGGTGTTGTTCCTCCAACCTGAGTGCGGCTTCATCTTGACAGTAGAGGAGGCCATGGATAGACATATCAGAATGGGAATGGGACGTGGAATTAAAATGTGTGTAGGTGTTCAGTGAAACGGTTTCCCAGTCTGTGTCGGATCTCACCAATATATAAAAAGCCACACCGGGAGCACCGGACGCAGTATACCACACCAGCCGGCTCACAGGTGAAGTGTCGCCTCACCTGGAAGGACTGTCTGGGGCCCTGAATGGTGGTGAGGGAGGAAGTGTAAGGGCAGGTGTAGCACTTGTTCCACTTACAAGGATAAGTACTGGGAGGGAGATTGGTGGGAAGGGATGGGGGGGACGAATGGACAAGGGAGTCACATAGGGAGCGATCCCTGCGGAAAGCAGAAAGTGGGGGGGGGAAGGAAAGATGTGCTTGGTGGTGGGATCTCGTTGGAGGTGGCGGAAGTTACGGAGAATTGCCTGGAGGCTGGTGGGGTGGTAGTTGAGGACAACGGGAACCCTATCCCGAGTGGGGTGGCGGGAGGATGGGGTGAGAGCAGATGTGCATGAAATATCCCTAATGTTTTAGCCTGCACCACCATCCCTGGCAAGTCATTCCAGGCACCCACAACCCTCTGTGTAAAAAAACTTACCCCTGATGTCTTCCCTTAACTTTGTATATATGCCTCTGGTGTTTGCTATTCGTGCCCTGGGAAACAGGAACTGGCTATCCACCCTATCAATACTTCTCATAATCTTGTAGACCTCTATCAAGTCCCCTCTCATCCTTCTACGCTCCAAAGAGAAAAGTCCCAGCTCTGCTAACCTTGCCTCATAAGACTTGTTTTCCAATCCAAGCAACATCCTGGTAAATCTCCTCTGCACCCTCTCCATAGTTTCCACATCCTTCCTATAAGGAGGTGACCAGAAGTGAACACGATACTCTAAGTGTGGTCTCACCAGATATTTGTAGAGTTGCAACATGACCTCTCTACTCTTGAACTCAATCCCCCTGTTAATGAAGCCTAGCATCCCATAGGCCTTCTTAACTATCCTATCAACCTGTGCAGTGACCTTGAGGGATGTATGGATTTGAACCCCAAGGTCCCTCTGTTCACCCACACTTTTAAGTAACCGACCATTAACCCTGGTTTGTCCTTCCAAAATGCATCACCTCACACTTGTCTGGATTGAACCCCATCTGCCACTTTTCTTCCCAACTCTGCAGCCTGTTGTATCCTCTTGTAACATTCGACAACCTTCAGCTCCATCCACAACTCCTCCAATCTTTGTGTCATCTGCAAACTTACTCACCCATCCTTCCACCTCTTCATCCAGGTCGTTTATAAAAATCACAAAGAGCAGGGAACCCAGGACAGATCCTTGCGGCACTCCACTAGTCACCAACCTCCAGGCAGAATACTTTCCTTCCACTACTACCCTCTGCTTTCTTCCTGTAAGCTAATTTTTTATCCAAACAGCCAAGGTTCCACTGATCCCATGCCTCACGACTTTCTGGATGAATCTCTCGTGGGGACCTTGTCAAATGCCTTGCTAAAATCCATGTAAACCACGTCTACCGTCCTACCCTCATAAATTTCTTTTGTTATCTCTTCAAAAAACTCAATTAGGCTCGTGAGGCAAGACCTTCCCTTCACAAAGCCATGTTGACTATCCTTGAGTAGACTGTACTTCTCCAAATGCTCGTAGATCCTATCCTTAAGAATACTTTTCAATAGTTTGCAGACAACTGATGTAAGGCTCACTGGTCTGTAGTTCACAGGATTCTCCCCATTACCTTTCTTAAACAAAGGAACTACATTTGCCATTCTCCAATCCTCTGGCATCTCCCTTGCAGCCATAGAGGATTCAGAGATTATAGCTACTGCTCCAGTGATCTCTTCTCTCAATTCCCACAGCAACCTGGGGTATATCACGTCAGGCCTTGGGGACTTATCAATCTTCATGTTTTTAAAAAGATCCAACACTTCTTCTTCCGTAATCTCCACATTGTCCAGCACACAGGCCTGTTCTATTTTGACCTCACCCAGATCAAGGTCCTTTTCACTTGTGAATACTGAAGCAAAGTATTATTTATGACCTCCCCAACCTCCTCTACCTCCAGGCACATGTTGCCTTCTTTATCTTTTAGTGGCCCCACCTTCATTCTTGTCATCCTTCTGTTCTTCACATATGCATAGAATGCCTTGGGGTTCTCCTTAATCCTACATGCTAAGGCCTTCTCATGTTCCCTTCGAGCTCTCCTAGGTCCTTTCTTAAGCTCCTTCCTGGATACCCTATATTTCTCATGAGCCCCTCCTACTTCCTGCTTCTTATATCTAAAATATACTTCCTTCTTCCTCATGACGAGTTGCCTCACGTGTTTCATCAGCCACAGTTCCTTTTTCCTACCATTTTTTCCTTACCTCAGTGGGACAAATCTATCCAGAACCCAGCACAAGTAGTCCCTGAATTTCCTCCACATTACTTCTGTGCTTTCACCCTTGAACATCTGTTTTCCAATTTACTCTCACTAGTTCCTGCCTCATCTCTTCATAGTTAGCCCTTCCCCAGTTAAGCACTTCCCCATTTTGTCTGTTTTTATCCTTTTCCATAGCTATGCTGAAGCTAAGGGAGTTGTGGTCACTCTCATCAAAATGCTCCCCCACCAAGAGGTCTGCCACCTGACCAGGTTAGTTACCCAGAACCAGATCCAGTATGGCCTCCCCTCTTGTTGGCCGGTCCACATACTGTGTCAGGAATCCTTCTTGAACACACCTGACAAATTCATCCCCATCTATCCCCCTTGCAGTCAGGAGGTGCCAGTCAATATGAGGGAAGTTGAAATCACCCATAACTACAATCCTGTATTTCCTGCACCTTTCTAAAATCTGGCTGCTTATCTGCTCTTTGGTGTCCCGAGGGCTATTTGGAGGCCTATAGACTAATCCCAGCACAGTGATTGATCCCTTCCTATTTCTGACTTCCATCCACACAGACTCAGTGGACACTCCCTCTGCAGCATCCTCCCTTTCTATAGCCGTGATGCTAACTCTGACCAGTAATTCTACTCTTTTTAAAACTTATTCCTATTCCTTTTAAAACACCTTAACCCTGGTACTTGCATTAGCCAATCCTGCACTTCCTCTAGCCAAGTTTCAGTAACGGCCACAACATCGTAGTTCCACATACTGATCCATGCTCTGTTCATTCCCTTTATTCCTAATACTCCTAGCGTTGAAATAGACACATTTCAACCCCTCTGACTGGCTACATTTATGTTTTGTCCCCTGCCTGTCCTTCCTCATCAACTCATTACACATAGCATCATGCCCTTGTCCTTCTACCCTAATCTCTGCACTCACATTCTGATTCCCACCCCCCTGCCAAACTAGTTTAAACCCTCCCCAACAACTCTAGCAAACCTGCCCACCAGGATATTGTTCCCTTTCCAGTTCAGGTGCAGCTTGTCCTTTTTGTACAGGTTAGACCTTCCCCAGAAGGGATCACAATGATCCAGAAATCTGAACTCCTGCCCCCTGCACCAAGTCTTCAGCCATGCATTCATCTGCCATAACTTCTTGTTTCTACCTTCTCTGTCTCGTGGCACAGGCAGCAATCCTAAGATTACCACCCTTGAGGTCCTGCTTTTTAACTTCTTTCCTAACTCCCTATATTCCTTCTTCAGGACCTCATCCCTACTCCTGTCTATGTCATTGGTCCCCACGTGGACCACGACATGTGGCTGCTCACCCACTCTCCTGAGAATACTATTTCATTTCAATCTTTTTTTATTAATTTTCCAACAGAGAAAAAGATACAAGTCAGAGGAGATGTTTTAGCAAACACATAATAAAAAAAATGTAGAAACAACAAAAGAATATATACTGTCAAGGTCAATTAAATATAATATTAAGCTATCGGATATAAACAGGGAACCACAACTCCTCTAGGCAAATCGTAAAGAGAGAAAAAAGATTGGAAATTTTATTAATAAGGAGAATTGGGCAGTCCATTTAAGGATAAAATTAGAAAAAAAGAAGAAAGAGAACATCCTTCCAGGTATCTCTGAACCTTCGCGGATAAGGAGGAACAAAAAAAAAGAAAGACAAAAATTTTCCTTAAAAGAAATAAAAGAGAGAAAAAATTAAATCATATGAAAATATTGAATAAAGGGTCACCAAAACTTGCTCAAAGTTAAAAGATGTGTCAAACGTCTGGCTTCTAATTTTCTCCAAACTTAAACCGGACATAATGGAGGAGAGCCACTTAAAAACAGTAGGTGGCTTAGAATCTTTCCAGTGTAACAAGATAGCTCTCCTAGCCAGTAAAGTTGAAAAGGCTGTCTCATGTTGAACGGAAGTAGGAACTCTTCCTGTTTCCTCTGGAATAATCCCAAAGATTGCCGTAAGTGAATTGGGTTGTAAATCCACATCTATAACTTCTGATAATATTCTAAACATATCCCTCCAAAAATTATTTAACTTTACACAGGACCAAAACATATGAGTTAGAGTAGCCACCTCAGCATTGCATCTGTCACAGGTAGGGCTTATATTAGTAAAAATATGCACTAATTTATCTTTTGACTTAAGGGCCCTGTGTACTATCTTAAACTGAATTAGGGAGTGGCGTGCACAGATAGATGAATTATTAACTAGATAGTAAATTTTGCTCCATTGATCATGAGAAAGTGAATGTTGAAGTTCTATTTCCCAAGTACATTTAACCTTATCATTAGGTGTCATACGTACATTCATTAACTGTTTATATATAATGGCTGTTAATCGTTTTTGAAATGGTTTAAGCTGAAAAATAGCATAAATCAAATTTGGTGAATAAGCCAATGGGTAATTTGGTAAAAAATCACATTAAAAATTCCTAACTTCTGAATATCTAAAAAAAAATGTGCACTAGATATATCATATTTATCCACTAACTGCAAAAAAGATATTAAACAATGTCTCCTGAGAATACCGAGAACTCGATCTGAGATATCGCGGACCCTGGCACCAGGGAGGCAACAGACCATCTGGGATTCTCAATTCCTCCTACAGAACCTCTTATCTGTCCCCCTAACTATCAAATCCCCTATCACTGCTGCTCTCCTCTTTTCCCTCCTTCCTTTCTGAGCTGAGAGTCCAGTCTCGGTGCCAGAGTTGTCTGGCATCTGATGTCGCCTCAAACCTCATTTGAAATTATCTCTTCACCCTTGAAGTAGCCCTCTGCAAGTCATACCTGGTTTTCTGGTACCGACCTAGATTTTCAGCCTTGAATGCCACAGCTCTAGCCTTCAGCAGACAATGTACCTCCTGGTTCATCCACAGCTTTTGGTTTGGAAATGTACAGAAAGTCTTTGTTGACGCACACTCATCCACACAGGTTTTAATGAAGTCGGTAACAACTGCAGCATACTCATCCAGGTTCGAAGATGAATCCCTGAGTACGGTCCAGACCACCAATTTAAAGCAATCCTGTAGGCGCTCCTGTGTTTCCCTTGTCCATACCTTCTTGGTCCTCACTACTGGTGTACCAGTCTTCAGTCTCTGCCTTGTTATGTTCCCAGTAACCGGGTGACTTACCAGCAAAGATAGAGAGGTCCGCTGAAGTCTGATGGTACTATTTTCAAATGTTTTTATTTATAAAGGGGCACAAACATATGGTTAATACAAAACATTCAGATCATATACATCGTCAAAACTCAATCTAAAGCACAGGTATAGTAAGAATCAATCAAAAATAAACTCTATCGTTGTCTAGGGGATACTGAGTCCAATGGAATATAAGAGTCACTCAAAGTCTGCAGGCTTCACCGTTTTGGGAACCGCTGGCATTTCACGTGTTGGAGAGAGAGAGAGTGGTGAGAAAGAAGGAACACTTGCCCGTCGTCTTTGCGAAGCAAATCCCTGTTGTTAGTTAAAACGGTTTTCCTTTGGTTTCAGCCACAGATTCCCGATCCGGAATCTAACGCACGTGGCTTCCTTCAAAATGGCTTCCCGCTCCGAAGGGAAGCGCTATCGTGTCTTCTTCGTGTGTCTCCTTGGTGCGTCTGAGGCTCCGCCTCGGCAGCCAACCTTTTATCTGGACTGGCAGGGTTGTAGATGTCAATCAGGGTGGGGGTGAGGCAATCTTTTCCCCCATCACCCAGCCCACGTTGACCTGAGGGTTTGCACGTAGTCCAGTCCCTTATTCCACAAAGGTGTCTCCCAAGACAATGGCTATGTCCATGGCTTTTGTCTGGCTGAGAGGCCAGCCCACATTCCAAACCGTAAGGCTTCTCTCTCTCTCTTGCGATTCTCACAAAGGAGGTGGCTAGGGTCATAACACCCTTGTCCATACCTTCTTGGTCCTCACTACTGGTGCACCAGTCTTCAGTCTCTGCCTATACTCAGGGAGTAGAAGTACAGCCAGTGATCAGGCTTTCCTAAGTGTGGGTGTGGGATAGTGTAGTAGGTACTCTTGATGGTGGTGTAACAATGGTCCAGTGTGTTGTTTCCTCTGGTATTGAAAGTGATCTCTTGATGATAATTGCTTAGTGATTATTTTTTAGACTGGCCTGGTTAAAATCCCCCAAAACAATGGTGAAGGCTTTAGGATGCGCTGTTTTGTGCATGTTAATCCCATTGCTCAGATCATCTAAAGCCTGATTGATATTGCCCTGAGGTGGAATGTATACTGCTACCAAAATGATCATGGAAATCTCCCATGTTAGGCAAAATGAACGGAACTTAATTGAGAGGTATTCCAGGGCAGGTGAGCAGAATTAGGATAGCACTGATATATTCATACACCAAGAGTTGATCATGAGGCATACTCCTCCACCTCTGCTTTTGAGAGACTCTATAGATTTATCCTGATGGTGTATAGTAAAGCTGTCGATCTGAATCACTGCACCCAGTACAGAAGGGGCTATGTTTATGAAGTACAGTATTCTAGATACTGTTCACTGATGAGGACCTTAACTCATGGAACATGGCAGGTTTTTGCATATGTTTACCCATTCTGGGGGTGAAGTCGCTGACAAGTTACTCTACTCATCGACTTAGGATTGAATTTTTTTACGCCATTTGACTGCAGAGTATTTATCTGTCAGACCCAATCAACATTTTACCTTCAGTGGATATTCCTGGATGATGATCAATGGTAGAAATACAGGCAAGATTACCCTTCTGTAACTCAACCTAATGGGAACCAATGGAAACTTGCTATTGTTTCAAGTGAAAATGACTGCTCAGTGTGGGTGGGCATTTGTACTAGAGATCTGTTGGATTACTAGGATTTGCTGCTAATCGTTTTACAAATATAGAAGATCAAGGAAACTACAGAAAGAAATTTAAAGTTATATATCACTCCTATAACTTACCCGTGATCAAGTATTACAGTTCTGAAATTTTTGTGGATTTCGAATTCTGTTAATTTTTGGAAATGGCTTGAGACTTCCTTTATTGTACAGAGCTCTGATTGTTATCACATTTGCCTGTAGAAGTTTAGAACATGGCCCCACATGTAATGGGCAGATATCTTTCACTCGTTCTATGAAGATGAAATATCAAATTAAAAATATCATAAGACCATAAGACATAGCAGCCGAATTAGAACATTTGGCCCATCGAGTCTGCTCTGCCATTCAATCATGGCTGATCTTTTTTTCCATCTTCAATCCCATTTCCCGGTCTTCTCCCCGTTAACCTTTGATGCCATGTCCAATCAAGAATCTATCAATCTCTGCCTTAAATACACCCAATGACCTGGTCTCCACAGCTGCATGTGTCGATAAATTCCACAAATTCACCATCCTTTGGCGAAAGAAATTTCTCTGCATCTCTGTTTTGAAAGGGTGCCCCTCTATCCTGAGGCTGTGCCCTCTTGTCCTAGACTCTCCCATATGGAGAACATCCTTTCCACATTTACTCTGTCTAGGCCTCTCAACATTTGAAAGGTTTCAATGAGATCCCCCCTCATATCCTCCTGAATTCCAGTGAGCGCGGACCTAGAGCCATCAAATGTTCCTCGTATGATAACCCTTTCATTCCTGGAATCATCCTTGTGAACCTCCTCTGGACTCTCTTCAATGCCAGTACATCTTTTCTAAGATGAGGGACCCAAAACTGTTCACAGTACTCAAGGTGAGGCCTCGCCAGTGCCTTGTAAAACCTCAACGTCATATCCATGCTCTTGTATTCTGGACCTCTTGAAATGAATGTTAACATCGTATTTGCTTTCCTCACCACAGAATCAACCTGCAAGTTAACCTTCAAGGTGTTCTGCACAAGGACTCCCAAGTCCCTTTGCATCTCAGATGTTTGGATTTTCTCCCCGTTTAGAAAATAGTCCGCACATTTATTTCTACTACCAAGGTGTATGAGCATGCATTTTCCAATGTTATATTTCATTTGCCACTTTCTTGCCCGTTCTTCTATCTATCTAAGTCCTTCTGCATCCTACCTATTTCTTCAACACTACCTGCCCTTCCACCAATTTTCGTATCATCTGCAAACTTGGCAACAAAGCCATCTATTTCATCATCTAAATCATTTATATACCACATAAAAAGAAGTGGTTCCAACACTGACCCCTGCGGAACACCACTAGTCACTGGCAGCCAACCAGACAAGGATCCTTTTAATCCCACTCGCTGCATCCTACCAATCAGCCAGTGCTCTGACCATTTTAGTAACTTTCCTGTATAACACGGGTTCCTAATTTGGTAAGTAGCCTCATGTTTGGCACCTTGTCAAAGGCTTTCTGGAAGTCCAAATGTACAACATCCACTACATCCCCTTTATCTATCCTACTTGTAATCTCCTCAAAGAATTCCAGCAGGTTCATCAGGCTGGATTTCCCCTCAAGGAAACCATGGTGACTTTGCCCTATTTTGTCCAGTATCACCAAGTACTCCATCACCCTATCTTTAACATTTGACTCCAACATCTTCCCAGCCACTGAAGTCAGGCTAACTGGTCTATAATTTCCTTTCTACTGCCTTCCTCCTTTCTTAAAGAGTGGAGTGATATTTGCAATTTTCTAGTCCTCTGGCACCATGCCAGAGCCCAGTGATTTTTGAAAGATCATTTCTAATCCCACCACAATCTCTAATTCTACCTTTTTTAGACCCCTAGGGTACAGTTCATCTGGTCTAGGTGACTTATGCACTTGTAAGTCTTTAGCTTTTTGAGCACCTTCTCCCCTGTAAAAGTAACTGCACTCACTTCTCCTTCACACCACAACATCTGGCACGCTGCTTGTGTCTTCCACAGTGAAGAATGATGCAAAATACTCATTTAGTTCATCTGCCATCTCCGTGTCCCTTGTTATTATTTCTCCTGCCTCATTTTCTAGCGGTCCTATATCCACTCTCATTTTTTACATACTTGAAAAAGCTTTTACTATCCACTTTGACATTATTTGCTAGCTTGCTTTCATATTTCATCTTTCCCTTCTAGTTATTCTTTTAGTTGCTCCCTGTAGGTTTTTAAAAACTTCCCATTTGCCATTTGAGTATTTCTTCATTTTTAGAATACACATGTCCTGCACCTTCCTCATTTTTCCCTGAAACACACGCCATTGCTGCTCTGCTGACATCCCTGCCAGCAGCTCATTCCAATTTACTTTGGCCAACTCCTCTCTCACACCACTGTAATTTCCCTTACTCCACTGAAGTACTGCTACGTCAGACTTTACTTTCTCCCTATCAAATTTCAAGTTGAACTCAATCATGTTGTGATCACTGGTTTCTAAGAGTTCTTTTACTTTAAGCTCCCTAATCATCTCCAGTTCATTCAATAACACCCAATCCAATATAGCTGATCCCCTAGTATGCTCCACGACAAACTGCTCTAAAAAGTCATCTCATAGGCACTCAGCAAACTCACTCTCTTGAGATCCATTACCAACCTGATTTTACCAATCAACCTGCATGTTGAAATCTCCCATGACTATCATAAAATTGCCCTTTTGACTCGCTTTTTCTATTTCCTGTTGTAACCTGTGGTCCACCTCCCAGCCACTGTTGGGAGGCCTCTATATAACTGCCACCAGGGTCCTTTAACCCTTGCAGTTTCTTAACTCAACCCACAAGGATTCAACACCTTCCAATCCCATGTCACATCTTTCTTCTGATTTGATGCCATTCTTTACCAGTGGAGCATGCCTCCCCCTCTACATACCCTTCCTATCCCTCCATTACAGCGTGTAACCTTGGACATTCAGCTCCCATCTACAACCATCCTTCAGCCACGATTGTAATAGTGCAACAAGATCATCCACCTTATTTCTTATACTCTGCACATTGAGATACAACACCTTGAGTACAGTATTTGCTGCCCTTTTTGATTTTGCATCCCTAATATACGGATACTCACCCTTGTATGCAACTATGTCGTATCAACTGCCTGCCGTTCCAGGCAAACTGACTGCACGCCATCTTTATTTTTTTACTATCTGCCCTATCCTGAGTCGCAGTTCCCACCTCCCTGCCAAATTAGTTTAAACTCTCCTCAACAGCTCTAACAAACCTGCCCTCAAGAATATTGGTCCCCCGCGGTTTCAGGAGCAACCCATCACTTTTAAAGAGGTCACATCTTACCTAGAAGAGATCCCAATGATCCAAGAGTCTGAAGCCCTGTCCCCTGTACCAGCTTCTCAGCCATGCACTTATCTGGCAAATCATCCTGTTTTTACCCTCACTGGTGCGTGGCACAGGCAGCAATCCAGAAATTACTACCTTGGAGGCCCTGCTTCTCAGTGTTCCACCTAGCTCTCTAACTTCTCTTTTCAAGACCTCTTTGCTTTTCCTTCTTACTGTATATCATTGGTACCAATATGTACCAAGACATATGGCCACTCCCCCCCCCCTCCAAAATGTTGTGGACATAATCTGAGACATCCCTGACCCTGGCGCCTGGGAGGCAACATACCGTATGGGAGTCCTGTTCACATCTACAGAATCTCCCGTCTGTTCTCCTCCCCTATCACTACTGCTCTCTTCTCTCTCTTTTCCTTCTGCACCACGGTCTCAAGCTCGGTGCCTGTAACCCGGTCGCTGTGGCATTCCTCCAGAAGGTCATCCTTTACAAAAGTATCCAAAGCAGTATTCTTATTTTTGAGGGGAATGGCCTCAGGTGTGCTCTGCTCTAACTGCCTATTTATATTTCCATCCCTTCTGTCTGTCACCCAGCTACTTGCCTCCTGCAACTGCGGGGTGACTACTTCCCTGTAACTCTGATCAATTATATCCTCACTCTCCCATCCAAGCCGAAGGTCACCCAACTGCTGCTCCAGAATATCCTCTGTCGAATTGGTTTATTGCTTAACTTGAAGCATGAAGTATTCCGGAATACTTCCAGTCAAGATGGTGCCAGCGAACAATGATTCCTCGGGTGACATCTTCCAGATTGTCAATCATTTCCATTTTTCTATGCCTTTTACTTATTCTTTTTACCTTAATTTTGTTCTTGAAACTGGGACTTACAATCTGTAGATCAATCAAGTGAGCTAGCACCCTGCTATCGCCAAGAAAACTCCAGGAGAGAAATATAAGCACAAGCTACCACAATGAGAACTCTGATTCCAGATGAGGGGCCACAATCAACTACATCTGAGAATACGTACACGACGCTGGAAGAACTCAGCAGGTCAGGCAGCATCCGTGAGAAAAGAGTAGCCAACGTCTCGGCCCAAAACGTTGGCTACTCTTTTCTCACGGATGCTGCCTGACCTGCTGAGTTCTTCCAGTGTCGTGTACGTATTCTTTGATCCACAGCATCTGCAGTTGTATTTTTGTGTATCAACTACATCTTTTTCCTACTAAAGTGTCGAGGAAGATTTGAAACATTGAGGCGAATGCGGAGGAGAGCGAGGAATTCTCAGAGAGGCCACTGGTTCATGTCGCTTCCCTTGGAGGGGTGTCTGGTTTGCGTCCCTGCCTTCGGAGGGGCCGCTGGCTTGTGTCACTTCTCTCAGAGAGGCTGATACTTCTTTCAGAGGGGCTGCCCTCGAAGGGGATGATGGTTCAATTCGCTTCCCTCTGAGTCCCAGTGCTCCCGGAGATGCTATCAATATTCTATGATTTATGGATTGGACTGCAGTTCATATTGTTCTCTTTTAGCTCTACGTTTTCTTTAGTGTTCTCACACATTCTTTCTTGTTGCCAGTTGGTGGGCTGGAGGTTTGAGTGAGGGGCTGGGGTTTGCGAGTTTTTGTTTCCTTTTCTTTTTGTGTGGGATTTTTGTGGGATTAATGTCCTTCTTCCTACTATTGTGGTCTTCTGTATTTTATAGCTATCTGGAAAAGACAAATCTCAGAGCTGTATTCTGCATACATACTTTGATAATAGAAAGAACTTTCTGAACCTTTTGAAGTATTTGATCATAGAGAACATTTTAACAATTTAAGAATCAAAAGCTGAATCAGCTCTTCCTGCAAGTGGACATTAAGAAACCAAACATAACTGAGTCAAAAACCTATAGTTCAAGTTCTACTGAATGCAAAAGACTGACGAACAATAAGGGCTAGAAATTATCACTGACGACAGCGGTAATATTTGTGGAAGGATTGTAGGTCCCACTGCTATTTACAGAGGTAGAATATGAAAATGTGCCAGTTTAGTAGTATCCAATATTTTCTGCTGGATTTATCCTTAATCTCTGTGGTAACTAGCAGAATTTATTTGTAATTTCCTCAATAGGTGCTCTGTGAACTCCTGTTCATCTTATAACAATGAATAATTTCCACCAATGATATTTGGTGTAAACTGTCTTTGAACTGATTTGTGAGAGCATGAAGGGTTGAACTTAATAGGAAATGTTGGCAGGTCAATGTGAAATTGTTAGCACTTTTCTACATAAGTGCCTCCAACTTGGGAAATCCTGCAAAATTATGTCTGTCAAGTAAACGCAAATCAAATGTATTATCATATTAACAACTACAATGAGAACATAGAACAGTAAGAACTGTTCAAGCCATTCAGCCCATAATGTTGTGCCAATATTTAAGTGGAGCTCAGAAATGGTATAGGTGCAACCACTTCCAACGCACTGCAATAAACACCAAGAAATGGAGGAACAAATATATAGGCAGATTGTGGAAAGGTGAAGATAAAAAATAGCGTCGTCATAATGGGGGACTTTAACTTCTGTAGTATTGACTGGAAATTTATACCAGAGATTTGATGGGGCAGGATTTCTTCTGGGCATCTGTTGTAATTTACCCTCTTCCAATGTAAAGCCTTCCTTCAATGTTCACTTTTATCTTTCTCATAATTCTCTTGAAATAATGAATTGTGTTCACTTTTCCAAAATGTTCATCCACAAACAGGCCTGGCTCATTTCCCAAAACTAGGAACAGTATGTTTTCTCCTCTAGGTCGACTCTCAACATATGTTTCAAGAATCCCTCCAGGTTGCAGTGTAGTACATATAAGAAGAGGTTGGACATACTGAAACTGTTTTTGCTGGAGTGTTAGATACTGGACAGTGATCTGATAGAAGCATATATAATTATGAGAGGCTTAGATGTGTATATAATGTCTTTATCTGGGGGGGGGAATCTCAAATACTAGAAAGGTGAAACAGAGAAAGTTTAAAAAAGACGCAGAAGTTTCTTACACAGAGAGTGATAGATGGCTGGAAAGGGCTGCTAGGGGAGTGGTAAAAGCAGATATAATAGCAATGTTCAAGAGATGTTTAGAAAAAAAACACATGACAAGCAAGGGATTGAGGGATAAGGAGCATATGCAGGCTAATGGACAGTTGGATTGACATCTTGGTCAACACAAACACTTGATTGCCCCATCAATGAACTGGTCCCGCAACCTATGAACTTAGTCTCAAATAATCTTCATCTCATGTTCTCTATATTTATTACTTCTTTATTTATAATTATTAATTTTCTCTTTTGTATTTGCAGTTTGTTGTCTTTGCATATTGGTTGTTTATCTGCCCTGTTGGGTGCAGCTTTTAATTGATTCTATTATGGGTCTTGGGTTTATTGAGTATGCCCGCAAGGAAATTAATCTCAGTGTTGTATATGGTGACATGTATATACTTTAATAATAAATTCACTTTGAACGTAGTGAGCTGAAGGGTCTGTGTCTCTGTGAGCTTCTCCAGGGTCTATATTAGCACTAGGTTTTATATATAAATTTTTATGAAAACCTTAAAAATTACAGCTTTTGGCATGAATATCGAACAGACATTTATCTAAATATCTGATGACTGTGGGATCGGTTCATTCATCAACTATTTGCCAGCGTTTTACCATTGGCGATACTGCTTTTTTAACTTTGGAAAACTTGCCATGACAAGAGATCCATGAGGTAATATGGTGCAATTTCAAACGAAATGTTGCTTGTCCATCTGAAAGAAAGAAACTATTACTGAGCTGGAGCATTGTTGACACTCAATACATTTGTGACTTAACTTACAAAAATTTTAAATATTTGAAGAATTTAATGGATAGGTTATAACCATATAACCATATATAACAATCACAGCACGGAAACAGGCCATTCCGGCCCTCCTAGTCCGTGCCGAACTCTTAATCTCACCTAGTCCCACCTACCCGCACTCAGCACATAACCCTCCACTCCTTCCCTGTCCATATACCTATCCAATTTTACCTTAAATGACACAACTGAACTGGCCTCTACTACTTCTACAGGAAGCTCATTCCACAAAGCTATCACTCTCTGAGTAAAGAAATACCCCCTCGTGTTTCCCTTAAACTTTTGCCCCCTTACTCTCAAATCATGTCCTCTCGTTTGAATCTCCCCTACTCTGAATGGAAACAGCCTATTCACGTCAACTCTATCTATCCCTCTCAACATTTTAAATACCTCGATCAAATCCCCCCTCAACCTTCTACGCTCCAATGAATAGAGACCTAACTTGTTCAACCTTTCTCTGTAACTTAAGTGCTGAAACCCAGGTAACATCCTAGTAAATCGTCTCTGCACTCTCTCTAATTAATGATTAAATGTTAAAGGTTAAATGAATTCACAGTTGTGATTCAGAACTCTGAGTATCATTAATGAATGTCAGGGGCTTGGTTGCATAGATCAGTAAGCTCTGCAAGATTTTCTGTCCAAATGTCATAGCAAGGTGAAAAAGCAATAAGAAGAGCTTGGGCAAGCAATATTTTTGAAGATGAGGCGACAGCTTGTATTAAATCCTTTCAAATTTAGACTTGGATTTGAATCAAGTCCTAATGGACAAGTTGAAATTCTCTCCCTTTTCTCATGTTAAGCTTACAAAGTGAGCTGTTTGAATGTTCTCAACATGTATTCTGTGGATGTAATTATACTGAACAAAACTCTACTTCATTTGGAAGTAATTAATATTAAATTGGGATTGATGCTTTATTATGATAGCTGGTATGGGAAATTATAATGTTATTCAGGGAAAGGTTGCTTACTCTTCTGAGACTGGTTTACTGGAGTGTGGACTATACAACTTATTAGTGTCTAATGCTCAATGTTAACAATCCAGTTGAAAAGATTATATGTTCTGTGAAGCTGATACCTCACATTAATAGGTACAGTATATAAATATACCTCAAATTGATAAATAACATGTTTCTGGCCAAAAATGAAATAACAATGTAATATTGGGTCTGTTTGTTTAATATTCTCAGTCCTTTAACAAAAATGGAAGATACTTTAAATTGATAGAGAAATGAAAATTGACCTTTGTTACAATAAATACAGTGATTGACTAGATTTTAAAATGTTGGCTTGTGTACAGAAACTGCCTTTTCCCCTGGGGTGGACACTATAACTCTTTCTTTCAAATACATGGACCTCCCTGTGCTTTGCCAGCCAATTAAAGTGTAGGTCTGTGTAGATCCCACATTTTTCTGTTAAATTTGCTTTCTAAGATTATCTCCCTAAATGTTACTGACTGTCATGATATCTCAGGGAAGTTTAAAAACATCTTTGCATTTTATATCAATTTAACAAGAAATGCTTGTTACATCTTGATAGACTTTATTCAGTTTACCTTTAGAAATGCTTAGTTTGATGGAATCATTGCTGTTTACCAGTATTCATCCCTCTTTGAACCACCATATGTTAAATTCAAATGAAAAAAAAAGTAATCTGATGGGATATCCTATATTGTTGTTGTTCAACTCAGGCTGTCTCTAGCCATCTCGATTTACTTCATTAAAATGTTTTCTTCTGGAGATATTTCCTTTCCAGGTGATTTTTTAATTTCTGTTTAAATCTACACATTAGAGGTAATTGGAAGCAAAGTGAATGTGGAGGGAAGGAAGCAAGTGGGATAATTTGCATTTCTTTGATTAATGACACCAAGTAGCACGTTCCCATCGATGCAATGAAGGTACAGGAAGTTCACATTACAAGTGACTTCCTGTTCCCTTATTTCATCAAATATTTAACCTTCTCCAATTTAAGAGGAGAAAAGACAATTTTGGTCATTAGCACTTCATCATTTGAGGATGAGGAGCAATATGCCAAAACTATTTTTTGTATTTCACAGGCAATAATCTTTTTAGTACAACTAAATGAATATGTTGACATAATTGGACTAAAATCTTTCACCTCAATTCCATAGTCCAACACTTTTGCCATATTCCATGAATCCCTTAATGTCCAGAAATCTATTGATTTCTGTTTTGAAGGAGAGCAATTAATGAGTGACCTTCCACAATCTTACAGGACAGAGAATTGCAAAAGTTCACAGCGTTATGAGTGAAGGTACTTTTCTCCATCTCAGTCCTAAACAGCCTACACCTTACTGTGAGGCTGTGCCTCCTGGTTCTAGACTCCTCAGTCAATGCAAACAACCTCCCTGCATCCAGTCAGCCATACCCTATAACAATATTGAATGTTCTGATTAGATCACCTCTCATTCTTTAAACCTCTAAAGAATACGGTCTCAGTCTACTCAACCTCTGTCTTAGGCAAACCTAGAATAGGTTTAATAAATCCATACTGCATCCCCTTGATATACTCTACAGCAAGGCCCTGTATGATTGCAGTAAGACTCCCTTATTCCTATTGTGCAGCATATCTATTCACAGATTATTCCTATAGTTTATTCCCATTTCAGTTTGACTTTTATCCTGTGAGTGGTGTTCTGTATTTCCAGCATCTGCAGAATCTTTCATGGTTATACAAGCTAATTCTACAGTCTCTATCACTGTGTTTAACTACTTCACTCCCGTCATTGACTCTGTAGGTGGAAGCACTGAAGAGGCTACAGATACCACCACCCACTAATGAAATGATACACATACTGACTTGGAAAGATTCACTGAACTTTCATTGCCACTGGAATACTATCCCGAAATTTATTGCCCAAACATACATTTGCCACAAGAACTGCAATGATTACAGAAGGAAACTTACTACCACCTTCTCAAGGGTAATTAGCAATGTTATTCAACTCACTTTCTGCAAGTTAGATATATGATGTTCTGTTCACTCATTAAGTGCATTGAAATATTTGCTGGAAAGCTAAAGACCCAATTTGGATCCCTGAGGATCATCATATTTCAGAATATTAATTTGATTTCTTTGTGAAGATCTAAGAAGTGTTAATTAGAGAGATCAAAGAAAGCAATCTTTTGTGTAGCATAATTTCATCTGAAATCTGAACACTAAGTTTTACTGCAGTCTTAGTTCTTGCACAGTACATCTGCGAAATTTGATCTAGACTTCTGTTCATGATGCATGTACACATCAAGGGCACTGGCCTTCTGCAGTGATGTCCAGTATCAGGCATTGCCTGGTCACGAAAATGGTCTGGAGCTAATGGCCTGAAATCCAAAACCAATTGAATTACTATCCCAGAATCATAATAAAGTTATAACATGGGAGGTCACCGGTCTATTAATAAACAAATGTCCTTATTTTCCTCAGAATATGTCTATATACCCTTTGCCTCAATCTGACTGTTTGGAGGTCTACGGTGTACACTGAGCATGGTATACTGGAGTATAAACTCTATGTGGTGATCCCATCTTTGTTCTTCTTTTCAAATCACATGACCACACAGGATAATCCTTCTAGTGTATGAGGCACTTCTAGTGTATTTTATGTGTTAAAATAAAGCCAAAGTGCTGAACTGTTTATCCAGAAGCACGAGTTTGAATCCTACCACGGCAGCTGGAGAATTTACATTCAAGTCATCAAATAATTCCGGGATTAATAGGAAGAGCTAATCCTAATGACAGTAAACACAAAATGACTGAGTTGCTGTAGAAACCCATCTGGTTCACTAATATCATCCAAGGAAAGAAATCTGCTCCATCTACTCAGTCTGTTGTACTTGTGACTCAATATCCAACTCAACTGAATTTCAGGGCAATCAGTCAGACAATAAATACTGGCTTTGCTAACCAAGCCCACTCTGTGAACCAAGAAAAAGGAGAATGATCCTATTTCAAAACATCTTAAATCAGCAGTATGGCATTCCAACATTCATTCTGGCTTCAGATATAGATATAGCCTAAGTATAGACAGGTATCACTTCTCCCAGAAAGAGTCCTAGTGGCACAGAATCCATTGTCCTTACTGTTATATGACACATTTATCCACTGATTCACTAATTCAGTTATCCTAATCAATTATCTCTGTTTTCATGGGCATGTAGCACCAGATATAAACCTGGGAATGTTTCCTTAGAGGTTCTGCTTTTCAGTCATTTTCCTGCATTGCTACCCCTTCAAAAATATCCCTGGAACAACTCTCCTCTCTTTTCAACCTTGAGGATTAGCTGTTCATTAACACTCCCTTCCAATGTTCAAAGTACTGAAAGTCAGTGGTATCCTTGACTCTGGTTTCTCTTGTGATGCCAGAGGCCGGAAACCTGCCTATCTGCTTCTGTAACTATTGAAACCCCTTGTCGTAATGCTTCCTTTATCTTCCCCGTCAGATGAAACCAGCCCTCTTGTACTTGATATATGATACATAATAATGGTGCTGTCGACTTGGTTCTAGCTGTACTTTCCAGTGGAGCCTCAGTTGTTGGAGAGAAAGGTACTCTGATTCTACCAGCCCTGTTTATTATACATTCTACTTACACACCTTTAACCTGTACTATGGCTGTTTCCTGAAATGTGCCATCCATGGTACTCTCAGGTTTGTCAGCTGATACTTAAACTTCTCTGTCTAATGGCACTTACTGTGTACGTGTTTGATCAGGATACAAAAATCATCTTAATTTTTCTCCCTCTGTACACCTACCCCTCCACCAGCATACAGGGACTATAACTGTAGGGCTTCATCTCCTCCCTGAGAGTCTCTGATTCTCTCAGAGTCTTCTGTGCCCTTCTTTCACCCCACAATACTGTTGCTGACATTTATCACTCTCCTGTTCCATGCTATCTCGCTGAGCCTTTTCCATTTCCCAGATGCAATTATTTTATATATTCATCTGTTGTCTCTCAGGATCCCTTTTCCAGGATGGCCTTTGTCCCAACTGACAGGCTTTTACAATGGATGGATGGTCTAATTTTTTTATGTGAATGTAGAAAGCAAATTGGACAGATCTGAATGATATGGTACAGGCAAAAAGATGAGCAACTTGGACTCCTTTGATTATTCTTAGGTGGGGGCTTTCTGTAACTAAGTAACATGAAAAATATTCTTTGTAGAAGGTTTTATTAATGTACCATGTACAATATGGAAGGTAATAAAGGTGTTAAATGAGTTTTGGATTTTCAAGCTCAGAAGTGATACCACCCAGTATTTCAAATGACAATAAACACAATGACTGAAAAAAATGAAGCGTTTGCAAACATTCTCCTGAAAAGCAGCAAGAATGAGTAAAGTAAATCAATTGCTACTCAAGACCCAGTTCAAGAAATGTGATTTCTCAGCTTGTAATGGTTAATCTCAGGCTGAGCAGACCTGTGTTATTGAAGGCATTAACTGTCTTTAAATAAAATGCCAACAAAAATAAGGATTAACTGTCCTCCCACTTTGTGGATGTTCCTTCCTATGAGAGCCAATTATCTGTAACGGCATTTCCCTGCCTTTGCACTGTTTTGTCATCTCACAAACAGGAACACTTTCTTTGTGCTTGGTATTAAATCAATATAGATTTGAGATTTGACACTTTTTAGCATAATTATCGACTTTCAGAATCAAGCAACATATACTTTCTGAATCTAAATAACATGAACAATATACTTTGTGGAAAGGGAAGATGTTGGTAATTCACCATGTACTTGTATTTATAGCATTTAGTTGGACCCTACTTCTGAACCTGATACATCATTAAAATTTTACAGTGAGTTCATGAATAAAACATCAGCTAGAACTTTTCTCTTATTTGGAGTCTGCTATCGTCTATTAATACCATTGTACAACAATTATTCAGTGCACAAAAAGGTGCAATGTCAAACTTCCAACTATAGCTTGTTACTGATCATGTTGAACTACTGTCAATGTCTAATGAATCAATTACGTCAACTGATTTATCACAATGATGTCACAGGTAAGTAATTTGGAGTTGAATAATAACCTATACCCATTCATGGGGAAGACTATGGGAGTAAACCCCGAGGAAAAAACATGGAGCTGGAGTCCCTAAGGCATTCCTGCATTGAGTTCAATGTTGACTAGCAACTCCTGCAATACTGCTGCTGCTAAACTGTATTGGTCTGTACTGTTCATTTGGGTTCATCAGATGTGTGGAGAGAGTGAGCTTGCTACATGGGCAACAGCTTGCTCTCCATCTCATACTGCCCAGGTTTGTGTATCTAGACAGCTAGAATGCAATATCCATGGTCAACTGTCCACTGGAGGCCCTCACTCAATAACCTCCTCAGAAATCAAGAGGGGCCGAGGCCCTTCGTCAGGACTAACTGAAAGGAAAGATAGTAAGAGATTTGAAAGTAGGAGGGGGAGGGGAAAATGTGAAATGATAGGAGAAGACCGGAGGGGGTGGAGTGAAGCTGAGAGCCAAACAGCTGATTGGCAAAAGGGATACAGAGCTAGAGAAGGGAAACGATCATGGGACAGGAGGCCTATGGAGAAAGAAAGGGGGAGGGGAGCACCAGAGGGAGATGGAGAACAGGCAGAGTGATGGGCAGAGAGAGAAAAAAAACAACTAAATATATCAGAGATGGGGTAAGAAGGGGAGGGGCATTAACGGAAGTTAGAGAAGTCAATTGGCCTGCTGCGTTCCACCAACATTTTGTGTGTGTTGCTTGAATTTCCAGCATCTGCAGATTTCCTCGTGTTTGCATCAGAAATCAAGATATACATTGTAAATCAAATTTCTTTTTCAACATATACTTATCGGCAGTCAGTGAAGTTTGAAACTGTCATCGACAATCATTTGCATATAACAAAGCTCCTGACCGTTCTAATTCTAGAAGTGCAGCTTCTAAACATATGCTAAACTGCTTCTTTAGATATTTGCAATAAATGAGCTGAAAATCATTGATCACTTGACTGCCCATCTCCTTCCTGCAAACAGACAGAGACTAAAGAGCAAAGCTCCAAATACAAGGGCAATATAGAGGTGGTCACGGGAGGCAGAGGAGTGGCTATGGGATTGCTTCAAGTCACTGGACTGGGCCTTGTTCAAGGACTCAGAGGTTCTGAATGAATATACCACAGCTGTCACAGACTTTATTAAAGCAAATGTGGACAAGTGTATCCTCAGAAGATCATTCAGAGTCTTCCCCAACTAGAAGTCCTGGATGAACCAGGAAATCTGCAATCTGCTGAGGATCAGTAGCATTCAGATCTGGCAACCAAGTAAGATACAAGAGGTCCAGGTACGATCTATGGAAAGCCATCTCATGTGTTCCAGACTAAACTTGAGTCACTGGGGAATGCTTGACAGCTGTGCCAAGGCTTGAATGCCTCTTATACCGCTTGAACAGCTCTTATGAAGTGAAACCAAAGAACATAGCTGTATGAAGGCTTTAGTCCCAGGTGAGCTCAATGCCTTCTATGTTCGCTTTGACTGTCAAAACATGGAGAAACCTTCACAAATTCCCACAGCCCCCAATGTCTCTGTGATTTCACTCTCTGAGGCCAATGTGAGTGCATCCTTCATGAGGTTGAGCCCACAGAATGCATCCAGCCTAAGTGGGGTACCTGATTGAGTACTAAAAACCTCTGCTGATCAACTGGCTGGAGCGTTCACCAATATCTTTAAGTTCTTGCTTTGGCAGTCCACCTGCTTCAAGTAGGCTTCAATTATACCGGTCCTTAAGAAGATTGTGGTAACCTACCTCACTGACCATCAACCAGTAGCACTTGTATCTACTGTGATGAAGTGCTTTGAGAGGTTGGTGATGAAACATATCAATTCTGCCTGAGAAGAGACATGAATCTGCTCCAATTTGCCTACCATCACAACAGGTGCACAATAGATGCTGTTTCATTGGCTTTTCACTCAACCCTGGAACATCTGGACAGCAAAGATCAGGATGCTGTCTATGGACTACAGCTCAATGTTTAACACCATCAGCCCTCAAAACTAATCAATAAGCTTCAAGACATTGGCCTCAGTACCTCCTTGTGCAATTGGATTCTAGAATTCCTCACTTGTGGAACCCAAAGAGTTCAGACTGGCAACAACATCTCCACTATCTCCATCAGCAAAGGTGCACCACAAGTCTGTGTGCTTAGCCCCCTGCTCTACTCACTTTACACCTGTGACTATGTGGCTAAGCGCAGATCCAATGCCATATTTAAGTTTGTTGATGACACCACTGTTAGCCAAATCAAAAGTGGTGATGAATTAACATATAGGAGAGAGATTAACCTGGCTGAGTGGTGTCATAGCAACAGCCTCTCACTCAATGTCAGCAAGACCAAAGACTTCAAGGTGAGGAAACCAGAGGTCCATGATCCAGTTCTCAATGGGGAAATCAAAGATAGGGAGGGTTAGCAACTTTAAATTTCATGATGTTATCATTTCAAAGGACATGTCCTGGGCCCAGTGCAGAAGTGCAGTTATGAAGCAAGCATTGCAGCGCCTCTGCTTGTCTTGTCCATACTGCACCAACCGCCACCACTGGGCTATAATCGTGCAGGAGCAGTGTGTGGTTAAGTGCCTTGCTCAAGAACACACACGCTGCCTCGGCTGAGGCTCGAACTAACGACCTTCAGATTGCTAGTCCAAAACCCTAACCACTTGGCCAAGCGCTAACACACATGACATCTAAAACTTTGTCTTGGGCCCAGCGCATAAGTGCTATTTTGAAAAAGGCACAGTAGTGCCTCGACTTAGAAACTCACAACTTGACCAACTTCTATAGATGTGTGGTGGAGAGTTTATTGACTGGTTGCATCTCAGCCTGGAATGGCAACACAAACACCTTGAATGGAAAATCCTACAAGTAGTAGTGGATATGGCCCAGTCCATGATGAGTAAAGCCACCCTACCATTTAGCATATCTACACAGAGCGCTGTCACAAGAAAGCTGCATACATCAAGGACCACCACCCAGACTATGCTCTCTTCTCCCTGCTACCATCAGGAAGATGGTCAGGAGCCTCAGGACCCTCATCACCAGGTCCAGGAACAGTTATTACCCTTCAACCATCAAGATCTTGAACCCGAGAGATAACTTCACTCACCTCATCACTGAACTGTTTCCACAACTTATGGACTCACTTTCAAGGGCTCTTCATCTCATATTCTAGATATTTATTGCTTATTTATTTATTATTATTATTATTTTCTTTCTCTTCTGTATTTGCATTTTGGTGTCCTTTGCACATTGGTTGTTTGTCTGTCCTGTTGGGTGTGGTCTTTCACTGATTCTATTGTTTCACAAATTTACTGTGCATGCCCACAAGGAAACAAATCTCGGGGTTGTTCATGGTCACATACACCATCTCTGATTCATACATTTTCTTTGAACTTTGAAAAATTGAAAACCACAGTTGATTTAGAAAAATAAAAATTGAGCGATTAATTTGTGCCCTTTGAGAACTGGGGTTCAATTTTCCAATAAGAGTTAATTTGTTCCCCTCTCATGCTAATAAATTAAATACTATTGATATTTCTATTTGAGTGAATTTTTACTCACCTTTCAAGCATTCTGATAAAAAAAGGTAGGATTAATATATGTACTTGGGTGTCCACTAAATCTCCAAAATGATCTAATGCAAACTATCAGGTATGTAGAAATGCAGATAGATTTAGTTAAGGTCTATTTGCTTTATTTCATCTACCCCTGTCTGGATGGGCATACATTTGCTCCCTATAATTTTGGAAGCCTTTAATAATGAATAAGGTTTCCTTGAAGATGGAGTAAACTCAATGTGTGGGTAAAGTCTAGCAATGGGCTACAATGACTGAGATTGTAGCTTGGTGGAAGATAATGTTGTAATTATTCTTTCAAACCTGAAGAGTCAGGTAAAGAATTTCATCTGTTTTCACCTCACAGCAGTTCTATCATTTCTGCTCAATGATGCAAGTATTGCGCATCCACAATGTATTTGGTAGGGTCATAAATATCTTCATTTGTAAAACAGCTTCCAAAACTCTGGTGGTTCTTGTATAGGCTTTCACAAATAAAAATGGTAGAAGCGCTTTATGTTTAAGAAAAACCTGTTATGACTCATTTATTGTACTCCAAACACTGAACCCAAAGGTAGTGAAAGTCCTTTACGTAATTACATCATGTCAGACCAGCCTCTTAAAGTGAACCCAACTCAGTATCGGTTGTTGTGAATTTGGTACAGAGTCAGATTCAATTCTTTTTGTAAATTTGGTCTTGTCCAAATGTATATATATATATATATAAACATATGATTTTGCTTGTAGCCCATCCTTGCCAGTTTCCACCTAGAGGAGCACACTGACTCTCTTCTATCACAATGCTATAGCCCCATCACCTGCTGCTCCTTCTTAAATACAATGACAGGTATAAAAGACCAGAATGACGCAAAGGTTGTAGATCAATCTGAAGTATTACAAAAAGAAGTGCTAAAGTGACAACCGAGAGAAGTAGAATTAAGAATACGAGAATGTGGCAGCACCACCGGGAAAGGTGTCAAGAGAGAAGTGATTGTTTCAGAAGTTTGACAGCAATAGAGAAGAAGCTGTACTTAAGTCTGAATGTCACAGCTATTAAGCTCCTGTATCCTATCCCAGAAGATAGAGAAGAAAAAAGGAAATGGGCAAGGTGGAATGCGAAGTTAGACATGGGGTATAGACTCAGTAGAAAGATACTGCAAATTGTGGATGTCCATGATTAGGGATTCAAAGCATTGTTATGTAGAATTGCAAATTATGTTAATCATAATAGAAAAGGATAGGAGGAAGTAAAAGAATAGGAAAATGAGTAGACCTTTCAACCTCTCTGAGCCCACTCCATTAATCAATAATCTTGCATCTCAATATCATATTCATGGAGCAGAGGCAAGGCAGAGTCAAAGGTCGAAGCAAGCAGAGGTGAGGCAAAGTCGAGGGCCAAAGCGAACGGATGCAAGGCAAAGTCAAGGCATAGTTAGGGCAAGCAGAGGCGGGGCAAAGTTGAGGCCCATCCACCAAACTGAGAGCAAAGTAAGACCTGAGATTATACTGATCTAAGTGCCAGACCAGTTTTGAAAGATCGGATATGGGCCAAAGCGTGGTGATGGGTCTGAACCCAGACTATATCAAAGCGATGGGGCCCAGGTTCTAGAGTGAGGAATGACCTGATGTTTGGATGATTTAAAAGCCAGGCCAGATTGAACAGCAGCGTGTTGGGACCAGAGGTGAAGGTTGGGCTGATGCTGCTCAATGCTCCATGATATTTATTCACCTCTGTGCTGAACCGAGGTTCTGGCTTGCTCTGGGCTTCGTGTCTGTGTTCTCACTTTTGTTTTGAATGTAATTTGCTTACTTTTATTGTGTATCAATTTTTTAATGGGTTCTTTTGGGTTTCTTTGTTTTGTGGAGGCCTAGAATGAGATGAATCTCAAGGGTGTATAATGTATCCATACTTAGGTAAGAAATATAATTTGAACTTTGGTCCCTCTGTCCATCTCTTGATGTATGTGTGTCTAGAAATTAATCTATCTCCTTCTAAAATATATTTAGTGAGTTGACCTCCATCGCCTTTTGTGGTAGTAAAGAAATTTCTCATCATCTTGGTACTGAATGTTGAATCCCTTGTACTAAGATTGTGACTACTCTTTGTCATTTACCTGCCAACCTGAAAATTACTCCTTTATTCTCATAGTTTACCAATACAAAAGACCCAGTCCCACGTGTTTTAATTTTGGCTTCCATATTTTATGTGGGACTTTATCAAAGATCTGCTGAAAGTCCAAATACACCACATCCAATAACACTCTCCTATCTATTTGTAATGGTCTGGTTCAATTTTTCCTGTTGTGCTATATGTATTTCATTTTGGATGTTCTGTAAGGGCAGCTTGTTTTGTTTTCAGCTTGTATGGGTTATTGTTGAAGATGAGAGAGAGGCGAAATGTGGGTCATCCAATTAGGATGGTTGAATTAAGGGAAGGTTTCTCTGGTGAGGGACACTAAGGTTGGGCTTGAGCTTTTGTTTGGTGGGAGATGAAGAGAGAAGACTCTGGGGAGAACCGGTTGTAGCTTATGATCGGGTGGGAGACCCGTTTGTTTGAGATGGATGGGGAGCGATGTTCGGAAGGTGGTGTGGGCGTTCACGCTGACCGACAGCCCAGAGCGTGAGTGACAGAGAAGTTCAAGATGAGCTCCAACTTGTGCATATTTGACTGTTTAAATAGAATGGGCCCTTTTCTTTTTGTTATTCTTTACTAACCCTTTAGTTTAGTTAAGATTCATAAATAGAATTCCTTTAATTGTATGCAGTGTGCTGTGTGTTCTTTCGTGACACTAATTCTAACAAGGTAGCAAATTACACGGCATCCACACAAACTGGGGTTTGGGGTGGGATTGAGCCGTCTCAATCTCACGAGTTTGGTGCGACTTGAAAGCGTCTTCCCTAGACTTACATAGCCAAGGAAACCAGGGTGTTTCATATTCAACACTCTGAATCACTAAGACTATGAGTAAACCTCTGACTTTCCCCACATTTTCCAAAATTCACCTTCGAAGTATGTCCATATGGATTATCCATTGCCAGCTAGGAAAAGAATGCTGGCTGTCCATTTCTTCTTTGATTTTTATTATCCTATACACCTCTATTGTGTTTCTTCTCAATCTCCTCCTCTCCACAGTGAAAATCCTACCTCGTTCAACCTGTCACTCAGTGCTGTATCCCTGCAAAATATTCACCTATTGAATTACTTCTGATTCTTTAAACATGCGTACATATTTACTAAAGCTAATTCATGTGCCATCACAACTTTGAGAAAATCAGAGTGCTCAGTTGGAAATCCACATACACATGGAGAAAACATGCAAACTCCACAGAGGGAGTGCTGTGGAGTTGTGGAGACCAATGCAAAATGCTGTGCTGAGCCACACTGCTGCTTTCCTCCTGCATTTCCCCTACATTCCTTTTTCAAAAATGCCATTTTCTCCTTTTCATTGGATTCTTAAATCTCTTCAATTGCTGGGAAGTTATGTTTGTCCTCTTCTTCAATTCTGTCAACACAGAACTTGCTTAGTTGCTTGGTCATTTCTTTCATCACCATTATAATTTGTCCTATTACTGATTGAAAGGAATATACTGTACTTTCACAATTTTTTTCTGAGCTAGCAACAGTCCACTTTACTGTTACTTGGTAATTTACTTTCACAGGTTATTATTGTTCTGTTAGTCAGTCTCTGAATTTACTTCTACTGAACTTTGAACTGATTTGAATCCTCAGGCCAGACATGCTGCCTTTTTTTCAGAATCATAGAGACAGAGCATTTTGGCCTAGGATTTCCATTGCAATTATGCCGTTTGCCAGCTCTTGGTCCATTGCGTGCATTGACCATTCAATATTTTTTCATCAGATACTTTTAAATTTTGTGAGAATGTCTGCCTCCACCTCTGTCTCAGCCAGTCCTTTCAAGTATACAACCACTCACTAGAAGAGAAAAAAAGTCCTCACATCCTCTCTAACCCTTTTACTCTTCACCTTAAACTTGCACCCGCTGTCTTTGGTTGTCATTGTTATCTTATACCACTTCACACTGTTACCCTACTTGTACCTTTTATCATATTATATTTCTCTATCAACTCCCCTCTCATTCTTCTGCTCCAAACAAGCCAGCCTATTCAGTCTGTCATCTTAATTAAAACAGGGAAGAACCTGGTAAATTTCCTCTGTACTTTCACTTCAGTCATATCCTTCTCATGGTGAGTTATATATATGCACACAATGGATTTAATTTGTTATTTTTTAATCTGATTAACAGAAAAGATTTTTGCAAAGTAAAAGCAAATTTTTACAAATTGATATAAATTTATTAAAATTATTAAACACAAAATAATTGATTGCATAATAACTCACCCCTTCAAGTCAGTAATTAGTAGATACACCTTTGGCAGCAATTACAGCCTTGAGTCTGTGTGGTTAGGTCTCTATCAGCTTTGCACATCTGGACGCTACAGTTTTTCCCCATTCTTCTTTACAAAACTGCTCAAGCTCTGTCAGATTGCATGGTGATTGTGAGTGAACAGCCCTTTTCAAGTCTAGCCACAATTTCTCAATTGGCATGAGGTCTGAACTCTGACATGGCCACTCCAGGACATTAACTTTGTTGTTTTTAAGTCATTCCTGTGTAACTTTGGCTTTATGCTTGGAGTCATTATCTTGCTAGAAAACAAGTCACAGTTCTCTTGCAGACTGCATCAGGTTTTCCTTCAGGATTTCCCTGTACATTGTTGCATTCACTTTAGCTTCTACCTTCACAAGCCTTCCAGGGACTGCTGCAGTGAAGCATCCCCACAGCATGATGCACCTGGAAGGACTGTTTTATGGCCATGAATGGTTGTGAGGGAGGAGGTGTAGGGGCAGGTGTTGTACTTGTTCTGCTTGCAAGGGTAATTGCCAGGAGGGAGATCAGTGGGGAAGGGCAAAGGGACAAGGGAGTTGTGTAGGGAGTGGTGCCTGTGGAAAGCAGAATGTGGGCGGGCTGAGTGATGTAAAGATGTACTTGGTGGTGGGATCATGTTGGAGATGGTGGAAGTTGCTGAGAATTATGTGCTGGACATGGAGGCTGGTGGGGTGGTAGGTGAAGACAAGGGGAACCCTATCCCTGGTAGGGTGGCTGGAGGATGGGGTGAGAGCAGACATGCGCAAAATGGAAGGGATGCAGTTGAGGGCAGCACTGATGGTGGAGGAAGGGAAGCCCCTTTCTTTGAAGATGGAGGACACCTTAGTTTTGGAATTAAAAGCCTTATCCTGAGGAGCAGATGCATTGGAGACAGAGGAATTGAGAGAAGGAGATGGCGTTTTTACAGATAACAGGGTGGGAAGAGGTGTAGTCCAGATAGCTGTGAGAGTCTGTGGATTTATAGTAGACATCAGTAGATAAGCTGTTTCTAGATATAGAGACAGTGAGATCAAGAAAGGGGAGGGAGGTGTCGGAAATGGACCAGGTGAATTTGAGGTGAGGGTGGATGTTGGAGGCAAAGTGGATGAAGTCAGTGAGTTCTGCATGGGTGCTGAAAGCAATGCAGTCATCGATGTGACAAAGGAAAAGTGGGGGATGGCCACCAATGTAGGCTTGGAACAAAGACTGTTCAACTGTACTATTTTCCATAGATGCTGCCTGGCCTGCTGAGTTCCTGCAGCATTTTGTATGTATTGCTTTTGTCTTCTGTTACCCACCAACTTTAGATTTAGTTTATAGACAATTTTATATGGCTGGACTTTGGATCTGCTCCTGTCTTTAACTTCTTTTGTTAGCTATTGTTGGGTCACTTTTCCTTTTATGATTTTGCTCCAGAAAGGAATGTTTGATTATTGCAGATAGTGGACAGATTCACTGAATATTAAGCATTGCCTAAGCACTCATATCTTTCAATGAAACTTTTTAATTGTTCACCCACAGCTAATGCCTCATATCATCGTAATTTCCTGTGATTAGATTAAAGTGGGTAATTTTGTGCTGGACTCATGTATCATAATGAACGGCATGGCATTTTTGTTTTGCAAATAAGAATTTAAAATACAGAAGTCGGGTGTCTGTGGAAGGCTTACAGAAATAACAAGCAAGAATCTGGGGTCGGTGGCAAGTCACCCATGCTTTTGTGCCAAGTGCAAATGATCTGGATTCAGTTCATCTACTGGCTTCGAGAAGTTTACACTTTCTCCCCATGACTGTGTGGGATTCCTCCGGGTGCTCTGGTTTCCACCCACATTCCAAAGGCATACGGGTTAATACAGTCACATGGCTGTAATTGGGTAGTGTGGACTCATTGGGCCAGAGGCGCCTGTTACCATGCTGTATCTCCAAGTAAATAAAATATAAAATCTAAGTATCTTGAGTTCCTGTCTGAAGCCACACCAATTCCAAAATGATACCATTCCGTGCGTTGGCAGGGCCTAATGTGCTTGACACCAGTCTTGACACACTTCAATAGCTATTTAATTCACACTCTAATCAATGCCACCTGGCAAACCTTTTAAGAACTTACAGTGTTTCTAAATGTTCCTGATTTTCCAAGCTTTCAAAAACAAACAGAATCAGTGAAACAATTAATAAATAGTACCTTTCAGACACTTAGAGTGATTTAAATATTTAACAGTTCTTTAAAAAGCATTGAACTAAGCTCAATTTGAAAAACAATACATTGATTTTTCTTGTCCCTCACAACCATTTCTTGCCATTCAATTGGTTACTCCTGCGCTAAGTCAAAGTTCAGAGTAAAATTTATTATCAGGGTACATACATGTCACCACTTACAACCCTGAGATTCTTTTTCTACAGGCATACTTAGCAAATCTATAGAACAGGAATTGTAAACTGTGAACCTTTGGGAACTGTAAACTGTTTAACTTGGATTATTTTGAAGTTGTTCAGACCCTAATTCACTAGAATGTAATGCAATGCTAGGTATGCAGTTGTCCATAGATCAGTTTCTGAACTCTTTGTGGCTTACCAATTTATCATCATTAGTAGCCACATTTTACAATGATCTCTATCACATCTAAATTCCTATTAAATAAGCAACAAGTCAAAGTCCAGGCCTAATTAGTTTGGAGTGGGCATTGGGATGCATTCTGAACTGGCAAAACTATATTTTAGTTAATTTTTTTTGCACCTGATGTATAATTGTTAATGTGAACTTACATAAATATAACTGTCTACTAGACAACGGGGTGACCCATTGGGGCACCCTTTGAGAGAAGGTTAGTCAGTCTGATGTGACCAGACTGAACATCAAATTTTCCTGAATGCTATTGGTATCACTTTGCTTTGGAAATTGAAGAAGAAAACCTCAGTTCAGTAAAGAAGAATGCCACATAGCAAGGCAAATATAGCTCCTCCTCATTTAATGAAGGACACTTTTGATGGCATCATTTCTGGCTGATCTGCCACCCTTGTGCCTCTCGTTGTCATTCTGGAGACATGCAGTCCTTTCATCCTCCGTCTCTTCATCTCTTCTGCTGTTTGTTGTTTGTCTCTGATCCTGGAGACATGCATTTCTCAGCTCCTTTGTCTCTTCCTCTCTCCTCCTTCAGTGCCTGTTTCTGTCACTCTGGAGATGTGCAGCCCTTTCATCCCCCATCTCTTCGTCTGTTTGTTGTTTGTCTCTGATCCTGGAGAATGCATTTCTCAGCTCCTTTGTCTCTTCCTCTCTCCTCCTTTTGTGCCAGTTGTTGTCATTTTGGAGACGTGCACGCCTCTCCTCCTCTGTCTCTTCTTCTCTCATCTTTTTTGTCCTGACTCTTTGATCCTGGAGTCATGCGGCCCTGGCCTCATCTGATTCTTATTCTCTCCTTCTCCTTGCTGCTTCCCAGCGATGTTTGGTGTCATCTCTTGACCAAAATGTCCCTCTCTTTCCACGCGGCCTAATTAGGCTGACCATTTTTTACCTTAATGCTGGATAGAAGATATGAAGCAGTAACACCAAAGCCTCCAGGATGCTGATTATTCTTGATGATGTGGTTGGCGCTCTCCTAAATGGACGTGATAGAATCACCTCTGTCCTTTGACTGCAGCAAAGGGTTTGATGGGTGTCTCGAAGTACGTCATTACAATAAGATTTAATTATCTCTTATTGATGGGTGGCAGTTAGACCTGTCCCAATCCTGCACATGCTGATGGTGATCAGCAGTATGTGACCGCTCGAAATAGAGCTGCTTGCCCTTTTGCTCCGCTTGGTGTCGCTGCTGTGAGAATCGTGAGTCGCTTCTGAGGCTGGCCGCGTGCATGCGTCATGGTATCGCTGCTGTGAGGATTGTGAGTCGCTTCTGAGGCTAGCCGTGTACGTGCATCATGGTGTCGCGTCGCGGTTTCCATCATGTTTGACATCGGCTCTCGGGTGAAAGCGGGGCTATTGATTTTGGCGAGTGAACAATTTTATACCAATTTATAACCCTGAACTTTGCCTGCATTCTGTAAGTTAGCACATTTTAAGTGGATTTAGCCAAAAATAGTGCCACTGTAATGCACCGTTTACGCTAATTGGAGGTCACAAACAGACAAACAGAGCATGAGAGTTTTAGTAATATATAGATAATAGTACATCAACAAGATTAAATAGTTCAGACATTAGCCCATCCAGTTTCCTGCCAGAGATTTAAATTGGATTATAGCCCTAAGGAAATTAAATGCCTGCTTCAAAAGATAAACATTTCCAAGCATCATTGATTTTACAGGTAATGGGCATGGCCAGAACATACCCATAGTTATAATAATATTTGAAAATATCATCTTGTGTTTATCACTGTAGATCAGAGGAAATTGCATAGCTGAAGAGTAATCCAGGTGGCCTGAACAAAAATTTGCTTGAAGCCTTAATATTTCAGATTCTGTCCCATAATGTCACTTTTCTTTAGAATCGAACATGGACCCAAACATGACCCAAGATGTATAGTACAAGGTTTTAATATATAATAGAGTGTAGATTTCCCACAATGCCGCTCAAGTTTATATGGATAGCTGCATTATGAAACTTCCAGTTAAGTGATGGTTTCTATGACCTCTTGATGTCCTAAACTAACGAACAGTCATTTATAATGTAAGATTGTCAATGTGCGCACAACAAACAGCATATGATGTTCTATTTTTAATTGTTAAGTAGATAATCCAGTTTTATGATATTTTCTGAGGGTAGATGTTATGATTTGAGACATCTCCTTTGTTCTTTAAAATGCTAGACATTCACCTGAAAAGACAGAAGGAACCTCATTTCAATATTTTGTGCAAAAGGTGACACCTCCAACAATATAGCTCTGTCAGTACTACATTTGACTGTCAGCTCATGTTCAGATTCCTAATTTCTGTCTTAAGTGTTCTCTTGCAAATCTTATAAGGCCATTTGACATTGGAGCAGAATTAGGCTATTTGGCCCATCAAGTCTGCTTCCTATTCAATCGCATCTGATTTATTTTCCATCTCAACCATATTTTTATGTCTTCTCCTCATAAACTTGGATGTTCTTACTAATCAAGAGCCTATCAATCTCTGCTTTAAATATATTGAATGACTTGCTTCCTCAGCCATCTGTGGCAATGAATTCCACAGATTCACCACCCTCTGCCTAAAGAAATTTCTCCTCATTTCTGCTCTAAAGGGATATCCTTCTATTCGGAGTGGAACCCTCTGATCCTAGATTCCTGCTACTGGAAACATCCTCACCATGTCCAATCTATCTAGGCCTTACAATACTTGATATGTTCCAATGAGAACCCACCCATCACCCCGTTCCAGTGAGTACAGGCCCAGAGCCATCAAACGTTCATACGCCTTAACAACATCTGATTCCACAACTACTCTACTATCTGTTCTAGCACTCTGGTTCCCATTCCCCAGTAACCTTAGTTTAAACCCCACCCCCACCACTGCCCATGCAGAACTAGCAAACCTTCCTGCTAAAATATTAGTCCCCTTCCAGTTTAGGTACAAGTTATCTCTTCTGTACAGATCCCACTTTCCTGAAAGAGAGCACAATGATCCAAAAATCTGAAGCCTTCCCTCCTAGACTAACTCTTAAGCCATGTGTTAGACTTAATAATCAGAATCAGGTTTATTATCACCGGCATGTGTCGTGGAATTGGTTAACTTAGCAGCAGCAGTTCAATGCAATATGTAATATAGAAGAAAAAGAATAAACAAATAAATAAATATATAAATGTCAGTATACTTTCATTGAATAGATTAAAATCGTGCAAAAGCAGAAATGATTATATATTAAAAAAGTGAGGTAATGTTCATGGGTTCAATGCCTATTTAGGAATCGGATGGCAGAGGAGAAGACACTGTTCCTGAATCGCTGAGTGTGTGCCTTCAGGCTTCTGTACTTCCTATCTGATGGTAACAGTGAGAAAATGGCATGCCTTAATAATGGACACTACCTTTCTGAGACACTGCTCCTTGATGATGTCCTGGGTACTTCGTAGGCTATTAGTCAAGATGGAGCCGACTAAATTTACGACCCTCTGCAGCTTCTTTCGGTCCTGTGCAGTAGCTCCCACTGCCTTCCCCCATACCAGACAGTGATGCAGTCTGTCAGAAAGCTCACCATGGTACATCTATAGAAGTTTTGTTGACATACTAAATCTCTTCAAACTTCTAATGAAGTATAGTCGCTGTCTTGCCTTCTTTATAACTGCATCAATATGTTGGGACCAGGTTAGGTTCTCAGAGGTCTTGACACTCAGGAACTTGAAACTGCTCACTCTCTCGACTTCTGATCCCTCTATGAGGATTGGTATGTGTTCCTTCATCTTACCCTTCCTGAAGTCCACAATCAGCTCTTTCATCTTACTGATGTTGAGTGCAAAGTTGTTGCTGTGACACCACTCCACTAGTTGGCATATCTCGCTCCTGTACACCCCCCTATCTCTGTCTGAAATTGTACCAACAATGGTACCAACTTCAGCAAATTTATAGATGGTATTTGAGCTATGCCTAGCCACACAGTAATGGGTATAGAGAGAGTAGAGCAATGGGCTAAGCACCGACCCCTGAGGTGCACCAGTGTTGATCATCAGCGAGGAGGAGATATTATCACCAGTCCATACAGATTGTGGTCTTCCGGTTAAGAAATTGAGGATCCAATTGCAGAGGTACAGAGGCCCAGGTTCTGTAACTTCTCAGTCAGGATTGTGGGAATGATGGTATTAAATGCTGAGCTATAGTTGATGAACAGCATCCTGACATAGGTGTTTGTATTGTTCAAGTGGTCTAAGGCCGTGTGAAGAGCCATTGAGATTGCATCTGCCGTTGACCTATTGTGGCAATAGGCAAATTGCAGTGGGTCCAGGTTCTTGCTGAGGCAGGAGTTCAGTCTAGTCATGACCAACCTCTCAAAGCATTTCATCACTGTAGATGTGAGTCCTGATGGGTGATAGTCATTAAGGCAGCTCACATTATTCTCAGGCACTGGTATAATTGTTGCCTTTTTGAAGCAAGTGGGAACTTGGGCCTGTAGCAGTGAGAGGTTGAAAATTATCTTCCTATTTCTGGCCTCACTAGTATGTGGCACGGGTAGTGGTTTTGAGATCACCACCCTGGAGGTCCTGTTCTTTAACACCTATCTCTCGGAATTCACTTTGCAGAACCTCATCCCCCTTCCTACCCATGTCATTGGTACCAACTTGGAGCACGACCTCTGGCTGCATCTAAGATGTCCTGAATTGGGAAAGATAAATGGGCAATGATGCTAAGAAGGAATAATATCAAGAATAATTCAATATGCAGGAAGGGAATGGAATTAAAGAAGAAAGATCATACAGGCAGCTGGATTAGAACAAAGGCAGTGTTCAGAAGAATTCTTCAAGCATAAGCAGGAGTGAATATTGAGAAATGCCAGTGAGGTAGCTGAGACCTAGTGCAAGACCAGCAGGAAAAAGAATTGAAACTGAAAACACTGACTGAAATTCCTGTGACAAATTGTTTTTTGCCTCGTTCAGGTGTTTTAGGGCTATCTGAGAATATGATTCACTTCTTATGGCAATTGCTCCTCATGCTGGTGTTCATCTGGTGCAAGAGATGACACCCTTAAATCAAGACTTTCCACTGCCATTCCAAATCCCGGAAATTATATGATGAGAAATTGTTTCTTGATTCCTTGACTTGTTGAATTTGCTATCAATAGAGTCCCATTTCCATTGTTGCAACATCACATCTTTGCAACCAAGATATATTAAATAATAAAAGTAATGACCTCTTAAATTTGTGCTACTTCTATGCCTGAGTTTCTGACATTCTAACATATGGGATTGGTTGTGCAGACCACTTCATGCTTTTTTCTCCTCCTGTAAGTATTTTAACTTTAAGAATTCTGCACTGCAGCCTTGATATCTTCAAACCTGGACTTCCAAGTTCATGTTTGAGGGAACAAAAGGAACATCTTCATAAATAAAGGGCAACTCTTTTGGCGTGTGCTTTGTATTTTGTTGCACATTCTTCAACAGAGTTCTCTGCATATTTCACTTACTCAGCTTAATTACAGGTTGCAGCTGTTGACGTGGCTGACAATGCATGATTGGCAACTCAACCTACTTGCTATTGTATTCCTTGAGGCTGAAGGGAGATCCATTCATTCTGAAAGATCCTTTCCAATTTCAGTTTAAATGTCTGCACTTTCTTCCTTTCATTCAATCACATCAGTCTTTAACCATTTTTGAGGTTTAGCACTCAGGATTTTGTTTGTGGTGGCCCTTGTGTGTTACATACAAGACTGGCTGCTAATACTAAGTAGACTCTCGTGTATGTTATTAGCTTGTGATGAAGGATTACAATAACATTGCCAACATGTCTTCTTTGCAGCTCATTTTATCATAAGAAACACGTAATTCGTAACTGGCTCTGGAAAGAGGATTATATCTCCATTTGAGATCTTAGATTATTATAGCTGTATTACGAAATTGAAAAGTTACTTAACTTTTTGCATTATGTTTACTTTATGCACTGAACACTTTTCACACATCTGCTTTCAAACCTCATTATCTACAGCTGGAAACAGGATTTTATCTCCAAATATTTGCATAATAGAATATGAAGCTCGCCAATTAGATGGATATGTTAGCTCTCAAGTCTTAAATTTTCACGGGTGAACCTGTTCCTAATTCTTTGGCTTTTAGAATCAATGCATAATTACAAATGATATGTCAGATTGTTTTTTAAAGTAGGAAGGCAATGAATACAGTTTGCATCCCATTTTTGGTGATACCTCAAGTGGATAAGGAAAATGCTTCACTATTAATTATATTTAAACTACGATTCTGATAATACCCATAGAGGTGATAAACACTACATCCACCAGATGGAGAGATTTTACAGAGATTGTCATCTGCAGGAACATTCCCTCCCTGGGACAGAGAATAACTGCCGTGGATAGTTTGGTAAACTCTTAAAGTTAACAGACTTAATGATAGATCTTCACTTTTCCGATTATTTCAAGAACATGTATCAAAGTATACCCTTCCATCTCCCAACCCAGAGTAGTTCTTCCACCCATTATATGATTTGCTCTTTTTCAGCGAAATAACCACAGTGTTATCTTTTCATTTGCATCACAAACAGCAATCTTCACCTTTTCTCATAGATGTTTCCCCATGGCATACACTATTCACCTTCTTCCCATCTGTCAATTCCTCCATATTTCCTCTTGCTTTTCCTGCCTAACATCTGTATCTGCCCCCTTTTTAAACAAATGCTAATTGCTCTTCACCCACAAATATGTCCAATTAAAAACTGCACAGATATACAGATATAAGAAATAAAATCTTTTTCAAAATTATTAAAAAACTTTCATTAGTACTAAATACATTTAGTAGTGAAGAGCGATGTAATAAAAATATGACAGCTGGCAGGATTCCAATGAAGCTGGTGCATCAAGTACATTGTCATCATTTTAATTGTTCAACTGGACCGTATCCTACTGTTACAAGAGAATATTGTTTGTAAACAGGTATTTCAATGCAAATTAATTAAAAAATATTTCCTGAAAATATAATAGCTCTGAGGCAGAAACATAAAAAAGAATGAAAAGTTAAGATGATTGGTCACCATTTGCAAGGAAATACAAAGTTTCATTTTATGCATTAAGCATTTATTGTCTTTCTCTTCCTATAGTTTGTGGTTGACTAATTTAAAACTGCAGTATCATTTCATAGTCTATTTTCAAACTTGGAAATGAAGTAACATGCGTTACTTTCTTCCTGTGTATCTCTGAATCTTTGTACACTTGCCTTTGGAATCACAACTGTTGGAATTCCAATTTCAAAATGAGAGCAAGGGCATTGAGTTGGAATTGCCAAAATGCATCTGCTAACCAAACTAAGTATATTGCATTATCTTTGCCTTAGGAAATTCATAATCATCACAATTTCCCTTAGTGTTAAGATTGGCAGATTAGTACTGCAGTAAGTCTCGTTTAAAAAACCCTGCTGCACGAAGGGGTTCAAACTAGAGTTGCAGAAGGATGGGAGCCAGAGTGCTAGAACAGATAGTGGAGAGGCTGCGGAGAAAGACGTTATTAAGACCTCAGACAAAGTCAAGAATCAAAAGGTTGAGTATGGTGGGACTAATGTTCTGAGTTGCATATATTTCAATGTAAGGGAGTATTGTAGGAAAGGCAGATGAGCTTAGTGCATGGATCAGCACATGGAATTATGTCATTGTATACATTATGTGTATGAAATGTGTTCAGGAAATTTTCCTTAATCAGTGCATAGAAATCCAAACTAGAGAGTGTGTGATACTAGATCTCCAATTAGGGATTAAGGCAGGGTAGGTGAGAAGTTCGTGTAGGGGCACACTTTGCAGCTAGTGATATTAATGCCATTAGTTTCAAGGTAACTATGGAAAAGGATAGGCCTAGTCTTCAGGTTGAGATTCTAAATTGGAAGAAGGTCAGTTCTGGTGGTATCAGAAAGGGTCTAGCAGGTTTGGATTGAGACAGGTTATTTTCTGGCAAATGTGTACTTGGTAAGTGGGAGGCCTTCAAAAGTAAAATTTTGAGAGTTTTAAGCTTGTATGTGTCTGTCAGAATAAAAGGTATGGATAACAGGTTTAGAGAACCTTGGCGCTCAAGAGATATTGAGCCACGGTTAAGAAAAAGTAGGAACTGCATTGCAGGTGTAGTCAGGCAGGAACAAATGAGGTGCTTAAGGAGTATAACACTACGAGAAGTTTTTTTTTCTAATGTCCCAATCAAACCAAAGCAAGAGGATTCTTACAGCTCAGAGTAAGAGATTTTAAAAAGAGCATTTGCAAGGCTTTTGGCTTTTTCTGGTGGTGCAATCAAATCGAGAGAGGAAGTTGCACTCAGGTCAGGGTGAGAGATTAAAAAAGGAGCGTTTGTGGGCTTTTGACTTTTCTGATGGGCCAATCAAATCATGATTCATTAGCAAGGTCAAATAAGTATAAGGTAAAGACAAGCGGGGTGGCTATTGTGTGAGTGGATCAATGTTAGAGTAAGGAGACTTTGGTTCAACAAGCTTGGACAAGGGCTGTATGTGGTAAATTTCTTCTTCTCTGTTCTTTGTCAGTTAGTGCAGTGAGAATGGTTCTACAGGCTGTGATGTGTTCTTTGTGTGAGATATAGGAATTCTGGGGGACCTCCAGCCTCCCGAATATCCGCATCTGCACCGAGCTGCTGTTCCTCAGAGGACATGTTAAGGACCTGGAGCTCCAGCTAGATGACCTTTGGCTTATATTGGAAACTAAAGAGGTGATAGATAGGGGCTACTGGGAGGTAGTCACCTCTAAGTTGCAGGAGGCAGGTATCTAAGTGATTGTCAGGAGAAGGAAAGGAAATGAGCAGCCAGTGCGGAGCCCCTGTGGCCGTTCCCCTCAATGATAAACATACCACTTTGGATACGGTTGAGGGGGCAACCTACTGGAGGTAGCCGCAGTGACCGGGTCTCTGGCACCAAGTCTGGTACTGTGGCTCAGAAGAGATGAGATGTGAAAAGGATGTAGTATTGATAGGAGATTCCATAATTAGAGGAATAAACATGAGATTCTGTGAATGTGAAAGAGAAACTAGGATGGTATGTTGCCTCCCAGGTGCCAAGGTCACTGACATCTTGGATCAAGTCCACGGCATTCTAAAGGGGAAGGTAAGCAGCCAGAAGTCTTGGTACATGTTGGCACCAACAACATGGGTAGGAAAAGGGAGGAGGTCTTGAATACAGAATTTAGAGAGTTAGGTAGAAAGTTGAAAAACAGGACCTCCAGGATAGTAATCTCTGGATTGCTGCCTGTTCCACGCATGTGAGGGTAAGAATAAGCTGATCTGGCAGGTGAATCTGTTGCTGAGGAATGGCTGCAGAGGGCAAATCTTCAGATTCTAGATCATTGGGTATGATCGGTACAAAGAGAACAGGTTACACCTGAATCTGAGGGTGACCTATGCCCTTGCGGGCAGGTTTGCTGGAGCTGTTCGGGAGGGTTTAAACTAAATGGACATGTGGATGGGAACCAAAGTGATAGGGCTGAGGATGGGGCAGTTGGTGTACAACTAGATGCAGTGTGCAGTGAGACTGTCAATACATGCAGTCAGATGATAGGGCAAAATTGGAGTCAGTGGGATGAGTTACAGTGCTGCATTGAGACAAAATCGGAAAGGGAGCTTAAGATCAAAGGATACACATTGTATCAAATGGACAGGCAGATAGGCAGATTAACTATATCCTCACCAACAAAAGATGGAAATCAGATATTCTGAAATGCAGGACATATCCGGGAGCTGACTGTAATACTGATCATCAACTGCTGTTGGCCAAGATGAAGCTTAGGGTTAAGAACGTAAAATGAGCAAAACCACCAGTCAGATACGATCTCTCAGACATACCAAACTCTCTCAGCATAGAGGTTTGCAACAGTTTCGAAGCCCTGCTGAACTTACAAGAAGAGGTCGAACCAGAAGAGCTTTGGAATGTAACAAGAGATACATTGACAACAGCAGCAGAGAAACACATTCCAAAGTGACTCAAGCAGAATGGCACAGAATGGATCACAAATGAAACGCTGTATGCAGTGGAAAAGAAGAGATTGGTGAAAAGTCAGAAAGGAACAAGAAGTAAGGAATACAAGGAGCTGAAGCGTGAAGTACGATGACACTGCAGGCTTGACAAAGAGGCAAACCTACAACACATCTGTTCCAACATGGAAAATGAGGCCAACAAAGGCTACAGCAAGATAGTTTATGCTGCAGTAAAAGAACTTACCAGCACCTTCACACCAGGAATTGGTACAATCAAAAATGATGAAGGAAAAATTCTGAGAGAAGATGCAGATATGAGGGAAAGGTGGCTCGAGTACACCAAGAAACTGTATGAAAATCATGAGAATGCAAACCGTGACAAAGCCATTGACTGGACAACACCAGAACATGAACCTGAGCCACTACTATCAGAAGTAGAAAGAGCAATCGAGAAGATTAAAAAGAACAAAGCACATACAACATACCAGCAGAACTACTGAAAGCAACAGGCACCTCAGTGGCCCACATCTTGCACCGCATTTTCTGCGCCATCTGGAAGACTGGCAAATAGCCAACAGACTGGTGCAAATCTGTCTACATTCCAATTCCAAAGAAAGGGGACCTCCTGCAGTGCAGTAATTACAGAACAATTGCATTGGTATCACACACCAGCAAGGTTCCACTCATAATCATCTCTGAGAGACTAAAGAACTACATAGATAGAGAAACTGCACTTGAACAGGCTGGCTTCAGGACGGCCGAGGCACCAGGAACTAGCTCTTCAACATGCGCCTAATAATGGAGAAACAGAGAGGTCAATACCCCCCTATACATCTGCTTCATAGACTACTCAAACATGTGTGACTGTGTCCAATACATTAAACTGTGGATTACAATGATTCAACTGGGCGTGGCACCACATCTAGTGGCTCTTCTGGAAACACTATATGCTATGCAATCCTCCAGCCTTCGGACCACATCCGGCGAGACTGAATCATTCTGCAATGGGAAAGGAGTCCGCCAAGGCTCATCCTTTCTCCACACCTTTTTAACAGCTACTCTGAGATGATCATGAGACTGGCAATTCCAGACAACACTGGCATTAAAATAGGAGGAAGAACCATCAGTAACTTGAGATACGCAGATGACACAGCCCTGCTAGCCACAACAGAAGACCTACAAGCTCTACTCAATAACTTTGCAAAAGTCTCTGCTGAATTTGGATTGCTGATAAATGGCAAAAAGACCAAAGTTATGGTGATAAGCAAAACTGCAATTCAAACTGACATCTACATCAGAAACGACAAGATTGAACAAGTGTCCTCCTTTATATACCTTGGTGCAGAACTAAATGACACAAATGAATGCAGCAAGGAAATAAGGCGAAGGCTAGCAATGGCACGCACAACCACTACCAAATTCTGGAACATCTGGAAAGATAGATCTGTGAGCACTGACACCAAGATACGCCTCCTCAAGAGTCTTGCCTGGCCAGTAGCCCAATATGGCTGTGAAACATCGACCCTAAAAGCAGCTGATGAAAAGAAATTAATAGCATTTGAGATGTGGACATACAGACAGATCCTCAGGGTATCATACATTGAAAGGAGATCCAACAATTTCATCCTAGAAAAGACTGGCATGAAGCCAATACTTCTAGAAACCATTATCTGAAGGAAACTTTGTTATTTTGGACACATTTCAAGAACTGATGGCACACTGGAACGCACTGTGCTTGAAGGCAGAGCAGAAGGAAGCCACTCCCGAGGCAGACAGAGGAATCCTGGATTGACAACATCAAGAAGTGGACCAGCCTCACCGCCAGAGGTGCAAGAGGTTTGACTGCCAACAGATCGCGGGGAAGAAAGTGGTCACCAAGGCTCTGGAAGAGTATGGCACGTGATGATGATGAAAAGAAAGCATGAGGTTGCTCTCGCAGACAAGTAGAAGGAGAATTCTAAAAAACCATAATCAGGTTTTTAAAACATGACCTTCCCTGCACAAAGCCACACTGACTATCCGTACTTAGTCCACATTTTCCAGAAATAACTTCCAGTAAGATGATGACACATTCAATTGTAGCGGCTTTTCCGGGGTCAACCAGAGGTGTTATTGTTGTTTTTACATGTATTTTTTATTATCACAAAACCCTATGGACATTAAGGGCCATCAACATCTATTAACTTCTTCCTTAAACATACTCAATGACTTGGCTTCTACAGCCACCTATGGCAAAGAATTCCACAGATTCACTGCTTTCTGACTAAAGAAATTCCTCCTCAGCTTGTTCTAAATGGACGTCCGTCTATTCTGAGGCTATCAGAATAGAGGGATGTCAGCTTCACCTATCACCTTCTTAGCTAGTCCTCCTCCACCTCACCCCACCTTTTTATTCTGGCATCTTCCCTCTTCCTTCCAAGTCCTGAAGAAGGGTCTTGGCCCGATACATCAACTGATTATTCTTTCCATAGATGCAGCTTGACCTCTGGAGTTCCTCCGACATTTTGTGTGAGTTGCTCTGCATTTCCAGCATCTGCAGAATCTCTTGTGTTTATGATTTGCTACTTGTCACGTGGTGACTGTCTTGCTGTGGCTGAGGTAATGTTTCATACATCTCTTGCATTGTCTACTTTCCCTTGGAATCTAAGCCCTGATAAGTAAATGGAAATATCCCATACACCTTCTTAGCCAGTTTGTTCAAAACCATCTCATGCCTAAGCATCCCTGTCTTGCTCCTGGATGACTTTCTCGATCTATTACACTAGAGACTCTCCCACACTTTATATTTTCAATGAGTCTATAATGTGATTTTTCCTGACTGTGCAACAGTTCTGACTTGGGAATATTTTGCAATTAACAAGCGAGAACAAACTAGTTATTCTATAGGGGCTTTACTTTACTTCTCTTTTCCTATCTATTCCCGGGTGCAGTTGATTTAATTGATACAATCTTAATAATAAAATATTGTAGACCATGCTAAATGAGGAAACGAAAGCTTTTAAACTTTGCAGTATTGGTGCCTGTTGTTGAACCAAGTCCGGAAAGTTGGCTGTGCGCTCAAGCTTAGGGTCTTCTAAGGGGTCAACCACAGCTGTTATTGTCATTTTTAAGCATATTTTTTACAATTGCAAGACCCTGCTGGATTTTAAGAACTTAAAGTACTGCGGGTCTATCTCATCAGTAAGTTGCATGTTGGTTGAGAAATTAAAGGAGCTCGACTTTGTGTGGACCTGTGACAGAGAGGCATTGGTGCGTGAAGGAGGTGTTCAGTCTAACAGCGAGTAATCATTTTAGTCACTTTACTTGTAATCACAAGACACTGTTGGACCTTGGTGGTGTGAAATGCTGCAAGTGAAATTCATTGGTTTATTGGTGAATGGCGAGGGCAGATGGTGGGGTTGCTACATGACCTTGGTCAAGCAAGGACTAGACCTCAAGCCATGGTGTCGCCTATTTGCAGCGGAGTCAGGCGCTTCACTGGAGTATTAGGGTCAATGTGCTGCAGTGTCCATACTGGAGTCAGGATTTCCCCCAGTGTTTGCCGGGAAGAAGACAAGCTGGATTGTGTTTGACTGTAGACTGATGCAACATTCATGTACTCAGGGACTTGGACTATTTTTTTTGTGTGATTAACTTTACTGCTATCCTATATATACTTACTATCTTATATGCTTTATACTGTATGTGCCTTGCACTGTGTATGACTATGGAATACTCTGCCTCAGAAAGCAGTGGAGGCCAATTCTCTGGATGTTTTCATGAAAGAGTTAGATAGAGCTCTTAAAGATAGCGGAGTCAAGGGATATGGGGAGAAGGCAGGAACGGGGTACTGATTGTGGATGATCAGCCATGATCACATTGAATGGCGGTGCTGGCTCAAAGGGCCGAATGGCCTACTCCTGCACCTATTGTCTATTGTTGGTAGTGTATCTTGCACCTTGGCCCCAGAGTAACACTATTTTGGTTGGCTATATTTATGGGTATTCACATTTGGTTGATTGACACTTAAACTTAACTTGAAGTAAGTAAATCACCAAGAATCTTTTCAATAATTTCACTCATATGGTCACTGGTCTATAATTTCCTGTTTTTTTTTATTTTGCCTTTATTAAATAAAGGACCCATCTACTTTCTTCAAAAGATCCAAAACCTTATCCATCTTGATATCAACATGCTCTAGAGTATCTGCATATCCTCCATGATCTCACATCCTCTACACCCTTCTCCTTGGTGAATGCCAATACCAAGTACATATTTGGTATCTTGCCCACTTCCTCCGATTCCAGGCATAAATTACCTTCATTCTCCTTGAGTGCTCCAATGCTCTATCCAGTCATCCTCTTGTTTTTAATGTATAAAATGCATAAATGGGATTCAGTTCTTGTCATCCAGTGTTTTAGCCAATAACACAATGACAAGACTGATGTTGAAATGTTGGTCTGGATTTTAACATTGTCTTGAATTTTGTGGAATGGAACTCAAAAAACCTAAGTTTCCCACCTGATTTCCCAGTATGTCCTGTAAATTTAATGTAGCTCTCAGTCATAAGTATTTAAAGGATGGAGATTTTCAGACAAAACACCTAATTGCTAGTCCAATACCAATAAGGTGGGAGAAGATAGGATGCTGCAATCACATGAACAATGTTCTGATTGTGGATGGGTGGTGGAGAGTAGGGAATTGGACTCCAGATCAGTAGGCTGATCTTGGTGAAAAGATGAGGTTTCTTGATTGTGGATTTTGGTGACAACAAATGGAGGTTGTGGGTATCTGTTAGGAGTAGATAGAAGTGGGCAAAGTCTTGTTTGTTGAGGTGGAGGTCAAGGTGATTAATATAAAAGTATTCAACAACATCACAATTTTGAAATGACAAACTGATTTCTGACAGGAAATCCACCTACCTATCCTTCTTATCCACCTGCCTCCTTGTCCCTGTCCCTGTCCCTGTCTCTATCCCTCTCTATCTCTCTCTATCTTTCTCTCCCTCTCCCTCCCCTCTCCCACACCCACATTCCCCATCCCCTTCCCCCTCACCCCCAAATCCCTCTCAGCCTCCCAGTCCACTCTTCTCCTCCCCTTCTGTTCACCCCTCACCCCTTCCCCTCTCCGTTTCTACATTCCTTATCCCTTCCCCTCTCCCCTTCTCCTCTCCCCTTATCACCCCTCCCTCTCTCCACTCTCCCCTCTCTCCCCCTTCCCTCTCTCCCCCTCTCCTCCTCTCTCTTGCTCCCTCCACTGTCTCTTCCTCTCACTCTCACTAATTCTCACATCTTCAAACAGACTCTTGTTTTTCAATCAACATACAAAATAAATTTTAATAAAATAAAGCATTTGATAAATAATACTTCACTATCTTTTATTTTTGGAGACAAAACAGAGGTTATTAATATTTGGACAATCTAATTTTCATTCTTAAATCCTGGAAAACTTCCTAATGTACATATATGTTAGGATGAGCCTTCAGCTAACAACATCATCATTCCAGACAAAATTACTAATTTGGAATTTCATCTCACTGCCTGCTGGAAAAGGTTGCTGATGTCTTCTTGAACCAGCTACATTTCTCTTTAATTAGATCCATAGCTGAAAGCAGGTTGCTTAAGGAGCAAAGATATTTGCACTGAATCAAACAGAATGATTATGAGTATGAGAACATAGGATAGGGCATAATAATGTAGAGTTTTCCACTATTGGGGAGGTGAAGTTCTTGGTGGACAATGCATGCATTATTTTCATTCAGAATTGCATCATTGTTTAATTTAAGTCACATTAATTGTTCGCCTACTTTAGGTACTGAATAATGGAATATTGAGGTATCACTTCAAGCAAGTTCAAACTTGAATTTCAGAAACAGAATCAAGTTTAATATCACTGGTATATGTTGTGAAATTTATTAACTTTGTGGCAGCAATACATTGCCATACATAATATTAAAAACTATATATCAACAGTAAGATATATAAAAAAACACTGATGCTGAAGGGAAGGTAGCTGTTCATGAAATGTTGAGTGTGTGTCTTCAAGCTTCAGTACCTCCCCCTTGATGGCAGCAATGAGGAAAGGACATTTCCTGGGTTGTGTAAGGTCCTTAAAGATGGATGCCACCTTTTTGATGCAATGCTTTTAAAGGTGTCCTGGATTCTGGGGAAGCTAGTTACCAAGATGGAGCTGGTAGTGTTTACAACTTTCCACAGCTTTTTCCGATCCTGTGCAGTGGCCCCTTCATATCAAATGGTGATGCAACCAGTTAGAATGGTCTTTATGGTATATCTGGACAAATTTTCGAGTGACTTTGATGACATACCAATTCTCCTCAAATTACTATATCCACTGTCATACCTTCTTTGTAATTGCATCAGTATGTTGAACCCAGTGTAGATCCTTAGAAGTATTGACACTCAGCAACTTGAAACTGCTCACCCTTTCTATTTCTGATCTTTCAATGAAGACTAATGTGTGTTTTGTTGACTTCCTGTTCCTGACACCACAATCAACTTTTGATCTTACTGACACTGAGTGCAAGGTGGTTGATCTTTTGCATTCCTACATACCTCATCACTATCTGAAGTTATATCGGCAATACTTGTGTCATTGGTAAATTTATTGATGGTGTTTGAGCTGTGTCTAACCACACATTGTGAGTGTAGAGAGAGTATAGGAGTTGGCTAAGCATTCATCTTTGAGGTGTGCCAGTGTTGATTATCATCAAGGAGGAGATGTTGTTTCCGATCCATAGAAACTGTGGTCTACTATGAGGAAGGCAAGAATCCAGTTTCAGAGGAAGGTTCAGAAGACCAGGTTTTGGAGCTTACTGATTAGAACTGAGATTAGGATTTATGATATGTGTCATATTAGATTGTGTAAAACTGAATGAATGTTCAGCAGGTCAAATGACAATTCAGCTCCTTCTGAATTTTTAGCATGCGGGGCCTGAGGGTCTGTAGCATGTCTGTCAAGTGGTTTGATAATTGGCTTGATAGATTCTTTTTGGTTTTGGGCTTATCAATTATATGTAAATATTAATGGGATTTGTTAAGTCCATGGAATGTTTTGTGTCTGGACATTGGGACAAAAGAGAGTGACCACTAAAGTGTCAAGTCGATTAGTGAGAATGTGTCTGAATGAAAGAAACCAGGCTGAGTTCAAAGAGTTGCAAGATCAAAGAGTTTGTTTCTGGATCACTCTGCCTTGTGAAGCTTGTGAATATTTTGGGCTGCTTTTTCATGATTCTCTTTGGACATCACCAAGGGCTGGAAATTGTGATCAGTCCCTGTGACCAAGGGGTGGTTACATCCAGATTTTGTGCATTGGACCCTGGATGCCAAGTTATTCAACTTGTCACTTAGGGTATGGCCATGACTCTGGGACCACTGATGTTGCTATAAGGACAACTCATATTTCCATGTTCCCAGAAGGACTCCGGAGGCCAGACATACCTTTTACCCTTTTGTGGTCACAGGGCAATAAGCAGTGATGAAACAGCCCTGGTGGACACTGGGGCTGAGGTAGTCTTAGTACATGGGAATCCAGATCTATGTCCCGGGGAGTAAATGTCTATTCCACACAGCCACCACTGTCTGCTTAAAAAACTTGTCCCTGACATCTCCTCTGTACCCTCTTCCAAGCACCTTAAAACTGTGCCGTCTTGTACTAGCCATCTCAGCCCTGGGATAAAGCCTCTGACTATCCACATGATCAATGCCTCTCATCATCTTTTACACCTCTATCAGGTCACCTGTCATCTTCTGTGGCTCCAAGGAGAAAAGGCCAAGTTCACTCCACATATTCTCATAAGGCATGCTCCCCAATCTCTTCTGCATCCTTTCTATAGTTTCCACATCCTTCCTTTAGTGAGGTGACCAGAACTGAGTACAGTACTCCAAGTGGGGTCTGACCATGGTCTTATATAGCTGCAACATTACCTCGCGGCTCTTAAACTCAGACCCATGGTTGATGAAGGCCAATGCACTGTATGTCTCTAAACCACACAGTCAACCTGCTCAGCAGCTTTGAGTGTCCTATGGACTCAGACTCCAAGATCCCTCTGATCCTACACAGTGACAAGAGTCTTACCATTAATACTATATTCTGCCATCATATTTGACATCCCAAAATGAACCACCTCACACTTATCTGGGTTGAACTCCATCTGCCATTTCTCAGCCCAGTTTTGCATCCTGTCAATGTCCCACTGTAACCTCTGACAGCCCTCCACACTACCCACAGCACTCCCAACCTTTCTGACATCAGCAAATTTACTAACCCATCCCTCCACTCCTCATCCAGATCACGAAGAGAAATCATGAAGAGAAGGGGTCACAGAACAGATCCCTGAGGCACAACACTGGTCACCAACCTCAATGCAGAATATGACCTGTCTAAACCACTCTTTGCCTTCTGTGGGCAAGTCAATTCTGAATTCACAAAGCAAGGTCCACTTGGATCCCATGCCTCCTTATTTTCTCAATAAGCCTTGTATGGAATACCTTATCAAATACCTTGCTGAAAACCATGTACACTACATCCACTGCTCTACCTTCATCAATGTGTTTAGTCACATCCTCAAAAAATTCAATCAGGTTCGTAAGGCATGACCTGCCTTTGACAAAGCCATGCTGACCATTCTTAATCATATTATACCTCTCCAAATGTACATAAATCCTGCCTCTCAGGATCTTCTCCACTTACCAACCACTGAAGTAAGACTCACTGGTCTATAATTTCCTGGGCAATCTGTACTCTCTTTCTTGAATAAGGGAACAACATCTGCAACCCTCGAATCCTCTGGAACCTCTCCTGTCCCCATTGATGATATAAAGATCATCGCTAGAGGCGCAGCTATCTCCTCCCTTGCCTCCCACAGTAGCTTGGGGTGCATCTTGTCTGGTCCCGGTGACTTATCCAACTTGATGCTTTCCAAAAGCTCCAGCTCATCCTCTTTCTTAATATTTACATACTCAAGCTTTTCAGTCTGCTGCAAGTCATCCCTACAATCGCCAAGATCCTTTTCCGTACTGAATACTGAAGCAAAGTCCTCATTAAGTACCTCTGCTCTCTCCTCCGGTTCCATGCACACTTTTCCACTGTCACACTTGATTGGTCCTATTCTCTCACATCTTATCCACTTGCTCTTCACATACTTGTAGAAAACCTTAGTTTTCCTTAATCCTGTCCGCCACAAGGCCTTCTCATAGCCCCTTCTGGCTCTCCCAGTTTCTTTCTTAAGCTCCTTCCTTCTAGCCTTATAATCTTCTAGATCTCTATCATTACCCAGTTTTTTGAACCTTTCATAAGCCTTTCTTTTCTTCTTGACAAGATTTACAACAACGTTTGTACACCATGGTTCCTGTACCCTACCATCCTTTCCCTGTCTCATTGGAACATACCTATGCAGAACTCCACACAAATATCCCCGAACATTTGCCACGTTTCCTCCATACATTTCCCTGAGAACATCTATTTCCAATTTATGCTTCCAAGTTCCTGCCTGATAGCCTCATAACCTCACTTGCTCCAATTAAATACTTTCCTAACTTGTCTGTTCCTATCCCTCTCCAATGCTATGTTAAAGGAGATAGAATTGTGATCACTATCTCCAAAATGCTCTTCCACTGAGAGACCTGACACCTGACCAGGTTCATTTCCCAATACCAGATCAAGTACAGCCTCTCCTCTTGTAGGCTTATCTACAAACATACATATTGTGTCAAGAATTCTACCTGAACACACCTAACAAATTCCACTCTATCTAAACCCCTTGCTCCAGGGAGATGCCAATCGATTCTTGGGAAATTAAAATCTCCCACCATGACAACCCTGTTATTATTACACCTTACCAGAATCTGTCTCCCTATTTGCTCCTCGATGTCCCTGTTACTATTGGGTGGTCTATAAAAAAAACTCCCAGTAGAGTTATTTACCCCTTCCTGTTCCTAACTTCCACCCACAGTGACTCTGTAGACAATCCCTCCATGACTTCCTCCTTTTCTGCAGCCATGTCATTAGCTCTGATCAACAGTGCCACGCCCCACCTCTTTTTGCCTCCCTCTCTGTTCTTTCTGAAACAACTAAAACCCGGCACTTGAAGTAACCATTCCTGTCCCTGAGCTATCCAAGTCTCTGTAATGGCCACAACATCATAGCTCCAAATACTGATCCACGCTCTAAGCTCATCCGCTTTGTTCACAATACTCCTTGCATTAAAATAGGCACATCTGAAACCATCAGCCTGAGCATATCCCTTCTCTATCACCTGTCTATCCTCCCTCTCACACTGTCTCCAAGCTTTCTCTATTTGTGAGACAACTGCCTCTTCTCCAGTCTCTTCAGTTCGGTTCCCACCCCCCAGCAATTCTAGTTAAAACGCTCCCCAATAGCCTTAGCAAACCTCCCCGCCAGGATACTAGTTGCCCTGGGATTCAAGTGCAACCTGTTCTTTTTGCACAGGTCATACCTGCCCCAAAAGTGGTCCCAATGATTCAGAAATCTGAATCCCTGCCCCCGCTCCAATCCCTCAACCACTCATTTATCCTCCACCTCATTCTATTCCTATACTCACTGTCATGTGGCACAGGCAGTAATCCTGAGATTACTACCTTTGCGGTCCTGCTTCTCAACTTCCCTGTAGTCTGTTTTCAGCACCTCCTCCCTCTTCCTACCTATGTCGTTTGTACCAATATGTACTGCAACCTCTGGCTGTTCTCCTTCCCAGTTCAGGATAGCGTGGATGTGATCAGAAACATCCCGGACCCTTGCACCTGGGACACAAACTACCATCTGTGTTTCTTTCTTGTGTTCACAGAACCACCTGTCTGACCCCCTAACTATAGAGTCCCCTATCACTGTTGTCATTCTCTTCCTTTCCCTACCCTTCTGTCTGCAGATTTCAGAACTGACTTAGTTATATTGTTTTTATTGAAGAAATAATTTTCGCACACATGTTGTTGTCACTGGGCAAAAAAATTGTACAGCACATGATTTTGTGCATACTGGTCATTAGAGATTGGAGAGAACATTGGCAGATCGATAGGATTGGGCAATTTAAATGTTTTTGGTTTGAATAGATAGGCTGAAGGTCCTGTTTCTGTACTGTACTTCTCTGTGACTCTATGTCAGCATATTGGATTCACCTTTGTGAAGCCACACATCTTTTCATTGCTGCATTGTAAGTTCTTATAGCTGTTTTATGGGCACAGTGGGTGTGGTCTTTCCAGCCAGTTTTTAAAGAGTCAAGCAAAACCCTTCCAGCCGCAAGAATGTGTTACTATTGAAAGGATGGTTGCTATTGAGGTATGACATTGTGCTTTGAAGGGTCAGAAAGAGAAAAGGGAGGTTGGTGAAGAACTGGGCCTGCAGGAGGCATGTTTACACTGCATGGAAGGCACAGAGACCCTCCAGTGCTACAGCCAGATGCTACTGATAATAGGCACTTGGAGAGATTTCTACAAGGTACTAATTGGAATCTCTGACTGTCTACACTTTGTGGAAACCTGTGCTCATGCCTGATCTGATTTCACCCATGTAGGAAGTTAAAAAGCACAATGGTGCAGTAGTTAGAGCTGCTGTCTCACTGATCCTGAAAACGAGATTCTGTCCTGATCCTGATTACCATATGTGCAGAGTTAGCACATTCTCTGTCACTTTTTTTGTATATTTTCCCTGAATGTTCTAGTTTCTTCGAACATCCTGTTGGATTAGAGCAGTGGTTCCCAAACACTTTTGTCTTACTGCCAGACCACATCCCTGGCAACCCCTCCACCATTCTGGCCATTGCATAAAAACTATAAAGAAACTTGATATATGACACACAGTGTAGGAAGATAGGAACTGCAAATTCAAAGCAGTGACAAATAATTGCAAATAGTTATTCAAATCTATTTAAAGCTATAAATAAAATTATTTCTTTATTTAATTACAGTAAAAACAATTCTAGAGCGTACATCAGTAGTCTAACTGTTCACTACTTCATTGCTTTTTCATCGTTCAATGAGATGGATGTGGCAGTGATATCAACTTCTCAACATCTGGATGAATGTCACTCAGAAGGTGTCTCAAATCCCCTTATTCATTCATTTGCAGTCTGTTTCATTGCTTTGAAAGAAGTTGGCCAACTGCATTGAATCTGCTCTCCACCAAATATGATGTTGGAAAAACATCTTGACCTTTTTTACATTGCAAGATGGCATTCAGAGATTTTTTTCTACAACCAACATTTGATCTGACTTTTTAACTTCAGCAACAGCTCAGTCATTTTGTAGCGAGATCAGTCCTTCCTCCATCCTTCCTGTTTATTCCTCATTGCAAGTGTCCAGGAATGGATTTTTTACTTAATCTGGAATTTGGATCGAGAAAAGATAGTAAAATCTGTCTGATGTCTGTTTAGGCTGCTCATTCAGGTAGGCACAATATACCAAAAGATCCATCATCTGGTATTCTTTCTTTCTCTTCTGACTCAGTGAGGCTTAGAAATTGGAAGAGGTAGCAACATCCAATATTGCACTTAAATAGGGAGAGCTTGGACAGAAATGTCTGATTTAACTTTGATTAGATTCACATAATTTCCTTGCAATTGAAGATTAACCTCATTAAACTATGCAAATAATTCCAACAAATAAGCAATGCCATACTTGATATTCTTGAAATGATTACCAAATGAATCATTCAAGTCTTCAAAGAATTTTATCACAGTTTCAAAAAGCACATAAAAGCTTCTCTGGTAGTTTCCTTTTGAGAGCAACCTGGCTTCTGTGTGCAACAGCAAGCATTCAAAGTGCTCCAAGCTGTCAAAATAGTTGAGAAGATGGGACTTGATTTTATTTACCACTGTGATAACAGTATTTAATGATTTGTGCATCCGATCACTTGGGTTTTTTAGATGGACAGATAGATAGATACATACATAATTGATCCCTAAGGAAATTACAGTGTCACGGTAGCATTACAAGTTCACAGACTACTGATACTAGAAGAGAAGTAAGTAAGAATAAATTAAAAAATGTTACTTTAAACAGTCTAATAGGATCACTTCCCTGGCTATAGGTTGACTTGTTATAGAGCCTTATGGCTGAGGGTAAGAATGACCTCATAGTGTGCACTCTTTGAAACAGTGCAGTTGTCTTAGTCTATTACTGAAAATACTCTTCTGTTCAGCCAAGGTCGCATGCAGCGGGTGAGAAATATTGTCCAGAATTGCCAGGATTTTCCGTCGGGTCATTTATTCTATCACAGTCTTCATGTGTCCAGTATGACTCCTGTAACAGAGCCAGCCTTTCTATTCAGTTTATTGAGCCTGTTGGCATCACTCATATTGATGCAATTGCTCCAGCACACCACCGCATAGAAGATTGTACTGACGACTACAGACTGGTAGAAAATATGAAGGAGAGGCCAGCATACTCCAAAGGACCTCATCAGGAAGTAGAGATGACTTTGGCCCTTCTTGTATCCAACCTCTATGTTGGTGCTCCACTCAAGTCTGTCACTCAGGTGCACCCCCAGGTACTTACACGTCCTCACCACATCCATGTCCTCACCATCAATGGTAACAGGGCAGTAATGGTGTCAATGTGACAAGATGTTGTCTGTGAATTAGATAGTGAATGGTAAATATGTTAGCTACAGCTTTTTTCAAGAAAGTTATAAACCCATTGATGGTGCTCCATCTGTTGCCCAAGCGAGAATGTTGATGAGCCAAATGTCCTTCTCTTTGAAAATCTTCTCAACAACCTGAAGTATTAATTTCCCCCTTAGTTTCTACTCCCCTTGCAAGTAACAACTCTTGAACAATGCTTTCATCTTTTATGAAACAAACATAACCAAGAAGCAAAGATTTGTTGACTGAAAAAGTTGACTCATCCAACTGCAGAGCAAACTCTGTTGACCTATCTTTGTTACACAATGTGTCTTCCACATTCTCAGATATTTCATCTATTCGTCTTTGATCAGAGTTGTCACTGAGCAGAACTGCTTTAATTATTAGATCTGGTGACTTATGGAAAACCTGCTGGCAAACATGTTTTGAAGTGTTTTTTGTTTCTGAATGTTTTCATGAAGTGACTTGAAAATAATCCAAGTTCTTGTGTGCTTTATTGAAGTGTGCTCTCTGCAAATGTTCAAAGTGCGTGGACAGTTTCATTACTTTATTTGAAAAATCTTTTTCACACAACAGACACATTGGCTGCTGTTGGTTGCTTGCTGCTGGTATAAATCCATGTTTCAGATACTTCATATTATAATGTCTACACTTTTTTTTCATTTGCTCTGCTTCTGCTAATTTTGTTATGGATTAATCACCACGGTCAATCACCTATTGTTTAAGTCCAACCTCAATCACTGTGATCAATAAAGTTAGAAGTCAACATAGCTCTTGCAAAACCTGACTCTCTGCCTGAAGGTATATAAAGTGGGGCAGTAATATGTTGGCTGGGCAATGGGCTAGGGAAATGCAGTCAAGACTTTTCAAAAAGGAAAGCTCTGAACTAGAATGGAAATCATACTGACTAACACTGTACTGCAGCAGTGAATGACAACCATGCACTTTCTTCAGTCCAGGTTTCTCATGAAATGATGAACACAGAAGTGTCACATTGCTTTTCAGCAACTGTAACACTCTTCGAGCAAAGTCTACAAGAACAGTGGTAAGCAAACAATGAGGTGATTACGTGATTATTGTAATCAGTTATGAGGCACTGAGGATCAAATGCTTAAAATAAGTAATTCATTTCTTAAGCTGAGCCTATAATCCCTCAGCTGCCCCTTTTCTCTGAGCACTCCACCACCACCCCCTTTATATTTATCCCCCCCCTTAGAAACTCACACCACCCCATGGGGGGGAGGCAATATATCCCACTTTAGGAGCCACTAGAATTGAGCATAAAATTGTATTTTTCTTGTAGCTTAACTTTTGTTATGCTTGCTTATAATTTTTATTTAATCATCTAAATGTGTGTAATTGTGGCATATTGTTCAGTGAATTTTCAGTGCCTGGTGTATAGCTGATTATGTATATTTCTAGAAGTATCTCTGCAACTTGTATCTCACCACTAAACATGCTTCATAATTACATCTTACCAATGGAGTGTCCTGTTATCTGTCTAGCTTGTATGAGATAAGAACAATTGCTTTGTTTTTGTTCTTGGCTTTTCTGTCTTCCTTTATTGTTTCTTCTTCTTTCCCCTCCTTACTGTGGAGTAATTTGGTTGCAGTTATTTCTCAGGATCAGAATCAGGTTTATTATCACTATCATGTGATGTGAAAGTTGTTAACTTAGCAGCAGCAGTTAAATGCAATACAATAATAATAATTAATAAATAAGGAAATCAATTACAATATATGTATATTGAATAGATTAAAAATTGTGCACAAAAGGGAAATACAAATGTTTGTAATATATATTAAAAAAGTGAGGTAGAGTTCAAGGGTTCAATGTCCATTTAAGAATTGGATGGCAGAGGGGAAGAAGCTGTTCCTGAATTGTTGAGTGTGTGCCTTCAGATTTCTGTACCTCCTACCCGATGGTAACAGTGAGAAAAGGGCATGTCCTGGGTTCTGGAGGTCCTTAATAATGGATGCTGCCTTTCTGAGACACCACTCCTTGAAGATGTCTTGGGTACTTTGTAGGCTAGTACCCAAGATGGAGCCGACTAAATTTATAACCCTCTGCAGCTTCCTTCAATCCTGTGCAGTAGCCACCCACCCCCATACCAGACAGTGATGCAGCCTGTCAGAATGCTCTCCATGGTTCATCTATAGAAGTTTTTGAGTGTTTTTGTTGACATACCAAATCTCTTCAAACTCCTAATGAAGTATAGTCGCTGTCTTGCCTTCTTTATAACTGCATCGATATGTTGGGATCAGGTTAGATCCTCAGGTTGAGATCTTGACACCCAGGAACTTGAAACTGCTCACTCTGTCCACTTCTGATCCCTCTATGAGGATTGGTATGTGTTTGTTCATGTTACACTTAGTCCACAATCAGCTCTTTCGTCTAGCTGATGTTGAGTGCAAGATTGTTGCTATGACACCACTCCACTAGTTGGCATATCTCGCTCCTGTACACCCCCTCATCTCCATCTGAGATTTTACCATCAATGGTTGTCTCATCAGTAAATTTATAGATGGTATTTGAGCTATGCCTAGCCAAACCGTCATGGGTATATAGAGCGTAGATCAGTGGGCTGAGCACAAACCCCTGAGGTGCACCAGTGTTGATTGCCAGCAAGGAGGAGATGTTATCACCAATCCGCACAGATTGTGGTTTTCTGGTTAGTAAGTCAATCCAATTGCAGAGGGAGGTACAGAGGCCCAGGTTCTGTAACTTGTCAATCAGGATTGTGGGAATGATGGTATGAGCACCTAATAAAATGGCCATAATCACTAAGTTTCATGCCTCATTCTTGACTTCCAAAGAACTTCTGGATCACCATATCACCAGATCCAACAATCTGAAAGATGTGGTACTCCTGAATTAATTAATTGTTATAAACTGCACCTTGATGGGAGTATGTAGCAAGAAAAAAATTAAAGGGGATTTGTGGGCATGTGAGGAAAATATTGTGCAAAATCACAGGAAAATAGGGACAGAGGGAATGGGACATGTAATTTCCCTGCGGGAATTCAAGTGTCTCCTAATGTGTCACAATAAATATTGATGTAGGCACTTCACCTAAAGTACCAGTAAGTAGCAAACTGTGAGTTATGTGAGACGTCAGCAGCAACACCCTGGAATGATCCAGGGTGTAATACTGAAAATGACAGTAATTTGAACAATAAGGTTTCAGGGGGAACAAGATCAGCAAAACCTTTATTATTTGGTTACTTTCAAAATACAGTTTGTGTATGGTGCATTGTGAAATTTAGCAGCTGCACATCCAAACTTATCTACTTTTTTAAGTTCACATAGCAGAATGTTTGTTTCCCCTGTGTGAAGCCAAGCATCTTCTCATTCCCCCTTGTAGGTTCTCACAGCTGTCACCGATGACTGTCTTTTTTTTTGTCCTCATAGAAAGAAAATGTTTGTGGCTAATCTGAGAGAGGAGCATTATATTTTGTTTCCTGTATGAGATTAACACTGTTTATTTTCTCAAATCTGTTGTAAAGTTTTCAGGGCATTTCTTGCTGGAATGAGGAGGATAATGGTTATAATAGCAGCTTAAAAACTTTAGAAAGAACAGTTATCCAAATGGCAGTAGTTTACATAGTGGTGTCTCTATGACCAGTTTATTGATCATTTCTCAATATGTTACTTTCTAAGCAGATGTAATAATGCAACCTTCATTGGTAACACTTTAATATAGTAAGTCACTTTGAACATCCATAAGGCTATTATTACAATTGATGCAATAATCTCAGACCATCATAGGTAAGTATTTTGAATGAGAGACTCAAACACAGAACAGCTTTTCACTGTCTCTAGGTCAGACTGTCTCCAAATCTGATCATTTAGCTGTACCTCTCTTACCTGAACACGGGCAGAGACTAAAGGCAAAAGCAGAGGCAGAGGAGTGGCTACGGAATTGCTTCCAGTTGGTGAACTGGGCCAAGTTCAAGGACTCATCTATGGATTTGAGTGAATACGCCACAGTTGTCATGGACTTTATTAAAACAGTCATAGACAAGTGCATCCCCCCCAAAATCATTCAGACTCTTCACCAACCAGAAGTCCTGGATGAACCATGAGATCTGTGCTAGGGCCAGATCAGTGCCATTCAGGTCTGGCAATCAAGTAAGTTACAAGAGGTCCAGGTATGATCTCTGGAAAGCCATCTCATGTGAAAAGTGGCAATTTCAGACCAAATTTGGGTCACTGAAGGATGCTCAACAGCTTCAGCAGGGCTTGAATGCTGTTACCCCCTACAAAATGAAACCAAGCGACAAGCAACAAATCTTCACTCTCAGATGAACTCATTGCCTTCAACATGACTGTCAAAACATGGAGGAACTTTCATGAACTCTTACAGCTCCCGAGAACCCTGTGATTTCAACTTCTGAGGCCAACGTGAGAGCATCCATCAGGAGGGTGAACCCACAGAAAGCGTCTGGTGTCGATGGGTACCTAACTGAGTACTAAAGATCTGTCCTCATCAACTGGCAGGAATGTTCATTGATATCATTAACTTCTCACTTGCTTCAAGCAGGCTCAATTATACTGGAGACTATGAAAATGTAGAAACCTGCCACAATGACTGTTATCCAGTTGTACTTATATACATTGTGGTGAAGTTCTTTGGGAAGTTAGTGATGAAATATATCAGCCCCTGTCTGAGAGATCCACTCCAATTTGCCTACCATCACAACAGGTCCAGAGCAAATGCCATTTCATTAGTTCTTTACTCAACCTTGGAACATCTGCACAGCAAAGGTGCATATATCAGGATGCTCTTTATCAACTACAGCTCAGCATTCATTGCTATCATCCCCTCAAAACTAATCAGTAAGTTTCAAGACTTTGACCTAAGTACCTTCTTGTGCAGTTGGATCTTCAAATTCCGTACTTGTAAACTCCAGTCAGATTGTGGTTGTGGAGAACATCTCCAGAATCTCCATCAGCATAGATTGTGTGCTTAGCCCCCTGCTCTATTTGTGTTATAATTGTAAGGCTCAGCACAGCTCCAATACTATATTCAAATTTGCTGATGACACCACTGCCTTTGGCTGAATCTAATGTGGTCATGAATCAGCATATAGAGGAGAGATTGAAAATCAAAGGTTCATTTAATATCAGAGAATATATAGTATACAGTCTGAAATTTGTACTCTTCATAGGCATTGACAAAACAAGTAACCCCATAGGATGAATGATAGAAACATCAGAATCCCGAAGACCCCTGTCCCCCGCTCTTGGCATAATCAGCAGCAGAAACATCAACCCAATCTACTCGTATCAGCGTATCACTGACCTCCCCACTCCCAACCATGCAAGCAACAGCAAAAGCCTCCCAAAGAGACCATCATCGATCTCACTCTCCATCAAAGCAGAGAGAGAGAGTAGTCATTTAAGTACAGGGGCCTTCTTCTGACAGCAGTCAGTGATTAGCAAACAAGCCACCTCCTGGCTCGACGTTTCAGTCTCCCACAATGTTTCAGTCAGTGAAATCAGTGAGGAACCAGTCATCCACAGGGCCGCTCCCCAAGGGTATACATCTTCCAGGCCTGTCCTGGAGATAGGGAGGCACTAAGCCACTTAGCTGGTCTAAAAAACCCACCACTTGCAAAGAACTGTAGTTTGAACTGTAGATCACGGACTCTGACAGAACCCCAACTGTCTTGAAAAGAAAGAAGAGAAGAATAATAATCTGTTTTGTGGATGAACTGGACGAAGTCACCTGAGTCTGCAAAAATCACTGACACCATCTTTCCTCACTCCTCTCTCTGGCTGAGTAGTGCTACAATAACCACATCAAGGAGCTAATTATTGACTTAAGGAGGAAGAAGCCAGACGTCCATGAGTCTGTCCTCATTGGGGGGGGGGGGGGGGTAAGAGGTGGAGAGGGTCAGCAAACTTTAAATTCCTCGATGTAATCATTTCAGAGGATCTGGCTTGGGCCCAGTGCTATTTTGAAAAAGGCACGGCAGTGCCTTGACTTAGAAATTTGCAATTTGACATCTAAGCTTGACCAGCTTCTGTAGATGTGTGGTGGAGAGTTTATTGACTGACTGCATCACAGCCTGGTACGCAAACACCTCTGCCCTTGAATGGAAAATCATACAAAGTGTAATAGATATGACCGGGTCATCCAGTGAGCACATTTACATGGAGTGCTGTCACAGGAAAACTAATTTGGAGTATTTGGGCCCTTGTTTAAGAAAGACTGTGTTGACATTGGAGAGGGTTTAAAGGAGGTTCACAAGAATGATTCTGGGAATAAAAAACTTATACATGAGGAGCGATGATGATTCTGGGCCTTTACTCACTGGAATTTAGAAGACTGAGGTAGGATCTCATTGAAACCTATTGAATGTTGAAAGAACTAGATATAGTGGATGTAGAGAAGTTTCCTGCAGTTCAGGAGTCTAGGGCCAGAGGGCTCAGCCTCAGAATAGAGGAACATCCATGTAGAAAAGAGATGAGGAGGAACTTCTATAGGCAGAGGGAGGTGAGTCTGTGGACTTATTGTCACAGGCAGCTGTGGAGGCCAGTTAATTGGATGGAAGTTAATATGTTCTTGATTAGTCAGGGCATGGAAGATTATGGAGGGAGGGCAGGAGAATGGGGTTGAAAGGGAAATGAATTAGCCATGATGAAATGGCGGAGCAGACTGATTGGCCAAATTGCTTAATTCTGCTCCTGTGTCTATTGGTCTTATGGGAAGCAGCATCCATCACAAAGGTCCCCCAGGCCATGCTCTCTTCTCGCTGCTGCCATCAGAAAGAAGCTACAGAAATGTCAACACCCACACCACCAGGTTCAGGAACAGTTATTAATCCTTGATCATCAGGGTCTTGAACCAGTGGGGATAACTTCATTCAAATTCACTCATCCCATCACTGAACTGTTGCCACATCCTTTAGACTCACTTTCAAGGACTGCTAGATCATAAGAGATAGGAGCAGAATTAGGCCACAGCCCATTGACACTCCATCTCATGTTCTTGATATTTACTGCTTATTTTGTTTTTACAATTTGCTGTCTTTTGCACATTGTTGAGTGCTCTCGTTCACTGATTTTACTGTGTTGAGTTTACTCTGTATGCTCGCTCGCAAGAAAACAGATCTCAGGGTTGTATATGGTGACATATACGTACTTTGATAATAAATTTAGTTTAACTTTGAACTTTGACATAAGATAAAACAAACTCTCATTATCAGTATACCAATTCTGTTATTTCTGAACTATTGCTAATTCCAGTCACATCATTACAGCACAATGGTTGATGATATCTACTTTAAAAAAAAAGACAAGCATCTAAATTTGGTTCTAATGCATCACACAGATAAAATCAAAAGCTACCTATATGATAGTTTCTATATTTTTCCAAAGCAATGTGTCAAATACTGTGGCAGAATAATGTACAGCCCTTGAAGAAGAATTGAATTTCCTTGGGCAACCCTATCACAAATAAGGAACATCAGGTTAAAAGTAAATGTATCATATAATTCATTTTCAGTCGGAGCAAAGCCTTCCTTAATGGCATCTTCAATAGCCTCAGAGCTGCTGGGGCTTCTTTTTCACATACACTGCATCTTGCAGCAATGCTTAACTGGCAAACTGCTGTACGGGCAATGCATTACCTTTCAATTGTGTCACTTCTGAGAAAGAGCCTGAGGTGTATAAGTTGGAAGGAAATTCTTAAATCCATTTTATCAACCAGTTTTTCACTTTTATGTCCTTGAAAGAAATAGAAAATGGAAAATGATTAGTGTACTACACAGACCAAATGACATAGCTGGTATTAAACCACTGGTTTATTTGATATTTTTCAACAAAGGAAATAGAAAGAAAAAAAAATTCCAGGCTCTTGGCAAATAGTTTTCTAAGAGACAGGCCACTGCTGTGAAATTAGTTGTGCAGGAAAAAGGAAAATAACTTCAAATTATTACCGGTGCTGTTCATTTAAAAGATGTAGGAGTCCCAGGACTAATCCTTCAAATTTCCACTGTGGTCATTCATGGATGGCTATCAAATAGGTTCATAACTCCTTTAGATTTTCTGTATTTTTTTTCTTTCTCAAGCCTACATATGTCTAAAGACAAGATAAGTGATAATCTGAGGGAACATAGTAGTCCTTCAGCCTGAATGAGCAGATGGTTGTTTACATTCTACAGATATTGATACAGATATGAAAGGCAACTATTGTGCCTGAGGAGGAGGTTAGTAAATCTCTGATCAGGTTTAAAGTTGTGAACCGGGGGTCATAGGAAGTTGTTAACAGGGAGCCCTGGCACTCCTGTACTTTTGTATCATTGCAGTAACATAACGCAAAAGACAAAGCAAAACTAGCATTCAGTAGAAACCCAACAAAATCATACTTTCAGAGGAAAGGAAAATTCTAATTTATATAGTTTCAAGAAGACAACATTCATCATTAAAGGCCCCACAATTGCAGACATCACAATCTTAAAGCAGCTACCGTCGATCAGAAGGTGTAGAAGCCTGAAGTCCTACCCAGTAGGTTTAAGAATACCTACTTCCCTTCAACCATTCAGTTTCTTAACCAACTAGCAAAAACCTAATCACTACAGTTAAGCAATGCTAAGACCACATTGACCACCTTACACAAACAGGGGCTTTTCCTTTGTTCTAATTGTTTCTTGTAAAAATAAGATCATAAGATATAGGAGCAGAATTAGGCCATTTGGTCCATCGAGTCTGTTCTGCCATTTCATCATGGCTGATCCATTTTCCCTCTCAGCCCCAATCTCCTGCCTTTTCCCCATCTCCCTTCATGCCCTGACCAATTAAAAATCTATCAACCTCTGCCTTAAGTATATATAAAGACTTGTCCTCTACAGCTGCCCATGCAGCAAATTCCAGAGATTCACCACTTTTTCTGTTTTTGTGTGTAATTTATGATAACTTTATTTTTCTTGTGAAAATTGCTTATATGATGCTATGTGCCAGTGGTGCAGCTGCAAATAAGTTTTTCAGTGCACTCGTGTATACTTGTGCCTATGACAATAAACTTGACTTTGATTTTGACTATTGCTTTATTAATTGTATTTTTGTACTCAAGTAGCTATTCATAATGTTTAAATGTTATGATGGTGTAAAGCACCTTGTGAAGGAAGCAAATTAGCACAGGGGAAAGAACATGCAATGTAGGATACTTCACTTGTTTATGCTTAGTGATGGAATTGCTCTTAATTGTTCTACTTGAGAGAATACTATGGAGTAGACTTTATAGTTTGTTCATAAATGTTGATCTGCATTTAAAGATGTTCAAAATTGGGTCAGCCTTCTGAAGTATATTTTCCCTCAAAATTTAAAAAAATAGTATTTTTTAACAGAAATACACTGGCATAATGAGTCAGTTTTTTCGTCTTCTATAGAGGCAGATACTGGCTGATTGCCTGTACTTACCATCATTTTAGGTCAGGAAGTGTGTTCAAAGTGCTGTACATTTATTATCAAAGTACGTATACTATATAAAACCTTGAAATTCGTCTCCTTACAGGCAGCCACATCAAAAAAGAACCCAACATAACCCATTAAAAAAATAAATTGTCAAACACCAAATGTAAAAAATGAACGAATCGTGCAAATAATAAAAAGTAAGCAGATAAGAAACAGAACTAAAGCCAGTCCAGGAGCCCGTTAGTTGCAGGCCACAGCCTTATTTCAGTGTGGAGATGAGTAAAGCTCGCCAAGTAGTGAGCTGAATACCAGCCCACCTTTCGCCTCCGAGCCCACCACTTGGACCTTTTCAGTCTGGCCTGGTGCTTAAATCAGCCAAGCATCGGCTCATTCCCCACTCTCGGACCTGTAGCCTTTCGCAAAGAAAAACAAAGTGAGGTGTTTTATGGTTGATGAAACCCTGTAATACATTTTATTGAACTCCAAAACCCACACACAAAAGCGTGCTAAAACGTTTCCGTAATAATGTCATCATGTCAGACCAGTCTCTTAAAATGAAACACCAACTCAATGTTGGTGGTTGTGAATTATGTACATTTCTCGCATTTACGTTAACTTACACAGCCCCTCCCCAGAATTCACTAAACCGGCATTGTGGAGCTAGGACAGGCCGCCTGGCTCGGGTCCTGTTTTCCATAGGTCGAGGAACAGCAGGTACATCTGGCTTGTCACAGGCTCGTGGTCATGTGGTGATGCCAGGGTCACGGCAGCGAATACTCCAGAACTTGGTCGGCCGGTTTAAGACAGTCTACTGAAATACGTTCAGGTTTACTCCTTTTGTCTATGATAAAGGTCTTTTCTCCCCATCCAAAACACGGAATGGACCATTGTAAGGTGGCTTAAGGGAATGTTGGTACGCATCCATAAGACATGGAAACAGAATTATCCATTCAGCCCGTTGAGTCTACTCTGCCATTCCATCATGGCTGATCCCGGATTCCACTCAACCCCATACATCCACCTTCTCACCATATCCTTTGATGCTTTGACCAGTCAGGAAACTATCAATTTTTGCTGTAAGTAGACCCACAGTCTTGGCCTCTGCAGCATTCCACAGATTCACTTCTCTCAAACTAAAATAAAAAATCCTCCTTAACTCTGTTCTAAAGGCTCATCCCTCAGTTTTGAGTCTGTGTACTCTGATTCTGGATATGCCCACCATCCTCTCCACATCCACCCCACCTAGCCCTTATAACATTCAGCACGTAACCTTGGATGTTAATAACTTAGTGCCATAACTTAGCCCAAAAACCTTCCTGCATCTGAACTCAGAGCATTATATACTTTTAGGCCTCACAACTTCGGAAAGACATGGAGGGGGCAGCAATGGCAGATGTCTCACCAGTTGCTTCCTTTTCCAATCTTTAATCACCACTGATTAAAGTTACTTCACCACTTTTTTTCCCCATTCTTCTAATTTGTCCTGCTGCAATCGCATTGCTTCCTCAGAACTACCTACCCTTCCATCTACCTTCATATCATCCGCAAACTTTGCCACAAAGCCGTCAATTCCATTATCTAAATCATTAACAAAAAAATGTGAAAAGTAGTGGTCGCAATACTGACCCCTGAGGAACACCACTAGTCACTGGCAGCCAACCAGAAAAGGTCCCCTTTATTCCCACACACCACCTCCTGCCTGTCAGCCATTCCTCTATCCATGCCAGTATCTGTCCTGTAACGCCATAGGATTTTCCGCATCATGGCAGACAAAAACTAATGAGGCGGAATGTAGGTCAACAGGAACCCAAGAGTGCTGTACGCCATGTTGGGAGGTAGGAAGGAATTGAGTTTACTGAGAAGGATGGAATGCTGTTGAGATGCTGACCGGACGGTCGTGGCATCAGAAATGAAATCACTTGGCACTAGCAATGGCTGCCCGTACATGAACTTTGCCACAGACAAGTGCAAGTCTCCTTTGGAGCAGTTCTGAGCCCTGCAGGACCCATGGGAGACAATTATGCTAACACTCGTCCATCAAAGAAGCCCTCAGAGCAGCTTTTAAAGAGTGGTGAAACCGCTCACATAGGTTATTGGACTGTAGGTAACACGCCTTGGTACGATGTAACCTTGGAGTTCTGGGACATTGCAGCCCAGAGGTCTGAAATTAATTGGGGACCGCAATCTGAGGAAATATCAGATGGAGTGTCAAACCGAGCGACCCAGGTATTGACGGAAGCCTGAGCCACATCTGCAACTGTCGTTGATGATAGGGGGATGACCTCTGGCCAGCTGGTGGTAGCCCCTAACTAGATCGACATTGAAAAAAATCAACTTTCCAGCTAAATGTACCGAAAGGTCTTGAATATGTAGGACTAGGTAATGATTGGGGGTGGTGGGCCCGTTAAGGCGTCGGTAATCACTACACAGGCAGCAAGCACCATTGGACTAAAGGACCATATGAAGGGGCAAAGCCCAGGAGCTATTCGACTGCTGTACAATGCTGAGCCTTTCCATGTTGACAGACTCAGCCTTTGCAGTTGCCTGTTTTTCTGGGCCCAGTCTACTCGCGAGGGCATGGACTGGCGGGCCAGTTGTGGGAATGTGGTGCTCAGCCTCACGTTTTGCAATCGTAGTGGAGTATATAGATTTGGTGAGGTTTGGGAATTCACCCAATGGTCTAGTAAATTCACATGCAGTGCTGCTTGACAGAGTCTTTGTGGGGAGCTTATTGGGGGAGCAGGGGAACGACTCAAATTCCTTGACATCCACAAGCCAGCAGTTCTTAAGATTGACCAACAATCATTCGGCACACAAGAAATCTATACCGAGCAGAGGTCTAGCCACTTTAGCCAGGACAAAGTCTCAGCTGTAACATCGCCCACTGAAGCAGAGCATCCCTTATTGTGTCCTGTAAGTCTGGAACCTGCTGCCATTGGTGGTCTTCAGTGAGATTTTGTCTCTCTTTGCCTTCTCATTGATAGGTGATTCTGGCAGCACACTCACTTGTGCACCTGTGTCACACAGGAAGCTTTGCCCTGAAAGGGTGTATGTAATGAGCAGTAGATGGCCCTGGCAGCTGGAACCCATGGTGTTCCCAGACCTCTGATGTCCCAGTGCACTGGCACTAACGAAGCTGAAAGGCGGTCACCACTTCCTAGCATTCAGGCCAAAGCACACGTGATAAAAGCACAGGCCCAGCATCGTACATTTGGCAGCTGTGGGCATCCTATGTTGGGGGCCTTGCTGCCTGGATTTATTGAGGTAGAGAAGGGAAGAGGAATGATGCTCCACTGCTGTGGTGAACTACATATACCTGTCTGGACACGCCCCCTGATGACTGCTCCTGTGGCTCCTCCCACAGACCCCTGTATAAAGGTGATGGAGGTCTGAGCCCGGCCTCTCTGTCTCCAGGATGTAGTATAGTGGTCACTCACTGCTTGTTCCTTCTTCCAGTCAATAAAAGCCGATATCTCGCCTTTACATCTCAGAGTGAGTTATTGATGGTGCATCAACTGCCTCGCTGAGTGTAGACTATCATCCATTTTAGCATGGTCCCTATAGTCCTTCACAAGTGCATTACTGAGGGCTATACAAAGTGGATCAGGCATTTGCTGCATGAAGAGCCTTTAAAAATTAAACAAGGATGGTGATTTCCCAAGAGAGTTAACATGTGGTCCATTAGCTTCGAGGGCTTACCACTACTGAGGTTGGGCGAGGAGAGCGACTGTTTGTTGCGCTCGGATTCCACTAGTCCAAAAGTCTGTAAAGGGTGAGCTTACAGTGATTAGTATTTATTGTGTTCAGACATGTGTTCTTGTAAACTCACCTCTCTCACAGCCGCGGAGTTGCTGAGTGACACTACTACCTAGAAATATTTGGTGTTGTCGGTGGTGATTTCTCGCAGAGCGGACTGGGCCTCAGCTTGTCCAAATCAAGCGATGGCGTTTTGCTCCCAAAGCTCTGGCAGTTTCAAAGTGACTGCGTTAGCCAACATGTTCAATAACTCCTGAATCACCCTAGAGCATCAGGGTGACCAATGTAGGTTTCCACAAATAAAATGAAGTGAGGTATTTTATGTTTAATGAAACTCATAACGTATTTTATTGAACTCCAAAACTTACACACAAAAGTGTACTAAAAAATTTTGGTCATAATGTCATCATGTCAGAGCAGCCTCTTAAGGTGAAATCCCAATTCAATGTCGCTGGTTGAGAATTATGTACACTTCTCCCAATTACATTACCCTGCAGACTCAGGCCCTGCTGCTTCGATACGGTCTTGGGCCTGGGCCAACGGCCTCGATTCAGCCTATATCCAACCTTTCCAATTTGGCCGGGTGTTTAAATTGGTTACACATCTGATCATTCCTCATTTTTGGGCCTGGGCCCTGATACCTCGTCTCTGCTTCACCTCAGATCTGCTGCTTTGAAGCAGCTTCAAATCCACTCCAGCAGTGACTAAACATTGGCTCATTCCTGGATCTCAGGCCCAGGCCTTGCTGCCTCGATTCGGCCTGTACATGCCACGCTGCAACTGTCCTGCACTGAGACTTTAGTGACCAGTTCACATCACAAAAATGCCAAGTTATACAGGTGGATCAAGAGCTCAACTCTGAAAGGGAAGTTACAGGCTATTGATTGCAGTGATCATTATCCAGATAAAATTGTGATTAATAGAGCTGTTAGTAGATTAGTTAGCTGCCAGCAAAGAGTTATTTTACCAGCACCATCTTAAACTAGGATGTAACTGTCTGTTGATTGGCGAGGTGCTTCATTGATTGCCAAATGTCTGACTGTCAGTAATGCTGTCTCTCCCCCCTCCCCCACCCCCACACACACACCACTGGGAACCAATAATCCAGAGTCTCAGTTACAGACTCCTCTCCCAATGATATTTGCAAATTAGTTTATTATAGTCACTTCTACTGAAGTACAGTGAAAAACTTTGTTTTGCATGCCATCATGGCATCACATTAGTCCATTGAAGTAGTGCAAGGGAAAAGCAAAAACAGAATGCAGAATAAAATGTTCCAGTTACGGAGAAAATGCAGGTAGACAATGAGTTGTAAGTCTATGAAGAGGTGATTGCAAGGCCCCGAATCCATCTTCTTATACAAGAGGTCTATTCTATCATCTTATAAGAGTAGGATAGAAGTTGTCCTTGAGCCTGGCGGTATGTGCTTTCTGGTTTCAGTATCTTCTGCCTGATGTGAGGAGTGGAAGAAAGGATATCCTCTCAGATTTTTTTTCCACCTGGACTGCTGAATGCTGAGGGGCATCATATTGTGTGAGACTTAAGGAAGTAAGAGCTTATTCTGTCATGGATCAAACATGAGAGAGAGTAAAAGATTTTTTTTCTACAAACAGGAATATAGGCATGTTATGACTTTGAAACAGTGTTAAATTGTGCAAAGCGGACTTTTATCTAAGAAAAGAAATTGAGTTTGGAAAACAAATATGGAAACAGGTGTCCCGTTTAGGACAGCTTGCTTAAAATACTTGTTTCTTTTATAATTAAAATTAACTTGCAAATTGTACACACAGGTGTGTACTGGAAAATGTTACATCCTTATTTTTTTCCTGAAAAGCTGGTTATGTGCATAATTAAAAATATGCTGATGGCTGTCCCTGTCCATTTTGCATTTCACATGTCTTTAGTGGTTTTGCATGTGAGGAAGACATTTTTGCCTGATTTGTTGACTTTGAGCATACTCCTTTAATATAGTGATGTGACTGTGCCAGCTTGTTTAATCCAATGTACTTCCAGAAATAAAATTAAGTTTAAAATTAAGGTTACTTCACGAGAAACTACCATTTTGTGAGAATGTTTCCTTGACACATTGGTTATGCTTAACTAGCAATCAGACAGGTATAGTTGGATGTGGGCTTCTGGTTAATCATTTCATAGAGGAATATGTAATAGATCATTCAAAAATGCCATTGAGTCATAGAACACTACAGCTCAGTAACAGACCCTTTGGCCCATCTACTCCATGGCAAACTACTAATCTGCCTAGTCCCATCGATCTGAACCCCTGGATCATAGCCCTCTATATCTCTCCCATCCACGTACCCATCCGGATTTCTCTAAGATGCATTGCCTACTTCCACTGGTAACCTATTCCACACTCTCACCACTCTCTGAGTGAAGAAGTTCCCTCTCACGTTCCTCTTAAACATTATAGCTTTCACCCTTAACCCATGACCTTTAGTTGTAGTCTCACCCAACCTCAGTGGAAGAAGCCTGCTTGCATTTACCCTATAAACACCCCTCATTATTTTGTATTCTCCTGCCATCTAGTAATAAAGGACTAACCTACTCAACTTTACCCTGTAAATCAGATCCTTAAGTCCTGGCAACATCTTTAATAATTTTCTCTGTACTCTTTCAATCTTATTGATATCTTTCCTGTAGTTCGGTGACCAAAATTGCACATAATAGTCCAAATTAGGCCTCACCAATGTCTCATGCAACTACAACATAACATCCCAATTCTTGTCTCAATACTTTGAAATATGAAGGCTAACGTGCTGGTGGCTTCCTTTACAACCGTATCTATTTGTAATGCTACTTTCAAGGAATTATGGATCTGTGTTCCAGATGCCTTTGTTCTACCACAATCCTCAGTGCTCTACCATTCATTGCGTAAGGCCTACCCTGGTTTGTCCTCCCAAAGTGCAACACTAGTTTGCATTAAATTTGATCTACCATTTTTCCAGCTGGTCCAGATCCTGCTGCAAGTTGTGATAGTCTTCCTCACTGTCCACTAACCCCGATCTTGGTGTTATCTACAAATTTGCTGATCCAGTTTATCCTATTATCATCCAAATCATTAATATAGATGACAAACAGCACTGATCCCTGCAGCACAATACTAGTCACAGGCCTCCTGTCAGAGAGACAACCGTCTACTATCACTCTCTGGCTTCTCCTGCAAAGCCAATGTCTAATCCAATTTATTACATCATATTTATTGGCAGGCAAATGAACCTTCTTGACCAAACTCCCATGGGAGACCTTGTTAAAGGCCTTGCTGAAGTCCATGTAGACAACATCCATTGCCTTGCCTTTATCAACTGTTTTGGTAATCTCCTCAAAAACTTTATAAAATTCATTAGACATGACCTATCATGCAAAAAGCCATGTTGGTTATCCCTAGACAGTGCTTGTCTATCCAAATAATTATATATCCAATCCTTCAGAATACCTTCCAATAACTTAACCACTACTGATGTCTGGCTCACCGGTCTATAATTTCCTGGCTTTCTTAAACAATGGAACAACATCAGCTATCCTCTAATCTTCTGGTACTTCACCCATGGCTAAGTATATTTTAAATATCTCTACTAGGGCCCCTGCAATTTCTGCACTAACCTTGTACAGGAACCAAAGGAACACCTTATCAAGCCTGGGGATTTATCCACCCAAATTTTCTTCAAAACTGCCAAATCCTTTGTAACCTCTATATGGTCAATGACCTCGCTGGTGCATTTCCTCACATCTACAGGCTCAGTGTCCATCTCCTGAGATGCAAAAAAATCCAATATATTTCCTGAATGAAATATTTTAACAACCACTTTCAAGAAGCTTCAAGTGACTCCAGAAATTCTACTGGACATTTCTGGGAATCAGTGAATTTTGTACGAAGTGCGATTGCAGTCGGATTACAGTGCGGATACTGAAGATGAGTTCATTCCCCAGGCACTGCTCCTTTTAAAACAATGCATGAGAACTTCACATTGTTCCGGGAACAGCCATTATTGTGTTCTTTCAGGCCTAGTAGTATTGGGAGTCCTGTCAAGCAGGTGTAACACTTACCCAACAGGCTGGTATATGTCTAGGGGAAAAAGAGATCCAGCCACACACCAACCCGCCTCCCGTTCACGCAGGTGCTGTGAGAATCGAGTTTATGCCTCGCGCCCCCGCCGGCAGTATCAAACTCACAACAAATACCGTTATGAAATACACTTTAAAGAGTTTACTAAAATTAAAAGAGTATTAGGCAGTACAATATATATATATATACAAGAAAAAAACAAAAGGCGCCAACTTATCAAAGTTCAGTCAGTTTAGTGCACATCGGTGGAGCTCATCCAGCGAACCATTCGACTCCTCGGTGGTCGTCCTCCCGAAACTCCCACTTCGGACTCCCCGGTGGTCTCCCGAGCGCACGTCCTCCTTCCTCGGCGTCTCCCTCCGGACTCCCCAAGCCCGCGCAACCCCTCCCCCAAGTTCCCAGCCTCACAAAACACAATAACATTCCCCATTGATTAACAAATGAATACAATTACCATATCAGCCATTCTAAAGTGAAACAACGGCAAGAGAAACTTTTAACAGACAAAGAAGCATTCCTACTCGTAACAAACCAAAGAAGCCCTTTTTAGTAACATACACAGGACATTGTACACAGGACTTTGGTCAGGTCTAGATCCCAGCACTCAGCTCATCAATGTCCTTAACTCTCACTCTGATCCTGGGTCCCATCAGCCTCTCCCAGGCCTTACCTTAGGCTGCCTCTGAACCATGATCCTTCCTCTCCGCTCACCCCTCCATCCTACCCTCCTCAATATCCTAATGCCCAGGTACAATCCCTTATGTCCACCAACCATCATGACATGACTGGACTGAACTCCTGCCTCAGCAAAGACCTGGACCCATTGCAATTTGCCTATTGCCACAATAGGTCAAAGGCAGACACAATCTCAATGGATGTTCACATGGCTTTAGACCACCTGGACAACACAAACACCTACGTCAGGATGCTGTTCGTCAACTATTGCTCAGCATTTAATACCATCATTTCCACAATCCTGACTGGGAAGTTGCAGAACTTGGGCTTTTGTACCTCCCTCTGCAAATGGATCCTCGACTTCCTAACCAGAAGACCACAATCTGTGCGGATTGGTGATAACATATCCTCCTCGCTGACGATCAACACTGGCGCACCTCAGGGGTGTGTGCTTAGCCCACGCTCTACTCTCTATATAGACATGACTGTGTGCTAGGCATAGCTCAAGTACCATCTATAAATTTGCTGACGATACAACCATTGTTGGTACAATCTCAAGTGGTGATGAGAGGGTGTACAGGAGTGAGATATGCCAACTAGTGGATTGGTGTCACAGTAACTACCTGGCACTCAACATCAGTAAGATGCAAGAGCTGATTGTGGACTTCAGGAAGGGTAAGACGAGGGAACACATAACAATCCTCATAAAGAGATCAGAAGTGGAGAGAGTGAGCTGCTTCAAGTTCCTCGGTGTCAAGATCTCTGAGGATCTAACCTGGTCCCAACATGTCGATGTAGTTATAAAGAAGGCTAGACAGTGGCTATACTTTTATTAGGAGTTTGAGGAGATTTGGCATCTCAACAAATACCCTCAAAAACTTCTATAGTTGTACCATGGAGAGCATTCTGACAAGCTGGTATGGGGGGGGGGGGGGCTACTTCACAGGAAGCTGCAGAAGGCTCTAAATCTAGTCAGCTCTATCACCTGTTACATACACCTGTTAGGGTGCATTCTCCAGATACCTTATGAGGTAGCCATAGCCTCAAAGTACCCAGAATATCTTCAGGGAGTGATGTCTCAGAAAGGAAGTGAGAATTATTAAGGACCTCCAGCACCCAGGACATGCCCTTTTCTCACTGTTGCCATCAGGTAGGAGGTATAAAAGCCTGAAGGCACACACTCAGTGATTCAGGAACAGCTTCTTCCCTCTGCCATCTGATTTGTAAGTGGACTTTGAAGCTTTGGACACTACCTCCCTTTTGTTTAATCTGCAGTATTTCTGTTTTTGTACTTTTTAAATCTATTCAATATACATAATTGATGTACTTGTTTATTATTGTATGTTTATTTTATTTATTATTTTTAATATTTTTCTCTGCTAGATTATGTATTGCTTTGAACTGCTGCTGGTAAGTTATCAAATTTCACATCACATGCTGGTGATAATAAACCTGATTCTGATTCATTTCCCCTGGAAATATTAACACAGACTTGGTCCCAGCTCCCAGGCAGAACATTTTTTCGTATTGTGTAAACTCAGCTGTACCTGAAGTCTTGTGCATTATTACAACTGAAGTTTGCAGCTAGAGCCATGACTAAAGCAGTCATGGTTCCCCACTACTACACCCTCCCAGCTGAAACAAAGAGTGCATTGCAGTCCCTTAACCAATTTTCTTTTTATCACACTCAATCCACTACTCGTAAGATACAGAAAGTATTTTTCGTAAAATAAGCAGAAGTAACTGTTAATTACAATGGGATGTTTTTGTCAGCTTTTTTAATTAAAAAAAACACATTTCAAGTCGCTTTTTATTGTCATTTCGACTATAAACTGCTGGTACAGTACACAGTAAAAACGAAACAATGTTCCTCCAGGGCCATGGTGCTACATGAAATGACACAAAACTACACTAGACTATGTGAGACAACTCTAGGCTACACTAGACTATGTGAGACAACTCTAGGCTACACGAGACTATGTGAGACAACTCTAGGCTACACTAGACTATGTGAGACAACTCTAGGCTACACTAGACTATGTGAGACAACTCTAGGCTACACTAGACTACGTAAAACAACATAAAAACTACACTACACTGCAGACCTACACAGGACTACATAAAGCGCACAAAACAGTGCAAGGCAGTACAATAATTAATTAATTAATAAATATTTAATAAACAAGACAATAGGCACAGTAGAGGGCAAATTTCAATATAATAATAAATGATATAGATATCAGTCTAGACTCAGAGTATCGAGGAGTCTGATGGCTTGCGGGGAAGAAACCGTTGCACAGTCTGGTCGTGAGAGCCCAAATGCTTTGGTACCTTTTGCCGGATGGCAGGAGGGAGAAGAGTTTGTATGAAGGGTGTGTGGGGTCCTTCACAATGCTGTTAGCTTTGCGGGTGCAGCGTGTGGTGTAAACGTCTGTAATGGCGGGAAGAGAGACCCCAATGATCTTTTCAGCTGACCTCACTATCCGCTGCAGAGTATGACGATCCGAGATGGTGCAATTCCCGAACCAGGCAGTGATGCAGCTGCTCAGGATGCTCTCAATACAACCCCTGTAGAATGTGGTGAGGATGGGGGGGGGGGGGGGGGGCGGGAGATGGACTTTTCTGAGCCTTCGCAGTAAGTAGAGATGCTTTAGCCTATTGGTCTCCTTGGTCCTAAAGAAACAGCTTCGTGTTTAAATCCTCTTTAAAATCTGCATATGAACACAATAAGCAGACATGTGCAGATTAATTCATCCTAGGGTCCTAATCTAACCCAATTTCTGAAACAATATTATTTATTGCAAAAGGTCATTAAAATTTCACTTGAAAATAATTTTTGTCAAAATTGTGCCACTCATATTTTTATAAACTTCTATTTGGTCTCTGCTTAGTCTCTGCTGTTCCAGAGAAAACAACCCGAGTTTATCCAGCCTCTCCTTTTTAATCTAGGCAGCATCTTGGCAGATTTCTTCTGCACCCCCTCCAGAGTCTCTACATCCTTCTTACAATGGGACAATCAGAACTGAATGCAGTACTCCAGATGTGACCTATCCAGAGTCACATCTGCAGCTCTCGAATGCAATGCCTCAACTAATAACAGCAGACATGCCATATAACACACACACACAATGCTGGAGGGACTCAGCAGCATCTATGGAAAAGAGTACGGTTGATGTTTCCGCTGAGACCCTTCAGCAGGACTGCTTTACCACCCTACTGGCTAAAGCAGCCGTTTTCAGGGAGCTATAAACTTGCAGTCCAAGATCCCTCTATCCATTAATGTTGCTAGGGGTTTTGCCATTAGTAGTGTTCTGCCTCTTTAATCCACTGCACTGTCTCTTCTCAGTTTGGTTGAGAGACCAATATTGGGAAGGACTTCCTCAAACTTGCTCAACTTGCATTGTGGCATTTTTTACATGCAGCTGAAAGGAGAGATGGGTTTCTCATATAGTCTTTCTTCAAAAAGATGCAGGCTCTGAATCAAGTCAGTAATGTACTTTATACTCTATCCCTGACCTGCTTACTGATAAATGCCTTGCTGACTGATGGAGTCAAATGGCTCCAATTCTACAGCTTTGTTATATTCATGCCAAATACCTGATTGGCATTTTTTGTTCCCTTGGAGAAAAATAAGCACAATGGGAGATTTGTGATGACAGAATATCACTGATCAATATTACAACCTATCAGCTTTAAGATAATCTCATTGGTCTCTTTATTTCCATTTTCTCTTAAAACCATTGATTTATTTAGGAAAATGCTTTATTCTTCACATTTTAGAGATAAATTTTAACAAAACAAATTACATAAATGGACAACTATGAAATGCATTTATTTAAAACCAAATATTGTACATTCAGTTTTCTAAGTAGGTAAATATCAAAGGTGGATATATCAGTTATTTTTATCTTTCTCAAATCCATTCCACAGCTTTGTGCTGAATTTGCATTCTAGTGCTTCAGTGTGTTGGCAGCTCATTTGTAAACGAAGAACAGCACAGCATGTAAGTGCAATAAACCAGGTCTTGAGTAAACCAGTCAATACAAAACACCACAATTTCCTTCCGCTGACAGCCAACGAGACCTTAATTGGGCTTAATAGGAAAAAGCAGAAGATTTTAGAAAAATGTGCATGATTATTTTATTATATTTCTTCAAAGGAAATTTGTAGTGTCTGGTGCTGAGATTTACAGACTTGGTTTGTTTACCATAGGACAAAATTTTGCCCCAGCAACATATATCAATAGTTCTGTGATGAACTTATCTACGTTTACAGTTAAGTTAGAGACTGTGACAGCATGTGTGTATCCAAATGCAGATGCATTAGGAAAATGATCAGGAGTATACAATTGACCCATTCATGGGGATGACTGGAAGAACTGGATCAGCCCATGATTGAATTGAGGAGTAGATTCGATGGGCCGATTGGCTACTTCTGCTCCTATATCTTATGGCCTTATGGTCATTCATGTTGCGGAATCATAGCCAATCTAATCTTTGCTTCACCATCTTGCATTCTCCCTCTACCTCTTTTTTTCAAGCAACTGTCAGCCTCAGCCTGGAATATAATAAATGCCTGTTCTTCCTGCACTCCCTGAGGGAGATAATTCATCACTCCCTGAGAGAAAAAGAACTCTCCTTACCTCAGTCTCAAATCAGCAAGCTCTTATTCTGAAACTGTGCCCCCAGGTTACAGATACCTCAACAAGGGGATGTTAGCATTCTGTTAACATTCACCTTGTCAATATCCTTCAGAAATTTACATGTTTCAATAAAATTATATTTCATTTTAATGAACTCCTGTGTATTCAGAGCCAAGTTGTTGAACCTCCTCTCATCCACCAACTGTTCATCTCAAGAATTAACCTAGTGAGCTTTCTTTACACAGTTGCCACTGCAAGTACATTTTTCCCAAAACTACACATAATATTCCAGGTGCCAGCTCACCAGTGTTCTTTAAATTGGAACCAAAACTTCCTGTACTTTTTTATTCCTTGCCCCTAGCATAAAGGCCAGTATTCTATTTACCTTCTTTATCCCTTGCTGTGCCTGTTTGATTATCTTTGTGTCTCATCTATAAGGATTTCCAGATCCCTTTCTGTCACAGTATTTTGTAGTCTCATTTCACTTAAGTAATTAAATTGATAAGGGTGCTGCCAGCACTTGAGTAACTGAGATACAGGAGTGGTTGGACAGGCTAGGATTTAGTCCTTAGAGTGAAGGATACCAAAAGGTGATCTTAAAATCATGAGCTGCAAAGATACAATGAATGTCCTCAGTCTTTTTCCAAGAGTTGTGGGATCAAGTACTAGAGGGATTTGAACTTATGTTGAGAGTGGAAAGATTTAAGAGGAACTTGAAGGGTAACTATTTTCACACGATTAGTGGTATCACTCTAAAATCAGGTGCCAGAGGAACTGTTTAAGGCAGGTACAATAACACCTTCTAAAAGACACATACACAAAATGCAGGTGGAACGCAGCAGGCCAGGCAGCATCTTTAGGAAGAAGCACTGTCGACGTTTCGGGCTGAGACCCTTCGTCAGGACTAACTGAAAGGAAAGATATTAAGAGATTTGAAAATGGGAGGGGGAAATGCAAAATGATAGGAGAAGACCGAAGTGGGTGGGGTGAAGCTGAGAGCTGGAAATGTGATTGGCAAAAGGGATACAGAGCTGGAGAAGAGAAAGGATCATGGGACTCACCCTTTCTTTCTCCCTAGGCCTCCCAACCCATGATCGTCTCCCTTCTCCAGCTGTGTATCTCTTTTGCCAATCACCTTTCCAGCTCTCAGCTTCACCCCACCCCCTCCGGTCTTCTCCTATCATTTCGCATTTCCCTCTTCCTCCCCCCACTTTCAAATCTCTTACTATCTTTCCTTTCAGTTAGTCCTGACGAAAGGTCTCAGCCCGAAACGTCGACAGTGCTTCTTCCTATAGATGCTGCCTGGCCTGCTGTGTTCCACCAGCATTTTGTGTATGTTGCTTGAATTTCCAGCATCTGCAGATTTCCTCGTGTTTGCCTTCTAAAAGACAGTTGGACAACTGCATGGATAAAAAAAATTTCAAAGATTTTGGGATAATATGAGGATTCAGAATAACTGTGTTCTGAGGTAGCTAATGAAATAGATGGGCTTTGCCTCTGGTAGAGTTGCAGGTGCCTAATGAGAGGAGTTGAATGGTAGTTTGGGATGTCATTTGTTGCTTTTACTGAAGACAACAAAGGTTTTCAGTTCCATCTTTGATGCCACTTTTCATTGTTGTGCAGTCATTGTTAAGAAATTCTCACTTATCAGTTAGGGAGTTACTTTTCTTTTAAAAAGGAGGCTTTGAGAATAGTTTTGAATCATTTTATTTTTGTTTTCTGGTAGTCCTTTTCCATTGGCAAAACTGAAAATATGTGGTCCATTTCAGGAGCCTGGTGTTCGGAAGAGGAATCAGTGAGTCACCAGTGAACAATTCAGGTGGTGGATGGAGCACTGATCTGCAAGCTACTTTATCTTGGCTAGCGTTCAAATTCTTCAATTTTCTTGAAAATGCATTTTCCAATCAATTAAAGCACAGAATATTAACAGGCCCTTCAGCCCACTAGGCCAGTGCCAAACATTTTGATAACTTAAACTAAACATCTTCTACATGCACGTGATCCATACTCCACCATCTAGCACTTATCCCACGCATATTTCCAATTAATCCCTATCCTGCTGAATCCCTTGACAACCATTCTCACAACTTCATGTATTTCTTGTGATCTGCAAACTTACTACAACCTTTCTACATTTTGTCCAAGTCATTTATCACAAATGCAGATGGGGTTTAATCTGAGCAAGCATGAGTTGTTGCACTTTGGACAGTGAAATATAAAAGGAAAACATACATTCAATGTCAGGACCATTAACTGTATTGCTATACAGAGGGATCTTCGAGTCCAAGTTTATAGCCCTCTGAAGGAGGACATACAAGTAGAAGTTGTGATAAAGACAGCATACTATAAAGATACAGTAGATAAAATCTTTTTCCCAGGGTAGAGATGCCAAATATTGGAGGACTTGCATTTAAGGAGAGAGGGGGAATGTTCTGAGGAGATATACAGGGCAAGCTCTACACATAAGGTGGTAGGTTCTTGGAACAAGCTGCCTGCCGTAGTTGTGGAAGCAGATGGGATAGTGGAATTTACGAGGCTTTTAGGCAGATGCCAGAATATACAGGGAGTAGAGGGATATGGCTCATGTGCAGGAAGGAGAGATTCAATTTAACTTGGCATCTTGCTCAGCACAGACATTGACTGCCAAAGGCCTGTTTCTATGTTGTACTGTTCTACTAAAGTCCCTATAGTCAACATCCATTGCCCACCTTCAGTGATCATATTTGTTACCTCCTCAAAAAACTCTATAATTTTTATAAAACATGATTGCCACAACCCCTCAAAAACATTCTGACTTTCCTTTGTGTGTCTATTTTTCACAGATGTGAGTAAATCTTTTTCTGAAGAATTTTCTCTAGTAATTTCCCACTCACTGTTGTAACTCACACATCCTATAATTTTCTGTTTTGTCCCTAATAAACTTCTGAAATGAAGGAACAACATTGGCAATTCTCCAGTCCTCTGAGTCCTTGCCTGTGGCTAAAGAGGGTAGAAAAATCTCTATTAAGGCCCCAACAATCTCCTCACTTTTCTCACTTAATAACCTTGAGCAGATCTCATTTGGTTTGTGAGACTTAACCACCTTAATCTTCTTAAAAGTAAAACACACCCTTCTAATTTCTGACCTGATGGTTTCACAGTGGCAATGAGAAAGTCAATGTCAATTTCAAAGCAACAGACACAAAATGCTGGAAGAACTCAGCAGGCCAGGCAACATCAATGAAAAAGAGTAAGCTGTTTTGGGCTGAGACCCTTCACCAGCACTGGAAAGAAAGAAAAGCCCAGTCCTTTTCAGTTTCTTTCCAGCCCTGATGAACGGTCTCGACCCAAATTTTATTCTTTTCCATAGATGTTGCCTGCCCTGCTGATTTGCACCAGAATTTATTATGTGTTGCTTTGGATTTCCAGCATCTGCAGATTTTCTTGTGTGAATGACAATTTCAACTCAGTGTTTAGGAGGTCATTTGATGGATTCTAGATTTGCATGACAAAACATGAGAATGAAAGGAAGGAATATAGAGATGAGCCTTCAGCTTATGACACTTCCTTGGATATAGTGCTAAGGGCTTTCAAGAAAGGGCTTTGGAGAAATTGTTCCCTGTGGACAGGAAGAAGCAGTCTGAATTTGATGTTACAAAGCCGTGATTGCTGATTGTCATAGAGGTTTCCACGGAGATTGTGTATTCTGCTACTAGGTTGAAGGAGTCTGCCTTGAGCCTAAAGGACATGGTCTCACAAGCATTTGCAACAATATTTTTGTCTTTGAAAGAAATGGCCATTTGCATGGTGCATCAAATGCAACAGTCAAGGGAGAAGCATACGCTCACTGAAGTTCTGCACACCATGAATGCCACCTTGAATAGATACAAGATGTATTAGCAATGACATTGAACCACTGGTTTCTGCTAAACATATGCTAGCTCTTTGCTAGCAGAGAAGAATAGGTAAGATGAAACATAGAAAAGAAGACTAAATTCAAGGTCTTTCAATTTGTATTCACCACAGGCATTTCACAAGTGTTGGCTTGTGTTTAAATGTTCAAGTCTTCACTTGCACAGGCACAAGGAAAGTGACCATTTACGTAGGCAATACAGGGATCTGAAGCACCTCTGCCAAAGCCGCCGTGAACTTATTTGATAGTGTCAAGTTTGTGATGGCAACGAGATCAGAAAGGTTAGGAGGTGATGAAGTGCTGGCAGAAGGGGCAGGAAAGAGCAGACTTTTGGGATAATATGGAAAAATGTAAATCCAAAAGGAAGTGGCTTAGAAATGTATTGATCAATCGGGCTGAATTTGGCAGCTAGCTTGTACTTTAGGACTACCAGGACCAGAGGAACTTGAAAAAAGAAAGAGGAAAAGCAAACAAGTTCCATGGTATAAGATGCTCACTGGATCCTTCATTTCAAAATCCAATGTAAATTTATTATCAAAGTACATATATGTCACCATGTACTGTATAACCCTGAGATTCATTTCCTTTTGACCATACTCAATAAATCTATTGAATAATAATCATAACAGAATCAATGAAAGACCACCCAGCCATGGCATTCAACCAGAGTGCAGAAGACAACAAACTGTGCAAGTATAAAAGAAGAATTAATCATAATAATAATAATAAATAAGCAATAAATATTGAGAACAGGAGATGGAGAGTCCTTGAAAGTGAGTCCATTGGTTTTGGGAACATTTCAATAATGGGGCAAGTGAAGCTGAGGGGAATTATCCCCTTCATTGAAGAGCCTGATGGTTGAGGGTTGTAGTAACTGTTCCTGAACGTAGTGGCATGAGTTCTGAGTCTCTTCTATCTTCTTTCTGATGGCAGCAGTGAGAAGAGTGCGTACCCTGGGAGGAGGGGTTCAGGTCCCTGATGATGGATAATGCTTTCCTGCGACAGGGTTTCATGTACTGTGGATGTGCTCTGTGGTTGGGAGGGCTTTACCTGTGATGGACTGGGCTTCATCTATTACTTTTTGTGAGATTTTCATTCAAGGGCATTTGTATTTCCGTAAAAGGCTGTGGTGCAGTCAGTCTGTATACTCTCCACTATATATCTATAGAAGTCAGTCAAAGTTTTAGGTGTCATGCCAAATCTCCACAAACTCCTTAGGAAGTAGAGATGCTGCCATGCTTTCTTTGTAATTGTACTTAAATGCTGGGCCCAGAACAGGTCCTCTGAAATAATAACACTTCGGAATTTAAAGTTGCTAACCCTCTCCACCTCTGATCTTCCAATGAGGACTGGCTCATGGATCTCCAGTTTCCTTCTCCTGAAGTCTATAATCAGCTTTTTGGTCTTGCTGATATTGAGTAAGAAGTTGTTATGGCACCACTCAGCCAGATTTTCAATCTCCCACCTGTATGCTGATTCATCACCACGTTTGATACATCCCACAACAGTGGTATCATCAGCAAATTTGAATATGACATTGGAGCTGTGCTTAGCCACATAGTCATAATTGTAAAGTGAGTAGAGCACAGGACTAAACACACAGCTTTGTGGTGCATCTATGCCGATGGAGATTGTGATGGAGATGTTGTTACCAAACTGAACTGACTGGGGTCTGCTAGTGAGGAAATTGAGAATCCAATTGCACAAGGAGGTATTGAAGCCAAGGTCTTGAAGCGTATGGATTAGTTTTGAGGTGATGATGATATTGAATGCTGAGCTGTAGTCGATAAAGAGCATCCTTTGCTGTCCAGATGTTCCAGGGTTGAGTGAAAAGTCAACGAGATGACATCTGCTGTGGATCTGTTGCTTTGGCTGGCAAATTGGAGCAGATCTCTGTCACTTCTCAGGCAGGAGTTGCTTGTTTCATCACCAACCTCTTAAAGCAATTCATCACTGTGGATGAAAGTGCTACTGGATGATAGTCATTGCGGCAAGTTACCATGTTCTTCTTAGGCACTGGTATAATTGAGGCCTGCTTGAAGTAGTTAGGCACCTCAGACTATTGAAGTGAGAGGTTAAATATGTCACTGTCTTCAAGGCTCTTCGCGCTTCGGCTTCAGAGACTAAAATCATAGGATCATTGGAGGATATGGGAGCTCATTCTGGTTCCACCATGTTTTGGAGCATAAAAGGCATTGAGCTCACCTGGGAGTGAAGCCCTGCTGTCTCCTGTGTCACTTGGTTTAACTTTATAACAGTTGATAGTATTCAAACCCTGCTACAATTATCAAGCATCTTTCATTGATTCAAGTTTGATTCAGAATTGCCATTTCCCTTCTGAGATGGCTTTCCGGAGATTGTACCTTGACTTCTTGTAACTTTGTTGGTCACCAGATTTGAATGTATCTGATCTGACTCTCAGCAGATTTTGGTTCTCATTTTTCATCCAGGGCTTCTGATTGGGGAAGACTCTGTATGATGTTGTGGGGACACACTCCTCTACAGCTGTTTTAATAAAGTCTGTTATAACTATGGTGTATTCATTCAGTTCTCCAGATGAGTCCTTGAACTCGGCCCAGTCCACTGAATTGAAGTAATCCCATAGCGGCTCCTCTGCCTCCCGCATCACCTTCTTGTTGTCTTCATCTCTGGAGCTTTGATCTTAAAGGATAATATTATTCTACATACAACCTACCCTTCTCAACACATATTTTCTCACGTCTTTCATTAATGTCACGTACTCCTATCTGATTTTCTATTTTTACGCTTCATTTTTTTCTCAGACATTTCAGAACTTATCACGTATTTTCTTCCTTGCCAAGCTGTTCCTGAGCCAGTGTGCATAACTTCATATGTGATATTACAATCTACAAACTCATTTTCAGAGCTCAAAGTATATCTGTTATCAAAGTACATATACAGTATGTCACCATGTGCAACTCTGAGGTAGTGGGCATACACAGAAAATCCAAAAGACATAATAGAATCAACGAAAGACTCCACCCAACACGACGAACAAACAACCATTGTGTCGTAGAGAACAACTGTGCAAGTATAAAAGAAAAAGAAGAAATAATAAGAATAAATAAATAAACAATAAATACCGAGAACATGAGATGAAGAGTCCTTGAAAGTGAGTCCATAAATTGTGTCTCCAGTTCAGTGATGGGGTAAGTGATCTTAAGTAAAATTATCTCCACTGGTTCAAGAGCCTGATGGTTAAGGGATAATAACTGTTCCTGAATCTGTGGTGTGGCTCCTGAGGCTCCTGTTCCTTCTTCCTGATGGCAACAGCAAGAAGAGAGTATGGCCTGGGTGGTGAGTTCACTGACGATGGATGCTGCTTTCCTGCGACAGCGTTTCATGTAGATGGACTCAATGGTGGGAAGGGTTTAGCTGTGATGGACTGGGCCATATCCACTGCTTTCAAGGACTTTTTGAAACTCATATTCTCAGTATTATTTTTATTTGTACGGTTTGGCTTCTTTTGCTTATTAATGTTTGTCAATCTTCGTCTGTTTATGTATAGTTTTTTATAAAATTATGTTTTATTTATTTTTTCTCCTGTAGATGCTTTGTTTTATTAATCCCTCCTCATTAGATAGTAGTGAATATGATATCACCTTTTCACTGAACAGTGTCTTCTCATGTTGCTTGAGCGATTTTGAAGAACTTTAATAACTCCCTTGTGCTTACAGATTATCCCTGATATCGTTCCCAGTGTCACTCAAAATATAAATAACCATGATTAAAGCCGAAGCCATCATATTGGCTTTTTTACTGATTTCCACGGCAGGAGATCTATTTTTTCACTTTCTCCGGGACCTGCAATATATTTTCCCATTTTATTCTGCGATATCAGAAAAAAAGATTGCTCTGTCATTCATTTTGGGAAGATATAGAAGGTTAAAATCTTCCACCTTATGTATTTTTGCTTTTGATGCACACCTCTCATTGAAGATGCACTTCTTACACACAGGTTTCATATCTTCTAATACCACTGAAAACATTGGAAGTAGTCAAAGGATCAGGCAGCATCAGAGAAGGGGAGATATGGGTCAATGATCTTCCATTAGGATTGTTTTCTGCTTTATTTCAGATTTCTAGCACTGTTCTATTTCCTCTGCCAGATTTCACTGACTTCCTTTTACTATAATTTCCCCCGCTATTAAAACCATTATTCACAATCACAACCCAACCTCCACTCCTTTTATAGTTCCTTTAATGTAACAATAAAAGAAAGTACTTATCAAGCAAAAATTAAAGAAGACACTGAACAATACGAAGAGGCAATGAAACAGATGACCAAGATTTTGGTCAAGGTTGCAGGTTCTAAGAAGCATCTCAAATCCTTTTTAAAGAGAAAGTGTTGACAAACCAGGGAGATTTAGGAAAGGATCTTTGGAGTAGAATTTCTCCAAAGTTTGGTGGAATTTTTCAAATCATGGATGAAGAAGATGACAAAATTAAATATTGTAGTTATCTCAGAATTGTATTGGACTGTAGGAAATTTACAGGGTAAACTCATGTAGCACCATTGAATAAAAAATGAATATTAAATCTATATTGCAGTGGTAATGAAATGCAACAACCACAAGGGTAATGGTTAATGTGACTTTGTGTGAGTTGGGACCAGCGGTATTTTGTATATTCTCAAGTTGATGTGAGTATAATGAGTGAAGCTGGTCAGAAAAACAGTTATGTCAGATCTAGAGATAGATTAGCAGCAAACAGATTAAGTAGGGCTTGAAGGCTTGCATCAGGCAAGTCCATAGAGGTAGAAATTGTTAGTCTTTTTGTGACCTGGACATACAGCTTGAGGCTCAACTCGTTCTACATATTGTTAAAAGGTTTCTGTGCTATTTTGCAAGTTTCCTTCCTGATCCAGATTTGAGGTTGTGTTCAGCAACGCACTTAGCTCTGGAACTCCATGTATAAAACTCGGATAGTACTAGTTATATTAGTCTCACAATCTGGATCCTGATTAGTTATTTGGTCCTGTCAGGAACTAGTACTTTTTGTTCCTCTGATCATGGGAAATATACTAATACTTTATAGTTTGAGCATAAGCAGTTTGGAAATAGTATGCCATTTCAGCCTGTCTATAACAGAATCAGAACCAGAGTCAGGTTTATTATCGCTGACATTTGAGGGAAATTCGCTGTTTTGTGGCAGTAGTACAGAGCAAGATATTAAAAAAATTAAAAGTTACAATGTGAAGGTAAATAGTGCAAAAGAGGAATAATGAGGTAGTGCTTGTGGGGTCATGGATCATTCAGAAATCTGATGCCAGAGGGAAGCATCTGCTTCTAACATACTGAGTGTGGGTCTTCTGGCTCCTGTACCTCCACCCTGATGGTGGTAATGGGAAGAGGGCATGTCCTGAGTTTTCAGTGTACTTAATGATGGATGACACCATCTTGAGGCACCACTTCTTGAAGATGTCCCCAGTGATGGTTCCTGTGATGGAGCTGGCACTGAGTCTACAGCCTCTGGTGATTCTTTGCATTGGAGCCTCCCAACCATACGGTGATGCAACCAGTCTTAATGCATTCCACCATACATCTGTAGAAATCTATGGTGACATACCAAATCTCCTCAGATTCCTGATGAAGCATATTAGGAAGAGATTCTATCAATCACACTGATTAAAAAGTTCCCTGGAATTAAAAATATGTTTTAATCTACCATTTTTTAAACTTGAACACCCACCTACTCTGTGTAAGTGTCCTGTTCATAAGCAACAACCTCTTTAAAGTTGAAAATTTCTTGGATATTTCCAATTTCAAAGTTTTTTTCAGTTTCTCTTTACTATTTTTGCATTGATACATTGTTTTCCACGATACAATCAACAGCAGCGATTGAATGAAAAATCTCCATCTTTTCTACTATGTGGACTTTTCACAGTATGATCAGCTGTTTCTGCAGCCCTACAATACACACCCTCACACCCATCCCACACACTCAAGGAAAAATCTAAGATTCAGGATTGCCTAGATATTGGCATGGGAAATAGTCACTATCTCACTTTCAGTTCAACCATGCTAAAGACATTCTGCTCATTTACAGTCTAACTTCTCCCCTCTGACTCATGTGAGTATGAGAATCAATCACATACAACCATATAGATCTTGCAATTTCAGCCATAGTATTTCAGTTTCCACTTCAGCACATAAAAAAAAAATATTACTGGCTTTGACAATATCCTCCCTTGCTGTTTTTCTCATTGCAAAGTTTTAAATTAGCAGCTGTGAGAGAAAACTAGATTCAGATTTTTCCTTTGTCTTTTGAAGTGTATTATGCAGTAACAGAATGCTGTTTCAGGCATTTGTAAGAGCATATATTTCTTAATAATTTGGCCCTGGTGTTTATACAGGGATTGAAAGATGAAATTGTGCTGGAGCGCCAGCATTCAAACCATCATCTTGCACATCCTTCCAACAGCCTGGTTCATTAAGTGATGGGTAACTGAGTCTGAACTCCCATTAAGAAGGTACAGATTTCCGGGCCTTGGTATAAGACTGAATTCTGGAAAGAATGGAAGTAACAGATGCCTAAAAATCGGATCCAACAGTATATATATTTATGCGAATCATGCATAAAAGTGGTTTTCTGCAGGTTATATCATACCGGTGATCATTTCAGGTTTGCTGAACATCCTTCAGTAAATTGGCTTGGGACTACCCGTGTACAATTCCTCTTAGCTTGGCTGACATTTACCTGAAAACAATTGCACAGATAAAGCCATCATTATATGCTCAGAGGCAATTTCTGTGATTACCAAATAAGATTAGTACATTATGGAGTAACCTATCACCTTAGCTTAATAAGTATAACAAAAGAACAAATCCTGCATCAGATTAGCAAAGAGATGCAAATTTTCGAGTAGACATCAGTGTCTCAGTCACACCTGCTACAAATGTTCAATTCATACTTGCTGAATTTTAGCACTTTTGTTTTATACACTCCAGTGTAAGATACTGCAATGTCTCTGTGTGATAAGCCCGTATCACACTGTGACATGTGGAACTCACAACATTAAAATGTAATTAATGCATTGGATTGCATTAGGAGAGTGGCCACACGCTACTGCTGATTGCTGCTTCTCTTTTCCCAAAGTTTTACCTCAGCTTCACTGCAGTCTTTTCTATAGTCATGGCCAGCATGTTGACTTACCCAGCTATCACCATGCAGGTGACACAGCAGTTGTGAGTTTTGCACACTGGTCTTGATGGCAATCACATGTTTTGTTCTAAGACATCTATTGGTGTGCACAGTATGGCAGTGCTATTTTTCATCCAGCCTCATAATATTTTTCTGGAGATCCAAGATGATGTTAGTTCTATAAACAGTGTGTGGTTTGTGCCCATGTGTGGTTGAACTCCAGTTTCTACTAAGTGTGTATAAAGCTCCTCTGCTTGATTAATAAACACAAGAGCTTCTGCAGAACAAAAGTTCAAAATTCAAAGTAAAATTTATTATCGGAGTAAATACATATCACCACTTACAACCCTCAGATTCTTTTTTTCTGTGGGCATACCTAGCAAATCAATGGAGCAGATCATCTGTAGACATCAGGAGCTGTTGACTGCAAACAATGTGCAAATGCAGACATATATAGATGGCAATAAATATTGCGCATGAAATAACAATGTAACAGAGTCCTTAAACAAGTGTAGTTATCCACTTTTGTTCAAGAGCCTGATGGTTAAGGGGTAGTAACTGTTCTTGAACCTGGTGGTAAGAGTCCTGAGGCAGCAATGAGAAGAGAGGATGGCCTGGGAGGTGAGGATCTTTGATGATGGATGCTGCTTTTCTACAGCAACACTTCATGTAGCTGTGCTCAATGGTTGTAAAGGTTTTACCCATGATCTTCTGGGCTGAATCCACTAGTTTTTGTAGGATTTTCTGCTCAAAAGCATTGGTGTTCCCATACCAGTTCATAATGCAGCCAGTCAGCACACTTTCTACCGCACATCTATAGAAGTTTGCCGAGGTTTTTGATGACATGCTGAACATTTCTTCACAATAATATTTATATGATGGGTCCAGGACAGGTCCTCTGAGGTAGTGACATGCAGGAATTTAAAGTTAATTGACCCTTTCCGCCTCTGAGTACTGGCTCATGGACCTCTGGTTTCCCTCTCCTGAAGTCTGCAATCAGTTCCTTGGTCTTATTGACATTGAGTGAAAGGTTGTTGTTATTACACCACTCAGGCAAATTTTCAACCACCCTTCAGTATGCTGATTCATCATCCTCTTTGATATGGTGCACAGCAGTGGTGTCATCAGCAAACTTGTAGAAGGTGTTGGAGTGGTACTTAGCCACACAGTCATAGTTGTAAAGCAAGTAGGGCAGGGGGCTAAGTACACATCTCTGTGGTTCTCCTGTGCTGATGGAGATTGTGGAGCAGACGATTTTGCCAATCCATTTGACTGGAGTCTACAAGTGAGGAAATCCAAGATCCAATTACACAAGGGGGTATTGAGACCCAGGTCACGAGGGTTTACTGATTAGTTCTGAGGGGATGATGGTGTTCAAAGCTGAGCTGTAATCGATAAGGAGCATTCTGATATATGCATCTTTGCTGTCCAGGTGTATCAGGGTTGTGTGAAGGGCCAAAGAGATAGCACCTGTTGGTTGGTAGGCAAATTGGAGTGTATTCAAGTCACTATTCAGACAGGAGCTGATATGCTTCAACACCAGCCTTCGTGGATGTAAGTGCCACTGGGCAATAGTCTAGACAGGTTACCACATTCTTCTTGGTCACAGTTACTATTGAAGACTGCTTGAAGCAGGTGGGTACCACACACTGCTTGAGCGAGAGGTTGAAGATATCCGTGAATACACCAGCCAGTTAGTTGGCACAGGTCTTACTCAGCCAGGTACTCCATCTGTACTGGACTCTTCCCTTGGATTCGTTCTCTTGAAGCCAGGCCACATGTCATCTTCAGATACTGAGACCAAAGGATCTTCAGGACTCATGGGGGTGCACAATGGTTCCTCCCCATTCTGATGGTCAAAGTGAGCATCTGGAAGAGAAGCTCTGCTGTCCCCTAGGTCACAAGATTTTGCTTTGTAGAAGGTTATGGCATTCAAACTCACTGATTCCAGTCTAGTGCAGAATCTCCACTTCACCTGAGAAATGGCTTTCCGGAAATCATTCTGCACCTCTTGTAGCATTCTTGATTTCCAGATTTGAATGCCTCTGATCTGGCTCTCAGCAGAATCCAGATTTCATTGTTCATCCAGGGCTTCTGATTGGGGAAAATTCTGAATGAGTTCATGGGGACACACTTATCCATAGCTGTAAAGTCTGTAACGACCCTGGTGTAGTCATTCAGGTTTTCAGATAAGTTCTTGAACACGGCCCAGTCCACAGACTCAAGGCAATCCTGTAACCGTTCCTCAGCCTCCAGAGACCTCTTGGTTGTCTTGATCTCTGTAGCCTTGCTCTTCAGGCTCTGTCTGTATGAAGGTAGCAGGAGTACAGCCAAATGATCTGACTTGTCAAAATGCAGTCTCGGGAAGGGAATGATAAGCATTCCTTATTGTAGTGTAGCACTGGAAATCCAGAGCAACTCACACAAAATGATGGAGGAACTCAGCAGGTCAGGCAGCATCTATGGAAATGAATTAACAGTTGGCATTTCAAGCTGAGATCCTTCTTCAGGACTAGAAAGGAAAGGGGAAGATGATGGAATAAAAAGATGGGGGAAGGGATTGCATTGTGCCTGATTTCTCTGCATGCATGGGAATTTAGCTTGAGCTGTTGAATTGTGTTCTTTTTCTGTCATAGCAGGCGTTCCCAATGTTTTTTATGCCGTGGACCCCTACCATTAACTGAGGAATCCATGGACCCCAATTTGGGAAACCCTGGGTTAGAGTACTTTTTTATAATAAAAGTAACATATCATAAGATATATATAATATTTAGCAAGCAAAGTGTTTGCAAGTTACAAAAAAATGTACACATGTGTGTGCATACCTTCCAGTGACAGAATTTGTTACTATTGTATGTATAACATTACTTCATCGTAAACCATCTGGAATATTCCAAAGCAAAATATTCACACTAAAGTTCAGATCTACCTTGTTCTTTACAGGCTGCATTTGTGCGGATGTCAGAGGCTGATGGGACTTTGTCAATTCCAAACCATCAGGCTGGAAAATGTGGATATAATTCACCAACACAGAAACCTGAGGCTGTGGTCCATGCTATCAAGGTAATATTTGCACTTATTCAAAAATACAACTATTGAGGCAGTTGCAAAGCAACATTTAAAACCCAATGCACTCTCCACAAATAAAATTTTAATCAAAAGTATTTTGAATTATGCTATGTAAGAATTTTATTTGTAAGAGAAGCAAACATGCACATGTAGCACTGCAGGCTCTTTCCTTAACTATGTTATAAATAATCTAGATGAATTTTTGCACAAACTTTACAATTTTAGAATGTTATTTTGGTGTTTAGGACAGTTCCTCATACTTCAACTATTTTGTCTATATTTGGACCAAGATTATGATGTGCTCTAGAATTGAATGTCTCTAAACTAAACTGGCCATCCTTGGTGGATTAAGTGTTGTTTCATAAGGTTTTCGGTGAGGACTTCAATGACATTGCTGATGAATGAGAGTAAACTGACAAGGCTGTAATTGGCTTTATTGGATCTGACCTACTTCTTGAAAATAGGATATATCTGGGCAATTTTCCAATGCTTGGGTAAATGTCAGTGTTGTACATGTACTGAGTCTGCTTGTTTTAGATGCAGGTTTTCAGCACCAGTCTAGGATGTTGTTGGTGCCAATGGCTTCAGCCAGTCGATTTCTCAGGATTGATCCCCTGCCCATTTCTAAAAATAGAGTAAGGGGAATGGTGGACTATTGTTTACAGACGGTGCTGTTATTCATTTCTACTTCTGATGGACTATAGGTGCCCATATTTAAGTGCAATAACTGTTTAGAGTCCATCTCATGTATCTTAGTTGTGATATCAGATGAGATGATTGAACAAGTCCTCAGTGTGAAGATGGGACTTTGTCTCCATGAGACTGTGCAATAATCATATCTAGCAAGGACAGATACAGGTGCAGGTGAGTAGGTTTATCCTTGCAGAATGCAGATGGTGAAATCTGGAGCCAAAAAAGAGAGCTGCCAGAGGAGCTCAGTGGAGAGAAATGGATAGTAAACGTCTTGGGTCGGGACGCTTCCTCTAGACCGAAAGAGTAAAGTGAAATTAATAAGCATAAAGAGGTGAGGGGAAGGGGTAGAGCAAGAGATGGCAAGTGATAGGTGGATTCAGCTGAGGAACAGTTGATTGACAGATGGAGTCAGGTGAGGAAGGGAAGGGTAGAGATAGTGATAGAGACTGGGAGGTGATAAGTAAAGACAGTAAAGGGCTGAAGATTATGGGACATAAGAAAGGAAGCAATGGAACCAAATAAGGGTGGGGTGGTGCACAGATATGAACAGTGGGGGGAAAGGATAGGGTCCCAGAAGGTGAGTGGTGGAACATTAATAGAGTTGGTTATTTCCTGAAAAAGAGAGACATCCCAAACATCCTGGAACATAAAGCTTCATGCTGAGAACATATGTGGAGGAAACAGAGAAAGGGATCGTTTCATTTAATCCCTTGCTTAGATTCATTCACTCCCTACCAAAGACCCACACTGGCAGTCAGATCCTTCAGGAATTGCCCAGCTCAATCTATGGTGGAGCCAGCAAGCCAGCCTTGAAATTGTGTATTAAAACCAAAGTGCATTCTGTCTCCTACAACTTTTAGTGCTTGACCAGCATGGAGGAGCTCAGGGAAGATGGTGGAAGCTAGGTAGGAGAGGTTACTTACACATGTCTTACCTGATGACATAGGATTTCTTAGGGTTTTGATTCAATGTTGAGGACTACAGGGGCTACTCTGTCACATATGTGTATCTCTGCTGCTGAAGGGACAGCGTGTATCCAGGGGTTGTACGAAAGGATTCTGGGATATTGCCTGTGAAGTATGATTCTGTGAATATAACAATGTCAACATCATTAGTCTGTGAGACAGTTCTCCAAACTTTGACACCTGTCTCCAGATATTTCTGAGCAGGATTTTGTAAGGTCTATTCAGCTGGGATTGGCTTTATCTTGTTCAAATTTGGTGCCTAGGTCAAGGCAGGTGATTCACACAGTTTAGTTTCTTTCTTTGAATGTAAGGGGAATGTGCAATTAATAGAATTAAATTCCACATCTGCTGTGGTGGGACTTCAACTTAAGTGAAATGGATTGTTGGTCCAGGTCTCTGGATTACTTGTCTGACAATTTAATCACTCCCCAACTATTGATAAATCATCAATGATATAAGAGCTAACCCTTGGATAAGAACATAAGAAATAAGAGTACAAATATGTTACATGGCTCCTCAAACCTGCTCTACCATTCATTAGGATCATAGCTGATCTTCTATCTCAACAATATTTTCCTACATTATCCTCATGTCTCTTGATTCCCTTAATATAGGGAAAAAAAACTTGATTTAAGCTATCTCATTGACTGAGTCTCCTATGGCCCCGTGGAGCAGAAATTTCCAAAGATTCACCACCCATGGGCAAAGAAATCTCTCTTTGTCTCAAACTTAAATGGTCTACCCATTCTTTTGAGATGGTAACTCCTGACTCTAGACTCTCGGTCAGAGGAAATATCCTTCTTACATCCAGCCCGTGGTGCTCCTTTACATTTGTCAGTTTCAGTGAGGTCTCCTGTCATTCATCTAAACTCAGGAGAAAGCAGGTCTTGTCTACTCATTCTCTCGTCATTCAGCAATATAAATTCCATGGAATGAATTACCCGCTCTGTGGCAAATTTACACTTTTAGAAGTAAACATACTCATTCTGCACACACCCAGCTGCACTCTCGCCAAAGCCTGAGTAATTGAAGTGAACTGGTAATCTACATTCAAAGTACTAAGAGAGACAAGCATAGAAATAGTGAATATGTTGGTTACTGTCGTTCAATGTCCTATTGATTATGCAACACTTCCTGCAGATTGAAAGGTAGAAACGTAACTCCAAACAAGGAAATGAGACTGGTGAACCAAACATCCAGAGAAGGGAAAATGATAGAGCCTGTGATATAGGAAGTGACAACAGGGCACTTAGAAAAACATCAACAAGATTCAGAAGTAAAGCCCATGGGATTGCACTGGCATGGACTGAAAATTGGTTGTCAAAGAGGAAACAGAGAGTATGAATACATGAAACTTTCTCCGAGTGGCAGGCAATGAGAAAGGTGTACATCAGGAAGTGGGACTTGGGCCTCAACATTCAAAATGTACATCAATGGTTTACAAAAGGAAACTGGATGTCACATTTCTGAGGTTGCTGACTAAAGGAAGCTGAGTGGAATTGTGAATTGTGACAGAGATTAAAAGAGGCTTCATGATGCTTTAGGGAACATATGTGAGCAGATACTTGGCTGATGCACTGTAACATGTGTAATTGAAACATTATTTACCGGTGCAGGTAACTGAAGGACAGTGTATTACTTAAATGGTGATAGACTGGGAAATGTTGATATATAAGGAGCACTGTGTATCCTTATACAATTGCCTCAGAAATCAGGGTGCAGCATACAGTTAAGAAGCTAACTGGTATGCAAAGGGTTTTGAGTACAGGAACAAAGATGTCCTGCTACATTTGTACAGGATCTTGGTGAGACTACACCTGAACTATCATGCAACACACACAAAATGTTGGAGGAACTCAGCAGGCCAGGCAGCATCTATGGAATAGATTACATTCGATATTTCGGGCCTAAGCCCTTCATCAGGACTGGAGAAAAGAAGATGAGGAGTCAGAGAAATATCATGTGCAGTTTTGGTCTTTCTACCTAAAAAAGGATATTTTTGCCACATAGGGAATGCTGCAAAGAGTTGCCATTTCTGGGATGCCTGGACTGTTATATGAAGAAAGTTGATTTAACTAGAACTGTATTCATTGAGGTTTAGAAGAATGAGAAGGATCTCACTGAACCATGCAAAACCCTGCCAAGCTAGACAGAGTTGATGTGGCGAGTATATTCTCCCTGGTTTGGTGATGGGGACAATTCTCAGGATGTAGGGTGGGAATCTTGGGTCGGACAGGAGGAAAAATGTCTTCACTCAGAGGGTAGAGAAACTACTGGAATTGTGACTACTGAGTGCAAAGGAGGCCAAATGATTGAAAATATTTAACAATGAGGTGGATAGATTTTAGATGCAAGAGGCATCAAGAGAGATGAACATGGAATGGAAATAGGGTATTGACATAGGAATTTGCATAATCTTATTCAATTGCAGAGTAGATTTGAGGGTTTGTGTGGCCTTCTCCACTACCTAGTTCCTACTGTATGTATGAATCAACCTTTACTTCTGTGCTCAAATTTTCTTGATATAAAATGTAATATTTAGTTTCACCAATATGTAATGTCCATCTTACAGAGCTTCAACTATGTGATGCTGCCACTCGATATCAACTGTCTCAATTGTTTGATACGCCTGTGTTACATTTAATTGATGTGTGTACAAAGAGGTAGTGATGTGTGATGTGTGATGTAGTCGCTTTGAACATCACCTTCACATTTTGCAAAATTATATTCCATCAGCTGTCTTTGCTCCTACTTAATCAGCTTGCCGTGCACTGTAGACGTCTCATTATACTCTTCTCCCCACTACTCACAACTTCGCTTGGTTTTCTATCACCAGTAAAACTTGGAAATATAGTATCTGGACTCCCTCAAGTTCATATTGATTGTGAATAGTCGGGCCCAAGCATTTTTCCCTGTGGTAGCTCACTACTCACAGCATTATCATCATGACAGAAATCCTCTTATTTTTCTTTCCCATTCTTTGTTGTTCTCAGTCCATGCTAATGACTCAGCCCCTTACCTCCTGTCGAGGAGCTTATTGAAAGTCTTCTAAAAGTTCTGTGGTTCTCCCTTGTCAATTTTACTGGCCATATCTTCAAAGAATTCGAGTAGATTAAACAAAAAAAATAGAACCATCGAACCATAGAACATTACAGCACAGAAACAGGCCTTTTGGCCCTTCTTGGCTGTGCGGAACCATTTTTCTGCCTAGTCCCACTGACCTGCACCTGGGCCATATCCCTCCAAACCCCTCTCATCCATATACCTGTCCAAGTTTTTCATAAATGTCAAAAGTGAGCCCGCATTTACCACTTCATCTGGCAGCTCATTCCACACTCCCACCACTCTCTGTGTGAAGAAGCCCTAGTAGATTAAATAGTAAATTCCTAGTAAATTCTAGTAGATTAGATAAAATGAATCATAAATCCATATTTTTTTGAATCTTACTATTTTCAGTGTGTTCTATTACTACAATGTTCATTTAAGACACCAGCACTTTCTCTACTCCTAATGTATGACCTCAGTATTTTTTTACTCTGTCCTTTCTTTAAATAATGGGATCACATTTGCAATTCTCCTCTTAAAGGAACAAGAACAATTTGCATGTTGTTCTTGTGCATGTGCAGGTGACTTAAGGTCATTAATATTTATTTTCATTTCCACAATATTCTCTGTTTAAATTTACCTGTTTCTGTCTTAGGTAAATTTAGTTTCACCAATATATAATGTCCATCATACGGAGCTTCAAATATGTGATGCTGTTACTTAATATCAGTTATTCTTTTAACCATGTCTGCCTGCCCATGTTTTGTTTTTATGTCTTTACCTTAGGTTGTGGAAGTGCATGAAAGTGTGGAAAAGGAAGAGAAAGAGAAAGACCTGAGTGAAACAGAGAAAGCTATTGTCAGAGAAATGTGTAATGTGAGTAAATTGTGCCACAGCATTCAGCTCCTGCTGTGCCTCCCGCCCAACTCGCATATAGTGGATCCTTAGTCATTGAGAGCAAACCAAGTAAGAATGCAAATTCAAGAGCAAATGTTGTACTTTTTTTTTGTAAAAGTAAAGCCCATTTATGTAGCAAAAGGACTTGTTTCTTGTCTCATTGCAGGTACAGCAAGCATTTTTGCTCTCTGGTGTGGTTCTCAGTTTATTTTGTGCTGGAACAAGTATGAAAGCCTAACCATATCTTAAAATAGATCATTCAGTTTAATATGTCATGTTCAGTTTGTTGTATTAATTGTTCCTAAAACCAAGTTATTAGTGAGTTATGTACTAACAATAGAGTGTTGACCTCAGTTGTCTGTAGGAGAAAACTCAGCCAATATTCTATAGCAGCTCGGTCTTTCCTGAGCATCAGAAGCCTCAAGTTTCAATCCCAAAAGCCAGCATACTAATGAAACTCAGATAGCTTCAAGATTTCTTATTAAATGAACCATAATATGAATAAATAACAAAGGCATTTTGTAGGAAACATTGTTAAATCCAGATGAGAAGAAATAAGAGTATGTAATGTTACACCGTTGTGCAGATTGTGTGGATGTAACAGGCAGCTCGTGGGCAGTACTTTAAGTATGGAAAGAAGAATGTTGTTATGGCCGGAAAGAAAGTGAAAATTCTAAACCAGAGAATAACAGAATAAATTATAACTTATAGATAACAGTAATATAATAGCATCTATGAGTGATTTTAAATGCTATTAATGAATTCAGAGAAAAAATAATAAATATTTGAATAAATGTGGTTGATGAAGCCTTCTGGGTTTTATTTTGGATCCGTAAGCTTTCAATATCATAGAAATAACTCTAACTTGAAGCAAACATTCAGACATTATCATTAAAAGCATTATTCATAGAGTTAGTAGAGGCTAAATTCCATTAATACATTTTCTGTTTAAAAACTATCAAATTATAAGTATCAAACTTACATAATTGCTACACAAAAATCAGAAGTATCTTCAAGCTTTTCATATTTTCACAGTCACTGCAAAACCTAGCTGCGTTAATCAACCAGCAGTAAACCTGGCCAATTTCCAGCTCAATTTGTAATCTGTTCTTTTTTAAACATAGAATTCACAGCATATAAAGTGACCACTTAATCCCATCTGATTCATGCCAGAGTATGTGCATTGGATGAACCTATTACATTTGTAATGAAAAATTCCTCCTTTACTCCGGTGCACCGAATTATGCAAGCAATGTTTTAAATCAGTCGTATTTGAGGTTGATTAAATGTTTCTGGGATAAAAAAAAGATCAAGGCCATTAAGCAGAGCTGTATAAAGAAGACCTCCTTGATTTTGGTTCTAGTGCTAGCCTCAGCCTGTTTCTCCAATGTGCATCACACAGCCACAAATCCCATGGACAGTTCTTGTGCTATGTTGTGCATAATGCATGACACCACTGCACCTATTCGGCACACTCAGTGCATTAACCAGACAGACCCAGGGACAACCAATAATGAAAGTTGTAGATTTTGCAATGTGCATTGATTTTCGATGTCCTTTTTATCTTTAAAGTAATTGATTTGCATGGCAATATGGCAACCTGCAATCTAGTTTCTGGATGGTGCCAAGTGTGGAGATGTAACAAGTTGTGTAGAGTGGAGCAAGAAGAAGTAAAGAAACATAAACAGGTTTAATAAAAAATATAAAAACAATAGCAATTCAAGTATGATGTAATGAAATGGAAAGCCTTTCACATTGGATCCAAGAAAGATAATAAATTGGAGCATTTCCTTCACATTGAGTAAATAGGAAATACAGATGAGCAAATTGAATTTATTGCCGATGAAAATGCAATATGAAGAACTAAATGAACAGATACTAAAAGTAATCAGTAATATTCTACAAATTTGGAATACGAACTTAGACACCAACTGTAGTGAGCCTTCTTTGGATCATGCATGGAAAATTATGTCAGTTTTGGAAACAGCACCACAGCAAAGTTACACAAGTATCAGAGGAATTATAATATAAATTCAATGGAATGATACTATGGTTTAAATGATTAAATCATGAGTTTAATGTGACTTGTACTCTTTTGCAAGGAGATGATTAAAAAGATAATCCAATTAACATGCTTAAATTGATACTCGGAAAGTACAGATACCAATAAGTAATTTCTTCTGATGGTGCAATCTAAAGCATGATCTAATGAGTTATATAACTGCCCCCATTCCCTCGTGTTGAATGTTATCTTGGGGGCGTAACAAACAAAACTCCAAAGTCAAAATTATCAATCTCTTCTTTCAAGTGCCTGCTGCAAAACAAAACAGAGAAAACACATGAAGTGCAGATTGACTTCTGGTCTGCATTTTTTTAGGCATTCAGTTAAGCTAAATTTGAAGTACTTTCTTGATTTTCATCCAATTTTGTCAGCTGACTAGCATGCTGGGGGAAGTAGTGGCAGAGGGTGCTGGAGATTTGTATATTTTGGTAGTTTTATGAAATAGTTTAGCTAATGCTTGATTAATTAATTTGCAAAAATACACAAAAAGTAAAACAAAGATGTTTACAATTTATTGATAGTTCAAGACAATAAAGACATTTTTTTGCAAACACAGAAAAATGTGCAAGATCAGTTTGATAATTGCTGTAATTGAAGAATATTAACTGCAAGCTGTTGAGTAATCTGAAATACAGGGTTTACATGAGTTCTATACATATTGCTCTATTCCATTGCTTAGAGATTCTGCCCTTATTGTTTTACCCTATATTTGTGCATATAATTTTGAAGAGATGAACAAATTTCTTCGAATAGCAATATACTTAGCACTCACCTGGATTCAAAGGTCCCTTTCAAGTCCTGTGATGGAATCTGGAGGCACGCCCCTCTCTGCATTGGAAACAGAAACTTCTATTCAATCTAGCAGATGATGAGAGAGACCATAGGATCTGGGCACCATGTCAGCACATAAAGCAAGTGTTGCCAGTACCCAGCAAAGGCTGTACTCACCATGTCAGCCAGGAATACAACCCTGAGTTCCATATTCCAACACGGTGTGCCTGCACCACTCAAAACTGCCCATGCAACATTGGCAAGCACATCATACTAATCTGTGGGTGATTATTCCCAAGTGACCTGTGAGAGGCAAGATCTAGCAGTAGTTTTCAGCGCAACTGGATGCTGCAATGGGAAGGGTAGGGGTCTACACCAATTCCTGGCACAACAAAACACAGCCCAAACAGATACCTATTTTGAAATATGGAACGGGGAGCGGGTTTGGTGTGAGTAAGTGTGAGGTACAACTGGAGGACTAAGAATATTTCCATGAATCAGCACAATTAGCAGGATGCCAGCGTAGAGAATTGAAAATAAACATTGATCTCCTAGTTGCTTATATAAATTTCATTAAAAATAATTTCAATAAACACAATTTTTAAACTGCAACTATTGCCTGTTTCTTTTGGGAATTATACAGTTAATTATGCAGTACATTTTAAGAGCAGGGCGCATGATAGGAGATGCTGTGATAAACTGATTTTTGTTAGGTTTGCTACACAGGCCAACGAGAGGAAAATCTAGAATGTGAAATTCTGTGTGAGCTTCTGAGTGCATGGTTAAAGGCATATATGACATGCTAGTCTGAAATAAGACAACAACCATCTGTTAGGTGATATGTTCTGAACTCATGGAGCTAGAGCACTGTTTTGAAATTATCTTTGTTTTTGCTTGTTAATCTTCCTTTTATTATGTCATGCCTTCTTCTTTATCAGTCAGCATTAATCAAAGTATATTCCGCTCTGAATCACTTTGATCCAATTGTGTAGAAATAGATGTTTTTAAGTCCTACAGGTCCTTGTAACCTACTATTTGAATCTACGGTGTATTTGAATGTGTTCATCATTTTGAAGCAATCACAATCTGAGTGTTTATGACTTTAAATATCTAAATTTGATTTGTAAGATGGTTTAACATGTTCACTATGAAACTGGTGTGTTAATTAGCAAGGATTATTTGTGGAAATCCTGTACACTTCCAAATTGGAATTTGAATATGAAGGTGGGTGGGTGTTGTGAAGATTAAAACATTGAAACAATTTGTGATAGTTAGAAATTTGAACATTCATTCTGATATATAGACTCAGTTCTCCTTTGAATAATTCCTTCGAACGTTATTAAAAAGCTGTGTTTGCTATGAACAATTTCACTGACATCCTCAGAAAACTATTGTGCAATAGCCACTAAGAATGGAGACTGAAGAGAATTAGATCAAATTTTCATTGTGTGCATACTCATTGCAAGTTTTGATATGCCTTCCACTGAAGTTGTATTTTAGGGAAATCATGTCTGCTAATTGCCTTCGTTGCCACTCGTTCAATTTTTATTTTCCTTTCTGGCTTTCCTCTGGATTCAGATATGGCCTTAATTCAGGGAATGGGAATTAGCTTTTTTTCCCCTTTTGACATCAATATAAAATTAAAATTAAATATTAGGGAGGATATCATCAAGAAAATATTAAGTCAGTGTTCATACAATATTTAATATTGACCACATTCTATTCAAGCCAACCATGGACACATCGGGAGCAAAATTCAATGGCAGTTCATCTATCCATAGGGTTAAATATACATTCCTAACTGGCTCTTTACTCCTACACAGTCACCATAAACTGCATTCCAGTGGTTGAAATAAATGTAGCTGAGGATTAACAGAGGAAATTGAAAGGCTTCCTCATACATTTTTCTCCAAATTTTAATTACATTTTCACAGTTTTCATTCTCTAAAGGCTCTGCCACTGTTTTTTCTGTCACATTTAATCAACTCTTCTGGAAATACAGCTTTCATCCGAGGATATGCATTTCCCAAAAGTAAACATTAAAGTTCAAGTTCATGTTCAAATTAGTTGTCATCTGACTGTACGTATATACAACTAAAGAAAGCAACATTCCTCTGGACTATTGTACACCCATGAAACATATATCACTTACAGCATATGAACCAAAACATTAACTTTTGTTCTCTTCATTTGTTTTGAAGATGAGAAGAATGATGATATGGGGAGGCAATATTAGAAATTCTTTGAGATACTGCAGAAGATGTTTACTTCCTGCTCTACTACCTAGTGAGTGTATAAAGATCAAAGCTCTCTTGTTCGGGTTTCTCTGAGCTGCCCACTACCTGGCTTAGGTTGTGGCAATCCAGTGGTGCAGCTAGTAGAGCCTCTGCGTCACAGCTCCAGTGAGCTGGATTACATCCTGATCCCCCAAGTTGTCTTCATTAAGTCTGTGCCTTCTCCCTGTGACCACATTAGTTTCCTTCAGATATTCTTGCTTCCTACCACATCCCAAAAACAGGCAGAATGGTTGGTTAGTTGCCCCTAGTGCACTGGTGAGTGGTAGAATATAGAGGGGTGAATTGGGGTGGAGTGGGGTGCGATCGTATCTCATAAACACCATCTGATGCTATATTCTAGATAATTTATGTATGTTTAACTAAACATTTATTCCCAAAAGTCACTCCGTGAGTGGCATGTGGTTGAGCTGGGAAGATTGTCCAAAGCGATTGCAAGAACTAACACATGTTTCAGGAATGCAGCCATTGGCATCGTTTTTCAGATAGTGTGTAACAGAGTCAGATACAACCTAGGAGGGTTCAGGTAAGTGCTTATGATATCTATGCACCTTTTGCAGTATAACAATTGCAAGGCACAGGCTCTGTGAATCTAATCTGTGACAACTAGAATAGATATTGCAAGCCTAGTGAAAGTATTATAAGGTGGAGACATTTGATTCAAGCTTTTGAAGACTGAACTCTTGACCTCTGCCTTTTATCTCAGAGGAAAAATAGCATGCGTTTCCTCTTACAGACCAAGGTCTTTGTCTTCATAGAATCAAACATTAAAACCTTTCTGATCCACTCTTTATATTAAGTAGCTGTCTCAGGCCTAGTGCTAGACTTGATAAGCTACTATAAAGGAGACGGTGAGGGTTTGGCAGTCATTGTGCCATGGAAGTATTCAGGTGGTTACAGCAGTAGCTAGTTCCTGCATTCGAGACACCTGCCATAATGAGAAAAGGATACGAGTTTGCTTAAATGTACAGACAGCAACAGTTCCCCTGTGAGTGATTGACAGATTGGCTCAAGATATGACATTGAGAAGCACATATAACCAAAACTGTGCACAATAAGCCATGCTTAGCACTTACCAAACCTCCTCTAATCACAATTACTTCCAATATTGTTAAGTCCAACAACTTCTCCAGTATGAGCGCATATTACCTGCAGTGATTCTTCTTGAAGTAGTCATAGGGTTTCCTGTTGTTTTCTTCCTGCTGAAGTTTCTAATCTGTCATTATGTGAATCTTCCATTCCAGGGTGAAAACTAACACTTAAAGCTCCTGTGGGAAGCTTATGTTTTACTTTGAATCAACATTCTTTCAGAATGCTGAGATTTCCTTGTGGTAAGCAATATAAATAGTAGTATTTATGTATTTTAAAAATTTTTTATTGAATTTTCAAATAGGTTACAGAATAGAAAGAAAAAATATAATATCAGCCCTCCCCCCTCCCCTTAACCCCTCCCCCCTGACATACCCCTATATATATGAAAAAGAGGAGGGGGGGGGAAGAAAGAAAAAAAGAGAAAAGAAAGAAAGAAAGAGTGCCTGGATATTGGAAGATCCCCACATGCTCCATGGAGTTCAAAATAGCTTTAATATATATATTTATTTCTTTCCCCAGATGACCAATAATTTTATCTTCGGAGCACCTATATATTTAATCCTATCTTTTGTAAATAAGGGCACCAAATTTTCAGAAATATATCATATTAATTATAAGTAATTTTTTCAAGTGGAATGCCGCTGAAAATTTCATTCTTTCAACGATCTATACTTAAGTATAAATCCGATTTCCAAGTAACTGCAATAGCCTTTTTGGCTACTGCCAATGCAATTTTTATGAATTCTTTCTGATATTTGTTCAATTTGGGTTTCGGTTTTATCACTTCAATATCACCTAGTAAGAATAATATTGGGTTGTGGGGAAGTTGTGTTCCAATAATTTGTTCCAGTAAAACTCTTAAATTTGTCCAAAAAGGTTGAATTTTAAAACAAGACCAAGTAGAGTGTAAAAAAGTACCAATTTCTTGAATACATTGAAAACATTAATCAGATAAATTTGGGTTTAATCTGTTTATTTTTTGTGGTGTAATATACAATTGATGTAAAAAATTATATTGTACTAATCTGACCAACTTGTTTCATCAATTTTAATATTCAAATCAGTTTCCCATTTTTGTCTTGACTTATGAATTCCTTGTTTAATTGCCAGTTTTTTAATCAAATTATACATACAAGAAATATTTTTAAAAATTTTACCTTTATGAATTAAAGTTTCTATATCATTAGGTTTCGGCAATAACATTGTTTGACCCAGTTTATCTTTTCCTGTATCCATTTAGATTCCCATTTATATATAAAATCTTCTGGTATATTTTCTCCTATTTTATCTAATTCTATTCTAATTCATGCCAGTTTATCTTCATCAAAAAAGATGCAATAAATCTAAGTTGATTTGCTTTGTAATAATTCTTAAAATTTGGTAATTGTAACCCTCCTAGGTCAAATTTCCATGTCAATTTTTCCAACGATATTCTTGACATCTTACCTTTCCAAAGGAACTTCCTCACACATTTATTTAACTCTTGAAAACACTTCTGCAGTAATTGTATTGGTAGTATTTAGAATAAATATTGTAATCTAGGGAATATATTCATTTTTACAGCATTGACTCTACCTACTAATGTTATTGGTAACATCATCCATTTATCAAGATCCTCTTGAATTTTTTTCAATAATGGCAAATAACTTAATTTATATAAATTCTTTATATCATTATCAGCTCTTATACCTAAATACTTTATACCATTTATCAGCCATCTAAATTGAGTTATTAATCGACAATAGTAGTATTTATGAAGCCTCACATGATTTCAGTATCTCTGCAGTTGTTTCATATATAACAAATGTTTCTCTATTGTTAATTACATAGAAAGGACATGAAATGAGGTGATAAAGCAAGCCTAAATAATTTATACAGGAGCTGCCTTGGACTGCCTTGATCACAAAATGAGATAATTGAACTTCATTCTGAATTATATGACACTTTGTAAGGTGGCAATGTTTGCACAAGCTGGTTCTACATTCTTCTTCTTCTTCTTCTTCTTCTTCTTCTTCTTCTTCTTCTTCTTCTTCTTCTTCTTCTTCTTCTTCTTCTTCTTCTTCTTCTTCTTCTTCTTCTTCTTCTTCTTCTTCTTCTTCTTCTTCTTCTTCTTCTTCTTCTTCTTCTTCTTCTTCTTCTTCTTCTTCTTCTTCTTCTTCTTCTTCTTCTTCTTCTTCTTCTTCTTCTTCTTCTTCCTCCCTTTCCACAAGCAGAATCAGAGCTTACAAGGGTAGACTAGGAATCAGAATTGGTGGCCTATACCTCCTAATCATGGCTCTGGGATTTGAAATTTCTAAGATATTTAAGATTTATCTCCAAATATGATTTCTATTTCTGTTTCCAAGTTCCTCCAATCTCATCACCCCCAAATTTTTCCCAATTTTGACCTCAAAATAGTTCATATTCTACCATGGAGGAGAAATCATTGTTCAGGTGGAAGAATAATCAGGGCATGAAAAGCTCTCTACTGTTAAGCTGCCAAATAGTCAAATAATTATGTACAGTAAGAAAAAGTAAAATTTTAGAGTTAAACACATTTGTACTCAGCTGAAATAGTGAACATGTTAAAGCTACTTTGAATTGCTGTGTAAGATGGCTGTGTAGCAGACTATGCTTGTGCTTTTACATGTTATTGATTAAAATAAAATGCATATGTTCAATATCAGTAAATAATAGGGTGCAATGGTGATACAAAAACTTGAGGTCAAATTATTTTGTGAAAGTAATTATTATTAAGCCTCAGTGAACTGTATTGCAAAAATGTTGAAAAAAATTAGTCATTTCAAACCCATATTCAAATGAAATTTGTGATACTACAATTGAAGTTTTCATTAAATTTGAGGGATTTACTTTAATAAAATCCTTTAACACTCTTTACTTTGTTAAATACAGTATTATGTAATCAAACATGGCACAATCCACCAGCCTCATTTATCTGTCATCTCACGCATGATTTGATAAGAAGCAAATTGGGAGGTCAACATTCAGTTCTTTACAAAATTCATATTGTTCATATTCATTTAGTTTTTCTGTAAAACTTCGTCCTTATGTTACACTGAGGAAACCACCTTTGAACAGAGTAGATTTTCTATTTTTGACAATATCAAGTATTATTCAGTCAGATAAAGAGGAAGACACATTTTATTCTGCTGCAACAATGTGCCTTAACCTAACCATAGATTGAGATATGATTTTTGTGGTCTTTCTGACTGAAATCATCAATTTTAATTCAGCTAAGGTGCTTTGTTTTAATTCTGTGAGTACCGGGGATTGCATCAGGACTAATGAAACACATATTGCATGGCACTCCTATTAAAAGAAGACATATCAGCCTTGACCATGCACAAATCACACTGCCATTGATGAAAATAAGATCTCGAGGTACTCCAAAATGATTCAGAGCCAATGAAGTATCTTAGTATTGTGCTTACCAATGAAATGTAGAACACACAGCAGTCAGTTTGAACAGAGTAAGCTCTAAAAAACAATAGTATGATAATGATTAGATTATCGGTTTCAATGAATAAGAATCTATATTGGCATTAGCAAGGATAACTCTTCCACACATCTTTGAAAGGTGGCATTTGCTCTTTAATGTTCATTAAAACATGAATAGACAGACAGACCTTGGATTAATGAAAGCTTATCCAACAGTGCAGTTAGACTTCAGTATTACACTGAAATGTCAACTTGGATTTTATACTCCAGGTTTTGAAGTGGTAGTTCAATTCCCAATCTTCTATCTTAGAGCTAGGAGGCTATGGATAACACCAGATCATAGGGCTAATACTCCGCATTGCAGGTTGCAGGGAGGTTGTGTATCTTCACCAAGAGCTCTTTCACAAGGCCATGATATGTTTGCCAGAAGACTCGTAGATTATTGGAAAAACCTTATCATGAGACCATAAGACATAGGAACAAAATTAAGTTATTCATCCCATTTTGTCTGCATCAAGGCTGATTTATTATCCCTCTCAACCCCATTTTCCTCCAAACTCAACATAACCTTTAACATCCACTAATCAGGAAACTATCAGCCTCTGCTTTAAATGCATTCAATGACTTGGCCTCCATAGCTGTCTGTGGCAATGAATTCCATAGATTCTCCACTCTGGCTAAAGAGCTTCCTCCTCATCACAGTTCTAAATGGAGGTCTCTCTATTCTGATGCTGTGGCTTCTGGTCCTAGACTCAACCAATATTGGAAACATCCTCTCCACATCCACTCTATCTAGGTCTTTCTATATTCAATAGGTTTCAATGGGATAAACACCCCCCCCCCCCCCCATTCTTCTGAACTCCTGCAAATACAGGTTCGGAGCCATCAAATTCATCTCAAGTTATAACCTTTTCATTCTTGGAATCATTCTCATGAACCTCCTTTGGACCCTGTCCATTACAACACGTCTTTTCTTAGATAAAGGGCCCAAAACTTCTTATAAAGCCTCAACATTACATCCTCGCTTTTATTTTCCAGTCCTTTTAAAATAAATGCTAACATTTGCCTTCCTCACCACTGACTCAACCTACAGGTTAACTTCTAGGGAATCTTAGAGTACTCCTAAATCACTCTGCACCTCTGAGTTTTAAAATTTATTCCCTGCTTAAAAAATAGTCTTTGCTTTTATTCCTTCTGCCAAAGTGCATGACCTTACATCTCCCTACATTACATTCCATCTGCTACTTCTTTGTGTGATTTCCTAATCGGTCTAAGTACTTCTGCAGACTCCCTACCTCCTCAACATTAGTTGCCCTTCCACCTATCTTTGTATTGGCCACAAACCTAACCATAAAGTCATCAGTTCCTTCATCCAAATCATTCACTGGCAGCTAACCAGAAAAGGACCCCTTTATTCCCACTCTTTGCCTCCTGGCAGTGAGCCAATCTTCTATCCATGCTAGTATCTTTTCTGTAATACAATGGGCTCTTATCTTGTTAAGCAACTTCATGTGTGGTGCCTTGTCCAAAACCTTCTAAAAATACAAATAAACAACATCCACAGACTCTCCATTGTCTATTTTGCCAGTTATTTCCTCAAATAATTCCAACAAATTTGTCACGCAAGATTTCCCCTTAAAGAAATATTGCTAACTTTGGCCTATTTTATCATGTGACTCCACGGACTCCAGCACCTTATCTTTAATAATAGACTCCAACATCTTCTCTGCCACTGAAATTAGGCTAACTGGCCTATAATTTCCTTTCTTCTGCCTACCTCCCCTTTTAATGAGTGGATTGACATCTGGAATATTCCTGTCCTCTGAAACCATTGCAGAATCTAGTGATTCCTGAAAGATCATTACTAATGCCTCCATAATCTCTTCAGCTACCTCTTTCCAAACCCTGGGACATAGTCCATTGGGTCCAAGTGACTTAACTCCCTTCAGATCTTTCAGCTTCCCAAGCACCTTCTCCTTAGTAAAAGCAACTGCATGCACTTCTACCCCCAACACTCTCAAATTTCTGGCAAAGTGTGATCTCTGTTTTGTCTGGATTTCTATAATCATGCACTAACAGAACCAATGAAGGAGCAGAAAACACACTTTAAAATTGAAATTAATTATGAGTTGGTGTCTTGGTTAGCCCAGAAAACTTTTTGTCTTTTACTTCCTTGACTCCAGTATTTCAATATTTGTATGTTTAATTCTTAATAGAGGAAGAAAACATAAATTGACCCATCATTCCATTTTAGATTTGTCAATCTCACCTAGAGAGTATACTGGGCATTTCTCTGGTGCAATTTGAATACTTTACAGATGCTGTAACAACAATTGGGATGCTGTTTAGCTTGTACAAAAGTATTTGGCAGTCACAAAATCTGGAGTAAGGAAAGTGATGTGTTTGAAAATTAGAAATATAAAAACTACCAAGTTTACTTAGTATAAGCAATATGAGGTGTATTAACGGTCAATATGAAGCACTGTCATCTATGAAAATCATTGCCAAAGAATTGCAAATGCTTGAAATCCTAAGTAAAAATATAAAATGCTGAAGGTGCTCAGCCTGTTAGGGAGTATCTATAGAGGAAGAAACAGAGTTAATACTTTAGGTTGAAGACCTTTTGTCACAGCAGAGAAGAAACTGAAGTTAGTTTTATGTAATAAAGAGGGTAAGGGTGGTGTGTACAGGATTAAGAGAACCTCTCTAATATGGGAGGTCTGGGTAGCTATGCACATAAACTGTAGATCAAGTCATTTGGTTTGATAGGTTAATGGGAGCTACTGGAGAATCTGAACAAAGAAACATAACAACTATGAAATGAGTTCAGTTAGAGGGTCAGAACATATGGAAAAAAAATATTTAAGTTGAAAACTGCATGTCTGAAGGACATGCCTATCAGGTTGGGGTTTGTTACTAGGGAGAAAAAAAATAAATCAGTGTCTAGTTCAGACGCAGAGAAAGGAAGGCTGCAACACGCCCAATGGAGGGCGCTGTTCACAAGATTACATTGTAAAAGTGGCTGAAGCCACAGAGAGATGAAATAAAATGAGAATGGAATGGAGAATTAATATGGCAGGCAATAGGGAGTTCAGAATTGTAAACACAAAGTACACTGCAGATGCTGGGGTCAAAGCAACACGTACAACATGCTGGAGGAACTCAGCAGGTCGGGCAGCATCTGTGGAAATGGATGCTGCCCGACCTGCTGAGTTCCTCCAGCGTGTTGTATGGGAATTCAGAATGGCCTCTGCAGTCAAGTGATTCTCAAAGTGATCGTCTAAACCCTGTTTGATTTCTCCAGTGCAGAGAGATTACATTATGAACAACAATCCATTAGACAAGATTAGTGATCAAAGCAGACTTCCAGGTGAAGGAGCAATTTGTTGCTACATGTCAGTCATGCTGCAGTACCAGGTGTAGTTCAGTTATTAACAGGTTGACTTTGGAACAAAAACTTAAGCAGTTAATATGGTGTAGAACTATGTGATTGCTGCATTATCAGAGATACAGTCCTTTCAATACAGTGCTTTGGTTTAGACATTAAACAAAAATCTGGTGTTTTTCTATTGGGAAGATGTAAAAGGTACCTTGGTTGTTTTTAGAAGAGAAGAAGATTTTTTATTATTTGGGTTTATTTTCTTTGGAAATGGGAGACTGGCGATGTGAGCATTTACTGTCCATGCATAAATAAGTGCTCCTACAAATGTAGTGGTGAGCCACCTTTTTGATTCACTTTAGTCCTTCCAGTGAAAGTATTCCACTCCCACAGGATTAATGCCAGGTGAATAGAAAGAATGATGATAGATTATAATGCCAGTAAGGTGTACAACTGGGATTGAAACTTGCAATGGTGGTGTTCCTGTTTTCTTAAGACCTCTCCATTTTCTGGTAGCAGACAGTGCGGGTTAGGGAGGTGCGGTCAGGGTTGCCTAAATGAGTAATTGCAGTGCAATTGTAGATGATTTTCACGACTCAGTGTGTACTGATGAGGGCCAGAATGATTGGTCCAGAAAACACTTTCCCATGTGCTGATGATAAAACTATAAATAATTACAGAGTTTAGTGTAGCATTTGATACAGTCCCTCATGCTAGATTGACCCAGAAGATTAAGATGCATGAGATCCGTGATGATTTGGTAGATTGGATTCAGAATTGGCTTGTCTATAGAAGACAGATTGTCAATATATGGTGGAAGGGTGTTATTCGTGCTGAAAGTTTATGACCAGTGGTGTTCTGCATGATAAAAATGTAGATGGGTGGGTAGTAGGTTTCCAAATGACACCAAGATTGGGAAAACCATGGCACATTAAGAAGCTTGTCAAAGGATACAGCAGGATATAGAAAGGTTACAGATATGGGGCAGAGAAATGATAAATGGAGTTTAATCTGGGCATGTATGAAGGGTTGCACTTTGGGAGGTTAAACGTAAGGGGAAAGGACAGGACTATTTACATCATTGATGTACATAGGGATCTTGAGATCCAAATCATAACTCTCTGAAAATGGAAGTCGATAGGATGGTAAAGAGACATTTGGCATGCTTGTTTTCATTCAAAGGGTCAGGAAGTCAAGTTGCAGTTACTGTAAATAGAATGTTGGTTTGGTGGCACTTGGGGTATTGTGTGCAGTTCTGGTTGTCATTGTAGGATGGATATAGAGGCTTTAGAAAGGGCACAGAAAACGTTTACAGCATGCTGCCTGCATTAGAGAATATGAGCACTAAGGAGAATTAGGACAAACTTGAGTTTGCAGGAGAGTCAATGAGGAGGGAAGACTTGAAGATGATCCCTTTATGTCCCCTGAAGGAGCATATGATAAGCTGTTTTCTGACAAGTCTGTGGGGTTAATTCCCACAACTTAAACTACAGTCCTAAAATGTGTTTTTTTTTAATTGTTGGAAATCTGAAGTAAAAACAAAAAAATATGCTGGAAAATTCCACAGATAAGTCAGGATCTATGGAAAGAAAAATGGTTAATGATTCAATTCTTCAGAACATGTGATGAATAGTCTTCAATTTGAAATATTAACTCTTTCACTTTCCATGGATGTTGCCTGACTTAGCAAGACTTTTGCAGTATTTTTGTTGTTATTCTAGTCCCTAAATATTTCTGAGGCAGACCTGCTTTCATTCTTTCTCTGTTTCAAAGTAGCAGTTTTGATTCAACTACGTGGCCTGGTTTGTGAGAATTAGCTAGAATTAAAAGTCAGGCAGCCCAGACAGGGTAAGAATAGAGACCCCACCCCTCTTCCACCAACTCTTGGGCATTAATGATCCAAATCAAAAGAGCAGCTACATTTATTCACTGAATTTAAATGACTTTGAACTGAGTTGATTGTGTCATTTATCCAATTTGATTGGGTCCCTGTCTGGTAACAGTGAGCACCCTTATCCCCATGCTATGAGCAAAATCAACAAAACCATAGAAGTTAGATAACTCATTATGATGATGCTGCTTGTGGGAGCTTGCTTTCCACATTGTGGCAACCTTATTTGCTACATCATAATAGTTATTGTACTTAAAGGTACTTCATTGGCTGTACAGTGCTTTTGGATATCCGGAGGTTATAAATGGTGCTATGTAAATGAAAGGCTTTGTGTTCTGGACTTCCTATCACTGGGACCTCACTAACTTCAATTGAATAAATCACTGTTTCGCGGACAATTTGATGAAGGTGTTAATAGGGTAGCTGGGTGTATCACCATATCTTTCTATCATTGTCTCTTAGCTTGTGCAATGGAATCATTGGTGGTATAATGTGTAAGGTACAAACTGGATCATCCTTTCTATGTTTTCAAGTTGTCTCATGGAAATAAAACAGGTTCTCGTCAGGAAATTCTCTGAGAACCATTTCAAATAATTGAGTTGTATTGAGCGGACTTTTTTCTCATACTATTTTGACAGTTTTGCAATCAGACTGTTAAACTCCAGCTTCATTGCTAAAAAAAGTAATTCTTACTTTAGACTCACTTTGATTCAAGTGACAAACTGACCTATAAGGGTATACAAATGGCTATATGTTTCCTGTAATTTCTTTACTGTTGAGTTTTACACTATAGTAAAGGCCTTAAGAATTCCAAAATCTTTGCACACCTATTAATTCTGAAACTGTAACAGTTTTTTTTTGCCTGCAATGTTTAGCTGTAATTTAAATTTAAAAAAAAAACTTTTGAATATTGACATGCTATGGAAATTTTGTGGAAACTTTTGATATTGTGTTATTTTTTTACTCATGATATAGTCAAGTATGTATAATAAATGTAACATTAATTAAAAATAGAACTATTATTATCTTTATTCAGTCTTTTTTATGTGTCTTCTAATGAAATGTATGTGCAGATTCCATTTATTGGTGCAGAAATCCACATCTGTCGTTGCATCTACTGAGCATAAATCTCATTCTGTGAATCCAGAATGATCTGATTCCTAGAGTTTCAGGAACGATTATCTTGTGGACAAGGAATAGAACCATAGAACACTAGCACAGTACAGGCCCTTCAGCCCTCCATGTTGTGCCGACCCATATAATCCTTAAAAAAAGTACTAAACCCACACTACCCCATAACCCTCCATTTTTCTTTCATCCATGTGCTTGTCCAAGAGGCTCTTAAATACCCCTAATGTTTTAGCCTCCACCACCATCCCTGGCAAATCATTCCAGGCACTCACAACCCTCTGTGTAAAAAACTTACCCCTGATGTCTCCCCTAAACTTCCCTCCCTTAATTTTGTATATATGCCCTCTGGTGTTTGCTGTTGGTGCCCTGGGAAACAAGTACTGACTATCCGCCCTATCTATGCCTCTCATAATCTTGTAGACCTCTATCAAGTCCCTTCTCATTCTTCTACGCTCCAAAGACAAAAGTCCTAGCTCTGCTAACCTTGCTTCATATGACTTGTTCTCCAAACCAGGCAACATCCTGTTAAATCTCCTCTGCACCCTCTCCATAGCTTCCACATCTTTCCTATAATGAGGTGACTAAAATTGAACACAATACTCTAAGTACAGTCTCACCAGAGATTTGTAGAGTTGCAACATGACCTCTCTACTCTAGAACTCAATCCCCCTGTTAATGAAGCCTAGCATCCCATAGGCCTTCTTAATTACCCTATCAACTTGTGTAGTGACTTTGAGGGATGTATGGATTTGAACCCCAAGGTCCCTTTGTTCATCCACACTCTTAAGTAACTGACCATTAATCCTGTACTCAGTCTTCTGGTTTGTCCTTCCAAAATGCATCACCTCACACTTGTCTGGATTGAACTCCATCTGCCATTTTTCTGCCCAACTCTGCAGCCTGTCTATATCCTCTTGTAACCTTCGACAACCTACAGCTCCATCCACAACTCCTCCAATCTTCGTGTCATCCGCAAACTTCCTCACCCATCCTTCCGCCTCTACATCCAGGTCATTTATAAAAATCACAAATAGCAGGGGTCCCAGGACAGATCCCTGCAGCACTCCACTAGTCACCGACCTCCAGGCAGAATACTTTCCTTCCACAGCTACCCTCTGCTTTCTTCCTTTAAGCCAATTTTTTATTGAATGAGTTAAATTTGCCATTTTTCCTACTTCTACCCATTATCTAGTGGTTCAGCTGAAAGAGATCATTTGTTTTTATCAGCAGTAGTCTTTAATGAGATACTCCTCGGTTAAGGATGCTGCTAAAAACCAACAGTCCAGGCTTGCAAATATTTGAGCAAGATGCCCAAAAGTGCCTGTTGAGAATGAAAACAACAATCAAGGCAAATACAGCTGACCTTTAAATTGTTATGTTCTGCTGCCAGAATGGATTGGCAAAAATTCCACATTGTCCCATTGGCTTGCACACTTAATTATGTGACCTGATATCCCATTGCCTCTCTGTTCATTGAAATGTCTGTAGCTTCAAGCATCACTGTGTGAAGATAACATACCTATTGCATATGTTAAAGTGTCTATAACTGATAGAGGGTAAGAGGAAAAAATGAAGTGTTTACTCATACTAATAAGTGCACCAATTATAAGAAATTGGAGTTGAATAACAAATTAGATGGTAGAAGATCTCAGCTGGTTCCAATTCTCTTCTATGTATAAATTATAACTCAGTAGCTGAATTGTTTATGATGCAATAAATCCTGGGAATCAAAGTTTTCATGACAATTACATGCTTATTCCTTCCCTGATTTCCTCCCTTGCAGGCATGCCTCCAATGACTTACTTATTTTTGTTTAATTCACAGCCATTTAAATTATTACCTTTTTATATTTAATGGTGATTGTGAAATGATTCATTAAATAAACCTGGTAATTTAAAGCCAATATGCTTGGGATATACTGGGACCAGAATATATCACAGAAACTTTTTTGTTTCAAAACCCTGCTCAAGCTTTCAGGTCTTCTTCCACCAGTCTCTTAAATTTAAGCAAAGAAAACTGACAGGTCAGCTTTCTTTAACTGCACTCCTAAAATATGGAGCTCAATACTGAAATTATAAGGTGTATTTCAGTTATGTTTGAGTGATCTTGTGTGTGTGTGTGTGTATATGTATATATATATATATATATATATATATAGGTTGATTAAGCATTCTTATTCATTTAGATAATTAATTACTGGTTGTATGTAAAAATACATTAATTGCACATGTCACCACGCTACCATGTGTTATGTGTGCACCTCGCTGAAACTAAAGGTGAAGTTACACCCATAATTTCAGACTCCCTGTGTCTTCCTTTGAATTAATTTAATGTTTTGAAGCTACAAAATGTAACATAAGGATTGTAGACTCAGTTGACACTTTTAAATGCCTGCTGAAAACTTATTTATGTTTGTTTTTAACTAACATCAATTTGTCTTTTATTTTTATATTTGCACTTTGAATTACATCATTTGTATGAAAAGTACTCATTAAATAAGTTTTGTTATTATTATTATTATTATTATTATTATTAGTTGCTAAAGAATCTCAGGGCTGCATCACCACTGCATTCCAAATTTATAGTTAACAGTTAGCAATGCTACTGAAGCTACAGTACGTCTTCAGGATGTTAAGTTTGTAAAAATTCAATTCACATACCTTGATTCAGTTGAAGAAAGTTGCAAACAGTAAAGTATTTTGGGGGCATCAGATCACTGACAGCAGCACTGCATTTCCATGTTAAAGTGCACCTGTGCAGATGTCTGAATACTACAGCAATGATGGTAAATACCAGTCATTAGTACTGCAAAATGTGTGCTTTCATTTTGCAATTAATCCATTGACCTGACATGTAACTTATTTCCTAAAGATATAAAACTGCTTTCAGTTTGGCACCAACTGGTTTATAATTAGGGAGCTCCATGCTATCAAACATAACATAATCAGAGCAGGGAGCTGGAAGCAGAAAGGAGACTGAACCCAGTTCTATGCCTTGGACTGTTCAAGGTTTGCAATGACTGAAGAGGAAGAATGGCTGTGATATTCCTGTACTTTAACTAGAATAAAATATAATGTTCAGAATTTTATGAAAAGGAGGTGAAACAGATAATAAATGAAATAATATTTTTTCTAGTAGATATAGTATATTATAAAGTACAATTTGGATTTTCTAAACCATTTGGGAGTTAATGATTTCTTTAACAGATAATGTTTGCTCTTACTTTTTATGATCCACTATTTCCTGACTTGAATATTTCACAAGATTTCTTCAATGTTGTTAAATTTGTCATCAATGATTTCAGTGGTTCTGCATTAGTGGCTCTCCAATGTTGGTTGTGCTTTACTAAATGTGCAAATCAATGTCAATTCTTCTTTGCCTAATTGGTAGAACCATTCTGATTCTTGATATTTAAAAGCACTTGTGGTGAACTACATATACCTGTCTGGACTGCTCCTGTGGCTCCTCCCACAGACCCCTGCTGACTGCTCCTGTGGCTCCTCCCACAGACCCCTGTATAAAGGCGATTGAGGCCTGTGCCCGGCCTCATTCCCCAGGATGTAGTGTTGTTCATTCTTCCAGTCAATGAAAGCCGTTATCTAGCTTCTTACGTCTCAGAGTGAGTTATTGATGGTGCATCAGCACTCAATACAAATGTTCTTGGAAATGAAAACATTCCAAGTTATGGTAATGTTTTGTCTTTCAAATTTGCTTTGTTAAATATTATGCAGCAGAAAAATCACTCATCAGATACAGATTTTGCTCAGTTTTCCCATGAACAGAATTATTTCCTTTTCTAGCACAGCAGAAACCATTGACCTTCAAGGTTGGAATACAAAGCAGCTGATCTTTCTTTCTTTGGCAAAGCTTTAATTGAAAATAAAATATAGACTGACACTTGCATGGAGAAGAAATTCACCTTTAGTTTTAATTACATTCATCATCAATAGTAGTATTATAGGACTTTATTAGCTATGAAACCTCAAATACATGTTTTAATTTAAATAACAGAAACCTCTGTGTTTCGTGCTGATCATCAACATAAATATTCCTTAGAAGTCCTCCCTTAGTTCACTTACATTTTACCCTATCAACATAGTAAAAAAGTTTGAACTGAATTGGGTGTGACTGCTTTCCATTGAACTATTGTTCATGCACAGAATTTTGTCATCCAACATATTATTCCACTGAATGTCAAGAGGTCAAAGCTAATATACACGATTTCTTTTGCAACCTCCACTACTGCTCTGCAAAAACTGAGATTTTCATTTATTTTTGTACATGAACTGTTTCTATGGATGATCTTCCACAAAAAGTGCAGAACTTAACCATGTTTAATGATATTTGCAATAGAAATGACCTGTCAATGGAGGTATTAAATATATGGTAAAGACAATGAAATTCAGTCTCAGTATGCCAAGATACATTGGATTAAATTGTGCAGTAAATTCACGAGCTGCAGCTTTGTGGATGTTATTTTCCCTTCCTTCATCTCAGTAATACCACTCAGCAAATAATTTTCATGTTAACTTGCTTATTTCCCAAGGTCAGCTTCAGAGCAATTTGAATCATATCTTAAAAAAATTAACTTGTATGCTGAATACATAAGAATTGAGTAATAATATTTATTTAACTGGGGCCTGGATTTTATGGTTAGTGGTAAAGGAAATGGTGTTTGTCATTCATCTTGCTAATGTTGTCCCATCGAAGTCTTAGGTGACTTTTGTGCAAATTTGAGCCCTGTATAGGACTTTTGTAACAACCTAACTAATCAAGGAACAAAGAGCCTCTTTAACTCATCAGTTTGAAAAGTTCCCATAATATCAGGTTGGGATGAATTTTAGTTTGCAGAGAACTATGAGTTTGGATATAGCTAAATGGGTTAAAACCAGTGACTAGTAGTAACTTAACCAACTTCAGCATTTTATATTGCTCATCAGAGAGACAGGATGCCCATTGACTAATTTAGTCAATTGGAAGAATATTAACACACAATTTCAATGTTGGGTCCACAGATTCCCAGGGCACCTATTATGTGTTTTTTTCTGCCTAGCTATTCACTGCTATGGTTGTTGTGTACAGCATGTTTTTAAAAAAGCAATGAGGAAAATTGAGTCTTTAGGAGGAACAAGATGAGGGGTTCAGATTCTTCTCAGAAGGAGTGGAGTGGAGTAGAGAAAGAAAAAGAAAGTTCTCTAACAGCTCACATTTTAACCTGTTGCCAAGAATGCCATGGTTAATGAAACATTCATTCATTCATAATGCACCAGTGGAACATGGATTCTAGAAACTGTAAACTCCTTTGACTTCATTCCCACAACACTAATGCACTGACACAAAGTATTCCTGAAATCCATCAATCACACTTCCAACGTCCACCTTTTGAGCTGCATCACTTCATAGCAAGCCATTACCATTCAGCACTCAAGGATAAATAAGATGAGATAGCACTGAAAAATAAACTGCAAGGAAAAGCACTACACACTCAGTGGCCACTTGATTAGGTTCACGTATACACCTGGTCATTGATGCAAGTATCTAATCAGCCAGTCATTTGGCAGCAAAGCAATGCGTAGAAACAAGGAGACACGGTCAATACATTCTGTTGTTGTTCAGACCAAACATCAGACTGGGGAAGAAATTTGATCTAAGTAACGACTGTGGAATGATAGTTGGTGCTAGATGGGCTGGTTTGAGTATCTCAGATACTGCTTATCTCTTGGGATTTCCACACACAACAGCCACTTGGGTTTACAGAGGATGGTGCAAAAAACAAAAAAATATAATGAACAGCACTTCTGTTTTAAAAAATGCCTTCTTAATGAGAGAGGTCAGAGGAGAATTCCAGACTTGTTCAAGCTTACAGAAAGGTGACAGTAACTCAAATAACCACGTTACAATAGTGGTATGCAGAGGAGCTTCTCTGAATATACAGTACAACAAACATTGAAAAGGATGGGCTATGGCAGCATAAAATCATGAACGTACACCAAGTGGCCACTTATGAGATACAGAAGGTTTCTGATAAAGTGGTCACTCAGTGTAGGTAAGGAACACATTCTATGAAGCCATAATTTTTAAGATATCCATTTGTAACAACAATACTTACTTCAATCTTTTTCTACTATTCCTAAGTGTTCCAACTGCATAGCATCAACAGATGGAAAGCCCTGCTGTTCGTATCCAGTCTGCCAGCTGAAATCCTCTTGATCTATATTCGCTCTGTTTTGAAGCTAGTGAGATCTCTGCCAGACATTACTTCATTTGCTTCTGTGTTGGAGCAGACCGGCAATCAGGAGACAAGGCAGCATATGGATTACCGACTGTCAGAATTTGAAAACAGTGCTTGTGTGGTTTCCCCAGTTCTATAATTGCATTTTCTATCATCCCTTGTAAAAATGGAATTCCAGCTGCTCCTCACTGCCCCCTGTGGTATAAAATATGATAGTCCTTCCTCTCCAGCCCTTTACCTCTCCTACCCACCTGGCTTCACCTATCACCTTCTAGCTATCCTCCTTCCCCTTACCCCACCTTTTATTCTGGCATCTTTCCCCTCCTTCCTTTCTAGTCCTGAAGAAGGGTCTCAGCCTGAAACATTGACTATACTTCTTCCTATAGATGTTGTCTGGTGTGCTGCGTTCCACCAGCATTTTGTGTGGCTTGACTGCTAAATCTTATGTTTCTATCTGCCTTCACCAGGTGTGAGAGATGTTTGCTTCCATTGATGTTTGCACCCGCATATTGTGGTGGGCATTTGATAGAAGCATATAGCATTCTGCAGGATGGCCTCTACCTCTATAATTTCAGTCAGCTAGGATATCACCTTCTGTGCAGCCACTAAAGTTTGTGTTGGGCCCCTTCAATCTCTCTGCAATTGCAGTGACTGTGCTTTCTTCAAAAGATTTATGATCATTAGTAATGACAGATCAGAAAAGAAAATCAGAAGCTCATTATTGGCTCAAACTTTTGTCCATTTGAGATATTTTTTGTTATACAAGGAGCAATTTCAATTCTATTTAGTATCTATATCTGTTGCTCTGCTTCTTCTGTTATTTTTCTCTGTGAAGGAACGATTCTCCCATAATGTTCCAATGGCCCATTTCCATTACAATTGGAAGTCTTTGCACAAAAAGCTCCTAGGCCTGTCTTGTTTACAAGAAGAAGAAATGTCAGTATTGACTGAGTAATGAGTTGAAAAATTTTGGCAGTGATCCCTTTGGCCCCTATATTTATACAGCTCCTAAATGGATGTTTGCCAAGGTCCATTAAAGCAGTGCTACTTTCAATATAATGCACTTTTTAGAGCTTAATAGTAGACCTGGAAGAAACATCATGACATATTTCAGAAAGAGTACATCATTTTACTATGCTGTTTATGTATAATCAAATACAAGAGGATACCAAAAGGTCAGTTGATTCCAAGGTGAGCATTTTTCTTTGCAAATAGAAGATGAGCGAATTTAATACATGGGATCTTTTGTTTCTTCCTTTTTAGGTTTATACAGGAAAATCTGACCTTTGTAAAGGTAGATGCATTAAAATTGTTCCATAATAAAATGTTATAACGGGACTATGTAATGCACTCTTAATCAACAGACTCAGTGGTCGATTCTTACCCCTGACTAGAACATAGAACATAGAAATCCACTGCACACCACAGGCCCTTTGGCCCACAATGTTGTACCTATCTAAGAGTCTCTTAAAAGACCCTGTTGTATCCACCTCCACCACCACTGCCAGCAGTGCATTCCATGCATCCATCTTTCTGTGAAAAACTTACCCCTGACATCCCTTTTGTAGCTACTTCCAAGCACCTAAAACTATGCCCCTCGTATTAGCCATTTCAGCTCTGAGAAAAGGGCTCTGGGTATCCACATGATCAATGCTTCTCATCATCTTATACACCTCCATCAGGTCACCTCTCATCCTCCGTCACTCCAAGGAGAAAAAGCCAAGTTCACTCAACCTATTCTCATAAGGCACACTCTCCAGTCCAGACAACATCCTTATAAATCTCCTCTGCCAGCTTTCTATACTATCCACATCCTTCCTGTCATGAGGTGACCAGAACTGAACACAGTACTCTTAAGTGTGGTCTGACCAAGGTCCTATATAGATGTAACATTACCTCATGGCTCTTGAATTTAATCCCATGAATGATGAATGCCAATTCACCGTACACCTTAATGACACTGTCAACCTGCGCAACAGCTTTGAGTGTGCTATAGACATGGACTCCAAGATCTCTCTGATCCTCCACACTGCCAAGAGTCTTACCATTGATACTATACTCTATCTTCAAATTTAACCCACCAAAATGAACCACTTCACACTTACCTAGTTTGAAGTCTATCTGCCACTTCTCAGCCCAGTTATGCATCCTACCGATGTCCTGCTGTAACCTCTGACAAACTTCCAGACTATCCACAGCACCCCCAACCTTTGTGTCATCAACAAACTTACTAATCCACCTTTCTACTTCTTCATCCAGGTCATTTATAAAAATCACAAAGAGGAGGGGTCTCAGAACAGATCCCTGCAGACCGCCACTGGTCACTGACCTCCATGCAGAATGCAAACCATCTACAATCATCCTTTGCCTTCTGTGGGCAAGCCAGTTCTGGATCCATAAAGCAAGATCTCCTTGGATCCATGTCTCCTTATGTTCTGAATGAGCCTTTCATGGGGAACCTTATGAAATGCCCAACTGAAATCCATATACACTACATCCACTGCCCTACCTTCATCAATGTGTTTTGTTACATCCTCAAATAATTCAATCAGGCTCGTGAGGCACAACCTGCCCTTGGCAAAGCCATGCTGACTATCGCTAATCAGATTATGTCTCCCCAAATGCTCATAAATCCTGCCTCTCAATATCTTCTCCAACAACTTGTCCATCACTGAAGTAAGACTCACTGGTCTATAATTTCCTGGGGTATCTCTACTCCCTTTCTTGAATGAGGGAGCAACATTTGCAGCCTTCCAAACCTCTGGTACTTCTCCCAACCCTACTGATGATGCAAAGATCATTGCTAGAGGCTCAGCAATCTCCTCCCTCGCTTCCTACAGTAACCTGGGATATATCTCGTCCAGTACCGGCAACTTATCTAACTTAATGCTTTTCAAAAGTTCCAGCACATCCTTTTTCTTAATATCTATATGCTCAAGCATTTCAGTTCACTATAAGTTATCCCCACAATTGCCAAGGTTCTTTTCACCTGCAAGTACTGAAACAAAGTATTAATTAAGTACCTCTGCTACCTCCTCTGACTCCATGCACAGGTTTCCACTATTGCACCTGATTGGTCCTATTCTCAGATGGCTCATTCTCTTGCTCTTCACATACTTGTAGAATGCCTTGAGGTTTTCCTTAATCCTGCTCACCAAAGCCTTCTCATGGCCCCTTTTAGCTCTTCTAATTCCTTTCTTGAACCTTTCATAAGCTTTTCTTTTCTTCTTAACTAGATTTTCCACATCCTTTGTACACCATGGTTCTTTTACCCTACCATCCATTTCCTGCCTCAATGGAACATAACTATGCAAAACACTGAGAACATCTGCTCCCAAGTTCTTGCCTAATAGCATCATATTTCCCCCTACCCAAATTCAATGTTTTCCCAAATTGTCTGCTCCTATCCCCCTCCAGTGCTATGGTAAAGGAGACAGAGTTGTGATCACTATCTCCAAAATGCTCTCCCACCAAGAGATCCCACACCCGATCAAGTTCATTTCACAATACCAGATCAGGTACAGCTTCTCCTCTAGTTGGCTTAGCTACGTATTGTGTCAGAAAACCTTCCTGAACACAGTTAACAAACTCCACCCCATCTAAACCCTTTGCCCTAAGGAGATGCCAGCCAATATTAGGGAAGTTAAAATCTCCCATCACAACAACCCTATTATTCTTGCATTGTTCCAGAATCTGCCTTGCTGCCAGGGTATTGGTCCCCCTCAGATTTAAGTGCAACCCATCCTTTTTATACAGGTCACACCTACCCCAGAAGAGGTTCCAATGATCCAGAAACCTGAATCCCTGCTCTCTTTTCCAATCCTTCAGCCACACATTTATCCGTCACCTCATTCTAGTCCTATACTCACTGCCAATTGTCACAGACAGCAATCCTGAGATTAGTACCCTTGAGCTCCTGCTTCTCAGCCTCCTTTCAAACTCCTTATATTCTGCTTTCAGGACCTCCACCCTTTTTCGACCTACTCTACCCATTTGCTTGCAAAGGTAAAATGCAGCAGAATATATGTGAGGAAAGAAATTGCTCCAGATTCTTCCTTTACGGATAGAACATAGAATATAGCACAGTATAGCACAGGAACAGGCCTTCAGCTCACAATTTTGTGCTGAACCAATTAAATTAGTAATCAAATGGCTAACTGAACTTATCTCTTCTATCTACACAATATCTACATCCTTCCATTTTCTTCAGTTCATGTGCCTATCTAAATGTCTCTTATAAGTCCCTAATGTTTCTGCCTCTACCACCACCCAAGACAGTGTATTTCAGGCACCCACAACTCTCTATGTAAAAAAACTTGTCCCTCACATCTCCTTTGAAATGATCCCCTTTCACCTGAAATGCATGCCTCTGTTATTAGACATTGCAACTCTTGGAAACTCATTGCAAACTCTGTTTGCTCTCTCTATGCCTTTCATAATCTTATAAACCTCTATAATTTCTCCCCTCTGCTTCTGCTGCTCCAGAGAAAACAACCCAAGTTTGCCCAACCTGTCATTATAACACATGCCCTCTAATCCAGGCAACATTCAGGCAAATCTCTTCTGTACCATCTCCAGAGCCTCAATATCCTTCATATTATAGGCGACCAAAACTTTATGCAATACTCCAAATATGACCTAACTAGAGCTTTATAAAGCTGCAACATAATGTCCTGACATTTTTAAACTTATTTCCTCAATTAATAAAGGCAAACATACCATATGCCTTCTTAACCACCCCATCAACCTGTGTAGCCACTTTCAGGGAGCTAAGAACTTGGACCCCAAGATCGCTCTACTCATCAATACTGTAAAGTATTTTGCCCTTAACAGAATATTGTCTCTTTTCATTTGACCCACCAAAGTGCAACACTTCACAGTTGGCCAGGTTAAACTTAATCTGCCATTTCTCTGCACATATCTGCAACTGATCTGTATCCCATTGTTTTTTGTTACAAGTCTTCTACATCATCCACAATCCCACCAGCCTTCCTATAATAAGCAAACTTACTAAACCACACATCTACATTTTCATCCAGATCATTGTTTACATGAGTTCCCAGCACAAATCCCTGCAGAACTCCATTAATTACAGACCTCCAGCTAGAATAAGTCCCTTCGTCCACTATCCTGCATTTTCTTTGGGCAAGTCAGTTCTGAATCTGAACAGCCAATTCACCAAGGATCCCATGCATTTTAAGCTTCTGGATGAGCCTCCCATGAAGGACCATGTCAAATGCCTTTCTAAAATCCATGAAAACAACATCCACCACTCTGCCTTCATCAATCACCATCATGACCTCATCAATCAAATTAGAAAGACATAACTTGCCCTGCATAAAGCCATGCTGACTCTGTAAGACCATGGTTTTTCAAGTGCTCATAAATCCTATCCCTAAGAATTTTCTCCAATAACTTCCCTACCACTGACATGAGACTCACCATAGTTTCCAGGATTATCCCTGGTTCCTTTCTTGAATATTGGAACAACATTCTCGCCAGTCCTCTGGGACTTGTCTGTGTCTAGAGAGGATGTGAAGATTGAAGATATTGGGCAAGGCCCAGCAATCTCTTCTCTTGTCTCTCTCAATAACTTAGGGTACACCTTAGGCCCAGAGGACTTATCCACCTTAATGCTCCTTAGAGGACCCATTACATTATCCTTTACATCAAAATGCTCTAGTATATCAATAAGCTCAACACTGATCTCCATATCCTCCACATGTTTCTGCTTGGTAAAGTACTCATTAAGAACCTCACTCAATCCTCCAGATTTAAGCAAATATTCTTCCCCAGTTATCCTTTTGCTCTTGATATATGTATAGAATGCCTTGGGATTCTCTTTAATCCTACTTGCCAAGGAATTTCCATTAAACCCTCCTGGCATTCCTAATTCACTTTTTGATATAATCGGCAATTATCTGTCCTTTATGACTCTGAGTTCAGGATCCTTTCACAGATGGATCTTCCCTACATTTACCCTGATCAATCCAATCATAATTTTAAGACCTTGTCCAGGTCACCTCTGAAACATTTCCTTCGTACAAGAAAATGCTTAAACGTTACACATCTATCCCTTCATTTGCAATCCTTCAGTTGTGTAACCATTAATGAAAACATACATTGCACTTCCTTCAGTCTTTCTTCATCCCATTCATAATATGGATGTTAGAACTGTGCAGGTGAGCCTCTCTATATAGTTTAACATTACTTCACTGTGTTTGAATTTTTATATCCGATATGTTTAATACCTTCTTTAATATTTTTATTAACTAGCTTTACATTATTTTCTCCCCTGTATTCCTAGACCCATGTGCTTCTTTACTCCATTCAATTATTTCAATTTTGTATAGTCATCATGCATTACATTGAATTGTTATCCAAGTCAATCATGTCTACCTCATCTGGATGCCACCACCGGTAAATTTGTATTGACTTTCTTATCCTCAAGTTCAAGTTGTTAATATAAACAGTGAACAAATGTGCCTTCAGTGCTGATCCCTCTGAAACCCCCTCTCCAATTTCAATTCTTTTTCCTTCTTCATGTGTGTAACATCTAAATTAAATTTGAAGTTCATAATCCACTCTGTGACCTTTTCATTGAGAGCTGCTATTATGAAAGACTCACTGTGGAAATTTGTCGAAAGCAGGATGTGATAATGCAGTCCTTCATTCTGGTTTTCAAATTCACAGGCAGAGAATTGTTTGTTTCACTGCTCACTAGTTCACTGCAACCACATCACCCACGTTTGGATCTTGTTCAGAATTGCCTTTGTCGATTGAGACTATTGCAACCAGGCCACCTTGAATAGGTGCCATATGTCAGAGAGAATTTTCATCTATTTTATTTTACTGTCATAGTTGAAATTGAAAAGGCAAAAGAGGAAGGGTACTTTGAAACCATGTGGAGAGTTAACGATGGGGGAAGATAGTAGGAGTTAGGAAGAGTAGTTAAAGTAGTGGGTCAGATAGCGTGAATGGATTGGTACATGCAGATTTCTGAAGGTTTTCACAAGCTCTTTGTTTATGAAGGCATTTCAACAGATAGAAGAGTGATAGCCAATTCCACCAGGAACTGTTGAGTTGCAATGTAATCTTAATAAATATCTGCCACCTGTTCTCGACATCTATTTAAAAAGGTGATTTTCTATCCATCAGCTGGATATCTATTACTTCCACATGTCCTAACTCTTGTATACACTATAGAACTCACATATATGATATAATGTCCTTATGTATTTCATTTTATTGCTTTTTATAAATGACTTAGTTTTTCAGAATCTACATTGACTATATTTATGTTCTCGTTCTTAGGATGATGTCATTTGTTTTACTGCTACAAGATTCTTGCATCAATCTTATCACTGACATTAAATTGACTGATTAATGGGTTTTGTTGAATTTCCCTTTTTACTTATTGGAGCTGTGAACAATGTCACCAGAGAGACACTGAAGCTAGTGGATATTGAAGTGTTTATTTAGCAAAAACGAGTAACAGACATCATATTGTGACACTCTTGGAAGAAGAGGCCTGCTCAACCCAATATTATATGATATTTTATATGCTAAAGGTCAAAGGTAACAGCAGGACAATTCTATAGTTACAATGTATCTAGAATGCTGTTTTTGAATTGTAGTTTTCAAGCACCTCCTCCTTCGCACCCACACTCCAAAATGAATGTTAATCAGCATTGTCTGATTTGCAATCAACTCCAGTCTGCAGTTCCAGGAGTACTATTGTTCAGAGCTGCATTTTAAATCCAATCTACTGTCCATGTTCAAGTCTGTATTCTACCTGCTGTTAAAATTAGTATTTGTTATATGCCATAACTCCAGAGTATGCCCTAACAGGAGCAACTACTCATTCTTCTGCCTAATTTCCTTGTGCTTGTGTGGATGCACAACTCTTAGAGTGGGCCTTATCCAGTATTTTACAGAGTTATCAGAATGTCTCCCTTTCTGTTTCAATAGTACAATTTTTAAAGCCTATCTTGTAATGAACATTTTATTCTTTTAACTTTCTGGTGAGAAAATGATATCACAAAGAAAATTACGTACTGTTGTTACAATATAGACTTAGGCATTATTACTTTCCAAGATATAATTTCATGCCTGCTGATCACATTGCTCAACTCCTCCAGTACCTGCTTGACATTGGCTTGAGGTGGAACGTGCACCGTTACCAGGATGATGGCAGAGAAGTGCCTCAGCAGATAAAATAGATGACATTTGACCACTAAATGTTCCAGCTCAGGTGAGCATGACTGAGACAGAACTGGCCACGCTTGTGCACCACAATGGGTTAAGCATAGGCATACTCCACCCTCTCTGCCTTTAAAAGACTGAGCTGTCCTGTTTTTGTGGAGAATGGTGATGACATCAAGCTGCAGCACTGTGTCTGTAATCAGCAGAGTAAACAGCAGTTCCTCTGGCAACGGCAATATTGCTCTGAGGCCTTCAATTCTATTTTTCATTCACTGGCAGGATAATCAGGAGTGGGAGTCAAAAGCTTCTGTGTTTCTGTCATACCTGTAGACAGACTTGGTTTCCCCTCTTCTGTTTTCTTAAAGGGGAATTGCACTTGCAACCCAGATATGCCATACAAGGTTCAACAATTTTGAGTATTGATAGGTTTTTTCAAAGTCTTAAAACAATGCTGCTTATTGAAGTACCCATGGTTGTGACTATGGATTTCAGCTATAGCAGCCCGAAACAGGAATACTTGATGATTCCCATTGGAACTGCAAGCAAAGTGTCATGGTCCGGTCCGTGAAGTCTGAATCCTGGTTCACAGTCTGGTCCATCGATCCTTGTTCCAGATTTTCCCGTTTTCTCCTTTGTTCTGTTGGGTGGCTTAATTGAGGCACCTGATTCTTGTTGTGGGCTGGTACATAAATACCTTTCAAACCAAGAATTCCCTGCTGGACTGTTCCCTTCCCTTCTGAAGCCTTACCTATGTCTGGTCATGGCCCTTGCCCAGCCTGGTGCTGGAGATTCCTTGTCCTGTGCTGGATCATCCCCATTCAAATCCTTGGCAGTTTACCTCGGCAGTTCCTTTGGTAAGCATCCTGGCCCTGCGTCCAATGAAGGTCTTGGCCCTGCGAAAGCATCCAGACCCTGCATCCTAGAAAGGGTCCTGGTCCTGTACTCCAAGGAGGTGTCCTGGTTCTGTACCCAAGAGCCTACCCAAGCTGAGTCCAAGAGCAGTGTCCTGCCCTGGAGCTCCACGTCCTGCCCAAGACCTAGGCTCTGTGTTTCTGATCTCCCAAGACCTAGTCAGGGCTTTGTGTCCTCATCCTGTCCATGTGTCTTGTAGCCTAGCCATGTCGTGAGCCCATGTTAAAACCCAGGTACTGGGTCCCTGTTCAATCTCTGGCTCGGAGTCCTAGCCCTGGCCCTGTATCCTAGTCTCATCCAGGGCCTGTGTGTCAATGTCCAGTGTAGTTTCTTCCTTACTCACCTTGCTATCTTGATAAACCTAGTCCTGTTCCTATTATTTGGGTCTGCCATCAATGCCCACCTTGTAACACAAAGAGTCACCACTTAATGGCACCATCTTGAAGTAGATTTCCTTGAATTTTCAGTGCACTATTAATTAACAGTAGACTTGTATTGGGTTTGTATGATGACCATGCATTAGATGTTCACCTTCATTTTGGGTTTTTGTATGTACTTTTGACATTAAGCAGCTAGCATTAAAAATTCATGAAAATGTAGGTCTGCTGGCCTGTACTTATTCCTTGATCCAATTCAGTAAACTGTCAGTCTTCTCATTAACTGTGGGAGATTATTGAATAAAAGTTGATTGCTCTAACTTCAACATTTCAACAGTGACCTCAGAAATGATTCACTGACCATAAAGTGTTTCAATGAGATGGTGAAATACATATTAAGTATGATTTCTGGTTTCTTTCTTTAACAAGCAGTCAATGAAATATGGAATCTCAGGAGGAAAACGAACATATATCGAGAAATGTAAAGCTCTTATGGATATTACCTTTTCTCAAGATCATAACTTGGCCCCTGGTGCAAAATCATGGTGTGAAGTTAAGTTATAGGGAAAGGATGGTTAATGTTTAAGAGGAAGAGCAGTATTCTGAACAAGTATGTTGCTGGGATGTGTGGTCTATTCCTGCTATGGCTAACTATGGCCTACTATGGTAGCACAAAGAAAATTCCGTTCTTGTAAATGACAAAGATGAGACACATTTATCTTCCTTGATATTTCTGAGCAGCTCCAATTATTTTTTTTACATTACTTACTTACCTAAGGCTATCACCCCTACAGTGGCATAAGCTGCTAAATTGTCCCCAGGTGTATCCTTCCTCTTCCTGATGCCAGGGAGTCAGAGAGCAGACTGAGCAAGGACAGGTATTTGTTTCCCAGCAAACGCCAGTGTCGTGGCAATTACCTGATGGATGAGGTCTTTGGAACTTCTGTTGGTGTTTCTGTAGCTCTGGATTTTTTCAGGATGGGGTTGCTAGCCCCATGCCCAACCCTCCTGATTTCACAGCTAGGCTCTGGAAAGCCCATGGTGGAATTTTCCATTACATTGATCCCAGTTATATCCAGTTCAAGACATTGAAAGAGTGGGTTGCAGAGCTTTTGTAGGAAAAAGGGATGAAGTTAAGTAAAAAAAAACATTAAGCAGTACTTTGTTGAAAAGCTTTACTGTTTTACTTAGCAGAATATCCTTTTTTTCCAGTAAGGGCCATACCTATAGACAGTTGGCTAGCTGGTTGCTGCATGGGGAACCTAAGGTGACCAAGATGAGAGCGGACAATCCTCATGGGAGAAACAGAAGTGATGGAGAAATACTTGGGGGGGGGGGGGGGGGGAGTGGTATTAGGTTGTGAGTGGATTGTCAAGAAGAGCAGGCTTCTGGTTGAGATGGTGGTTATGGGAACCGGCAGCATAGGGGCATTTGTTTGCAGAGATGGTCTGATGCTAGAAAGTCAGAGTAGAAAGAGCAAGGATGGGTGCAGTATTTGTTTCCTAGTAGGTGCCAGTGTCATGGCAATTACCTGGTGCATTTTGCTCTTTGTGATTCCTTCCACTTCCTCTGTTTCCAAAGTCTCTCACTCATTCCATCTCTATTGATACCAGAAGTAGGCACATTTGAACTTTAATGAAGGTTCCAGTTCTCAGTTTTGTAACCTTTCACTGAAACCATACTATTTACATGTTAAAGAGACCCCCATTGTTTGCACTAGCTGCAAGGTATCAGTGCACTATTAATTAAGAGTAGACTTGTATTAGGTTTGTATGATGACCATGCATTAGATGTTCACCTTTATTTTGGCTTTTTGCATGTGCTTTTGATATTAAGCAGTGTTACGTATCCCGTAACTGGATCACTTACCAGCAAAGATAGAGAGGTCCGCTGAAGTCTGATGGTACCATTTTCAAACGTTTTTATTTATAAAGGGGCACAAACGTAAGGTTAATACAAACATTCAGATAACATACGTCGTCAATACTCAATCTAAAGTGCAGGGGTAGTACTACTCAATAAGAACTAAGCTCTATCGTTGTCTAGGGGTTAAACGATTTGTCCAATTGAAATATAAAAGTCTCGCCAGTTCATGGAGGCTTTTTGCCGCTTGAGGGACCGCTGGGTGTTCACGGGTTGGAGAGAGAAAATAAACTTGCCAGCCTTCTGGACTCAAAGCGTGAGATCGAGAACGGGAGTTCCTCGTTGTCAGTCCGAAATCCTTTTCGGGGTTATTAGCCACTCGATTCCCTAGCTAGGGGATCCAAATCACACGTGGCTTCCGAGCAGCTTCCCGTTATTACGAGAGGAATGAGCGATGGTGTCCGTCTAGTGCGTCGCTGGAGTACCGCCTCCAGCAGTCTCCTTTTTATCATGGCTGGCAGATTTGTAAATGTCAATCAAGGTAGGGTGAGGCCATCCCCACACCACATTGCCCGAGGGTGTCCATGTCCCTGATAGCTGGCACGTACTATAGAGTTGCAATTCACACAGGTGCCTCTAAGAACAATGGTCAACTCCGTGGCATTGTCTCTCATTTCCTGGGTCCAAGACCCGAATTAATAGCGATCTTGCAATTCTCTTGAAGGAGGGGGCTGGTCCCGCACCCTTCGGCCCCTCAGAGCTGTGGTACTTTCATAACAGCAGCTAGTGTTAAAAATTCATGAAAAAATTAGAACTTTGGCATCAAATAAATTTAAGATCTTTATTAAGAAAGAGAAAATGAATAACTGAATTATTAGAAGACTCCATCAATTCATTTATCATGTGACTTACATCAGATTTTCTTGCTGCTTAAAAATGGAATCTAAAAGGAGTCAATTCAGATTGTCTGGGTTCACTACAGACCATTCACACGGAGGCCATGCAGTCACTAACTGGAAAGGAAAAGATGAACTGCAGAGTCCAAATCGGCAAGAGAAAAGTAATGTTTTCTGATGCTAAACATGGGTGGCAATTGTGAGGTTATTGGAATAGGTGAGGAAGATGATCTTGCAGGAAGCAGCAAGTACATCAGAAACCCATGTCCAATCCCATAAAGTGGGATTGCCTGGACCTGATGGAAAGGCATTGCATGAGGAAGCTTGAGGTGTTAAGTTTATGGGTGTTGTGATAGAATAAAAATTCATAAATTCATTCTCATTAGGCTGCATGTGACCAAGACGTGTCGGCTGTATGGCAGATGGTCCAAACCACATTACTGTTGGCAACTAAGGACACTTGCTTTTGGTTTACATGCAATGGTAACTTTGTAAGCATTGTTCAATATCATACTGCTTATCGTGTTTTCTCCCATCTTCTCATCAGTCATTCAAAACTAATCCCAATGCAGTGCCCTTTATAGCTACTATACAGTACGTTCTTGGTTATAAATATTTATGCATCTTTTCCATTCTGCTATAACTGGTGTGAAACATATTTCCTGGATTCATTTAGTCATTTTAAATAGATAATCTTCCATTACCAGCCAATAATCTTTCTCCATTAACTCTGATTGTTCATAGTTAAAATAATTCATTAAGCTCCTCTTAACCTTTTCTATTTTGCTTAAAAACATAATTCCAGTAGCTGAAATCTCTTTTAACTGTTGTTGTCCATCATGGGCATCATCCTCATCAAAGCCAAGTGTTCCAGGGCTTCCAATGAGTAGGAACTAATTTTGTCAGTATATGTATATCAAAGTTCAACAAGCAGCAAGAAGGATAACTGACTAGTCAATCCAGACACTGACTATGGTTAAGTGCATTCTGCTCAATTTCTTCCCCTTATCAATTGCTAGCACACACAATTGTCATCCCTCAGCCATCAGGCTCTTGAACCAGAGTGGATATCTTCTATCAATTTCACTCGTCCCATCACTGAACAATTCCCACAGCTTGTGGGCTCATTTTCAAGGTTTCTTCATCTCGTGTTCTTGATATTTATTGCATATTTATTATTATTACATATTTTTTAAAAAATTTCTCAGCACAGGCTGAGCACACTCATTTGTCAATTGCTAGGAACTTTCGGACTATTCTAGTGGTGTTTAGAATTGTGGCTTTCTGAAGATTTACATAGATATTACCTTGTAGCCCTAACTGTTTAATGTATTGGGTAGTGCCTTTGGGATGACACCAGTTGTAGGTATTACTATTGGGACAATGTATACCCTGTTCATGTTCCAAAGTATATTAATTTCCTCTTCTAATTCAGCATATTTCTGCTGTTTTCACTTACTGATTTTGGTAAGTTATGTGTGTCTGGAATGGCTATATCTATTAAATAAGTTGTTCTTGCTTGTTTCTCCTGTATTTTTATATCCAGATGATTATTATGGTTTGTTCTATCTGTAATAACTGATAGGTCATAATATAATTTGTGGTATTCTAACTGTGAAACTGGATCAGGCTTGTAATTATAGCAAGGTATGATTTATTTTATGAGTTTGTATTTTAAAGCAAGATTTTGATGAATAGTGTTTGCCACTTGGTTGTGTCTGTGTGAGTAATCAAATAAAGTTAAACTGCTATGGGATCCTTTAATGTGTTGGATTGTTTCTGATTTTTCTCAGCATTTTCTACATTTATCATTTTGAATTTGTTGGTCTATTGTTTTGCATTTTTGATAATTTTTTGTGTTAACCTCTTGGTCCTGTATTGCCACAAGGAGCCCGTCTGTTTCTGGGAAGAGGTCTCCGACTCTGAGCCAGGCATTCGATGCTTCCTTATTGACATTTAGTCTGCTCTAGTCATGAGGATGTCTTCCATGGAGGGTCATGCTCTCCCATTGGTTAACTTTCTTCAATAGTGATCAGGTCTTCATTTTTTTCTGGGTTGTGCTCTCATTTAAGGTTAGTACAGTGCACTTCTTATCAGAATTGCATTTGCTTGTGTTGAGTGCTGGTTCCTGTTTTTGTTGATGAAAGTGTATCCTTAGAAGTTTTCTCTGACTGTTATGTAGATTTTTAATGTCTGTTATTCCTCTTCCCCCTCCCCCTCCCTCCTAGGTAGGAGTGCATTTAATCTAAGTGCATTTGAATGTACATAATGTTTTCTGAAATTTGTCATTTCAGTTCTTATTTTATTATTATTATTTCTTTATGCAGTTTGTTACCTTTTGCATATTGATTGTTTGTCCTATTGGGGCGGTGTTTCATTGATTCCATTGTGTTTCTTGTATTTACTGCAAATGCCTGCAAGAAGATGATCACAGGGTCTTAGATAGTGGCATATTGTATATGTACTTTGATAATAACTTTACTTTGGACTTGGATAATATTTCTGCTTAGTGAACAGTTTTGTATGTCTTGTACATCCCTCCATATATATTATTTTGGAAATCTAGTTTTTCTTAACCAGAATCCAACTTTTTTATGCTACCTGGAATCTGTTTACCATTTCATTCCTCACTATCATTATGACATGAAATTGACAACAGCTTCTGAAATATGCATTAAACACACACTGATTGGCAAGGCTGCTGTCAGGGATCCACTGTTTCTCTAAATGGACAACTGGTGCCTCTTTTGCAGATGCAACCAATGTCAAATCAATGTCAAATTAAGAATTTCACTTTTTATGGAATATTCTTACAATCAATACATTGAATATGTTAAGTTGCCTTGAATTGGATATAATTATGTATTAATGAAGTATATAATAATTATTGTTCACCTGAAAAAAGACTGTGGAGTTCTTTTCCCTTGGAGTTTCATATGAAATTCCATAAATTTAAAAATAATAATTTCTTAATGATATTTCTTTATGTCCTATAGACTTGATCCAATCTTCAATATTGTTTCTATAAATGTTTAAGTAATTAAATTTTAAAAATAATTTTATTTTCTATTTTATGATCCTAGCTCAGTTGACATATATAAATGTGAAAGACCATAGGCTGTCTTTGACCATCAGTCTTCTGATAAACCTTTAGAAATAACTTAATTATGACAAAATTCTGGGTTCCATTTATGAGTTGTATTCCTCTTTGTTATTTGTTGTATTCTCAAATCTTTTCAATTATTCAATAAAAACTGAGAACTTCCACCAATCACTTCCCAGCTTCTGATTTTATTCCCATTCTGCCCTTCCCCATTTGCCCATAATCCTTCCTTATCTGGATCCACAATCACCTGCTGTCTCTTGCAACTGTTATGAATGATGAACAGACCTGATGGACAATGGGGTGCAGAGTTAACCATCCCCCCCCCCCGAGAACTACGAACTATTGCTGCTGTTATGCTGCTCATGATAGAGAGAGACAAAACACAGGCACGAACATTCGCTACAGATAAAAGAGAGGGAGACTGTTGATTTATTATGACTCTTCCTGGATTATTTACTTACACTGCAAGGACATTACTTTGCTCGTTAACATTCCTCAGGAGACTGCAGGAGTGGCCTGATTTGATGGACACAGTCATTCAGAATTGATGGATAGCTGAGACCCCGTGAGTGGGGATAAAAAGACAGGTCTGGAGTGACACCCTTCAGACACACCAGTGGACACTGATTGAGTGTTGGAACCCACAAGAAAGGTGGGGGCTTCGGAGACTGAACCAGGAGATTGGTCAGTAAAGCTCAGTGTTACTGCAGGGCCGGTGGGAACTTGTGTGTGTGTCCACTCATGCCAGAGTGACGAGTCCACCACAGAAGAACGGTCTAGCAGAAGGATGGAAGGTGCTTAATCTCTCTCTCTCTCTCTCTCTCTCTCTCTCCAACGATAACAACACAACAAGCATAACTACCTCAGCACTCATGAACTGAACTTTATACTTTTCTATGACAATTCATTTAGAGCTTGTTTATTATTGCTTATTATTATTCCTACACTTTTAGGTTTATTACTGCTAACTTGTGTTATATGTATATTTGCATTATTGGTATTGTTTTGCTTATTTTACTAATAAACACTTTTGAATATAGTACCACCAGACTCCAACGGATACTTCTATCTTTGCTGGTCTGACACCCAGTTACGGGGTACGTAACACAACACCTTTTTATACTGGCTATCTCCCCTCTTCCCTTCATCCCAGATGAAAGGTCTTGACCAGAAAGGTTGCTGTGGTTATGTACTAACATGTACTGAAAGGCTCAGGGCACCACTCCAGCTGGAAGACCTAATCTCCTATTGGGTGGACAGAAATGATGCGACCTCTGGCAAGACCTGCAGAGGAGATGTGTGAGTCTACGTCAATAGGAAATGGCGTGCGAATGCCTCAGTGTTAACTGGTCACCACTCACTGCAGATGGAGTTTTTAATGGTGGAGTGCAAGCATTCTACTTACTGAGGGAGTTCACTGCCATTATGATTGTGGCTGTTTACATCACCTACCCCTTTGCTAGTATGGGTGAGGTGCTGCAGGAGGTCTACGGCAGCGTTAGTGACCTCGAAGCCACTCACCCTAATGGTGTCTTCATTGTTGCCGGTGATCTCAATCGTGCCACCTTAAAAACAGTCCTGTCAAAGATCTACCAGCATGTCAACTTTACAACCAGAGGAGAAAATATATTAGATCTGGTCTATACCAATGCTTGTGGAGCCTACATCCTGCCCTCATCTCAGATGCCCAGACCAGATGACTAGAAGCCCACCCTGCATGTCAATGACAGAGATAGCTCCCTTCCTAATAGGCTGAAAGCCTTCTATGCATGAGTTGACTCAATGTATGAATTGATATCAAGAAAAGTCCCCTCTCCTCCTGAGAAATGGGCCACAGCTGAGATGAGAAGGATCCTAGCTAGGGTAAACCCACACAAAGCTGCAGGACCAGACAACACACTTGTTTGGGTGCTGAGACATTGTGTGCCCTAGCTAACTGAAGTCTTAATGGACATCTTCAATATATCTTTACAACTGTCCACTGTCCTTGCAGGCTTCAAAGCAACCACCATCATTCTAGTGCCCAAGAAAGTGATGGTAACTTGCCTAAATGATTACTGCCCAGTGTCACTGACTCCGACAATCATGAAGTGCTTTGAGTGGCTGGTAATGGATCATAAAAAAAAAATCCACCTTCCAGTTATACTGGGCCCATCCCACTTCACCTACCGCTCAAACTGGTGCACCATTGATGCCATCACCTCAGCCCTCAACTGCGTCCTGTCCAACCTAGAAAACAATGCCTCACATGCCAGGATATTGTTCATCGACATCAGTTCAGCGTTTAACATGTTCATCCCTCTGAGGCTGGAGGTAACTTGTCGTCAATGGGACTCAATACCCCTCTCTATAACTGGATTGTGGATTTTCTGATGAAAAGAACCCAGTCAGTCCAAGTTGGCAGCAACCACTCAAGCTCCATCATGCTGAGCACTGCCTCCCCCCGCCCCCCCCCCCCCCAGGGCTGTGTGCTCTGCCTGCTGCTGTTCATGCTGCTGACTCATACGAGATTGTGAGATTATACACAGTGGCCACTTCATTAGGTATACCTGTACACCTGCTCATTGATACAAATATCAAATCAGCCAATCATGTGGCGTCAACACGTGCAGACATGTACAAGGGGTTCAGGCATGTTGTGGACTAAACACAAGAACGGGGAAGTAATGTAATAAGTAATAAGAAGTAATAAGTCTCATTGAACACAGAATATTTCCTGGTGCCAGATGGGATGGTTTGAGTGTCTCAGAAACTGCTGATCTCCTGGGAGTTTCACGCACAGCAGTCTCTAAAATTGACAGAATAGTGCAAAAAAAAACAAAGAAAAGAACGTCCAGGGAGTGGCGTTACTGTGGGTGAAAGTGCCTCATTAATGAGAGGTCAGAGAAGAATGGCCAGATTGGTTCATGCAGACAGGAAGGCAACAGTAATTCATATAACCACATATTACAACAGTGTTGTGCAGAAGAGCATCTGTAAATGTATAACACATCAAACATTGAAGAGGATGGGCTACAGCAGCAGAAGACTACGAACATACACTAGTCAGTTTATTAGGGACCTAATAAAGTGGCCACTGAGTGCATGTTAATAAACTATAGTGTTACACATTATATTGCTAGCTTGTTATCACCCTAATCTTGTTTGTAAAAAGCTGGCAGTCCAAATGTTTAAGTATATCATCAAACACGGATGTCTCAAACAGTGATTGTTGGTGCTATGCATTTAATGCTTCCTAACGTGGAATCCAATGCTGGAGCTGAATCTTGCCAAGATTCCCCAGAAAGCTTGTGCAAAGCACAGAACTAGACTTGAGAAGTGGTGGTGGGGAGGGTGTTCTCCGTTGTATCATTTTTTGACACCGCCACCTCCTGGGGTGATCTACTGTTTCATATTCAGCATTGGATGAGCATAAATTTCCAATTAAATTGCTGTCTCTGGTTTCCATCAGAGATCCCTTTCTCCACCCACCAACTCAATCCAACCCCTCCAGATTATTCTCAATATCTGCCTGGAACAGAAGCAAAATATTTTAATCTTGGTCTTGTATGCAAAGCCAATTTAAAGTCTATCTGAATTTTCATTAATTCATTACATGTTGTGTTGTCTGATGTGGGCAATCATGGTCTTTCCAGGATCATCATGGCTGTTATTGGCAAGTTTTTCTGCAGAAGTGGTTTGCTATTGACTTCCTCTAAATTTTGCCAGCTTCAAAATATGTTTCCCTGCATATACCTTCTATCAATGCTATCTAAAACTTATCCATGCACACTTGATATTGAAATACTTGATATTTGATTATGTTCACACATCACTAATCATGCCCCCTTATGCTGCTCTCCATAAGTCATGAGGATATCCACAACGCTATCTCCTAACTTGCACCCTGTCCCATCCCTCTATCATCCATTTCTTTGCAAACCTGCATTAGGTATCTATTAAGTAACATTAAAATGTGTGTCCTTGTTTCAAATTCTTCGGTGGTTTTCCTCATCTCTTCCTTTTTCCTGACTTATTGTGTTCTAAACCTCCAAGATGGCTGTGCTCTAATTTTGTCTCCTTGCTGAACTGTGAATTTAATTAAAATTAGAATCACATTTATTATCCCTGACGTAAGTCATGAAATTTGTTTTTTTAGGGCAGCGTTACAGCGCAGGCATAACAAATTACTGTAAGTTACATTTAAGAGATAATTAGTGCCAAAGTGGAATACTGAGGTAGTGTTCATTAGTTCATGGACCATTCAGAAATCTGATGGTAGAGAAGAAACAGTTCCTAAAATGTTTTGTGTGTGTCATCAGGCTCCTGGACTTTTTTCCTGATGGGAAGAAAACATGTCGCTCTTCTTTTCTGCTTCTGGTTGTTTTCCTACTAAAGCTCCATAGTGTTCTCTCTAAACTTCTCTGCATCTCTATCTCTCTTTTCTCTTTGAGGCAGTTACTTAAAAACAAATCAAAGTTTGGTTATCTGGTTTATTATCAAGTTTTATAAATCAGCATCAATTTTGATGACCTAACTCTTAAGCAACTTAGGATATTTTAACTGTATTAATTTTGCTATTTAAATTTTTGAGACATATTAAAGGTACAGTAGTAAAAACAAAGTGCTTTAGGTCAAATAAATTAGAGCTCTGGATTGAGAGTAAAATAATGACACGCATTGGGAATTGGTTAATGGATAGAAATGAAAGAGTGTATCTTTCTCAGATGGCAGTAGGTACTGCAGAGTCCAGGTGCTGAGGCCCATGCTATTTATAATCTATATCAATGATTTAATGTTGGACCAACTGTCATATTTGCAGCTTTTGTAATGTCAGCAGGGAGGCGAATGTAAAATGATTTCAAAAGAATAAGAACAAACTAAACTATGACAAAAAAAACCTTCCTGATCTTTTCATTTTATTTTGCAACCCAGCATTTGGACATATAGAAACAGGAAAAGATAGGAGTATGCCATTTGGCCCTTTGATCCTGCTCTGCCATTCAGTGCATAGCTGATCCTGCATCTCAGTAGCATTTCCTGAGGCATCTCTGTATTCCATGGTACTAAATGTATCTTGATACCTATCTAGCCTTTTTACTACATTCTGTGACTTGGCCATAAAGGCTTTACAGCTAGAAGAAGTCCATAAGTTCACCACCTTTTAATCTCAGATTATTTTTCTTATCCCAGTCCTAAATGCTTTAATAACTATGCTTCCACACACACAAAATGCTGGTGGAACACAGCAGGCCAGGCAGCATCTATAAGGAGAAGCACTGTCGACGTTTCGGGCCGAGACGTTGACAGTGCTTCTTCCTATAAATGCTGCCTGGCCTGCCGTGTTCCACCAGCATTTTGTGTGTGTTGTTTGAATTTCCAGCATCTGCAGATTTCCTCATGTTTGCGTAATAACTATGCCTTCTAGCTATAGACTTCCAGCAAGGGGAACCATTTTCCTCACTCCCTTGCCCTACCAGATTTTGAATATTTCTATAACTTCCCCATCAGTCTTAAATTCTATTACAGTAAGTACAGGCCTGGTTGAACTGATTTCTCCTCAATCAACAGTCCTGCTACCCCTGTGATCAGCCTGGTAAACCACAGCCATGGCCTTTCGTAGTATGTATATCCTTTATTAGGTAAGGAAGTAAAAACTACAAACAATGCTCATGGTGTTGTTTTACCACGTACCTCTATAAACAGAGCAAGTTGTTCTGGTTCCGCTACCATTGAAGGCCAATGTACTAATTTCCTTCTTGAATATCATTCTACACCCGCTTCTTTGCTTTAGGAGATAGGGATACAAGTACACTGAGATCCTTTTATTCATCAACATCTCAGTCTATCTACATTGATGTAGTACTCCTCGTCTCTGTTTCTCCTACCAAAGTGAATAAATACACATTTAGCTCAGAATCATAGAAGAGTACAGCACAGGAACAGGCCCTTCTTCCCATCTAGTCTGTACCAAACCATTTAAAATGTCTGCCCCCATTGACCTGCGCCAGGACCATCGCTCTCCACACTCCCACCATCCATGTACCCATCAAACTTCTCTTCAGAGAATACGTACACAATGCTGCTCGCATGCACCACTTGTGTTGGTAACTTATTCCACACTCTCACAACCCTCTGAGTGAAGAAGTTACCCCTCATGTTCCCCTTAAACTTTTCACCTTTCACCTTTAACCCATCACTTCTAGATGTAGTCCCACCCAACCTCAGTGGAAAAAAGCCTGCTTCCATTTACCCTATCTATGCCCCTCATAATTTTGTATACCTCTATCAAATTTCCCCTCAATCTTCTACATTCGAAGGAATAAAGTCCTAACCTATTTAATCTTTCCTTATTACTCAGGTCCTCCTGTCCCAGCAACATCCTTGTATATTTTCTCTGTACTCTTTCAACCTTATTTACATCTTTCCTGTTGGTAGGTTTTCCTGCACACAATACTCCAACTTAGGCTTTACCAACATCTAATACAACTTCAACATAACATCCCATCTATTGTACTCAATACATTGATTTATGAAGGTCAATGTACTAAAAGCTCTGTCTCTTATCTACTGTACCTGTAATGCCATTTTCAATGAATTATGGACCTGTATTCTCAGATCCCTTTTTTCTACAGCACTCTTCAGTGCCCTACTGTTCACTGTGAAGACCTGCCCTGGTTTGTCCTACTGAAGTGCAACAACTTGCATTTGTCTGCATCAAATTCCATTTGCCATTTTTCAGCCCATTTTTCCAGTCGGTCCAGATCCCGATAAAAGCTCTGATAGTCTTCTTCATTGTCCACTACACCTCCAATCTTGGTGTCACCTGTAAATTGTTGATCCAGTTAACCACATTTTAAATTCAGATCATTGATATAGATGCTGAATTACAGCACCTGTGGCACTCTAAATTCAAAGTACATTTAATATCAAGGTATGTATACATTATCTGACCTTGCAGTTCATGATCTAGCAGGCAGACATGAAACAAAGAAAGCAAAAAGAACCCATTTAAAAAAAAAGACTGATTCAAACAACTAGTGTGCTAAGAGAAAAAAACAAATCATACAAACAATAATCACAAGCAAATAGGATTCTGAACTGGAGTCCACAAAGAGATTCCAAGACGCATAGTTCAGCACAGAGCCAAGTAAACGTAGCGGAGCAGCGAGCTGAACTTTCCTGTCTTTCGCCTTGGGCACCGACTCCCTGGGCCGGTGCCAGAAACTTCATGGAAGCATTGGGTTCAGTTGCCTCTATGTTCTGATGTCTGGACCTTGCCACCTTAATTCAGCCTATATCCAAATTTTCTGATTCAGTGCAGTGCTTAAATCATCATTTAAATATTGGTTTCAATTGCCTTGATACACACTGGGGCTTGGACCTCTCCACCTCGATTCAGCCTGTACCCGGCCTTTCCGATTCAGCATGGTGCTTAAATCAATCAAACCTTGGGTCCTCCTCACTCTTGGTGCCTCGTCTCATTTCTGCCACATCAAATTGCCTCCAAGTCCAAAGAGAAGCTACAGACTGTTTCTTCCGATGATGATTGGTTGCCAGGAAAAGTGTGATTAACCAAGTATTTAGTTGTTTTCCTTGTTTTGTTAGCCAATAGTCAGAAGTCGCTGATATTCGCCAGTGCCATCTTATACCAGAAGTCACAGGCCTCAGTCAGAGTGACAACCATCTACTATCACTCTCTGACTTCTCCCACAAAGCCAATGTCTAATCTAATTTACTACCTCATCCTGAATGCTGAGTGATTGAACCCTCTTGACCAACCTTCTATGTGAGACCTTGTGTGGCCTAGTGAAGACTGAACATTGAGGGTGTAGATAGGTTGGAAATCATGCATTTCAGAGAGCATTGTCTTGTGAAGTAAGGATCATGCTGAAACTAGACATTGTTGAAACCTTGCTTTATATGCTGTATTATTTTTAATAGAAAGGTTGGCTCCTAAATTATTTCTCTTTTTGTGTCATGTATTAAAATGATTTCTTCCATTGTCTATTTATCAATTTCTTAATCTCTCTGGTTAAGCAGATAAACTGTAGATGCTGAAAAGCCAAAACAAAAACAGAAACTGATTAAAATACAGAACTTAGACTGAAGCAATCATGTATGGAGGCATTCAGTCATTCCTACCATCAAAAAAATGAAAGAAAGGGTGAACAAGGTAACTTTCCAGAACAAGCAGGCAATGGACATTGTGGAGAATGAGGGCCACAGTCTACAATGCATAGTTTTCCTAAAATGCTCTTTTCTGTCGGATCCACTACAAAGGGCTCAATATAGAGCAGTAGCAAAAGCCAAATGAACCCAGAAAATCATTTGCAGATAAAGTAGAGAAGATTACATTATCCTCCAGTGAGGTGTGAATATGGCACATGAAGTTTACAATTTCACTTAAATGCTTGAAAGTTGTGATTTAAAAATCCACTTCAAACAACTAGCATATCTTTGGCCTAAGCTGACACTCAATGGAATATAAAGACTTGCTGCAGTTTTTAGAGATGCCATCTTTTGGATGCGACACTTCATAGTTTCTGTTTTGTGAGTTTCATAAGAAATTTGAGGCTTTTACTATGCCAGCTTCCAGACAACTATGAGCATCCCTGTTGTCATATATTTTTAGAAGTGTTGTCATATTTTACAAGAGTGCTTAGTTCCTCCACCAGCAATGGGAATTTTGGTATTGTTTTCCTTCATAAATTGTTCATAATGATAGTATCTAACACTTCGTAACATTTTACATTATGAAAAGCTAAATGTGGATTTCAATATTCTGCTGTTTATAAGATTGTCAGCAGCATATAAGGTATAGCTGAATATTCTTGTAACAAAATATGTTAATTTTCTAAAAATCTATTCTTGAAATTAAAGGGTATAGCAGTACTTCAAAAATAAGTTTTAGAAATGCAATAAAAAGCTACAAGACTTAAAATAAACATCCTAAAAAAAAACTTTTCTTCGAAAAATTCTCTGAGCCGCATTGTTCATGTATATTTGGGCAATTAGAATTTACATGGACAAAGGTAAAAGATAAAACAAGGTGTCATGTGAATAAAATATAAAAGCTAAATGTGTAGTCAAGTCTCACAACAGACTTCCACTACATGTAAAACATATATAATATCCTTCTGAGAACTGGGGTTGTGTGAGGGCAGGGTGGGATGGGATGAGCAGATTAGGGAGTCAGAGAGAGTGTTTACTATACAGGGGAGAGGGAAGAGGAGGAAGGAGATGGCTGACCGTGAGATTCCATTGGAGGAGGTGGAAATGGATGATATACTGCATGCAAAAGCCATTGGGGTGAAATGTGAAAACCGAAGGTACTCTATATCTGTTCTGCCTGGGAGAAGGAGCTGTGTGAGAACAGATGTGTGGCAAATGGAGGAAATGGATGTGAGGGCTTCACCAACAATGACAAATAAGATGCTACTATTTCTGAAGAATGACAACATTTCTGAAGCCCTAGAGTGGAAGTTTACAAGCTGAGGCAAAGGTATAGCTATTGGAAAAAATGGATAGTATCCTTACAAGCAGTATGGTGGGAGGAAGTATAGTTGAGTTTCTTGTGGGAATAGGTGAGTTTATAGTAGGTGTCGGTGGATTGTTTGTCTCCTGAGATGGAGACAGGAGATTAAGAATAAGACGGCAGGAGTCAGAAATAGTCCAGGTGAATTTAAGGACAGAGTGGAAGTTGGTAGCAAGAGTGATAATATTGAAGATTTGCATGTGAGTTTAGGATGCAGTACCAGTGGATTTGTCGATGCAGTGGAGTTCAAGTTGCAAAAAGAGTACATAGGTTTGGAACAAGCACTGTTCCATATAGCTAAGTCTTCTTCAATTCCTCCCAGTTGTACAAACAAAGGAGCAGTTGTGGGCACTTGCATGAGCCCTGGCAGACCCATGGTGAACGTTTGTCCAGGGAAGCTTCATAGACCTGATCATGTGGTGGTATTGATGTTTATTCTACATGCTGGTGAAAGACCTCACCATTGGTAGAATGACTAGATACAACACTGATCCTTTTCAATCATCGCAGAGATCCCTTTTGTCCAAACTAAACTTACAAGCAAATTCTTCATCTTCAGATACAAAACTTCATATGTTTGCCTTTTACTTGTGGTATTAGTGTGTTTTTGATTGTTCTATTTTTAACTTGCAGGTAGAGAATCACAAGATCTAAAATTGACCACAATTTCCTTGTTGTCAGTAACTCCACAGATACTATCCAGTTATGGACTGTGTTGTAATACAGGAACCAAACAGAAATTGAGAGTTTAACTTTATCCTCCTTGTGTCGTCCCATTTCTTTCTTTAAATGCCTGAACAGCTCTCTCCGCTGATTCATTGGAGGAAAGATAAAACGGGGCAGGCTATCACCTAGTAGCCTCTATTTTGTTACACACAATCCACAACATTCTGCCTTTATGAAGCAAGTTCCATTGCCCAAAGCTGACATGTGAGAAAATTCATTAACACTGAAACTGTTTAAACTTTACAACTGTGGCACTTACTGTCAAAATATTCATTGCAAATATGTCTGTCCACTTCAAACAAATGTCATTAATTTATTTATCCGCAGGAAAATCTTCTCTAAGTAAGTTTCAGTATAATCAATATGTTGCCCACTTCTGGAAGGATGGTGGCACATTTGGATGCAGCAGCCTCTCTGGGGCCAACCATAGGTGTTTTTGTATTTTAAATACCTTTTTTATGATCACAAGACACCGAGGGATATTAAGAACTTTAAGTACTGCAGGTCTACTCCATCAGTGTGTTATTCATTGGCAGAGGAGCTGGTGGAGCTGAACCTGTGTTGCTGCCTGCTGCAGAAAGGCATCAGAGTTAGTGCATGAAGGCAATGTGCAGTCTAACAGTAAGTGACTGTTTCGCACACACTTTTTGCAATCACAAGACCCTGTTGGATATTGATAGTGTAAAATACCGCAAGTCCAATTCACTGGTTTATTGACAAGACCAATGGTGGGGTATTTGTGTGGCCTTGTCCTCATGCCGTTGGCTTATCTGTGCACCAGTCTAGATGGGGAGATGCTGCAGACAGTGTGGTGTGACGTCCATGCTGTGTTGTGAGCTGGCCCCTCTTGTCGGTGCTGCTCTCCAGTATTCACTCAGTGAAAGACAAGCTGGATTACGTGAATGCATCTGTTTGTCTGCAGACCGCTGAGCATGGCTTGTTCTTGCCAATAACACCCATGCAACATCAACTTACAGGATATGTCACTCAGCAACTTGGACTGTATAATCTTTTTTGAGTGAGTGTATATTCATTGCTATCCTATATGTGCCTTGTGCTGTGTATGATTATTGGTGCTGTGTCTTGTACCTTGGCCCCGGAAGAATGCTGTTTCACTTGGCTGTGTTCATGGATATTCATGTATGGATAAATATTAATTAAATTTGAATTTGAACCTGAACTTGAACTTCAAGGCTGCTCAAGTCATTCTCAAGGGTGCAAAGAAGCACGGAGAGTCACATTTCTGTTTTCTTGACATTTGGGTAAGACTCCCAGTCCATCTTGGGGCACTCCATTTATAACCTGACTAAACTTTCTTGTAATTCTTGGATATTCTTGTTTTAGTTCCTTCAGTAGCAATGACCATCTTTGTAGGAAAACATCAAGTCCAGTTCCTGCTAAGGTGCATGCATCCAGCACACTCTCCCCTTAGTTGTGTGAATGGTAGGGCACTTGATTCTCCTCCCCGTAGCCACCCGTTGTGACATACGCCTGAACATGAGGCAGTGCAGGATCTCTTTTTGCCCACTCTCTCATTTGCACATTATTCACCGCTCTGACGAATGTGGTTGCATTCATAGCTACCTATGTCAGCAAACTCCTTTGACCTCTCAAACAAATCAGATATCTGTTTGAAGTTTGTAAATTTTGTGAATATTTATTTAACTATGATAATATATTCAAGTCCCCATAAAATCTCCCATCTTCAGCAAGAGGTTTTAAGTACCATCTACACAGGCTGGCAAAATCATTTTGTATTCTCTGATACTCCAAGTGATCACTTGTGTTTATTTACAAGTAACATATTCATTAATATAGAAGGAGCAATTTTTAAAACCAATTTATTGAAAGTGGAATAATCACTTAAAGCATTTTATGTTGAAGTGTATCATTTATATTCAGGCAAGCAGCTGGAGAACTTCAAAAATGACTGGATAAATATTTGATTAAGAGAAGGGTTGAAGGTTTTAAAAATAAGTAGACCCAGTGATGATCAAATATAGTGGAGCTGGTATTGTCATGGCAGAATCACCTCATCTCTAAAGCATTAGACAGGTTTAAAAAAAAAATTATAGATTTGATGTTGTGGAGATATCCTAATTACTTTGGAGGATTAAAGAAAACAATTTCAAATGTGTCCTTCGTGTGCTTATGTTTGTTTGGTGAACTTTGTGTAAGGCAAGACACTACCCAGACAAGTTGCAAAGACGTCTGATTAAAAAATGTCCATTTCTGTTCTGTTTTGTAAAATATGGAAACACAACAAAAGCATTGTGTGTGTTCTACAACAGAGAAACAGAATGTGACAGATTGTAAATTTACATGTTGCAAAGTCTGCACTTAATGTACATTGCAGGAGACATGTTATGCCAGTATATTTTGATATTGACTTCTGCACTAAAACACTTTTTAATTTTCTGTGACCAGAGACAACAATCAATATCCAGCCAGCAACAGAGCATTTAGAAGTGCTTACAATGACCTTCATAAGTCCTGCACAAGGTACAAAAAATAATCTTAATACACAAACACCAATCTACTTGCTTTCTGTTATCTTTTCATACACTCATTTCCTGAAGTTCAGTCTTGATTGATATGCCTTCTGAGGCTAATGTTCATGGTATTTTATTTACATATTAAGCTGAAAATCTATCTTCATCCAACTTTCACACCAAGAGCAAGAGTCAGATTGCACGACAAACCCAGGAGGTAACCCAATGTGATATTCTTACATATTTCCATATAATAATTTTAATGTAATATTTTAGTCTTAAAAATACATAGCCCAGAAACAGCCCATTGAGTTGGCAGTGACCATCAATAATCCACTTACAATAATCCTACATTTATCCGTTGTTTTATTCTCCCCACCATCCGATTCCAGTACTCACTGACACACTAGGGGCAACTTGCTAATTAACCAACCAAGTACATACATCTTGAATGTGGGATCGACATGGAGCACCTTGAGGAAACCACAGTCAGAGAGAGAAAATGCAAACTCCACACAAACAGCAGCTGATTCTGGGTATCTGGCACGGTGAGGCAGCAGCTCTACAAATTATATCACAGTGCTCCCCTTTTATTTGGGGACGAGACAAAATAAAAGCAAAGAAGTACAGCTGATATTGAATAAGATGAAAGCAAACTAACAGAGGCGCTATGTACCTTCGCATACATTAAAGCGTAAGTCCACACAACATGCTTGTGAGAACCAGCACATCTAAGAAGGAACTGGGGATTTCAAAAATTGTGTTCAAGATGAAGGTGAAACACGAGCATGCAAGTTCAAACACAATTCCCATCCTTGCTCAATCCCACTAGGAATTTGGAAGAGGGGAAGGTGTGCAGACATTTAGGAGGGAATTCTCAATAATGTCAGCTTGGAGCCAGATCCAGTGAATTCCTGGACTACATTAATAATCAAATGATAGACTGTTCTGCAGAGTTCAACACTATTTCAAATGGCTCTTGCAGTTCCTAAAGTATTTTATAACTGTAATTAAACAGAGAATAAGAATTAGAAGAACTCTGTAAAATATTATGGTAGTGCAGGATTTCAAATGCTTGTCATCTCTCCCCTGATGCCTCCCTGCAGATTCAGATTGAGTCAGTAAGCAAAGGGGGAAGAGCTGAGCATACCGGGTCAGATGTGAATGAAAGGGTAAGGTCACTAGTCTCCAGACAGTGTAGTAGACACTTCACCATGTTGCAAGGGCTGAGTACAGTTCTGCAGCAGCACATAGCACTTTCCATCAGATCCTTCAAAATAAACTTTTCTAAAATTTCATCTCTTCACTGCCTCCCTTTGTTGGAGAAAACATTCTCTTCTCAGACTCCATTCTGCCCAACAATCAGCTGCACCTAGTATCAGGTCCTTAACATTTTACATCCACTCCAAGACACGAGATTCTGCATATGCTGGAAATCTTGAGAAGAACTCAGCTGGTCAGGCACATCTATGAAAGGAAATAAATAGTCAATGTTTCGGGCCAAAACCCTTCATCAGAACTGGAAGGACAGAGGCAGCAGTCAGAATGAAAAGATGGGCAGAGGGTAGGAGTACAAGCTGTCAGGTGATAGTTGAGCCCAGGGAGAGGGGTGGGTGTGAGAATATGTAAGGTAATAGTGAAAGAGGTAAAAGGCTAAAGAAGAAGGGATCTGATTGGAGAGGACAGCAGACGATGGAGTCAAGGGAAGGAGGTGGGAACTCCATTTTACATGTGGTTGCTTTTACTTTCAACATGATTCCATCCTTGTTTCTTTGGCTTCTTGACACCCTATTGAAACTGATGATGCACGTAAACCCTGCTCATCTTCACTCATTATCTGCGCATCAGGCTTTTCTGTCTGCAAGATGAGACTCTACAGAGAGAACAAGGTAATGGAAAAATTAACATCACCGCTCCTGCACGGGCAAAGTGACACATTCTGAGGGAGGGCTCAACAAGCTGAGAAACTTCATTGTGTTTTTTTTTTCTTCTGTTTTAGGATATCAAATATCCGGAAGGGGTTTAATAGAAGGCTTTTTTCCATAGGATGCTCCATTAAGCACTCCAAATCTCCAACACACCAGAACAGAAGATGGGAGCAGGAGAGATCAGTGTACATATGTGTGCTCCACTGGGCAGCCGCGACATGGATAGGAGTAACTCCCTCTTGATTCTGTAGAGGGAGGGTGGCAGATATGAGGACCTGCACATTGTGGCATATTAATGAACTAGCCAGCCATGTACAAAAAGCTATGGGTGTCCAGGCAGTGCTGTGGGAGCAATACACATACTGATGCATCTGTCTGATTCACTTCCCAACTACCAACCCCGGTTACACAACCTTTTCTATCATTGACATAGAAAGAAATAGGTAGTGCCTTGTTTTGGTCATATCTGTGTGCCTCACAATTTGTGGAGCAGAATTCAAGCAGGTCTGTGTGGTGTTTCTGTCACTTCCAGATTAAATACAGGGACGGTGCCTGAAATTAAAAAGATTGAGTCTACTCCCTGGGTACCTCGCACAGACATGTCTGATGCTGTCACCATGAATGTTCTGGGGAGTGATATTCTACTCTAAGTAGACTTACTTTGCAGGGCCATGACAGGGAATTTGAGGACAATTCACCACTCCTTGCCCATAAGAAGAACCAGCCACTATTGCAAAGCTACAAGCTATATCCTGTTGATTGCTGGGGTCAGTGGGGAAGGAGAGGTTCATATATAGATGTAGAAAAGAGGTGACATAACTTGTTTAATGTTACTCTGCATTGCAGGGTCTTGATGAGTTGGCAAATTGTTTTGGAGGTAATTGAATAAGTCTGCAAAATGCTGCCATGGGACTCCCAGTCCCTACCTACAGTGTTGCACTGGTACCCTGCTCCCTTTGGACCTTGGCTTCCTTCACATAGCCATTTTCTCTTGTTTTATTCAGGAAGCCCTAGTAATGGTGATAGTGGTTGTTGAGACTTGCTTTGTCCAGAGGAAAGAAGAACAAGCATTGCCCCAAACAAGAACTGAAGATGAGCAAGGTAATAGGGGTTAGCAAAAGTAGTTTGTGATCTGGAAGTTGGGAACAATTTTGGTAATCCAGACAATGGAATAATATGATTCTAGAAAGCCTTTACCGGACTCTAGTTCAGGATCTCTCTGAGTGTATCATCCGCTCCAAAACTGAGAGAAGAACATGTTATTCTCTGTTTAAATATGCCAGGAGGATGTATGATGTCATCAGATTGTAACTTTAAACTTTGAAGTAGTATTTTGCTTTGATGCAGATACCAGTGGGGAGACAAAACATTGTGAGTTAAATTAATGAGAAAAGCAGGTGCACTGACAAACTGCTTGTGAAGCCCTGAAGTGCAATTTTACCATTCCTCTGTTTGCATTTGATGGGCTACATTAAAACTGGGGCTGATATCTCTGTTAGAACACATCATAAACCATATCACCCTCAGTTTACTAGTCAGAGGAAATGCCTGGGACTTCAAAAAGAATTATTTTTGCTGTCAAGTGGGTAATGGTATGATTATGATGTGTCAGGGTGATCAGTGAAACATGATAAATATCTGCAGAACTGAATCAAACTGGAGCATGAATTATGGCCAACCTCTGGAAGCAAGGTGCTTGTCATATCTCATCCAAAACTGACGTGTCTAGTTCTGTCATGAATGAAGTTATGCTGTTAAATAACCTCAGTATTCGGGCTGCAATATGCAGACATTGCTTATGTTTGCACATGCTCGGAGGTTGAGCTCTAAGACATCGTGACTAGTTGTCCAAAACAAACAAGAGGATGGACCTTGCAGAATGACTGAGGCCTCCGAGCAAATCCTCTATTTCCCAACAGTGGATGATGGGTGCATTTTTGGGACAGTCTGTGTTTGGCCAATGTTCTTCGAAACACTTCCTTTCTATGAAGAGTAGTACCCAAGTCCCTACCACCTGCACTTGATCCATATAACCCTGACTTTTTCTACAGCCTTGGACAGGGCTAGGAGCAGGTTGAATTGGGGACAGTGAATTATGATGCTTTTAGGCAGGAACTTGGCAGTGTAACTTAGGAACAGATGATATGATACACTCACGTGGCCATGGCTGTCTGCGATGTGCAGTCCTCAGTGTTTGCTTTGAACTAGATGGAGCTATCACAAGATGAGGGATTTCAGCATGCTGCGACAGCTTTAGGCAGCTGTATAATTTATATATCCCCACAGTTAAAATGTTTAACTTCCTTTCTAAGCCTAAAAATAATCAGACTGAGCAGAGTCAGCATTACATTTATAAAAGGAAAATTATATTTGACAAAGTATTGGAGTGCTTTGAAGATTAAACTAATGGAGGAGATAAGGGGAATCAGTGAATGAGCTACATTTGAATTTTCAATCATTTAAACCGGCCACCTGCTGCCTAACATGCCTCACTCAGTGCAGAGGTGCTGATGCACATAACATTGTGAACGATGTAGCCACTGAGAGAAAGTATTCACTTTGGGGAAGGATGAAAAGCTGGAGGTCTAAGAAAGAAGTGGTTGGCAAAACTCATCAAAGCAACATGAGCAACGATTGTTTTACAGAGTGAATGGTAATGTCTGGAATGCAGTGAGATGGTAGTGGAGAAAGGTTTAAGTGTAGCAAATATGGAGAACTGCATAGTAATAGGGAGAGGGCCAGGGAGTAGGGCTCATGTGATTGCTAATCCATGGAACCAATACAGACACAATGGGCCAAAAGGCCCTTCAATGTTGTAACCATTGTGATACCAATACTGTCTCTGCTGAACTTGCCGTCGATCAGAGCAGTACACTTTGTTGTTTTCTTCTACTTTGGACTTTCTAAGTTGGCTTAGTTTTATCTTTCTCTTCATTTCTTCTGATATCTTCCTGAACTGTCATCCTCCAGAGACACCATGCGTTGGTAGCTATCTCCCAGTTACCTACGTTGATGCCTGGCATTTTGTATCTTAGTTATTGTTGTAAAAGAGGTATGGACCTACAGCAAATCATGATCCATTGGCCAGCTCACGCAGACTATCTTTGTGAATAGATCCATTGTCTATTCAAACCATGTGGCAAATCCATTACAGAAGTACTCAGCTGCCCTTGGTACAATCCAAGACTTCTTCAGCAGGAAAGTTGTTTCCACTGATACAGTGCCTATAAGAAGTATTCACCCCCTTTGGAAGTTTTCATGTTTTATTGTCTTACAGCATTGAACCACAGTGGATTTAATTTGGCTTTGGTGACACTGATCAACAGAAAAAGACTCTTTTGTGGCAAAGTAAAAACAGATCTCTTCAAAGTGATCAAAATTAATTACAAATATTAAACATAAAATGATTGCATAAGTATTAACCCCTTTAATATGACACACCAAATCATCACTGGTACAGTCAATTGGTTTTAGAAGTCACCTAATTAGTTAAATGGAGACCAATGTGCAGTCAAGGTGTTTCAATTGATTGTAGTAAAAATACACCTGCATCTGGAAGGTCCAATTGCTGATGAGTCATATCTTGGCAAAAACTACACCATGAAGACAAGTGCAAGAAGGGGACGAGTGAGGGAGGCCACCAAGAGACCTAAACAACTCTGGAGGAGTTACAAGCTTCAGTGGCCGAGATGGGAGAGACTGTGCCAACAACTGTTGCCCGGGTGCTTCACCAGTCTCAGCATTATGGGAGAGTGGCAAAGAAAAAGTCACTGTTGGGGAAAAAATATTCACATGAAATCTTTGCCAGAGTTTGCTAGAAGGCATGAGGGAGACACTGAAGTCAGCTGGAAGAAGGTTCTATGGTCTGATGTATAATTTTGTCTTGGACTTAGGCTGGCAAGGCTCAACACCTTTCCACCAGTTCTGACCTGTAACTAGACTCTTACTGTGGTTGAGCCAAATATATCAAAAATTGTTGGCACAGATCCCAGTGCAGATCTTGAGGAGTTCATTGGTTGCCCTCTCATACCGGATCGTATTTCTTATGCTGTCATGAAGAGAATAGATCAAGCTAAGTAGACTTGCTAGGCAAACACGAGGAAATCTGCAGATGCTGGAAATTCAAACAACACACACAAAATGCTGGTGGAACACAGCAGGCCAGGACGCTGACGAAGGGTCTCGGCCCGAAACGTCGACTGTGCTTCTCCCTGTAGATGCTGCCTGGCCTGCTGTGTTCCACCAGCATTTTGTGTGTGTTGTGAGACTTGCTAGGCAGACAGGTTTCTACAGCACCTTGAATAATCCACCCTTGCTCATAACAGTCATTCTTTTCTGAGCCTCTGAAAGCAACATAGTCTTAGTTCATGGCATTTCTCCTGCAACTGCCAAAATGAGAAAATCATATTAATTCTGAATCTCTAGACTCTATTGTCCCTTTTTGGTTCAGGGGTAAATGCATTCAGTCAATCTCACACTCTCTCTGAGGCAACAATGGTAAATTATTTCCCCCTGGTACTGATGGTAATAATATTCCTTATGTAATTAGTCATTCACAGAATCATTAAGTTTGACATAATCAGGGTTAATATCCACGGCTAAGAAGTGCAAACCAAGAGCAAGATTTTTGATGTTGCTCTTGCTTTTATGAATGATCACACTGTGGATCAAAGATGTGAAACTGCTAAGAACAAGTGCACATCATGAATAATGAAGCATATGCAATTACAAAACTATTTTAAGCAATGCATTTTAAAAATAAATTTCAGGTGTTGAGTTCACAGTACTCATCTGAGATGCTGTATACTTCAAAGTGCCTTGCCTTGGATGGAACAAAGCCAACTGGTCCCATTAGGTCCTGACGAAGGGTCTTGGCCCAAAATGTCGACTGTACTTCTTAATATGGATGCTGCCTGGCCTGCTGCGTTCCGCCACCATTTTATGTGTGGTCCCATTAGGTGTGGATATTTCTCATTCATTTCAACTCATGCAGAACATACAGGTTGTGTTTCAGAACCTTTGATGAGAAGAGTATGTCTTTCATGTTTAAAATGAATATAGATGAAAACACAGGAAACACTTAACAATGAAATATTTTATATTGTTTTCTGTGGGTATTGTTTCTATTCTATCATTCATATTGATGTTTAGTTAGAAAACTAAAATGTGATAGAAGTCTGTAAAGAAGGGAAGTGAAGCACATCAGGGTATTCTGAATGAGTCTAAACAGAATAATGCAACAGGAATCTGAGAGATGTAGATCACTTCTATACCTTGGATAACCTGGAGAATATTCAATTTGTAGCCCAATGCCTTCTACTGGGAGCTGTAGAATGATTGCTGAGACAATCAGGAACAAGAAAAGATGAAATCAAATAGATTGATTTTAAAACTATTTTTAAAAAAAAATCTTTTCTAATCCTGAAGGAGGAAAAATGACTGTTAATTGTCCTAACTTTTTGCTGTTTCCATGAATATTAAATAGAATGATTGACATTCCCATTCTCCTGCACATGGATGCCAGTATCATGAGGGCCATTGCATTTCAATGGAAATTAATCATTTTAATTATCAGGCCAGATACTCAATAACAGGCAACAGTTGAGATTTCATGGTGTGATATAGACTTTGTATTGTTCTATTCATTGACAAATTGAACATTTAGTACATTTGGTGGCAGGGAAGGTTTGCAGTTCGTTCCTAAGTTCTTCTTAAAGATGGACTCACAGCAAATTATGTTGCTCTCATTGGTGAAGTCACTGCACTTCCAATCATATATTGACTGAACAGTTTTTCTTCAAAGAAATTAATGTTTTTTGATGACTGGTCAATGTGACATGATATCTCATGAGCTGTGGATGCTAAACTTCTCTTTAAAATCAATCCATGTTGTTTGAAAGCTTTTAATCACTGACTCTGTCACATACTGTTTCATTGAAGCTTTAATCTAATTTATCCATTGTGGCTTTTACCTGCAATAACTTTGCTGTCATTCAGTTGTCAAACACCGATTTTTAATGATAAATAAATCCTGTTTGAAGACCATGTTGTAGGTGCATGGAGGAGGGATGGAAATGGTGAACAGAGGGACGGAGAACCTGTGTGAAACCAGGAGTGGGAAAAGTCTGTGGGTTACCTAAAATGAGAAAATACAGTGCTCATTCCATTGACTGTCCAAGAGAAATATAAGGTGGCATTGTAGAAGGCTGAGGGCCATCAGAAAAGTTAAAGTAGTCACAGTCAAAAATTCAAACTGGCCATCTGTGGAAAAGGTGCAGATGCTTTGCGAAACAGTCACATAGTTTTCCCAGCGTAGAGAGGGTGGGCAGATGGTGTGTCTCTCTTGGCAAAAAATGAAACCTAATCCTTAGAAAGAGGTGGCATATTATTGGAAGATGCAGAATCTTTGTGAGTATATTTAAGAAACAACAAGGGTCAAAAGATCCTGATAGGAATTATATACAGGACTCTGAACAGTGGCTGGGATATGGGATTCAAATTACATGGGACATAGAAACAACATGTGAAAAGGACAATGGTCAATTGAGAAAATCAGATTAGTGCTGGATCCCAATAGAGGGAATTTGTAGAATGCCCATGCTTTTTACAGCAACTTGTGGTTGAGTCCATTAGGAGAAAGACAATTCTAGAGTGGGTGTTGTGTAATGAACCAGATTCGATTAGGGAGCTTAATGTAAAGGAACCCTTAGGAGACAGTGATCATAATATTTATATGATATGATTTATAATATATTAATTTAATAGAATTCATCCTGCAGTTTGACAGAGAGAGGGAAGCTAAAGTCAGAGTAAAGGACATTACTGTGGCATAAGAGAGGAGCTGGGAAAAGTTGGTTAGAAGGGGACTCAAGCAGGGATGACAGCAAAACAAAACAGTAATGACTAGAGTTTCTGGAAGAAATTCAGAAAGCACTGGCTAGATACATCCCAAAGAAGAAGAAGAAATATTCTGAAGGGAGGATGAGGCAATTGTGGCTGACAAGATAAGTCGAAGAATGATAAAAGCAAAAGAGCTAGCATATAATATAGTTAAAATTCATGGGAAGTTAGTGGATTGAGAAGCTTTTAGAAAAAGACCAGAAGTCAACTAAAAAAGAATGAGAGAATATGAAATAATAATTGTTTTACATCAGACTTCATTGTGGAATACACCAGCAGAGTGCCAGATATTCGAGATTGTCAGAGGGCAGATGTGAGTGTAGTTGCTCTTACTAAGGAAAAAGTTAAGTAGATAAGCCACCTGGACCAGATGGGCTACAGCCCAGTGTTGTGAACTAGGTAGCTGAAGAGATTATGAAGTCATTAGTAATGATTTTTCAAGGATCACTGGATTCTGGAATGGTTCCGGAGGACTGGAAAATTGCAAATGTCGCTCCCCTCTTTAAGAAGAGACAGAGGCAAAAGACAGGAAATTATAGGCCAGTTAGCCTGACTTCAGTGTTTGGAAAGATGTTGACGTCCATTATTAAGATTGAGGTTTTAGGATACTTGAAGGCACATTATAAAATAGGCGAAAGTCGGCATGGTTTCCTTAAGGGGAAACCTTGCCTGACAAATCTATTGGAATTTTTTGAGGAATAACAAGGGTAGGATAGATAAAGAAGAGTCAGTAGGTGTTGTTTACTTGGATTTTCAGAAGGCCTTTGACAAGGCGCTCCACATGAGGTGAGGCTGCTAAACAAGATAACAGCCCATGCTATTACAGGAAAGATATTAGCATGGATAGAAGATTGGTTGACTGGTGGGAGGCAAAGAGTGGAAATAAAGAGGGCCTTTTCTGATTGCCTGCTGGTAGCTAGAGTTGTTCCACAGGGGGCAGTGTTAGGACCAAGAAGTGGCAATGGGAACATAGTGAAGTGTATGGTCATGCACTTTTGCAGAAGGATCAAGGGTGTAGACTATTTTCTAAACAAGAAATTCAAAAAATCAAAGGTGCAAAGAGCTTTGGGAAACCTCATATAGGATTCTCCAAAAGTTGGCTTGTAAGATGAGCTGTTAGTAAGGAAGGTAAATGCAATGTTAGCATTCATTTCGAGAGGACTAGAATATGTTAGCAAGGATGTAATACTGAAGTTTAATAAGGCATTGTTCAGATTACATGTGGACTATTGTGAGTACTTTTGGGTCCCTTATCTAAGAAAAGATGTGCTGGCATTGGAGGGGGTCTAGAGGAGGTTTCCGAGAATGATTCCGGAATAAAAGGGTTAACATATGAGGAGCATTTGATTACTCTTTGCCTGTACTCACTGGAGTCTAAAAGAATGATGTGGGATTTCATTGAAGCTTGTCGAATATTGAGAAACCCAGACAGAGTGGATGTGGAGAGGATGGGCTAAAAGGGATAATAAATCAGCCATGATGGGATTGCAGAGTAGACTCGATGGGCTAAAGGGGCCAATTCTGTTCATGTGTATCTTATAATCACTCTGATTCTGATGCTGCCTGAAGGAGGTTGAGAAAGAAAAGATGATGAGAGGCATTGATCATGTGGATAGTCAGAGGCTTTTTCCCAGGGCTGAAATGGCTAACACAAGGGTGCATAGTTTTAAAGTCCTTGGAAGTAGGTACAAGGGGATGTCAGAGGTAAGTTTTTCACACAGAGTGGTGTGGTGGGTGCGTGGAATGCTCTGCCAGCGAAAGTGGTAGAGGCAGATACAATAAGGTTTTTTAAGAGACTCAGATAGGTACATGGAGCTTAGAAAAATAGAAGGCTATGCTGTAAGGAAATTCTAGGCAGCTTCTAGAGTAGGTAACATGGTCGGCACAACATTATGGGCTGAAGGGCCTGTAACGTGCTGTAGATTTTCCATGTTCTATGTTCTGTTCTAAAAATACAAACCACAAAGCAGTGTTTGAGATTTAACTGCTTGTTCCAGTAATGCTAGAATCTTCCCAGAGTGTCTGAAGGACTGCAGTTGCATAAAATTGATTTGGAGGCTTAACTGCTTAATCATCCCATACAGGTTTCATACCATTGCTTCCACGGCAGATAAAGGGATTAATATGCTCAGGTAACTGTCCTCTATCTCCATCTAGAGGCTATAGAGAAATTTACTGACAGCACGGTTGTGAATGCTGAATAGCTCTGGAAACCAGGATTTTTCAGTTTCAGTAAATGTGGATGCAGAGTTGTTTGAGCATCAGCTCTGGCTTAGTTGTATGCACGCTTGCCAATGAAAAAAAATGTTAGAGGTTTAGGTGCTTGATGCACCATCAATAACTCTGAGACGTGGGTTAAGGTAGGCTTTTATTGGCTGGAAGAAAGCACAAGCAGCAAGTGACCATCACACAACATCCTGGAGACTGAGGAAGGGTCTGTGGCTCCAATCGCCTTTATACCGGGGTCCATGGGAGGAGCCACAGGAGCAGTCAGCAGGGGGCGTGTCCAGACAGGTATATGTAGTTCACCACATTCACCCCCCCCCCCTTTGTTTTAAAAGAGAGTCTCCATGGGGCGAAGTTTCTTACAAGTATATTTACAGGTTAAGTCTATCAGGTGGTCGAATCTGTCGCTGCGATCTAAGTAGCACCGGCTGTGATTGCACAGGTGCTGGTGGTGGTGATTGCACAGGTGGTGGTGATTGCACAGGTGCCGGTGGTGATTGCACCGGAGACGGTGGTTGTGCTGGTTCCGGCCTAACTGGAGGTGTCAGCCCACTAGGCGTCAGTGATCCCTCATGCGTGAGCGAGACGCCCGGTATGGGAGTGTCGTGAGGAGTCTGTGTAGGGCTTGGTGTGCGCAGTGTCACCTCGGGTACAGGGTTCATAGTTACCATGGAGTGTTCGGGGTAGTGATCCGCTACTCCTGCGGGCGCCAGGTCGCGGACGGAGACCGTGTCCTCCTGCCCATCAGGTAAGACCACGTAGGCATACTGGGGGTTCGCATGTAGTAGGTGAACCCTCTCGACCAGCGGGGAGTATTTATTGCTCTTCGCATGTTTCCGGAGCAGCACTGGCCCTGGGGATGTCAGCCAAGCTGGTAGGGTGGTCCCAGTGGCAGACTTCCTGGGAAAAAAAATAGGCGCTCATGAGGGGTGGCATTGGTGGACGTACATAACAGGGAGCGGATAGAGTGGAGTGCCTCGGGGAGGACCTCCTGCCATCGAGAGACTGGCAACCCTTTTGACTTAAGGGCTAAAAGTGTGGCCTTCCACACTGTGGCATTCTCCCTCTCCACCTGTCCATTTCCCCAGGGATTATAGCTCGTGGTCCTACTAGTAGCAATGCCCCTAGCCAGTAGGTACTGGCACAGTTCGTCACTCATAAAGGAGGACCCTCTATCACTGTGGATATAGCAGGGATATCTGAACAGAGTGAAGAGCTGGCGCAGGGCTTTTATGACGGACATGGCAGTGGTATCGGGGCAGGGGATGGCAAAGGGGAACCGCGAGTACTCGTCGATAATGTTGAGAAAGTAGACATTGCGGTCGGTGGAGGGAAGGGGGCCCTTAAAGTCGACACTCAGTCGCTCAAAGGGGTGGGTGGCCTTGATAAGTTGCGCCTTTTCAGGATGGTAGAAGTGCGGTTTGCACTCAGCGCAGACTTGGCAGTCCCTGGTCATCGTCCTGATTTCCTCAAGGGAGTAAGGCAGGTTCCGGGCTTTCACAAAATGGTAAAATTGGGTGACCCCCGGGTGGCAAAGATCTGCATGGAGGGCATATAGCTGGTCGAGCTGCGCGCTGGCACACGCTCCCTGGGATAGGGCATCAGGGGGCTCATTGAACTTTCCAGGCCGGTACAGGATATCATAGTTGTAGGTGGAGAGTTCGATTCTCCACCGCAAAATTTTATCATTTTTGATTTTGCCCCGCTGTTGGTTGCTGAACATGAATGCAACTGAGCCCTGGTCAGTCAGCAAGGTGAACCTTTTGCCGGTGAGATAGTGCCTCCAGTGCCTAATAGCTTCCACTATGGCCTGGGCTTTCTTCACCGCGGAGTGCCGAATTTCAGGGCCTTGAAGGGTATGAAAAAAGAATGCTACTGGCCTGCCTGCCTGATTGAGGGTAGCAGCCAGCGCAAAATTGGAGGCGTCACTTTCTACTTGGAAGGGAATGTTCTCGTCCACCGCATGCATCGTTGCTTTGGCAATGTCCCCTTTAATGTGACTGAAGGCTGCGCAGCCCTTGGCAGAGAGGGGAAATGTGGTGGACTTGACTGGGGGCAGGCCTTGTCTGTGTAGTGAGGGACCCATTGGGCGTAATAGGAAAAGAAGCCCAGACACCGTCTGAGGGCTCTGAGGGTGGTGGGAAGAGGGAGTTCTAACAGGGGGCGCATACGGTCGGGATCAGGGCCAATGACCCCGTTTTCCACGACATATCCGAGGATAGCGAGTTGGGTGATTCTGAATACACACTTGTCCCTGTTATAAGTAAGGTTCAGGGCTTTGGCCACTTGGAAAAATCGTTGGAGGTTGGTTTTGTGATCCGGCCAGTCGTGACCACAGATGGTGATGTTATCCAGATAGGGAAATGTGGCCTTCAGTTGGCACTGGTCCACCATCCGGTCCATTTCCCTCTGGAAGACAGAGACACCATTTGTGACACCGAAGGGGACGCGCAGGAAGTGATAGAGCCTGCCGCCCGCCTCGAAGGCGGTGTAGGGGCGGTCCTCTGGGTGGATGAGGAGCTGGTGATAAGCGGATTTCAGGTCTATGGTCGAGTACACCTTGTACTGAGCTATCTGGTTGACCATATCTGCGATGCGGGGTAGGGGGTACGCGTCAAGCTGCGTGAACCTATTGATGGTCTGGCTATAGTCCATGACCATCCTACTTTTCTGCCCGGTCCGAACAATGAGCAGAGGGCATTTATATAACTTAGAGAGTAAATATAGCATGAATGTGCTCCCACGTGGAATAACTGGCGGAAGTTGTATAAATGCCCTTCAGGGAGTGTTGAATGAAAACAATATCGGGGCTAGAAAGGAAGGTGGGAGTTAATTGATAAGGAGTCAGTCAGTGAACTATTGGGTGGAATCCTTTTTTTGTGTCATAGACTCTGTGTCAATATATGGAATTTCATTGTGTCTTGGCTTGTGTCATGAATTTACTGGTAGTTAAGTTTCGGCATGTCTAGAAATGACACACCAGAGCTTCAATAGAGAATGGTCTCTTTGATCTACTCTGACAGACATAAATTATTGTAACTGGGTTCAGTTCATGCTGTGGTCAGTGGTGACATTCAAGATATTTGTGGTTGGAATAAGAATGTTAACAGCAATAAATGTCAATATTTTTGAAGTGACCATTGCCTGGAACGTGTGTGGTCCAGATGGTACTTGCCACTTATACATTGCCAAGTAAATACTCTATGCATCTATACTCTAAGGAATTCAGAACACCATGAAACCATCTTCCAGTCCTACACTTATAATGGTGGACACTTCATTGATAAAGCAGTTGAACATGATTGAGCACAAGATATTGTTTTGTCGAGGTTCCACTGTGATGTATCGGGTCTGAGCCGTTGTGTCTCCATCATCTGCACTAATCCTCGTTTAGATTTGCAACTAAACTTCCCCTTGTCTCACTCCTCAGACCCTTGGAACTACCTTCAGTTTAATGAAGGAGAGCTCCGATGAAGCATAAAAATCCCTTTCCACAGGGGCTGCCTGACTGGATAAGTGTTAACAGATCTTTTTAAAATGTAAGATTTATCCAATGATTCAAGATTTAAGATTGTTTAATGTCATTTCCAGTGCACAAGTGTAAAGGAGAACAAATTAATTGTTACTCTGGCTCTAATGCAGCATAAAAAACACAATAAGATAAAGAACATAATTATAATTAAATTTAAAAAAAATCACAATAAATATAAAAAACACAAGATAGTGTATATACATAGATTGATTATATGTCGATAAAGTGATGCTAGGCACAGGAGAGTCTGTTTTTCAGTGACTGATAGGAAGTGTTAAAGTAGTGGTGGCTGGGGATACAGAGAGGAGGATGAGTCAGTCAGCCTTATTGCTTGGGGTAAGTAACTGTTCTGGAGTTTGGTAGTCCTGGTGTGGATGTTACGTAGCCTCCTCCCTGAACGCAGTGGGACAAACAGTCCATGCCCAGGGTGGGTGTATCCTTCATGATGTCTCTGGCCTTTTTCCATCACCTTTCCATACATATGTCCTTGATGGCGGGTCAGCTGATGCTGGTGATGCGTTGTCAATTTTGATGACCTGTTGTAGAGCCTTCCCGTCTGCACTGATGCAGCTTGTTAGGATGTCTGCTGTGCATCTGCAGAATGACATGAGTATTGATGTTTATAGCCCGTCTCTCCAGCCTCCTCAAAAAGTAGAGGCATTGGTAAGATTTCCTGATTGTGTAGAATGTGTTTGTTAGGGCTATGAGAGGTTGTGTATGATGTTTCTATGTTTCTCTCCATTTCCAGAACATTCCTCTTCATCTTTTATGGTGAAGGACCTCAGTTGTTTCTTTGTAATTAATGACCAGTTCTAATATGTTTGGCTATAGAGTCACCTGATGTATCATGGGCATTTGGGCAAAATAATGAGGGCATGACAATTTCCAGCCATTTAGTGACAACCCCAATAACCATACTTGTATCCATCTATCCCAAGGAAAATATGGAGCCTGGCCCAGTTAACATGACTCTAGAGAGGTTAACATCAATGGCACTAAGTACTCATCAAGCATTCCACTTAGCACTAAGTAATGCTATTGTTTTCACGCTAAACACCTCCTTATTATGGTGAGCTTTTCCTCTTTAAGATGATGTATAGTTCTGAGCATGCCCAGTATCTCAGGTCTTCTCTTTTCAAAAGCTATTGTTAATGTGATGTAGGTGAGTTGCTCAAACTAATCAAATGATCACAGGCTGCCATTTACACTGATGCTGAGAGTGAGGATAGTGGAAGTGCGGGTGGTGTAATTTGAGCTTTTTATTTGTGTGTATTGCTGCTGTTGGTATTTAATCTGGTGTCTAGAATTCCTTGCATGCTGTGTCTGTCGCTGGACCAGTCTGCACCTCCTAATCTAATTAATCAGAGTTGGTGCAAGTCAACTAACATTAAAAATGTATGTTTAATTAAATAAACAGTAACATTCAGTACATACGGCATGCCAGCACTGCATTTGTATACAGATAAAATGATGGCAGCTACTCCTAACCTCACACAATTCAAACTGCCATCCTCAATTTTCTCTCACTAGGAAGAATGTCTTTGTACGTTCTAGTGAGAAATGACAGGATATGGAATCTCAGATATTGTGAGTGTCAGAGAGTAATCCTGATGCTCTACTGTGGAAAATAAAAATAGGATATTTATGAACACAGTGATGCGGTGAGTAGAAATGCCATCTTACAGTTCCGGAGACCAGGATACAACCCTGATCTGAGATGCTGACTTTGTATATTCTCCTTGTGACTGCGTGCGTTTCCTCTGGAAGCTCTGTTCTTCTCACACACCCAAAGAAGTGCGATTAGTGTAAAATAAGTACCGTAGATTCCGGATTATAAGCCGCTACTTTTTTCCCACATTTTGAACAGCTTTGAACTCTGCGGCCTTTAATCCAGAGCGGCTAATACATGGTTTTTTTTCATGCCGCCTCGTAAACATTTTGCCTCGTAACAGTAGACCAATAAAATTGATGAGTAGTTCACAGAGGTCCAATGAAATTGTACGATAAATCAAGCGCACTTTCACAATTAAATTATTGTAAATCAGTCATTTGTACTCACCCTCATCAACATGGAAAATACTCGAAGAAAAGCAAGACCCGAGCGCGTCAGACCCGAGCGCATCGGACCCGATTAGACCCGATCGCGTTACGCAAGCGCGTCAGACCCGATTAGACCCGATCGCGTTACGCAAGCGCGTCAGACCCGAGCGCATCAGACCCGATTAGACCCGATCGCGTTACGCAAGCGCGTCAGACCCGATCGCGTTACGCAAGCGCGTCAGACCCGAGCGCATCAGACCCAATTAGACCCGATCGCGTTACGCAAGCGCGTCAGACCCGAGCGCATCAGACCCGATTAGACCCGATCGCGTTACGCAAGTGCGTCAGACCCGAGCGAAAACGCTGCTTTTAAGTTAAAGGCGATCAATAACTTTTCCTGGTAGGCTGCAGTATATATATTTTTACCAGTCGCTAGGAGATATTGGAATGTTGTTCGTGCTGTTCAGTAAAAAAGTATATGCAACGTAATTTGTGTTACCGATACGTATGTATATTTAAAAGTAGCGGTGCGGCCTAAAATCCGGTGCAGCCTTTACAATTAAAAAATATATTTTATTTCTAAAATTAGAGCCAGCGGCTTTTAATCAGGTGCGCTCTGTAGTCCGGAATCTACGGTAGTTGATGGTTGTTGTGGATTCAATGAACCCAAGGGCCTCTCTCCATGCTCAGGTTCTTCATGACTCTATAACACTAACACCAACAAAAGAAGCAAAGTCTATATAGACTGCTATTGAGAAATATAGAGTGTGGTAAATGGGAAACTGTGTTTAAACGAGTGAACAATGCTGGACACAAATGCAATAATGCCACAAAGTGTAAACCTCCTTTCTCGTGTTGAAAGCCCTTCATGGAAGGATCCACCTCAAATGGATAGATCCTTCAATGATGGATATTCAGCAGAAACCACTTGAACAAGATATTTATTCTGCCAAGATCACTGACTCTTTAAAAGAATAGAGCAGTTAATACAGAAATGCCACGAGGTACAGAGACAGAATAGAAGATGATGATAATATTATTATTACTCAAATATTAAATACACTACAATTGTGATACCTATCATAGTTTTTAAAAAGTACTATTTGTATAATGTCTACAATTTACCTTAATTACCACTAAGAAAATCAGAAAGTAATATAATAATCTGTGAGCATGAATGCAGTGCCCCAAATTGATGACCAGTGAAACTAAAGAAGCAACAAAGCAAAGCAGATCTTCCATTCCTCTGCAGAACAGTAATTCATTCACAAAAATGCAACATGGTAAGGGAAAATGGATTTTGAGTTTCATTAAAATGTTTGGCAATATGTAAATGGGTTCTCAACTTGTTGGTGCAAATAGATTTCATTAACAACATTGCTTGTGAAGATCATCTTTGAATCATGACTGCAAAACATTTTTGCAGAAAATCTCTCAGAAATAGGTTGTTGAAATTAATAAATATCTAGCATCTCAAACAATCACAATGCCAAATCTCAGTCAATACAAAGCTCAGATTTACCCAAGTGCCCTGAATTAATGTTGATCTGCTGATCAACCATTCCATGAAAGTGTCGCTGTTAGTGCAAAGCTGTTACAGCCAGGGGTGTTCCAGAGTTCAGAGTTCGATTCTGGTGCTGTCCATAAGGGATTATACATTCTCTCCGTGACCGCATTGGTTTCCTCTGGGTATTCCGGTTTCCTCCCGCAATCCAGTGATATGTGGGTTGGTATGTTAACTGATCATTGTAAATTGCCCTGTTATTGGGCTAGTGTTCAATAGGAGGGTTGCTGGGTGGGCCAAAAGCCTGTATCTCCAAATAAAATAAAGAAATAAGTAAAATGTCCCAGTGGTCATTTGGGTTGTAATTAGACTATTTTAGATTCCCCATTGTAGCAATTGTCAGTTCTTTTCCCTGAAAGCGACCATTCTGAAGCGTAGTCATTTCCTTCCACTGCTCGATGTTCCGCAAAGAGGGTTCAAGCAGCAGCAGCTTGAGGAAGTAGGTAAACCACTTATGTTTCATACTTTACCGGATCAGAGCTGACTGCCCATGAGCTCGCGGTGAAGTAATGAGATATATGAATTACTAGTTAATCAGTTCATTTCCTTTCTAAGAAAACCATGTGTTTTTAAGACCTTGGATTGTTATGAGTAATAAAGAAAACAGCCTTTGTTTTGCATAATGCAACAGTAAGATTGTTTAATCACGTTATTGAAGGCTCAGTAGTTGCAGTTTGAGGCCATGGTTCAAGACTTTTGCGCCCATTACTTGAGAAACAGTGCAGCCAAATGATATCCCAGCTATATTTTAAAAGAATTTAATTGTCTACCAAGTGCTGTGGTACAAAAGCACAATTCTTTTTTTTTAATGATATCCAGCCCAGGTTTAATTCATTGTGGAACTTAGTGCTGGTGTCAATGGTAAGAGGTATGTGTTGAACATTTTGCATCATTTGACAGTGGATTCTGAAATGATATTTTGAATTCATTTCTGAATGAATTTTTAATGCTTTAATTTAAACACATTTCTACTTCCACTATCATTTCTATATTCTTATTATGGCAATGTCCCTGAAAAATAATGGAATTATTGCTGTTCATTGCTTACTCATTCTGAAGAAACATCTGGGTGAGTTCAACCATCATCAAGGTCATCTTCAAAAGGCAGTGCTTCAAGAAGACAGTACCCATCATTAAGGACCCGCACATGGTCTCTTGTCATTACAAGTATAGGAGCCTGAAAACTCATATTCAATATTTTAGGAATAGCTCCTATCCCTCAGCCATCTGATTTCTGAACAATTCATGAACCCATAAATACTACCTTGCAATTCACTTACTTATTGCAAATTATAGTTTTTTTTATATCTTGCAGTGTACTGCTGCTACAAAACAACAAATTCCACGATATATATCAGTGGTAATAAACCCTGATGCTGATTCTGAGCCTACCAACCACTGGAACAGCCCACTTAGTTCCTGTCCTCATCCAATGGAGAAACTATGAAGGGTAACATCCCAGTGGACTATCGGTCAACATTCAGGGCAAGACCATTTAGTGGGACAATATGATTGAGTCCTGAAGAAGGGTCTCAGCCTGAAACCTTGACTGTTTATTTCCCTCCATAGATGCTGCCTGACCTGCTGAGTTTTTCCAGCAGTGTGTTGGTAGGACCTTGAGTCAGGAGTAGGGTGGAGAGAATAAAGCTGAGGAAGGGTAGATGAAGCCCATGAAGGTCCCCAGTGTTTTAATGGAAATGAGAGTGATGCTATAGTTTCTCTCAGTCCTGAAGTGAACATTTCAAATACTTTCTGCCTTTATCCAGATTTTGTGTTCTAATGTCAGCTTTACATGATACACACTACAATTTCAGCCCAGGCAATTTATAACATTGAATTAAGACTCCCAATTACACCATCTGGACACCAGTATCTAGGGGCGAGAGGCCTGTTGTTTCCCAGAGACAAGTATTTCAACTGCACAGTGCCAGCGAAATGACAGGTAGATCATCAGGGTTTAAGAAATGTTAAGGCGTCTAAGCTTGGATTTGGATAAGCTTGAATAACCCAAGTGAAATTCATCAATAATAATCGTTTCCTCAGCATGAGTAACAGTAATGAAGAGCATCTACTTTTATCATTAGATTCCACTGTTCCTCTGATAGAACTGCTATGCTTTTGCTGAAACGTTTTCTGCTTTGCCTGAGTTGCAGACAGATTTTACAGACAGTTTACCAGCCAGACAGTTGGCTGACTCTGGTCACAAGATCATGAACAGCAGAGTTCAGCCTCTTGTCACTGCATCACTACTCAATCAAAGCATGGCTGAAACATTTTGGTCTCTAGACTAGATTCCCACCCATTGACGCCCGAGTAATTCAGATGTTTGTCTGTTGCTGCCTTGGAAATCTTCATGTCCACCAGTCCTGTCTGGAAGAGGAGATGGGGTTGAATGTATCTCCTCCAAATAGAGTGGAGCAGTATCATGTCAATCCTGTAATCATTACTGTCATGGTGAATGCAAAAAAGCTCAACATGTCCCAAGTACATGGTGCTGCTATCTTGTATAAAGAGGGTAATTATTTTAAGTTGTCGTTTCAGGTATGGATACTGCTGCAAAGCCAGCATTTATTTCCCATTCCTAGATGCTCCAGAGAAGGTGGCGGGGAGCCAGTGCCTTGAACTGCTGTAGTCTTTCAACTGAAGATACCCCCACAATGCTATTGTGCAGGGAGCTTCACGGTTTACATCTGATGATGACTTATTTACTTCCCGGACAGGATGGCCTATGATTTGGAGAATTACCTATAAGTGGCAGTGTTCCCATGTGCTTTCTGCTCTTTATTTTTCCTTCACCAAAGGTGATTTATTCAGTGATTACAGTATTGAAGGAATGCTATATTACAGTTTTACATGATACACACTACAATCTCAAGCATGGTCATTGCTATCCATAATGTACTCAAGCCCTGTGGCACCCTTGCATACCCTGTGGAAACTGGAAGAGGGGCAGGCAATTGGCTCAGGTTGAAGCCTCGTTTGTTCACTGCCTAGACCCATGAATGGCCACCTTGACCAGACTCAGGAGCGAAGTGACCCGGCGATTCCCCGAGTGACCCATCCCCTTTTACACTGGGATCAGGGTGATGGAGATGAGGTGCAGCCAGAACTTGATGAGCAGCCCTATCAGAGGCTGTAACCTCTGATACTCCATACGTACATGATACAGCATCTCTCCTCAGCTGCAGGAATGAAACCAGCAGCTGAGTCATAAACAGATCTAAGAATCTGTTATACAGGACTGCTTTGTGCGGTACTTCCCATCCCAGCACCCCACTGTAAAGGGGGATAACTCCAACATAGTGATCTCTATTGGGACCTCCCTCATTGTCGGAGAGCAAAATGGACCACACTTCAGCACATCACGAAATACCACAGAGGCTATCTCTACCAGGCAGTCCATGTTGTGTGACACCTGCTCCTGAGAAATATTTAGGGCCTTGAGTCCATAAGACCAGGAGGCAAAGGAGCAGAATTAGGCCATTTAGCCCATCAAGTCTGCTCAGACATTTCATCATGGCTGATCTATTTCCCTCTCAACCTCATTCTCCTGCCTTCTCCCCGCAACCTTTTATGTCCTGACTCATCAAGAACCTACCAACCTCTGCCTTAAATACACTCAATGATTTGGCCTCCATAGTCACCTGTGGCAAGGAATTCCACAGTCTCTGCCTAAAGAAATTCCTCCTCAGCTTCATTCTAAATGGACATCCCACTATTCTGAGGCTGTGCCCTCTGACCGTAGACTCGCCCACCATCGGAAATATCCTCTCCACATCCACTCTTTCTAAACCTTTCAACATTCGATAGGTTTCAATGAGAACCCCCCCCCCATCTTCTAAATGCCAGTAAGTAAAGGCACAGAGTCATTAATCACTCTTCATTTGATAAACCTTCCATTCCTTGAATCGTTCTCATAAATCTCCTCTTAACCCTTTCCATTGTCAGCACATTCTTAGCAACAAACACAAAATACTGGAGTAACTCAGCAGGTCAGGCAGCATCTATGAAAAAGAGTAAGCAGTCAATGTTTCGGGCCAAGACCCTGCTTCAGGACTTCTCTTTAGCACATCCTTTCTTAAATAAGAGGCCCAAAACTCCTCACAATACTCCAAATGAAGCCTCACCAGTGCCTTATAAAGCTTCAGCATTACATCTTTGCTTTTATATACTATTCCTCTTGAAATAAATGCTAACATTGCATTTGCCTTCCTAGTTCCAGCTGAGCAGGGGTTAACACAGTTGAGACCACTCCACACTTCCAAGTCCTTTCAACACCCACCACAACATAATGGGAACTAGCCTCTCTCATGTCTAAAACACCAGTTTCTGCTAGCAGAGGGGCACTCTGACTGAAGTGACATATCCCAGACTTGCATTAGCCCCTGATAAAAGCTGGACTGATGTTCACAGCTGGGAGCCATTCTGAAGGCAATGCCCCAGCAGAAATAGTATGTTGTTAGTGCGTGCTACCTTGGAGGGTGCTCAGTTTACAGGTTCTCCGCAGGTTCTGAGACAAAGAGCCGTCAACTGGGTCCGTACGCACATCAGCGACTGTCTGCCCTCCATGAGCGGGAAACTCAGGATCACAGCAGAGATCCAACTGCCCTTCTTGGTGGAAGAGGTCATGTGTTTGGGACATGCTTGCTGTAGATTAGTAATCCAGAAACAATTTGGAGATCTGTAGAGGAAATGTTCTTTATTTCATGGAAGTGAAGGTAATGAATGCTCACATTAAAGAAGCATGTTTGGAATACAAATACCATGAGTACTCCCCAAAATGCAAACATCAACTGATTCTAGGTTGCAAAAAAAAGTATTTCACTGAAATTATTTTTCCTCACATTGCCCTTCTTATCCTGGTCAAGTTGAGTCTATCACCTTCTGAATATCCATTCCCTAACTTGAAGAAATATCATAACTTTCTTTTGTCCATTTTCAACCTTTATTTCAAAATTCTAGTATAGGTGTAAGGGGTTTTATTCCGTTATCAGTAAATGACATTTGGATACCCTGTACTTTTATGGTTGTTTCTTGCTTGTAAAATCCTATACTGCCATCTGATGGACATCAGGCTGCATTACAATTAAAATTGGAGAAAAGTGGAGATAGGTTTCCAGAAATATCTAATGCAAGCAAAATAAGTAAACATTGATAATGTGCAGCAGAAAATCGATGTACGAACCTTGTCTTTTTATCCTGCTTCTCGTGTGCTCTTCAACTTTATTTTCTCCATCCCATACCTGTATTCATCAGTGGGGCATTCGCACTCTCCTCTTCAAGCTTCAGAGAAGTCTCTGGCTGCCACTTAGGCAGAAAGTGAGGGAGGGAATAACTCCTGACCGAGTATAGCTGATAGTATCGTAGTGTTGGGGAAAGGAGCTTCCCTTAAACTCTCAAGCATTATATTGGCAATTTGCATTGCCACTGGTTAGACAAGCAGACAGCAAAAGAAAAGGAAAGGATTTTGCTTGGTGCAAGTCTCACTGAGTATAGCGGTGGTGGTCGGAAACAGATTCTTGAGTATGGAGCCTAAAATGCTACAGGACCAAAACTAATAGTCATCTGATTTAAGAAGGCACCTTGGGTGCTGAGCTGCCCTTAGAATTGCGACCTCATCCCTTGTTTTATATCTATCAAGTAGTTCTGTGTTGCCCTCAACTCAAGTAATTTCAGAGCATCAAACTCAAGAAAGCTAAGTTTAAACTGTTGTTGACTACAAACGTAAATTTAAGATCAGCTCCATGAGATAAAGAGGCTCTGATACTGAACAGGTTAATTTTCGAGTGCTATTAAATGCAGCTCTCTCAATAAGACAAAATATATGCCCTTTAAACAGCAATGCTTTCAAAAGAGGAGTAGTGTATATTGATGGAGGAATTTTCAGTGATACCATGTCCTGCAATCTATTTGTAAAGGCAGAAATATGTCCTTTAAATGTTAAAAGTTTCTTTGTACTTGGTTCTAATGAGGTGAGAATAAGGAATGTATTTGAAAGACAGGTGAGTCAATTGATGCAGTAATTCTTCAGTAATACTGGATGTACAATGGTAGAAATGAATTCTGGGATATGTGAGCTAATTTGTTGGATGGCATTCTCAATTCTCAATCAGGAACAAGAAATACAGTAAACTTGTTTATTTGATATTCAAAGCTGCCTGGTATTTTTTAGAATATGAAATGGTTTCCACTACAACAGTAGAGGCAACAAGATAATATAAAGATTTTTAAGGACAGGGTTATTATAATTTGAAGCTCACCACTTGAATTGGCAGTGAAAGGAGATTTATTTCACATTTTAAAGATGGGATGGGTGTTGGTGCTAAAGCAAAAACTGATGGATTTATGAAGTTTTTTTTAAAGATTCAGCATAAAGGCAATGAGCCAAGGAGTTTTCTTCTGTATCTTTCTGCTATTATGTGAAGGCCCCTGGTTTCCTTGGCTGTGTAAGTCAAGGGAAGACACACTCTGGTCCTGCCAAACTCCCGAGATTGAGAGCTCTCCCACCCCAAACCTTGTTTTTTTGTGAATGCTGTGTAATTTGCTGCCCTGTTACAAATCACTGTCTCAAAATAACAGACAGTACACTGCATACATGTATAGAGCCTCCTCTTGGGCTGTTGGAAGTGGGTATCTGCCATAACCAAAAGTTAGCTGTTGCTCAGTATTAAGAAAACCAAGATTATATTGACCAGCCCTATTAACTCTGTGGTAATAAATGGAAAGGAAGGGGAAGCAGTGACGGTTCAAAGATTTCTAAAGATGGTAACTGCAGCCATGAAGTTAAATGGCACTTACTTCTGGGGAGAGCAGCAAGGGCAAGTTTAGATAAAATACTGAAGACCAGAGACATAACATTGTCTGTGGAGATCCGTATAGTCAAGTCTATGGTGTTTCCAGTTGTGATGTATGGCTGTGAGAGCTGGACTATTAGTAAGGCTGAACACAAAAGAATCGACGCCTTTGAACTTGGATGCTGGAGGAAAGTGTTAAGAGTTCATTGGACAGCAAGAAGACCCAAGAAGTCAATACTTGAAGAAATACAGCCAGACTTCTCACTAGGAGGCTTGATTATGAGACAAAAGCTCAAATATTTTGGTAACGTCATGAGAAGACACAATTCTTTGGAGAAGACTCTCATGTTAGGTAAAACAAGGTAAAAGAAGGAGAGGACAGCAGAGGCTACGATGGATAGACAATATTACTCAGACAATGCGTATGACCTTGGGAAATCTTAGAGAGGCAGTTTCCAACAAGAAGACTTGGTATGCAGGAGTTCATGAGGTCACAAAGAGTCAGACTCAACTTGACGACTGAACAACAACAACACACTGCATACGATTAAAGGAATTATATCTGTGAATCTTAACTTAATTATAGGGTTAGTAAAGAAAAATAAAAAGGGCCAGTTTTAATTAAACAGTCAAATGTGCACAAGTTGGAGCTCATCTTGAACTTCTCTGTCACTCACGCACTGGGTCTGTGGAAAAGCACACACTGCCTTCCGAACGTTGCTCGCAATCCATCTCGAACAAACGGGTCTCCCGCTGGGTTGTATCCTATGGCCGGTTCTCCCCAGCATCTTCTCTCTTCATCTGCTGCTAAACCCAAAGCCCCAAGATCAACCTCAGTGTTCCTCACCAAAAACCCACCCCCCAGTTCCACCATCCTAATTGGATGGCACACATTCCTTATCTTCAACAAAACCCAAACAGACTGAAAACAGAACAGTCTGCTCCTACAGAGCTGCGAAATGAAATACCTATAGCATAATGGTAAAGATGGGAACAAGAACATTACATCAGCTTGGGAGTTTCTGTTCGTTGGAAATGAATTGTGGAATTTGGTCTTAAACATTTCTTTTGATAATGTGTGATCCTTCTACTGCTCAGTTAAAGTGATATATACGGTACTTATGTGTATCAGTTTCTTTGAGTAACGTTTATTAATTATTCAAGCTAAAAAGTTAATTCTGCTTGCCTGTTTCTATTTTTGAGTGCTCATTCATTGAATGTAAATAGCAGTAATTGTCAATGAGTAGTTATAAGCGCATGATGTCAACTGATTTCTTTTGATTTTGCAAGAAAGCATTAAGTTGTTTACTCAGTAACTAATTGCTGTGCTGATTGTCTTTATGCTAACAGAGTAGACAAATCCTGTCCTCTGAGTTCTGTAACATTATTGCAATAAGGCTTGTAGATTACCAGGCTAAATCTTAAATTCATTACCTAATTTGTTTCTGTCTTCAACTGTGAAAGACCGAAGTGAGGCAGTTATAAAGGTTTTTGGCCTTTATTTATTGTGATACCAAATCCAATGTTCATGTGCCAGTGGTAAGGATTTCCAAGAACTCAAATTTCATCTAATACTGGTCCTGCTGTTCCATTTTACAACAACTTGGAAATGTGAAATCAGTTTAAAATTATCACAGGACAAATGGTCATTGAAACATAATTGTGGTTCATTTATTACACTGGAATTGGAAAATCACAAAAGATTTAGGCAGAGCTCAAGAGGAATTTGGGACTTGGCATTGGATTTTTGTACTGAGGTCAATTGTGTGAATTTGTCATAAACTGGGATTGAGCAGTTTGATACTTCCCATTTCTGCGATCATTCTGCGGTAGTTTCTACCGCTCCATTCTGTTCATTCTCCACAGTCACCTGGCAAGTGGGAGGGTTTTAAAAATGTGATAGTAAAAGACCAGGGGCAGCATGTTTCTGCCAGGATGAAGGGCACGGCTGGCAAGATTAGGGAACCCTGGTGATGAGAAATATTGAGGCTCTGCTCAGGAAAAAAAAAGAGACATACTATGTGTTTAGGTAATTGGGAGCAAGGGACTCCTTCAGTAGCTAAAATCAGGAGGGCAAAAAGAGAGTATGAAATGGATCTGGCATGCAAGGTTAATGAAAATCTTGAGTGATCTTATGATTGTAATGATGCAGGTGGGTCTAAGGCACATTTGCATACAGAGACAGTGCTGGTCAAATGACTTCAAACTGTACTTCAACAGTCAGAGGCACTCAGAACAACCATCTTGCCACATTCACTTTTACAGATTCCAATTAAAATATACAGGCAATGGAGAGTATATCAAAAAGTCTTCAGATAAGCTGTTTTGCAAGATCCAAGGCTTCAGGAGAAAATCAGGCAGACAGTCCACAAAACAAAGGGAACATTTCCCCAGGCTAGACCCTGATACGTCTTTTCTAGTAAAAACACAGGTAAGTAATTCTGTAGAGAATGACTAATTCTGGCAGTTGATTCTAATAAGCAGAGTGAGTATCAAAACTGAGCACCAGCCTCCAGCCTTAACACCTCTCAATCAGTCCCAGGTGTGCCAATTGAGATTCTGATGATCTCTGCGCAGACAGATGACATTATTGCTCTTGGAGGTGTCAGCAGCACCTGCTGGCTCTTGAGGTGTTACAATTATATTCAGTAGGAAGACAGCTGGGGAGAAAATAAGTCACCATAAAAATCAACGTGACCATGTATGTGTGGAGCCACAGGAGGTGGGTGAGATCTGTAATTACTATGTTTCAGCAGTTGGAAGAAGTGATGGATGTGAAAGAAATGAGGGAAATAAGTGATGATATATTAGACTACATGCAAATTATTAGGGAAAAGTTGTTGAGCAGCCTTGAAGTGCATTCAGATGGTTAAATCCACAGGACCTGACTGAGTGCGTCTTCAGATCTCATAGGAAACTGTGGAAGAAATGGTGGAGTTGGTGCTTCAAATTTAACCACAGGTTCTGGAAGACTGGAGGGTGTATTGTTCTATTGTTATTTAAGAAGGACAGCAAAAACAAGCCATGGAACTGCAGCCCAGTGAGTCTGGCATCAGTGAATTACTGGAGGGGATTCTGAGGGATACCATGCATCAATATTTGGATAGGTAATGTCTAATCAGGGAGAATCAGCACAGTTTTGTGCTAAAGAAAAGCATGTCAGACAAATCTCTTGGAGTCTTTCAAAGGGGTCACAAAGAGGATAGATAAGGGGAATGCAAAGGGTGTTGTTTATATGGACTTTATCAGGACCTTTAACAAGGTCCTGCATGACAGGCTAGTATGGAAGGATAGATCACATGGCACCCAGGGAACTGTAGTTTTCTGGTTCATAATTAGCTCAATGCTAGGAAGCAGAGTGATGGTCAAAGTTTGTTTCTTGAACTGGAGGCATGTGACTAATGCCACAGAGTTCAGTGCTGGTATCTTTGTCTAAGTGATTTGGTTTTGTATGTATAAGGCATAGCTTGTATATTTGTAGGTAATTCTAAAATAGTTGGTGTAGACTGTGAAGAAAGTTATTGAATATCTCGTGGGGGGGGGATATGATCAGCTTGGTAAGGAATGACAAATGGTGTTCCTTCAAGAAGTATGCAAAGTGTTGTATTTTGAGAAGTCACTAGCGTGAGGCTTGTGCAGTAAGTGCTCGATCCCTGGCGAATGTCAGGGAACAGAGGGATCTGGGCACAAGTAGACAGAAAGCGATGCCACTGGAAGACAGAAGGCGGCATTTGGCACGTGAGTGTTCATCAGTCGAAGCACTAAGTATAGGAGTTGGGTTGTTATGTGTAGTTGTAAAAGATATTGGTGAGGCTATACCTATATATTGCTACAGTTTTGTTCGCCATCCTATAGGAGAGATATGAAACTGGAAAAAGTGCAGAGAAGATTTACAATGAAGCTGCTAGCACTTGGAGGCCTGAGTTATAGGCAGAGGCGAGAACATTATTCCTTAGAACTCCTTAGGTTCCAGCCTTAAATATTGTTAATAATTATGAGTTAATGTTGAGTTGAAGTTAGTAACATTTATTTACCATTCTGACTAACAAAGTAATTCTGCTTCTTTGTATCTGTTCACTTTTATATGTTCGATTTTTGAATTTAAATAGAGATAATTATTTCTAATAGACAAACAGACACAGAATGTCCAGGTATAATAGACAAATCACACCCATGTTTTATATTGTGCAGCATAAATTGTACTTTGTAATTCTTTTCATCATAGAAGATTGCAATGAAGCCTTTTATACCATACCTGCTAAATACACAGTTTCAACCGGACATTGAAAGCCAAATTCAGAATCCTGCCCAGATTATTAACCTACATTTTCCATTCACATCTTGAATAACCTCCTATACATTCCTGTCATTTTCAATTTGAATAAGTACATATTATCTCCAGATGAATAGAAGTATTGTGGAATGGTGCATTATTATTCATCTAGATTCTAGACCATTGCCTTAGTCTGCTACAGATAGATTTGTGCAGTATTGTCAGGTTAGAAGGTTAGTACAACAATCCATGTCTACTTTCTTTCCAATCTATAATTACTCATCTAATTACAATAATACCATTCCATCACCTAACCTCAGCTTCCAGAGAAAACAATGCATAACATAATTCATTATCCTTCAGGCACAGTCTGTATTGTTACCAGTATTGCAAACAACATTAAAAGCTTTATCACTTACAGAGATATAATTATACAATACACTTTGCTGCTTTGCTGTACCAGGTATCAGAAAAGCTGTTATTGTTATGCCAGAGGGCAAAAAACTATATTGTCATGTTAGCTTAAGTGCTCAGCATGATCATCTTACTAATAAGAGCTTTTTATGTAGAAATAAACTGAGCCTAATGACAGGGAAAAAATCTGATTATCAACCTATAAAAGCCGAAGAAATTACCCAAAAGCATCAATTATTTTCAGAAATGGAGATTGCACTGAATTGATTTTCATTGCACTATTAAAACATAAGGATTGTGAAACTGAAACCAATTTCAAAGCATCGTGCAATTTCCCAAATAGCAAAAAGGTGGGCTGGAAGAACTTAGTAGGGACAAACAATTGGCTGTCATTACCCTTGCATGAAACAAGCTTCAGGAACATGGCCATATTCAAAGAATCCCAATATAATGATCATCTGCTTTAAAAATACAATTATTTGCAATTGTTGCTTCCCGTGGCTATCAGAATCCTCACTCAGGAACTTGAGCTATGATAACAGAATATTTTCAATCTCTGTCAGGATTGTTCATGAAGCTTCTGATGTTGCTGGTCTGAAAGTTGCCTCCGCAAACTATTTTTAACATGCGTTGACTGCTACACATTGGCTATCATATGGACTTCTGAGAGTAGAATCTTGATTGAGTAGCAAGGGAGATCAAGGTGGCTGAAGAGCAGGCTCTGCTGTGTGGGTATTCATGCTCACACATTAACAGGCCCACATGCAGTAGGTGGTGCCCAGCCTGTACACACATATATGGAGGCTCAGACCTTACCCACTGCCTCTTAACCACTTGTCCACATTCTGAAATACACTGCAGTAACTAGCAGCTCCTGATCCTGGCTGCATAACAGGCCTCGTTCCCGATCCCTGGTTCTGTTTGCACATCTAACCCCCAGCTCTAGCTACGCACTTAAACAGAGTGATGCCCAGCTCTAGCTGCACACACACGGCCACACTGGTTTCTGCTTCCCCGAGCACGACTCTGGCTGCAGACCGAACCAAATCAGCAGTCCCTGATTCCGGCCACACATTGTCCATACTGATCTCCGACTATGGCTATAACACCAGCATGTTCCTGAAGCCATCTCTGGTCATGTACTATACTATGTACACATGAAGTAACTGTGACCGCTCTCTATTACTCTCTTATCTGTGATCTACTCGTCTCTTATCTCCACCAATCTGACCACAAAACCTGAATATCATTATCTCTAAATCCATCAGCAAGGGACTATTGTGCCTTTCCCTTTGGGATATTTGGAGCTCAGCCTCATCAGTTTAATCAAAGGGACAAGATGTCGTGCTAACAACCTCAGCTAAGCACTGATATATATCAGTTTATATTATTACCTAGGCAAGGAATTGTAAAGATAGCATCACCACAAGTAACGGGCACCAGTGACTGCTGAACTGAGCACCAGTTCATCAACTCTATTATCTCCATCAAACTGGCCCCAAAGCATAAACTTCAACAGAAGGATTGCTGCAAGAAGATCGATGTCAAAGCTCCCAAGGATCCCACACAGGCAACTCTTCTCACATACTGCACGTTACAGACGACCTGTCACCACACACACCTACAGGAGCTGTGGAGTGCTCTATGTTATGGGCCTCCCTGAAGATGGCCATAACTCGCAACTCTGAAGAAATCTTCTGAAACCAGAAGACTAGGAGTAGTTTGATTGTGGCAATTAAAGAGAGGGTTGTTCCTCAACCATCTCTTCCCAGTGTCCAAAACACTGGTCCCAATGGAGACACAGTGGACAGAACCATGACTGCTCTAATTCCATGCAGGAGAACAGCATGCCTTTTTGAATCTCATTAAAGCCTTTGACTTTATCTGTCCAGAGGGACTGTGGGGTACCCTCCTCAAGTATGCCTATCACAGAAATTTAACTCAACATTTCAATTTCTCTTGCATCTCAGAATCTAGGATCCAAACAAACTGATCAATAAAGAGCTATTCTCAGCAAATACCAATGTCGAACAAGACTGTGTTATTGTCCCAACACTTCTTTTAATTTGCATGATTTCACACCTGGTTTAAAATTCATCATCTATTGATGCACCATCAATAACTCTCTGAGACGTGAGGCGAGATATCGACTTTTATTGACTGGAAGAAAGAACAAGCAGTAGTTGACCACCATACTACATCCTGGAGACTGAGGGCCGGGCTCAGGCCTCAATCGCCTTTATACCGGGGTCTGTGGGAGGAGCCACGGTCAGTGGGAGGGGCCACAGGAGCAGTCAGCGGGTGGGGGGGGGGGGTGTCCAGACAGGTATATGTAGTTCACCACATTCACTCCCCCTTTGTTTTAAAAGAGAGTCCCCCATCCTGGAGACTGAGCTTTGGCCACTTGAAAAAATCGTTGGAGGTTGGCGCTATGATCCGGCCAGTCATGACCACAGATGGTGATGTTATCCAGATAGGGAAATGTGGCCTTCAGTTGGCACTGGTCCACCATCCGGTCCATTTCCCTCTGGAAGACCGAGACACCATTTGTGACACTGAATGGGACGCGCAGGAAGTGATAGAGCCTGCCGCCCGCCTCGAAGGCGGTGTAGGGGCGGTCCTCTGGGCGGATGGGGAGCTGGTGATAAGCGGATTTCAGATCTATTGTCGAGTACACCTTGTACTGAGCTATCTGGTTGACCATATCCGTGATGCGGGGTAGGGGGTATGCGTCAAGATGCGTGAACCTATTGATGGTTTGACTATAGTCCACGACCATCCTATTTTTCTGCCCGGTCCGAACAACAACCACCTGGGCCCTCCAAGGGCTTGTGCTTGGCTCAATGATCCCCTCCCTGAGCAGCCGCTGCACCTCCGACTGAATGAAGGCCCTGTCCCCCGCGCTGTACCTCCTGCTTTTAGTTGCCACAGGTTTACAGTCGGGGGTCAGGTTGGCGAACAGCGGTGGGGGAGGGATCTTGAGGGTGGAGAGGCTGCAAGTGGTGTCAGTAGCGCAGCTGTCGGCATGGTGCTGGGTGGGATGTGTGGTTCAGTGTGTGTGTGTGGTCAGTAGCGGGGTATATGGCGAAGTCCCACAAAACTGAGGATTCCTGACAGTGAGTGGTGGGAGGGGCCCGTCATATGCCATAGTCACACTTTCGAGGTGGCTCTGGAAGTCCAGCCCCAATAGCACAGGCGCGCACAGTTGAGGCATGACCAGTAGTGCAAAGTTCTGATATTCTGTGCCCTGTACCACCAATGTCACTACACAACCCCCCCGGATGTCTGTGGAATGCGACCCAGAAGCCATGGTGACCCTCTGGCTTACTGGCCGTGTCACGAGTCCGCAGCTTTGCACCGTGTCTGGGTGAATAAAACTCTCAGTGCTGCCCGTGTCAAACAGGCAGCTAGTCCTGTGCCCCTCCACCAGGATGTCCATCATTGACCTTGCAAGCTGGTGTGGGGCGCTTTGGTCGAGGGTTACGGAGGCCAGAGTTGAACTGCCGTCTTGGTGCCCGGTAAGCACCGGTGGGTAGGGGGCGGGGCATGTTGGCGCCGACAAAGATGGCCGCCCCCATCCGGGCATGCAAGATGGTGGCCCCCATGCCTCGTACGAGGCGGACAGACAAGATGGCGGTGACCAAGATGGCGGCCCCCATGCCTCACATGCAGCACTGCCCGACCCCATCATGGTTTAGACTTACAGACCTTGGTGAAATGGCCCTTCTTCCCGCAGCTGGAGCAGGTCGCTTCTCGGGCCGGGCAGCATTTTCGGGGGTGCTTTTCGAGTCCGCAGAAGTAACACTGCGCGGGCTTGCGACTGGCAGCAGCTGTGGTCGGGTTCGGGGAGTTCGTGGAATCGCGACTGGCAGTAGCATTGGCGAATTCGCTCGTGGGAACCGGCGGCGGGGGGGGGGGGTCTGAAGTGTCCACGGAACTGGCGGAGGATCACGAGGCTGGACAGCGTCAGTGTTGTGCAGAGCAGCCTCCAGCGTGTCGGCCGTCTCGATCGCCGAGCGTAAGGTAAGATCAGCATTTTCCAGCAGCCGCTGGCGCACGTACACTGACCTGATTCCTGTAACAAAGGCGTCTCGTACGAGGAGCTGCGCATGCTGTTCCGCCGTGAGAGTTTTGCAGTCGCAAGTTCGCACGAGTGTCTGTAGGGCTCAGAGAAACTCGGCGCTCGACTCTCCAGCCCGCTGTCGTTGCGTAGCTAAGTGATGTCTTGCGTAGACGGTGATCACCAGCCGCAGGTACTGTCTTTTGAGGGCATCCAGTGCCCCTTCGTAGGTCGACAGGTCCCTGAAAAGTGAGTAAACTTTCGGGGTGACCCTCGAGAGGAGAATTCTGTGCATAACAGCGGGTTCAGTTGCACTAACCTCCTCCAAGTATGATTGGAAGCATGCAAGCCAGAGTTCAAAGGCAAGAGCTGCTTCAGGGGCTTGGGGGTCCAAATCCAATTTTTTCAGACGTAAAATACTTTCCATGGTTTAAAACTTCCAGTCAATAAAATTGATGCACCATCAATAACTCTCTGAGATGTGAGGCGAGATATCGGCTTTTATTGACTGGAAGAAAGAACAAGCAGTAGTTGACCACCATACTACATCCTGGAGACTGAGGGCCGGGCTCAGGCCTCAATCGCCTTTATACCGGGGTCTGTGGGAGGAGCCACGGTCAGTGGGAGGGGCCACAGGAGCAGTCAGCAGGGGGCATATCCAGACAGGTATATGTGGTTCACTACATCTATTGATCAGCAGTGATCAATACTCCTTGAAGTGCTTTAAGACTGTTCTGGCACAAAATCTTTTAGTGGCTTGAGAAGTCAATTACCAAAAGAAGACTTATCACGGCACGTGAAGACTTTACAGCAGATAATAAGTGTTATTTTTCTAAACTCACTAGCAGGATAAGCAAACCAAAGTCAGTGTCCTCTCCCAGGTTAACTCCACATTGCTTAGGTCCAATGCACAATTAGCTGGCTACAGTGAGCAGGTCACATCTTTCAGATGCCTAATACAAGATTCCAAAAACAGATAATCTATTCCCTGCTCTGTTACCGAGCATAGAAACAAACCATTCTGCCCAATATTTCCTTTCTACCCATTTTGCATATTTACACTAATCCTATTTACCTGTATTAGGACATTTTCTTTGATGCCTTTCCTATTTAAATGCCTGTTAAGTGTAGTAATTGTATCTGATTATGATATCTCCACTGGTAGCACATTCCAGATATCACCCACTATCTGTATAAAGAAGAAACTTGCCCCTGAGCTCCCCTTTAAAACTCCTTTCTCTCATCTTACCTCTATGTCCTCTGGATTTTGAGGAAAACCATCTAGACCATTGATTTTCATCCTTGCCCCTTACAACAGGAGGGACAACAATATCCTCACAGTGAGTTTTGCTGGTGCATCTCAGGAGAGTTTAAACTAACATGACAAAGAGAAATTAATCCACAGGTCAGCAAGTGGAGGAACTGAGGAGAAGGTAAAGGATAGGTCACGAAAGGACAGACGGATCCAGCTTAATAAACGTGATTTGTTTCAATGCAAGGAATATTATGGATGAGGCAGATGAACTTAGGGCCTTGATTAGCACATGGAACTATGATATTCCAGCCATTACAAAAATCTGGTTGAGAGAAGGCAGGGCTGGCAGCTCAATGATACAGGTGTAGGTGAGGAGTTGACATGTTGGTTAGGGGGGATGATACTTAGCGAGGACATCCTGAGGAGTCATCCAGTGAGGCAGTATGGGTAGAGCTCACAGAGAAGGCAAGTGCAATCACTACGATTGATCGGTATTTTTGACCTCCCAATACAGAGAGGTCATTTCTTCGGCAGTTTGAACGGGGCACGATTGCGCAAGCGCGTGAAGGTCAGCCCGTGAGACAGCGGGAGAGTTTCAAAAGCAAACAGATTAACAGAGTAGTAGGAGACAGAGTAGGAAAGCTTTGGCTCGAGAGGCTTCGGTGAGCAGAGGCTGAGGACGAACTTGCTCCCAGTCAGGTAAAGCTGGGTCAGCTCCTTTAATCTAATTAGCTTAGAAACAGGTCTTTTTTCCCCCTTGGTGAATCAGCCCGGACAGATGGAGGAACAGCAGGGCTCACACAGCTAACGGTATGAGCTAACGGTTTAAAAGTTCATGTGTTTGACGAGATAAGTGGGTGAGTAGACTTTTTTTCCTTGTTTCATTCCTGTAGAATTAGGTAGCACGTCTGCAGGGTTAGTACTTTGTTCTGGGTGTCAGATGTGGGAATCCTGGGAGACCTCCAGCCTCCATGATGGCCACATCTGTGCCAGGTGCACCGAGATGCAGCTCCTCAGAGACCGTGTTAGGGATCTGGAGCTGCAGCTTGATGACCTACTGCTTATTAGGGTAAGAGAAGAGATGATAGGCAGGAGCTACAGGGAGGTAGTCATCCCTAGACTACAGGGGTCAGAAAACTGGGTGACTGTCAGGAGAGGGAAGGGAAATGCCCGCATAGTGGAGAGCACCCCTGTAGCTGACCCCCTCAGCCACAAGTATATCGTTTTGGATGCTGTTGAGGGGGCCCCATCACCTGCCTGTCCTCCCTGACATCTTTACTGCTCACTATCTTAGATTTATTTCTGTTTTTCCATTCCTCCGCTCTATCATTCCGGTTCCAATCCCCTTGCCAAATTAGTTTAAACCCTCCCTAACATCTCTATTAAACCTTCCCACCAGGATATTGGTCCCCTTCAGGCTCAGGTGCAACCTGTCCTTTTTGAACAGGTCATACTTCTCCCAGAAGGGATCCCAATGATCCAAGAATCTGAAGCTCTGGCCCCTGCACCAGTATCTCAGCTACACATTCATCTGCCTGATCCTTCTATTCTTGCCCTCGCTAGCACGTGGCACAGGTAGCAATCCTGAGATTACTACCCTGGAGGTCCTACTTCTCAACTTCCTTCCTAACTCCCGGAAATCTGTCCTCCCTTTTCCTGTCTATGTCATTGGTACCAATATGTACCAAGACAGCTGGCTGCTCGCCCTCTCCCTTCAGAATATTCTGGACCCGATCCAAGACATCCTGTACCCTGGCACCTGGGAGGCAGCACACCATGCGGTTATCTCTACCAGGCTCACAGAATCTCCTGTCTGTTCCCCTGACTATGGAATCCCCTATGACTACCGCATTCCTCTTCTCCCTCCTTCCCTCCTGCACAACACTGCCAGGCTCAGTGCCAGATTAAGAATGAAAAGATGAACTATGAAAGGAAGCTAGCAAATAATATCAAAGAGGATACTAAAAGCTTTTTCAAGTACATAAAGAGTAAAAGACAGGTGGGAGTAGATATAGGACCGATAGAGAATGATGCTGGAGAAATTGTAATGGGAGATAAGGAGATGGCGGAGGAACTGAATGAGTATTTTGCATCAGTCTTCACTGAGGAAGACATCAGCAATATACCGGACATTCAAGAGTGTCAGGGAAGAGAAGAGTGGGCAGTCACAATTACGACTGAGGAAGTACTCAGGAAGCTGAATAGTCTAAGGGTAGATAAATCTCCCGGACCAGTTGGAATGCACCCTCATATTCTGAAGGAAATAGCTGTGGAGATTGCGGAGGCATTAGCAATGATCTTTCAAAAGTCAATAGATTCTGGCATAGTTCCAGAGGACTGGAAGATTGCAAATGTCACTCCGCTATTTAAGAAGGGGGTAAGGAAGCAAAAAGGAAATTATAGACCTGTTAGCTTGACATCGGTGGTTGGGAAGTTGTTGGAGTCGATTGTCAAGGATGAGGTTATGGAGTACCTGGAGACATATGACAAGATAGGCAGAACTCAGCATGGTTTCCTTAAAGAAAAATCCTGCCTGACAAACCTAGTGCAATTTTTTGAGGAAATTACAAGTAGGCTAGACAAGGGAGATGCAGTGGATGTTGTGTATTTGGATTTTCAGAAGGCCTTTGACAAGATGCCGCACATGAGGCTGCTAAACAAGATAAGAGCCCATGGAATTACGGGAAAGTTACATACGTGGATAGATCATTGGCTGATTGGCAGGAAACAGAGAGTGGGAATAAAGGGATCCCATTCTGGTTGGCTGCCGGTTACCAGTGGTGTTCCTCAGAGGTCCATGTTGGAGCTGCTTCTTTTTACGTTGTATATCAACGATTTGGATTATGGAATAGATGGCTTTGTGGCTAAGTTTGCTGATGATACAAAGATAGGTGGAGAGGCCAGTAGTGCTGAGGAAACAGAGAGTCTGCAGAGAGACTTGGATAGATTGGGGGAATGGACAAAGAAGTGGCAAATGAATTACAATGTCCGGAAGTGTATGGTCATGCACTTTGGTAGAAGAAATAAATGGGCAGACTATTATTTAAATGGGGAGAGAATTCAAAGTTCTGAGATGCAACGGGACTTGGGAGTCCTCATGCAGGATACCCTTAAGGTTAACCTCCAGGTTGAGTCAGTGGTGAAGAAGGCAAATGCAATGTTGGCATTCATTTCTAGAGGAATAGAGTATAGGAGCAGGGATGTGATGTTGAGGCTCTATAAGGCACTGGTAAGACCTCACTTGGAATACTGTGTGCAGTTTTGGGCTCCTTATTTAAGAAAGGATGTGCTGACATTGGAGAGGGTTCAGGGAAGATTCACTAGAATGATTCTGGGAATGAAAGGCTTAAGATATGAGGAACGTTTGACCGCTCTTGGACTGTACTCCTTGGAGTTTAGAAGAATGAGGGGGGACCTCATAGAAACATTTCAAATGTTGAAAGACATGGACGGAGTGGATGTGGCAAAGTTGTTTCCCATGATGGGGGAGTCTAGTACGAGAGGGCATAAATTAAGGATTGAAGAGCGCCCATTCAGAACAGAGATGTGAAGAAATTTTTTATAAGCCAGACAGTGGTGAATCTGTGGAATTTGTTGCCACGAGCGGCAGTGGAAGCCAAGTCATTGGGTGCATTTAAGGCAGAGATTGATAGGTATCTGAGTAGTCATGGCATCAAAGGTTATGGTGAGAAGTTGGGGGAGTGAGACTAAATGGGAGAATGGATCAGCTCATAATAAAATGATGGAGCAGATTCAATGGGCCGAATGGCCAACTTCTGCTCTTTTGTCTTATGATCTTATACCAGCAGGAGATAGCGGAACAGATATGCAACCAGATTATAGAAATATATAAAAACAGTAAGATTGTTATGGTGGTTGACTTTAATTTCCTTAAATCCCTTAGTGGCAGAGATCTTGATGGAACAGAATTTGTTAGATGCTTCCTGGAGAGTTCCTTCACAGAGTATGTAGACAGTCTAACCAGAGAAGTGACCGTGCTAGACCTTGGGATTGAATTGGGGAGTGATTGTGGCCAGGTGATCAGTGTATCAGTGTGAGAGCATTTTAGGAAACAGTAATCAAACTTCCCATTTGCACAAGAATCTGCAATTCCCATATTGATCTAATCAGCCATCGCTTCTTCTTAAACCCGTCATTCCTACTGGGGCATAGGTCACTGACAGCAGCTCATCAGAGTCCTCTGTCCTAGGTCAGTCTTCCAAATTGTCCGTAGGTGTAGCCCATCTACAAAGATCCTTCCTGTCCCAACAATGAGGTCCTTGTAGCTGCTGCTGGCATTGCTCTACCTCTGGATTTTTACGGGATAGTGTTTCCAGCACCTTGCCCAGCCCCCTTCCTTTCACAGCTTGGGACCATCCATGGTGGAGCTCATCAGTCATCTCAGAATCCACACAACTGGAATCTAAGTACGTTACACGAGGAAATCTGCAGATGCTGGAAATTCAAGCAACACACTCAAAATGCTGGTGGAATGCACCAGGCCAGGCAGCATCTATAGGAAGAAGCACTGTCGATGTTTCAGGCGGAGACTCTTCATCTTGGTACATTATCCTCAATTCTAAGGAAGTGATTACCTAAAACAATGCAATGTATAATGATCTTCACATTGTCCTGATGTATTTAAGTCATGAGGTGTCTTTCTTTACAGTATCAGTAATTCTGTGCTTTTGCTGCTACTTCCTGGACCCATCCTGGTCATGCTTTCCTATTGAATGGAGTAGATTACTTCTTCCTCTTGCTTGGGATGATCATTTTTTTGACATTTTTCCCTGGGGTGAACATTGCTAAATGGCCATGTACAGGAGTCATTTTGTTGCAACCTTGCAAAGTTCGGCAATCCACTAAAATGATTAAATTCCATGCTTAGCATCAACAACTAGCAATTTATTTCTAGATATTGATCTCTGTCTCTGATATTTTGTATCAAAAGGACAGGCAGGAAGGCATAGGCAGTGATGAGGCTCCGTTGGTAAGGGATAGAATTACACCCTTAGAAAGAGGAGACGGTCAAAGAATGTTGAATCTTTGTGGATGGAGTTAAGAAATTGCAAGGATGAAAAAAAACATTATGGGAATCATATATAGGCCTCGAAATAGTAGCCAAAATATGGGGTTGAGATCCAGAAAAGGCATGTAGTAAGGGTAATGACATAATTGTAATGGGGGACTTCAATATGCAAGGGGATTGGGAAAATCAAGTTGGTATCAGATCGCAAGAGAGGGAATTTGCTGAATGCCTACGTGATGGCTTTCTAGAGCAGCTTGTGCTTGAGCCTACTCAGGGAAAGGCTATCTTAGGTTGGGTGTTGTGTAATAACCCAGATCTTATTAAGGAGCTTAATGTAAAGAAATCCTTAGGAGGCAGTGAGTATAATATGATTAAATTCTTTAATTTGAGAGGGAGAAGCATAACTCACATATATCAGTGTTGCAATGGAATAAAGGGAATTCCAGAGGCATGAGAGAGGAGCTTGCCCAGTTGGATTGGAGGAGGATACTGGTGGGGATGACGGCAGAGCAGAGATGGCTGAAGTTTCTGGGAGTAATTTGCAAGGCACAGGATAGATATGTCGCACAGAGGAAGAAGTTCTCAAATGACAGGGGTAGGCAACGGTAGATGACAAAGTAAGTTAAGGACTGTATAAAAGCCAAGGAAAGGGCACATAAGGTAGCAAAACTGAGTGGGAAGTTGGATGATCGGGAAACTTTTAAATTCCAACAAAAGGCAACTAAAAAAGCTATAAGAAGGGAAAATATGAAATATGAGGGCAGACTAGTCAATAATACAAAGCAGGATACCAAAAGATTTTACAGTTAAATTAAGAGTAAAAGGGAGTTGAGAGTTCCTTTTGGACCACTGGAAAATAATACTGGTGACATAGTAATGGGGAACAAAGAAATGGCAGATGAACTTAATATGTACTTTGCATCTGTCTTCACTGTGGAAGACACAAGTAATATTGCAGAGGTCCATGAGTGTCACGGAGCAGGAGCGGGTGCTATTGCTATTACAAAGGAAAAAGCGCTAGGCAGACTGAAAGGTCTTAAGGTGGATAAGTCACCTGAACCAGATGGACTACATACCAGAGTCCTGAGAGAGGTTTCTGAAGAGATAACGGATGTATTGATCATGATCTTTCAAGAATCACTTGATTCTGGCATAATCCTGGAGGACTGGAAGTTTGCACATGTCACTCCACTCTTTAAGAATGGAGGATGCAAAAGAAAGAAAATTATAGGCCAGTTAGCCTAACCTCAGTGGTTGGGAAAGTGTTGGAGTTTGTTATTGAGGATGAGGTTTCGAGGTACGTGGAGACTAATGATAATATAAGTCAGAATTAGCATGGTTTCTGTAAAGGGGAAATCTTGCCTGACAAATCTGTTAGAGCTCTTTGAGGAAGTAATAAGTAGGGTGGACAAGGGAGAGGCAGTGGATGTCATTTACTTGGATTTTCAGAAGGCATTTGTTAAGGTGCTACACGTGAGGTTGCTTAACAAGATAAAACCTATGGTATTACAGGAAAGATACTGGCATGGATAATGGAATGGCTGACAGGCAGGAGGAAGCGAGCAGGAATATAAGGTACCCTTTCTGCCAGTGACTAGTGGTGTTCCTCAGGGGTTAGTATTGTGACTTCTGCTTTTCACATTGTTTGTCAAAGATTTAGATAATGGAATTGATGGTTTTGTTGCAGTCTGTGGATGATATGAAGATAGGTGGAGGGGTAGGTAGTGCTGAGAAAGTAATGCGATTGCAGCAGGACTTACACAAATTGGAAGAATGAGCAAAAAATTTGCAGATGGAATGCAGTGTTGGGAAATGCATGATAATGCATTTTGGTAAAAAGAACAATAGTGCAGACTATTATCTAAATGGGGAGAAGGTTCAAACATGAGAGGTGCACAAAGATTTTAGAGTTCTCGTGCAAGACTCCCAAAAGGTTAATTTACAGGTTGAGTCTGTGGTAAAGAAGGCAAATGCAATGTTGGCATTTATTTCAAGGGGAATAGAATATGAAAGCAAGGAGATAATGCTGAGGCTTTATAAGACACTAGTTCAAACGCACTTACAGTATTGTCAACAATTTTGGGTCCCATCTCTCAGAAAGGATGTGTTGGCATTGGAGAGAGTCCAGAAGAAGTTCACAAGGATGATTCTGGGAATGAAGGAGTTAACATATGAGGAGCATTTGGCAGCTTTGGGCCTGTACTCACTGAAATTTAGAAGAATGTGGGGGAGGGGGAGGATCTCAGTGAAACCTACCGAATGTTGACAGGCCTAGATAGGGTGGATGTGGAGAGGATGTTTCCTATTATGGGGGTATCCAGAACTAGAAGGCACAGTTTCATAACTGAGGGGTGACCCTTTAGAACAGAGGTAAGGAGGGATTTTTTTGGTCAGAGAGAGGTAAATCTGTGGAATGCTCTGCCACAGACTGTGGTGGAGGCCAAGTCCATGCGTATATTTAAGGTGAAAGTTGATCGTTTGCTGATTGGTCAGGGCATCAAAGGATATGGCGAGTAGGCAGGTGATTGGGATTGAGTGAGATCCATGATCAGTCATGATGGAATGGTGGAGTAGACTTGATGGGCTGAATGGCCTAATTCTGCTCCTATGTCTTATGGTCTTGTATTTACTGTGAATTACGTAGTGCAAGAAGAAAATAAAATACTGAGGCAGTGTTCATGAGTTCATGAACTGTTCATAGAACATAGAACAATACAGCACAGTACAGGCCCTTCGGCCCACAATGTTGTGCTGACCCTTAAACCCTGCCTCCCATATAACCCTCCCACCTTAAATTCCTCCATATACCTTTCTAGTAGTCTCTTAAATTTCACTAGTGTATCTGCCTCCACCACCGACTCATTCCATGCACCAAACACTGAGTAAAAAATCTTCCCCTAATATCCCACTTGAACTTTCCACCACTTACCTTAAAGCCATGTCCTCTTGTATTGAGCAGTGGTGCCCTGGGGAAGAGGCGCTGACTGTCCACTCTATCTATTCCTCTTAATATCTTATATACCTCTATCATGTCTTCTCTCATCCTCCTCCTCTCCAGAGAGTAAAGTCCTAGCTCCCTTAATCTCTGATCATAATACTCTCTAAACCAGGCAGCATCCTGGTAAATCTCCTCTGTACCCTTTCCAGTGCTTCCACATCCTTCCCATAGTAAGGCGACTAGAACTGGACACAGTACTCCAAGTGCGGCCTAACCAGAGTTTTATAGAGCTGCATCATTATCCCGCAACTCTTAAACTCTATCCCTCGACTAATGAAAGCTAACACTCCTTAAGTCTTCTTAACTACCCTTTCTACCTGTGAGGCAACTTTCAGGGATCTGTGGACATGTACCCCCAGATCCCTCTGCTCCTCCACACTCCCAAGTATCCTGCCATTTACTTTGTACTCTGCCTTGGAGTTTGTCCTTCCAAAGTGTACCACCTCACACTTCTCCAGGTTGAACTCCATCTGCCACTTCTCAGCCCACTTCTGCATCCTATCAATGTCTCTCTGCAATCTTTGACAATCCTCTACACTATCTACAACACCACCAACCTTTGTGTCGTCTGCAAACTTGCCAACCCACCCTTCTACCCCCACATCCAGGTCGTTAATAAAAACCAGGAAAAGTAGAGGTCCCAGAACCGATCCTTGTGGGATACCACTAGTCACAACCCTCCAATCCATATGTACTCCCTCCACCAAGACCCTCTGCTTTCTGCAGGCAAGCCAATTCTGAATCCACCTGGCCAAACTTCCCTGGATCCCATTCCTTCTGACTTTCTGAATAAGTCTACTGTGTGGAACCTTGTCAAATGCCTTACTAAAATCCATGTAGATCACATCCACTGCACTACCCTCATCTATATGCCTGTTCACCTCCTCAAAGAACTCTATCAGGCTTGTTAGACATGATCTGCCCTTCACAAAGCCATGCTGACTGTCCCTGATCAGACCATGATTCTCTAAATGCCCATAGATCCTATCTCTAAGAATCTTTTCCAACAGCTTTCCCACCACAGACGTAAGGCTCACTGGTCTATAATTACCTGGACTATCCCTACTACCTTTTTTGAACAAGGGGACAACATTTGCCTCCCTCCAATCCTCCGGTACTATTCCCATGGACAACGAGGATATAAAGATCCTAGCCAGAGGCTCAGCAATCTCTTCCCTCGCCTCGTGGAGCAGCCTGGGGAATACTCCATCAGGCCCCAGGGACTTATCCGTCCTAATGTATTTTAACAACTCTAACACCTCTTTTCCCTTAATATCAACATGCTCCAGAACATCAACCTCACTCATATTGTCCTCACTGTCATCAAGTTCCCTCTCATTGGTGAATACCGAAGAGAAGTATTCATTGAGGACCTCGCTCACTTCCACAGCCACCAGGCACATCTTCCCACCTTTATCTCTAATCGGTCCTATCTTCACTCCTGTCAACCTTTTGTTCTTCACATAATTGAAGAATGCCTTGGGGTTTTCCTTTACCCTACTTGCCAAGGCCTTCTCATGCCCCCTTCTTGCTCTCCTCAGCCCTTTCTTTAAGCTCCTTCCTTACTACCCTATATTCCTCAATAGCCCCATCTGATCCTTGCTTCCTAAACCTCACATATGCTGCCTTCTTCCACCTGACTAGATTCTCCACCTCACTTGTTCCTTCACCCTACCATTCTGTATCTTCCTCACCGGGACAAATTTATCCCTAACATCCTGCAAGGGATCCCTAAACATCGACCACATGTCTATAGTATATTTCCCTGCAAAAACTTCATCCCAATTCACACCCGCAAGTTCTAGCCTTGTAGCCTCATAATTTGCCCTTCCCCAATTAAAAATTTTCCTGTCCTCTCTGATTCTATCCTTTTCCATGATAATGTTAAAGGCCAGGGAGCAGTGGTCACTGTCCCCCAGATGCTAACCCACTGAGAGATCTGTGACCTGACCCAGTAATCTGATGGCGGAGGGGTAGAAGTTGTTCCTAAACAGTGAATATGTCTTCAGGCTTCTGTACTTCCTGCCTGATGGTAGCAATGAGAAGAGGGTACGCCCATATCGTGAAGGTACTTATTTCTGGATGCAGCCTTTCTGAAGTCATCACATTTTGAAGATGTCCTCAATGGAGGGAAGGCTAGTGTCCATGATGGAGCTCTCTGAGTTTACACTCCTGCTTCCTGCATTCTCAGAGTCGTCTCCGACAATCACCATAGAGGAGACTCCAGAAGCTGAGATGGCTTCACAACCACAAGTCTCGCCCGCCAAGCGGACAGATCCCCCTTGTCAGGAAAGACATAATCCCACAAGAGTAAGGAAGTGATTAAATCTTTAGGAACAATGTAAAATTTACTGTGCTGTGAATATCTGTGTAATAGTTGTGTTATATAGTATATTGTATATATAGTTGAAATGCATCGAGTTGGAATTTATAGTTAAGCAGGGAGGACTGTTGTGTATTCAACATTTCAGTAATATGTGAGTTATATTGTAAATGTTGTTTGATTAAGCATTCTTTGTTGTTTCTATGATTCATTATGGTTATTTGTACGAAGCACGTGAATGGCATACATTATCACGCTACCACATCATATTTGTGCACCTCGTTTAAGTGAGAAAAACAAAGTTAGACTTACATTCCCATTCCCTTGTCTTTCTTTTAATTAGTTTTGGAGGTACAGAACATAACACTCTCCATGGTACATCTGTAGAAATTTGCCAGAGTATTTTGTCACATATTAATTCTCTTCAAACTGTTAGTGAAATACAGCCACTACGTGCTGTCTTCATAGTTGCATCAATATGTTAGGCTCAGGATAGATCGTCATTGATGTTGAAATCAGTGTACTTAGAAATGCACATTAGGTATGTTAAGGAGAGTGAATGATTAAATGAACCTTTATTCTTCTGAGCCTTTTTGCAGCCTTGAAGGGTCTTTGATCTGAAACCTTAACTGTTTCTTTTTCCACAGATTTTCAGTAGCTGCACTTTTACTTGCATTCCTACCAGTCCTTGCCTGAAACATGAGAGTATACTTACATTCCTGACTGCCATTTAAAGGCTATTGTGATGGTATTGGGTTTTCTGATCTCGAAGTCCTAAAGGGAAGTTATATTGTAATTACCAATTGTCAAAGATCAGTTCACTTCCCTGTTCATTCCCTGTCTATTCTCTGTGATAAGTTTAGTGGTGTGATGGACATTTGCTTCATGGGCCAGGGGGCCTCATTTTTTGCCAAGTTTTCTAAACGCATCTGCTGAACCTTTTAAGATCAAACAGTTGCAAGTAGACTTCAAACTAACATTGTTTTGTTTCTGGTCATAAATGGGAGCCAGTCTTCAATGTGAATGGAAAACAGTGATCAACTTCAAGTTAAAAACACTCTTTGTAAACAAGTTCTGTCTGTGGAGCAGACTGCTAGCCCACAGAACCTGGCTTATTGATGCTTAAGGGATTCAAAAGATTCAAAGTACACATATGGTATTATTGAAGTATGTATTCAGTGTACAACCCTGAGATTCGTCTTCCCACCAACAGCCGTGAAACAAAAAAACACCATGGAACCCATTTAAAGAAAACATCAAACACCCAATGCGCAAAAAAAGAACAAATCGCACATGGCAAAAAAATGAGTGAAAAATGCAGAGTATAAAATATCAAACCACAAAGTCATTGAAACAGTCTAGGAGTGATCAGTCTAGTTCAGGTCAAGTCAATTTAATGCTGTATCGTTCATTAACTGCATGCTGAAGAGCCAGTCTGCCCCAATCAAAATCGCACAAAATAGCAATAAAAGAGGGGTAGCCAGAAAGAATTACCACCTGAACTACAGGTCCTTCCACAAACCACATCCATTAAACCTTGTCCAATGCCCAAGACTCTGACAGAGTCGGGTGCGAGGGAGAGGCAGGTAAGTCAAACGTAAGCACCTTTCTCTGGGAGTAGTGAGGGAGAGACCGGCTAAAGGTAGACACATTCCTCTGGCAGCAGTGAGAGAGAGGAAGAGAGAGATGGTCAAGTGCAGGCAGATGGCACTGAACACCCACTCACCTTCCACTCTCGTTGATTTCAATTTTGTTCGCACTTTAAACAGCAAGATCGATGAGAAATGGAGCCGATCATGGGCTTGCGTCACATTTGCAGGTGTCTTGGCCTCCATGCCTCACACTCCGCTTGAAACCTCACCAAACTCCATCGGAGACAGCAAAGCACCAGCTCGCTCAATCGGACTGAAATCACACCATCAAATTGCAAATCACAGGCTCCAATTGTAGCAGGATCATATTTGAAATAATAATAAGACGTAAAATATGTAGTTTTGTGAAATTGTCTGAAGGATGTTGTCTTTGGTCGCATTGCACACTGGAGCCATCTTCTTCCGACTTAATGACTGAGGTGCAGTATAAGATAATAGGTTATTTAATATGGCTTGGGTCAAAACAGAAAACACAGACAAAGTTGTTTAGTTCAAGGAAGCTTGTCAGACTAGATGGAGTGTTTTTTTAAAGCTAAAACATTTTGTGATTATTGTAATAGCTTGAGTGATTTTAATAGTCCTTCTACTTCAATAGTATTCCCATTCAGAGGTAAATGTACAGAAATAATGACTTTAATGGTCTAATAGTTCATTTATTATACAAGTCATGTTTTTAAATTGATATAATAGCCCCTTTCATCAATTTTCACGGCAATGGCAATTAGTATATTAAAAGTGATAATTGACCATAAACAGCTTTGTCCTTGCAAAGGAATGCATGTATCTTAGATTGTAAAAGTATAAGGTTCTGATACTCCATGATTTAAATGACTTGTAATATTTACTGCGCAGTCCACCCAGGAAACACATGCCTTGAGTAGGGTACAAGAGAACAGCTAGCCAGCCAAGGAGCAATCATAAAATTATGTTGTTACCTGGAAGGAGAATTGTAATGATAGAAGGAAACAATATTTTCTGCCAAGGGGCTATTTTCCTAATATAACATGAGAACTTTACATGCTAAAGAGCTGCCAACTCAGCCAATACAGGATCTTCACCTCCCATGCCAGGTTAACCAAGTTCTAACATCTTGGTAGAGAAACTAGAATGTGTTGTAGGAAATATCAGCCTTTGATCAGCAAATTAAATTGGCTCAATGTATATTAAGGAGACTACCTAGAAATATGTTGACAAGCACTGTAATCTTCAGCTGACCAGCTGAATAGGTATAAAGAGACTGTTAGTGATGATCATGGGCAGTTTAAAGCCGTGCTTGGCATTTCACTCTTTAGTTATTGATGAGCATTGAGGCAATTGATCTCAAAGAGGAGATCTGTTACACATCAGATTGTTGGGGGCACTAGTCAAAACCAACATTTTAAAAAAAACAATTGATTGTTTTTCTATTGTCACATGAACCCAGGTCCAATTTTTTTTGGACTTTGTCTACACAGATCATTTCACCACATCATTGCATTAAGTTAGTACAAGGGTAAAGCAATAAAAGAATGCAGAATATAGCGTTACAGTTTCAGAGAAAATGCTGTACAAGCAGACGAGGTCGCTTGCAAGATCAGGAGTCCATCTTATAGTACAAGAAGTCCGTTTAGTGGTCTTGTAACAGAGTGATAGAAGCTGTCTTCTCGCCTGATGGTATGTGTGTTTTCAGCATTTCCCTGGTTGTTCTGGTGCAGTGGTCAAAGGTTCTCAAAATCCCTAGTTTAAGTAGGTCCACAGACCCTGTGGAATTGAAATAAAGTTATAATAAGGAACTTTAAAAATCAACTGGTCTCAGTAACGATGACTAGAAAACAATTGGATTAAAATCAGAAGCCTGCTCTTCCATCAATGCCCTTGAGGAAAGGAAATCTGCTATACTTAACCTGGTCTGGCATCTGTGTAACTCTTGGCTAATCAGTGTAGTTGATTTTTAACTGCCCTCTGAAATCTCTGAGCAAGCCACTCAATTGTATCATAACTTTATATTAAAACAGGAATTAGATAAAATTGGACAGATGAGTCAGCATCGACCTAGCACAAATTCAGACCTGGCCACTGCCTGCCCTGCTTCCCCACAAACATTTGATTTCCTGAATTTCACGAGCTGTTTCATTGGACAATCAAGCATCAATCTAACATAGAGTTTGGTTGCTCCCACAGACACTTGAAGACACATTCATGTGCAGATTCCCCTCTGAATAAACATGAAATATGAAACATCTGACATACATCATGTAATCTATTTCACATATAGTTTCATAAGTATGCCAGTATGTTCCCTCTCTGTTATTAAGCATACTTAATTTCAAAAACAATTATGTTGGAGAAAACTTCAGTTTAGAAAGCAAGTACAATAAAATGAACAATTTTGAATTTACCCTTTGTATATTTCTTTGGAAAGCTGCCTTCTACAACCTGTGACTGTGTAGAGGTACATAGTGGCACAGCAGCTGGTGATGCTGCCAGCTCCAAGGCCCTGTGTTCAATCCTCACTTTGGGTGGTGTCCGTGCAGAGTTTGTATGTTGACTATGTGGATTTCTACCAAGTATTCTGATTTCCTTTTGTATCTCAAATATAGGCTGATAGGTTAAATAGCTACTGCAAGTTATGCCTTTGTGTAGATTGATGGTAAAAAAGAATCAAAGGGAGTTGATGGACATATGTATAAATTGTAGGTGTTGGCAAAATGAGCGAAGGGGGATGGGGCTGTTGGGACACCATACATCTTCCAAACTCACTTTGTTCTTTGAATTAATATCAAAATTGGTAGCATGTGTGGTCCCCATAAAGAACTAGGGAGGTAATGAGTAGAGCTTATTTTGTAACACTTTTGAAGAAGATCAGGGCAGTTTTCAGCTTCAGCAAGGATGTACCACTGAAGATTGCATTTGGAATATTGTGAGCAATATTGGGCCCCATATCTAAGGAAAGATGTGCTGGCCCTGAAGAGGATCCAGAGGAGGCTCACAAGAAAGATCACGGGAATGAAAGACTCCATCTATGAGGAGTGTATGATGTCTCTGGACCTGAACTTGATGGAATTGAAGGATGTTGGGAGATTTCATTGAAACTTACCTGATTCTAAAAAGTCTGGATAGAGTGGATATGGAGAGTACATTACCATTATTAGGAGAGTTAAGGTTCCAAAGGCATAGCATCGGAAGAAAGAAACATCCAGTGGCTGGTAAATCTGTAAAATTCATTGCCACAGAGGGCAGTGGAGGTTGAGTGTATTTAAGCAGAGTTGATAGTTTCTCAATTGGTAGGAGGGTCAAGGGTTACTGGGAGAAGGAATGAGAAAAGTGTTGAAAAAAATCAGTCATGATTGAATGGTGGAGCAGACTTGATGTTACAAATGGTCTGATTCACCCTGTATATCTTATCATCCAGTCCAACACTTGCACCCGTGTTTCCATCAAAATTACATGCAGTTCCTTGATGTTTATAACAGGCTGTCAATGCAAATTGTCTGTTACTTTTCCTTCATTTACTAATTGTACTCTTTAAAGTTAGTAAATTATTGTGAAAAACTTGTCCTCACATTGTAAAAGATTTCATGTAAATACAAATGCTGTTTTTACTCGACTCTGCTGTCGTTCTCAGACATCAGAACAGTGGAATTCAGTAAGTGTGGATTTTAACACAAGAAAAATCTTATAAAAACACAAAAAAAATGATGCCAACACCTGTCCAATATTTGCTTTCTTCTAGAAAATGAGTCTAAAATGCTGAGCTCAACTTAATTTTCATTGTTAATGACACTTCCAATTTTAGAAGTGATTTTCTAGGAAACTCCTCTAGTAAGTAAAAAAGGTTAAAATTAATACAAAGTGTAGGACGCTTTAGCTGTGAGATGTTCCTAGGCTTCCTACTCAAGACTATTTTACCCAATGAAAAACACACAAATTATACAATTTTAATTTATTATACTATGTATTCTATTTTGATGCACGCCACATTGTGAAATAGAAATGATGTCTAATATACTTGATTGTCTTATCCACTTCATGTTAATCAGTGCCTTTCTGTAGAAAGTGCTAATTAGTTTTTCCAGATTTGTGTATATAGTGAAGAAACAGCACTTGCATTTCCCTCAAATCTCTTACCCCTCCTCATCCGTCTCCTGATGAGCTCTGATCATGTTCATATTCAAAATTTGCCATCAAAACCTCCCAGTCTAAACCTGGCCTCTTTCCTTCAAAGGCATTTACGTTATTTGTCTAAACCTCTTCCTGTGGTAAAGATCAGATGTAAAATAATGCCATAACCAAATGATCATTTCTTTCGTCAACTTTGACATCTACTACATTAGCGCTTCCAGAGTCTACCACTCGGAGTTTGTGTGCCAGTTTTAAAAAGTGAGCAGGGCTTGTTTTTGGGCTTGTCTGTGGAATGGGAGATTGGTTGTGTTAATAGTAACTTAACAAAAGCCAACAAATGATGCAGGGTGTAAGCAGAGCAGCCATTGTTGGAATAGGACAGGGTTAGAATGTGAAGCTTCAGCGAGAACAGACAGAAACATAGAAAGCCTACAGCACAATACAGGCCCTTCGGCCCACAAAGCTGTGCCGAACGTGTCCTTACTTTAGAAATTATCTAGGGTTACTCATAGCCCTCTATTTTTCTAAGCTCCATGTACCTATCCAGGAGTCTCTTAAAAGACCCTATCATATCTGCCTCCACCACCTTTGCCGGCAGCCCATTCCATGCACTCACCACTCTCTGTGTACTAAAAAAAAACAACTTACCCCTGACATCTCCTCTGTATCTACTTCCAAGCGCCTAAAAACTGTGCCCTCTTGTGTTAATCATTTCAGCCCTGGGGAAAAAGTCTCTGACTATCCACACAATCAATGCTTCTCATCATCTTATACACCTCTATCAGGTCACCTCTCATCCTCTGTTGCTCCAAGGAGAAAAGGCCGAGTTCGCTCAACCTATTCTCATAAGGCCTGCTCCCCAATCCAGGCAACATCCTTGTAAATCTCCTCTGCACCTTTTCCATGGTTTCCACATCCTTCCTGTAGTGAGGTGACCAGAACTGAGCACAATACTCCAAGTGGGGTCTGACCAGGGTCCTATATAGCTGCAACATTACCTCTCGGCTCCTAAACTCAGTCCCACGATTGATGAAGGCCAATGTACCGTATGCTTTCTTAACCATAGAGTCAACCTGCACAGCAGCCTTGAGTGTCCTATGGACTTGGACCCCAATATCCCTCTGATCCTCCACACTGCCAAGAGTCTTACCATTAATACTATATTCTATCATTATATTTGACCTACCAAAATGAACCACCACATTATCTAATCAGAAATTGAGTCCATTATTAAGGATGTGGTTTCAGGGTTCTTGGAAGCACAAGATAAAATAGGCCAAAGTCAGCATCATTCACTTGAGGCTTCAGGGGAAAGCTTGCCTGACCAATCTGCTGGAAACATTTGAGGAAATAAAAGTTAGGATAGACCAAGAAGAGTCAGTAGATGTTGTTTACTTTGACTTTCAGAAGGCCTTTGACAATGTGTCACATATGAGCCTGCTTAACCAAATAAGAGCCCATGTTATTACAAGAAAGATACTAGCAAAGCTAAAAGATTGACTGACTGGCTGGAGGCAAAGAGTGGGAATAAAGTGGGGGAGGGGGGTTTCTGACTAATGATGTTCTGCAGGGGTTGGGTCCATTTATTTTCACATTATATGTTCTTTTTGATTATTTGGATGACAGAATTGATGGCTTTGTGGCAAGTAAGTGGATAATGCAAGGATAAGTGGAATGGCTGGTAGTATTGAGGAAGCAGAGTGTCTGCGGAAGGATTTGGACAGATTAGGAGAATGGGGAAAGAAGTGGCAGATGCAGTACAATGTAGGGCAATGTATGGCCATGCACTTTGGTAGAAGGGATAAAGACAGACTATTTTCCAAATGTGGAGAAAATTCAAAAATTAGAGGTGCAAAGGGACTTCTGTGTCCTTGAATGGAATTCCCTAAAGATTGACTTGCTGGTTGAGTCAGTGGTAAGGAAGGCAAAGACAATGTTAGCATTCATTTCGAGATGACTAGAATATAAAGGCAAGGATATAATGCTGAGGCTTTATAAGGCATTGGTCAGATACCTTCTGTAGTAATGTGAGCAGTTTAGGGTGCCATAACTAAGAATAGATGTGTTGGCATTGGAGATGATCCAGAGGAAGTTCACAAGAATGATTCCTGGAGTGAAAGGGTTAATGAATTAGATTTTGATGGCTCTCAATTCACAGGAGTTTTGAAAAATGAAGGGGGATCTTATTGAAAGCTATTGAATATTGAAAGGCCAGGACAGAGTGCATCTGGAGAGAGGTTTTTATAGGACCAGAGGGCACAGCCTCACAATATGAGGAGGATTGTCCTTAGCCAGAGGGTGGTGAATCTATGGAATACTTTGCCACAGATGGCTGTGGAGGCCAAGTCATTGGGTATATTTAAAGTGGAGTTTGATAAGTTCCTGATTATTCAGGGTGGTAAAGTTTATGGAGAGAAGGCAGGAGAATGGGATTGAGAGGGATAATGAATCAGTCATAATGTAATAGTGGAACAGGCTCAATGGGTCAAGTGGCCTAATTCTGCTCTTATGTCTAATGGTCTTACTGTCTTCTACACACTGGGATTGTCTCAGGATAGTGAAACATCCCAACTCCGGGACATCACATCAGGAGCCTCAGGATAGTGAAACATCCCAACTCCGGGACATCACATCAGGAGCCTCAGGATAGTGAAACATCCCAACTCCGGGACATCACATCAGGAGCCTCAGGATAGTGCTGGAGGAACTCAGCAGGTCAATCACCATCAATGGAAGGCAAGAAGTACTCAACAATCTGAGACCATTATCAGGGCTGGAAAGGAGGGGGTGGAGAAGCCAGAATAAGATGAGGGAGGGAAGGAGGAGTACAAGCTGGCAGGTGATGGGTAAGACCAGGTGAAGGGGAAGGGCATATGAATTGAGAAGCTGGGAGGTGATTTGTGGAAAAGGTAATGGACTGAAGAAAAAGGAATCTGATAGGAGGGTAGAGTGGACCATGAGATGAAGGGAAGAAGGAGGGGCATCAAAGGGAGTTGATAGGCAGGTGAGGAGAACAGAAGGGGTAAGAGGGGAGTGGAAATGGAAAAAGAGAATGGGAGGGGGTGGGGGGATTACTGGAAGGTAGAGAAATTAATGTTCATACCATCAGGTAGGAAACTACTCAGACTGAATATGACGTTGTTCCTCCAACCTGAAAGTGGCCTCCTAATGACAGTACAGAAAGCTGTTGACTGACGTGTCAGATTGTGAATGGGAAGTAGAATTAAAAATCATGGCCGCCAGGAGTCTTGTAATAGTGTCCCAAGAATAATAATTTGAAGTCCGTTCACATCTCAGCAACCGAAGCATTCCACGTCTGTATGTGATAATCCTAAACAACATTCAGACATTGTCAGAAAGGCCATGCAAAGCATTACTTCAGTGTATTCAATAGTCATAAGACTAGCTGTAGATTTCCTGCCACCACCCAGGTCTCATTATGTATGAAGCACCAGTGGCATTGTACACCTTATTATTTGTTAATTTATTTGTGGTCATATTACCTGATGTGATGTGTGTACAAGTCACGCAGTATGTACGTGTTATGCACCTCTGTCTGGAGGAACATTGTTTCATTTGGTGATATCGTGTGTACGGTTAATGACAATAAACTGAACTTGAACATTCATGTCAGAAAAAAAACAGGCAATGCCTATCTCCAACAAGAGATGAACAACATCCCTTTGATATTTAAACCCTTTACCCTCGGCAAGTCCTTCTGTCATCAACATCTTGATTGTCATCGTGAATCAGAGGTTGAATTGGACCACCCACATAGATTCTACAAAGAACAAGTCAGAAGTTGCATACCCTGAATGAAGTGGCTCACCTTTTGACACCATTTTCAAAGTACAATTCAAGAGTTTAATTAAACATGTGGTTTGCCTGGATTTGTGGAACTCCAATAAATCTCAAGAAATCAACAACACATTCAAGAGAAAGCAGTCAGCTTGATGGCCACTAATCTAAGCAGTCATTCTTTCTGCCTGTGTGGCATTCCCTTGGGAGGTCAGCTCCACAACAGTATGCTCATTATTGAGGGGAATGGCCACGGGGTGCTCTGCGCTGTCTATTTACCTTCCCATTTCTTCTGACAGTCACCTAACTACCTGCCTCTTACAACTTCAGGGTGACTACTTCCCTGTAACTCTGATCGATGAAATCCTCTCTCTCCCGTACAAGTCGAATGTCGTCCAGCTGCTGCTCCAGATCCCTAACACGATCTTCAAGGAGCTTCAGCCGGATGCACTTCACACAGATGTAATTCCCCAGGAGACTTTGGGTCTCCCAGGGCTCCAACATCCGGCATGAAGAACACACATACAGAAGTGAGTGTATTTACTATTACAAAGGAGAAGGTGCTAAAAAAACTGAAAGATGTAGATGTGCTTAAGTTACCCGGACCAGATGAACTGCACCCTAGAGTTCTGATGGAGTTAGTGATAGAGACTGTGGAGGAATGACCTTTCAAGAATTGTTGTACTTTGGCATGGTTCGGAGGATGGAAAATTGCAAATGTCACTCTCCTCTTTAAGCAAGGAGGGAGGCAACAGAAAATAAATTATAGACTAGTTAGCCTGACGTCAGTGGTTGGGAAGATGTTGGAATCAATTTTTAAGAATGAGGTTATGGAGTACTTGGTGATACAGGACAAGAAAGGACAAAGTCAACATGGTTTCCTGAGGGGAAAATCTTTCCTGATGAACCTGTTAGCATTCTTTGTGGAGATCACAAGTAGGATAGATAAAGGGAATGCAGTGGATGTTGTATATTGGAATTTTTAGAAGGACCTTGACAAGGTGCCATACGTGAGGCTGCTTACCAAGTTAGGATCCCATGGTATAATTACAGGAAAGTTATTGGCATGGTTAGAGCATTGGCTGGTTAGTAGAAAGCAGCAAATGGGAATAAAAGGATCCTTTTCTGGATGGCTGCCAGTGACTAGTGGTGTTCCACAGGGGTCGGTGTTGGGACCACTTCTTTTTATGTTGTGTATCTTTGATTTAGATGATGGAATAGATAGCTTTTTTGCCAAGTTTACAAATGTTACAAAGATTGGTGTCCATTTAAAACAGAGATGCAGAGAAATTTCTTTAGCCAGAGGGTGGAGGCCTTGTGGAATTTGTTACCACAGGCAGCTGTGGAGGACAGGTCAATGGTGTATTTAAGGCAGATGTTAATAGGTTCTTGATTGGCCATGACATCAAAGGTTATGGGGGAAAAGATCAGCCGTGATTGAATGGCAGAGCAGACTCACTGGGCCAAATGGCCTAATTCTGCTCCAATGTCTTACGGTCATTCACTCAAGCTCCTCCAAAAGATTCTGTCAAATCCGTGACCTCTAACACAATGAAAGACAAAGGTAGCAAGCAAATGGGAGCGTGACCAACCAGCTTCCCTTCAAGCTACCTTTGATCATCATAGTCTTAATGTGCCTTTATTTTTGCTGGGAGTTTCTGGAAGTACTTTCACAAAGCCTGCAATTGTTTTAGAAAGACACTCATCACCACCTTCTCCAGGGCAATTAGGGAATTTGTTACCAACTTAATTCTTTGTATAGTAATATGTAATATACAAGGATAAACAGACTAGGTCATTTATTATTCTTGTACAACTAAGAGAAAAAATAATAAAATGTAGATAGTTTTGATGTAGGAAACTCATTACCCAAGATTCCCTTCTGCAGAAAAGATAATTTAGTAAAAGGCCAATGTTTATTTTTAGGACCATGAAATGAGCCCTACAAACTGGTGTGCCAGAAATGCTTTTTTATTTGGCATCACATATACTGATGATATTAAACCTGATTCTGATGTGGGATGGACAGGAAATAGATACATCATCAATTCGAGTCTGAGTCCAAGACTTGTTGCTATTTGTGGGGCAAAGCAATAGTAGAGGCCATCTGCATGAGGCAGTCATCAAATAATTAATGGGGAATTCAGAATAAATTAACTATATTTAGACAGTTGTAAGAATGTGCATTAAAAGGGAGATAAGCTGGATGAGCATGTGTAGAAAGAAATATACTGCCAAAGTTAAATGAGGATAAAGAAGCCATGAGAATGGCAATCTGAGTGCAGCCTAAATGCTCTTTTGGAAGTTTTAGATCATAAGACTAAAGACAAGGCAATGATAGAGCTACAAAGTAGAAACTGGAGGGAGAGGTTCTTGTTGTGTCCTTTCCTTTCCATTCAGATCCAATTAAGTATCGCTGAATGTGTCAGTCTCAGTCAGAGCCTGAATATTTCATCATGCTTGTCCGTTAAGCCCTTTGCCTTTTATGAGTTATATCTGCATTTAAAGAAAAGTTCTTAACAACTTGAATATTTCCCACATACGAAGTTCCTTTCTTGATTACCACTAACCCAACACAAGCCATTGACTGTTAAATTACAGGAGGAGACACAACATGTTTTCACTTTTCCTGTAATCCATAACCTGCCTAATTGACTATAGATTCAGCTTTGTCTTTGTTTTACGATGAAAATAACTGCAGCAAGGAAGAAGGTATTGGGTTTACGGTGGTAGATAAACAGTTGCTAAGATGGGAGTTGGCCAACCCACAAATTGTCCAAGATTGGAAGAAGGCCAAAACTGTGTGATAGAACTGAGCAATAATGATAAGAAATAAAATTCAAAGCTGCATGATTATTAATTTCACTGTAGTAATGTATAAAGTGATGTAGTTTCACATCTATAATAATGTGTTGATGGTAATTCTCCTCTAAGCCAGCAGGGGTCATGTTGCTTTGGGGATTTTCTTGTCTATATGTTTTTTAGCAGGCCAATAGTAATGGTTCTCCTTAAAGGTGATGTTTGCAGGCACGTGCTCTGGTTCATTTCCTAAAGGATGAAAATCATTCCCCATTATTTTTGAGGGTTAAGATTTAATATTATCATTAATTTGATGTAAATAATTAGCAGCTCTTTAGCCTCATCACTTGAATTTATCTCAAATGGAAAAAAGATCAAATTTACCTGTTCTACAAAAGATGATAGCATGTTTTGTTGATGAGATAGACAGTATTTGTGCTGATTTGTGTTGACCAACACCAACCAAAAGTCACTTCAGTGAGCGATCAGGACTGCACAGAACATCATTGGGACATAACCATTACATATGGAAACCATGTACAACTCTCAATGTCTACAGTACGCTCACAAGCTCGTGATAAACTCATCCCACCCCAGACATCACCTGGTCAGTCTTCTACCATCCAGCAGCCGATACAGAAACATCTGACTAGAAAACAGCTTTCTCCACAGGGATGTTGTGAAACTGAGCAATGCCCCCCTCACCCACCCATAGTCCACAGGCACTATGACAACCTCTATGTGCAATACATGGGCATAATTCTTGATGCAATTTGATATTTAATGATAGTATTTCATAACATGGGCATATGCAACACTTGAATGGGGCAGCCACTGTTTCTTTTAATTTTAGAGTTGTTTGTTTTTAATTCAGTAGTAACTTAGATGTCCTTCAACATAACTCAGATGCTAGTTCAATTTTAGTTAATGCATTTTTAGTCATTGAGTTTCCAGTATGCTGCTTTGCACTAAATGAAGTAGCACCGCAATCTCACTGTCCCCAGCAATGACAATGAAGCTCTAATAAGCAAAGTCAATGCTTGGATTCACATAAATATTCAGTGAACATCTGTGAATGGCAGAGTATTGACTGAGGTTCTGAGTGAGCAACCACAATGAAGTAACTAAAGTCTTGCTTTGGCCAGTTTTGTAATTCATTTTCATTTCATTCGGTTTTTTTGTCATTAAAATAACTTCAGATGCAAGGGTTAATGAAGAATGGTCTTTTTCCAAGAAATCACAAAATAATTCTACATCTGCTTCTATGGAAATAATTACCACTATTGCACATTAATCAAAAGTCAGGTCCAATATTATGATTTTTTTTGTTAAATTGATTCTTCTTCTAGACATTTTTAGGTTACACAGATCATTAAAGCAGGAAAATTTGGAGTTAAATAAAAGTATAGGCTTTTATGACAGATATTGGGGTATTTTTTTCTGCAAATGGTTATTTTAATTTTAAAATTTCTGCACCTTTGTTATATTGAGCAAACTACTTTAGAACACAAGAATTACATACATTTTGTCACCCAATGGAGAGATTGCAAGCTCATCTGGAAACAATTATGCCAACTATTAATTTGTAATTTCTATTTAAAAATGAATGTTCTATTTTTCATTATTTTCTGGGTCAGTCTTCACAGAAAGGGCTACAGTGTTGGCAATGAGATGATCCAGGTCATGGACTGCTGTGTGAATGATGTTTCTATGATCACTAGGCACAGAACACAGGCTGATACAAGAAATGCAGCAGATTTTCTGCATTTGAATTTCTCACTTTCACATGATGGCTTGTGTATGGACTTCAGAAATAACTGAGGTAGGCAGACTGGGGCGGCAATTTACTCTGGCCAGGATATAGGTAAAACAGGGAGGATGGGGAGAAAGAGGGAAAATTTGTTGCAGGCAAGATCATGTTGAATGGTGGAGTAAACATGGGTGACTGATTCCTGCTTTTGTCTTCTATTATTTTGTGTTTCTAATTCTCGTTTGTGACTCCTTAACATTTACCAACCACTTCGTCATTCTCTATAAAGAGAAACTTTCTTATTGTTTGATTACATCAAATGGTATTCTTGCCACTAAAGTTAAAATTTCTTGTGAAAGTTAAACAGTCATTCCTTTATTTCACTGAAGTTACTGAGGATAGTTTATTGGAAATGATTTAATGAATTATATGTTACTGATATAAAATTGTTGGTTCCTTATTAAGAATTGTACCTGTTATATTTTGTAACTCCAAAGCATAAAGCTAATCAAAGTAAAAACACAGAGCCAGGAGATAACTCGTGCATTTGTTTTTACTGTTAAATAAGGTGTGCATTTTTCACTAGGCAGCATCTTGACATAAGCATCTCACCTATATAGACAGTATACTGTATAGTGCAACTACTATATGCAGACTTCCATAGCATAGTCAATTTTAAATTGTCCCATTCAGGCCTAAATATTTAATTGCTGTAAAGGCTTTCTTACTCTTGTGGGATAATGTTTTTCCCGACAAGGATTATCACTCTGCTTGGCAGGTGAGATTTGCGGCTGTGAAACAATATCAGGTTTTGGGATATCCTCCCTGGAGGTTGTAGAAGTTGACTCTGGGACTGCAGGAAATGGTTCTTAGAACTCTGGCCACCCTTCTTCTCTAACAATTGACTGTGCTCTTCCTTAGCTGATCAACGTGTTGTTCTCAGGTAACATCAGATGCAATCTCCTCTGTGTAAGACAATGGTCCAGTTCTATCCTTAAACTTTCTGAGTACCCATTTTTAATCACCTCTGTAGCTTCTTGCTAGAACGCCCAGGCAGGATACAGTGGATAACATGGATCATAATGTGGGAGAACAGTGTCTTACGTCACCATTTCCCTTGCCTTTTGGAAAGCCACCTCACACTGTTTCGTCCATCGCCATTTTATCCCAATCTGTAGTAATGAGTTCAATAGGTGGAGTCCATTAGCTATGTTTGGCGGAAACCTGTTATAGTAATAGACAAATCCTAAAAAGGACTGCAACTGTGACAAGTCCTTTGGCCTCGGGACATCCACTGCTTGAATTTTCTCATCACATTTGTGCAATCCTTGGTATTGATGGTATTGGTTTAAAGAATTCACATTTGTTGTGTCACACTCTGAACCCATAAACTTCTGATCTTTTTAACACTGTCTTGAGATTTTGGAGATGTTCCTTTCATCTTTACTGGTAACATTAATGTCATCCAGGTAACACTAAGTGTCCGAGCAAACTTGCAGCACCTGGTCCATAGCTTTCTGCCATAGTGCAGGTGCAGATGCAACTTCAAAAATAAGCCTATCATAGCAATAAAGTCCTTTGTGAGTGTTTATGGTGAGAAACACATTGGAATCTTCTGTAGATATTTGACTTGTGTTCATTTAAAATTTTCTTGTCACTGCTGTTATGTCTTGTAACTCCAAAATAATTGAAATGAAAACACAGAGCAGGGACATAACTCCTGTATGTTCATTTTCACTTTTAAGTGAGAATTACACTTATCATGTGGTAGTGTCATGACATACAATTCATATATTTTTACATATAATTTTAATGAATTATTTAAACAATTAAAAATGCTTACTGAAACAATATATTTCCAAAATTACTCAAATATTGAAATATTAAATAGTCAACAGTATCATGAACCCATGCTCTATACACTGCATAGTGTGGACTATTACAGTCTGTCTACCTTTGTGCAACCCTAACTGGGGGAAATATTAACCCTAGTAGGATTAAACACTATCCCTGGTCTGGGGTATTGCTAGCCTAAAATCAGGGAGGTTTGCAAGCAAATGCTCCATTCTCAGCCGGCAGAAGATTGCTGCAGCTGTGCAACAACCATCAAATCCACCCCTGCCGATCTCGCAAACTCCTGGCGAAATTCCTCCCTGACAACGCTCCCCTCCAGGACCATTGTCTCATTCAGCCCAACGCACAAGAGCCATAGTGGCTTAAAACCAATAATTTCCACCGACAGTATCTCCTCTGCACTGGCTTCAATTTCAAATTTATCTCCAGGAAGGGTAAGATGAAGGAACACAAACCAATCCTCATAGAGGGATCAGAACTAGAGGATGTGAGCAATTTCAAATTCCTGGGTGTCAATATCTCCAAGGATCTAACCTGGACCCAACATAATAATGAAACCATAAAGAAGGCAAAACAGGGGCTATATTTCATTAGGAGTTTGAGATATGGTTTGTCACCTGAAACACTCAAGCTTGTACAGATGTATGATGGAGAGCATTCTGACAGGCTGTATCACTGGGCTGCATATGGGTGGGGGGCACAGGATTGAAAGAAGCTACAGAAAGCTGTGAAGTTTTCATCTTCATCGTGTGTACTAGCTGCCGTAGTATCCAAGATATCTCCAAGGTTCCTCAGAAAGGCAGCATCTATTACTAAGGATCCCCGTCACCAAGTACATGCCCTCTTTTCATTGTTACTATCAGGTAGGAGGTACAGAAGCCTGAAGGCACATACTCAGTGATTCAGGAACAGCTTCTTCCCCTCTGCCATCCAATTTCTAAATGGAGATTGAACCCATGAACAGTACATCATCTTTTTTTATAATTTCTGTTTTTGCACTATTTTTAATTTAACTGTTTAATATACATATATACTTTAATTCTGGTTTTTCTGTATTTATCATGTTTTGCATTGTACCGCTACCACTAAGTTAACAAATTTCACAACCTATGCTGGTGATATTAAGCCTGATCCTGATTCACAGCTACCTGTTAACCCCCAACATTTATTAAAGTTAAGTGGTGAGAAAAGTAACCAAAAGTGTCCGGGTAACTCATTCACCAACTCTATCAGGGCACCTTGTGAACCAAATCCAACTCAGTCAATTTAATGAGATAATGTTTCCTGAAATTGTAAGCTTTTATTTCTTAAAATAACTTGCTTATTACTTGAAATTATTGGCTATTTTCCAGCAACTGAGAAAATGAATGAGAGGTTTTGAACAAGATGTTAAAAATACTGGTTAATAAAACTATGAAATATGGAGTTTAAATGATATGTCTAAATCAGAGTGGGGACTGTCAGCCAAGGTAAATGTAGAAAAGTGCTGGAAGTTGTGTGATTCAATCTCCTTCCTCCTTCTCGTTTTATGGCGGTTGGCACCCAGCTTAATGGTGCATTAACGCCACCTACTGCTCCGGAGTGTGGATCAGACGGTAGACTTACATTCTAAATTCCTTCACCCATTTTTTCTCCCTCTCCCCCTCCCCCTCATCCACACTTTATCCTTCCTTCTCTGGCCATCCTAGTACCCTATTCCCACTTATCCATCATATCCTATTTTTTTTTAAAAACCCTGTATCCCTTAAGAAAGCTAAAAGTACCCTGACCTGTTCTCTCTCATCCATGCCCAGTAACCCTTTTAATGTGAATTCCTGCATCCCCAATTCCCTTAGATTAATTCTCAACATCTCTCTCTCTGTATCCCATACTTCCTGCAACTCAGAATATCATGTTCTACTGACTCCTCTTCCTGACATTCCTCACACAATCCAGTCTGGTGTTTCCCTATCATTTTCAATGTTTTGTTTAGTGCACAGTGTCCCAGCCACACAGTTTCCTCTCCTCTGTACCCACTGCCTATCCTAGTACCTGCAACACTCTAGTGTCAGTAAAACAGAGGCTAAGTGTGTAATCTGGGAAAGAATCACCCAAATGTGGCAAGAAGGATGGGACCGAGAGGGGAAAGGGAGGCATTTATATTAAATACAAAAGAGTGCATTTCAATATTTTCTTTCTTTAACACCCTCTTTGCCAACTCAGCCACCCTCTCATTCCCCTTCACCCCTACATGAGCTGGAACCCGTAGAAATTTAACCTGACCTCCCTGATTTGCAACTCTTGTGACTGACTGACGGACATCCTGCAGTCTGTTTGAGTGAAAAGACCTTAAACTTGCTAGAATTGAGGATGAATCTGAGCATATCAACACTTTGTCTAGTCTAGCTTTCTCCACCCATCGCAACGCAACCAACACTGCCAACATCTCCACTGTCTACACCCGTAACTTATTAGATGTCCTTCTGCTGATTCCAATTTCTTTTGCTGGTATAGCCACCCCAAACCCTTTCACTCCTGTTTCAGGTTCCTTAGCACCATCCGTATAAATCTGAGTATAACCACTATACTTTTCCATCACATGATAGTCAAATGCACTTACTAAATCAGTTTTATATTTTCCTTTCCTTTTTACCTCTAACAAATGCCAGTGTGATTCGACTGAGATAATACATGATGAAGCAAACAGGATGCTGGACCCATTGGTCTCCAGGCAAATAGCATATGATGAATGGGGATAGATAAAAGGAGAGTTTGTACTGTGTGATAATTTAACTGTGTCAGATAAACCAGAGCAAAAGAAAGTTAAAAGTGTTATTAGTTATAAGAAAATGAATTGTACCACAGCAGAAAGTCTCCAAATGAGTTCCTGGACCATGGACTAGATACATCACAAGTGCATTTAATTCTACCTTGAAGTGAAGCAGGTTACTGTTTTCAGTTCTTTACAACCAGGAGTAAGGAGAGCTTTTTTGATAACTTCTTAATGGAGATACATTTGTCAACCTGTTTCAGTTCGGACTGCAGTTTCTGCAGCCCGGGGATAACAAGCCATCTTGTGTGGAGACAGTGGGTAGACTAACTAGAACTCTATGCAACAGAAAAACTGCAAGAAAGAGAGTGACAAGTAAATGTACAAAAACAACCAAAGTGGAACAAAAAAAACAAGCCTACTGGTAAGAACCGCGGATTCAGTTAGGATAAATTCCATATCACCGATGCTTAATATGGTAGAAAAATGTGACTGGACGAGCACTTTGAAAAAGTCAGGGTATCGGGGCTGGAAGCAAGACGCAGGCTGGTTCCATTTGCTGCTCCACAAGGTTTATTTGTCTCATTACTAACCAGGCTTGCTTTTCCTGAAGCACAGATGTTCCATGAACAATATACACCACAGCTCAATAAATTATTCCAGAAGAAACGTAACCTGCCTGGACCTGCTTGAGCAGAGTAGTTCATTGAGTGTAGCACGTGGTGGACTTTCTGCTGAAGGAAAGCATACTGGACCCACAAAACACATACAAAATGCTGGATGAATTCAGCATGTTGGGCAGCATCGATGGAAAGGAACAAACAAAGTTTTCGGCTGAGGTCCTTCATCGGGGCTGGAAAGGAAGGAAGAAGAAATCAGAATAAGAAGGTGTGGGGAGGGGAAGGAGTACAAGCTAGGTGGTGATGGGTGAAATCAGGTGGGTGGGGATGGAGAAATGAAGTGAGAAGCTGGGAGGTATAAGGTTGAAAAAGAAGGAATCTGATAGGAGAGGAGAGTAGACCATGGGAGAATGGGAGGGAGAAGGGGCACCAAGGGTAGGTGATAGGCAGGTGAGGAGGAGAGAAGTGGTTACAGGGGAATCAGAGTGGGGAATGGAAGAAAAGGGAAGGGTGAGGGGAACGAAAATTACCAGCCATCAGGTCGGAGGCTACACAGATAGAATATGAGATGTTGCTCCTCCAATCTGAGAGTGGCTAGTCGTGGCAGAAAAGGAGGCCGTAGATCGACATGGCCGAATGGGGATTGGAATTAAAATGGATGGCCACTGGAAAATCCTGCTTATTGCAGATGGAGTGAAAGTGCTACGTCAGGTCTCACCAATGTAGAGGGGGCCATATTGGGAGCATGGGATATAGTAGATGACCCCAACAGATTTGTAGGTGAAGTGTTGCCTAACTTAAGAACTCAGCCACTTGTCTTCTTAGAGAAGTGTCCTGCAGGTAGAACATAGAGTACAGGAACACCGTACAGTATCAGTACCATCAGCTCATGATGTCTATACCAAACAATACAGACTAAAGCAAAATCTCTTCCATATCCCTCCATCCCTGTGCATTCATATACCTTATCTAACAGACATTACTTTATCTGCTTCCACTACTAATCCTGGCAGCCCATTAGAGGCACCTACCACCCTGTGTAATAAACAAATAAACTTGCCCATACATCGTCTTCAAACTTTTGCACTCTTACCATAAAGCACATCATCTGGAGTTTGACATTTATAACCTTGGGGAAAGGAATCCAATTATTTGCCCTGTTTATGCCTCCACAACAATGTTAAAAACTTCCATCAGGTCTCCCCTCAGTCTCCAACACTCCAAAAACACAAGCCACATCGGTCTAGCCTCTCCTTATAGCTCACACCCTTTAATCCAGGCAGCATCCTGGTCAAACGTTTCTGCACCCTTTCTGAAGCTTCCACATCATTGTGAGAGAATTTCACTCAATCCTTGTTGGATCCTTGTTTAGGAACATACAGGGTACCCAGTCCTGTTTTGCACTTGCCTCGTTCAGAGGATATTGCAGAGTTTGGCAACTCTTGGTGTGGAAGGAAAGGTTCAAATGATCCAGTTATTGCTGAAAATTCTGAGAACATCCTGAAAATAGTCTTCTCCACTTCATTCAATAGTATCTTGAGAACTCTGCAAAATGTAATTGCATTCATCGTTTGATAAAACAGTTGGTGGCTTTATCTTTAAACAGTTAGTTTAAGAATATAAAGTATTTTTTCTCCCATTTATATAACATGCTTTTAACCAGTTTTGAAGTTGGTATACCTCAACAATAGAATTCTTCCAATTAATTGAAACAAATGAAGTAGCATCTCATGCACATTTAGTTATTGTTAAACTTTGAATGACTGCAGTGCATTAAAATTCATACATCGGTTTAATATGAAGCACTAGTCATATGATGATCCAATTCTATTGAAAATGGCTCATTTTTCCAATCTCTTGAAATGATATGAATAATTTTAAATGAAGTTTTATAGATGATATAATCTTATGAATTGCTTTTTGTGAAATAGGTAGTTGTTACTGTGAAAAGAGGTTCTCAAAACTTATTAAATGTTACCATTAATAATTTTTAATTGAGAAATGCATTCCAGCTGTAAGATGTATTGGTTAAGCAATATTATAAATCTGATATTTCATTAAATATATCGTTCACTGAGCAACCATACGTGATCAAGTAATCACTTACAATTTTCATTCCAAAATAATCCTTGCAAAGTCTTCTGTATCACAGAGCAATGAATATTTTTGACAGAAGTTTAACTGTTGGATCTTTAGTGCTTTTGTTAATGTGAGTCAGAAGATAACTCAAAAATATAAAGACAGAAGTGTTAGATTTTGTAATGACATGCAGAGTACTATTCCCTTGATGAATAGCTGGATGTAGCTGTTGTAAATAAACATTTTATGAAAGAAATTAGAGGCCAAATCCTCGTGGGAAAACACTGAGATAATTACACAGTCAAGATTCAAGAGTTCAGATTCAAAATTATTTAATATCATTACCAGTACACACATGTAAAGGAGAACAAAATAATCGTTACTCTGGATCCAATATAGCACAAAAAACACAATAAGATAAAGAACACAATAATAAAACAACTACAATAAATATAATAGATAAGATAGGTTGTCTACATTGATTGTATTCCATACATTGATGCTAGGCACAGGAGTATCTGTGCATAATGTGGCTGACAGGAAATAATAAAGTAGTGGTGGTGGGTGGTGGAGGGGTGGGTTAGTCAGTGGAATTGTTGATCAGCCTTACTGCTTGTGGAAGTTAACTGTTTTTGAGTCTAGTGGTCCTGATGGGGATGCCACATGGACATAGCCTCCTCCCTGATGGGAGTGAGGGAGTCCATGAGCAGGGTGGGTAGGATCCTTCCTGAAGTTATGGGCCCTTTTCCAGTACCTTTCTGTATATATGTCCTTGATAATTTGTAGTTTTGACTACCCGTTGGAGAGCTTCCTGCCCACTGCCGTGCCATTTCTGTACCAGTCACTGATGCAGCTTGTTCGGTTGCTTTCTACTCCGCATCTGTCGAATGACACAAGTATGGATGTGCAAAGTTCATCTCTTTTCAGCCTCCTCAGGATGCTGAGTCAATGGTGTGCTTTCCTGATTGAGTGAAATGTATACTCAAACTGCAAGAGGCTGTGCCAAGTGTACACTCCCACGAGTTTGAAACTGCACACAGCTTTTACAGCTGTGCTGCCAATATAAAGAGTGGTGTGAGTGGTGAAGTTGATAACTATCTCCTTTGTCTTATTGATGTGGAGGAAGAGGTCATTTGCCTGGCGCCAGGCCTCGAGCTCTTTCACCTCCTCTCTGTAGGCCATCGCATCATTTCTGGTGATGAGCCCCACCACTGTCATGTTATCAGTGAACTTGACAGTGATTTACTCGGATGTTTGGCCATACAATCATGTGTGTGCATTGTATACAGCAGTGGTTTCCAAAGTGGGTGATATCACCCTCCCCTGGGGGAGATAACAAAGTTCAAAGTACATTTATTATCGAAGTATGTATGCTTTCTGCAACCTTGAGATTTGTCTCCTTTTAGGCAGCCACAAAATAAAGAAACCTGATAGAATCGATTAATAAAAGGACCATCAAACACTCAATGAGCAGGAAAAAAAATCATGCAAGCAATGAAAGTAAGCAAATAACATTCAGAACTGAAGTTCACAAACATTAATCCAGTCACAGCAGATTCAGGCACAGCCCTGACGTTTTCCATCTGGCCTGGTGCTTCAAACAGTCAAACATCAGCTTGTTCTTCGCTCTTGGGCCTGTGCCCCACCGTCTCAACACTGCCTCGCCTCTGTTTTGCCACTTTGAATTGCATCCAAGCCCATTCCAGCAATGGCCAATTGGCTCATTCCCTGCTCTCGGGCCCAGGCCCTGCCACCTCGATTCAGGTCATACATGCCACACCTCAGCCATCCTTCAGTTCACACTGCAAAGTTGACAGGTCATACAGGCAATTCAAAGCTTCAGCTCTGAAAGGGAAGTTACAGGCTATTGATTGCCATGATTGTTTTTGAGGAAGAAGTGTGATTCATTAAGTGACTCCTGATGGAGGGTTTCGGCCCGAAACGTCGTCACTACCTCCACCCATAGATGCTGTCTGGCCTGCTGAGTTCTGCCAGCATTTTGTGTTATTATTGACAAAGTAGTAGTTTTGTTTGCTGCCAGCAAGTCATCGCTGGGCTTCACCAGCACCATCTTAAACCTGAAGCAAATGGGGAGGGGGGGGGGGGGAGCTGAGGGATTACAGACTTAATTTATAAACTGAATTACTTATTATAAGCATTTGGTCTTCAATTCCTCATAATTGATTACAATGATCACATAATCACCACATCTCTTTCTAACTCACCAATCATCTATGCACAAAGCATGTTATACATTGTAGCACTTCTGTATTTGGCATGTCATGAGAAATCTGGACTAAAGAAATCGTAAACAAGAAAAAATCTGCAGATGCTGGAAATCCAAGCAAAACACACAAAATGCTGGAGGAACTTCGCAGATCAGGCAGCATCTACGGAAAAGAGTACAGTCAACATTTCAGGCTGAAACCTTTCAGCAGGACTGGAAGGCAAAAGATGAGTAAAAAGCTGGGAAGTTGATTGGTGATAGAGGTACAGGGCTGGAGAAGGGGGGATATAATAGGAGAGGACAGAAGGCCTTGGAAGAAAGGAGAGAAGAGCACCAGAGGGAGGCAATGGGCAGGCAAAGAGATAAGGTGAGAGAGTGAAAAGGAGATGGAGAATGATGGGGGGGGGGGGCATTACTGGAAGTTCGAGAAATCAATGTTGGTGCATCAGGTTGGAGGCTGCACAGATGGAATATAAGGCGTTGTTCCTCCAACTTGAGTGTGGCTTCATTGCGACAATAGAGGAAGCCATGGATAGACATATCCAAATGGGAATGAAGAAATCATATTGTTTGCAGGCGCGGCCCACACATTATTGCCATTCACTGCTGTATGACAGTGATAGCTAGTACGATTCCCATACTCTAATCATGCAATGATGCATTTCCTATGAATTAGGGTATGGTGTTGAATGGGATAAAGTTCAGAATCTGCACTTTCGAATGATCTTGATCACAATGCTCTAACCCACGGCCCAAATGAGATATCGCTGCCCCACTTTATGTACCTTCAGGTAGAGAGTCAATTTTGCCTGAGCTATGATGACATCGTAACTTTCCCTTTTAAAGTTCGCAGCACCTGAGGACCTAAACAATTGATAGTGGTCATTACTCCATAATGAAAATGGTAGAAACAGACCAAACAGAAAGGAAGTGTAGACAATATAGTGTGGAGTATCTGAAATATGGACTTACACCAGCATCAAGCAGCCAATGGGTCTGTTGTGTGAAAATTATTTTTCATATGAGGCAAAATACCACCCAGGCTCCTTGAATGTTTGAAGAGAATACTCTCTGATAAAGCAAGCAAGAATCTGGCTAGTTTTCAGTTAGTTTGTGAAAACTTTCAGAAATAGTAAACACTTGAAAACATATTTGTCTGTACTTTATAACAAAACAGTGATAGTTTGCGTGCTGCACGAGTCAATTTTGCAAGGCAACAAATGCTTGCTCCATAAAAGATGAAAGCTTGGTTCAAGAGTTGTTATTTGCAAGGGGTCTAGAAACGGATATGGAAGAGGAGTCAATATTTTGAGTTGTTGAACAATTTTTCAAAGAGAAAGATATTTGCTCACCACATGATGGGGCACCATCAACGACAGGACGTCAGTTTCTTGAGAAAAGCTGTACCTAATATATTTATTATTCACAATGTAATTCACAGACAACAGTTGGTCGCAATAAACCTAAGTGGTTGGCTGCAGAAATCATTAAATACAGTACTCAGAGAGGTACATAAAATTAAATCCAATGCTCTCAATTCTCGACTATTTCGAGGGTTTGCATTGAGAATGATGAACAGTTTGAATGCTTGCTGGTGCATACAAAAGTCAGATGGCTCTCAAAAGGAAACTGTCTGAGAATATCAGGCATGACATTGTTTATTTCTCAGGATTATTCTCAAAGTTTAATGAAATCAATCTTCAATTGCAAGGTAATGATGTGAATATTAACAAAATCAAATCAGTCACCTCCACATTTCTGTCCAAGCTAATCCTACTTAAGTGCATCCTTTTCTAATTCCCAAGCCTCTCTGAGTTGGAAGAGAATACCAGATGATGATCAAGTATACTGGGTGAGCTGCATAGAGACATGTCAGTGAGATTTCAGCATCCAAATTCCAGATTGGGTAATAAATCCATTCCTGAACACTTGTAATGAGGAATTAACAGGAAGGATGGAGGAAGAATTGACCTTGCTACAAAATGACTGAACTGAAACCGAAGTTAAAAAATCCGATCAAGTCTTGGTTGAAGAAAAAAATTTCTGAATGCCATCCTGCAGTGTGGAAAAAGGTCAAGGTGTTCTTTATTGCCTTTGAACATCACATTTAGTGGAGAGAGGTTTCTGTGTAGTTGCCCAACTTCCTTTAAAGCAATGAAACTGACTGCTAATTATTGAACGTGGGGATCTAAGGCTCCTTCTGAGTGACATTCAGCCTGATGTTAAGAAGCTGATATCACTGTACCAAGCCCACCCATCTCATCGAAACGTGAAAAAACAATAAAGTAGTGAACAGTTGGACTTCAATGTACTCTATAAACTTGTTAATCAAAATTGTTTTTACTGTATTCAAATAGTTATTTGTATAGTTGTAAATAGAATTGAATAATTTTTTCATTTATTTGTCATTGCTTTGAATTTGCAGTTCCTATCTTTGTGCATCATAAATCACAATTCTTTATAGTTTTTAGGTCATTGCTGAAATGGGATGGGATGCGGTTTGGTGGTCAAGGGGTTGGTAACCCAAAAAGGTTTGGGAACCACCAGTGTACAGCAGTGGGCTCGGCACACAGTCCTACGGGGCACCCATGTTGAGGGTGATGGAGTAGAGAGGAGCATTTGTGCTTCCTGACTATTTGAGATCAGGGTGCACAACCTGGGGAAGTAGGAATCACAAAAGACCATTTAGCTCACAGTGTCTCTTCCATTAGACAGAGTGAGGCCATGGCTGATCAGTGTAGTTAGTCTACATTTTCTCCATATCCATTAGTGGCTTTGTTTTTAAATCTAACAATCTCAGAATTATAGTTAACCATTAGCTTAGCATCAATCCTCATGTTTTCCGATCATTTATCCCCTTTTCCATACAGAAGGTTTATCCAAGACTTGGCACTTTTTTTTTACTAGTTTTCCTTGTCATCAAGGTATAGCAAGGCATGTTTGATCTTTTTGTTCCGTGAGTTTGCCTTGCACAGGGAACAAAGTATGTCATCTGAGGTGTATCATTCAAATGCTGGCAAACTGAATTTATCTGAATGTACAGATTTTTCTGCATTCAGAAGCAGCTTTTCCAAATTATCCAAGTGGAATTGCAGCAACCAAGTACACAACAGTGCAACCAATTAAGAGTACAATTTTCTTTATATGTGTTCGTTCAAGTGACATGGTTATCGCTGATCAAAGCAGTATTTACTCTCAGTTTGAGCTGTATGATTATATAGATGTGTTGTGTAGAGTATATTGATTGGCTGCTTCATGGCCTGGTATGGAAACACAAATGCCCTTGAATGGAAAATCCTACAAAAAGTAGTAGATAGAAGATTGATTGACTGGCAGGAGAGAAAAAGACAGAATAAACATTGCCTCTTCATTGCTGCTGGTAACTGGTAGTGTGCTGCTGGGGTCAGTGATGGGACTACGTCTGTTCATGTTATATGAAATGTTTGCAGATGATACAAAGATAAATGGAAGGATGGGTAGTGTGGAGGAAGCGGGGAGAATGCAGAAGGACTTGCATAGATTGTGAGAATGGGCAAAGAAGTGGCAGATGGAATACTGTGTAGGGAGGTGTATAATTATGGATTGGTCGAAGGAATAATGGTGTGGACTATTTTCTAGATGGGGAGAAAATTCAATAATCGGAGGTGCAAAGGGGCTTGAGAGTCCCTGTGGAGGATTCCCTAAAAATTATTTTGCAGGTTGAGTCAGTGATAAGGAAGGCAGATGCAATGTTAGCATTATTTTTGAGAGGATTAGAATTATAAAAGCAGGGATGTAGGGCTGAGGCTTTATAAGACATTGGTCAGACTGTACTTGGAGTGTTGTGAACAGTTACCTAAGAAAAGATTAGAGAGAGTCCAGAGGAGGTTCACAGGAATGAAAGGGTAATATTTGAAGAGTGCTTGGTGGCTCTGGGACTGTACTCGCTGGAGTTTAAAAGAATGAGAGGGAATCTCATTGACATTCATCTAATATTGAAAGGTCTATATTATGTTTTGTAGCTCCAAAACATTAAACTAATCAAAATAAAAACACAGAACCAGGAATAATGCGTCTTACTTCATTTTTACATTAAGCAAGTTTCACACATATCACATGGTGGTGTAATGTCATATGCCAATAATATGCTTTTATGTATAACCTGTAATTACTTAAACAAATTTATATACAGTGTACTATATAATACAGCTACGAAGCTCCTCAGTACAGTAAACTTTAAATTGTCCCATTCAGGCCTAAAGATTTAATCTCTGTGAAGGATTGCCGACTCTTTCCTGACAAGGGGGATCAATCAACTTGAGCAATGCAGGCCATTCCCAGAGATGGAGAGACGCTGCTCTTGGCATCTTCTGGATGTGTTGGCATCCCGAATAGTGCAAGGCAAGCTGCTCGATCTGCTGATCTATCCCTGGCCATCAAACAAAACTTGGAGCCAACGGTTTCATTTTGACTGCACCTAGTCGACCGATATGTAGCTCCTCCAACACTCTAGCACTCAGCTGGATGGTAGCATAACTTTCAATCCCCTCATAAGGCAACTTCCATCAAGGGAAAGTTCATCCTGGTGCTGGTTGAAATGGGAGAATTGGGATTTCTGCTGCACATTCCAGTCATTTGTGTTGCCATGTGAACCTGAAACAGTGTGAGGCCTTTTCTGATCTCCCTTTGGATCCGCTCTGCCATAATAGGGAGACTTTTGAATTGCATTAGGGAGAATGTGTCAAGAGGAGTGTCCTCTTTAGTAAATTTTTCAGGTATTTCCTTATCCAAGGGTAAACAGGACAATCTGTCTATATTTCCACGATTAGTTTTCCATTGGAATTTGATCTAGTGATTTTGTATTCCAAGTAGTAGAGCCCATTTTAGTAATGGTGCTGCTGCAATTAGAGGATTGACCACTAGTGGTTGATGATCAGTAAACTCTCTCCCAGACAAGTACTGGCTGAAATGTTTTACACCCCAGACTCGAGGCCTCTCTCTCAATCTGTGCGTACTCAAATATTAATGAAATATTGAATTTCAAGCAGATAAAATTAGGATGAGCTTGAGTTGGTAGCAGTAAACAGCTTTAATGCTGACACAAGTGTTACATATTTTCCACTCATTTTTGAGACAAGAAGGACAGAAGTTGAGCTAATCAAAATGGAAAATACTGCAATGAAGTGTTGGTTTGCTTAAAAATTTCAGTCAAATACGTTTTCAGTAAAAATGACTTGCATTGCAGATACGTGATTATATTTATAAATTGAACATATTTTCATAAAGCTTTCACTGAACTTTTCACCTGAAGGCATCACTTTCTCCTAAAGAAGGTCTTGGAGATGACTTTCTATCATTCTTTACCAGAAGTTGAATTTTCATTTGGTGACGCGAGTACGTGCTAAGTATCTGCTCCTGGAATACAGCAATACTTTTCTGTGGTGCAGTAATTTTCTTCAGCTTCAGCATTTTGTTCAGCTGTTATCTAGATTAACTGGGAAAGTAGGCTAAGGAATTGCAGATGGAACTTGCTGTGGGAAAGTGAGAAGTGATTGAAAATGAAACCGTAGCAGTGAATGACAGGGCCCTGGTGAGTGTTGTAGAACAAGAGACCAAGGGGAACAAGCGTAAAGTTCTTTGAAGTCGTGACACGTATAGCATGCTTGCCTTTGTTGGACAGGGCAATGAGTTCACAAGTTGGGACATCTTATTTACAAAACATAGGTGAGAATGTTGTGTGCTGTTCTGGAAGGATATGAATAAGCTAGAGAGGGTGCATAGAAGATTCATAAAAATGTTGCTAGACCAGAGGACTTGAATTATGAGGAGAGAATAGGTAGGCTGAGACTGTTTTCTCTGGAGCAGTCAGCTAAGGGGTGACTTTATGGAGATTTATAAGTCATGGGGGCATAAAAAAGATTGTCCTTGGGTAGGGGAGTCGAAAACCAGCGGGCATAGGTTTTAGATGAGAAGCAAGAGGAAAGTATTTCCACATGGAGATTGGTGAGAATATAGAAAGAGATGCTCAGGGAAGATGCAGAGGCAGATCCAATTACAATGCTTAAAATGTATTCGGACTGGTACATGGATAGGAAAAGTCTATAAAGTACTATGGTCCAAATGCAGGAAGATGGGACTAGCTTAGGAAGATATATTGGTCAACATGAACAAGTGTGTCCAAGGGGCATTTTTATGTGTGTATGACTCTATAACTATATCTTTAGATAAAAAAAAGACACATATCAATGCTTAATTGAGGTAAATATTGTTCTAAGTATTATTTAAAGAAAACGTATAGTGACTAGACAATTCATGTCTGTAACACAGACAAAATGCTGGTGAAACACAGCAGGCCAGGCAGCATCTATAAGGAGAAGCACTGTCGACATTTCGGGCTGAGACCCTTTGTCAGGACGAAGGGTCTTGGCCCAAAATGTCAACAGTGCTTCTCCTTATAGATGCTGCCTGGCCTGCTGTGTTCCACCAGCATTCTGTGTGTGTTGCTTGAATTTTCAGCATCTGCAGATTTCCTCGTGTTTGCTTTTGAAATTCATGTCTGTTAAGCTTATCATCTATACTGCTGTGAATGAATACAGTTAGTCTTATGCACATAATTTATTTGTAACTTTTCTCCATTCACTGCGTTTTTCTGAAGAAATTATCCTGCCATTGCCAGAAGAACAAGATGTAATTTGTTTCTTCACTTTAAAAAAGGGAATTTACCCAATAATTTGACTGTTTCTGTTATGCAATATAGTACACTGTTTGGCTTAAGTTATGCATCCTACCCCACCTTTAATTTATTGACTGACATGATACAAGAAGTATTAACTTTAAAGCTGTCAGTGTGCATGTGTGTGACCTAATGAAAGATGGAGAAATGAAGAAAGAAAGAATGACAGGAAGTAAAGTGAGAAGAAGAAATGATGATAGAAGTAGGATTCTGGATAATAATTTCCGATTGTTTGTGATTATTGATCTTTTTCCTTTAGCTGCTTAGTTTGAATTGGCAAAGTCTTTAAATGCAAATGTTGCTGCAGAATTGAAATTTGGCTGCAGTGATATCCTGTCACTTTACTGGCTACAGATCTACAAGAATGCAGCTTACATTGTGCTTACCATGAGAATAGGAGAAGTAAAATTGGTGCTAGAGACTGAAGGAGTTTAAAAATGAGGGCAATGAGGACATGCAGTGTGATATTTTTACAAAAGATTGTCCTTTTTCAACATGAGGGCTAGTGTATGACTGTGGAAGCTGCACTTCAGTCCCTGACCTACTGACAGCACCAGAGTGTACATACAACTGACTTTGGCTGTACAGCTAACAGTGGCCTTCCCTTTTCTTTACAAAGTATATTTATTATCGAAGTACATGTATGTTACCATATGCAACCCTGAGATTCATTTTTTTGTAAGCATTTACAAGAATAAAAGAGTATACAATAGAATTTATGAAAAACTATAAATGGACAATGGCTGACAAACAACCAATATTCATAAGAAGAAAATGTATGCAAATAAAAAAACAATAGAGTTATAAAGAGTCCTTCATAGTGAGTTGGTTGGTTGTAGAACCATTTCAGGGTAATTGTAAAAGTTATCCACATGGTGCAGGAGCCTGACGTTGTAAGTTAAGAATTATTCTTGAACCTGGTGGTATGGGACCTAAGGCTTCACTGCCTTCTGCTGGATGGTAGTAGCAAAAAGAGAACATAGCCTGGATGATGGGAGTCTTTGATGATATACGCTGTTTTCTCATGCTGTACTCCTTGTAAATATTGGGGAAGGATTTGCCTGTGATGATTGGGCTGTGGCCCTTTCTGTTCCTGTATGGTGTTTCCGTACCAGGCTGTGATGCAATCAGTTTGAATACTCTCCACTGCACATTATAGAAGTCTGTTGAAGGATTTGGTGACACAGAAGATAAAACTGTACAGCACAGAACAGGCTCTTCAGTCCATAATGTCATGCTGACCCTTTAACCTACTTCAAGATCAATCTAACTCTTCTCTCACACATAACCCCCCCATTTTTCTTTTACCCATGTACCTATCAAAGAGTCTCTTAAATGTCCCTAACGTATCTGTCTCTACCACCAGCCCTGGTAGTACAATGCATACCCTTACCATTTCTATGTTTTTTTTTAAAAACTACTTCTGAATGCTAAACTTTCCTCCAATCACCTTAAAATGATGCCCTCTCATATTAGTTATTTCCCTCCTGGGGATGAAGGCCCTGGCTGTCCACTGTATGATTATTATTATGTTTTGCACCTGTATCAAGTCACTTCTCATCCTCCTTTTCTCCAAACAGAAAAACCCTAGCTGGCTCAACCTATCCTCATAAGACATGGTCTCTAATCCAGACAGCATCCTGATAAGTCACCCTGTCTAAAAATTCCATATCCTTCCTATAATTAATCAATCAGAACTGAACGCAATACAGCAAGTGTGGTCTAGCCAAGGTTTTACAGAGCTTCAGCATTAACTCACGACTCTTGGACTCAATCCCCAACTAACAAAGTCCAACACAGCATAAGCCTTCTTATTCACCTTATTGACTTGCGTGGCAACTTCAAAGGATGATTTGGTCATACCAGATCAATGCAAACTTCTAAGAAAGTAGAGGCACTGTCATGCCTTCTTTGTACCGATCTCGGGACAGACCCTCTGATAACTAGTAAGATGGGGGGGGGGGGCAGAAATCAATTTGAGGAAACTATGAGAGAGGAGGTTAGTTCACCAGTAGAGCAAGTAAGTAGACAGTGTGTGAGGGAGGAAAGGCAGGTGATGGAGAAGGGATGCGCTCAGCCCGAAGTTGTAGGGGAGAAGAAAGAAAAGGATAATAAATTTGAATGCATTGCTAGGGATGAAAAGAGAGGAGGAGGTGGAGAGTATCTTAAATGTATCTATTTTAATGCTAGGAGCATTGTAAGAAAGGTGGATGAGCTTAAAGTGTGGATTGATACCTGGAATTATGATGTTGTAGCTATTAGTGAAATATGGTTGCAGGAAGGGTGTGATTGGCAACTAAATATTCCTGGATTTAGTTGCTTCAGGTGTGATAGAGTAGGAGGGGCCAGAGGAGGAGGTGTTGCATTGCTTGTCCGAGAAAATCTTATGGCGGTGCTTTGGAAGGATAGATTACAGAGCTCCTCTAGGGAGGCTATTTGGGTGGAATTGAGGAATGGGAAAGGTGTAGTAACACTGATAGGAGTGTATTATAGGCCACCTAATGGGGAGCGTGAGTTGGAAGAGCAAATGTGTAAGGAGATAGCAAATATTTGTAGTAAACACAAGGAGGTGATTGTGGGAGATTTTAATTTTCCACACATAGATTGGGAAGCTCATTCTGTAAAAGGGCTGGATGGTTTAGAGTTTGTGAAATGTGTGCAGGATAGTTTTTTGCAACAATACATAGAAGTACCGACTAGAGATGGGGCAGTGTTGGATCTCCTGTTAGGGAATGCGATAGGTCAGCTGACAGATGTATGTGTTGGGGAGCACTTTGGGTCCAGTGATCACAATAGCATTAGCTTCAATATAATTATGGAGAAGGACAGGACTGGACCTAGAGTTGAGATTTTTGATTGGAGAAAGGCTAACTTTGAGGAGATGCGCAGGGATTTAGAGAGAGTGGATTGGGTCAAGTTGTTTTATGGGAAGGATGTAATAGAGAAATGGAGGTCATTTAAGGGTGAAATTATGAGGGTACAGAATCTTTATGTTCCTGTTCGGTTGAAAGGAAAGGTTAAAGGTTTGAAAGCGCCATGGTTTTCAAGGGATATTAGAAACTTGGTTCGAAAAAAGAGGGATGTCTACAATAGATATAGGCAGCATGGAGTAAAGGAATTGCTCGAGGAATATAAAGAATGTAAAAGGAAACTTAAGAAAGAGATTAGAAAAGCTAAAAGAAGTTACGAGTTTGGTTTGGCAAATAAGGTGGAAGTAAATCCGAAAGGCTTCTACAGTTATATTAAAAGCAAGAGGATAGTGAGGGATAAAATTGGTCCCTTAGAGAATCAGGGTGGTCAGCTATGTGTGGAGCCGAGGGAGATGGGAGAGATTTTGAACGATTTCTTCTCTTTGGTATTCACTAAGGAGAAGGATATTGAATGGTGTAAGGTGTGGGAAACAAGTAAGGAAGTTATGGAACCTATGACAATTAAAGAGGTGGAAGTACTGGCGCTTTTAAGAAATTTAAAAGTGGATAAATCTCCAGGTCCTAACCGGATATTCCCCAGGACCTTGAAGGAAGTTTGTGTAGAGATAGCAGGAGCTCTGATGGAGATCTTTCAGATGTCATTAGAAACGGGGATTGTGCCGGAGGATTGGCGTATTGCTCATGTAGTTCCATTGTTTAAAAAGGGTTCTAGAAGTAAGCCTGGCAATTATAGACCTGTCAGTTTGACATCAGTGGTGGGTAAATTAATGGAAAGTATTCTTAGAGATAGTATTTATAATTATCTGGATAGACAGGATCTGATTAGGAGTAGCCAGCATGGATTTGTGCGTGGAAGGTCATGTTTGACAAACCTTATTGAATTTTTTGAAGTAGTGGATGTAGTCTATATGGACTTCAGCAAGGCCTTTGACAAAGTTCCACACGGAAGGTTAGTTAAGAAGGTTCAGTCGTTAGGTATTAATGCTGGAGTAATAAAATGGATTCAACAGTGGCTAGATGGGAGATGCCAGAGAGTAGTGGTGGATAATTGTTTATCGGGATGGAGGCCGGTGACTAGCGGGGTGCCTCAGGGATCTGTTTTGGGCCCAATGTTGTTTGTAATATACATAAATGATCTGGATGATGGGGTGGTAAATTGGATTAGTAAGTATGCTGATGATACTAAGGTAGGAGGTGTTGTGGATAATGAGGTGGGTTTTCAAAGCTTGCAGGGAGATTTATGCCGGTTAGAAGAATGGGCTGAACGTTGGCAGATGGAGTTTAATGCTGAGAAGTGTGAGGTTCTACATTTTGGCAGGAATAATCCAAATAGAACATACAGGGTAAATGGTAGGGCATTGAGGAATGCAGTGGAACAGAGAGATCTAGGAATAACAGTGCATAGTTCCCTGAAGGTGGAGTCTCATGTAGATAGGGTGGTGAAGAAGGCTTTTGGAACGCTGGCCTTTATAAATCAGAGCATTGAGTACAAGAAGTTGGGATGTAATGTTAAAATTGTACACGGCATTGGTAAGGCCAAATTTGGAATATTGTGTACAATTCTGGTCACCGAATTATAGGAAAGATATCAATAAATTAGAGAGAGTGCAGAGACGATTTACTAGGATGTTACCTGGGTTTCAGCACTTAAGTTACAGAGAAAGGTTGAACAAGTTAGGTCTCTATTCATTGGAGCGTAGGTTGAGGGGGGATTTGATCGAGGTATTTAAAATGTTGAGAGGGATAGATAGAGTTGACGTGAATAGGCTGTTTCCATTGAGAGTAGGGGAGATTCAAACGAGAGGACATGATTTGAGAGTTAGGGGGCAAAAGTTTAAGGGAAACACGAGGGGGTATTTCTTTACTCAGAGAGTGATAGCTGTGTGGAATGAGCTTCCTGTAGAAGTAGTAGAGGCCAGTTCAGTTGTGTCATTTAAGGTAAAATTGGATAGGTATATGGACAGGAAAGGAGTGGAGGGTTATGGGCTGAGTGCGGGTAGGTGGGACTAGGTGAGATTAAGAGTTCGGCACGGACTAGGAGGGCCGGAATGGCCTGTTTCCGTGCTGTGATTGTTATATGGTTATATATGTTAACACTAAGCAATTGAAAGCTACTGATCCTCAGCACTTCCATTCCACTAATGAGGACTGTCTCATGAACCGCTGGCGTCTTCCTCCTCCTCCACCATTTGTTGTCAGCAGCTCACTGCAGTTTGCAGTTGCGTGACAACATTCAGCAATCAACCAGTTCCCCACAGACTGCTGATCAATGCTTGCTGGATTTTTCTGGATTGTTATTGGTACAAGTTCTAGCAAGGGATTGTAAAAAGATGCTTCTTTGCACATTCATTCTATCTATAATGCATCCACTGTCAGTACAGGAGTAGTTAGTGAGCGAAGAACCAACCCGGGGATCACAATCATTAGTACTGAGATCCAGTTGTCTAATCATTGCTCTGGGGTGAGTGAATCTTGTGGTCCTGCCTTTAGTATATCTGCAGTGCTCTGCTACTTTTGTGTTATTCAGTGGGGCCAAAACTTGGAAGTACTACTAGAGAATTGGAGGGGTAGGTAGTGCTGAGGGAGCAATGCAATTGCAGCAGGACTTAGACAAATTGGAAGAATGGGCAAAAAGGTGGCAGATGGAATACAGTGTTTGGGAAATGTACGATAGTGTATTTTTTAAAAGGAACAATAGTGCGGACTATTATCTAAATGGGAAGAAGCTTCAAATATCAGAGGTGCAGAGGGACTTAGGAATCCTTCTGCAAGACTCCCAGAAGGTTGAGTCTGTGGTAAAAAAAAAGCAAATGCAATGTTGGCATTTATTTCAAGGGGAATAGAATATAAAAGCAAAGAGACAATACTAAGCCTTTATAAGACACGTTAGTCTGCACTTGGAGTATTGTCAATAGTTTTGGGCCCCATACCTCAGAAAGATTGCGTTGTCTTGGAGAGAGTCCAGAGGAGGTTCACAGAGATGATTCTGAAGGGGTTAACATATGAGGAGCATTTTGCAGCCTTGTGCCTATACTCTCTGGAATTTAAAGAATGCGGGGGATCTCACTGAAACCTACCAAATGTTGAAAGTTCTAAATAGGGCTGATGTGAAGAGGATGTTTCCTATGGTGGAGGAACCCAGAACTAGAGGCCACAGCCTTAAAATTGAGGGGTGGGCCTTTAGAACAGATTTAAGAAAGAACTTTCTTCAGCCAGAGAGTAGTAAATCTGTGGAACGCTCTGCCACAGACTGCAGTGGAGGCGAAGTCCATGAGTGTATTTAAGACATAAGTTGATCATTTCTTGGTCAGTCAGGGCATCAAAGGACATGGTGAGAAGGTAGGTGTATGGGGTTGAGTGGGAATGATAGAATGGTGGAGCAGACTCAATGGGCTGAATGGCCTAATACTGCTCCTATGTCTTATGGTCTTATAATGATGAAGAGATGGCAGAGAATAATGAAGAGAGAAGTGTGGATGATGTAAAAACACCATGCTTTTGATCAATGCATTAAAGGGAATGTCCAACCTCATAATCCAACAGCACCACCTGATTTCTGACCCAGCCCAGAGGATCTTCAACATCACCAGTTCATGGGTTTTCATCACCAGACTGAATGTTGATCAGGAGAGATAACAATGAAAAAATAATTCTCTCCCATTCACTGCCACCAAACCCATAGCTCCCTTACTTACCACACACTGCTTGCTTCTACCTCCTGCCCAACCTGATTGACTCTGCCTGCTCCTGCCCCACTGAACTTGTAGCTTCTTAGCTCGACTTCATTCTATCCCCCTCAGTTCAGTCCCTTCCCACCTTCATCCATGACACTCCACATGCTCTCAATCTTCTCAGTAATTTCCATTTCCCTGGCCCTGATCACCTCATCTTCACCATGGATGTTCTGCCCTCTACACTTCAATCCCCAATCGAGAAGGCCTCAAAGCTCCCTACGTCTTTCTCAATAAAAGAACCAACGAGTTCCCCTCCATCGCTACCCTCCTCTGACTGGCAGAACCGATCCTCACCTCAACAGTTTTTCCTTCAGCTCCTAACACTTTCTCCAGACTCAAGGGTAGCCACGGGAACCTGCATGAGCCCCAGCTATGCCTGAACCCTCGTTGGCTGCGTAGAACAATCATTTCCATAGGTGCGGCCTGACCTGCTGAGTTCCTTCAGTATTTGTATGTGTTGCTTTGGATTTCCAGTATCTGCAGACTTTCTTGTGGTTAAAACTCAGTTTCTTTTTTCTTTTAATTGTATAGTTACTGAATTTTCCTCTTAATATAAGTAAATGTGAATTCATCCTGGGGTAATTTCTTTGTGAGTTACATACAGAATTTCCAAACATACTCACCTAGTTAGGTGGCATCTGTGCAGAGAGAAATACTGTAGAATTAAAAATCCTTGCATGAGAATTAGGAATAGTTTGTAATTAAAAAGATGCAGACCAGAGGAGAATGTCTGTCTGGGAAAGGTTTGAGATGGAAAGCAGCAGAAACTGAACAACCCGAGAGAAGACTGATTGACCTGAAGTGTTTCCTTTGGCAAAGATGCTCTTTCCCTGCCAAGTGCCTCCATTATTTTTTGTCCTTACTTCTCTCCTCACTCTCCTTTCCAGCATCTGCAGCACGATGCTTTTGTGCATTTCTTTTATGATTGCTCTTCTGTTCATATACCTTTTCAAGTCCGTGCAATGATGATTGCCTGTCACTGTATTCTGGATGGCAAAAAGCAGTTGATTATCCACCATGGGCACTTGATAAATTACTTGGCGTGGATGATTTCCAATTATATTGACCTTTGAAGTCTGGCTAATATCTACTGTCTTGGCTGTGTTAGATTGGGAAATGTTGTCCAGAGGTTCTTCAAAAGTCAAGAAGGAGACACAAATCTTTATAGTTACTGCCATTTCATCAAATGTCCACCATTGTACAGGTCAAACTGTACATGCAAGCAAGACAAGTCAAAAGTAAGCAACAAGAAGTAACAGAGGAACCTGAGCACATTATTCCCTTTTATCCTGCAAACGGGTCTGTATCCGATCAGATATTTAATAGGTACTGACTAAGTCACATTTCAGCTTTGAAGCCAAAAACAAAATTCCTCAGTAGTATAGAATCAAATATATTACAAATTACTAAAAGTTTACAGATAAACAGGTGATTATACAAACATAAAAGCAACCATAAAGAAAGCTAAAGCACAATAAAAACAACAAACTGGATCCTAATGCAAATGGCAATCTGGAAGCAATGCAAACACTATGTTTGAGGATGGGAGATACCTCATCCTGATAAAAGACATTGTTCAAGTCTATTGTCATTCAATTGCATACATGTATACTGCTGAATTAAACAACTTTCCTCCAGACCGAGGTGCACAACACAGTACACAGTACAGTACAGAAGATTGATTTTTAGCTTAAGGTGCATTTCTGACACAAGTTAGAAAGTTAACAGTATTATGCTACTGCTGCTTCATGCATGGTGAGACCTGGGTGGTGGCAAGGAGTTCAATAGATTCATAGGCTGGGGAAGAAGCTGTTTCCCATTGTCATAATGATACATTCCTCCTGCCTGATGGTAGGGGGTCAAAGAGATTGTGGGATGGATGAGGAGGGATCCTTGACAATGCTAAGGGCCCTGCATATGCAATGCTCCTAATAAATATGTTGAGTGGGTGGAAGAGGAACCCCGATGATCCTTTCAGCAGTTTGCACAAACTTTTGTAGGGTCTTGTGGTCCGATGGCTTGCAATTCCCGTACCAGATGGTGATGCAGGATGCTCTCAATGGTACTCCTGTAAAAAAAAAAGAGAAGGGGTGTTGAGGGACCGGGTGATATTGTCCATTATGTGCATTCCCAGAAACTTGGTGCTCCTAGCTCTCCACAGAGACAGTGAGGAGTGGTCAGTCTGCACCTTCCTAATCATCCCTTTAGTCTTACTCAGTTCTCCAAGAGACAATGTTATTCTCATCATGCTCTAGAAATCTCTATTTCTGTTCCTCAAACTCCTATTTATGTTTTGAAAGGTTGGGAAGATGTTACTTCTCAGAACTGAGTGAGAACTGACTCAAGCACTTGGTAAAGTTATCACCCACTAGTATGTTTCATAAACCAGCTCGATCAGCTGCAAGGTCTTGCTTCCCTGCTGATGAATTACACAGGCCAGTACATTTGATGTTGGTCCTCGTTTATAAGAATTTCACACAATTCAGAACTCCTTCACAAATTCCAATGCAGAAATCCACGAAGAGCAGGTAGATAATTACAAGTGTATTGAATGGCTGCAGACCACGGACCTGGGCTAGTGTGTTCCTTCATTTCATATTCCATAAGAAACTTCTCTCACTGATGTGCTTAACACTTGTAAGTAGATTCAAACCATGGATCTTCCCTTTGCCGGATGGTGTAAAACACATGTAACTCTCACTTTGGCTAGCGGTTTAATAGGGAGTTGAAAACCTCCGTAACATTTATCACAGATTTGTTTTCCCCAATGGAAACAAAAGTCAAGATTAACCAACTTGGGCTGAAGTAGTGCATTAGCACCAGTAAATGGGGATACCAATTCAGTTGATTTCACATTTAATCCTTCCTGCTATAAAATTGCTGTCCGCTTTTAGATTATTCACCGTCTATTGACATTTACCAACAATCCTTTCTTCTGTCATGGCAATTCTGTTATACAGTACTGTGATACATGGGGTGGCAAACTTGCTGAGGTAATACACAAGTTTCTGGCAGACCTATGTATTTTTATTACTAACTGAATTAAAGGGGAAAGTCAATATGTGCTTGAGGAGCAGAATTTCGAATAGAGTTCTGTAAATAACTTCTCCATTGAGATCCATTTATTGTATAATAAACTCGGAAACTAATGCAACATTACACATCATCAGTTTTTTTTTTAAAAAAGCAAAAAAAAACCTGTAAGCAAAGGCTGCCAGGAAGAAATGAAAACCAGAAAGTGTAATCTGCTAATGTCTATTGAAAATAAAAGGTCGGTTCTATGATAAAGATGCAGACACAAGGGCAAACAATGATAAATTTACATCGACAGGGACAAGCAAATTGCTCTTGGGAAGCAGCATAACTCACTGTTTAAATTGTTCCCGCAAACCCCAAAGAGATGAAGCTGGGATATTATATGATAAGTATGCCAGTGCTCCTGCAGTTTACTGTTGGTTGAGTTCCAGCAATTATCATTAAGGCAGATGTCGTGAAATGAAAGAAGCTATTGTTGTCAAGAGTATTGTCATAATTCAAAGTAATTTAATGTGCTGTTGTCTGTGGATCACTGTCATGTGATGTACACGCACTACATTTGTCAGTCATGTGACAAAGTCCAAAGTAATTGGCTGTCTTACAAGTTGCCCATTGCACTCATGACACTCAGCATGTGTAACCTCCCTATCATTTACTATGGGTCAGCAATCACTTCCACTGCAGTAATTGCATCTGAGAAGATCAGTCGAGACAAGTGCTCTTCTCTTCCTCTGCCAATAGGGACTAGGGCATTCATCAAACTGGGCAGATTGAAGCCTTCTCTTCATTAGGACTCCTTTCTGAGCCCAGTGCACTGATAATTAGTGCTGTATGCTTGTTTACTCAAGCCGAGTGCTCCCTGGTGTCCCACTACCATGCAAAATAACCTTCCTAACTTTCTGTTGAGCTGAAAATGCATTTAACTCTTTACTTCAAGTGAAACTGGTGACTGAGCCAACAAGAAAGTCATCAACGAAAGTCTATTCTAAGAAGGTATCTTAGTTTACAAACATGCAAGTTCAATATTTGCATTTCAGTTGTTAATCAAAGGATTCAAATTGACAAATCAAGGAACTGTCTGCTAAACATGGTTTCCTTGATTATCTGATTTTATTTTATAATTTCCTACCCCTCTGTACTCAATAACATTCAACACTGCTATAATATTAGGCTTCTATCACCAGTGAGAGAATCATGGTAACAATCAACTTGTAATTTGTCAAATATCACCTTTAATTTGAATGATTGCATGTTGCTGCAAAGCAAATCTCTAGAGAGCCAGCATATGTTGTTTGCCATTTTAATTGCAATTACAACTATTTTTCATATAAGACAGAAATTTTAAATAAAGTTTGAACATGACTAGTTTAATATCTTTGGTGATCACGTCAGAATCTCAGGCTTTTTCATCCATTTACTTGATATCATCTTTTCCATAGCCATTGATCTTATTGCTTGCCGGGGTTAAAGGAACAGAAACAGTAACATGACAGTGTACTTTGGAAAGGTACAGCAGCCTGCCTTCTTCAGAATTAGCATTAGCTCCGACGAAGAGGCACAAAAAATGCGTAACTAACTTAAAATGTAATTTCAACTCTCAAAGCTTAAAATGATTTACCGCAAACATTGTGCTTTATTACCAGTGGTTTCAGACACTGTAACACCATCAAGTGCTTTCTTTCTTATGTACAGATCTGTCCATTTTAAAGCAGGAAATAATTCCTCCTCTTTTTGTATGTCACCACAACTTGTCTAGGTTTGTAAAATGTTTTGTGAAAATGACATTCTTCAGCTAATGAGAAAAGAGCCTATTTGACAATCTATATATTTGAATAAAACCCCAAAGCAACAAAATATATTGCATGCAGCAAATCTTCAAGTGTCAGGAGCTAGGTTCTTAATATTCCTTATCAACAGATTCCAACAGAAGACAAAGGCTGATTCATAAGTATACTTTATGCTACATTTCAGCAGCCTTCCTTTCAAACTGTGTAATTCAGGTTTATTTCATCATTTGATAGCTGGACCCTGCCACTAGAAGCCATCCATCAGCCTCTTGGTTTTCAGTACTTGCACTAGAGTATTCCCATCTGTGCCTTGTATTACTGAAAATAACATCATTTTCTTATTCTCTTCAGAGCATAAAATGCAAAAGAGAAATAATTTATGAACTCAGTACCTTAACCCATGTCAGATGAATGTCAGGCTGATTGCTTTTCTCATTTGCCTGAATGCGAAAAAGAGCTGAGCACATTCTGCATATATTTACTGCAGTTGGTTTTCAGTGGCCCAATCCCAGACGCAATTGTATCGTGGGTCATGTGTCCAGCTGCTAAAGTTGACTTTTGAAATTAAATGCGTGAATTGTTGTAGCAGTGAACTGAAACTGAATTCGTCGCTATTAATTGCCCTATATTTTACATTTGATGGCACTGATGCCAATAACCTACTTTGGCCTTTAAATACTAAATTATTATTATTAAAGCATGATTGACATCTATGGTTATTAATTATAATTTTGTGCACATATGCAGTGTGATTTCTGAGAATAATCAGCTTTGTCTGCCAAATTGGCAACAATGAGGAGCTAATTTGCTCTGACACACTATCAAAGATTCTTTTTTAGAGACACACTGACTAATGCCGCATGCACTGTTCCAGTCATCATATGCTTTGAAAGTTGACTTTATACTGCAATGATTATGAATAAGTGGTAATCATCTCCGTACTTATAGATTGCACAAAGTGACTCAGAGTTCAAACCAATGTTAAATTGTAAATTCCTTAGATTAGATCAAGGTCAGCAAAAATCATTAAAATAGCTTCAAACCCCAGAATTCATTAAGAATGACCAAAATAAAACCAGTGTTACAATTTGACAGTTGAAACGTCTGCCTGATTCAATACAAAAACTATGCTTTTCCTTTGTTAGTTTGTTGTAATGTTTAGAAACTAAAAAGTTAGTTTCACCATTTGGCTGAGTAAATGTGACCATTTTAATAAGCACTTGAGATTGGAAAGGCACCAGGTCTATTTCCTACTCATCATTGTGCTATTGATTTTAGTGGTGGACCTCCAGGGCAATAAAAAACCAGGACAATGGAAAAGGCACTGTGAATGTGCTGTCAGTCATCTTACAAAATGACACAAGGTTAAAGCCTACACCAAAGTGTGCTGAACACTGGCTATTGTTTCATGCACACTCTGAGGTTTCTCCGATTGACATGATAAATTAACCATTACAGCATACTTGAAATGGCTTTCCTTTAAAATTGTGGAAAAGGCAACTGAGCCCATGAAAATGTTCTTTGCAAAATAACTTCAGCTTCATTACATATTAGCATCAGTTTTATGTAACTTATTGCAATGTACATCTTTATGAAGTTAAATTGTACACTATCCCTTCCAAAATTCAAATTACTGTATATTTTAAGTTCAATTCAAGGAGCTTTATCAGGGAGTTCCTTGTGAAAGAATGTTCTGTTTGGAGAATCTGTATTAATTCAGAGCACACTTACTTTTAATGCAGTTTACAACAGGGGAATGAGATTAGCGAAACAACTTTAGGGGGTTACATTTCCCTTTATTTACTAGCCAATCTGTAAATACAAACAATGTTATTGCTTTCATGTTTATGGTATTGTTTCAGATTCAATAGCTTTCCACCAAACTATCGAAATTGGATCATTAATTCTAAATTTAATGTCCAAAATTTAATTTTTAGGACTGAAATGAAAGCATGTGTTTCTTTTCTGGGGAAAAAAAACAAGAAAAAGGAAATAAAACATTATGATAATTCATTAAATTGCAGTTCATGGCACTGTGACATGAAACGAGTTTGAACCAATGGATCATGAAGACTTCATTCTTGTCTTTGAATAAACAGTACAGTGGAAGGTATTTTGGAGTAATATTAATTTTATTCCCATTTGGGAAAATGGATCTTAGATAATGATTACACCAAGATCCTGGTAACTCTGCATCAATGCTATTATCCCAAGAAAAGTCATCACCCAACTCCAACCCTTGGAGTTAATGCCTCCCTCCTTGACTTGCAGACCGATAGACTGCATTCAGTAAGGAAAGGCAGCAACAACATTATTCTATACACTGGTGCTCCACAAGGCCTCAGCCTCCTACCAAACTCCCTTTTACCCTCATGTCTGTGTGGCCAGATTCTGCTCTAGCACTGTTTACAAGTTTGTGGATGATATATCTGTAGTGGGTGGCATCTCAAATGATGAGTCAAAGTACAGGAAGGAGATAGAGAGCTGAGTGATATGGTGTCAAAACAATGTTTACCTCAATGTCAACAAAACAAAAGAGCTAGGCATTGACTTCAGAAAGAGAGTCAGTGCACATGCTCTTGTCTACATGGTGTTGAAGCTGAGAAAGTTGCTAGTTATGTACATCACTAATAACTTGCCCTCGTCCAACCATGTTGAATTCGTAGCTGAGAAAACTCACCAATGCCTTTATTTCCTGAAGAGGTTAAAGAAATTCTATATGTCCAAACTAATTTGTATCGATGCATCACAGAAAGAATTCTATCTGAAAGCATCACACACAAAATGCTGAAGCGACTTGACAGGTCAGACAGCATCTATGGAAATAAATAAAGAGACAGCGTTTCACAATGAGACTTTTCATCAGGATTGGAAAGGAAAGGGGAAGAAGCCAGAATAAGGAGGTGAGCAGAGTGGCAGGAGTACAACTAGAAGCTGATAGGTTAAGCCAGGTGGGTAGGGAAGAGGGAATGAAGTAAAAAGCTAGGAGGTGATAGGTGGAAAAGGTAAAGGGCTGGCGATGAAATAATCTGATAGGACAGGAGAGTAGGCAATGGGAGAAATGAAGGAGGAGGGGCACCGGGGGGAGGTGACAGGCAAGTGGAGAGAAAACAAGAGATAAGAGAGGGGCCAGAGTGGGGGATAGAAGGGGAAGGGGGGAAATTACCAGAAGTTGGAGAAATCAATATTCATGTTTTTGTAACTCCAAAACATAAAATTAATTGAAAGAAAAACATGGAGCCGGAATGATGTGTGTGTACTTCATTTTTACTTTAGTGAGGCAGGAACTTATGATGTGGTGCCATATTGATGTCTGCCATTCACGTACCCTTACATATAACCCATAATAAATTATGCAAACAAAAATGAGGGGAATCAAGGTTGGAGAAAAGTGGAAGGGAAAGAGGAGGGTGCAAGAAGCACCAGAGAGACATTCTACAATGATCAATAAACCAATTGCTTGGAATCAAATTAGCCTGACTGATGTCTCAAGGCTGGATGTATCTGCACCCGTGCCACCCAACGCCACTGGAATTCCTTCTCTGCCACCTGTCACACACCCTCCCATGGCACTCCACCCTCACCATTCCCAGCATCCTTTGCTCCCACCAGATTTACAAACCTGCTCAAATAGACTATAGTGAAAAAGTCTTAAGCACCAGAGCTGTTTGTCCCACATACTCCTTCTGAGGTTGGTTTTGAGGAGATCCAAGTATGAGTGCAAGGGATAACCCAGGAACAGCACAGCTGGTAAATTGTTGGTTGTGGAATGTGCTGCATAGTGAGATGCAAGAAGGAAATTGGCGAGCTTCTGATCCAGTGACTGTGCAGTGTGTTCTGCTGACATTGCTCGCAATACGTTCTTTAAACTTGCCACTAAACCTTTCCACTAAGCCATTTGTAGCTGGGTGGTACAGTCCAGACGTGCTATGTCTTATTCATTTTCAAGGATGACTGAAACCGTTCCTCAACAAACTGTGGTCCATTGTCATTGACTAAGTATTCTGGAACACCAGGCCCTGAGAAGAGGCTTCACAGCACATCAATGGTGTGTGAGGCTGTAATGGAGGCTACTGGGAACATTTCTGGCCACTTTGTAGCTGCATCCACTATTACCAAGAAATTTGTGCCCATAAATAGTCCAGCAAAATCCACATCATCTTCTGCCAGGCCACTGCAGGCCATTTCCAGGCATATAGAGGCACTGCTTTTGGCATCTTCTGGATGTATTGGCAACCCAGACAGTGCATGGTGAGCTGCTCAATCAGCTGATCTATCCCAGGCCATCAGTCAAAGCACTGAACCAACACTTTCATTTTGACCATGCCTAGATGATCAGCATGTAGCTCCTCCAACACTTTAGCTCTCAGCTTGGATGGTACAAGAATTCTCAATCCCCAAATAAGGTAATCCCCATCAAGGGCAAGTTTGTCCCAGTGCCGGTAAAGTGGGGTAGCTGGACTTTCTGCTGCACTTTCTACCAATTTTGGGTGGCCATATATCTGATTTGCCCTAAGGTTAATTTACCAAGAAGAGTGTCCTGTTTTGTCAATTTTTCCAGTATTTCCTCTTCCAGGGGTAAATGAGGCAATCCATCACCATTGCCATGATTAGCCATCCTCTTGAATTTGATTGTGTAATTCTGTCCTCCAAGGAACAGAGCCTATCTCTACATACGTGCTCGTGCTGTTAGTGGAACACCCGTCTGTGGATTGAAAGTGGACTCTACTGGTTGATGATCAGTAATGAGGGTAAACTCTCTCCTATACAAGTACTGGTTGAAATGCTTTTATACCCCAAACCAGACTCAAAGGCCTCTCTGTCATTCTGTACATATTTTTTTTCTCTGCAGTGGTAAGGGAACATAATGCAAAAGGTGAATGGGCGTTCACATCCATCATTCATAACATGTGATATGACGACATCTACGCTGTAAGGTGAGGGGTCATAGGCAAGCTTCGGTGAGTGGTTTGGATAATAATGTGTGAGTACAGTGTCTGACATCAGCATTTCCTTTGCCTTTTGGAAAGTGATCTCATACTGCTTTGTTGTTTCTTCCCAATCTGTAGTAATGAGCTCAAGGGGTGAAGTACAGTGGCCTGGTTTGGCAGGAATTTGTTATAGTGATTGACAAATCCTAAAAATGACCACAACTGTGATATGTCCTTTGGCCTTAGTGGCATCCACCTCTGCATGAATTTTCTCAGCACACCTGTATGAAATATGGTGCATCAATGGTGTGGCCACAGTCAGTGATGCTTGGTTTAAAGAATTCACACCTGTCATGTCATCCTCTGAGCCCATAATCTTCTAATATTCTTAACACTGCTTTGATGTTTTGGAGATGTTCCTTGTCATCCTTACTGGTAACAATGATGTCATCCAGGTAACACTGAGCAGCACCTGGTCCATTAGCTTTTTGGCAGAGTGCAGGTGCAGATACTACTCCAAAAATAAGCCTTTTATGGTGATAAGGCCGTTTGTGAGTGTTTATGGTAAGGAACAGTTTGGAATCTTCTGTAGATATTTCATTCTTGTTTGCTTCTTGTAAGATTCCAGAAACTAAATAATCTCTCAGTGCATCATTAAGCCCACTACCAAACTGGCAATGCTCAGACAATCTCTTCAATACAACCATGTACACTGAAATGGACCCCCCCCCCTTCATTTTGATTCCATTTATGAAATCCGAAGTGTTCTGCAATCAAAAATTGTTTTGGTTCTAAATGTTCCTGCACTATTTTTATGCTGTCAACAAAAACTCATTTCAGCTGGTTTGGTTGGAGCACTCACACTTCTAAGCCAACTGTATGCTTTTCCACCCCGCGACCTAGCATTCGTTTTTCATTGGCTTCAAATTACTGCTCAATTTGCTCAGTGTACATGTTCAAGTTATCTCTTGTGGAATCAAATGCACCTGCCTTTTCAATGTAGCCGGCTATTTCTGCTTTATTTTTACTTATAATTATTATCACACCTGGTACTCACGGTCTGTGAACCTGCAAATTCATCCGTTTTCAGCCTTTTTTTAAAACTCAAACATCTTTCTCCTCTTGCAAAGAAAAAAAAAGTGCTGTAAATTTTTTTAAATCTAATGTCTCGCTACTTTTTTTTTAAAGTCGAACATCTCGCTCCACTTCAACAGGGAATAAGTCGTCTTAGGTCCGTTTTAAAACTTACTCATTGCCGCTGTTACGTTTTGTAAGTCCAAAACGTAAAACTGAACAGAAGAACAGCACAGAGCCATGATGATGTATGTATTCCTTGTTTCTACTTTAGTGAGGCATGGTGGTGTGATGACTTATGCCATTCACGTACTTTTACATATACAGGTGTCCCCCGTTTTTCGAACATTCACTTTATGACAACCCGCTGTTACGAAAGACCTACATTAGTACCTGTTTTCGCTAACCAAAGAGGATTTTTGCTTTTACGAAAAAAAGGCGCCCGCATTATACGTGTGTTTACCCTGAGAAAGACTACAATGACTGTGAACCCTTGTGCGGGCAGTTGTTTGTGTATGCGTGTATGTGTGTAGGCGTGTACATGCACATGCGTGTATGTGCTGATTTTTTTTCCTCCAAATCGATTTTGGCTCGCTGTCTTCCCGATTTTGATAAGTGAAACTACACCGTACATACAATATTTCTACTTTATATAGGGTGTTAGTTTTATTTTAGGTTTTATGTGTTAGTTGGTTTCATTTGGTAGGTTATTTTTTGGGTCTGGGAACGCTCAAAAATTTTTCCCATATAAAATAATGGTAGTTGCTTCTTTGCTTTAGGACATTTTGGTTTACAAACGCTTTCATAGGAATGCTCTACCTTTGAATTGCAGGGGAAACCTGTAACCCATAATGAAATACATAAATAACAAGGAGTGCTTAATCAATCAATACATTCACAATATTACTCAAATATTACTGAAATATTAAATGTACAACACATGCCATCAGATTCAAGGCTGTCCCCTTCTAACCTAAGAGTGGCCTCATTATGGCAGTAGAGGAGGTCAAGGACGGACATGTTGGAATGGGAATGGGGATTGGAATTATAATAGCTGGACACCAGAAAATCCTGCTTTTTGTGGATGGAGATTAGGTACTCAACAAAGTTGTCCCCCAATCTATGTCAGATCTCACCAATGTAGATAGAGATAGATAGATAGATAGATAGATAGATAGATACTTTATTCATCCCCATGGGGAAATTCAACTTTTTTCCAATGTCCCATACACTTGTTGTAGCAAAACTAATTACATACAATACTTAACTCAGTAAAAAATATGATATGCATCTAAATCACTATCTCAAAAAGCATTAATAATAGCTTTTAATAATAATAATAGGAGGCCATATCTGGAACACCAGATATAGTAGGTGACTCCAACAGACTCACAGCTGAAGTGATGGTTTTGCACCCTGAATAAAGGTGAGGGAGGAGGTATAGGGGCCGGTGTAGCACTTCCACTTGCAGGGATAAGTGCCAGAAGGGAGATTAGTGGGGAGAGACAAACGGACAAGAAGATCACAGAGGAAAGCAAAGAATGGGGCAGCGAATGTAAGGAGGTGTTTGGTGGTAGTGTCCCGATGAAGATGGCAGAAGTTATGGAGAGTGATGTGCCGGATGCAGAGGCTCGTGGGGTGGTAGGTGAGGATAAGAGGTACTCTGTCGCTGTTAAAGCAGCGGGAAGATGGGGTGAAGGCAGATGTTCGGGAAATGGAGGAGATGTGGGAGAGGGCAGCATCAGTGGTGGAGGAAGGGAAACCGCAGATGCGTAATGGCTTGGTATGCAACTACTCTGCTCATTATCACAGGAAAGTGTGGAGTTGTGGACACAGCTCTGTGGACTCTGTCTTTCATTCTTGCTGCCTCAGTAAAGCCACCAACATAATCAAAGATCCCACTCACCCTGTATATTCTCTTTTCTCCCCTTTCTCATTGGGCAGAATTTCCAAAAGCCTGATAGCATGTACCAATGCTGTCGAAGACAGCTTCTATTCCACTGTTATCAGACTCTTGAATGGACTTCCTGTATGATAAGATGGAAGCTTGGCCTCACAATCATCCTCGTTATGATCTGCACTGCACTCTCTCTGTAGCTTTTACACCATTCTGTTTCCTGTTGTTTTACCTTATTCTAGTTCAATGTACATATAGTGATTTGATCTGTGATAAACATTATGCAAGACAAGCCTTTCACTGTATCCTGGTACATGTAACAATAATAAACCAATACAAATACCACCTTGCATATCTCTAGTTTTCTTTCTGATTCTTGTGCCACTGGATATGGCTGTTAGAATTTAGCAGGACATGCTTGTAATCTGTAATTTGGATATGTAAAGAAAGCATTACTTCATTAACTTCCAGCTACTGAAGGAATAGATTTGGACAATGAGGAGATTCTAAAACATGCTTGATTTTTGAGGTGGTAGTGAGAACCAGGGTGCCCCTCTGAGCTCCACTTGGTTTAGGCCACTAAACTGTTACTTGCTGCTCCATTCTCACCATTGCTCTCAGTATGCACTTCAACACATCCACCTCATGCTGGCAGATCTCCAAGGGATGGGTAGATGGGAAATAAACACCTTAAGGAGACCCAACTGTCAAAATGAAACTTTTCAACTCCTGTGTTTAAATCGACTGCATTTCCAAAGTACTGCTTGCTCACTGGGAGTTTCCACCATGAATGATAAATATTCGCTCGAACTGCCCATATTGAGGGGTATGGATCATTTTGCTTTGTGCTTCACATCCAAACTTCTGTTTATTATGTCAGTGGACCTGCTTTGCAGCAAAATTTGTTCGAGATCACTGGCCTCCTGTATAACAACACTAAAATGGAATACGATTGGATTGAACAAACAGTAATACTGAAATTTGATGTACATTGTGCTCCAACAGCTACGCACCTGCAACTATCACTTCAGTGACTTCATCTAAATACTGAATATTTGCAAATTTCAATGAAAATCCCCAGGGAGCATTCTAACTGGGTGCATCACTGTCTGGTCTGGAGGGGCCGCTGCAGAGGATCGCCAACTCGGCTAGCCAGCACTAGCCTCCCCAGCATTGAGGACACCTTCAGAGATGATGCTTCAAGAAAGAGGCATCCTTTATTAAGAACTCCAAACGCCCTCTTCTTATTGCTAACATCAAGAAAGAGGTACAGGAGGAGCATGAAGATACACACTCAATGTCTTAGCAACAGCTTCTTCCCCTCTGCCAACAGATTTCTGAATCGACAATGAACCCACGTACACTACCTCAATATTTTTTTTGGTTTTTTTGTTCTCTTTTTGCATTATATCTTATGGTTTATAGTTTTTTATTATGTATTAGATTAGATTAGGTTCAACTTTATTGTTATTGTGCCGAGTACAGATACAAAGCCAATGAAGTGCAGTTAGCATCTAACCAGAAATGCAAAGGATAGTGTTATTTACAAAATAACTGCAAATAACAAGTAAGTGCTACAGCACACAAATATAAAAGTACTGAGACAGTACAATATGGGTGCAATACTGCTTAGCGCTGTGATGTGAGGTTCAGCAGGGTCACAGCCCCTCAGGGAAGAAGCTCTTCCTGTGCCTGTGGAGTGGAGGCTGCTGTAGTGCTTTCCTGATGGGAGGAGAGTAAAAAGTCTATGGTTAGGGTGAGATGCATCCTTGATAATGCTTTTTGCTCTGCCCAGGCAGCATTTATGGTAGAAGTTCTCAGTGGTGGGCAATTGGGTGCAGATAATCCGCTGGGCAGTTTTTGCCACACACTGGAGTGCATTGCGGTATACTGCTGCCAGAACACAACACATTTTGTGACATGTGCCAGTGATTTTAAACCTGATTCTGTATGCTGCCCTGCTGTCATAGTTACACATTTTAGGGAGCATTACAATTGATTTAAAAAAAATTTGGTGACTTTGGGGGAAGGGATTGTGGAACCTCGCAAATCCTTGTTTTTTCTCACGTATCAACCATTGGGTGTGATGTACAAACATCCTCCAACAATAGTTTTGAAGGCCTTAGCATTAATGATTGAAGGCAATCAGCTCTCAAAGTTAAGAGACTGTGTTCCTCTAGACAAGCTGATTAACCAGAGCTAATAATATAAAGAGAGCATGGCAGTGATCTTTATCTTGAGCATCATGACTCTTCCAAGCCATTTCTTTGTGTTGCTGCATTGCAAGGCATGCCTGAAATAGTTGGTTAAAATTGAATTATATTTTCAGTGCAATGATACAATTCAAATGTATCTAAAAAACTCTCAAACATGTGTTAAGAATCATTGAAAACTAGGTTCATCACAAAATAACACACAAAGTGCTGTAGGAACTCAGCAGGTCAGGCAGCATCTATTGAAATGAATAAACTATCAATATTTTGGACCATGGCTTTTCTTCAGGACAAAATATTAGCATTTTTAACAAATGCCTACTACATCACAATTAAAATAACAAGAAATGGCTGAAATAAATACAAAACCATTCATTAGATTTCCTCTGTACAGAAAATTGTGCTCAGTTTTGGTTGCCCTGATATCATTAAACTGTATGGAGTGCAGAGAAGATTTATGAGGAGGCTGCCAGAAATAGAGGGCCTGAGGTTATAGGCAAAGGTTTGACAGGCTAGGATTTGTACCATCCAAAGCACATTTGAAGGAGTACGTGGATAGAGGGGGTTTAGAGAGATATGGGCCAACCACAGGTAAATGGGACAAATTTGAAATGGATGAGTAGGATATATGGCCTGTTTCCATGCTGTATAGCTGTCACTGGTCAGATTCTTAATCCACTGAACGAATGGTTTCTTCCCCTCTGCCATTCGATTCCTAAATGGACATTGAACCCATGAACGCTACCTCACTGTTGTTATTTCTGTTTTTAATCTAACTATTTCATATATATATTTACTATAATGTTCATGGGTTACTTTTTTCTACACTTCTATGTATTGTGTTGTACTGCTGCCGCTAAGTTAACAAATTTTGCAACATATGTTGCTGATATTAAACATGATTCTGAATATAAAAGAAACTGCAGATGCTGGAAATTTAAGATAAAAACAGAAAACGTTGGAACCTCAGCCGATAAGGCAGCATCTGGGAAAAACGATCAGATGTCTTCAGCTCTGTTCCTTTCTTCTAGAGTATACAGTGCCTTGTAAAAGTATTCATAAATGAGTATTATAACCAGGCTTTTGATCAATTTAACTGAGAATAATTATAGGTGAATTACACATTCCTTTTTTCATAGTAGAGCCCAAAAAAGCAGGGAAAATTGTAAAGCATGAAAAACTAAAAATTCAAAAACTGAAATGTCAGCAGTTCAAAATTATTCATCCCCCTTTGCTCAGGACTTAGTTGAACCACCTCTCACAGCTATTACATGGAGTAGTCTTTTTGGATAAATCCCTATTAATTCTGTACAATGTGATGGAGCAAGATTTGACCATTCCTCCTTGAAAAATTGCTCAAGCTGTGCCAGGTTAGTTGGAAAGTGGCATGGACGGCAATCATGATGTCTTGCCAAAGACATTCAACTAGGCTAAGGTCAGGACTTTGACTGGGCCACTCAAGGACATCAATTTTCTTCGTTTGAAGTCACTCCAAGGCTGCTCTGGCAGTTTGCTTTGTCCTGCGGAAAGACAAACTTTTTCCCTAGTTTAATCTTTCTGGCAGAGGTTAGCAGGTTTTTATCAAGGATCTCTCTGTATTTAGCAGCATTCATATTCCCATAATCCTGGCCAGACTTCCAGTCCCTGCTGTTGAAATGTATCCCCATAGCATGATGTTACCTCCACCATACTTTACAGTAGGGATGGTGTTAACTGGCTGATACACAGTATTAAATTTATGCCACACATACCACATAGTGTTGGGGCAAAAAGTTCCACTTTAGTCTCATCTGACCACAAACCGTCTTCCATGTCTTTACAGTATCTTTTAAGTGATGCTTAACAAAGTCTTTATGGGAAAGTATATGCTTTTTTTTTGGCCAGGGCTTCTTCCTTGCTACTCCTCCATAAATACCCTCTTGGTGCAAGACCTTAGAGATGGTGGAGCTATAAACTTCATTTCCATTTGCAGCCACTGACTTCTGCAGCTTACTCAGAGTGACTGTTGGCATCACAGTAGCCTCTGTTACAAGTGCCATTCTTATCTAGTGACTGTGTTTAGAGGGACAGCCTGACCTAGGCAGTGTGGCTGTGGTTTCATCTTTTTTCCACTGTTTCATGATTGACTGCACGGAGCTCTGAGGGATGTTCAGTGCCTTTCAGATGATCTTGTACCTTTCCCAGATTTGTGTTTCTCGATTGTCATTTCCCTGACTTGTCTTGAATGCTCTGCTGTCTTTATCTTTGTTTGGTCTGCTGAAAATCTACCATACTGTTGGACCTTTCAGAGAGAGGGGGCATACATTCTTATAAATTCATTGAAAACAAGTGATTCTTCAATTTTCTACATCAACAAATTGGGTCAGTTGGTAAGGTAATGTGTTGCATCTGAGGAAATTTAGCATAGTAATTACAAAGGGGATTAATACTTTCTCAGCCTCACAATTTTGGTTTTTAATTTTTAGTAAGTTGTTGCCAGGTTTTGGAATTTTTCTTTTGGTTTGACATGATACACACAGTTTTATAGATCAGCTCAAATTCCTACTTCAATATATTTTAAAATTATAAAATGAGACAATAAAATGTGAAAATAGTTGTGGGGGCTGAATACTTTTTTAAGGCACTGAATGTTGCATACATAGAAATGAAAACAGAGTTAAAATTCATTCTGTTTCTCGTCATATGCATGACACATATACTTGGAAAGTCTAACCAAACTCTTAAAGCTTCTTTAAATACTTTTACACTGAAGGCACCGAAAGAGGCTCTTTGAAGCAACTCCTCCTGATGCTGACCAAGAAGATACAAATGGTGAAAACCGCCATTCTCATTGTTAGCTCTGGGGACCTGAGATTGTTATGGGTTTGGGCAGGATACCCGGCACTCTGACTACAACTCTACCACAAAGTAAATAATTGACCTTTCCCTTGTCCTGCAGGAAACACAAAAACAAGAAAGCTCACTGCACTGAGTTGAAACAGCAAAAGAAGATAAAACCTGATTTAATTAAATGGCATGCAAACAGCTGTAATTTAAAAACATGATCAGTACCACAATAATTTAAAAAAACACGAAATGCTGGCAGAACTCAGCAGGCCAGACAGCATCTATGGGAGGAGGTAATAACGACGTTTCGGGCCGAAACCCTTGTGCCACAATAATAGTTATTTTAAATCTTTCTTGTTCGGAACTTGCTGCACTTTATACATTTGTGTGGTTTTCAAACCCTTTGAATTAGCTGCATTAATTTTTTTTAACAATGTTATGATGTAAGTCCATTGTGAAATAAATGCTGCAATGTAAATAATTATCACTATCTATTTATATGGCTATGCTTTTAAAAATACAGAGCAAATAAAATCATCATGTGTAGAGATTTTATCTTCATCATGAAGTACATAATTTGAAATTATTTAAGATTTAACAAATTGCTTTTCCATGCTGAGAGCTTATATATTAAACATTAAACTTGAAATACATAGACATCCTTCATTTATTTCACTATACATGTTGGTACCCTTAATGCAGTACTTTCTACAATATATTTTTATAAGGTAATAAAAAACAATAAAATTTTATAGGGCTCTGAAGTTATTACATGAAACAGCCTTGACATTTATATGACTGATTTTCAGGAAAGTATATACAATATTGATTAACACACAATAACTTTCACCATAAAATTATATATGCATATCTGGCAGCAACATTTTGTGAACAAATTACTTTTAAAGCCAATTTTAATTAAGTGTCTGCTCAGGGTATCAGTAGTGAATTTTACAGCAGCAGTTCTATCCTTTGTTACGTAGAATATGAATATTCTAGTTATAATTAAATTAATGTAACACCGAATGTTAAACCCCAGGTATTTAAATATGGAATACTAAGGAACTGGTTGAAGGAAAAAACACATATGGAGCTATTGACACACAACAGTGGAAACAAATTGCTCTTTGTCAAAGATCGTGCTGTAATGGTCCCGCATTCCTGCTGAGAAAGGTTGTGATATTACTCCACTATCTTAACTCCGTGGTAGTTGAGCATACTCTTTCAGCTCTAGATATTCTGTTCCTTTGCTTGGTGATCACTTCTGAAGCACAGCAGGATAAATAAGTGGTAAAGGTAGAAAATAAAGCTGATAAAACACCTGAGAATCTTTTCTTTCCCCATATTCCTCATTGCCATTTTAATGCCTAGAAACACAGCTCCTTCCCCAAGTGAATGAATACTTTGCCCACTGTCAATAAAACAGCACCTCCTGAGTTGACATGAAGGTATTGGCAATGTCTATTTTCTGCACTATTAGAGAGTACGGGATAAGACATGGTTTATATTTAGCATAATGGCTGCAGTAGCTGCAGCAGAAATGGGACTCTGACTCAAATACTCCTTCGTGTTAGTAGTATGAGCACAGTACCTATGACTGCTCATCCTGGCTATTTCTGTTATTCCTAAAATAAAATTGCAGGTGAAAAGGTGAATGACGTGAAATATTAACTCTCTCTCTTTGGACGTGCTCCCTGACCTGATGAGTATTTTTAGAATTGTCTGTTGTTACTTAGGTTTCTAGCAAAGCTTCTCTTGCCACCAGAAATTTCATCATTTAATGTGACCAATTGAAATTCCATTCCTGTATGCATTTTAAATGCAGAGCTGAGAACCAATATAAAAATACCTACAGTAGGACATTGAAATCAAGCTAAACAATGCTGGATCTCCTTAAATTCAGATCACACCTGTGGAGTGATAAACCAAATGAATGGCCTGGATTTCAGACTGAATGTGAATGTAGTGTGTGGTCCTATGTGGACGGAAAGTGTGTATAAGGTGGGTACGGGTGGGGAGTGCTGTAGTCCGAACCTAAACTAGGAAGTTTCTGAAGCATTCTGCAGAATGTAACCACAGGTTCCTTATTTCAGAGGGCACGGATTGTCATGGTTGGTGGCTTATTTGATAAAAAGATTGCTTTGAAGACTGAAGCCAGCTGGAACATGCAGATCAGGCATTAAGACTGACTGTTGGGGTGTCACGATCACATGGGTAGTATCAGGATCACGGTATGTGGCTGGTTAGGGGAGCAGACAGATGGTCTGGTGTGAGGGGGAAGAATGGGATGAGCAATAGTTTTTTGGGGGTCACATTGTGGCATTGCAGAAGTGTCCTGGTGCAGCCTCACCATGGTCTTATATAATTGCAATAGAGCATCTTTTGAACTCAGTTCTTCCAGAAGGAGTGCTATGAGGGCACTAGCTTACTCCATTCACCTCTTCTTGCCTGATTTCAGCTGGTGACTTTCCTTGGAGTTAAGAAGTCCAGCACCCTTTGGTTTAAGCAGAATGGAAGATGGAATGGAGAAGGCAACCATAATATAAAACTCACTTGCTTCAGGTGGATTGTTCACCTCTTCCTAATCCCAGATGTGTTACAGCCTCAGAATAGAGAGATGCCTTTTTATAGAATGGAGATGAGGAGCTAATATCTTTAGCTAGAGAGTGGTGAATGTGTGGAATTTGTTACCACAGGCAGCTGTGGGGGCCGCTTTTACATATATCTAAGGCAGAGGTTGATAGATTGTTGATTAGTCAGGGCGTGAAAAGATATGGGGAGAAGGCAGGGGATTGAGGGCTGAGAGGGAAAATGGATCAGCCATGATGAAATAGTGGAGCAGACTCGATGGGCCAAATGGCCTAATTCTGCTCCTATATCTTAAATGAAATTGAATTCAGTCAGTGTTCCTGATTTTTGCTATTTAAACCCTTTCGTTCTCTTTCTTTGAAAAGCATTATTGGCTTGAGACTGAAAAATGAACTTCAGTTTTAATATACATTATGCACATAAGAAAAGTTTTCATATTAATAGTAAACAGAATTCATATGCATGGATATAGAGATATAGGGAAATCATTTTATATGAAGTATCTGGCTTCTATTAATTTGAAGTAGGTCCCTCAACTTTCCGTCTGGGTTACTGATGGATGCTGCTCTTTCCTGCTCCCATCTACGACTGTTGAAGAAGGAACAAATTTGCCAGGCAGATCAGTGCACTGAAGTTTACTCTGATGGAATGGCTCATTTCCAGACTGGCAGGAGCATCCAGGTTTGAAGTAATTCCTTTTTACATGCTATAAAGTTGAAAGGAATTTCCAAGCTAAAAGCTGATTTTGTGATAAGAGTGGAGAAAATTCATCTGCAGTTGATTCTACAGAAAACTCCTGTATTTATAATAGGTATTCTAAAACAGCAACTTCAGAGCATGAGAATTAGTCACTGACCTTTGTATTTTCTCCCTCAATCATCAAGGTCAGGGCTGACATACCTCAATGTCATTTTCCAGTGTTGACCTCATCCTTGATTCCCATAATGTTTACAACACACATACAGTTTTGAATAAACTCAATAACTGAGACTACACACACCTCCAAAGCAGAGAACTCCAAATGATTCTCCACAATCAGGGTGAAAAAATTCTCCTCGCTGCAGTTCTCCCCATATTCTAGGACTGTGACCCCTGGAACATCTTCTGTACTCAAAACTAATTTAAAGTGCTGTTTACTATTTATGAAAATCCTTCTATGTTGAGGGATCTATGGAATTGCATTCTGGGGTCCTTAGGTTGCTCTCTCCAATCATTTACAGTCTATTTCTTTACCTTGTTTGTTTTTTCCAAATGATCCCACACTTGTTTAAATTGAATTCCCTTTGCTACTTTTGTCTTCATCTAATCAGAAATTGATATCTTCCAGTAACATAGACCTTACATCCTCATGTTTTCCATATGATTCAATTTTTTTATTGTTTACTTACGAATTACCACAGATTCTAATCATAGAAAACACATATTTTAATAGGAGATTCCTATGGCAATTTCCTCATAAATTAATAATATTTTGTATGAAGCAAGGCATTAAGTTGACAGGAGTCTAGTATATTTGTCAGATATTTTTCTCGTTTGTGTGCAAAATTCTGACAGTTTTCCATCACTTGTGCTGCGATTGAAGGTTATTCATGACAGAACACCAGATGTGCATAATTATGCTTGCAAAGTAATCTTTCAGATTCTCAAAATCTGTCTGTTGTAACTGATATAACCCCATAAGATTATATCATATGCATCAGTGACTATAATGCAAATTGGCAAAGAAGAGAAAAATGAGCAAACCGAGAAAAATGATGCGTTCTCTTAATATCAGTCATTATCGGTCACAGGAAGCCACTGAGATTTTAAACTTCATGGCAATTTTTGATATGATAATTCTCATCAAAGGATTAATTTTCTGCCACTTGACAAGTTTAATTCTGTGCACTTGTATCAAAATCCTAAATACTTTAACAACACACACAAAATGCTGGTGGAACTCAGCAGGTCAGACAGCATCTATGGAGAGGAATAAACGGTCAATGTTTTGGGCCAAGACCCTTCATCAGGACTGGAAAGGAAGGGGGCAGAAGCCAGAATGAGAAGGTGGGGGAGGGAATGATTGCAAGTTGGCAGGTGGTAGGTAAAACCAGGCGAGTGGATTAAATAGTTTTGAATTCTTTGTATCTTATGGCAAAGAAGTTGGAATTTAAGAAAAAGGGGGTATTGTTATATTTCTTGCTGCATCTGGAATTTGAGGAGCAGATAGGGAAACAGATCCTGGAAAGGTGTAATAATAACAGAGTTGTCGTGATGGGAGATTTTAATTTCCGAAATATCTATTGGCATCTCCCTAGAGCAAGGGGTTTAGATGGGGTGGAGTAGTTAGGAGTGTTCAGGAAGGTTTCTTGACACAATATGTAGATAAGCCTACAAGAGGAGAGGCTGCACTTGATCTGGTATTGAGAAATGAACCTGGTCAGGTGTCAGATCTCTCAGTGGGTGAGCATTTTGGAGATAGTGATCATAATTCTATCTCCTTTACAATAGCATTGGAGAGAGATAGGAACAGACAAGTTAGAAAAGCATTTAATTGAAGTAAGGGGAATTATGAGGGTATCAGGCAGGAAATTGGAAGCTTAAATTGGAAACAGATGTTCTCAGGAAAATGTACAGAAGAAATGTGGCAAATGGTCAGGGGATATTTGTGTAGAGTTCTGCATAGGTACGTTCCAATGAAACAGGGAAGTTAAGGTAGGATACAGGAACCGTGGTGTACAAAGGCTGTAATAAATCTAGTCAAGAAGAAAAGCAAAGCTTACAAAAGGATCAGAGAGCTAGGTAATGTTAGAGATCTAGAAAATTATAAGGCTAACAGGAAGGAACTTAAGAAGGAAATTAGGAGAACCAGAAGGGGCCATGAGAAGGCCTTGGAAGGCAAGATTAAGGAAAACCCCAAGGCATTCTACAAGTATGTGAAGAGCAAGAGGATAAGATGTGGAAGAATAGGACCTATCAAGTGTGACAGTGGGAAAGTGTGCATGGAACCGAGGGAAATAGCAGAGGTACTTAATGAATACTTTACTTCAGTATTCACTCTGGAAAAGGATCTTGGTGATTGTAGTGATGACTTGCAGCAGACTGAAAAGCTTTAGCATGTAGATATTAAGAAAGAGGAGCTTTTGGTAAGCATCAAGTTGGATAAGTTGCCAGGACTGGATGAGATGTACCCCAGGCTACTGTGGGAGGCGAGGGAGGAGATTGCTGAGCCTCTGGCGATGATCTTTGCATCATCAATGGGGACGGGAGAGGTTCCGGAAGATTGGAGTGTTGCGGATGTTGTTCCTTTATTCAAGAAAGGGAGTAGAGATTGCCCAGGAAATTATAGACCAGTGAGTCTTACCTCAGTGGTTGGTAAGTTGATGGAGAAGATCCTGAGAGGCAGGATTTATGAACATTTGTAGAGGTATAATATGATTAGGAATAGTCAGCATGGCTTTGTCAAGGGTAGGTCATGCCTTACGAGCCTGATTGAATATTTTGACGATGTGACTAAACACATTGATGAAGGAAGAGCAGTAGATGTAGTGTATATGGATTTCAGCAAGGCATTTGATAAGGTACCCCATGCAAGGCTTATTGAGAAAGTAAGAAGGCATGGGATCCAAGGGGACATTGCTTTGTGGATCCAGAACTGGCTGGCCCACAGAAGGCAAAGAGTGGTTGTAGATGGGTCATATTCTGCATGGAGGTCGGTGACCAGTGGTGTGCCTCAGGGATCTGTTCTAGGACCCTTGCTCTTCGTGATTTTTATAAATGACCTGGATGAGGAAGTGGAGGGATGGGTTAGCAAGTTTGCTGATGACATAAAGGTTGGAGGTGTTGTGGATAATGTGTAGGGCTGTCAGAGGTTACAGTGGGACATTGTTAGGATGCAAAAGTGGGCTGAGAAGTGGCAGATGGAGTTCAACCCAGATAAGTGTGAAGTGATTCATTTTGGTATGGTCAAATATGATGGCAGAATGTAGTATTAATGGAAAGACTCTTGGCAGTGTGGAGGATCAGAGGGATCCTGGGGTCAGAGTCCATAGGACGCTCAAAGCAGCTGCGCAGGTTGACTCTGTGGTTAAGAAGGCATACAGTGCATTGGCCTTCATCAATCTCGGGATTGAGTTTAACAGCTGAGAGGTAATTTTGCAGCTATATAGGACCCTGTTCAGACCCTGGTCAAGTCTGGTCACATTACTACAGGAGGGGTGTGGAAGCCATAGAAAGGGTGCAGAGGAGATTTACAAGGATGTTGCCTGGATTGCAGAGCATGCCTTATGAATTAGTTTGAGTGAACTCGGCCTTTTCTCCTTGGAGTGACAGAGGATGAGGGATGACCTGATAGAGGTGTATAAGATAATGAGAGGCATTGATCATGTGGATAGTCAGAGGCTTTTTCCCAGGGCTGAAATGGTTGCCACAAGAGGACACAGGTTTAAGGTGCTGGGGAGTAGGTACAGAGGAGATGTCAGGGGTAAGTTTTTTACTCAGAGAGTGGTCAGTGCATGGAATGGGCTGCCAGCAACGATGGTAGAGGCAGATACGATAGGTGTTTTAGGAGACTTTTGGATAGGTGCATGGAGCTTGGTAAAATAGAGGGCTATGGGTAACCCGAGGTAACTTCTATAGTAAGTCATGTTTGGCACAGTATTGTGGGCCGAAGGGCCTGTATTGTGCTGTAGGTTTTCTATGTTTCTATGCACAGTTTTGGTCTTCATATCTAAGAAAATAATATGGTAGCAATAGGCAAAGTTTAAATGAAATTCACCTTGCTAGTTCTAGGGATGAGAGTGTTGTCCTATCAAAAGAGGCTAAGCATTTGGACTCCATACTACTTGGAGTTTAGAGGGGTGAACTTAGTGAAACATTAAAGATCTTAAGAGGACTTCACAGGATAGATGTTGGTATATTTACACAAATGAGAGACTACCAAACAATGGGGAATTAACATGAGGCAAATCCTTTAAAGAGTAAAATCTTCTCCTGGAGGGTAATGCACATCTGGAATTCTCTTTCCTGTGGCTGGTAGAGGCCAGATCATTAAATAATGATCTATGAACTGAAATATATCAATTTCTTATTAGATAATGAGGTGGTTCAGTTTGGTAGGTCAAGTATGATGGCAGAATGTAGTATTAATGTTAAGACTCTTGGAAGTGTGGAGGATCAGAGGGATCTTGGGGTTCGAGTCCATAGGACACTCAAGGCTGCTGAGCAGGTTGACTCTGTGGTTAAGAAAGTATACAGTACATTGGCCTTCATCAATCGTGGGATTGAGTTTAAGATCCAAGAGGTAATCTTGCAGCTATATGGGACCCTGGTCATACCCCACTTGGAGTACTGTGCTCAGTTCTAGTCGCCTCATTACAGGAAGGATGTGGAAGCCACAGAAAGGTGCACAGGAGATTTACAAGGATGTTGACGGATTGGGGAGTGTGCCTTTTGAGAATAGGTTGAGTGATCTCATCATTTTCTCCTTGGAATGACAAAGGATGAGAGGTGACCTGATAGAGGTGCATAAGATGATGAGAGGCATTGATCGTGTGGATAGTCAGAGCCTTTTTCCCACCGTGGAAATGGCTAGTATGAGAGGGCACAGTTTTAAAGTGCTTGGAAGTAGGTACAGAGGAGATATCGGGTAAGTTTTTTATGCAGAGTGGTGAGTGCGTGGAATGGGCTACCGGCAACGGTGGTGGAGGCAGATACGATAGGGTCTTTTAAGAAATTCCTGGACAGGTATACGGCGCTCAGAAAAATAGAGGGCTATGGGTAACCCTAGGTAATTTCTCAGGTAAGGACATGTTCAGCACAGCTTCGTGGGCCAAAGGGCCTGTATTGTGCTGGAGGTTTTCCATGTTTCTATCTTTCTATAATATTTAAGATGGAATTTGGTAAATATTTGTAGGATTATGTAGTTGAGTATTATGAGGAACTCTCACAGTAGAGGAACTGAGTGTAGTACAGATCATTAGGCTTGAGGAGCCTAGTGATCTAATCCTGTACCTACTTTGATCACAGACAATGGGCAGATCTTCTCTTCTCTGTACGCTGGCACATTGAATAACCTGATCACTGCAGGTAAAACAAAGTCAGTCAAGGGGCTGAAGATTTACTTCCTCTTTCCTATTTCAGTACCTGAATGTATGTGGTCCCCAAAATATCGATTCAAGTGATTAATCGAACCTGTTAAGAGCAGATTGAACACAGTTTTCTGAAACTGGATACAATACCTTCTGTGCATGTTTCAGGTGGGTGCCTGGGCTACACTACATGGACCCCAGTGAATTTTGTAGTCTCCCAAATACTTGTGAAGGTTAAGTCTGGCCCTTCACTCTGAAGTAGGTAAGTACAGTATTTTACCTAAATGGTCTATATCTGCTAACATCGTAAAAAAGTTATTTCAGGAAATAGACCTGCAATTCAAAATGTTTGATAAGGCCATTCAACCCTTTGATTCTGCTCTGTCATTCGATAATAACTGATGTATTTTCCTTCTCAATCCTATTCTCCTGCTTTCACCTTTGATGGTCTTATTAATTAAGAACATATCAACCTCCATTTTGAAAATACCCACTAACCCTGGCCACCACAGCTATCCATGATATTGTACTCCACAGACTTACCAAACATTGGCTAAAGAAATGTCTCCTCATCTCTGTTCTAAAGGGACATCTTTCTATTCTGAGGCTAAGCCCTTTGGTCCCTGACTCTCCCACTACTGGAAACATTAGTTGCCTATGACTTCTCTAAAGTATATTCAAGAAATAGGTGATCTGAATTGCATTTGTAGCTGACACATTCCATTATAGAGTTAATAATGGCCTGGTTCCTTAACCCACTTGAGAAAACAGTTACAATTTAAGTATATAATCCAAGGAAGTTAAGGCTATGATTTTTGAATAGATTTTGAGAGTGGATATAATATTAGCCTAACAAATCTTTTAATTTCCTTTTAATACCCACAGTGATCTCTGGCAGGAGAACATCTATACTTTTATTTTTAATTTTTCTCCTAGCTATTTATATTCATTGCGAACAGATTCGGTCAATTATTTATCATGGTTCTTGCCCAGCAAGGTACAAATTACAGAAAATTCATTCAACTTGTATAAAAACTGGATATATTTCAAGAATTCCAAAGTAGGATCCATAATTTATATTTATTTGTAATACAACTGGGCAGTCAGCAAAAGAGCATACATTTTCACATTGTTCCGTTTCCAACACAATGACCAATTTGAATTGACTAGCTCAGAATGACCACAGGGTTCTGCATTATTTGACAGTTTACAGGGATATGACTCCAGTCCTCTGCATGAGATCATTATTCATGCACAGTGGCAAACTAAGCAAAATGTGGATTAGCAGCTACTCTCCTTGACCGTCTTAAACATTGAGACAAATGACATTTGGCAAGGCACGTCTGGTTGGGTTGAAATTGCTGCTAATATTTCTTCATTAATGTTAAACCCTTTTAACATAAGATCATAAAAGTTGTAGAATTGGATCTCATCTTTCAAAATTCTATAGGTTCTGGATTTTTCCCTTACATTGAATCAGATCCCACTATTTAAAAGTGGTTAGAGAAAATTAAAAATTGAAAATAGGGAAAAGAGAAAATTGGGTAGTCAAGAAGTTGCTAGAATCTGTAATGAAGGATATAATAACAGCAAATCTAGAAAAGAATAACAGGACTGAGTAGATTTGTCCTAGATTTATGAAAGAAAAATAATATATGATAGGCCTAGTGGAGTTTGTTGAAGGTGTGACTAGTGAAACACATAGCAGAAAACCGATAGATGATGAATTAAGCTATTCAGTGTGTTTGAGGGATATGGAATCAAAGGCAATGGAGTGAGAGTTGGTGAATAGATGGAAAGTGGGAATGATTGGGTTGTTTACAAGTTTTCAAGTCGTTGTTAGTGACAAACCTGAAGACTCATGCTTAGGCTTCAATTATTCATTATCTATGTTGGTGATTTGGCTGTGAGTACCAAAAATTATATTTCCAAGTTTGTTGACGATGGACAAAAATATGTAGGATTGTGAGTAGGGAAAAGGACTTAAAGAGGATTTAAAGATAAAGGTAAGTTAATTAAGTGTGCAAGATTTTGGTAGCTGGAATAGAATGTGGCAAAATGTTAAGTCATTCACTTCAATTCACAGATAGATAAACAATTATTTATTAATTAGAAAATGTTGATGTTCAAACCTGAGCACCCTAATGTAAATGTTACTGAAATCTAACAGGCTGGTACAGCAAATAAGCTTGGCATTATAGGGTTTTTGCAAGTAGATTTGAGAGTGATGTCTTACTATAACTATATAGGACCTTGCTGATATCATTCATACCTGGAGTACTACAATATTTTTATCCTTAAAGAAAGGAGTAATCTTGGCCACTGAGTGAGTGTAGCAAAGATTCACTGGACTGAGAGAGTTTGGGTAGATGAGGTTTATGTTCATAGAAAAATGAGAGGAAATCACATTGAGATGTACAACATTTTTACAGGGTTCAGTAGGCTGTTTGCAGGAGGAATCTGGAACCACGGGTTACTGGCTCTGTATAATAGTTAGGGTGTTTGGAACAGAGTTGAAAAAAAATGTCTTCATGCAGAGAGCGATGAACCTCTGGTATTTTCTTCCTCAGAGTCTCAGTGATTCTACTTGTTCAGTGCTGAGATCAATAGATTTCTGAGCTTTAAGGGAATCGGGATGTTGGCGGAAAATGGTGTTAATTTAAAGGACCACCAGTGATCTTGATCAAAGAGCCAGGTGGACGACTCCTGCTCTTCGTTATGAAGGTCTTTCATGTAATTAATGATACACAAATCATATGCTTCTTTATTGGCTGTGGCATAGGATGCCAGAACAGGGATGTAAAACTAGAACTATATAAAACATTTCACTATAGTAGTGTGTAGTCACGCAGGTGTTTACAGTGCTGGTTACCAGTATGTAAAGGCACTGGAAAGGGAGCTGAGGAGACTTACAGGAAGTTGCTTGCGCTGGGGAATTAGAATTCTGAAGAGAGATCATTTTGACGAGGGTTGCATTTCTTGGAACAAAGGCAATAGAGGAGGGATGTACATACGACTGTGAGAGGAAAAAACAGAAGTCCTTAATAGGGAGGTCAGTGACTATGTTGCATAGATTCTAGGTTGATTAGTGATGGATTATAGTGTTGGGAGGGGAAAATTGATTTCTCTCTGTGTGATAGTCTGGAACACTCTATCTAAAGGGATGGTAGAGTCAGAAAAGTAGCTGTGTAAACATTTCAAGTGTCATAAACTGCAGGGCTATAGATCAAAACCTGGGGAGTGGGATTAACAGAGATCACTTTTCAGATGGCATGAACATGATGGGCTAAATAACCTCCTTATATCTTGTATTTATTTATGATTTTGTGAAAAAGCAGAATGCAGCTTTTATGGATTTGTAGGATTATGAGGGGTTCATATTTGTCAGAGAGTGAAAGCATAAATTATTCTATCAATTGAAATTAATGCATTCATCAAGTAGTTTTACAGAAAAGCCCAGTGAAGCAAAGAATTGGTTTCCAAACATAGAGTGTCATTGAATAGCTTGGTGAGGCTTCACATTCCTGATAACTTTTATGTAGAACTCTGAGCTCAATTGGAATGACAAAGGGAGATACTAAACTGACCTGAAGACACCTCCCATTAAAGGGGCAGAGAAAAATCAGAGAGTAAACTAGTCCAAATCACTTCCATTCATTTTTCCATGACTCAACTAATAATGCCAAGATATTAATGTTGAGGACCATGTTAATTAAGTGTTCATTTGGCCAAGGAATTGGACATAGTAACTTGTGACAAACAAAGTGAGAAGATGACAGTTTTTCTCTTTATTTGGCATCATGAAGTGTTTAGAATATTTATTATATAATTAATAATTTATTATAATAGAGCTGCATTCTGCCTCATGCATTTACACATTGGAATTGCCAGACCCAAGAGAATAAGTGAAGAGACCACCAGAGGACCCCCAAAATCATCCAATTTCTGTTCTGTCATGTGATTTGTGCATTTGTTGTTCAAATTGTATATTTACTTGGGCACTTTTTCCTTAGTTATGATATATAGATAGCTGTAATTTTTATTCAGTCATTACGAGAAGTCCCTGGATATGTGGCGATGCCTCTAAGGCATTCATCATGTGGAAGCTCTTGAAGAACCATTATTCTTCCATGCATAATCCAGCTAAATTTCAGGCAAATCAAGTTTGGAGGTGCCTTGTTAAGCAGGTTCACAGAGAATAACCACTTGGCCAGGATAGTGGGTAAATGCAACAAACAGTAAAAGTACAGCCCGGCATAACTTGAAGATATAAAAGAGAGTAAGCTAAAATAAAGAATTGGAGATGTATTTATTTTAAATTGGTTAATCATTTAATATCATCTTATGGTTGGAGAAATTTAACATTGAAGTACTATACGTGCCTCCTGGATATTAACTATAATTGAATAATTCTTCATTATTCTTCACAATTGATTTTAAACCCCCTTCTAACTACACCACCAGAGGTGAATAATGTGTTTGCTGAACTGTGTCCTACCAATTTAAAATTGCTTGAGGCAACAAAAACTGTTTTGCACTTTTCAAATGTCTGATTTATAAACATGAAGTATCAAAATGATATGGTGTAAAATATTTCATTAGTTGCTTGCCTTCTTAATATATCTGTTTGGACTAAAGACTCAGAGTCATACTTCAGGTATAAAAGAATATTGAAAATTATCATGGATTGAGATGGAATATTGTGCAAATATTTGTTTGGTTCTAAAGTCTGCAAGCCAATTCCTTAGAGAATCAAGTGCTTTGAAATCAAATCATGAGTAGCCTTGTGTCCTTTTTCTGCCCAAACTGGAATGTGTCTGTGATGAAATAGCTAATGAGGCAAGTGTGTAAAGGGCATTAATTGCATTAACTTGTTTTCAAAGACTGGTGAGACTAGCCCAGAGCAACAGGAGCAACTGTGCTTTAGTTTATGGAGGTATTACAAGTCCTGAAAGTTATCCAGCTATCCAGTCCTACATTTAATAATAAGAGAATGGGTTTGGACTATCAGATGTTGCAGTGGGAGTCATAGTCCACTTTGAAAGTACCGTTCATCATTATGTTGTTTCTGGGGTGTAGGATCCAGATGGACATGAACCCTTCTGGTTTCCTGACCTACAGTATCAAACACAGTGAAGGTAAATGATGCTTGGTGTGGACCATAATGTAATACCGCAAGAAAAGAGGCCATTCTGCCCAATTCATCCATACCAACCATGGCACCCACCAAGCAACACTCATTTGCTCGGTTTTGGCCAATATTCTTCTAAAAACTTCCTATCCATGTACTTATCCAAAGGTCTTCTGAATGGTGTTATTATACCTGGCTCAACCACTTTCTGTATACCCACCACCCTCTGCTTGATCAGGTTGTCCCTTATCTTAACACCTCTCAGTTTAAAACCCAACCCTCTAGTTTTTAGTTACTCTTCTGTGGGAAAAGACCATGTGCAGTCATCCTATCCATTGTCCTTCATGACTTTATACACCTCAATGAGCTCATACCTCAATCACCTATTCGTCAATATAATAATAATACAATATAATATAATATAATATAATTCATGTTCTTGAATCCTTGCAGCATCCCAATAAATCTTTTTGTATCCTTTCCAGTTTAATTATGTCTTTCCTTTAGCAGGGTGACCAAATACAAAATACTCCAAGTGAAGTGATATCAATGTATTGTACAAGAACAACGCCATGTGCCAATCCTGGTATTGTATAACCTGACTGTTGAACGTCAATGTGCTAGTTACCTTCTTCACCACCCTGCTTACCTGTGAGACCACTTTCAGTAAACTATGTACTTGTACTCCCTGGTCCCCCTGTTCCACAGCACTTCACAGCACCAATCATTCACTGTACAAGTCTGACCCCAGTTTAATTTCCATCTGCAGATATCTGAATTGAAAGTAATTTGCCAATCCTCTGCCATTTACCTTGCTCCCTCTACACCTATGACTGTGTGGCTAACTGCCACTCGAATGCCACCTACAAATTAGCTGACGACATAACTATTGTTGGCAGTATCTCAGGCGGTGATGAGAGGGTGTACAGTAGAGAGATTGATCAGCTAGTTGAGTGGTGTTGCAGCAACAGTCTTGCAGTCAATGTCAGTTAGACCAAGGAATTGATTGCGGAACTCAGAAAGGGTAAGACACACAAAGGGTAACGCACACCAGTCCTCATCGAGGGACCAGAAGTGGAAAGCGTTTCAATTTCAAGTTCCCAGGTGTCATCAACTCTGAGGTTCTATCCTGGGCTCAACATATTGATGCAGTTACAAAGAAGGCCTGACAGCAGTTGTACTTCATTAGGAATTTCAGGAAATTTGGTATGTCACTAAAGGCACTTGCAAATTTCTACAGATATACTGTAGTGGGGTGGGGGTACTGCACAGAATTAGAAAAAGCTGCAGAAAGTTGTAAACTCGGTTAATTCCATCATGGGCATTAGCCTCCTCAGCATCCAGGACATCTTCAAAGAGCAATGCCTCAAAAGAGCAGCATCCACTATTAAGGACCCCCATCAACCCGGACATGCCCTCTTCTCATTGCTACTAACAGGGGAAAGGAGCCTGAAAGCACACACTCAGTCATTCAGGAATAACTTCTTCCCCTCTGGCTTCAGATTTCTAAATGGACATTGAATCTATGAACACTACCCCACCACAATTTTTTTTATTTTTTCACTACTTATTTAATTTATGTATTATATATAAAACACCTGTATGCTTCGTTCTGTAATTTACAGTTTTTATTTGTATTGCAATGTATAGCTGCTACAAAACAGCAAATTTCATGACGTTAATATCCAGTGATATTAAACCTGATTTTGATTTTCATTACCATTGTAATTTTTGTTAACTTAATTCAATATCTATAATACCATGTACTTTAATATTACCCACAAGTTTATTAAATATGCCTTTTACATTCACATACAAATTGTTTATGTAGTAATGAATAACATGGATCCCAGTTCTGACCTCTGTGGCATGTCACTAGTCCCAGGCCTCCAGTCCAAGAAACAATATTTGCCTATCACTCTCTGCTTCCTATCATTGAGCCAATTATAAATCCAATTAGCTATCTCTCCCTGGATCCTATGGGATCTAACCATCCAGAATAGCCAGCCAAGCCAGACCTTACCAAATGCCTTACTAAAATTCATATAGGCAATATCCACTGTACTATCTTTATTTTCCTAGTTATCTCATTTTAAAAATACTCTGAGACTTCTTAGACCCCTTTGCATTGTTGACAATACAAACATATTCTCAGCATTACTTTGTTGGCATTTTATTAGACGTTCTGCCTGATAAATCATGGCATGTATTGTATTAGCAAACTCCACTACACGAGTCCTTTCCATGTCTTAGTGCTCCAGCGTGCATGCCGTCTGAATCAGGTGGCCTCTTCAGCTGCTGTCAGCAGGCACTGAAGAAGACAGTGATCCTCAGTTCTAGATTAGAAACAAGATGAAAAGACTGATCACAGCAGCATTTCAAGCGCTGTGGTCCTATATGCACTTAGAAGTCCAAACTGAGCTGAATTATTTTGTGTCAGGCTTAGGCCTGGATTATTTTATCTGTAGGACCAACAGCAAGAAAATGGCTCTTCACTAATGTCCTGCCTTATCATTAATTTCCTTTGCTCCTGTTACCAACCAGATGTTGCCAGTCACCCTTCCCTGACTGCTATATGTAAACGTAAGTTAAGAGTTAAGGCAGGAACTCTCAATTTCATATGGAGTTGCTGTTGACTGAAGGACTAGGATTTGAGGAACTACCATAGTCATTAGATTAATATCTATATTGACAGCTTTCACTCCATCCAATAAAAATCTGTTGCAAGCTCCTCTGGACAAATGTAGTTTAAGATGTTTCAATAATATTAAGATTTACCTTAACTATGACAAGTTCTGTAAATTCCAGTCAGTTCAAGTTTGCCTAGCAAATTGTTATACCTAGCTAGAATGCTTTAATCCTTAAACACCTGAATGAGCATGCCATTATTCTTGTTCTGTTATTCTGGAATTGGAGTTAAATGATTTTTTTTCATCTAATTGAGTTATACCATGTCCAGTTTCCAAATACATTATGCTTCAAAGGCATAATGTATTTGCATTTACATTCGAAGATTTTCTCCAATTATGTATCTTGCAGCTGAAAGCACCAACATGAGGATTCTTTGAATGATTACTTAGACAGGGGACAAATGGTAACATTGTTAGACAGGATTTCTGCAGAATTTTCAAATAGGGTTCAATGATGTATTGGCCCTTTTACAGTTTGCGGACATTGTTATTCTTGGCAATGTATGGTGGAACCAAATTAACTTCCATAAACTTAGTCAATAATAATGGAGTCTCAGTAACAATGCCATCATATCACAACCAAAGCTTTAATCTGAAACACAATGGACACATTTTAAGTTACATACCTTGTATTTGTATCACTTCCCAAAATATGGCTTTCCTTTCCAGGGCACCAGAGGAGTCCTATTCTTCAAATAACGGGGCTTCCCTTCCTCCACTATTGTTGATGCCCTCACCCACATCTCCTCCATTAGCCAAATATCCACTCCACCCCGTCTTCTTACCCCCTTTGCAGTGATAGTGTTCCTCTTGTCCTTATCTCCCACCTGATGAATCTCCATATCCAGCACATCATTCTTTACAACTTTCACCATCTCCAAAGGGATCCTAACACCAACCATATCCTTACTTCTCCCCAGTGTCTGATTTCCACAGGGATCGCTTGCTCCGTGATTCCCTTGTCCATTCATCCCCCCTCACTAATCTTCCTACTGGCACTTACCCTGAAAGCCAAAGTGCTACACCTGCTCACTCACCCCCTTGCTCAGCTCCATTCAGGATCCCAAACAGTCCCCCCAGGTGAGGTAATACTTCACCTGCAAATCTGCTAGGGTCATCTGCTGCTCTTAATGTGGCCTCCTCTACATTGTGAGACTCATCGTAAATTGGGGGACCACTTTGTCAACCACCTCCGCTCCATCTGCCAAAAGCGATACTTCCCAGTCGCCATGCATTTTATTTCCAATTCTCATTCCCATTCTGACATGTCACTGCACAGCCTTCTCTTGTGCCAAGATGAGGCCACCCTCAAGGTGGAAGAGCAACACCTTATATTTCGTCTGGATAGCCTCCAACGTGATGGCATGAATATCGATTTCTCCTTCCGATAAAAAAAAATTTCCTTCCTCTTCCCTCTTCTTCTATTCCCCACTCAGGCTGATTACCTCTTCTCACCTGCCTATTATACCCCCACCGTGTCCCCTCCTCTTTCTCTTTCTCCTACATTTTAGTCTCCTCTCCTATCAGATTCCTTCCTCTCCTTTACCATTCCTACCCAGCTGGCTTCACCTATCACCTTCCAGCTATCCTTCTTCCCTTCCCCTCACCTTTTTATTTTGGCATCCTCCCCCTTCCTTCCCAGTCCTGATGAAGGGTCTCAGTCTGAAACATCAACAGTTTATTTATTTCCAGGTCAGATGCTGCCTGACCTGCTGAGTTCCTCCAGCATTTTGTGTGTTACTTATCTTGTACTCTACACAGGTTGATATCTTGTCTTTGCAAGCCTATTTTTGTTTGTCCACTGTTTTATCATCTTGCATCCCCTTATTAATTTGTTGAGCTTTCAAATATACTACCTAAATCCCATGCATACAAGTAACACAAAATGGGTAGGGAGAAAAATAGAAATGAATATTACATTTTCCAAAACTTAGAAGTAACTTCAGAATTGTGCTAATACTGAAATGTTGGTCTTAAATTTTATCCTTCCATTCTTTTCAAATCTGATGTAAGAATAAGTGATTACACTCTCCTTAGAGTCTGTGTTACCTTTACAGTTACTGTGGGTGCATGAACAAGAAATATATACTCAATGGCCACTTTATTAGGTACCTCCTACGCTTAATGAAATGTCCACTGAATCTATTTCTGTATGTTTGAGGTCTTCTCCAGCTGTAGCCCATCCATTTCAAGGTTCAATGTGTTGTGCATTCAGAGATGCTCTGCACTGTTGTAACACGTGTTTATAGAAACATAGAAAACAGGTGCAGGAGTAGGCCATTCAGCCCTTCGAGCCTGCACCGCCATTCAGTATGATCATGGCTGATCATCCAACTCAGAACCCTGTACCTGCTTTCTCTCCATACCCCCGATCCCTTTAGCCACAGGGGCCATATCTAACTTCCTCTTAAATATAGCCAATGAACCGACCTCAACTGTTTCCTGTGGCAGAGAATTCCACAGATTCACCATTCTTTGTGTGAAGAAGTTTTTCCTCATCTCAGTCCTAAAAGGCTTCCCCTTTATCCTTAAACTGTGAACCCTCGTTCTGGACTTCCCCAACATCAGAAACAATCTTCCTGCATCTAGCCTGTCCAATCCCTTTAGAATTTAATACGTTTCAATAAGATCCCCCCTCAATCTTCTAAATTCCAGTGAGTATAAGCCTAGTCCATATATGTCAAACTCAAGGCCCGCGGGCCAAATCCGGCCCGCGGTGGAATTATCTTTGGCCCACGAGATAATATCTAATTACTATTAAAGCTGGCCCCAGTAATCGAAGCGCCTATGGCGTATGATATGGCTAATGCTGAGTTTATTCAGGTACCAGGTTTTCAGGGTTTTTAGTGTTTATTCGGCAGTCTTGCTCGGCAGTCTTCTTCATAAGAAACGGAATTTGTAAAGTGAAACACTTTGTAGTTATAGCAGAGACTGAGACACATGAGAGCAGGCTGAAAAAATGGAGGCAACGAAAGCTGCGTTCGCACGCGTCTGACTGATCCGGCCCGCAGGAAGCTGCATTTTGCTCAATCCGGCCCGTGACCTAAAATGAGTTTGACACCCCTGGCCTAGTCGATCCAGGCTTTCTTCATATGAAAGTCTTGCCATCCCAGGAATCAATCTGGTGAACCTTCTCTGTACTCCCTCTATGGCAAGAATGTCTTTCCTCAGATTAGGGGACCAAAACTGCACACAATATTCTAGGTGCGGTCTCACCAAGGCCTTGTACAACTGCAGTAGAACCTCCCTGCTCCTGTACTCAAATCCTTTTGCTATGAATGCCAACATACCATTTGCCTTTTTCACCGCCTGCTGTATCTGCATGCTCACCTTCAATGACTGGTGTACAATGACACCCAGGTCTCGTTGCATCTCCCCTTTTCCTAATCGGCCACCGTTCAGATAATAATCTGTTTTCCTGTTCTTGCAGCCAAAGTGGATAACCTCACATTTATCCACATTAAATTGCATCTGCCATGAATTTGCCCACTCACCTAATCTATCCAAGTCACCCTGCATCCTCTTAGCATCCTGCTCACAGCTAACACCGCCGCCCAGCTTTGTGTCATCCGCAAACTTGGAGATGCAGCATTTAATTCCCTCGTCTAAATCATTAATATATATTGTAAACAACTGGGGTCCCAGCACTGAGCCTTGCGGTACCCCACTAGTCACTGCCTGCCATTCTGAAAAGGTCCCATTTACTCCCACTTTGCTTCCTGTCTGCCAACCAATTCTCTATCCACATCAATACCATACCCACAATACCATGTGCTTTAAGTTTGCACACTAATCTCCCGTGTGGGATCTTGTCAAAAGCCTTTTGAAAATCTAAATATACCACATCCACTGGCTCTCCCCTATCCACTCTACTAGTTACATCTTCAAAAAATTCTGTAAGATTTGTCTGACATGATTTTTCTTTCACAAATCCATGCTGACTTTGTCCGATGATTTCACCTCTTTCCAAATGTGCTGTTATCACATCTTTGATAACCGACTCTAGCATTTTCCCCACCACCGATGTCAGACTAACCCATCTATAATTCCCCGGTTTCTCTCTCCCTCCTTTTTTAAAAAGTGGGGTTACATTAGCCACCCTCCAATCCTTAGGAACTAATCCAGAATCTAAGGAGTTTTGAAAAATTATCGCTAATGCATCCACTATTTCTTGGGCTACTTCCTTAAGCACTCTGGGATGCAGACCATCTGGCCCTGGGGATTTATCTGCCTTTAATCCCTTCAATTTACCTAACACCACTTCCCTACTAACATGTATTTCCCTCAGTTCCTCCATCTCACTAGACCCTCGGTCCCTTACTATTTCCGGAAGATTATTTATGTCCTCCTTAGTGAAGACAGAACCAAAGTAGTTATTCAATTGGTCTGCCATGCTTTGTTCCCTATGATCAATTCACCTGTTTCTGACTGTAAAGAACCTACATTTGTCTTGACCAATCTTTTTCTTTTCACGTATCTATAAAAGCTTTTACAGTTATTTTTATGTTCCCTGCCAGCTTTCTCTCATAATCTTTTTTCCCTTTCCTAATTAAGCCCTTTGTCCTCCTCTGCTGGTCTCTGAATTTCTCCCAGTCCTCTGGTGTGCCGCTTTTTTTTGCTAATTTATATGTTTCTTCTTTGGACTTGATACTATCCTTGTCAGCCACGGGTGCACTACCTTCCCTGGTTTATTCTTTTGCCAAACTTGATGTTGTAGTTCATTCAAGTGATCTTTAAATGCTTGCCATTGCATATCCACCGTCAACCCTTTAAGTATCATTTGCCAGTCTATCTTAGCTAATTCACGTCTCATACCTTCAAAGTTACACTTCTTTAAGTTCAGAACCTTTGTTTCTGAATTAACTATGTCACTCTCCATCTTAATGAAGAATTCCACCATATTATGGTCACTCTTACCCAAGGGGCCTCGCATGACAAGATTGCTGACTAACCCTTCCTCATTGCTCAATACTCATTGCTTATTTGAGTTACTGTCGCTTTCCTGTCAGCTTCAGCCCATCTGGCCATTCTCCTCTGACTTCTCTCATTAACAAAGCTTTTTTGCCCACAGAATTGCTGCTCACTTGATGCTTTTTTTTCGTATCATTGTTTGTAAACCCTAGAGACTGTTGTACGTGAAAATCCCAGACGATTAGCAATTTAAGAGATAATTAATCAAAGCACCCCGGTCTGACACCAACAACCATTCCACGGTCAAAATCACTCAGATCACATTTCTTCCCCATTCTGTTGTTTGGTTTGAATAAAAAACTGAACCTCTTGACCTTGCCTGCATGCTTTTATGCATTGAATTGCTGCTGCTATGTGATTGGCTGATTATATATTTGCATTAACAAGTAGGTGTACAGGTGAATCTAATAAAGTTGCCACTGAGTGTAGGTTTTAGAACTAAAACAGGATGTTTCTGATTATGTTTATTATGTTTTAAAGGTTAACAGTAATTAAGAACATGCATAGCTTTGAATTACAAATCAATATCTAAAAATGCAGTCTTTCAGATTTCAACTACAGTGGATTCCAATTAATTGCTATGCATCAGGACCAAAACGTTTTGGCCCAATTAAGCAGTTGCCCTAATTATCTGCAGTTTCGTGGAAATAGAAAGGGATAAATTGACAAATTTCAATTTAACTGAGTAGCAAATTGTGTATTTAAGTGAAATACTGACATGTGAAACACTACCAATATTACTACAGTACTATAAAACTGTTTATTAGTTCGTAATAGTTACCAACAAGCAATTCATCAAGTGTATGCTGGAATAGTACTCAACTGGTAAACAATCAATCCTTAGCCATTAAAGCATCAAGTTCAACATCGACCAACAATTTCTTTTTTTAAACAACACAACTCAGTTATGTGATCCATTGCTTTCTCTGAACCTGCTTTCTTTGAGCAGATTTGGTTTGTCACCTAAAACATTAAAAACCTCTACAGATGGGGAGCATTCTGTCTGACTGTATCACTGTCTGGTATGGGGGGGGGGGGCACTGCACAGGATCGAACTAAGCTGCAGAAAGTTGTAAAATTATCAGCTCCATCTTGGGCACTAGCCTCCACGGTAGCCAAGGTGCCCTTGGAAAGGCAGCATCCATTATTAGGGACCCCCATCACCCAGGGCATGTCCTCCTCCCATTGTTACCATCAGATGGGAGGTACAGAAGCTGGAAGGCCACACACAGCAATTCAGGAACAGCTCCTTCCCTCTGCCATCCAATTCCTGAATGGGCATTGAACGCACGAACACTACCTCACTTTTTTAGTATTATTTCTGTTTTTGCATTATTTCAATCTATAAAATTTATAATATATTTTATATTATGTTTTTGTCCCTAAAGTATCTGCCTGTACCACCACCCCTGGTAGTACATTGCATGCACTTAACATTTCTGTGAAATAGGAACTATCTCTGAAATCTAAACTTTCTTCCCATCACCTTAAAATTGTGCCCTCTTGTATTAGTTATTTCTGTCCTAGGAAAAAGGCCCAGGCTGCCCACTCCATCTATGATTATTATTATATTATACACCGCTCTCAGGTCACTTCTCATCCTCCTTTTCCCCAAACAGAAAAACCGTAGCTGGCTCAATCTATCCTCATAAGACATGGTCTCTAGAACAGGCAGCATTCTGATACATCACTGTCTAAAACACCATATCCTTCCTATACTTAATCAATCAGAACTGAACACAATACAGCATGTGTGGTCTTTCTTTCTTTACTTTATTGTTGCCAAACAATTGATACTAGAGCGTACAATCATCACAGTGATATTTGATTCTGTGCTTCGCGCTCCCTGCAGTACAAATCGATAGTAAATACAATAAAAATTTAGATTATAAATCATAAATAGAAAAGGGGGAAAGTAAGGTAGTACAAAAAGAACCAAGATACAGGTCCAGGTATTTGGAAGGTACGGCCCAGATCTGGGTCAGGATCCTTTCAGCAGTCTTATCACAGTTGGAAAGAAGCTGTTCCCAAATCTGACCGTGGGAGTCTTCTCCTGGAGGGAAGAGGGACAAAAAGTATGTTAGCTGGGTGGGTCGTGTCCTTGATTATCCTGGTAGCACTGCTCCGACAGCGTGCGGTGTAAAGTGAGTCCAAGGACAAAAGATTGCTTTGTGTGATGTGCTGGGCTGTGTTCATAATCTTCTGCAGCTTCTTCCTGTCTTGGACAAGACAACTTCCATACCAGGTTGTGATGCACCCTAGAAGAATGCCTTCTACGGTTTATCTATAAAAATTAGTGGGAGTTTTAGGGGACAGGCCAAATTTCTTCAGCTTTCTCAGGAAGTAAAGGCACTGGTGGGCTTTCTTGGCAGTGGACTCTGCTTGCTTAGACCAAATCAGGTCACTTGTGATATTGACCCCAAGGAACTTAAAGCTTTTCACCTGTTCCACCTGCGCACCACCGATGTAGATGGGGTCATGCAGTCCGCTACTCCTTCTGAAGTCAACAACCAATTCTTTCATCTTGCTGATGTTGAGGGATAGGTTATTATCTTCGCACCATGCTACCAAGTTCTTAATTTTCTCTCTGTACTCAAACTCATCATTACCCGAGATACGGCCTACAATTGTGGTGTTATCAGCAAACTTATATATTGAGTTTGATGGAAACTTGGCTACACAATCATGGGTGTACAGTGAGTACAGCAGGGAGCTGAGTACACAGCCTTGTGGGGCACCGGTGCTCAGAGTGATTGTACAGGAGAGCTTGTCCCCTATTTTTACAGCCTGGGCCCTGTCTGTGAGGAAGTTGAAGATCCAGCTACAGATCTGAGTGCTAAGACCCAGGTTCTGGAGCTTAGGAATCAGTTTATTTGGAATGATGGTATTAAAGGTGGAGCCGTAGTCAATGAAAAGGAGCCTTACATATGCGTCTTTATTCTCCAGGTGTTCTAAGGAGGAATATAGTGCCAGAGAGATGGCATCTGCCATTGACCTGTTGCTCTGGTAGGCAAATTGCAAAGCATCGAGGTTGACCGGTAGGCTATGGTTGATGTGTGCCTTAACCAATCACTCGAAGCACTTCATAGCAATTGATGTCAGAGCCACAGGTCGATAGTCATTCAGGCATGCCACCTTACTCTTCTTCGGCACTGAAATTATTGTTGCCTTCTTAAAACATGAGGGTATCTTAGACTGAAGCAGGGAGCAGTTGAAGATGTCAGCAAACACTCCAGCTGGCTTGCTTGCACAGGCCCGGAGAACCTGTCCCGGGACGCCATCTGGGCCCGTTGCCTTCCTTGGATTTATCTTCAGGAAGGCCCTTCTAATGTCCTCTTTGATAATGATGAATCTTGATGCCACCAGTTCGGGTTCATCCGGAGGGGCGGGACGCTCCTCTTCTGTTCGAATCTTGCGTAGATACAGAGTTTTACAGAGCTTCAGCATTAACTCACCGCTCTTGGACTCAATCCACAACTAATGAAGTCCAACACAGCATATGCCTTCTTATTCACCTTATCGACTTGTGTGGCAACTTCGAAGGATCTGTAGACGTGCCAAATCAATGCAAACTTCTAAGAAAGTAGAGGCACTGTCATGCCTTTCTTGTGCTGATCTCAGGACCGATCCTCTGGTATGTTAACACTACGTAACTGAAAGCTACTGACCCTCACCACCTCCTCTCCATTGACTTGGTTTGTCACCTAAAACACTCAAAAACTTCTACAGATGTACTATGGAGACCATTCTGACAGGCTGCATCACCGCCTGATATGGGGGGGGCGGAGCTACTGTACAAGATCTTAAGAAACTATAGAAAGTTGTAAAATTAGTTAGCTCCATTATGGGTACTAGCCTCCGCAGTATCCAAGACATCTCCAAGGAACGTTGCAAAAAGGCAGGATCCATTATTATGGACCCTCATCACCCATTATTATGCCCTCTTCTCATTGTTACTGACTGGAAATAGGAAGAGGTACAGAGGTTTGAAGGCACACATTCGGTAATTCAGGAACAGCTTCTTCCCCTCTGTCATCTGATTTCTAAATGGAAATTGAACCCATGTACACTACCTCACTTTTTTTTCCTGTTTTTGCACCATTTTTAATGTAACTGTTTAATACTATATATTTAGATATTTTTTCTATATTTATCAGGTTTTGCATTTGTTACGTACCCCGTAACTGGATCACTTACCAGCAAAGATAGAGAGGTCCGTTGAAGTCTGATGGTACTATTTTTAGCAGTATTTATTGATAGAAATACACAAAAATAATATCAATGCAAACACACAGATAATATACGTCGTCAATACTAAATCTAAAAGCGCGGGTATAATAATAATCAATAAGAAATAGCTCTATCGTTGTCTAGGGGATAATGTATTGTCCGATGGAAATATAAAAGTCACTTTAGTTCAGTCAAGCTGTAGGCTGCAGCCTTTGGTTGGAGAGAGAGACAGGTTAAAACCTGCCCATTCCTTTTATGATGTCAATCCTTCGAGAGTCGTTGTGAGTTGAGTTCCCCATTGTTAGCTAAAAACCGTTTTTCCGTGGCAAAGGCCACCGATTCCAGGCAAATGGAAGCGGACGCACGTGGCCTTCCACCGGCTTTCGCTATTACGGGATCGCTAGCGTTTCTTCTGGTGCATCTGAGGGGCTGTTCCCACAGACCCTCTTTTTATCCTGACTCACAGGGTCTCGGGTGTCAATCAGGTTGGGATGCTGCAATCCCTCCACCAACCTCCTCCTTGGTTCATTGCCTGGGGCTTTGATTGCATCGTACAGGATGCAATACACAAGTCCGTCTCCAAGAGACAATAGCCGGTATCAATGGGTCCGCCTTTCGGAGGCCAGGACACATTCCAACCCTTTTGTGGATTCTGCATGTCTTTCTCTCATTTCCTGTGTCCCCTGAACTGACTTAATAGTGATCTTGCGATTCTCACAAAGGAGGGGGCTACCCCGCACCCTTCGGCCCCTCAGAGCTGTGGCACATTCGTAACACATTGTACTGCTGCCAGTAAGTTAATAAATTTCACAGCAAATGTCAGTAATATTAAACTTGATTCTGATAGTGTTGAGTGTTTGTAGCCAAGGGCATGATAAAAAAAAATGGCTTGTTTCATCAGCATTGTAGCTATCATCTGCACAAGTTTTTTCAAGCATGTCAGGGAGTTTTGTAGATTTCCATGTTTATGCACTTACAGCATCAGCGCTACCTTTCTCACCACATGCTTTCTTGAATTTAATGTTGTGCCTACATTTCCATCGAGACAACCAAACATCTGTTGCTTCAAAATCTTCGTGACCAGCTTCCTCTGACTTGTTTTTTAACATTAGTTCACTGACATCCATCCAGTTATAACAGAAAACGATTGAAGGCCTCTTTAGTATCTGGATCATTACCTTCATTCTTTTGTTTTTGGGGTGTTCCCAGTTGTCCCTTGCGTAATGCCCATTCTTCTCACAGTTACCTTGCTGATGTATCAAGCGTGCAAGTGTAGATTTTGGCACTTCCAGCTGATGATGAATGCTGTTAGGCGGATGGCTTTAAGTTTGGTCCGGTAGGATAATATTTTCATCTAGTGTCAAATCTTTTTTATGGCAAGGGTCTCAAAATTATTTTTAAGTCAAAATAAAAATCAAATGATCAAGAATCTCTGCTTTGTGAGTCAGTGTCTGTCAGCCCAAATAGACAACTTAACACAAGCACATACAACTAATGCAAATGCTTGCTCTAAGCACAGTGCAGTGTCTAACAGTCATGCTCGTGCACGTGACTGACCATCCCCTGTCCCAATTAAGTGGTATAGTGTCTTAAATAAACCCAGGGAATCCCAGCTATTTTCTCCTTGCGCTTTTGTTCTTTAAGTGTTGTCCCAGATATGCAGCTGCCTCGATTAACCAGAATCCACTCTATGACAATCTGTGTTTTAACTAGTCTATATTTAATTCAACTGTTGCCATTATGAAGCCAAAAGAATTGCTCCCTATGTAATAACTAAATCAAGTTTTCCCTTTGTATAGTCTTCATCACTGACCAGAAACTTCACTGTTTTTGTCTTTTTTAAAATATGAATATTTTGTATTTCATTTTAGTGAGCAAGATAATATTATAAGTATTCTTGATAAACCACATAATATGCCAGATATTAAAAATTCTCATAAAAACAAATAAGAACCACTTTAGAGTGTCTACGTAAATTGACATGCCCATGGTGTTTTATAAGAGCATTATCATTTAACAAATGGCATATAAGGAGATATTAAGGGAATTGATTAAAATCTTGGTCAAAGAGATGTGTTGAAATTGAGCATACTGACAAGGCCTATCAGTAGGTTCAGAATTTCATAATTTGTACGTACGCACATAAATTTCAAATTTGCCATAATTTGCAAAATAACCCAAATTGATGCTTCAGGACTGTAGTTCTGTGTTTTAACAAACAAGGGAAAAATAACTCAAACTAGATACTTGCAGACTGGTAAAATATCTCATTGGTTGGTAGACAGTTTTTTTTACACCTGACATGACATCCTGTAGAAAACGTGCATCACCAATGATAACTTTGTCTCTTTTTAATGGAGTTAATGATTTATAATTGTTTGCAGAGGATGTTAGATTTAACATTTACACTAATGTTCTTATTTTTGGAAATAAATGCTTTCTCATAACATCATAAGCATTTAAAAAGCTGCATTTCCTCAGATCATTTACTGAACAGTTGCACATTAATAGCATACATTAAATGCAACAGAATGATTCCTTGATGCCACAGAGCAATTGTAATTCATTCAAAGTAACTGGTATTAAGCATATAAAATAGTTCCACGAACATCAGTGGAGACAAATGTTAGTATACAATGTTGTGTTGAGTGCTGGTTGCCACACTATGGGGAAGAATTGGAGGCCCTGGGGAGAGTTCAGAGGAGTTTTACAAAAATAGTTCCTGGTGGTAAGCAACTCCACGTACAAAGTCAGATTAGAGAGCCTGCAATTGTGGAGAACAGAAGACTGAGGGGAGACTTAGTAAAGAGTAGGCTCTGCACAGAGTGGCGAGTGGAAGGAAGCCTATCCTTCCAGACAGACTGGTTCAAGATGAGAGGAGAAGCTAAAGGATAAGAGAATTAAAAATGATATGAGAAAATTATTTTTAGGCAGCATGTGGTTGAAATCTGGAATGTACTGCTTATAGATGGTGGGTGCTGGCTCCACTATTGGCTTCATGGGGGAGTTATTTGCAGCACTATGGAAAAGGGTGCAGTGGATGAAACTTCAGTATTGCTCTGGCAGAACAGAAATGGGATGAATGGCCTCCTCCTGGGCTGTAATCATTCTATGATTCAATGAAATGTGCTGAGTGGACAAATCCTGCCTGGCCTTCTCCTGGAGTTCTCATTACTATTACCCAGTGCAGTTCATTCCCAATATCAGCAGGATTCTCCAGTGCGATCTGGTCAGTAAAGGATGTGATCCAATGCTACTCTGCAGAACTAGTCACTCCTGTTCCAGTGGAAAATCATAAGCTGACATCTTGTTATCAGGATGTCTAAGAGTTTGGACTGCACAATTTAGAGAACCCTGGACTTGAGCACGAACTAATTATTACATTCCCTCGGCAGTTTCTACTGGGCTTTCGGGATTGCTGACAAAGACATTCAGTGTTCTCACTGTGCCCTGTTCAATCGAGTATGTTGTTAGGACAGGGGATTTCCCTCCACGCCGCTCTGGATAAATCATGTACGTGGCAGGTTAGAGCAGTGGTTTGCCTGTGCCTTTTGCCGGGTGAGTTTAAAGAGATCACCGCCTCTCGCAGTGGATGACTAGGATATCTAAGTGTCTTGCCATTCTCTTAGCGTTCCCCCAATGCCTGCTAGCCTACCTTCTTGACCGTTGGACCATCGGTCTCCTCCACTCAATCTGCTAAGGCCAGACTTCACATGCTGGGACAGGCAGATCCCCTACCTCACCGAGGGTCGAAGACCCATCGGCTACCCTCACCTGGTTTAGCCTGTCTGCCGAGACGGTTTACCGCTGTGTGTGCTACAGCTACTCGGAGCCACAGATGAGAGCTGAGCGCCAGGTGGGGACCAAAGGTGGACAAACCGCCTGAAAAGGGCACGGCAGGCCCCCCCAACAGAGGTGCTATCCCTCCCTAGACATCCCATACACCCCTCAATCAAATAGGCTGAGTGTAATTAAAGCTGTGATTTTGGATCCTTGCCTTGGTTTACTTATCCTGTCAATGGATTTGGAGAATTTTGAGAAGACACTGTTCGTGGTATCACTCCGGTGCGGTAGATTCATTCACTGAAATCCACAGGAGAGTGGGGCCTATACAAAACACATGCAAAATGAAAGTTGTCTAGCAACATTTCCTTGTTGCCTAGCACTGCAATGAAGTTCCACGACGAGACCCCAGAATATGCAGACCAAGTTTGTTTTGAGAGTCATCTCTCAGTAAAGGCAGGAGTCAACAATGAGATTCACCGCTGCTACCTGTGCCTCAGCACAGCCAATGGCACCTGATGTGCAGAGTGAAGTTCAGGACCTGGCATAAATATTCATAGTTTACCAGATAGGAGTTCGAGGACCTTGACTAGGTCAAATTACATATAAATCAGTGTGTTGGTTTATTGTCATATCGGGTGTTTAATCAGAAACATGGACTTGAAATTGTTAAAGGTATGAGGACACTGGGGTCCATTCCTAAAATTATTCAGATTTCCCCCCCCAGTTTTGCAGTTGCATTGTGCAATTCTGAAAAATAACAGCTATTCATATTTTATAATAGTTCCTGTGATTAGCATATTAATTTATCAGTAGTTTTTGACATAAATAGACATTTAGTTAATAACAGAGAATGGTTAAATTCCATGTTTCACCTTGGACTTTAATGTAAATAAAATTGAGAATCAAACACCAGATTAAATTTGTTGAATACGTTAGGACTTTACTCTCTGGAACATAGTAGAAAGAGGGGAGATTAGATAAGAGTATGCAAAATTATGCGGCATATTGACAGGAAAAATGAACGAAGGCATTTACCACTGAGATTGGATGAGACTAGAACTATTGGTCATAGGGTAAGGGTGAAAGGGTAGAAGCTTAAGGGGAACCTGTGAAGGAACTGTTTCACTCACGGGGTGGAAAGAGCTGCCTGCGAAGTAGTGGATTGCCAAGTTTAAGAAAAATTTGGATAAGAACATGGATGTGAGGGGTACGGGGAGGGCGACAGTCCGGGTGTAGGTTGATGGGCAGAATAATAGTTCAACATGGACTAGATGGGCTGAAGGGCCTGTTTATTTAATGTCTCTACTATTAGTATTGCTAAGTACTACATGGCTAAGTCAAGGATGATAGTTTGTGAGACGTACTCCACAAAGAAGGTATTTACAAAAATGGACTTTGACATAAAAGTTAAACAGTTTTGCAAAGCATACCAAAACATTACAATATCCAGGCAAGGTGGTGGATCTGTGTGTTTCATTGAGCTGTATGGCATGTTTTACAGCCTCATTATATTTTATGCCACATGGAATGTCACAGGCGGTCTTCTATCCACATGGAAAGATGACAAAATGTGACAGGCAGTTACAAATCAAAAAATTTCCAGCCCTTTAGGACAGTCACTATCACTTAATATCATGCAGGTCAATGGAGAACAAAAAATATTCAATGCCAGTGAAGATGTAGCAAATCTCGCTTTAGGAAACAATGCAAATATTGTGCAAAGTATTGCTTCGCTGGATGGATTTTGTGATCAGTGACACGGGATAGCTCCAGCTATTGAATACATCTGCGCTTGCTCAAAGCTTTTCCACAAGTTCCTGTGATGATTAGCAACGGTGTGTTCTTCAAGACGCTGTCACTTGTACGAACATGAAGCGAAACTGGACCTTAAGAACCAAACAAAAGTTAGAATAGGTAATGCCAAATTTAAGGACTTTCAAAATAGAGAGGGAAGAAAGGTAAGACTGAAAGGGAGATGGAAAAAGATAAAAAGTAAAGCAGCCTTCTAATGTTAATGACTAAAATATTAAGGAATGCAGTTCTGCCCTTCTCATCATTCATTTTGAGCACCATGTGATTATCTGGCAATAATTCAGACTTACTGCAGTGAATCTGGATTGGATAAGCACTAACTTTATTAGGCTTACAGCATATAAGGTCATCATATTTGCTTTATTCCAAGTGTAATAAAGCTGTTTCATAATAAGATGTTGGTATGCAAACTTTTAGGAGGAAGCAGGATGTTAGACTGAAGCCTTCTGATTTTGCATTCAAGTATGACATGCTAAGAATTAGCATCGTTTTCTTATTGTGCTCCCTGATCAGTTCCTGGGAGAATGGAGGCATGTCAGGTGCAGTAAGCTAGCTGCTGGGAAGATAAGTGATCCAACCGATTGATTTGAATTTGTTAACATCTCAGTGACATTAGAATATATGTATTAAAATTAATTAAACATCACAATAATGATGCAAGTATTAAAATAGATATCCATGTGCTTGATGTTTTGAAAGCTCCATCAGAGGAAAAGATAACCAAGCAGGAATGGCTCAGTGTATCTATGATAATGTCATTGAGATATCTAACAGATTATATCACTTAGTGCCTTTGCAATATGGTCCTTTAATAGATCAGAGAGTGATGGAAATTGGTTGTTGTTCATCCGCCAGTCCTGCAGAGAACCATCTTTTCAACTACTGGTGAGTGCACTCCAGATCCTCAAACCTGTGCTCAGCAGTGTGGAACTGTGGGATGTAATGGCATCAAGTACCAATATGTTAGTCCTTCAGATCTGTTCCACCATTCACCAAGATCACAGCTGAATTTCTTCAAACTCCATATTTTTGATCTAGCCCCATGTGTCTTGATTTCTTTCATACACAGAAATTTATTGATATCTGTCTTGTGCATGAGCTACCATTGTTCTCTGGGACACAGAGAATTCCAAAGATTCACTGCCCTTGGAGTGAAGATATCTCTGCTTATGTAAGCTTTTATGTTGAGACTGTAATCCCTACCTCTAAGTTTCTTAGCCTAGGGAAACGTTCTCATCACATTTACCTTATTGAATCCAATATGAATTTTTAATTTCAATGAAGTCATCTCTCATTCAGCCAAGCTCCAGAAAACAGAGGTTCCGCCCACTTAACTCACTACAATCAACAGACATACCAACCCAGGAACTATTCCAGTGAATCTTCACTGCACTCTCTCTACTAAATATATGTCTTTTGTTTTCTGCATAAGGAGAGCAAAACTGTACATCAGATTCCAGGTGCAAAATCACCGAGGCCATGCCTGATTGTAGCAAGATGCATTTATTCTTGTGCTCCAGTGCTCTTGTAATAAAGAATATTTCACTTGTCTTTGTGGTTCCATGCTGCTCCTTACTGTAGGCATCTAGTGGCTTTGTGCAAGGACACCCATGTCTCATTGAACATCCATGTTTCCCAGTGTCTCACTGTTTTAAAACAATATATTTAATATTTCTTTTATTCCACTAAGAAGCCTAACTTTACATTGCTCCACACTGTACTTCACCTACTGTGTTGTTGCTCACTGGCTTGGCCTTTCCATATCCATATGAAGCATCTTTGCTTCCTTATCACCCCTCACATTCCAGTTATTACGTTTAGTCCCCTCAGCCAAATGTTGATTGTGAGTAGATTGAACCCAGGTACTGATCCCTAGGGTATGCCGCTCATTACAACTTGCCATCATGTGAATGACTCTATTTTAATTCTATTCTTTGTAATCTATATGTTAATAAACTCTGCATCCCCTTCACTATGTTCATCTCCTCTCACCTTAGAAAACCTGAACCAGAAAATCCGTTAAAAAAAAATGTAGAGCTTTGGTATTTCACAGAATAATCCAGAATTGTATGAGATTTCTACCTACCCTAGCACAACAATGACTCTACTTCATCAATTATTAAAGGAAGAGTAGTTGTGGCATTGGGTAAGGAAAGCAGAAAACATTATTTATGTCTTATGATATATGGTGTGTTGGCAATTATATTTAAGGATACAAAGTTTCACCAATCCATGCTGGAAGGCTGATCATATCTGTTGTTGACCAGAAGCTGGTGTGGTCAGTCTGGGATTGGACGCAAGAAGCAAAGTTTAGACTTTACAGCAACAAAGACAATTTCCATATAGACAATGAAAGGGGCTAGAGTTATACAAGAAAACCCAACTTTCAGACAATACAACAGATACAGATCAGAATAGAGATATGAAGCCATTTCATTACAGACAGTTGACACAGTGGCACATAAGGTAAAGCTGTTGACTCAAAGCTGCAGCAATCCAAATTCAATCCTGATCTCTGATGCTGTCTCTGTGGAGTTGGCATGTTCTCCCTAGGCTTTGGTTTTCTCACACACACCTCTGGTTGCTAGGGAATGTTGAGGTTTCTTTGTGAACTTTATTGTGAGTATAATGAAAAATCACCAATTGATTGTTGTCTATGGATGGAGTCACTGTGGCAAAAGTAAATAATAAAGGAGAAGAGGTCTTTCCTTTCTGTATCTGCAATTTGTATATTTATTTTAGTAGAAGTAAGGGGGGAGGAAGGACTTGTTTTATTTTTATTCTGTTTTAATTAGACATACAATGTAGAACAGGTCCTTCTGGCCCAATGAACCTTGCTGCCCAGCAACCCACATATTTAACACTAGCCTAACCACAAGCCCATTTACAATAACCAATTAACCTACTAACCAGTATATCTTTGGACTGTGGAAGGAAACCCACGTGGTCACAGGGAGAACGTACAAACTCTTTACAGACAACGCCGGAATTGAACTCTGAACTCTGACACCCCGAACAGTAATAGCGTCATGCTAACTGCTATGTTGCCATGTTATCCCTTGTTAAAATGTGATCTGTGTCTGACCTGTACAAGTGGAAGGTTCAGCCATTCTGTGTGCACTTGCAAATGCTGGAGTGAGGAGGAGAAGGATGGGGTGACCTATCTGTATTCCTGAATGATGATGGAGTAACCAGCTAATATGTGATTTGCAGCCACCAAAGGACATGAAATATGTATGAGGTAATATATGTCTGGATAATATATAAACATATTTCAATTAAGCTGGTGTAAAAGAACAAGCTTACTGGTTATAGATAGAAAATTCTCACTGTTAATAATTTCATGAAGTCAGGTAAATGGCACAGAGTCGGCGACATTCGTCTCACTTGCTGAATATTTTGCTAAAATCACTCACAGTAGGAATCACAGTCCTGTAAGGTGGGAATTAGTTCCTTTAACAATATCCATCTCTCTGTGATTGCTGGATTCATTAATGATATTTCAATTTAATGATCCAGCCAATATCACTTTAATTTAGAAAATACTATAAATTGGAGCATTTTGGGTTTTAATTAGCTACGTATCTTCCCATATCGAAAATTCATTTAAGCTCCCACCTTAACTTTTATTGCCATCACTGGATGATAATCCAACAATGATTTCCCCTGGAATTTTCCAACTTTAACAAAGCCAGACAAATTGTACCTCTGTTGGAAAGGTTAGCATCAGTAATATCTGTAATGAGTTGGAGAACAGAGGTCAGTTCTGTCTTTGACTCATGAATGTTCAAATTAGACACTGTTCATATTTGAAGTTTGAAAACCAGATTTCACAATAATAACACAGCAATAATAACAATAAAAATATCTGAAGGGGAATTTCTCAATGTTTTCAAAATGATCAGAGGAACAAATAATGTAGAAGCAGTTTCCCAAAAATGAATGCAGAGATTGTGGAAGTTTGACCTCATTGCCTGAAAGAATAGTGAAGTCAGAAACTCTCTCGCAGCTTAAATGTGATTGAAGAGCTGGGGACATCAAGGCTACAAACCAGGTGTTAGAACATGTGCTGAGATTGAAATAAGTCTTTATTAACTGGAACAGGCACGATGGGCTAAATGGCCTCCAATGTTGGAAATTTTCTGCAATTCAACTACAAGATATTGTGTACAATTCTGCAAAAAAAAAAATAGTGGCTTGCAATCTTTGTTATCATGTCATTTTTCTGTGAGTGAGAAGATAATGTTTTCAAAATCAGTCTGACCTACAAAGTAAAAGATGGTCCCACAAGGACACACTGATGTAAGTACTGAATTTTAATCCCTTCCTATAAAAAAGGAAAGCTGCAGTTCCTTCAATTAAATCAAAAAAGTAAAAAGAGAACATTACAAGATATTAAGAGTTATCAGAAATACCTAGTTTTAATGTAATTCATTTCAAATCAGTTATAAGTATTTACAATAGATTGGACTGAATGCTACTAACTACTACTATGATGATCTCCTAATTTACAAATTGTTCACCATTACAATGCATAACTAAAAATTTTTAAATAGAAAATTTAATAGAAAATTCCAAGTTTGATCTTACTTGCCTAGGTCAAGAAAGGATGAATGGTTAAAATACCAATAAAAATCGTTCAGAAAATTAAGCCACTATAAAAATCTTCTGGATTGCTGATGGAAATATTTTAAAACTCAACTGATGTGAGAACTTTCTCCCTCCCAAACTGTGGTGCCTGCCAATGATAACATTCCCCACCCCCCAACTATCTCCATGCTCCTACACCACTCCATCTTCCCCAAGCACCTACATGACTGTTATGGATAATATTTTGGGTTCCTTTGGGGCCAATACTTATGTGGATTGGGTCAAGGCCATCCTGCGGCTAGATCAGTGTGACTTGCACATAGTTTGCACCCTGCATATAACATTTGCTGCCCCTTTTGAACTGAGTTGACAATTGAGTGGCTTTTAGATGCTTTGTGAACAGAGGGGGCATTGCTAAATTCTCTTGTTTCATGCTTTCTTAAGTTTCCGTAGGAAGCTTAATTCCCTTCCCTATCCTCCACAGGCACAAGGCATCTTTCAGTCTCTTGCCCAAGTGGCCATTCTTCAGATGTGAGCTTTGACAGTGGGCCCCGGTAGACTTATAAGAAACAATATCTAGTGATACTCCCCTGTTAAACTTGTGACCCTCACTGCTATGACGAGAATCATACTGAAAAGCTACAACAGAAGAGGTCAAAATTACCCTTCAAATATCAAAAGATTCCCACAAACCTTTTGAAGGTTTGGCACCAGTTTGATTTCTTTCAAACTAATGATCTCATCTATTGAAATTTAGGAATTCACTTTCCAAGAGGAAAGAAGTAATTAAAGTGAGTTACCTCATGTTTGACTAAAATAAAAAGCAAATTTAGCAATCAGCATTTGTGAAATACTGTGTGTGGGTAATTACTGAAATTGTAATTGAGTATTTTAGACTGAATTTACGATCTGCCATGCGACAATGGATATGAATGTTATATTTTTATCAGTTACAGATTTAAACATACTTTATTTGTTTGGGGTGCAGCTTTGACTGGATGGGAACAAGAGATATTAAAGATGAGGTGTCAAATGTTTACAAATCACTGTTGTAATAAGTTAAGTAATTTAAACTATAATGAACAGTAATCTTTGGCTTTTTAGAGTACAATTAAATCTGATTTTTGTCAAGAGAAGTAGTGCTTTAAATAGAAGAAAGGGAAGTCAGGTATTGTCCTTCAGGAACCACACCTTACTAAGCCAGTCAGAATGTGAATCCAGTTATCATCTTAAATCCTTTTCAATTATCCAACCAAGCCATCAAATGGTAGCAATGAAGTTTGAAGACATAAAAATAATTTACTTAAAACCTACAATAGTTATCCATGCCATAATATTAAAGTATATTTTCTGTATCTATTGCAGACTTGTAATGTACTGTGCTGTTGCTGCTAAAAGCTACCGTTCATGGCATTTATACCCTGGGTACGTATGCCCATGATAGTAAACCTGAACTTGGACATTGAAGCTTTGAACTTTTAGTTTGTGAGAGATGGTGCATTTTAAGCAGGTAGTTGGTTAAATTCCACCAAATGTAGTACATTTACTGCTCATCAGGAGTGATCCTAACAGCAGTTTAACAGATTAACTTTAGGTGTATAAATTTCCAGATTATGATTAAAGCATGGTTTACAGTTGACAACATAATGTGTAGGTGTTATTTCTGTCATTGGCTCCCTTCGGAGGAGTTATACTGGCTCATTCCTAAACAAATATTGTCATCATTGGACTTGCACATTTTCTTGCAGTAACTGGTGGGTATTCAAGGAGACTTTGTGAAGGGTTTTTCTCATGCAACAATACCCAGACCTGGAAGAAAATGAGAAGGGCAACTACTGGAGCGGTGGAAGGGGTAGCTGGCTGCTCCAGACCACCAAAGATGGACAAATCTAACCTGTAGTCCACAAAAGACCATGCCCTGCACATAGGCTCAGAGTCCTGAATATGTGGAAACATCAGAGCCTTGAGGGACTCAGACTTGTGTGTCCTCTCCGGGGACCTGTACAGTTCTTGGAAGAGGACCTGTTGCCTAGTAGACCTAGTGGATACACTCTGCTGAATACTATGAAAAAGGCAACAGTCACCAACTTGTGCACTGCTGGATCTGTCTCAGACTCTGCCAGAAACAGTGTGGGATTCTAACTGTTAAGAAGTGCAGCAACAGGTGTTTTATTTACCAGCGTGGCTGTTACCTCAGTTTATTTCTCTGGATGAAGGCAGTCATGTTCGTGGTCCTGACTGGCTTCCTATGGTGCTGACCATGCATAGACTCCTGATTATCTGGGGTGTCCATTAGTTTAAAATGGCTCCTGTCCATTAATGTTCTGGTGTCTGCAACCTCAGGAAAGTATTTTCTCCAGGTGTGTGTAAGGTTTTCTTAGGAATCTGCCTTCCTGCAATCATCCAGCAGCACCTGGCTCTCCCCTCTGTATTCAACTGTCCTAAAGGATTAAGGATTGCATCCCCTGGTGTGAATGAAACCCACTGAAACATGGCTGACAAGCCAAAGCAATGGGGCGTAGGTAGAAACAGTGTCACATGTTTGCCTGAAATGACTTGATTGGTAAGAGTGTGCTTTAATGTCATGTGAGGAGCCCTTTATTATGAGGTGTCAAGAGTGGTGATGCTCTGCACAGGCTGTAGCACTGTACAACTACAATGCCTTCCTCCCGCAAACATTATTACTCAGTATTGTAGAGGAAAAAACTACAGAAAGGAAGTATTGAATGATATCTATTTTAACGAGCTTCTACAACTCTTTGCCAAAATTCACCATGCTGAATGTTATCAGCATCCTATGAGGAAACAAGCAGTTAATCCATGGACTATTCATTCGAGTCAAGTCAAGTCAGTTTGAAATTGATTGCAATTATCATGCCCATAAAAGCTGCAACAGACCTCTACTATCTGCCCTGTGCTTGCTTAGCTTTCCACATTCAGAGAATGAAAGTGACGCCCAACCCTCAGAATTGGTTTCTGAGCAATTACTGGTTCTTAATTTATGTTTCATCTCTTTCCTGTGGTTCATGCTTAATGGCACATCCAAACCAATGCCACAGAACTTCTCAGCTCCCCATCTGACACAACTTCAACGACCACTTGCCATTCAAAAGAATTGTTATTGGTACAGCAGGTAGTGATGGTTTGAGAACAAGAGAGGGATGTCTTACTGCAATTATACTTGTCCCTGATGAAACCACCGTGGGAATATTGTGTGCTGAGCTGGAGTCGCTAACCAAGGAAGGATAATACATTTAGTAAAGGGAATGCAATGAAAGCTATATTGGATTTTTGGATTCCTGTACCCAGGAGAGTAATGGAGGCTTAGATGCTTAGTGTATTCAAGATGGAATTTGCAAATTAGTGGAATCAAAGATATTGAATTAGTGCAGGAAAGTGTGTTAAAGGTAGACAGTCAGTCGTGAATTCTATGAAACAGCATGGTAGTCATCAGGAGCCGAAAGAACTCCAATTATCTGTTAATTATAATGAAAATCAGAAAATGATGAAAAATATTCTTATCAGTTTGTTAACAATAGAAGCTTAATTCTTAATGTTGCCAGCACACCATTGTACTACTACAGAACAGTACAAGCCCTTCAGCCCACAATGTTGTGCTGTCCCTTCCTTTACTCACTGTATACTCATAACTATGCTGCCACCCACAGCTTCAATCTGCTCATTAAATTTGCTGAAGACATGACAATGATTGGCCAAATCTCAAGCAATAATGAGGTGGCTTACAGGGAAGAAGTCATTTCTCTGACACAGTGGTGTCAAGAAAACAACCTCTCCCTCAATGTCACAAATGCCAATGAGTTAGTTGTGAATTACAGGAGGAAAGGAGATGGGCTATTGGTATTAATGGATCTGGGGTTGGGAGGGTAAACAGCTTCAAGTTCCTCAGCATCCACATCACTGAGGACCTCATGTGGTCTGTACACACCAGCTCTTTGGTGATAAAGGCTCAACAGCACCTCCTTCACCTCCTTCCTTCCTTCTTCTTGTTTTATGGCGGTTGGCACCCAGCTTAATGGTGTATTACCATCACCTTCTGCTCCGGAGTGTGGATCAGACAATAGACTTACATTCTAAATCTCTTCACCCATTCTCTCTCTCTCTCTCTCTCTCTCTCTCTCTCTCTCACACACACACACACACACACACACACACACACACACACACACACACACACACACACACACACACACACACACACACACACACACACACACACACACACACACACACACACACACACACACTATCCTTCCTTCTTTGGCCATCCTAGTACCCTATTCCCACTTATCCATCGTATCCTATATTAAAAAAAACCTGTATCCCCTTAAGAAAGCTAAAAGTACCCTGACCTGTTCTCTCTCATCCATGCCCAGTAACCCTTTTAATGTGAATTCCTGCATCCCCAATTCCCTTAGATTAATTCTCATCATCTCTCTCTCTGTATCCCATACTTCCTGCAACTGCAAATTACATGTTATACTGACTTCTCTTCCTGACATTCCTCACACAATCCAGTCTGGTGTTTCCCTATCATTTTCAATGTTTTGTTTAGTGCACAGTGCCCCAGCCACACAGTTTCCTCTCCTCTGTACCCACTGCCTATCCTAGTACCTGCAACACTCTAGTGTCAGTAAAACAGAGGCTAAGTGTGTAATCTGGGAAAGAATCACCCAAATGTGGCAAGAAGGATGGGACCGAGAGGGGAAAGGGAGGCATTTATATCAAATACAAAAGAGTGCATTTCAATATTTTCTTTCTTTAACACCCTCTTTGCCAACTCATCCATCCTCTCATTCCCCTTCACCCCTACATGAGCTGGAACCCATAGAAATTTAACCTGACCTCCCTGATTTGCAACTCTTGTGACTGACTGACGGACATCCTGCAGTCTGTTTGAGTGAAAAGACCTTAAACTTGCTAGAATTGAGGATGAATCTGAGCATATCAACACTTTGACTAGTCTAGCTTTCTCCACCCATTGCAACGCAACCAACACTGCCAACATCAGAATCAGAATCAGAATCACCAAGTACCTATGTACATACAAGGAATTTACTTCCGGCAGTTGTTGTCTCTCTGCTCATAACAATAATAATGATAAATATAAATGAAAATATAGATTATACATACAGGTAGTGCAATCCAAGTAATAGTTAGCTGACAGTTAACCGACAGTTAACTGTTCAGCAAAGTGACCGCAGTAGGGAAAAAACTTCTCCAATGCCTATTAGTTTTAGTCTAGAGGGATCTAAAGCGCCTACCAGACGGAAGCAGATCAAACAGTCCGTGCACAGGATGGGAGGAGTCCTTTATGATGTTCCCCTGTGAGTGGGTGTATACAGCAGTCCCCAAAACGGCCAAAAGCCTTCATGAACTGGCGAGACTTTTATATTTCCATCGGACAATAGTTTTACCCCTAGACAAACGATAGAGCTACTTCTTATTGTTGATTATTACTATACCCGCGCTTTAGATTGAGTATTGACGACGTATATTATCTGAATGTTTGTATTAACCTTACGTTTGTGCCCCTTTATAAATAAAAACGTTTAAAAATAGTACCATCAGACTTCAGCGGACCTCTCTATCTTTGCTGGTAAGTGACCCAGTTACGGGGTTCGTAACAACATTGGTGTATACACCCGTAACTTATTAGATGTTCTTCTGCTGATTCCAATTTGTTTTGCTGGTATAGCCACCCCAAACCCTATCACTCCTGTTTCAGGTTCCTTAGCACCATCCGTATAAATCTGAGTATAACCACTATACTTTTCCATCACATGATAGTCAAATGCACTTACCAAATCAGTTTTATATTTTTCTTTCCTTTTTACCTCTAACAAATGCCAGTCTATGTCAGGCCATACAATCTTCCATGGAGCTACAACCGGATAAACTACTGAAAGACTTATCCTTAGATCAAACACTCCACATTCTTTAGCAAAATCATTCCCAACACCGACTAAAGTTATCCCTTTCACCTCAGATGGTTGAGGAAGTTTGGTACGGGCCCCCAAATCCTAAGAACTTACTACAGGGGCACAACTGAGAGCATCCTGACTGGCTGCATCGCTGCCTGGTATGGGAACTGTACTTCCCTCAATTGCAGTATTCTGCAGAGAGTGGTGTGGAGAGCCCAGTGCATCTGTAGTTGTGAACTTCCCATGATTCAGGACATTTACAAAGGCAGGTGTGTAAAAAGGGCCCGTAGGATCATTGGGGACCTGAGTCACCCGAGCCACAATCTATTCCAGCTGCTACCATCCGGGAAGTGGTACTGCAGCATAAAAGCCAGGACCAACAGGGTCCGGGACAGCTTCTTCCACCAGGCCATCAGACTGATTAACTCACACTGATCTGAGTGTATTTCTATGTTGCATTGACTGTTCTATTTATTATGCATTTTTATAAATTACTATGATCGCACATTGTACGTTTAGACAGAGACGTAATGTAAAAATTTTTACTCATGTATGTGAAGGATGTAAGAAATAAAGTCAATTCAATTCAATTCAATGTCCCTTTAACCTGCACTAAGGTCAAACTCCCCCTTCACTACCACATAGTCCTCCATTGTCCTTACATCCTTGTGACTAAGAGTCTCTTCAGGTTCATACTAAGACTTCTGTTTCACATATACAAGCTCCCTCTAGCTCAAATCACAGTAGCAACAAAATACCTTAATTATGTGGATAACACTCAGATTTATATAACAGTGTCATCAAGTGACTATGGTCCCATACAATCACTAAAAAACTGTACTGAACAAATCACTGATTGGATGAGCCAAAATTTCCTCTAGTTAAACAAAGAGAAAACTGAAATTATTGATTTTGATACCAAAAAAGAATGATTAAAAATTGGTGCTCATTTTGAATCCCTGTCATTACAAATCAAGCCAGAAACCTTAGTGTTGTGAGGACTCCAACTTAAATTAATGTGGCACTCTGACTGCCACATTAAGACAAATACAAAGGCAACCTACTACCATCTTAAAAATATAATGAGAATTAAAGAGCTTATGTCTCGGCAAGATCTAGAAAAACCTGTCAATGCATTTATTTTTGGTAGGCTTGACTACTGTAAAGCTGTTTTCACAGGTCTCTATAGAAACTCCCTCAGCCACGTATATTCATTCAGAACACTGCTGCTGGCGTCCTCACTAAGACCAAGAAAGTAGAACACATCACTCCAGTTCTCAGATCACTACACTGGCTTCCTGTCCATCAGAGGATTGATGTTGAAGTATTACTACTGGTTTATACAACACTGAATGGTCTAGGCCCAAAATACATCTCTGATTGCTTGCTGCATTATGAACTTTTCAGAGCTCTCAGGTCATCTGGGGCGGGTCTGTTTACCACCCCCAGGGTCAAAACTAAACATGATGAAGCAGCTTTTACTTACTATGCTTCACATAACCTTCCAGAGGATCTGAAGTCTGCCCCAAATTTATGCTCTTTTAAATCAAGGCTTAAAACTTTTATTTTTGCTGTAGCATTTAATTAAAATCTCCTGTACTGTAACTTCCATTTATTCGTATCTATTTTGTGTGATTTTATTTTCTTATATATTGTCTGAAGTCTAATGTTTGATTTTTATATCTTGTTCATGTAAGGTACTTTGAACTGCCTTGTGTTTGAAAAGGGCTGTACAATTTAACTTGCTTGCTTGCTTAAATGTCCCAGATGTATCTGACTCTATAATCACCCCGAGCAGCACATTTTACACACATACCACTCTCTGCATAAAAAGCCTAGCTCTGACATTGCCCCTTCTCCTTTCCTTTAATCACCTTAAAATTATGCCCCCTCATTTGCATTGTGGGAAAAAGTCTCTGGTTGTCCACTCTATTTAGACCTCTACAGTGGTCCCCAACCTCCGGGCTGTGAAACATACAGGGGTGCAGCGGTAGCCGGAATGCACCCAGCATGTCTTTAAGAAAAAAGCCAAAAAAAACAAGCTAATTAATTACCGGTAGTTGCTGCCCAGCATGTAAATGTCGGCCCAGATCAGGGGAGGTTGGGGACCATTGATCTATCAAGTCCCTTCTCATCTTCCTTTGCTCCAAAGAGAATAGCCCTAGCTTGCTCACCACGTCCTCGTAAGACATGCTCTCTAATCCAGGCAGCATCCTGAGCAATCTTCTCTGCACCCTCTCTAAAGCTTCCACATCCTTTCTATAATAAGGTGACCAGAAATGCACACATTACTCTAAGTGTGGTTCAACCAGAAGTTTATAGAGCTGCAACATTACCTCACAGATCTTGAACTCAGCACCCCCCCCCCCCCCACTAATGAACCCCAGCACAGTCATCCAATCAACTTGCAGGGCAATGTGAGGAATCTATGGGCGAGGACCCCAAGATCCCTCTGTTCCTCCACACTGGTAAGAATCCTACCACTAATCTTTTGCTCTGCCTTCAAGTTCAACCTTTCAAAGTGTGTCAATTCACAGTTCTCCAGATTAAACTCCATCTGTCACTTCTCAGCCCAGCTCCGCATCCTATTAATTGCCCATTGGAACCTATCACAACTTTCTATAATTATGCACAACATCACCAATGTGTGTATCATCTGCAAACTTACTAGCACATCTTTCCATTTCTTCATCCAAGTCATTTATAAAGAGCAGAGGTCCCAGAACAGATCCCAATGGAATACCACTGGTTACCAATTTCCAGGCAAAATATGCTCCATCTACCATTCTGAATCCACATAGCCAAGTTTCCCTGAATCCAATGCCTCCTGCCTTTTTGAATGAGGTTGTCATCAGGAGCAATCCATATGCCTCATCCACTACTCTACCATCATCAATTTGTTTTGTCATTTTCTCAAAGAATCCAATCAGGCTTATGAGGCATGATGTTCCTCTTGCAAAGCCATGCTGACTATTCTAATCAGACTATGCCTCTACAAAAGTTCAGAAACCCTGTCTCTAAGAATGCTCTCCAGTTGTTTGCCACACTGATGTAAGGTTCACTGGTCTATAATTCAGAATCAGGTTTATTATCACTGGCATGTGACGTGAAATTTGTTAACTTAGCAGCAGCAGTTCAATACAGTACATAGTCTAGCAGAGAGAGAGAAAAAAATAATAAATAAAATAAAACAATAAATAAACAAGTAAATCAAAATAGATTATTTTTTAAAATGTGCAAAAACAGAAATACTGTATATTAAAAAAAAGTGAGGCAGTGTCCAAAGCTTCAAAATCCATTTAGGTATCAGATGGCAGAGGGGAAGAAGCTGTTCCTGAATCACTGAGTGTGTGCCTTCAGGCTTCTGTACCTCCTACCTAATGGTAACAGTGAGAAAAGGGCATGCCCTGGGTGCTGGAGGTTTTTAATAATGGACACTGTCTTTCTGAGACACCACTCCCTGAAGATGTCTTGGATACTTTGTAGGCTAGTACCCAAGATGGAGCTGACTAGATTTACAACCTTCTGCAGCTTATTTTGGTCCTATGCAGTAGCCCCTCCATACCAGACAGTGATGCAGCCTGTCAGAATGCTCTCCACAGTGCAACTACAGAAGTTGTTGAGCGTATTTGTTGACATGCCAGGGTTATCCCCATTACTTTTCTTGAACAAAGGAATAACATTGTCACTTCCATTCTTCTGGTACTACACCAGTGGCCATATGAGATGTGCCTCAGGTTAGCAGAGCAATCTCACTTCCTCTACTAATCTGGAGTGTATCCTATTTGGCTCCAGTGACTTACCTATCCTAATGTTTTTCAAAAGTTCCAACATATCCTCTTTCTTAACATTGACATGTTCTAGCATCTTAGCCTATTCTATGCAGATCTCACATTCATCAAGGTTCCTCTCACTGGTGAATACTGAAGCAAAGTATTCATTGAAGACCTCCCTTACCTCCTCCAACTCAAGCATGTTTCCTCTTTTAATCCTGATCAGTCCTATGCTAATGATAGTCATCCTCCTGTTCTTCACAAACGTAGAACTCCTTGTTGTTTTCTTTGATCCTACTCACCAAAGCCTTCTCTCTTCTAGCTGCCCTAAGTCCATTCTTAAGCTGCTTTCCCACTACCTTGAAAGCCTGTACAGTTCTTGCTTCCTAAACCTTAAGTATGCTTCTTTCTTCCTCCTGACTAGATGTTCCACATCTCTTGTCAACCATGGTTCCTTCACCTTACCATCCTTTCCCTGCACAAAACTATCCAGAAACCCATGCAAATGCTCTGTAAACAACCTTCTGTTACGCATTTCCTTGAAACAATCCGTTCCCAATTTAAACTCCAAGTTTCTGCATAAAAGCATCATAATTTGCCCCCCCCCCCCCAATTAAATGTTTTCCCATCCCTGTCCAAGGCTATGGTAAAGGTCAGGAAGTGTGGTCATTGTCTACAAAATGCTCACTCACCAAGAAAATTGTCACCTCACTAGTTTCAATGCTTAGTACCAGATCCAGACTGGCCTGTCCTCTGGTTGGCCTGTCTACATATTGTGGTAGGAATCCTTCCTGGATATACCGAACAAATTCTCCTCCATCTAAACCCTTTGCACTAAAGAAATGACAGTCAATATTAGGAACTTGAAGTCACCCATGACAGTTACGCTGTTACTCTTGCACCTTTCCAAAATCTGATTCCCATCTGCACTTCAGTGTCTCCTTGGCTATTGGGAAGTTAATAGAATACTCATAATCAAGCAAATTCTTCTTTCCTGATTTCAACTTTCACCCACAGTAACTCAGTAGATGATAGATCCTCCCTGTCTGCAGCCGTGCCACTATCCCTAATCACCTATGCCTCTCCCTCATTTCTGTTAACTCCCTCCTTGACCCTTTTGAAAAATCTAAACCCCAGAACATCCAGCAGCTGTTCCTGCCCTTGTGACAACCAAGTCTCTGTAATGACTTTATAGTTTTTAAAAACTATTGACCATCTTCTACTATTACGGATGGAATGTGATGATAATTTTCCTGATAAGTAGTGTGTACCTTGGGCTAGAAGTAGATTCAAGCAGTCTTCGTCCAGACTGGATCACTTTATATATACCTTGATAAGAGGTCTGGATGAAGAATGCAAATGTTGCATTGCAACAGATCTTTAGTCTTCAAAATAAATGCAGTCTTACGAATCCCTAAGAGTGTGTTGAATAGTTATTTGTCATGGGATGTCCCTTAAAAACATACTGAAAACTTGAAATAAAAATAATTTAAAAATTCAGGCAACACCTCAGCAAAGGATAACAGAAATCTCTAATATGAACAAGGCAGCGGGCACAGTTGGGATTCCTGTGAGTGGGAAGGATAAACTTCTTTAAGGTGGGCATTCCTGAAAGAGAAGTGGCGATGAGATTAAACAGTAAATGATCAAAGAGTGTTGACCATATTTGACTAATACAGATGAAATTTGATGCTAGCACTTCCAAAAAGGAAAGTAAACCTTAGGCTGTATGTGGAGTCAAGTTCAAGTTTAATTGTTATTCAACCATAAATGGATACAAAAGCAAAACAGTGACCATCTGGAATCAAGGCACAAAATGCAGTACCAACTGTCATATATAGCACAAGGCACACAGAGTACATATAAGACAGTAGTAAAATATAGTCACTCAAAGAGTGTAGTCCAAGACCCTGAGTCCATGAATGTTGCAGCAGTCTGCAGTCAAACACAATACATCTTGTCTTCTGCCAAATGAACACCGGAGGGCAGCACTGACTCTAGCACAGACACAGTGCCACAGCACCTCTGGCACTGCAGTGGAATGCATTGACGTCAGCACCTCTCTCTTGGGCAGTTGCAAACAGGTAACACTGTGGTTTGAGGCCTTGTCTTTGCTACAAACAAGGCTACAGTGCTCCTCCACCTTTTGCCAGTAAACCAGTGAATTGAAATTACAGCATTCTACAGTAAAAGATTCCAACAGGGTCTTACAATCATAAGAAAAGCAACTAAGACAATCACTCGCTGTTGGACTGCACGCCTTCTTGGCACACTGACAACTCTCTATCATAGGCAGCAGCACAGTCCACACCAAGTCCCGCTTCTTCAGTATTTTAGCCAATGAGCAACTCGCTGATGTGGTAGACCCACAGTACCTTAAGTTCTTAAGTTCCAGCAGGTTCTTGCAATCGTAAAAAAAAGTTTAGAAGAGACAATAACACCTTTGGTTGTCCCTGGAGAAGCCATTGAGTCTAAGTGCACCACCATCTACCAGAAGTCAAGCAGTTGGAAATAAGAGCTTGAAAGGACGTAAACCACCATTCTGGAAGAAAATTGAAAATGTTGCATAGTAAGGAAATTCAGAAAGGGTCAGTAGATCCAGATTAGAGTGAAGCCAAAAGGAAGCAAATGAAAATGTTCTGACAATACAGAGGGTGGGCAAAGAGAGTCTACAATGAATGATGACCTTTAGCTACTAGTTGAGAGTCACTGAGTCATACAACACAAAGTTTGGTCGGTTTAATCAATCGGGCATCCATCTTCACCAGTCCAACTTTAATCTCCTTTGCTTCCCATCAATTCCTCCAAACTTTATCACTCAGCTACATGAGTAGCTATTTAACCAACTAATCAGTCTGTCATTGGAATGTGGGAGGAAACTGGAACACACGGAGGAAGCTTGCATTGTCACATGATGAATGCACCAATTTTCCACAAGTGGTGCAGGAGATCACAACTGAATGTGGGTCACTGGACCCATGCCGCTGATATTTTGCTGATAACTCTACCGCTGTAATTTTTCTTAGCACTACACTCGCCTGGTGTTCTCTGTTCTACTGTAAGCTGGAAACAAAAGGCACCATGAATGAGTGTAGTGCCATACATTGATTAGTAGAATGAGCAGAACATATTTGCTATCAGTGGCTTTGTGGGAGAGGCTGCATAAAGTAAGGCTGAATGTTTGGGTAGTTTGAGATGGGAGTGTGAGGAATCTAGAAGCAGCTTGGGTTTTGCTGCCAGTAATCAGACACATTGACGTCCCCCGTGAATCCTTTCACTCTCAGCTTGGCATCCAGAGAATGATCACAAATTCTGGCAGTCATCTTGTACAGATTTTCTCCTCCTCTCTTCCTCCTTTGCCAGTGGCATTGCTAATCAGGTTTCATATTTGCAGGGAACATTTAAATAACTGAAATTGAGTCATACCAACCCTGTCATAGATTTAGAAACCCTGAACTAACACTGCTAAACAATGATAACTTTGAATCTGGTCCATCAAGCTGAATGTTAGGAAACAATATTTCTCCCTTTGCTAGGACTCATCGAAAGCTAATATCTCCCGTCGCTCTCCACCGTGCTCCCAGTGTTTGGGAAGTTCAGCTCTTCCTGTCAAAGCCACATTTGTTTGCTGTTCTACTTGCAGCAATTTATAGGGAATTACCTTTCCAGTAGAGGGCAGTAAAACATCATTTTTTTCCTCCAACAAGCAATCACACCACAGCAACAGTTTATATGAACATTTTAACAGTGCTTTAAAGCTGAAACCTTCATTTCAGTGATGTTATTTTACTAAATGAAAGGTGGAGAAATTAATGGGGGGACTCATTCTCTTGGAATGTAAATTAAAAATTGATTGATAGAAATTTAAAAGTAATTTTTTTTTGTTACCGATGTGAATTACACTATGCAGTGCATATTGATTTGAATATCCAATTTACTGATTGTGACAATTTAAGATAACTTATACATGGATAGATAGGATTGAACATTTCTAGTTCTTTTTGCAGTAGTATCTGTACTTTAATCCTTTTTCTTAGTGCATTGCTATTTGCAAAGGGATTGGGCAACCTTTCGAACTTGTTGAAATGAAGTAAATATTGTATAACGCTGTTCATAAGCATTAAAAGTTTGGTGAATATTCACTCAGTAGCCAGTTTATTAGGTACCTCCTGTATCTAATAAAGTGGCCACTGAGTGTATGTTCATGGTCTTTTGCTGCTGTAGTCCATCCACTTCAAGATTCAACATACTGTGCATTCAGAGATGCTCTTCTGCACACCACTGTTATAATGCATGGTTATTCGAGTTACTGTCGCCTTCTAGTTGGTTTGAACCAATCTGGCCATTTTCCTCAGATCTCTCTCATTAACAAAGAATTTTCACCCACTCAACTGCTGCTCACTGAATATTTTCTGTTTTTCACACCATTCTTTGTAAACTCTAGAGACTGTCATGCATGAAAATGCCAGGAGACCAGCGGTTTCTAAGATAATCAAAGCACCCTGCCTGGCACCGACAATTATTCCGCAGTCAAAGTCACATAGATCGCATTTTTCCCCATTCTGATGTTTGGTCTGAACAACAAATGAACCTCTCGACCATGTCTGCATGCTTTTAGGTATTGAGTTGCCGCTGCATGTTTGTCTGATGGGATATTTACACTAATGAGCAGGTGTACATGTGTAGCCAATAAAGTGAGCACTGTGTGTAGATTGGCTGGTTGAGTGCTGTTACAACAACAACTCCATACTCAACGTTAGCAAGACCAAAGAATTGGTCGTGGACATCAAGAAGGGAAAGTCCGGGAGAACACTAGTCATCAATGAGGGAAAGGGAGAACAGCTTCAAGTTCCTGGGCATCAGCATCTCAGAGGATGAAAAAGGAACTAGTGCTTTGCCAGCGCATATGACAAATAAGCTCTTATCGGGCTTCCAGTGGGGTAGAGGTGTCAATTTTAACCAATGCTTCGAATACAAACTCTGCCAGCTTTATCGGGGATCCCTGAAGAAGATAGCAGAGTTTGTCATTGAAAGGTTGGTTAGAATCAATACCAGTACCCCGCTGGAAGCCCGAGAAGAGTTTATTCATCTCAGAGGATCTATCCTGGCCTCAATGTTATGATGTAATTACAAAGAAGGCACACCAGCTGCTATACTTTATTAGGATTTTGAGCAGATTTCATATGTCACCAAAAACTCTAGCAAATTTCTACAGATCGTACATGGTACAAATTATATAATAGGGTCTTTTAAGAGACTCTTAGGTACATGAAGCATAGAAAAATAGAGGGCTATGTGATAGGGAAATTCTAGGCAGTTTCTAGAGTAGGTTATATGGTCGGCACAACATTGTGGGCCAAAGGGCCTGTAATGTGCTGTAGATTTCTATGTTTTCTGTGTTTTTCTATGTAACATGGAGAGTATTTTGATTGGTTTCATCACGACCTGGTATGGAGATTCCAATGCATAAGTTTGAAGAAGGCTGCAGATGGTTGTAGACACAACAGCTCCATCATTGGCACAACCCTCCTTACCATAGCAAGGACACGTTCAAAGGCAATGCTTCAAGGAGGCCCTAATGAGGATCCTCATGATCCAGGACAAGAGCTCTTCTCATTATTGCCATCAGAGGGGAGGTACAGGAGCCTGAAGATACAAGCTCAATGTTTTAGGAACAGCTTCTTCTCCTCTGCCATCAGATTTCTGAATGGTCCATGAACCCGTCAACACTAACTCACTTTCCTCATTTTGCACTAATAATTTATTTTATTTTTTTAATGAAATTTACAGCTTTTAGGTTTTGCACTGTACTGCTGCTACAAAACAGCAAATTTCATGACATACAGTATGTCAGTCATAAGAAACCTGATTCTAGTTCTGAATTAATAACCCAGTTTTAAGAATAACATTTCATATGATGGGTAATGGTGATCACAAAGCTGCTGGTTAAAACACACCCGCACAGGTTCGGAGAAGAAATCTAAGATCCTTGCGCAGTATGGACTCTACATCACGCCAGTCCTACCAAGATGATACACGTGAGGTGCCTTCAGGGATAGTGTAGTAAAGTGCTTAAGTCGAGGGAAATAAGGGATGGGCAGTTAATGCTAGCCTTTGATTGAAAAAGGGATAAAAAGGTAAGATAAGTAGGGAGCACACATCTTCAAACTCATTCTACTTAGACTTAGCAATTACCCTGACAGGGAATTCCTCACTTCTTCCCAGCAGCCTAATGTCTAGAGAGAGAGTGGACATCACTCCACCCGCACAGAGCAGTTCGAACATAAGTAAAACCAGTGAAAGTGCTATTCCCTGCAGCCAGTGTATTTCTGGTTGGAAATTGGGCACAGGGAGGTTCCCTCCTTTTACCCATCACCTGTGAAACAGGAAAATCCACTTAATCAAGACAACCCTTGCAAATAGATTAGTTCTTTTGAATCCAGATTGCTTGGTAGAAGCTGCTTGAAGAAGAATAAGCAGCTCATGAGTGAACTACATGGTGAAGGAGCCCACCGTGATGGGGGGGCGGGGGGCACTTCAGGTCTTTAAAAGGATAACAGTTGCCAGAACAACAATGTGAACTGTGTCATAAATCTAAACCAAACCACTATATAAACATTTATAACAATGGAGGGTATGCTAGTGTTGACCAAATTATTTGCTATTGGAATATAATCAACAGGGATATGTATGGATGGCTAATCAGATATCATGAGCTCACTCTCACTTGAGTTCAAGATGCTGTTAAAGTCAGTTACTCAGTTTTTTCCACTTACAAGATAGTCCATTCACCCCAGGGATCAAATCTTTCATTGCAATCCCTCAAAACAAGTCCCCCATGGATATTGTAATAGGGTCAGAGGTCATGTCTAAAGGATTGCTTTTGATATCCTAACCCTCATCGGTGTCATCAAGGCTGGCATGGTAGATGAATGCAAAATGGAAGCATCCTGGAAAGAGTGCGACACTGAGCACAACCATTGTGGGCTGAAGGGCCTGTTCCATACCGCATGATTCCATCGCCCTAAGGGGTTTCTGAGAGTGAGCAGAAATCCGTCTGTATGAAAGAGGAACTGAAGGCAAGATTTGAAAAGAAAAGGAAGTGATTCAAGAGGAGCTGCAATTAATAAATTTGCTGCCCTTTTTAATGTACTAAACTCTAGAATTTGTACATATGGCATTGGCTTGATTTTCTTATGAAGTAGTTTAGCACTTTAATTTTAATGTGAATTATTTATATGATGATTGCAAATCTTTTATTTCATTTCATGTTCAGCAGTGTTTGGACTGTTCGAGGCAGACTAAAAGCTATTGTAGTATCTGTTATCCTCAGGAATTTGTGACTAGCCATGCTTTTAATAAATCAAGTTCTGCAGTGGGACCCTGCCCAAAGTACAGGCAGGTCAAAACTGGAAACCACCTTCATGATGGGTGTGTTCACCCCAGGGAGGACCTGTCGCATTCTTTATCCTTTCCCCTAGAAATTACATTTACACCCAATACCCTTTGCTTCCAGCTAGTCTGTGGTTTTATTCTTTGGATTTGAGGTGAATCCTTAACTGAGCATTAAAAACATCTATCAAGTTTTGATGTGATAAAGATAAAGAAATTGAGAGCAGGAGACAGTATTCTCACCAGATGTAAATGTCCAAAGCATTAAAAATTTTCCCCTAAGGCAAACAATAAGAACATTCCAATTATGTCAAATTCCTTTCTGGATTAGAGCTCCATCTGTTTTACTATAAAAATCAATTTGTGTGTTAGGTGTGAGTAAATGTTTTTGTAATTTTGTTGATGTTCTAAAATCTCTCTCAGTGGGAGGATCGATTTAATGTACAGATCTAGAATAAACCTCTTTTTCTTTTTCTTCAGGACTTGTTAAACGTCAGTCAGGTTCGGATATGTCAACTTGTCCTGGTCAGGTAGGAATGAGATTAATAATGCAATAAAAGTTGAGTCTGTAGAGATCCAAAACAAGAGAGATGATGGATGTAATCCAATCATTCTATTCCACAGAGTATTTTTATTCAACAAATGTATAAATTTACTCAAGTACATCATCTAGATATGTGGGTTGGTGACTGAGTCAAATCATAGGCATTTTTGAATATCAAGCTGGAACAGCAAATTACTGAGCACCTTTACAACTTGCAACCATTACTTCAGAAATTACATTGGCTTATAGGTTGATTAATTTGATGGACGTGTACAATGAGGAGGATGTTCCGTGAGGGCTTGAGTAAGTACAGTCCGTGTTCTCTGGAGTTCAGGAGATTCAGATGATCTCTTTGAGACAGAAAGGGATCATCAGGGTTGATGCTTCAGCATTGTTTCCTCTCCCTAGAACAGAGAAGCAATAACTTGGAATAAGATCGGGAATTAAAATGGGTTGGTTTTTTTTGCAGGCTGTTATCCATGAGGATGATTCAGTTAAGTATATACTACACTTGATCACCATCTTACACACAGTGGAAGCATTTATTCTAATCTTTCTTTTTTTTTTAGTTATTCTGGCTTCAGATTTTACTAAAAATAAAAAAGACTAAGATTGGCTTTATCTGTCATGTGAAATGTGCCATTTGCATTAACGACCAGTGCATTCAGAGGTTGTGCTGGCAGCAGCCTGCAAGAGTTGCCATGCTTCTGCGCCAACATAGCATGCCCACAACATTCTAATCTATTCCTCATTCAGAATGTGGGAGGAAATCCACGCAGTCATGGGAAGCAAGTACCAACTCCTTACAAACAGTGGCGAGAATTGAACTCCAATCAGTGATGCTGTAAAACAATATACTAACTGTTATACTGCTGCGCTACTTCACAATTAAAGGTGTATAAGATGATGAGAGGCATTGATTGTGTGGATAGTCAAAGGCTTTTTCCCAGGGCTGAAATGGCTAGCACAAGAGGGCACAGCTTTAAGGTGCTTGGAAGTAGGTACAGAGGAGACATCAGGGGTACGTTTTTTACGCAGAGAGTGGTGAGTGAGTGGAATACGCTGCCGGCAACGGTGGTTGAGGTGGATACGATAGGGTCTTTTAAGAGACTCCTGGACAGGCATATGGAGCTCAGAAAAATAGAGGGCTATGGGTAAGCCCTAGGTAATTTCTCAGGTAAGGACATGTTCAGCACAACTTTGTGGGCTGAAGGGCCTGTATTGTGCTGTAGGTTTTCTATGTTTTCTAATACAACCTCTGGGTGCTTTCACACTCATTAGCACAGCTACTGACCCTCTTTGCTATTTCCTTGGATGGTATCATCTTCCAATCAGGATTCAAATGAGTAAACAACTGGAAACTAAGCTCTTTCCCTGAGCCAGATAGACGTTCCTTACTCCAGTTTAGCTGTCTTCTGACTGACTCATCCAGAAACACCATTAGCTGGTTACTGAAGAGGCAGAAAAAGACAAAGAAAAGAAAAAGTTGTAACTTAACAGTTCAGTGAATGAAAGAACAAACTGAATCGTTTAATTAATTGGAAGAAATAAATCACAACTTCATGACGTATGAAGATGTGGGTGGCAGAAATGAGAGTTATAACGAGGTAAGACCTCACTTCTGCGGCCTTGCTGCACTTCTGCATGCGCTCCCCAGGTGTGGAGGATCAGTGGGATGGGGATTGTGGCCGGTGAATCAGATTCATCCTTAAAAGCCTCCACAAGTAATGCTGTGACTAAAACCAACCAATAAACTTGGCCTTTCCTCTTGCTGCCCAGCTCCCTGATGTGGGGCCTCCATTTTACTTACTGCAAGGTGTGGGGAGTTAGAGAGGGAGGGAGCTGAGGAGCAGGAAGGATGGGGTCATTAAACATAAATAAAGCCTTAATGACTCTTCTCCCAGTTGCAGATAGAAACGACTGCAGGCTGTTGAGTTCTCTTTAAATATGCAAATTGTTCTGATGATGTTATAGAGACCTACTCAGGTGTGAAATTTTGAGGCCTCAGTCACAGTTGTAGATAACAATCAGAAATGAGAGGGGCAAGTTTTTAACTTTTTTTAGATTATTTGAGGGTTCAGCACACAAAAATGAACTTGCTGGCCTTGATAGAAGGTTCTCTCCTTGATTCTTTAAGGATAGCCTTTCCTTGTGACATGTGGTCCTGTTGATAAAACCCATTTCCCTGCCTGGCAGCTTTGGCTGAGATCCTGTCAATGTTTTGTGGTCTGGGAGCTAAAATCCCTCTAGGCTTTGGTCTGTGAACTCGTCATTCACCCTACTCCAAGCAATATGCACTATACCACCAAAGGTTAAAAGTAGAAGTCAGCGGTGTATGCACAATACATTCCTATCTTTATATGGAATAAGAAGATTCACCAGAAAATGTCCCCATTTATAGCTAGAATTTAATTTTGTCAATGTGAATGATGTATGATACCAAATGTTGCTTAGTTGATAGCATGTTTAGCTTGGAGTCACTTTCTGCACGTGTTATCTCATGCAGGTGTTTTGTATTACTTAAACTGGGTCAGATTTAACTGCTGTACCTTCCCAACTTTGTGTGCAATAAAGTTGTGATAGTAAAATAATGCAAAATTATCTTTAATACTGGAGTCTTAGATATAAAATATTATTGCATATTCATCGGCTCTCTGGCCATTTGAGTACTTATCTATACTAACTCCATTTTCTAGCACTCAGCCCGTGGCCTTAAGCATTTCAAACGCTCATCAAAATACTTCTGAAATGTGTGAGTGCAACTGCCTTTGCCACTGCTTCAGGCAGTATTTTCCAAATATCAGCCATTCTCTGGGTGAAATATTCATCCTTGCCCTCTCTAAATCTCCTGTCCCTTATTCTAACCATATTCCCTCTCATTATGACCAACTCCACACATATTTCTTATGATCTAGCCTTGTTATTATGACCATAAGACAGGAGCATTTGGTCCGTGGAGTCTGCTTTGCTATTCAATCAGACTCCTGATTTTTTTCCCCTCCTCTGCCCCACTCCCCAGCCTTCTCCTCATAACCTTTGATGCCATGTCCAATCAAGAAACTATCAAGCTCTGCCTTAAATACACCCAATGAACTGGCCTCCACAGAAGCCTGCAGTAGCAAATTCCACAAATTCATCACCCCCTGGCTAAATAAATTTCTCCACATCTCTGTTTTAAATGGATGCCCCTCTATCCTGAGGCTGTGCCCTCTTGTCCTGGACTCCCCCACCATGGGAAACATCCTTTCCACATCTACTCTGTCTAGGCCTTTCAATAATCAAAAGGTCTCAATGAGATCCCCCCTCATCCTTCTAAATTCCAGCGAGTTCAGATCCAGAGCTATCAAACGTTCCTCATATGATAACCCTTTCCATATAACCATATAACAATTACTAGCACAGAAACAGGCCATCTTGGCCCTTCTAGTCCATGCCAAACACTTACTCTCACCTAGTCCCACCTACCCACACTCAGCCCATAACCCTCCATTCCTTTCCCCTCCATATACCTATCCAATTTGTTTTTTAATGACAAATTCGAACCTGCCTCTACCACTTCTACTGGAAGCTCGTTCCACATAGCTACCACTCTCTGAGTAAAGAAGTTCCCTCTCGTGTTACCCCTAACCTTTTGCCCCTTAACTCTCAACTCATGTCCTTTTGTTTGAATCTCCCCTACTCTCAATGGAAAAAGCCTATCCACGTCAACTCTATCTATCCCCCTCATAATTTGAAATACCTCTATCAAGTCCCCGCTCAACCTTCTACGCTCCTTTCATTCCCAGAATCATTCTTGTGAACCTCCTCTCAGCACTCTCCAATGCCAGCACATATTTTCTTCGATGAGGAGCCCAAAACTGTTCACAATACACAAGGTGAGTCCTGACCAGTGACCTATAAAGCTGCAGCATCACATCTGCACCCTTGTATTCTAGAATGAATACTAACATTGAATACTAACAATGAATACTTTTTGAAATGAATGCTAACTTCTTTCTAACTTCTTCATTTGCCTTCTTCATCACTGACTACCTGCAAGTTAACCTTTAGGGTGTTATGCACAATGACTCTCAAGTCCCTTTGCATCTTGGATTTTTGGATTTTTTCCGTGTTTAGAAAATAGTTTGCACATTTTTTTCTACTACCAAAGTGCATGAGCATAAATGTTCCAACATTGTATTTCATTTGCCACTTTCTTGCCCATTCTTCTAATCTGTCTAAGTCCTTTTCCTCAACACTACCTGCCCCTCCACCAATCTTTGTATCATCTTCAAACTTGGCATCAAAGCCATCTATTCCATCATCTATATCATTGCTATACAGCATTTAAAGAAGTGATGCCAACACTGACACCTTTGGAACACCACTAGTAACTGGCAACCAACCACTCATTGCCTCCTTCCAATCAGCCAATGCTCTAACCATGCTAGTAACTTTCCTGTAATGCAATGGACTCATAACTTGGTAAGCAGCCTCACGTGTGGCACCTTGTCAAAGGCCTATTGAATGTCCAAATATACATCAACAAATGCATCCCCTTTATCTATCCTACTTGTAATCTCCTCAAAGAATTCCAACCGGTTCATCAGGCAAGATTTTCTCTCTAGGAAACCATGCTGACTTTGTCTTAGCTTTGTCCTGTGTCACCAAGTACTCCATAATCTCATCCTTAACAATTGACTCCAACATCTTCCCAACCACTGAGGTCAGGCTAACTGGTCTATTATTTCCTTTCTGCTGCCTTCCTCCTTTCTTAAAGAGTGGAGTGACATTTGCAATTTTCCAGTCTTCTGGCACCAAGCCAGAGTCCAATGATTTTTTTTTTGGAAAGATCATTACTAATGCCTCTACAATCTCTACTGCTACCTCTTTCAGAATCTAGGGTGTAGTTCATCTGGTCCAGGTGACTTATGTATCCTTAGGTCTTTCAGCTTTTTGAGCACCTTCTCCCTTGTAATAGTAACTTCACTCATTTCTCTTCCCTCACACCCTTCAACATCAGGCACACTTCTAGTGTCTTCCACATTAAAGAATGATTTAAAATACTTGTTTTGTTCAGCTGCCATCTCCTTGTCCCTTGTTATTATTTCTCCAGCCTTAATTTCTAGCTGTCCTATTTCCACTCTCATCTCTCTTATTTTTTATATACTGAAAAAGCTTTTACTGTCTACTTTGATGTTGCTTGCTAGCTTGCTTTTGTATTTTATCTTTTTCATCCTAATGATTCTTTTAGTTGCTTTCTGTAGTTTTTTAAAAGGTTCCCAATCCTCTGACTTACTGCTAATTTTTGCTTCGTTGTACTTTTTTGCTTTTAAATTAGCTTTGACTTCCCTTGTCAGCCATGGTTGTACTATTTTGTCATGTGATCATTTCTTTGTTTTTGGAATACATCTATCCTGCACCTTCCTCATGTTTCCCAGAAACTCATGCCATTGCTGCTCTCTGTCATCCCTGCCAGCATCTCCTTCCAATTTACTTCGGCTAACTCCTCTCTCATATTGTAATTTCCTTTACTCCACTGAAATACTGCTACGTCAGACTTTACTTTCTGCCTATCAAATCTCAAGTTGAACTCAGTCAGATGTTACTCCCCTCACTATTTTGCAAATCTCAATCAAATTCCCCCTTTGCGTTCTGTGCTTCAAGGAAAACAAGCCCAACCTTTTTAGTTTTTCCTTATAGCTGAAATGTTCCATTCTAGACAACTTCTTCGTGAATCTTCTCTTAATCCAAAGTAATCACACTCCCGGCACATTAAATCTGTTTTTTTTTTAAATTTTCCTATTTCTTCACAAAAGGCTGGAGTCTGATCCCTGGCCAGAGTGACCTCAAAGCAAATTGTACTAAGAGGAAGAAAATTGGTAATTCTAGATTTGGCTGATTATCCAACAGGTTACCTGTCTACTGTGAGATCCTAATTAGAGGCAGAGTAAATCATGGCTTTTCTCACACAGTTCTCTGTAGATGATTACCACCCCCACCCCGCCTTTCTTTTCCCAGGACGCTTGCCTGGCCCAACTGTGGAACCCAGCTGAGCCTAGCACTGCCAGCTTTGGACCTCGGTGACATATTCTCATAGGGAAAGATGATGAGCTGCATTCACTGGGTGAGATGAAATAGTGTGTTTTTGCAACAAACATAACCAGAGTAGCAATTACGTCTCATCAGGGCCTCTGGACATGATTCTGCAGGATATTAGACATCTGCCTAATTGTGTAGAATTTTTAAAGTAAAATATTATTGAGGCTGGAACAAAATAGGTGATCATAGCCTGTGGAGATAGTAATAAACTTTCAAGTCACGAACCTTCCAGAAGAGTAATGTGGACTTGGTAAAAATGATTCCTTAACACTGTGTCGGCTATGTATTTGAATTCTCTGATAGATTTAGCAGTATAAATTAACGAGCTAATTTTCTGTATCTGTGGGTGTTTATATTTTCGTTGGATAGGGAAAAATATAATGTGCCTGCTTCTCTCTGATGTTTTAATTTAATTGTAGATTTCAGTGATATTCCTAAATATCTATGAAAATGTGACATTCAGTTAAAACCAGCTTAAAGAATAGAAACACATAAACAGTTGAACAAAGAACATCAGAAATAGAAACAGAAGTTGGCCATCTGGCCCATCAAGCCTGCTCCACCACTCAGTAAGATCTCATCTGGCCATAGACTCATCTCCACCTACCTGCCTTTTCCCCATAATCCTTAATTCCCATGCTATGCAAAAATCTATCTAACTTTGTCTTAAATATCTTTACTGAGGTAGCCTCCATGGCTTCATTGGGCAGAGAGTTCCATAGATTCATCACTCTTTGGGAAAAGCAATTCCTCCTCATTGCTGTCCTAAATCTACATCCCCGAATCTTTAGGCTATGCCCCCTAGTTCTAGTCTCACCTTCCAGTGGAAACAAATTTCTTGCCTCTTTCTTATCTATTTCTTTCATTATTTTATATGTTTCTATAAAATCTCCTCTCATTCTTCTGAATTCCAGCGACTACAGTCCCAGGCGACTCACTCTCTTCTCATAGTCTAACCCCCTCATCTCTGGAATCAACCTGGTGAACCTCCTCTGCACTGCCTCCAAAGCCAGTATTTCCTTCCTCAAATAATGAGACCAGAACTGCATGCAGTACTCCAGGTGCATCTTCACCAGTACCCTGTACATAGCCTCCCTGCTCTTAAATTCAATCCCTCTAGCAATGAAGACCAACATTCAATTTGCCTTCTTGATAGCCTGCTGTACCTACAAACCAACCTCTTGTGATTCATGCACAGGCACTCCCAAGTCACTCTGCACAGCAACATGCAGGAATTTTTTACCACTTAAATAATTATCTGCTCTTTCATTTTTCCTTCCAAAGTGGATGACCTAGCATTTACCAACATTGTACTCCATCTGCCAGACCCTTGCCCACTCACTTAACCCATCTATATCTCTCTGCAGACTCTCTGTATCTTCTGCACAGTTTGCTTTTCCACTCAATCTAGTATCAGCAGCAAACTTAGATACTCAGTCCCCTCTTCCAGATTGTTAATGTATATTGTGAATAGTTGCAGGCCCAGCACTGACCCCTGTGGCATACCGCTCATCACTGATTGCCAACCAGAGTAACACCCATGTTTCACAACTCTCTGCTTTCTATTAGTTAACCAATCCTCTATCTATGCTAATACATCATCTCCAGCTCTATGCATCCTTATCTTATGGATAAGTCTTTTTAAGGCACCTTATCGAATGCCTTCCTTAAATATCTTGCCTTGTTAAAATCCTCCTATTTAGATATGTTTATGCTGTATTTCTCTGCATATATAAAGATACTCCAGTATACTATCACATGCTTTGTGTACAGAGATCCCTGACATCAATGTCACAGAATGGCAACATATTCAGAATGAGAGTTAGGTTTAATATCACCATCGTACGTTGTGAAATTTGTTAACTTTTGGCAGCAGTACAATGAAATACATGATAAATAAATATAGGGAAAAAACTGATTACATTAAGTATATATATATTTTTGTCAATTAAATAGTTAAGTTAAAATAAGAAGTGGAAAAAAACCAGAAATAATAAAGTAGTCAGGTAGTGTTCATGGGTTCAATGTCCATTCAGTTCCAATCTGAATTATGTTTAATAACTCATTCATTTCAATCTTCCCTGAACCATTTGATACATCATCCCAGTGCCTCAGTCAACCTTTTCCATTCAATCTTGCGATATTGATTGTGAAATCCCATTGAAAACATTGGATATTAATTGCAGTTCCAGCAGAGATATGGGATTTATTTGCGCCATGATCTTCTGCAATTAATTTGCCAGATTCAATCTTTCGAGGTTTTACTTGTCTAATTTTCTTGCTTGGTACAAACAAAGCATGGAAAATGAATATCAAGTGACATATTTCGATGTCAATGAACACAAGTTATTGATCACTCGACTGGTAGAAGAATATAATAAGGCTATTTTTGGCTAAGTCACAGGGTTATTCATTGTATTCTAATTGTATGGCATGTTTTCTTGACATGATGATGTTTAAGTCTCAAGATATTTTGTCATTTAAGCAAAAGTGGTCAACATCAATTTTCATTTATTTCCAAAATTAACACATTAGAGCATTGTGATGGATTAGGTTTCTGTAAGTGTCATTACATTTAATTTTTCCAATCTGACCTATCAGATGTTGAGTATGCAATAAAATTATTTATCTGCATAAAGTGAGTATTATGTACAGTAAGTTTCATAAACTTTGGTTAAATGTATTTTTTAATATTAACTCTAATATGAACAGGAAACACAGAATTTCATCTTCTCCGATAGCGTGAATGTGTTGTGCAATTAATTATATTGGGATAGCTCCATTTCCCATTTTGTTCGAGCTGATAACTTTTTTAAACACTGCAGCAGACAAGCTGTGCATTACAAGTGTATGTGCATTTATTGTGTCCATCTGAAAATCTCATGCCTTGTAAATGAATGTACTTTTTTAAAAACCTCTGACTGTGGCTCTCAGTAAAACCAAGTCAGAAGCTTGTATAAAGGAAAGTTCGGTCTTGTCTATTGTGGATCCAGGCCTTGTACTGTATATCTGTAAAGGCAAAGCATTATATGCCTCACCTCTTATTTGATTCCCCACTCCCTTCACTATAGACTAATATCGAGTGAAATCCTTGATCCCTCTCTTGCTTGAAAATCTCTTGTTACCACTGCTTGGTATGAAATTAACGTCTGTCTGAGCAGCTTTCAGATATTAATCCACATTAATTGTTTAGTCAAACAAAACCAGTGTACTCTACAATTTGTATTACAAGGTCAGAGAAGAGCTCAGTTGTCCTAACGGATACCTGCTGACACCTAATGTCATTCCCTCCTGCTCTACTTATTTTCCTCTTTCCTACAACTTTAATCTCTTTCACATGACCATCAGCTCCTTTTGCTATTTTAGCCACTTGGCTACATGAAGAGGTAAATTTCAATAACCCGTCCATCTACCAATATCGACCAGCCAAAGGTAAAACATGCAGATTTCACACAAACATCGCCCAAGGTCAAAATCAAACCCAGATCCCCGTATCTGCAAGACAACAGAGCCAAGTTGCACCCCATATCGTGAAATCTTTCAGTAATACAAGTAATATCATAATACAAGTCAAAGTGTACTTGTTCAAAACCACTCACTCTGAGGAAGATCACTTTTGTATTTGGACAATCAAAAATTGTTATCATTGCTTGGCTTGAAGAATGTTAACAGGTGTTTTAATAAACTCTGGGCATATTTAATTGTAATTATTTTGCTGCTGTTGCATCCTGTGATCAATAACACCACTCCAATTAAAGGACAGAGAGAAAAAAATGGATATTTTGGAGTGATGGTGCACAATTTAATTTTTATTTGTATGAAGAAGTGAAAATGAAAAATAATAGTGTTCCTGTGTGGTCCATTACTAACAGCTTTAGTGAATGTATAATTAAGTGGTCTACAATCTAATTGATAAGTGAGCTTTAGCATATTTAGCAAAAGGGAGGGAATATTAATGCAATTTTACTTGTAGATGGAAATATCGGTGCTGTAATTGTTTAAGAATGAAATGATACGCAGTTCCACATTACAATTCACTACCATGGTCATGTAGTAAATGGGAAATTTACTGGAAATCAACCAGTTAGCTGCAACACATGAACATCTCATTTTGAATGTTAACAATGATCAAGAGTAAAATTAGCTTCCTGAGCCAGTTTATAAATTAATACAAATCTTTACAATTTGCCAAATTCACAACTCTGTCAGGATATAGGGATTGAAGTTAAAGGTACCAAAAATGTCAAGTCATCTAGGATAAGTGGTAACATTGATACCACTCAGGTGCCAGATAATGATCATCTCCAACAGAAGAGAACTTAACCTCCTGCCGTTGACTTTCACTTGCAGTACCCTAGCTAAGTCTCCAACCATCAATATCCTGGGAGTTACCGTTCACCAGGAAATCTTTCAGATCATCAGTGTGGAAAATGAGCAGGTAAGAAGCTGGAAGAGTAAAAAGCTATTATCTTGCAGTGAGTGACTCCTCTCTGTCAGCCACCTGCAAATCACAAGTCTGAGGTATGATCAAGAATCCCCTGCTCTAGGAAGCTCGGCTTCATTCAGGACAAAGCCACACACTGGATTGGCATTCAATTCACAACTCTAAACGTTCATTCCCTCTACCAACTGTGCATTATTGTTGCCATAAGCACTGCCTATAAATTGTACTGTAGTTAACCATCCAGGCTACTGCTACAGTCTCTCCTGGAGCAATGACATCTACTTCCAAAACAATAGGGGCAGCAATTGTATGGGAACATCTCCACTGCAGTTTCCCCAGACTGACTTGGAAACATAGCACCAGACCTTCACTGCTGCCTGTCTAAACACTTCTCCCTTTGTCAACACCACAAGAGCTGTGGAATGGTGGTAGACCTCTACACACTACACTTTACATAGCTAATTACAACTCCACTGCCTTATTTAAGCTTGATGCCAATGCCATTGTTTTTGGTCAGATTGAAAGTGGTGATGAATTGGCATGTAGGAGTGAGATTGAAAATCAGGCTGAGTGGTGGCACAACTCCCAATGTCAACAAAACCAAAGAGCTGATTATTGACTACAGGATGATGAAACCAGAGGTCTGTGAGCCAGACTTAATTATGGGAAGGGAGGTGGGGAGGGTCTGTAGCTTGAAATTCTTTGGCGTTTAACATTGGATCTGTCCTGGGACTGGCACTTTAATGTTATCACAAAGATGGCTCAATAGTGCCTCTACATTCAGCGTGCCACCAAAAACTTTGACAAACTTCTATAGATGCACAGTGGAGAGTATCCTGACTGGTTGCGTTATGGGCTGGTATGGAACCATCAATGCCCAGGAATGGAATGGGCTACAGAAAATTGGGATACAGCCCAATCCATCAAAGCCTTCTCCACAATTGAAGCATCATCCATCATCAAAGACCCCCACTATCCAAGGCCATGTGCTCTTCTTGCTACTATCATCAGAGAGGAGGTACAGAAACCCACACCGCCAAACATCAGGCTCCTGAACCAGTGTGGATAACTCCATTCACCACAACTCTGTACTGATTCTTTGACCCACAGACTTACTTTCAAGGACTCCTTACAACTCTGTTCTCCGTATTATTTTCATTTCCAGTGTTTGTTGCCTTTTGCCATTAGTGTTTATTAGTTTCCTTCTGTTTATGTACAGCTTTATATGAAAATTCTATTGTATTTTTTCTGTAAATGCCTGCAAGAAAATGAATCTCAAGATAATATGATGGCATATTTGTGCTTTGATAATTAATTTAGTTTGACTTCGACCACCAACTTCTTTGGGTCAATTGGAGATGAGCCTTTCCAGTGACACCCATATCCTAGAAAGAGAATTAAAATACATGTGAGTACTTAGCCTGGAATTGATTGGCAGTACCTCCCCTCCCCCCCCCACCTTCACAGCTTTTGTGAAAATTAGCATTTGTTAGATTAAAGAAGAGGGTTCCTAGTTTGACTGATAGGTGTTGGCAGTCAGGTAGAATGCTGAGGGAATTGTTCATTCCATTGGGGGGGGGGGTGAGGAAGAGAAAACAGTAAAAGATTTTGAATTGGGCAGCCTTAATTGCATGGGAAAGTGAGTAAAAACTAATAGAAATACACACTGTTTGTTACTGGGACTGTCTTGTTTCTTTTGAAGGAGCTGGAAAATAGTCAGGAATTCACACTAACATCAAAGGTCCTTTTTGAAAAAGTGCTTTGGGGTAGTATTATATTTCTTACTGTGGTTTTCTCCAGAGTCACATAGGTTCTTGAACCTTTCATGCTAACCTTTGTTGCAAGAACACAGCAGATGATGCCAACCTTGAAATGGTACCACTGTTGTGATTGTTCCCAACCAATGTAACATACTGGACACCTACATAGGAGTGACATTTAAAGTCATTTGGCCTTATATGATACAAGGCCGAGGGAGGGGAGGAAAATAGTAAATGTTGTTGAAGTTTAAGTTATTACTTATGCCAAGTGGGGAAAGAGGCAAAGTAACTTTGGTTTATAATATTCAAAGGATTTGCAGATAGAAATTTAGTGCCTTTGGTATTTAGGCAGAGAATGGGATAGAACTTGTAACTGGAAGATATTGGTTCAAAGTCACTGCATACGGAGATAAAAACGAAGGATTACAGTAGATATCCAGCAGCAGTTGGCCTCTGAAAGAATAGGTTGTCAGAAAGAGTCAGAATGTTGTGCTGGATTAACGGGGAATGTCAAGATTAGGGTAGAGGAATTGGCATTAGACTATTATTGGCACAGATACCAAGGTATAGTGAAAAAATTGTTTTGCATACAGATTACCCAGAGCATTGAGGTAATACAAAGACAATAATTCCAATGCAGAGTAAAGAGAAAGTTTAATGCAGGTAGACAGTAAGGTACAAGATCATAATGAAGTGGATTGTAACTGCAAATGTATTAGGTGCTCTGATGGTTCATCAAAAGAAAAACTTGGGAGATGATGAAAGATCAGAAGAATCATAGTGTAGGAAATATGGAAGGAAGCGAAGGGAGATGCAGTCAGGCTCTAAGACATTTTTCCTCAAACCTGTCTGCAGATAACTTAGAAAAGTCATTGCCTGGCTTGGTACTGGACACAATAAATTACAGTGCCATTTTAACTCAGCAGTAAATATCTGACCTATTTATAATTTTGCTTCAACTGACTGGTTGGGAAAATGCATTGTTATTATTTTTTAGTCTTTTCCCCTCCTATGAACTCCCTAGACAATCTACCCCCCTCTAAGGATGTGAACGCTGTTATTGTTTAAAATTTACCGATTTCTCTAATATCCTCCTGACAGTCGTAGCTGCTGAACAACTTCAGAGCATCATCAGTTATAGGAAGAGAGAGAGTGGTGAGTGTGGGGTGATCTGGTGAATAGCCCTAGAGTACTGTAATTTAATTGTTGTGGGAATGGATAGAGCAATGGTTGAATGTTGTCTGCTTCTTGATATCAAATGTTTTGCGGAATAACAAAAGTTGCCATTGTTACAGTCTGTGAGCACATACGCACATTAATAATTGCTGCTTTTCTGTGACTCTTCAGATTTAACCTAAAGCCAAGTGCAGAGCTTTGCTAAGAGTTCTGGAATACCTGAATACTCGGCAAGTAATAAATCTTCTATTAGTTCAGTGCAGTGAAACGAGTTCTGCATATTTGCCACTTGACCCCTGATTTTCCCTTGTGGTGTTGCTTCTAGAGACAGTGTAGGTCCACACCAGCACACGGCTTCCCAGTCAGGTAATATTTTACATGTGTCTCATTCTCTGTTACAATGATTGCAGTCTGTTAGGACAGTTTAAGCTTAATTGCTTTAAATGGACTAATTTGGACAATATGAAGCAGAATAGTCCTTTGGCTGTCTTGAAATTACTATTTCACACCACAAGCAGGTATTCTTTTGCACAGTTCCATTTGTTTACATTCATTTGCACATTTATTTATACAGGTAGTTGCTTAAAAATCAATGCATGTGCATTTTAACCCTTGTAGTCCCAACATTATTTACAGCTCTCACAATCATTAAATATTCTCCATCCCGATCACGGCTGGAGATGTAATTTCTGTAAATTTAAGTTTTTCATAATCTAGTGCCAATTATGCACTGTAAATTGCTGAAGGTAAGATTTTTGTAGGATGAGAGTTCTATTGAGTCTGACCAAACTAATTTCCTTTAGTGCCCTTAACAGCTGTCAAAGGGAAAAGACTTTCATCCCATTTCCCAATCCCAGAGGTGCAAAAAATACATTCTAACCTTCCACCTTTTGCATTATACAGTCCATGTTTATAAATTTCTAGTACTCAAATTAATGTAAACCACCAGGATGTAAAGGATCACCAGGCATTTCTTAAAGGAGAAACTGAATCCCAGCAATTAAATATTTTGTTCAGAGCTCCAATTATGGATCTTCTCTCTAATCACTGTGACTATTTCCGATCTGTCAGTTAACTCTTTGATCCCGCGTTCTTTCTCACTTATTGATCCATCTTCCTTGTCAAGATATCTTTTTTCAGGCTCAGCATTTTGCAGAAGTAATATTCTGAGTAATTGCCGGATAAATCTCCTTGCTCTCGCCATCACTAAATTTTAACCATCTAACTGTCTGTGTTGGAACTGTAGCCTCATGTATCCTCTATTAATGACAATGAAATATCCTGGCTACCTTGCCAATAATGCCAAAGGGAACTTCTGACCAAATTATCCAATGGGCTTATTTGAGTACAAGAGAAAGTAATAGCTGACAGAGATGAAGGCAAGTGCTGCCTTGGAACATGGGGAATAAGATACATCATGATGGGCAGGAAAGTTTTGGGAGGTTAAAATTTCAAATGCCAAGGAGGACCCATAAACCCACCTGCAGATGTTTCTCTGTGGGCCCCTTTCTAAAAATATCACAGGTTCCAATATTTAATTGCAAGTCTAATTTAAATGTCATGATGTCTGTCCGTACCTCTGGTTTGAGGCACTTGGTGGTAAATATTGCTAGTTTAATCTTTGATGGATGTTCACTCTTGGCCTGTAGGCCTCTTGGGTGCTTGTTAATCTTGTTTTCTAAATACAGTTTAAAAAGATTTATAAAATCACAACGAATTGCAAGTAAACTTCCAACAGTTGTTTGATTTCTGGTCATAAAGGGAAGTCAGTCTTCAGTTCTTAAAATGTAAATAGCAAGCAATAATCAACTTGAAGTTAAAACATGTACTGTCTATCGGTCAACTTTGCAAACAAGCTCTGTAGATAGTAGATACTTTGTCTGTGAGAAATAAGATTTAGTTCACTACCCGTTTTATCATGCTTCAGATGCAGTATAAGACAATAGTTTATTTAAATTGGATTGTTTCAAACATACCAGCTGACTCTTAAATTGCTTAGATCAAGGAAGCTTGCAGAACCAGATGGATGATATCATTTAGCATATCATATAACTGATGTGTTTATAGTTGGAAGTTTTGTGTATCAGTACAGCATTAATTGGGAACTGTAAACATTAATCTGAGATTTATGTCTCCAAAATACTTTTAGACCCTTTTGTGTTAAAAGTATTCATTCATCTGCATTATTGCTATAGTTTATAAGAATTATTCCTATGTTTTGGAAATCCTTTGTGTTTTAGAAAGGTTTTATAATTTGGAAATGTTTTATAAAATAGAAATACCCTGAGTTTTAAATGTATTTTAAGAATGTTGTTTGGATTTAAAAGTATCACTTAAAATAAATGAACTGTATTTAAACTTCTTTGTATCTTCTCCTTGGTATGAAGGGGGTACCCACCACCTGAATTGTGGATACTGGCATCTCAAACTTGCCTCAGTGAATAAACAGGGAAGTAAACTGATCTGTGAAGTTCGGGTAGTAACAGTACAGTCTCCCTTTAGTAATAGTGCTTATGGCTATTTATATTTGATAGGGCTTCAGGTCTTCATTTGTGTTTTGAATTTTTCAGTCAGCAAACCCAATACCATCACACAAGAAGTTTTAAAAAAATTTTTTTAGATCACTGGGTGATTGCTGACCCATTGTATCCCTCCTAACAGAAACTCAGTTTTCCTCTAGGCACTTTCACACTCTGCAGGACAAATCTGATCAGGCTGATAATCACCCGATCAGCCTACTCTCAGGCTACGTCCACACTAGACCAGATGATTTTGAAAATGCCGATTTTGCGTAAAAACAATAGGCGTCCACATCAACCGTTTTTGAAAATGCCTCCATCCACATTAAAACGGGTATTTGGGCAAATCTCCTCCTACTGCCGTGCGCAGGACACATCTACAGAAAACAAGCGACATGGTTGGTGTCGAATCTTGCTGTGAAAGTGCGCGTTTGTGCAGATACAGACTAGAAAATCTTAAAAGGAAATTGCCAAATGATGGACAGCTGTTGGCTCTCGTACAGGAGGACTTAAAACTTTAAAAAATAACAAATACTGGAGAGTAAGGAGGCAACCAACAGGGAGTTCATGGACAGTATGACCCAGCTGATAGAAACATAGAAACGTAGAAAACAGGTGCAGGAGTAGGCCATTCGGCCCTTCGAGACTGCACTGCCATTCAGTATGATCATGGCTGATCATCCAACTCAGAACCCTGTACCTGCTTTCTCTCCATACCCCCTGATCCCTTTAGCCACAAGGGCCATATCTAACTTCCTCTTAAATATAGCCAATGAACCGGCCTCAACTGTTTCCTGTGGCAGAGAATTCCACAGATTCACCACTCTCTGTGTGAAGAAGTTTTTCTTCGTCTCGGTCCTAAAAGGCTTCCCCTTTATCCTTAAACTGTGACCACTCGTTCTGGACTTCCCCAACATCGGAAACAATCTTCCTGCATCTGGCCTGTCCAATCCCTTTAGAATTTAATACATTTCAATAAGATCCCCCCTCAATCTTCTAAATTCCAGTGAGTATAAGCCTAGTCGATCCAGTCTTTCTTCATATGAAAATCCTGCCATCCCAGGAATCAATCTGGTGAACCTTCTCTGTACTCCCTCTAAGGCAAGAATGTCTTTCCTCAGATTAGGGACCAAAACTGCACACAATACTCTAGGTGTGGTCTCACCAAGGCCTTGTACAACTGCAGTAGAACCTCCCTGCTCCTGTACTCAAATCCTTTTGCTATGAATGCCAACATACCATTTGCCTTTTTCACCGCCTGCTGTACCTGCATGCCCACCTTCAATGATTGGTGTACAATGACACCCAGGTCTCATTGCATCTCCCCTTTTCCTAATCGGCCACCGTTCAGATAATAATCTGTTTTCCTGTTCTTGCAACCAAAGTGGATAATCTCACATTTATCCACATTAAATTGCATCTGCCATGAATTTGCCCACTCACCTAACCTATCAAAGTCACCCTGCATCCTCTTAGCATCCTGCTCACAGCTAACACTGCCGCCCAGCTTCGTGTCATCCACAAACTTGGAGATACTGCATTTAATTCCCTCGTCTAAATCATTAATATATATTGCAAACAACTGGGGTCCCAGCACTGAGCCTTGCGGTACCCCACTAGTCACTGCCTGCCATTCTGAAAAGGTCCCGTTTACTCCCACTCTTTGCTTCCTGTCTGCCAACCAATTCTCTATCCACATCAAAACCATACCCCCAATACTGTGTGCTTTAAGTTTGCACACTAATCTCGTGTGGGACCTTGTCAAAAGCCTTTTGAAAATCTAAATATACCACATCCACTGGCTCTCCCCTATCCACTCTACTAGTTACATCTTCAAAAAATTCTATAAGATTTGTCAGACATGATTTTCCTTTCACAAATCCATGCTGACTTTGTCCGATGATTTCACCTCTTTCCAAATGTGCTGTTATCACATCTTTGATAACCGACTCTAGCATTTTCCCCACCACCGATGTCAGACTAACCCATCTATAATTCCCCGGTTTCTATCTCCCTCCTTTTTTGAAAAGTGGGGTTACATTAGCCACCCTCCAATCCTCAGGAACTAATCCAGAATCTAAGGAGTTTTGAAAAATTATCACTAATGCATCCACTATTTCTTGGGCTACTTCCTTAAGCCCTCTGGGATGCAGACCATCTGGCCCTGGGGATTTATCTGCCTTTAATCCCTTCAATCCCTTCAATTTACCTAACACCACTTCCCTACTAACATGTTCCTCAGTTCCTCCATCTCACTAGACCCTCGGTCCCTTACTATTTCCAGAAGATTATTTATGTCCTCCTTAGTGAAGACAGAACCAAAGTAGTTATTCAATTGGTCTGCCATTGTCTTTGTTCCCTATGATCAATTCACCTGTTTCTGACTGTAAAGGACCTACATTTGTCTTGACCAATCTTTTTCTTTTCACATATCTATTAAAACTTTTACAGTCAGTTTTTATGTTCCCTACCAGCTTTCTCTCATAATCTTTTTTCCTTTTCCTAATCAAGCCCTTTGTCCTCCTCTGCTGGTCTCTGAATTTCTCCCAGTCCTCAGGTGTGCTGCTTTTTTTTGCTAATTTATATGTTTCTTCTTTGGACTTGATACTATCCCTAATTTCCCTTGTCAGCCACGGGCGCACTACCTTCCCCAGTTTATTCTTTTGCCAAACTGGGATGAACAATTGTTGTAGTTCATCCATGCGATCTTTAAAAGCTTGCCATTGCATATCCACCGTCAACCCTTTAAGTATCATTTGCCAGTCTATCTTAGCTAATTCACGTCTCATACCTTCAAAGTTACCCTTCTTTAAGTTCAGTACCTTTGTTTCTGAATTAACTATGTTACTCTCCATCTTAATGAAGAATTCCACCATATTATGGTCACTCTTACCCAAGGGGCCTCGCACAACAAGATTGCTAACTAACCTTTCCTGATTGCTCAATACCCAATCTAGAATGGCCTACTCTCTAGTTGGTTCCTCGACATGTTGGTTCAGAAAACCATCCCGCATACATTTCAAGAAATCCTCTTCCTCAGCACCCTTACCAATTTGGTTCACCCAATCTATATGTAGATTGAAGTCACCCATTATAACTACGGTTCCTTTATTGCACGCATTTCTAATTTCCTGTTTAATGCCATCCCCAACCTCACTACTACTGTTAGGTGGCCTGTACACAACTCCCACCAGCGTTTTCTCCCCCTTAGTGTTATGCAGCTCTACCCATATCGATTCCACATCCTCCAGGCTAATGTCCTTCATTTCTATTGCGTTAATCTCCTCTCTAACCAGCAATGCTACCCCACCTCCTTTTCTTTCCTGTCTATCCCTCCTGAGTATTGAATATCCCTGGATGTTGAGCTCCCATCCTTGGTCACCCTGGAGTCATGTCTCTGTGATCCCAACTATATCATATTCATTAATAACTATCTGCGCATTCAATTCATCCACCTTGTTACGAATGCTCCTTGCATTGACACACAAAGCCTTCTGGCTTGTTTTTACAACACTCTTAGCCCTTATACAATTATGTTGAAAAGTGGCTCTTTTTGCTTTTTGCCCTGGATTTGCCTGCCTGCCACTTTTACTTTTCACCTTACTACTTTTTGCTTCTACCCTCATTTTACACCCCTCTGTCTCTCTGCACTTGTTCCCATACACCTGCCACATTAGTTTAAAGCCTCCTGAACAGCAGTAGCAAACGCTCCCCCTAGGACATTTGTTCCAGTCCAGCACGGGTGCAGACCGCCCTGTTTACACCAGTCCCAACTTCCCCAGAACTGGTTCCAATGCCCCAGAAATTTGAATCCCTCCCCCTTGCACCATTTTTCAAACCACGTATTCATCTGAAATATCCTCCTATTTCTACACTGACTAGCACGTGGCACTGGTAGTGATCCAGAGATTATTACCTTTGTGGTCCTACTTTTTAGTTTATCTCCTAACTCCCTAAATTCACCTTGTAGGACCTCATCCCATTTTTTACTTATATTGTTTGTACCTATGTGCACCACGACCACTGGCTGTTCACCCTCCCATTTCAGAATGTCCTGCAGCCGCTCAGAGACATCCTTGACCCTTGCACCAGGGAGGCAACATACATCCTGGAGTCTCATTTGCGGCCGCAGAAGCGCCTATCTATTCTCCTTACAATCGAATCCCCTATCACTATAGCTCTCCCACTCCTTTTCCTTCCCTCCTGTGCCGCAGAGCCACCCATGGTGCAATGAACTTGGCTGCTGCTGCTGCCTTCCCCGATGAGACATCTCCCCCAACAGTATCCAAAACAGTATATCTGTTTAGGAGGGAGATGACCTCAGGGGACTCCTTCACTACCTGCCTATTGCTACGTTGTCTAGTGGCCACCCCTTCCCTTTCTGCCTGTGTAGCCTTTACCTGCGGTGTGGCCAACTCACTGAACGTGCTATTCACGACTTTCTCAGCATCACAGATGCTCCAGTATGAATCCAATCGCAGCTCCAGACGCTCAATGCGGTCTGCCAGAAGCTGCAGTTGGACACACTTCCTGCACACATAGTCGTCAGGGACACTGGAAGTATCCCTGATTTCCCACATGCTGCAGGATGAACAAACCATGGGGTCGATCTCAGCTGCCATGACCTACCCAATACTTGCCTCAACTTTTGAAACTTTCTCCTTTGAAAGGAACTTACCTGGCCTTACCTCACTTGGAGTGAAGCTCGTCCTCATTCTCTTCTCCTCGAAGCCTCTCGAGTCAAAGCCTCAAATCTCCACTCCTTCACTGGCCCACTCACTCAATGGCTGCTTTCCACAGGCCACTCCGCTTGAGGTAACCCTCTGATGATGAACATTGAAAAACTGACTAACTCTGTTGCCTTAATAAAGCACCATGTTAAATGTATAAAACATGTCTGCATCAGTGTTATCTTGTATTTCTATACAATGTTACATTAGGCTGTTACACATCTATTGTCAGAGAAGTGCTTGCATAAATAGGTAAACCACCTTCATGCAAGCAAGGACAGAAAGCAGGGCAAAGTGAGTATACTTATTTATTCAGTAAGTTATGGGTCAAAGTATTTGGTGTGTCATGACAGCGTTTCTAGAAATCTCCAGTTAACCCGTCCACCCTGCTCTGCCCAAGTGGCGTTTTCAAATTTACACACGCTGGAAGGCATTTTAGAAAAGCTCTGTTTTCAGGGGAGGAAAATGTTGTTTCAGTGTGGATGGAGGGTCAAAATGAAGAGAAAAAGCTTTTGTTACTGATTTATCCGGTCTAGTGTGGATGTAGCCTCAATAATCTGCAAACTGATGGCTCATGGTGCTATCAACTGGCACTTATTGTATACTAATCTACACTTGTACATTAAATCTATTTACTTTTGGTTTCATCAGAACTGATTAGGTCAAACATTTCATAGCAGCCTTGATACAGATATGAAGCAAAGAGCTAAATTCTACAAGTAACTATCAAGGTAGCATTCGACTTTATTTAATTTAGTGTGTTGAGTAATGCCTTCTACATGACTCAGTCATTGGAAAGTTTTCCTTTTCACTCTAAAGATGTCAATAATCCAAGCCTTGGATATCATTGTAGGAGTTCATCGAGACAAAGTTCTAGGCCTAATGATTAGTTGCTTCATCAATGGTCTCTCTTTTATCGTAAGTTCAAAGATGGTGATGTTCACTGACTACACTTGTTCAACTCCTCAGCAAATCAAGTTCAAGTTCAATTGTCATTCAACCGTATATGAGTACAGCCGAAAGAAACAGCATTCCTCTGGGGCCAAGCTACAAAATACAGTACCAACAGTCATACACAGCACACGGCACATATAAGGTAGCAGTAAAATGCAGTCACACAAAAAATATACAGTCCCAGTCTCTGAGTCCACAAGTGTTGCAGCAGTCTGCAGTCGAACACAATTCAGCTTGTCTTGTTCTGAGTAAATACGGGGGGCCAGCATGGACGCTGTATCACACTGCCTCCAGCACTCTGGTGAACTGCCTGACTCTGACATCTCCCTCTGGGCAGCTGCAAACAACCAACATTGCAGCTTGAGGCCTAGTCCTTGCTTCGACCAAGGCCACACTGCGTTCTCGCCATCCACTCCAAGCTGCTTGCCCATAACTGGAACTGGACTCGCAGCACTCCACTCCACCAACGTCCAATGTGACTTCTGATCATCTCCTTCACACACTGACTGCTCTGACACAGGCAGTAGCACAATCTGCACCAAGTGCAGCTCCTTCACTTTCTCCACCAACCTACTGATGGGGCAGACCAGCTGTACTTTAAGTTCTTAATGCCCAGTGAAGTCTTGCCATTGTAAAAAAAAAGTATATAAAAGATGAACACCTTTGGTTGACCTGTAGAAGCTGCTGTATTTGAGAGCTCCACCATCTTACCGGAAGCAGTCTATGCTTACAAACAGTAGCAACTGGCAGCATCCAGGTATGAGGTGAAAAGTGGCAAGTAAGATTCAAGTCAGTAAAGTGTCAGGGAATGCCCATCTCCAACAAAAGTTGAAGCATTCATCTTTAAACTCAGTTGCATTACTATTGCTATATATATTATATATAAATTAGTCCAGGACCAGCCAATTGGCTCAGGGTGTCTGACACTCTGAGGGAGGAGTTGTAAAGTTTGATGGCCACAGACAAGAATGACTTCCTATGATGCTCAATGTTGCGTCTCGGTGGAATGAGTTTCTGGCTGAATGAACTCCTGTACCTAACCAGTACATTATGGAGTGGATGGGAGACATTGTCCAAGATGGCATGCAACTTGGACAGCATCCTCTTTTCAGACACCACCATCAGAGAGTCCAGTTCCACTCCCACAACATCACTGGCCTTACGAATGAGTTTGTTGGTGTCTGCTACCCTCAGCCTGCTGCCCCAGCACACAACAGCAAACATGATAGCACTGGCCACCACAGACTCGTAGAACATCCTCGGCATTGTCCGGCAGATATTAAAGGACCTCAGTCTTCTCAGGAAGTAGAGACGGCTCTGACCCTTCTTGTAGACAGCCTCAGTGTTCTTTGACCAGTCCAGTTTATTGTCAATTCGTATCCCCAGGTATTTGTAATCCTCCACCATGTCCACACTGACCCCCTTGGATGGAAACAGGTCACCGGTGCCTTAGCCCTCCTCAGGTCCACCACCAGCTCCTTAGTCTTTTTCACATTAAGCTGCAGATGATTCTGCTCACACCATGTGACAAAGTTTCCCACCGTAGCCCTGTACTCCGCCTCATCTCCCTTGCTGATGCATCCAACTATGGCAGAGTCATCAGAAAACTTCTGAAGATGGTGAGTGTCTCTCCTCCCAAGTCCTTTCCATCGTTTACAAGGTATAGTTTGGGAGCATGATAAAATACATAACACTTGTCCAGATGAAATCATGCCACCAATCATTAAAGAGCTCAACTACATCCAGAATGACACTTAGCTTTGACTTAAAACTTTAATAACGTTTCTTTCTATAGAAGTGGGCTGATCTGTTGTGTGTCCAGCATTTTCTGTTTTTCATTTCAATCTTCCAAGACAAGCAATCTATTTGCTTTGCGCCCCAATCATTACCCTAAACATTCATTGTCTCCACCAGCCGTGTGCGTTAAGCTGCAGTGTGTATCATTTACAAAATCTTTCACTGTTGTGTTTAAATCCCAACCCTTCCTACCCAGAGGTGTTGTTGGAGTCCTTTCACTGGTAAGACTGCAGCAGTTCAGATGGCAACTCGTCACCATTTTTCCCAAGGATTCCTGAGGCACTGGAAATAAGTGTTGATCTACCAGCAGCGCCCAGATCCTAAAGATAATTTTGGGAGATAAAAAGCACTCTATAAATTTCTCATTAGCAGCACTTTACTATGTGAGCAGAGATAGGTTAACAAGTAGCACACTGATTCACTAGTAATGGCACAAACCATTGTGAAAATTTGCACAACATAATCATTCTCTGTAAATCCTGAATATTTGCACTAAATCTTGTGTGCTGCCACTCTCACTTGCAAAAATGCTGTGGTGAGTATGAAAATTCCAGGCTGAGTCATCTGTAGTTGAACGACCAGTGAATTTTGCAGGCAGGTTGTGAGACAAGTTATCTTACCTCTGTTAGTGAAGTTAGCTTGAGTGATATTCATACAAATTTGTAAAATCTGGTGTAGATTTAACATGGTAATAGTTTTGTACTTGTTGGGTCAATTGATCCAATTAACAGAGTGGGGAACAGCAAATCCAATTAACTCCACTCATTCTGCATGTTCTGATTAGAAATAAAATGTATTAAACCAACACCACAAATCAAGCTGATCAAATCTTAACAACATTGACAGGCTAAAACCAATACAAATCAAGGCAACTTTTTCAAGCTATCTGATGGAATTGATCAACAAGAAAAAGTTAAGATTTTCAGGCATGCTGAGTGATGTCGATTTAGCATGATAATGGTGAAGCACCACATTGCTGGGTGTTTCACTATATGATACATTACACTGAATATGGATATGGAAAAAGAATATTCCAATACCTTGTGAAGTGCACAGATATAGGTCACTTTGCCCCATGGGGTTGTTCTGTCACTATGGATCAGGAGTCAATGGCGTTTATCTGAATTTGCTCCTTATCATTTGATACCTTTCCCTTACAACAAAAAGGACTATTAACCTCAGTCTTTACAATATCAATAGATTCCAAATCCACAGCTGAGCATCCCAAATGATCTAGTTTTAATTTGAGCATTACCTAGGTGAAAAAAATATAATTTCTAGAATGACTGGCTGAAGTTACGCCAGCGTTTTTGTGAACGTGTTAAAAATAGTAGAGGAGTCACGGGAGAAAGCAGCACCATCTGTGTTTGATAGGACATTCCAGAAATAGTTACAGCTGCAACAGGTAATATGCTGAAGGCATTCAGCTTAATGCATGAAATCTGATTAAAAATACTAGCCAGGGAATGAATAGAGTAAAAAGGCAAATGTTAAACCCCATCCAGCATAAATCAGTGTGAGAGTCAAATTGCACTTCTGAAGTGGTACATACTGCAAGTTAATATGTTGTTCTTCAATATACAGTAATTTTACAAGGAAAATAACAGTTTAAAAAACAAATGGAAGGTGACTCTTCCTCTCTTTCCAGTAAATTCCTTCAGATGTGCAAAATAATTCCTGTCATACTTTGAGAAATTCTTCCCAAGACTGCACTTTGTTTCAGAAGGGTCTAAGCCATGGAGATAGGAGCTAAAACAAAATAAGACAAGAAATGCTGAGAATCTCAAAACTGGGAATGCTGGAAATATTCAGCAGGTCCAGCAACCATGAGAACATGGGACCTGTTCCTGTGTTTTATAGTTGTTTGTCCCACCATATTTCCACCAACCTGATTACCTGAACGTTGGCCTATCTTCCTCTGTTCCCTGCTTGTTCATGTATAAACCCAAATACATTTTAAACATTACCATTGTGTTTACTTCAAACACCTCCCCAGCAGCACATTCCAGATACCTACCACTGTTTTCTTAGAAAAAAATAACCTCACAAATCTCCTTTAAGATTTCCCCTCTTGCCTTAAACTCATGCCCTCCAGTATTTGACATTTCCAACCTGGATAAAGGCTCTACCAATTCTATCCATGCCTATCATAATTTAATGTACAATACTTCCATCAGATCAACACTCTGCCTCTGCTCCAAAGAAAGCAATCCCAGTTTCTCTATCCTCTCTTCGTATCTAATACAGGCAACATTGTGGTGACCCTCTTCTGCACCCTCTCCAAAACCTCCACATTATTCCTACATGGAGTGAACCACAATACTCCAAACGCGGCTTCACTAAAATTACATATAGGTACAATGTTACTTGCCAACCTTTTTACTTAATGTCTGTTGTTTCATTAATATTTCAATAATAGTTGAATAATCTTGTGTGTGTTCCTGTTCATTTAAATAATTCACTATGAGTTAAATGTATAAATACATGAATTGCACATATCATCATGTGATACGTGTGCCTCACTTAATGTAAATGTGATGTTAGACCTGCATTTCGGACCCCTGTGTCTTCCTTCGAATCAGTTTACTGTTTTGAAGTTACAAATCATAACAATGTCCCAACAGATAAACCACATTCCTTCTTTACCACTTTCAGAGAGATAGGGACCTGAACCCCAAGGCCCCTTAATGCTCCTAAAGTTCTTAACAATTACTCACCTTTTGCATTTGACGTCCCAAAGTGTAACATCACACACTTGTCCAGATGAACTTCCATACGCCCAGGTATCCAGCTGACCCACATTCTGCTGTATCCTTTGACAAGTTCCTCATTTTCCACAACCCTGCCAATTTTCATGTCATCTGCAAACTTGCTAATCAAGAAAGAAGCATAGTTAATGTTTCAGTTCAATGAACTTCCATCTGAACTGAACCCAGCTTAATTTGATAGTAATTCATAATGTAACAGTGGTTAACCATTGCTTATACACATTGAATTTTGCCAGTCTAGATACTGAAACAAACTATTCTAAAAATTCTGAAGCTGGCTCTTTAGTATCAACACAAATGTGGAATTACTTAGAGGAAGCGAGCTTTCTCCTGGCCTGTTCTCATAACGTGCGAGGAAATCTTAAGAACCTGTAAAACTTGACCAGGTTCTTCTTTCCAAAGCATTGAATGCATTCATGCACAGAATACTGTTTTCCAAGATACTTCTTAGTAAGATTAATGTAGTTATCTATGTCTGAAAATGCTTGCATCTTAAGGGCAATAAGACCTTAATTAACTCCATTGGACTACAAATGCAGTGTAAATTTACATTTAATCAATAAAATTGCTGGAATCACCAGTCAGTGAGTTTAGAAACTTGGGAATAACAGCAGTGCTCCCTTATTGACAGTTTGAGGTTTCATAATGACTGTTGAGGGAGAAGAACTGACAATAGATTTATTCAAGCAGGTGAACTGATTGGCATATAATAGCTGTAATTGCACCAGCTGGTAACTTTCTCCATGTTTGGTTGGGCAGGAAAAGGACTAGCAGCTGGACTTGAAAAGGTAGGTGAGGAGAGGTAGCTGGAATAGGATATAGTTTTGTACTTCATTTGTACTCCAATAATCTGAGCAAGTCAAGGCTTTTGTAAAATGCCAAGTGCCTTGATATTAGAATATCATGCATTTCAAAACAAATGTAAGGTTTTTACGAAGTACTCTCTTACGAAGTTGGAACAACTTTAAAGATCAATCAGGCCAGATGGTGCTAAATTTGGCTTGATACCCTGACTTTCTCCTAAAAGACCTTCCCCATCCAGATTTACTCTGATCAGATGTACAGGGTTGAAGACTTGAGCCTCTGCATCAAATGTGGTCCAAATTGTCAAAAGGTGCGATACCAATAAGCAAAAATCTGCAAATAACTAAAACGGGTTCACAAAAGAATGCAAATGCTAGAATTTGGATCAACAAGCAAGAAGGAAGTCAGTGGGTGATGCAGTGATTGTGGAGGGAAGTGAAGAATCAACATTTAGGAAGATAAGAAACAGGAGTAGGAGCATGAGTAGGCCCCTGGCCTGTCCAGCCTGCTTTGTCATTGGTTAGTCTGGCTTAGGATTCATAGCTCTTAATTTCCTTACTATGCAAAAATATGTTTAACTATGTGTTACATATATTTAATGAGCCTTTCTGGGCAGAAAGTTCTACAGGTTTACTAATCTCTGGAAAAACCATTCCTCCTCATCTCCATCCTAATCTACTTCCCTGAATCTTGAGGCTACGTCCCTTAATTTTAGTCTCGTGAGTCTCCAGTGAAAACAACTTTCCTGCCTTTGTATTACATATCGCTTTGTAATTTTGTATGTCTCTCTAAGATTGGAGCACCAGGGTAGCACAGCAATAGCACGAGGTTATTACAACTCGGAACGTTGGAGTTCAGAGTTTATTTCTGGCATCCTCAGTTAGTGGTTTCCTACGTACCTGCCCTTGTGTGCCTGAGTTTCTTCCGGGTGCTCTGGTTTCATCCCATAGTTGAAAAATATATTTGTTGGTTAACTGGTCATTGTAAATTGTAAATTGGCTGGGTTAAAATCGGTGGGTGGCTGGTCAACACAGCTTGGTGGACTGCAAGGGCCTGTTTTGTGCTGTATCTTGAAATAAAAACAACTCCCTTCTCGTTCTTTTGAATTCCAGCAAGTACAGCCCCAGGCAACTTAACCTCTCATGACAGGCTATTATTTGGTTGATGATTGACAACAATCATCAGGTGAATTTTTCCCCTTTATTGTTCCCAATCACTGCTCAGATGGATTCCACATTCTGATTCTTAGATATTGTATTATCTCTTGTATCAACCAGATCTCATCTTTAATCAAGAGCTATACCCCACCTCCTTTATCTTCCTGCTTATCCTTCTGTATTACCTGATACCTTCGATATTTAATTACCACTTATCCCACCATGTTTCTATAATGGCCCCTAATTATACACCTTTGTTCCGATTTGTGCCACAATTTCACTAACTTTGCATCAAATGGTACAGGCATTCACATCAAGAGTCCTCATACTCCTTGTCCTTTAAGAATCTGGTAATTTTTGTGTCTTTTGCACTAGATTTTTCTGCACTCTGCTCTTCCTTTTCAAATTTTGCTTTGGTCTCGGCATTTTTCCATCTGCCTATCTGCCTCCACGTCTCAGGATTATTCCTATCCTCCTGCCATGTCAGTTTAAACCCTCCTGAACATCAGTAGCAAACAACCTCCCAAAGAAGTGACTGGCAAGATGGTGAGAGTGACCAATGATGACATCTTGCAGGCAGCTTACAAAACTACTGGATACTCTCATCTTCTTCTGAAGTGGGATCAATTGCAGCCTGTAATTTCTCATTTTAAGAATTTATTTTTGGGCCAACTGAACAATCTAGTACTTCTGCCAGATGCTGCGGGATTCAGCATGGAGTGCAGCGATGGCCATCTTTGGGGGTGTGTGCTGTGTGGATTCCAAATGGTGGAATACGAACCTGTGGTTGGCTCCATACCCCGTGCCAATTAAAGTGTTGAACAAGATTAAAATGAACAGGTGGTCAGTGCCATCTGTCTGTGTTTGACCAGTCTCCCCCTCGCTACTGCCTGTGAAAGATGCAGGATCCTTGGGTCCCACACTGCAAGGTTCGATCGCCTTGGTATCTTGGGGCTGTGGGCTCATTTGCGGCTGCAGTTTGATATCCTCAGTTGTGAACTGACTGACATGGTGGCTCTGACTGTGACTGCTGCCTTAACCTCCTACACTGGCTTGACTTGCCTCGGCAGCTGGTGGCAGTGGGCTGGCTTTTGGGGACTCTGTGGTTTGATGCTTAATGCTTTGTGTGTTATTTATTCACTTATTGCTGTTTGTACAATTTGTTCTCTTTTTTTGCATGTCTGAGGTCTTGCTGTGTGGGGATTTACTTTAAACAGGTGGTATGTGTTTTTATTTTTGTTTCGTGGCTGTCTGCAAGAAGACAAATCTCAAGGTTGTATACTGTGTGCATACTTTGATAACAAATGTACTTTAAACTATGAAGACTAATCCTAACCCTGCCAGGTATAGACCAATTGGTTTGTACTGGTCCCACATACTCCAGAACCAGTTCCAATGCCTCAAAGGATTCTGAAACCCTCTCTCCTACGCATATTTATCCTAAGTATTTCGCTATTCCTCCTCTGATTACCACATGGCGCAGGTAACAATCCTGAGATTATTATCTTTGAGGTCCTACTTTCTAATTTACCTCCTAGATCCTCAAATTCAGCCTATAGGACCTTATTCCACTACATTCCTATATTGCTAATACCTACATTCACCACGGCAATTGGTTGATAACCCACCCTTTTCAGAATGCCCTGTAGCCATCCCGACACATTTGTGACCCTTGCACCCAGGAAGTAACACGCCAATCAGGAGTCTTGTCTTTCTGTGGCCCCAACCCTGTCTATTCCGTTTACCATGGAGTCCCCTACCGCTGTATCTCCTGCTCTCCTGTGCAGCTGAGCATTCGTGATGCCATGACCTTGGTTGCTGCTGCCTTCTCCGTCATCTCCCCCAACAGTATCTGTACGTCTGATTTGGAGGGAGACGATGCCCTTCGTCTGGACCCCGGATATAAGTGATTTAGCTGAACTTGTGGAGACTGTGAACTGTGACGAGAACACAGGGAGGCTCCAGAGTGATTTGTACTATTCTACTCCCAATCGATCGCCGGACTGCAATTTGCCGAAGATCCCTTTAAATAACACAGGCTGTGGGAGAGGGCAGGTGAAAGAGAAGGAAGAGGGACACAGTTCTTCCTGCCACTAATTGGCAGGTTTCCTGCATGGAAATAACACTGACACTGGGTGAATCACAGGGGTCCTTTTTGGCAGAGCTAATATCGGTATTGTGCAATGCCAGCAGACTACTTGGAATACTGCTGTGTATGCAGGCCATTGTGCTACCCATGTCCTAAACCTGAAATCTCCACCCATGATGAGAATTGAAAGTAAGCTGGCATTTCCTTTTGCTGCAAAAGACAGGCTGATAACCTTTTGTAAAGTGCTGTCAGTATTGTACACTTCCAGCTGCCTTAATTACTATGCTCTCACCCCACTGTTTCCCTCTTGGTTACATATTTTATGTGGTAACAGCAACAACTAGCTTGACAGTTTTTGAAGCCATTCACCTGGCCATCATCTGAGTAACTGGAAATGGTTGCCCTATTACAGCTTGAGAAAGTCCCCACAGAATAAAGCAAATAATCCCTTTTTAAAAAAAAATATAGACCAGGCAGGGACACAAAACCTTTACTTCCCCTATCCTGAGGTGCTGGCAAAACTAAGTAATGAAACCTGGCTTCAGTTCATTTTTAAGAGTGGAACTAATATCAGAACCAATGAAGAGCCACCAAATGATATTTTTCAATTGTGATGGGTTTAAATAGCTCAACAAGTTTGTCCAGTAAAGAGTTCTGCATCCCAAGCTTTAGTCTTCAATCAGTGTTGAACTGGTTTACCACAAACAAATGGGACAGCACCGCCCCTATAATAGGTTTCAGCACCCGGTGTAAGACAAGAGTAAATGTAGTGAGGATCCCTTTTCTCTTCATCGAATCTGGAAACACTTTCACATGGTAATGGGGTCAGGCTCAGCTGAAATGTCTGAGTGGTCACATAGCCTGCTAACACTCTATTGGTACTTGGCATTTTGGTAAATAACCACTGCTCAGAAGATTTTTATGAATTATTAACTGTTGGAGAAAGATAAGAGAATGGACAAATTTTTAAAAAAGAGAAGTACATTTTTATCATGGGAGATGAGTGAAACAAATAACATTTTCCTAAACTTCACGGGTACCTTTTTTTAAATCCAATTTCCAGATGATGTAAAATGTGAAACACAACCTCAGGATGCTCTTTCACAATCCATCAGCTTGTGCAGTGTTATAATCGGTTGGAATGCACGTAACGGCATCTATAAACATCCATCACCTAATACTTAAATCAAGTAGCTGTGTGCTTGCCGCTATGTACAAGGTTCCAATGACTCTGTTGTGCTCACTGACAAATACTCCTCAGTAATTGTCAGGGATCCTTATTCAAAGTGTGGCCCCCAATGGAAATTAATTGCTTGTGTGCAGTCTGAACCACATCATAAATGTCATGTAGAAGTTGCAGGGAGTGAGGAAGCATTGACAGCTCTATCCTCACTGTATCATTTAACTACCGGTAAAACATTCTGCGACAGAAGTGCTCTTCATTAATAATTTACTCCGCAGTATACAATGAGCCTTGCCAATGATGCCAGGGGAACAGCCACCTTCCTGTTTTAATGACACGAGCAGTGAAGGGGGAGGGGGGCTTGCTCACATCAGCATTCACAGTACATCTGGGCATGTCACTGTATGAAGATATCAAGGATGGAGTCGACAGGACAAAGGGGAGAAGAAAGAAGTGTCACCCAGAAAAACCTTTCTTTTTATGCTTTGGAGAATAATGCATTACAATGACAGTTCATCCCGTAGTTTCCAGATTAAAGCTGAAGTGATCTATGTGGAATCCAAACAGCAGATTTTTTTTTTAACCTGTTAACAAGAAAAGGGCAGTGGCTGAATGAAAACTGCATATAAACTTGATAACGCCAAGCAAGTAAAGTGCTAACTAAAGATTATGGTCTAAAGTCAATCATTTTAATTTTTCCCTTTGCCTGTCTGTCAATGTTACTAAAACTGTCCATATTGACAGTATGTAAAACTGCTAAATGTTGCTGAGTACTCCAAAGCCTACTACAATGTGAAGCTTGTATCATCATATTGTTATGTTTTCATTAAGTGGAATCCGGTGCTGGCAAATATTTCTTCAAATTTGCTCTATTCCCAAACATCTTGTTTTTGAACAACATACAGACAGGTTGTGAGTGGGGTGAGTATGAGGGAATGGTGGGGGTGGGGGTGAAGGTTGAAGCCAGTGAAGGACCCGCTGGAATAGTTTTTGATTATTTGAATGTTAAAATTGTGTAGTCCCAACCAGAGAGTTGATCTTAATCTTTTATTTTAATTTACATTTAGATTTTAAAAAATCAGATGAATTCTTTCCACAGCATCACAGAGAACAGTGTTTGGATCTTCCCACTTTTCCATCTCAACAAAGACAACAGGGCCAGCACAACTGGGGGAGAGGAATAGAATACAGCACATGAACAAGCCATGTGGTAGAATCTGATGTCAAATTATAATAATCCCTCCATTTCCTGTATACTCATGTTTCTACCTCACAGTTTGTTAAATACCAGGATTATATCTGCTTCCACTACTACTATGATCCAGGCACCTACCCCTCTGAGTAAAACAAAACTTAACAAGCACATCACCTTTAAAATTTCCTGCACTCGCCTTAAAGTTCTAATCTTCTCATATAATTTTTAAATTCACTGATGTAGTATAAAATTCCCAGTCTTACTTATCAGGTCAGGCGGCATTAGTGAACAGAGAAACAAGAGTTAACATTACAATTCTCTGACTTGACACATTAATTTGTTTCTCCATAGATTCTACCTTGCTGCTGAGTACTTCCAGAATTTTATTTTCTTTTGGATTTCCAGCATTTGCTGTTTTGATAAGACCATGAGAGAGATTGGGCCATTCGACCCATCCAGTCAGCTCCACCGTTCCATCAAGGCTGATCCATCTCCCCTCCCAACCCCATTCTCCTGCCTTCTCCCCATAACCTTTCACACCCGGACAAATCAAGAACCTATCAACCTCCACCCTAAATACACCCAATGACCTGGCCTCACAGTCGCCCATGGCAATGAATTCACCACCCTCTGGCTAAAGAAATTCCTCTAAACTAGTTTTAGCCTTCCAGTTTCTGTTCACGAAATGTTTCTCAATGCTATATAATTATAGTAACACATTGCTAAATCTAAAAGACCTCCTGTCATATCCTGGAACAAAAAGGAAGCATTGATCAGCTAGTTCAGTTCCATCATGACTTTACTGAAGTTAAAATGTGGTTGGAGCAAATTATCCGATGTAAATAAGCTGGTTTGAAATGTGCTCAATTAGAAGCTTAATCCAAGTCAACCCTGCAGTTATACCAAGATTTTATAGATTAGAATATTATCAATGTTGCACAAAATATTCCAGGATTCTGATCTACTTTTGAAAAGCCAACAGCATTAATGCGGCATGCAATAGGAATAGCTCACGGTCACTTCATGTTGATGCAGCAGCTGTTAGCTAAGGCCGGATGGGACATTTAAGGTTGGTCAAGTAGATTATTGTTATGTTAATGGTAAAAATAATGGTTTATATGAAGCAATGCAGGTCCTGTTTGGAAAGAATGGATGTTCCACTCCTGTGGCTGTGTAAGGGTTATCACTGTTCACCGCAGCACTGCCAGAGAAAATTGGGACTAATTGAAAGAAATTATTGCTGTCATACTGCTTCAACTTAGAAGAGCTGAGAATGCTTTTATTTGCTGAATGCCACAATGTGCAGAATCCATACAATAGCATTTTCACACTACAGATTACACTTGCATTGTTCACTGGAAAGGTACCTTCCAAAAATTCCGCATTGAAGCTGATTTAAATTTTAAGCATTTTTAAAATTAAGTACATTCTAAATATTTGCATGAATAAAACATGAGTCTAAGGTTTCTTCAGCCTAACAGTTACCCTTTCAAGAATCAGGCATAGCTGCAACCACATGAAGTATTAGCTAACAACAAACTCAGAATGATCAAATTACTTCTCTTTCAGAAAAGAGATTGCCTGGCAGTTCTTCTGCAGGGTAGTTTTGCCAGGCAGCAAAGTTGCCCAAGGTCTAATAACTTTTCAACCAACTTTCACATGGTGCACAAAATGCTTGAAAAGTCTCTGTATACACCTGATACAAACATTAAAGCTCTTTCAAATCTAGCTGAAATATCTATACTGAACAGGATGTTTAAGTGAGAAGCAGGTATCCGACAGAGTGAGTGTATATTAAGCTACCAACTCCATGGATTAAAACATGAAAAACATCAAACAATTTACACTTTAATCTTTCCTTACCACATTCAAAATTTTACATATCTTGTGACATATTGCTATGGAGATATCTGTGCCAAATGATTCATTTTATTGTTAATAATGATGAAATTTTCCCACATATAGTGTTATGGCAATTTAATTTTACTGAGGTGCAATCTTTAAATGTGAAATCGTCTCTGTACATGACACTTTTGTTTACAGGAATGTAAATAATCCACATTGTTTCACCATAAATTCCTTTAGTAAATTTTCCTCATTGCATCCAACATCAGGCTAGGTGGAATATTACTATGAATTGATAATGCTGGTCTTCAGATTAGGAGACAGCACCATTTTTATAGTGACCTAGAGAGGTTTAGTTTTTATTTTCAGGCAGTTGGAAGGCCATTATGAATTTCAAGGTATTATATTAAAACTTTGTAAGTGCAATCATCATTTGTTGGTTCTATTTCTGCAACTTCATATCCTGATGACTCAATTTTTAATTTCTTTTATGTTTATTAATGGAGAATTCTAACACAAGAAGAATGAAAAAGTATTATTTCAATATTTATATTTGTGTTAAACAGTGAATGAATAGTAATAGAAAACCCAAAGAGATTGTTTGACCTGAGTATATGGCATTCCACCAATCTATTGTTATTTGTAATGCATAATAAAAGGTGAATTAGCATATTGGTTACCAGAGTGCCCTACATGCATGGAGTGCAAGGACATAGATTTATCGTCACCATTCCTCACAAGTAGAACCAGTATGGAATGCACTGTCAGAGAGAAATGATGAACTGAGGGGAGAGTTTACTAAGAAGAAGAGAGAGAAAGACACAAGGCAATCTGCCTTTCACAGTTCCAAACTCAGACTAATTCTCTTTGACAAAACTCAAGACCTGAAAACTATCTGAAAGATGCTTTAGAGAATGTAAAAGCAAATGGAAAGTAGAATTGTAAGAATGCAAGGATAAATGAGGAAATGCAGATGTTAGGAATTTGAAATGTAACACAACGTTTGGAATGCACGGAAGACTATATCTGAAAAGAAAACTAAATTGATTCATGCATGGCTTGCATGAGGTAAGTTTCACCAAAAACATTAAGCTGTTTCTTTCTCAAAAGCCATGTATTTCTAACATTGTCAGTAATTGGTCTGAAAAGGAAGACATAAGTTTGGCAGTGTAAGAGCCAGATGAACACATGGGTCAGTCAGGGCAGTCCAGCTTTGTGAATATTGGGCAGGATGTAAAGGTGAGCTGTGCAGAGCTGAGTCACTATAAAGCTGGAGGTTCTGTAGGGAAAGTCTGCCAAGGAAATAAAGACATGATTGTGAGATTTCTCTTGCCTGTCTTGTCTCACATTCTCTTCTGTCTTTCTTGAATGTGTCAAATTTTTCCCGTGGTCTAGACCGTTCTTGGCTGTATTTGTGATATTTCTGATGTCTTCCACTATTTTCACCATTTTTATCCTTTTATTCCTGGAACTAATTCTTTCCATGGAAATGCAATAATTGACACCTCCATCCCATATCAGGAGGATCTGAGAGTTTGTTCCTTGAGCAGAGGCCCAACTACGGTATTTCCCTTCCACCACCACATTCTTTTGTCTGGCTGAATGAGTTCTCGCATTGAACAACTTCTCTTTCAACTCCACTCACTTTCTCCAGTTCAAAGATGTAGCCATAGAACATGTATAGGCCAAAGCTATACCTGTCTTTATGTGGGTCATTTGAAACTGTCTTTACTTCATTTCTGATCCACTCCCTTAACTCTCCTTTCTGCAGATTTTCATCTTGCTCTCACCTTCACACGGTCAATCTTTGACTCTTCTCATCCTTTTCTGAATCTCTGCCCCATTTCAAGCATTAGACCAGGTGTTGAAATCCATTACAAGCCCACTGAATTCCACAGCTAGTTAGTCTTCATACGCCCTTGCCTTCTGTAAGGACTCTTCCATTCCTTCAGTTGCAGCCTGTCCTGATTCATCACGGCCTAGTCAGCTGACCAACACCTCTATTCTCCAGCAAGCTAAATAAATTTGGCATGTTCCAGTTGACCCTTACCAGTTTTCATTTACACTCCATCGAAAATATCCATTCAGGATATATCATGGCTTGGTTTCACAAATGCTTTGCCCATGACTACAAGAGGCTGTAATAATTTAAAGAAACACCTCAGCACAATATGGAAACTAACCTTCCCTCTGTGGACTCTGACTACACTTCCTGCTGCCTCAGTAAAGCATCCAGCATTATAAGATACACCAGCCACCCTGGTCATTCTCTCTTCTCCTCTCTCCCATCAGCTTGAAATCATGTACCACAAGGCAGGACAGCTGTACCTCAGTACAAGTGACAAAAATAAACAAATGCCATTTCCAGATACCCACTTTAGTTTGCTCTGGAATTGGAGGACATGCCCAGCCTGACCTGCCAGGTGTGTTACCCTACTCTGCATCTCACAATTCCTACTTTATTTTGTCTATGTTCTTGTTCACTAACTGCTCCCCATCCGTTGACTAGATACCTTGTTTGCAGCTTACTGCCCCAGTTTTATCGTGTCAGAGACATCCACTCCCCACCCAACCCTCTCAGGAACTTCATGGGCTTCTTTTGTCTTTTTCCTCGCTTTGCCCTGAAACATTAATTTTGTATTTCTTCCCACAAATGTGGCCGAACATGCTGAGTATTTCCAGTGTAATCTGATTCTGCTTTAAATGTCCTGTATCTGTATGTTTTTGATTGTTCATGGAATACTTGCTGGTTGTTTTGGCACACATCACCAAAGTTTAAAGGAAGTGTATTACAACCCTGAGATACATTTTCTTGTGGGCATACTCAATAAATCCATAATGGAATAATAACCGTAAGAGAATCAATGAATGTCCGCACCAACTTGGACATTCAACCAGCATGCAAAAGACACAAACTGTGCAACAACAAAAAGAAAGAATCCTTCGTCTTGTCCGGTTAGCCAGAATTCATTTGTGCCCTAAGCAGAGATTGTCAGCATGGTATCAAACTATCAAGTATCTTTGCCAGACCTACTCCTTTTCCATCCAACATCACAACACATTTCCAAAAAAAAGACTCTAGATGGCAAAAGGAAGAGGGAGGGGCAGGGAGCACAGATCTTCTTTCTATGAGGAAAATTGAGGCCAATTGTTGGATCAACTAAGCACAGAGATCAAACCACCACACTCTCCTAAAACTGCTCATCCAGTTGCATTCTGTTACTTTATTATTTCTGGAAGCTCTGACTTGTAATATCAGCAGATACCAGGCCCCTTTAAACTAACGAGCAAGGAAGTATTTACCTAATGAAATTGGACACTGATCTTATAATTCACTTTTGGATGATCTAACATTCTTTGGCTAAGCCAGTCTTCATTTTCCAAGAATGTAACAAGACTGTATTCGATTGCCAGCTTACTTTGCTGTTAAATTTATTTTCATCTCTTCAAATGCTGATAAAAATGTCATGTTGTGTTGCTTTAGCGGCCTTGAGTGCTGCCCACCTACAGCTGCAGGCTTGAGTTAGACCGGGAGCCAAAAACACCATAAGGAAAGCAGACTGTAACCTCCACCACCCCTCGTCTTTCCACACTGCTCACTTTCCTGCTAAATGATGCAATGTTACCCCCTCAGGGATTCAATTCTATTCTTGCATTTTTCCCCTCTCTTCTCCCCTTGACCAAGGTAAGCTCAATGCTGAATTTTTCATGAAAAATATAATGCACTCTTATCTGAGGTAACAGTAGCCAAAAATGCACAATCCTCAGCAAAAACAAAACTTCTAATGTTGGTACTCTTAATTCTTTGCAAAGACAAGTCTTTAAAATTGCAAGAGTTTTGTTTTTTGTTATCACAGAATTAGATGTTAAGCTTCATTAAGCACCAGAACTCTTTCAGAAGCATTAATTCAAATGTAGTCTACCTGACAAGCTGAAAGCTAGAACCAAGATCAAGAGGAAGGAATTATTGCTGAGGTCTGCTTTGAAATTCAACACTAAGAAGATCTGACACACTACTGTCCATTGGACTGTAAGAAAAAAAGTCGCTTGTGCAGAGAAAGGTTGTCTGGCTTGATGCCAAGGCATGAAATCTGTCAAGCCCATTTGCGGCATTAGGGTAGATGTTGCTGAAAAAGGTCTTGAATGTTAAGGGAAGACAAATAACCTCAGGTGGTGTTTGAACATTGATTGATATAACTGCCAAATACAAGGAAATAAATATGCAGGTGATGGATAAACACCTTTTGAGTGAAGGTATTATCTAGTGGGCGTAATCGGTGCCAGCCACACTGGAGCTGTGGGTGGTCGGAGGTTAGCCATTTCATGCCCGCTCAGTAAAGCAGGCTTAATCGCTTCCAATATTTTCTGTTAAAAAGGATGCTTAATGAGCCAGTTTCACAAGCCCAGAGAAACTGATTATTATCTGTGAATTCCTACTGAGTTGGGTATTTTCCAAGAAGATATTTTAGATTGTAAAGAAAGAAAATGGCCAGTAGATGCCACTGTTGGTCTTTTTCAATTTGATCTTGGTGATTGGACAGCTTGATTCAACTACATCTTCTTCTTGTTCTTCAATTCAATTTATTATTCAGTCCAGAAGTACTTTTGATTTAGAAGTATTTCACAGCATATTTCTTGTGTGTAATTTTCTTTATAATGCCTGTAAAATAATTATCAAAATAGAGGGCAACTTTATCAGGGTATTTCAATTATCAAAGATAGGAATAAAATCCCACTGAGTTGTAACCATAGTGCATATCCAAAATTGGTTACATCGTCAATTCTGAAACACCTTTTTTGCACAATAATGCTAAAACAGTTTCATTTCTGAGAGAAATCATTCATGTTTTCTTTAAATAACTATCATATGATAGAATGTATCTGCATTATTGCAGCCATAATTAGGATGACTGATTTCTGATCATTGATCGGAGAAATATATGACAAGAAACATCTGAATGCAAGGTATTCCAACAGTAGGTACTGAACTATTATTTTTTTTCTACGGTATCAGTAAATCAGTGTACAACATACAGTGTATTTGTGAGCTTGTCTTGCTTTAATTTTAATTCTAACCCCATGCACAGGAGACCTGTATTTAAAATAAATATTTTCTGTTTTGATTTATGTTTCACTTCTTTTGTTTTCAGTTTTTATTCTGAGTAATTTTGATATTAGCTCCACCTCTATATTTGAACATTAAGCTTGTACAATAAGGAAAGAAAGCAAATCCCAGTCTTAATAAGTTATATGATCATATTTCCACCCACCATCTCTGGAAGATGTGCTCCAGCTTTAATTTTTTTTGAAACTTTAATTGCCACTTTATCTACATAACTTAACAAGATGACCATTTTGCTTTCCTCCTGTGACCTATTTTAGCATCCTACATCTACCCAATCCTGTCTACATCTAAAGGCACTGGACAACTTTGGAGGGTACAATTTCATAACTGTTCCACCATTCTGCATTATATTAAAGCTTTTGTTGGCTGAAGCTTGATAATAGCTATCAGCATGGTATGCAACCATGGTGAACTTAACTACTGAGCCACGCTGTATTCTCAGATTACAACCATGGATAGAGTTTCACTGGTGAATGGGTGTTTTTGACCTTACTGATCTCCATACACTCACCCTGGTTTTCTGGAGCAACTGACAACTGCAAGGATCAATTAATTTGTCATGGTAACGGATTCAGTACAGGATTGCCATGAATTTAATGGCACAGATAGGGGATGTACAAAAAAATAGTTTGAATAATATCTGGCAGTTCCACAAATTTAAGTGGAAATTTATGTGCTACCATCATTGAGGGCTGAACTGCAAAGTAAATTTTAAACAGAAAATGCATTACAAATCTACCTCACAAACTCCCCACTGCTTTGAAAGTCTTTGCTTTTTTTCTATGGTGGTATGGGAAAATGTTTAAAATGGGACCACTTGTTGAGGAAAGAAGGGCAACAAGGGAATTGTGAAGGGGGCAATCCTTGTGAAATGCTTAATGCAGAAGGGAGACATCTCTGCCTGTACTGAACTAACAGAGCTAGAAAAGAACTCCGTTGGTCCTTCCACCCAATAGCCTCTCAACAATGTGGAGACAAAGTCATGGATACATTTAAAGTGGAGGTTGCTAGGTTCTTGATTAGTAAGGGCATCGGAGGGAGAAGGCAGGAGAATGGTGTTGAGAGGGAAAACAAATCAGCCATGATTGAATAGCTGCCTAGACTTAGCTGAATGGCCCGATGCTACTCCTATACCATGGTCAATGGATTATCCCTTGCATTTTCTACCATCTCCAGCACCAGACATATATTCCCCTTGCCTCCCCTTTTAGCAATTTGCAGATATCACTCCCTTTTGACTCCCCGGCACTCCCTTCAATCACCACCTATCAGTTCCCATGCATTCATAGGGTATACAACATTTGACCTTTCACTTCATATTATCAAGAACTCAGACAGTCTCTAGTTGAAGCAGCAATTACCTGTCCATCTTCTAATTCGGTCTCAGTGGTGAAACCAAATACAGATTGGACTATTTGCAGAGCACCTGTGTTCAGTCCACAGGAGTGATGCTGAGCTCCCTGTTCACTGCCTCTGTACTGCAACATCCTACTCTCATTCTGCCCTTTCTGTCTGTGACTTCCTGCACCGTTACAATGAGGCCCACCTTAAGTCTGTACACATTCAGCCTTTTGAACTTTATATTAAGACCATAAGATAAAGGAGCAGAAGCAGGCCATTTGGCCCATCAAGTCTGCTGTGCCATTCAATCATGGGCTGATCCAATTCTTCCAGCCATCCCCACTCCACTGCTTTCAATTCCCATACCTAAGGCAGCTCATGCTTTCCTTCTGCCTGGACAAATACAGGACTTTCCTGCTTGTCATTGTGTTGACATAGTTTGTTTGATTCCATTCAAACCATTTTTTCTGCTTGTCATGTCCCATAGTATTAATATTTAGCATTAATATCTTCAGTCTCTCACCGTTACAATCAGAAGTTCCCACCTGATTCAAAAGGGTAACAATTATACCAGTGCCCAAGAACAGCAGTGTGAGCTGCCTTAATGACTGTCATCCAGTAGCACCCATGACTGTGTGGGTGGTGGTGGTGGCATCCGTCGGTCTCGAGAGACCATGGATCTGTGCCTGGAGTTTCCAGGGCAGACAAAAATGTTTTTTCTTAAAAGCTCTATCATCTGCTCGAACCAGTGACCGTCAGGTTACTAGTCTGATGCCTTGCCCACTAGGCCATGCGCCAACAGCTGTGTGGATAGGCACAGCTCAAATGGCATCTATACATTTTGCTGATGATACAACCATTGTTGGCAGAATCTCAGATTTTGACGTGAAGGTGTACAGGAGAGAGAGATATACCAGATAGTTGACTGGAATCACAGCAACAACCTTGCACTCAAAGTCAGTAAGACCGAAGAGCTGATTGTGGACTTCAGAAAGGGTAAGACGAAGGAATACACATCAAACCTCATAAAGGGATCAGAAGTGGAGAGAGTGAATAATTTCAAGTTCATGGGTGTCACTATCTCCGAGGATCTAACCTGGTCCCAATACCAATGCAGATATAAAGAAGGCAAGACAGCTGCTATATTTCTTAAGGAGTTTGAGGAGATTTGTATGTCACCTAAAACACTCAAATTTCTACAGAAGTAGCATGGAGAGCATTCTGACTGGTTGCGTTACTGTCTGGTGTTGGGGGGGGGGGGGATACTGCATAGGATTGAAGTAAGCTGCAGAGAGTTGTAAAATCAGCTCCATCATGGGTACTAGTCTCCATAATATCAAGATATCCTCAAGGAGCAGTGCCTTAAAAAGGTGGTGTCTATTTTTAGGGACCCCTATCACCCAGGACATGCCCTCTCCTCATTGTTACCATCAGGAAGGAGGTACAGAAGCCTGAAGGCACACATTCAGTGATTCAGGAACAGCTTCTTCCCCTCTGCCATTCAATTTCTGAATGAACATTGAGCCTGTGAACACTACCTCACTACTTCTTAAAATTTCTGTTTATGCACTACTTAATTTAACTATTTAATATATATATACATACTGTAATTCAGTCTTTTTTCTATATTTATCATATATTGCATTGTACTGCTGCCACAAAGTTAAAAAAAATTCACGACATATGCCGATGATATTAAATCTGATTCTAAGTCTTTCATTGAACAAATATAGATTAATGTACTGGTAATTGTATACATTAAGCCATTTGGACTTGTCCTTTTAGGTATATTCCCTCTCTACAGATCATTTCCCTCATTATCTCTCCTACTGAGAACTAATTTGAGGAGCCTGGAAAGTCTTTCCTTCCACAGGTGCAGCCTATGCTGCTGAGTTTCCAGCAATTTTTGTTTTTATGATATGGTTAATATTATTTTTAATGCTGCTACAGCCCTTTTCTAAATCAAATTCATCTCTGACTCTTCAAACATCCAGAGGTTTGGCCTGTCTAGTCATTTGCCAGCTGGAACTATTCTGTTCATGAAAAGATGGCTTTCTTATGAATACAACTATCTTTGGTTGGCAGTATTAATAGTTATATCCACCATAGAAACATCTAAAACATAAGTTTATAGATATTAAATAGAATTATTTTTGAGGTAGGAATTCAGCTTCCATCCAATTGCACAACCATTTTGATGTCTGGTTCCTTTGACTTTAGTGAAATTGATAATCAATGTGGGGGTTTGAAAACTCAGCAGATGACAATAATTCTGCACCTGCTTGCTGCTAAAGATAAACTTCTACCCCCTCACATCTTACTTCATATATTCCTTAATGTTTCTTTGTTTTTTGATACATTTTTCTCCATTTGTGCAGAAATTCATGGGTGTTAAGCTCAGAAGATAATAAGTTTTAAAAAAACATTTATATAAAAAGAAATCAATTATTCTGAAGCATTATACTTGCATTTTCTATGTATTCCCATACTTAGCTTGTCATTGTGCAGTGCATAGCGATCACCATTGAGCTCACGTTTGCAGTTGAAAATTTCTGCATATTTTCTTTCATCTTCCTTTAATGTGTTCTAATTTGGACAGAAGATTTGTCAAAACAATGAACAGAAACAGGATGCAGAAATATCAACTTGCACCTTTTACTTATACAGAGGTTATTTGGCCTACTAAGTATTTACAATATTTTGTTCTAAATACCAGCATCTGCAGTCTTGTCTTCATGTAAAACAATGCTTTCTTTGCTCATGAAAACCAAAATGACAATTACTAGTAGCTACTTGTAAGATCATAATGTAGCCAAGAGTTTGAATTAATATCACAAAAAATATAGCTGTCCATTACGTATGCATATTACCGTTAAGAGAGAACAAAAATATTTTCATTTTGCATTTCACAGTAGAACTTTGAGCAGTCCATATTTTCATTTGTTCATAGCTTGCCATTTTTTGTAATGGGATATGGTGACCAATCATTTAGTTTCCCTACAAACGTCCAAGCCATTTATGAGATTTCAATTCCAGTAGTTTCCCAATGTAACAACTTTTTACTGTGACAATAAACAAAAAGCTAAAAATCTATAGTTAAATTACAGCACACTCCATGTAGTGTCTATTTTTATAAGTGCTTGCTCACCTCCCGAGTTTTCAACATTTTGCATGAATCTATATCAGTTTGGTCAGAGAGAAAGACTGAAGGAAAGTTTTGAAGAAAACTGGATGGACAGGGAGGTCTGGTGGAGATGGGATTTTCAGATTCTGAAGCTTGGTATTTGAAGGTGTGTTGGAGTGATTAATTTTGGAAGAACAAAATAGAATGCAACTATCTCAGAAGGTTGAAGGGCTCAGTGATTATGTAGAAAAGAAGGACCATTGTCAGGGTAGTGTTGGAAAACAATGGTGAGGATATTTAAATTGCAAAATTATCAAAACAGAAGCCAATAAAACATATTGGCAGTGTAGGATGGTGCAATGGGTAAAAGAGCTTTGATTGAGCTCACATGCATCAAGAGTAGTGTGTAGAATGTCCAGCCATTCACTTTGCCACCCGTTGGGCTTATCACACATTCTCTACACTGAAAATCTATTTTCCAAACCAGTCATCTCCTCTCCTGACTGATCACCGACCTTCTGGCCTGATCAACTGCACTAAAGATCAATTATCTACTCTTCCAACCCAATCAACCCTTACTCATCGATCCCTTCTTAGCAGCAGTTCATTTCCATCCCAACAGTAGTAGTCTCTTTTTATTCAACCATTCAAGGTATTCGAATGCCCAAAATTTCAAAGTATTTTACTGTCAGCTGCCAATTTGGTAGCTGCAATTTCCCATGGAAACTATAGTGATGCTGAGGGCCGACTGTCAGTGTATCAACAGCCAATACTTTTAGATGCAGGGACTGAACCTGCCTTCGCTGCAAGGCTGAAACTGGGTGCGTTCAGCTTTAAAGTGATAATATTTAATTAAATAAATACAGTACCTTGATGTAATTACTAAAAGAATGCTGTTTACTTTAACGCCATGCCGTGGTCGGGCATTAGTTTAATAATCTTTGTAGCCACTGCTCTATCAACCTCACGCAGCAGGCTCAGAAAAACTGAGAAACTCCCCTACAGTTCAGGTGAGTGTGCAGCAGCGTAAAGCCATCCGTTTGGTCTGATGTCCATCCAAACTTGTGCATGGATGAGTTCCCTCCCACCCCTATCCGGAGGCTGCAGTGCTATTTTTTCCCCCATTTCAGTGGGATGCTCCGTCCCATGGTTTAGGCTGAAACTAAAGGAACTTGCAACACATATGGCAGACAGGTTGGAATGTCAGCCTCCTCCTGATTTTGAGTCAATGGCCACAGGATGTCAGCAGGTAAGCATCTTTATGCACTCCAAGCCTGCTCAAACTCATTTCACATGGGATCCTTTACAGCCGTCACAAAGTCACCCTGCTCTGGGCTGCATTCCAAAAGCAGCCCCTAGAGAGAATAGGTAGTGGAATGCTTCAGACTACTGTCTGAGCCCAGAATACGATCAGACAGTTGGTGAAGAACTGAAGGTCAGACACACACGTTTTAAAAAAAAATTCAGTGCAAGTTTAAAATGGTATTGCCATGAAATCTTTACGCTCTGCATCAGTGCACATTGGGATATCAAGTTTCTGAAAGAAGCTAAAAGAAAACAAATGGTACAACTTTGAAATACCAAAGCTTTTAAAAAAAAACATTTTTGTCTGCCCTGGCATTATACCATGAAATTATGCACCTCAAATTTATGCATCAGATGTTGATTTGGTTAAATGTTTACAATTATTTGTAATTTCTAACTGCCAGATGGTGTATCTCTATTCTGATATCTTTTTGTTTTTCTGCTTGTGGCATGATGAAGAACGACTAGTTGAGCCGTAAACAAAATGCAATTGTGTTCATTTATTTTCTTTTTATTTTACCTGCAGTATTGCGTTTTGCTGAGGATTGTATTTCAGTTGTCCTTTGCCTCACCTCAGTGACCATTGTTTCATTGTAAATCCAGACAGTGCATGTCAAACAATTACATGGCCACAGAAGGCAGTACAACCATGCCAAAGCTGCCCTCAGTTCACATGTGCAATGTTTGAGCCAGCAGGAGTTGTTGGATTGTGATCAGAACCGATACCTGTTCTTTTCTCATTCTCCAGTCCAAAAGCACTGAAGTCAATTGTAACAGCAGGGCTGCTGAGAATTACTTCAGACTTTTTATTTCCTAAACAATACAGCTTTGGATCAGACTTTACATTGCGCCGATCCACTGAGCTGCCGGGAATCTAGAATGGATCATGTCGTTACAAGGGGATGATTTACAAGGAGGTTTCCCCATGTGACTGGAGTGCCATTGTGATGAGCCACAGAAAATCTGGGAAATGTGCTATTGCTCTGGAGTCTATCCAGTATATCCAAATTTTTTTTTGAGAGAGTTGCAATGAAGAGCAGGAGAAACATAGCTGAAATTTATTCATGTTGTAATGTTCCTCCATTTCGGTGCTTGACATGTTTAAATGAAAAATGGCATCCAATGCAGCTAGTATGTTTTAGTTCTATGTTAAGACAGTGGAGAATTTCATATAATCCATTTTCAGGTCTCTTATGCTTCTGTAATTATGTTTGAGACTGGTAGCACACAATTAATAAATTGCACTCTGTATCTCACAGTTCTTGCCTCTAATTGTGGAAGTCAGTGGAGTGCAAAACCAACCGGTGATGAAATAGATCCTTACTACAAACGTTGACACAGCAGGTGCTGAGAAGCTCACTTTTTGTGAGGTGGGTACTTTAGCATTTATATGTCTAACTTTAATTGCAATATACCTTGTGGGGCTTTGCAGAATATATTCACCTTGGTAAGTAGATGCCTGTTAGTGACATGCTAACCCAGTGCGTTTTCCTTTGTGCCCCAGTGACAGAATGAAAGCAGTTTGCAGCAAGGTGTGTTTTCACCTGCTGCTGTCGTGACAGGGCAGAGTCATTTGTGAAATGCATCAGGGAAGTATTGTTTGAATTCAATTAAAGGTTCAAAGGTACATTTTTATTGTCAAGGCATGTATAATACAACTTTGATATTTGTCTACACCAGATAGCCATTAAATTCATAAAGACCATGGGTACTGATGAAAGAAAAGACATCAACCATTCCCCCCAACAGGCACAAAAAAGAAAAGAAACAAAACTCCCAGACTCCAAAACCCACCCCTGCTGCAGCAAAAAAACAGCCACAGTAACAATCAATGAACCCCTACACATAACAATCCCCGACTCTCCCCACTCCCAGAAAAGAACAGCAACAGTAGCACCAAATCCCCAACCCTACACCCCACCCACACCCACAAAATAATTACCAGATCACCCACCTGCTACCCATCCAGAAGAAAACACTGGAAAACTGAAGGGAAACAAGATGAAGTACAATTATCACATAAATCTCAGAATACAGGAAACATCTTCTCGCTGCATCGGAGGAGAGGAGCTGCACGAACTTAGTCCTTCTGTAAAGAATGGCCGCCGACCTGGATCCAGGTTTTACGTGGCGATCCATAAAGTATTTGAGATGGTTTCTCTGTAGACGCTCTAAGAATAGGACATTTTAATGGTGAAAGCTGGGAGGTGAATTCATTCAAACTTTCATGGTTCTGGGATACATATCATGAATTTGTTTAATCCTAAGATACAGACTAGAGTTTGGGGCCTTGTCTCAGGATAAGAACTTGGCAATTTAATTCTGATTTGAAGAGACATTTCATTACCCGAAGAGTTAGGAACGTTTCTCTAGTAGAAGTGACAATGGACGCTCAGTTGATGAGTATATTCAAGACCATGTTCAAGAGAGAAAAGCTGAGAAAATTAGTTGAATTTTAATTTGGATGAGAAAGTTGGCAGAAGTGTTCAACTTTTTGAGCTTTGGAAGGGAAAGGGCAGAAGTCATGCAATGTTACGTATAATTGAAGATACATATATCCTTTTATTGCAAATTTGGATACTCATTACCTCTGTATGCTATGGTCCGGTGTGTTCCATTTGTTTCCATTGTAAATCAGTTACTATACCCGGGTAATTATAGCAAGCTAAATGGTCTCCAATTGCATATTTATGTGTGTGTATTTCAACATGCATTTACTTGTTTTTCAGAGTTGACAATGCTGCTATCATTGTGATTGTGAGCATGTTGAGCTGCATTTGTTGCTGAATTGAGATACTTAATATTGGTTGTAAAATTTCCAGTAATTGCATCTCCTCTGTAACAGCCATGTAGTTTCAACTTAACTTAATTGAATAGAGTGTGATTAAACCAACATTGAGGACACTTACTGGAGCTGATCTCATTTGAATAGCAAAACTGATATTGTTCATTTTTCTGGGATGCAATTTGTCAGATAATGGATTATTTAATACTGATATCTAAAGCATGAGCAATGACTCTTGTTATTCTGGTGCAAAGATTTTGCCACTGGAAGTATTAATGCCCGATGCCATTCACAAAGACAGCTAAATATTCACAGACCTGCAATCGTTGGCGGTCTGCTTGAAACTACTTCAGGTGGAAAATGGAATTGCCCAGATCGATCAGTACAGACAGCAGTATAAGTGTGCCATCAGTCATATTGGAAGTTTGAGTTCAATATCTCCCCCTGGTTTATGCTGATGGTTAATCACGACCATTCTGTTTTTTAAAACTATTACAGTTTTCCATTGAAAGTCCAACCGTAGGCCTCATCAATATATGGTAGCATGCCATCTTGATGCATTTTATTTAATTAAAAATATAATCCTTCTGATTACATTCTGTATGTTTGAAAAGGGCACTAACAATAATGATTTGAATGTGCACACTATGCAACATTTTTGTGCTAATTAATTGGCACCAGCCAAGGTACCTTCAACTTGCATAAATTTTAAAAATGAGGACCCAGAGGATAAAGCAGTGCCACATGTGCCAAGATGCTTTAGAAAGTAAAAGTGCTGCTCACAAGGGAGAGGGCAATCATGTTCTATGGGCTTTACATCATTTTTAATATGATTTTTGAAAAGGTAACTAGCTGGCTTTGTGGCGGAATAATGGACTGAAAGTAGAAATAACAAAAATCAATGGTTAATTTAGCAAGCCTTCAGACAAGTGAGAGCAAAAATTGTATTTTCAATTTTATAGAAGAAAATCAAATGCAAATTGTTTAGTTCCTGACCCATCATAATTATGAGGCATAATATTTAATGTCATAATGATATTTTTATCAGATTCAGTAGTCCAAAGCTGCAGCTTCAGAGGGAACAAACAGAGGCTCTGCAACTCCAGAGCGATCTTGTGCACTGCACTAGATTGATCATTAATGATTCATTGGATCTTTCAGTATATGGGGAAGGTTACAGCCAATGCTGGGTCAATCTACTAATTAAACCAAGTTTCCAGTGACATATACCAGTCAGAGGTAAAATTGTTGAGGGTTTAACTAAATTTTCCAATTCCTCTTTTATTGGCCATATGGTTCACAGACTAAGGTGAGATAAACTGCTGATCCATTTGTCAGATCCCCAGAAGACAGAGTCATAGTGAGTTTGGCTGAAAGGATTTTGATGGGGCAGTCTTGAAAGCACGATTTGATGAGTGTATGGAAATGAGTGGTTGGCACAGTTTATTAAAGCATCATGGATGTCTAGTTACTGGGCAAATCTCAGCTGCACAATTTTTAGCATGGTGCTTCTATGACTCGTATAGCACAGAAACAGGTCCCTCAGCCCATCTTGTCCCTTCATCCAAGGTGCTTTGCTGATAACCTAGTGTTTGTGGGGTTTCTACCTTGAACTGAGTTGATGTAGAAGTAATATATGAAACTTTAAATTGATCATGCCTGGTTTTGAGCAATTGTAATCAAATTGTCTCGGGGGGAGGTGGTGGCAGGATCAGCTGCGGTGGGAGAGGACTAGGAATTGAAAGTATATTCACTGAAACACTGATTTGGCAGCCCCAGAATCCTAGTTTTCTGAAACAGCAACCTTTTCTTCTCTGCTTTCTCTTCCTACTCCTCATGTCCTGTATGACAGCACGATCTGTCCCAGCACGATCAGTCCCAGCGGTAATACTGGCAAGCCACATGACGGGGTGCTGCAATGTCCTCCCAGCACAGTTCAGGCACCTTTCTTCATTGATAAACCTCATGTATTCTCCAAGTAGCCTACAGCACCACTTCTCTACAATCAGCCATAAATATTTACCCTTTAAATAGTTCAGGTTGGAGCCCAGAGAGGAGATTTCCTTTGTTAAAATCTATTGTGTACTTTGTCAATGCAGCTAATATTTCAAGGTCTAATCTGGTTTCAAGCCAGTGTCACATGAAGACCTATTTTATGAGCTGTGTGCTCTGCATGTGTCTAGTCTGTGTAAGCAACTGTCTGTTGGAGTACAGCAGATGAGAGGATTATGTTAAAACAATTCCATACAGAGCCCAATTCTGCATCCTTTGGCTTAAGTAAATGTTTAGAGTCAGCCTTCATGAAAGCCCTTAAATTTTCCATCTTCTTGCTCATTGAAAAGCACAAAGGCTTCCTTTTCCCATAAATAATATACCAATATGGTATCTGGAACAATTCATTTATGATTGTACTTTCCATGCTCTTGCAAAATGTACAGAGGTTTATAGTCAATTAGTTCATACTATAGCTGGTACTATACCTTTGGCTGGTGGGATTAAAATACATCTCCACCAAAGGAGGTGTAAGGCGTTCCTCCCCTCTGCTAGCCTGCAGGTCACCCTTGGGCAATGTGTAGCACCTGCTTAGCTCCCCCCGCCACCCTCCCCACCGAGGGAGCAGTGGTGAATGGTCACATGAGCAGCTGGCTGTATGGTAAGACATGTCTGTGCAACCACTGATGCCAGGCAGACCATCTCTGAAGAGTATTGATAATGGCTGGGGTCACCCATCTTTTAAAGACACTGCCCAGAAGGCAGTAATAGCAAACCCCTTCTGCAGAAAAAATTGCCAAGAACAGTCATGGGTATGAGACCACGATCACCCTTGTCACATGACATGGCACATAATAAAATATAGGTATTGGAGCAGAATTAGGCCATTTGGGCCATCAAGTCTGCTATGCTATTCATTATGGCTGATCCATTTTCCGTCTCAGTCCCAATCTCCTGCTTTCCCCCTGTATCCCTTCATGCCCTGACCAATCAAGAATCTATCAACCTCTGCTTTAAATATACATAAAGGCTTGGCCTCCACAGCTGCCTGTGGCAATGAATTCCACAGATTCATTCATCTCTAGCTAAAGAAATTCCTCCTCCCCTCCATTCTAAAAGGATGTTCCTCTATTCCTGTTCTAAATAGACGTTCCTCTATTCTGAGGCTGTGTTCTCTGGTCTTAGGCTCTCCCACTACAGGAAACATCCTCTCCACAACCACTCTTTCAAGCCCTTTCACCAATTGATGGGTTTCAATGAGGTCACCCCTTACTCTTCTGAATTCCTGGGAATACAGGCCCAGAGCCATCAAACGCTCTTCATATGACAAACCATTCATTCCCGGAATCATTTTCATGAAACTCCTTTGAACCCTCTCCAATTTCAGCACATCCTTTCTAAGGTAAGGGGTACAAAACTGCTCACAATACTCCATGAGGACTCTTTAGTGCTTCATAAGGTCTCATCATTACATCCTTGCTTTTATATTCTAGTCCTTTTGAAATGAACGCTAACATTGCATTTGTCTTCCTCACCACAGACTCAACCTGCAAATTGACCTTTAGGGAATCTTGCGCAAGGACTCCCAAATTCCCCTGCACCTCAGAGTTTTGTATTTTCTCTCATTTAGAAAATAGTCTACTCTGTTATTTCTTCTACCAAACTGCGCGAACATACCCTTTCTGACATGGTATTCCACCTGCCAATTCTTTGCTGATTCTCCTCATCTGTTTAAGCCCTTCTGTAGTATTTCTGCTTCATCAGCACTCCCTGCCCATCCACCTATCTTCATATTGTATGCACACTTGATCCACAAAGCCATCAATTCAACATATAACCTAAAAAAAAGCAGTGATGCCTTCAACATTGTACTTGCCAATCTGTAACTGTGCTACAAGCTCATCGATCTTATTCCGTATACTCTGCGCATTCAGATATAACAGGTGATGATGATAATTATATCATGAGTGATGGCAGATGGAGTTTAATGCTGATAAGTGTGAGGTGCTACATTTGAGTAGGAATAATCCAAATAGGACATACATGGTAAATGGTAGGGCATTGAAGAATGCAGTAGAACAGAGTGATCTAGGAATAATGGTGCATAGTTCCCTGAAGGTGGAACCTCATGTGGATAGGGTGGTGAAGAAAGTTTTTGGTATGTTGACCTTTATAAATCAGAGCATTGAGTATAGGAGTTGGAATGTGATGTTAAAATTGTACAAGGCATTGGTAAGGCCGAATTTGGAGTATTGTGTACAGTTCTGGTCACCGAATTATAGGAAAGATGTCAACAAAATAGAGAGAGTACAGAGAAGATTTACTAGAATGTTAGCTGGGTTTCAGCACCAAAGTTACAGGGAAAGATTGAACAAGTTAGGTCTTTATTCTTTGGAGCGTAGAAGGTTGAGGGGGGACTTGATAGAGGTATTTAAAATTATGAGGGGGATAGATAGAGTTGACGTGGATAGGCTTTTTCCATTGAGGGTAGGGGAGATTTAAACAAGAGGACATGAGTTGAAACTTAGGGTGCAAATGTTTAGGGGGTAACATGAGGGGAATTTCTTTACTCAGAGAATGGTAGCTGTGTGGAACGAGCTTCCAGTAGAAGTGGTAGAGGCAGGTTTGGTATTGTCATTTAAAGAAAAATTGGATAAGTATATGGACAGGAAAGGAATGGAGGGTTATGGGCTGAGTGCAGGTCAGTGGGATTAGGTGAGAGTAAGTGTTTGGCACGGACTAGTAGGGCGAAGATGGCCTTTTTCTGTGCTGTATTGTTATATGATTATATGGTATCACCGAGTCCGAGTCGACATTTTAAACTTTCTCCATCATGAGTTTGAATTTGGCAAGATGGGAACTGGAAATGGATTTGGGTTTGGAGGAATAAGCAGTGATTGGGAGGACTCTGGATGCAGAGTTGGTGGGAAGGCTTCGTTGGGCAGACCAGCTGTTGCCATTCAATAGTTCCACTGAATATCAGAGAAATGTATACAAGATACAACCTGAAATTCATCTTTGCAGACATCCATGAAACCAGAAGAGTGCACCAAAGAATGAGTGACAGTAAAAAAAGTCGGAACCTCAAAGCCCCCACGCTCACCTCTCCCTGTCTGAGCAGCAGCCTTCCCCTCCCCCACTTATTTCAGCAAAAAAAACATCAGCACCCTCCACCCACCAAACAGGCAACAGCAAAACCCCCAGAGAGACCCCTGCAGTACAACAAAAACTAATCGCTCACCCGACAATTCGACATACCACAAGCCCCAGTAAAGGGACAGGCAGGTATCCCCTTTTCACAGGGAGAGGGGAAACATAAACAAAACAACTGGCTGACTTTTGATGATAAAGCCTGCCATTTCACTTTTTTTCCCCTGAGTTCTCTGACTTGAGAATCGGAGGGAGGGAGGGAATACCTCTCTCCACATTCCCCTTTTCCATTTCCCTCTCTCACCTGATCTCTTTACCTGCCCATCACCCCCCTGTGGTGCTCCTCCCCCTTTTCTTTCTTCCATGGTCTCTGTCCTCTCCTGTCAGATTCCCCTCTCCAGCCCTGTATCTCTTTAACCAATCAACTTCCCAGCTCTTTACTTCATCCTTCTCTTCCCCAACTCCACCCCCACCAGTTTCACCTATCACTTTGTGCTCCTTCCTCCCCTCCACCTGCCTTCTTACTCTGACTCCTCATCTTTTTTCCTTTAGCCCTGCTGAAGACTCTCAGCCCGAAACATCCACGGTACTCGTTTTCATAGATGCTGCCTGTCCTTCTGAGTAACCCCAGCATTTTGTGTGTGTTGCTTGGATTTCCAGCATCTGCAGATTTTCTCTAGTTCATCATCCAAACCATTGACAAGCAGTATAACGTGGAAAGGAGTGGTCCCAATACTGACCCCTGCAGAACACCACTTGTCACCACAGCCAACCAGAAAAGGCCTCGCTTTATTCCCAGTCTTTGCCTCCTGCCAGTCAGCCAATCCTTTGTCCATGCTAGTATCTTTCCTGTAATACCTTGGACTCTTAGCTTGTTCTGCAGCCTCGTGTGTCATGTGACACCTTGTCAAAGGCCTTCTGAAAACCAAATAAACAATACCCACTGACTCTCCTTTATCAATACTATCTGTTACTTCCTCAAAGAATTCTGGCAGATTTGTCAGAGAAGATTTTCTGATATATTGATATTGATACTTGGAATCGACATCCTCAGTTCACAAATTACTGAAAGGAAAGAGCAAATAGGCTCTCTTCTGTAGGGCGTCAGGTTAGTTTCCTGTTCGTTGGTATACCTGTATAACACAACTACTTTCCAATGATGACCTTGTCCAACAGATCATTTGAAAGCAGCATTTTTCAGTACTACGTCACAAAGATAATAAATGAGAGTAGGTCAAGAATGGGTCTTTCAGCGACATTAGAAATGACTGTGCAAACATGGAAAGGGAAGCCATTGCTGGTGATCTCCTGGCTACAACTAAGTGAGGAGCTACTATGCATCAGGTTTACAATTATAGTGAAGAATAACAGGACTACTACATAAATGCACCAAGAAATCACTGCAAATACGCTGTTATCGTTACTTCTCATGCAATGTCTCATCAAACTTTGTAAGGAAATTACTGCATCATGGATAGCCCCAAGCCTGGCTGTGAAAGGAGGAGGGTTGGACATGGCACTAGCCATCCCATCCTATAAAAACCCAGAGCTACAGAAACACCAACAGACGTTTGGTGAATGTGAGGTGAAGGCCTCGGCTGGTCAGAGTTGACCAAGGATATTGCCTCCTGGCTGTCTAGAGACACAAAACTGGGCTGTACGATATGGGGATCAAGCTGTTTCCCGTGTAGCAAGCTCCCCCTCACCACGCAACTGATGAACCCAAAGGAACGGCAGAGAGCAATACAGTTTGGCACCAGCAGTGTCACAGGAGTTGCCAGTCAGCATTGGACTCAATGTCGGACTGCCTTAGGGAATCCGGCTCTGAATGTTTCCCTCGGGGTTTGCTCCTGATGCCTTCCCCATGAATGGGTAGAGCCACAAGTCAATGGAGGTTTGAGATCAGAGTTTTCCTTCTCCTAGATGAGACACCAACCTTGGCAGACAAGCTCCATCTGCCTGTAGTGACTGGTTTTAAGGCTCCAGTAACTTGCCTTTTCCCCTTCTCCTGTCAGTAGAAATGGTTCCACTGGGCTTAGTAGCTATGCCATATGTGAAGGCCAGGAGCTGGACTTGGTTGTCAGAGGCTATTTTAGGCACTTGAGGCTATTTGAAACATTCATTAGATAGTGGGAGCTTGTCACCTTTACCACCCCAGGCTATAACAACCTTAAGGAACCAAGGTTGTATATAATACTGTATACATAAACACAAGAAAGTCTGCAGATGCTGGAAATCCAGAGCAACACAACACACAGAATGCTGGAGAAACTCATCAGGTCAGGCCGCATCTATGAAAATGAATAAATAGTCAATGTTTCGGGCCAGGACCCTTCTTCGGGACTGGAAAGGAAGGGAAGAGATGCCAGAATAAAAAGGTGGGGAAGGGGAAGGAGGATAGCTGTAAGGTGATGGGTGAAGCCAGGTGGGTAGGAAAGGTAAAGGGCTGGAGAGGAAGGAATCTGATAGGAGAAAAGACTAGACTATTGGAGAAAGAGAAGGAGGAAAGGAACTGGGGGGGGGCTGATAGGTTAGAAAAGGTAAGAGTCTAGAGTGTGGAATAGAAGAAGAGGGGAGTGGGGGATTTTTTTTAACCAGAAAGAGAAAGTGATGTTCATGCCATCAGGTTGGAAGCTACCCAGACAAAATGCAAGGTGTTGCTCCTCCTTCCTGAGGGTGGCCTGAGCTTGGCACAAGAGGAGGCCATGGACTGACACACTGGAATGGAAATGGGAATTGGAATTAAAATGTTTGACCACTTTTGGTAGACAGAGTAGAGGTGTTCAATGAAGAGGTTTCCCCAATTTACGATGGGCCTCACCAATGTAGAAGAGTCCCCATCGGGAGCACCAGCCAAAATAGATGACCCCAGCAGATTTACAGATGAAGTATTGCCTCACCTGGAAGGACTGTTTGGGGCCTGACCTATCGAGTTCCTCCAGCATTTTGTGTGTTGCTCTGAACTTCCAGCATCTGCAGAATCTCTTATGTTTTCATGTGGCGATTGTGTATGAAATGGTAGTGTAGTGGTTAGCACAATGCTTTACCGTACCAGCGAACTAGATTCAATTCCCATCACTACCTCTAAGGAATTAGTATGTTCTCTCCATGAACACCTGGGTTTCCTCCAGGTGCTCTGGTTTCCTCCCATAGTCCAAAAACGTACTGGTTGATAGGTTTATTGGTCATTGTAAATTGTTCTGTGATTAGGCTCTGATTAAATTGGGGCATTGCATCTGAAAATTTAGAGGCAGGAATGCTTGTGGTATCTGTAATCAAAAGTACAATAATCAAAAACTGCCTGAGTTATGGAAATATCAAAGGGTATTTATAGAATTATGTCATTGTTAGCTTGATTGATAGACAGTCTTGTGTGAGTTTAAATTACTCTATTAATGATTGCCCTTGCACAAGTAAAGAAAAAGACATAAGCTGTGATAAACATATTTGGACAAATATTAATACTCATTGTAAGCAGGGAAAATCAGCAAAACTAGAGCAAACTTCATAATCTCCAGTAGCTGTAAACTCTGTTTGAAGACTTTGGGCTAGCTCTTGATTTGCTCACTGTCACCAGCAGGGTAGGCACTGGGCCAGTGTTCACTAGCACATCAACCACAGCGTTCGGCTTCCTCATTAGCGACACTAGCTCACCTGGATGGCCATTAACTTTTACCTTTAACCTTTACCACCAGTATATAATTAACAGCACCTGATAAGGACCTTTGCTGCTGCTCCAGAATTAGTTTTCTGACATGTCATGCATTTATCAACTGCTTGTAGAGCTTGTGCCCTGTACTTCAGATTCTACCACCACTGGAAGAATCTGCCAATCAGCATTTGCTCTTCAAAGTGTCTGAGGGAGTGTTGGGGCTACCAGTCTATGACTAGTGCCATATGTCCATATTCCATCACTGTTAACCACCCACCATTCTCCAACTTTTCAAGGTTAAAGCACTGAGCTCTCAAATATCTTGTATGTTCATCTGTAATACGGAGTTTAACTTCACTTCCGTAATTTCAGTTATTGGGTTCACTGCACCTGTTCTTGGTATTTCTTTTACTCCTTCCTATGCTGCTTTTTTTTTTTGGAATCTTAGTCACAAATTCATTTGCATGGCTTTCTATTATAGTCATTTTGCAGTGGCTTTTACATTTTAGTACAACTTCTGAATGTAGTTGGTTGACGTCCGTAAGTTCTTGTACCAGTTGACGGTTCTTGATTGGGGTTCCTACAGCTGTAGAAATTCCCTATTGATGCCATGAGTTTCAAAAACCATGAATAACTCTAAAAGTCAATGAAGAATCAGTGTTGATATTAGTTGATCTTCCTTCTGCCAAATTATAGGCTGGAATCAAAGACTTTAGCTCTGCCTGTTGCACAGAGGTGCCAAAAGCCATACCTCTTGACACCAACACTTCTGTTTCAGAAACAACAGCCTATCCAACCATCCATATTCTTCCCTCAATTTTTCAGCAGTCATCAGTGTAAAGAATCAGATCTAGGTTCATTAGAAAGTTTCTTTGTAATAATTTGCATCTTCATGGCACACTATTGCTCTTGTACAGTCTCGGTCTTCATTGTCTTCCATGTCCAATGGTAACTGTATAGCAGGATTCATTGGAGTCGCTCGTTGAATGATGGTATTAGGTGCCTCAAGAACGGTAGACCACTGAGCAGCTGGTACTTGAGAGCCTAACAACAATGTTCTTCTGGACAAAGCCGCACAACAAAATATATATAACTCACACACATAAATTAACATTACCACTACTAAATTAACATATAATAAGGTGTACTTCTGATGCTAGTTGAAAAGTAAACAGTATCTCACTACTAGTGCTACATGCACGATGAGACATGGGTGGCTGCAGGGAGTTCAGTCATCTCAGAGCTTGGGGGAAGAAGCTGATTCCCATCTTTACAGTTCTTATCCTCATGCTACTGTAGCTCTGCCTGATGGTAGGGTGGACAAAGGGATGTTTGGACGGATGGGAGGAACTATTGTCAATTCTAAGGGCTGTGTGTACGTATTGCCCATGATAAATATATCTGATCGGTGGAAGGGGAACCCCGATAAACCATTCAGTATTCCTCATAATCCTTTGTAGAATTTTGCAGTTAGATGCTTTGCAATTCCTGCAGCAGATGGTGCTGCACCTGGTCAGGAATCTCTCAGTGATGCTCCTCCACAAATTGGTTAGAATCAGCATGTGGAGGAGGGTGGGAGTTGAACATCTCTCCCCTCACTCTCCTTGGGAAGTGGAGACCTCTCTGCTTTTTTGATCAAAGAACAAATGAGGGAACAAGTGAGATTGTTCATTGTATGCACTCCCAGAAATGTGGTGTTCCCAACTTTCTCCACAGAGGAGCCATATATGCGCAGCAAGCAATAGTCAGCCTACACATTCCTAACATCCACAGTCGTCTCTTTGGTCTTGTCCACACTGAGACTCAAGCTGCTGTGCTTGCACCATTCTACCAGCCATCTCATCGTTGCTGTTGATGAAGCTAGCCACTGTTGTCAGTGAAATTGATCATTCAGTTTGAACTGCATGAATAGAAGCAGGCTGAGAATGTAGCTGGCACTCAGTGTGGATATTGAACATTTAAAACTTGATCAAGCACAATGCTAGAGACAGCCATGACAGCCAGATACGTTACCTGTACATCTCGCAAACACAGACCCCATTATACTATGTTGTCTAATTTAGCAGAGTAAAAACCAATAGGATACTGTAGGTCTCCATGTTCTTGAGTTTATATTGCTATCATGTAGCCAAGTTTCTCATTGACATAAAGGGTAAATGATCTACCTGTATCAGATACTCCCAATGCAGGTGCAGTACACAATGCCACCATTAAAATTTGAAATACTTTGTTCTTCTTTAAGGGTCACAGGGTCCTCTGAAAGCTTACTGCCCCTCAGCAGATTGTTGAGTGGTTGAGCAATTTCAGCATATGAATTGACCTGGGCTCTGTTGTAGTTATACAAACCCGGAAATGACCGGAACTGCTGCAGGGGACTTTGCTGACTTAACGGCTTTTGCATAATCCTCAGTGATGTCCTGCTTACCTTGGGAAATTTTCTGCCCCAAGTAAATGACTGCTACTACTTGCAATTGTGCCTTGTCTAGATCTGCTTTGTGACTTCTGGAGGATAGATAATCGAGCAAATGAAGTACATAATGTTCATGCTGGACTGCAGCTTCAGATGCAATCGGGACATCATCCACAAATTGTGTGATAGTTGTATCAATGCCTGGTAAATCCCTGTCTCATTGTCTCAAAGCCATGTGATAGACAGTGGACCTACTGAAGAGCCCTTGTGTTAGCTTTGTCTACTGGTATTGTTGACCATCAACTGTGAAAGTCAACCATGGTTGACATTCAGGCGCCAAAGACACAGACCAGAATCCATTGGCAACATCAATAACTAAAAAACAACTTACGTGGTGGCTTCAGGGTATTGAAAATAGTTGATGGATCTGCCACTAGTGGGGTTAGCTTGTTAATACATTGATTAGCAATTTAGTAATCTACTATCCATCTCCAGGTACTATTTGCTTTCTTAACAGGCCAGACTGGACTTGTCAGTGAGCCTTAACAAGAATCTCTCACTCCTCTAGTTAGTTTGCAATAGATAAAATACCTTCTGTACATGTGCTTCTCAGAGGATACTGTTTAGTATGAGGTGGCATCTTACCAATAAGCTCAACAGGCCAGCAGGCCACGGTCGTCTTTATTTTTCAACCATATGGTGATTGGTTAATTCAGATTTGGCTAACTACACGAAGTTCCAAATAACTGTACCCTCTACAAACTCAAGGATAGAGTTTAAAGTTAACAAGACGTCCATTCAAAGAAGAGCTTGCAAGGCATCTCCTTCCCAGAAATGTATTTCTTGAAGGTGAGGACCAAGTTGTACCTCAACTGGCTTGCCTTTGATTAGTGTCATTCTCTGTCCTCCAGCACCATAAGCACATCTATGGATATCAGTCAATGGTATTTTGCGCCTTTGGGCAATAGATTTTGTTGCACGTGTTAGCTCAGCTCCTTTATCCAATTAGAATTCGGCACATTCATTTTCAATCAACAAGCTAAAATATAAGCTGTCTAGTTTTTCCTCTATCAAAGCAAGCAAGGGCTGCAGGGAAGCATATTTTTGACGACGACAGAACGTCCTTTTCATCTATCATTGTTTGTTAAAACCATGTCATCAAATTAGAATCTTCCGACCTTTGAAATGCAGGGGATTCAACTTTCTGTTGAACTTACTTCTGCTGTCCACCTCATTTCCTATGCCAACAATATTTAGTCCAACGTCTGTTCTTACCACAGAAGTGACACCATGCTTTAGGGGATTGATCTCGTAAATGTGACATAGATTGATACTACTGCAATAAACATGATGAATTCCAATCTAGCTTCTTCCTTTGGATAATAGATGTTGGCTGTTGACTCAATTTAGTTTTGTCAGCATCAACATTTGGGCAACATCTGGCAACACTGGTTTTTCCATACCAAGCCATCGTGCAACCAGTCACTGTACTCTCCAGCACGCATCTATAGAAGTTTGTCAAGGTATAAATTACATGACGAATCTTTGCAAAAGAAAGTAGAGGTGCTGCTGTTCTTTTTTTGTAATGGCACTTGTGTGCTGGACCCAGGACAGATCATCTAAAATGATAATGCTGAGGAATTTATAGTTCCGCAGAATCGTAAGTATAAAGCGAGTAGAGCAGGGGGCTAAGCACACAGCCTTGTGGTGCATCAGTGCTGACAGTGATTGTGGAAGAGATGCCAATCCGAATTGACTGAGGTCTGTAAGTGAGGGAATGGACAATCAACTACACAAGAAGGTATTGGAGCTTATTGATTAGTTTTTAGGGAATGTAAGTGTTGAATTCAGAACGGTAGTCAATGAAGAGCATCCAATGCATGCATCTTCACTGTCCAGATGTTCTAGTGTTGAGTGAAGAGGCAATGAAATGGCATCTGCTCTTAACCTGTTGTGATGGTGGGCAAATTGGAATGGATTCAAGCCGCTCTCCAGGCAGAAATTTATTTGTTTCATCACCAATCCCACAAAGCGTTTCATCACAGTAGGTGAACTTCCTAAGAAAGGGACAGTTCCTCAGGAAAGTAACGTTGATAGAACGTAACATAGATTTTCTAAGCATGTTTTTTATGGAAAGTCCAACCACGGAATATGTTGCTGAGTTGGGAAAAGGATTTGAGGGCTTCCTGAAATATAATCTGATACTGGACTACATTGGCAAAAACACTAAATATCAATTGATCCGAGAACTACTGGATTGAATTTTGCAAGCAACTATGAATACGTTTACAGTTGCCCAGAGAGTATTTATGGGAGGGATTCCCTACCTGTGGTCCACCAATCCCAGTTAATGGTAGGGGTCTATGGCATAAAAAAGGTTGTACCCCCTGATTTATGGGCTTTTGAAAAACATCTTCCAGGGAAATATGATTTTGAAACGGTTCAGTCCATATCACCTTGCTAGCATCTCAGACAATTCAAAGTTCAAATTAACTTCAAAACAAATTTATTATCACAATACATATATATTGTACCATCTTGAGATTCATTTTCTTGCAAGCATTTATAGGGAAAAAGAAATACAATAGAACTTTACAAAAAAAACATAATCAAACAATGACTGAGAGTCAATGTGTAAAAGAAGATGAACTACAAATAAAAAAAATTGAGATAATGAGGTGTAAAGAGCCTTTCAAAGTGAATCTGTAGGATATAGAATCAGTACAGAGTGGTGATGAATGAACTTACCAGGCCATCTCGGAAGACTGGTATAGTATAGGGTAATAACTGTTTCTGAACCTGGTGCAGTGGGACCTAAGGCTTCAGAACCTCCTGCCTGATGGTGGTAGTGTGAAGAGGGCATGGCCTGAAGAGTGGGGATCTTTTTTGCTGGATTCTGCTTTCTTGTAGCTGTGTTCCATGTAAATGCATTCAGCTGTGGGGACGGCTTTGCTTGTGATAGACTGGGCTGCATCCAACATGTTCTGGAGCTTTTATTCCATTCTGGACATTGATGTTTCCATATCAGGCCATGTTGCCATCAGTTAGGAGATATTTTCTACTGTGCATTGATGGAAGTTTGTCAAAGTTTATAGTGACATGCCAAATCTACATAAACTTTTCAGAAAGTAGAGGCACTGTTGTGCCTTCTTTGAGATGACACTTGTGTGCTTGTCCCAGGGCAGAACCTCTGGTGTATTAATGGCAAGGAATTTCATGCTACTTACCCTCTCTATCTCCATTTACCTAATGAGGACTGGTTCATGACCTCTGGCTTCTACCTCCTGTAGTTGATTATCACCTTTTCCTGATATTGAAAAGAGGTGGTTGTTGTGGCGCCACTCAATCAGATGGCTCTCCTATATGCCCATATCATTCGGCCAAGAACCGTGGTATTGTTGTCAAACTTAAATATGGCATTGGAGCTTTATTTAGCCACATAGTTACATGAGAATGAAGTGAAAAGAGCAGGGGGCTAAGAAAAACAGCACTGTGGTGTGCCTGTGGTGACAGTGTGTGTGGAGAAGATGTTGTTGCCAATCTGTACTAACTGGGATCTGTCAGTGAAGAAATAAAGGATAGTTACACTGAGGCTCAGATCTTGGGGTTTAGAAAGAAGTATCATTCCAAGGGAATGATGGTGTTGAATGCTGAGCTGTAGTCAATGAAGAACATCCTGACAAATGTACTACGTACAACACGTCATCCTGATGAAGGGTCTCGGTGCGAAATGTTGACTGCTCGTTTCCACAGATGCTGCCTGACCTGCTGAGTTCCTCCAGGTGTAGTATGTGTTGCTTTGACCAAAACATCTGCAGTGCTGACAAATATACTGTATCTTCATTGTCCAGATGTTCTAGAGCTGAGTGAAGAGCCAATGAAATGGCATTTGCTGTTGGCCTGTTATGATTGTAGGCAAATTGGACCAGATCTGGGTCACCACTGAGGCTCTATGACCAACCCCTCAAAGCATTTCATCACAGTAGATATAATTGGATCACCTGACAGAATTAGATCTCTGCTTGTGTCTTCAATGATCACCTAACCTCTGCCACTGTGTTATTTTGATCCCGTGATTACTCACCAAAACATTGAACCAAGATGTCTACCCACATTTCTCTCACCATTTCTACCCTGAGGAGCTGATCCGTGGCTTTTACCTCTTCTGCTGTGTTCCCTTTTCAATAAGGAACAACTAAAGTTCCAACTGTATTGCTTAGCACCATTCTTGCTTAGGCTTGAGAATTTGCACCACAGTCAATATCAGAGCAGCTGAGTTTAAATCACAAAGTTTAAGTTGAAATATTTTAATTCATGTAAAATCAAGTACAGAAAGAAATAAAAGAGAAGAATGAAGTGGCTAAAGGTGAGTTGTGTAAAATGGACTCAGCATTATTACACATATCTATCAATAGATAAAATTGATAAAATAGATAAAATCTATCTATCAATAGATAAAATACAAAGGAACAATATTCCCTACTTTGGAGAAGTTAATTTGAATAATAGGGAGAGCATTTGTCAGACTTGCTGTCATGGTAAAATTTACTTGTACTTCTAAAGCACAAGCATAAATGTTTGGGAGGAATTTAATAAATGTATTGAATAACAAACTAACTTATCACTGTGCATATAGTTAATTTTCATGTATAATGTGATGAAGCTAGCACAGGGAAGCATGTGGAGGATCAAGTTAAAGTGAGCACTAAGTTCATTTAACTCCATGTGTATGGACAACAGTCTGCGGTCCATTTTATTTCTTTTGATAATCGTAAGGTGATAGCATCACTGTTTCCACTGCAAAATCTGAGCTGCAGGACTCTAAATCTAACCTGTCTAAATGACTCTTTGTGATTAGAAACTGCTCACTCCTATTTAATTAAAAAAAATAAAATTAAAACTTCAATAAATGTGAGATGTCTATAGAAAAACAGCAGAAAATGCAAGAAATACTCAGCAGATTAGGCAGTGAGTGAGGGGAGTGGGGCAAAGGATGTGATATTTCAGGTCCAACACCTTCTTAATGGAAGTGATCTTCACGTGTAGAATGATAATGTGGTTTTATATCAGACTTTGAAATGCAGTGTTTGTTGCACCTGTGCACAACTACATATATATTAAATAAAAGCAAGCACATGGGAGATGGCTTTAACTGATGTATTCACATTACAGCAAGCGAGAGGGAGAGCAATGTGCATGCGTAGACAACAGATCAATACGTAGTGTTAAGGGGGAGAGTCAATGCTCTGAAAGAAATAGATCCATACATTACAGAAATTACAGTAAGAAAAGCAATTGCCACAGAAATGACATCAGCAACATCATGATTCTCAAACATACCCTACTTTGTCTTGGTCCAATAGATGAAATGGTAAAGGTCATAAAAGGACTTCATGTCCAATTGACTCACCTTCCGCTAAAGGATAATGATGCAATGATGTAGAATCTACGAAGCAGGCAAATGGAGATGTTGGCAAAGTGTGACCTGCATAAATGCTAAATACCTCTGGAATTGTCGTTGATTTAATTTTTCAGATTCTGGCATTTGTACAAAGGTACTAGCTGTCCTCCAGAAAAGAGACAATTTTTCATGATTAATGGATTCCAAATTTACAGTCAGTTCATCTTTAACACTAAGTGAATGCATTAACATTTTACCGTACTTGCAATTGCCCATCTCCATCACTGAACACATTGCTGTAGAATCCCTGTACGGTTGGATGCTGCCTTGTAGCACTGACAAGCTTTTACATTATCTCATCATTGAGGCCAAAACTAATCAAAAGAATATTACACACTGACAGGTGCATTCATTCTGTCAATTAAATCAGATGCTTAAGTCAAAATTTGCCCCAAATCTCTCTTGTTTGTGATATCCATATTGGCACTGCTTGGCTGAAGTTCACTGACAATTGGCAGCAGGCCCAACTCATATAGAGCTGTTTTCCTGCAACGTGCCAGCAAATTTCCAGGAGCATGTGGTACTAAGCACAGATGTTGCTGAGGGATTTTTGCAGTAAAATCTTAAAGATCAACATCAATTCATTGTTCTCTTTTAAAATAGTTAATATCCTATGCAGGTAACATTTCTGGAAACAAAAACATTAATGAACATTTAAATGAGAATTAAAGCAATTTATTTATTGGGAAACTGTGGAATTGGCCCTTCCAGCCCTTCGAACCATGCCACCCAGCAATCCCACAATTTAATCCAAACCTTATCATGGGACAATTTACAATGACCAGTTGGTACCACTCTTTTCTGTGTTAGCTGAAGTATCTTCCAAACGGCAACTTCTTATGTGGTATTTAAATCCACATTGTGCAATAAAGACATACTCAAATGACTAAAATTGACTCTTCCATTCATTAACATGTGTCCTGCTGCAAAATGACATTAACTACACAGTGTCATGTCTTGGTGCCTGTTTGCAGTGGTGAAATTCATGAGCAACTATCATCAGTTGAGGCTAGCTGGACTTGATTGAATGCATGCCTTCAGTTCAGAAAAGAATTGCTTTGTATCTGCAGCTGGTGAATGAAATATTTCCACAGATGTTGAGAGCTTGCTGGAGGCCACAGCAGAGCATACTGTGATTTTTAAAATGTGACCCTGAAGACTTTGGTCAATAATCTAGAGAAGAGGTGAGGAAGCAAAAGTGGTACAGAAAGGAAATCAGAATGAGTTTAACATTAGAGGTTAGATCCCATTGTTGTAGGAATTTTAATGAATTATTCCCAACGTGTATCTACCAAAAACCTTTAACAGCCAGGACTCCAGGATTCCAACCAAAAATGCAAATATCCATTGCATGCAGACACACCTGTCAATACTCCATACAAGTCAGAGCTTTCACATGCTGTCTGCTGTTCAACCCCAGCATGCACTGTGCTCTACCAGGCTCTTACAGCAGATAACAGGCATTACTGGCATCATCAACAGCAGAATGATGGTGAAACTCATGGCGCAAGGAAACACGCGGCTTGCAAGAGAATTCCTGGAAGCCTGGATTTCCGCAAACGGACATGTAGACTTCAATCTTAATTATAAGCCAATATGAGCAAAATACCATGCAACCAATCATTGATGAGGCCCCTCCCCTACGTCACAACTGAGTTTCTGTAATGATGACCAGTCAGCTGACTGATGACTATACAAGAGTCAAGCATTCAGAGGACACACTACAAATGAATAGCACACTAATGATATTTCCTTACATGGTGAGAAAACATTTGCAAATGGATTTCCAAGATCAGAGAACAACTCAACCCAACCATCAACCACCCAAGCCATACGTTTTCGGAGTCGATGCTCAAGTTTTGCAAAGGACAAAGTTGGTCCTTTGGATGATCAGAATGGTAATCTATTCATGGAGCCAAAAAGATGGGGGAGATCTCAAATTAATTTTTTGCATTTGTATTTAGTCAGGAAATAGACACAGAGTCTATAGAAGTGAGGCAAAGCAGCATCAATTTCATGGACCCTGTACAGAATGCAGAGGAGAATGTTTACTATCTTGTGGTGGATCAATATGGATAAATCCCCAGGGTCTGGCAGGGTGTTCCCTCAGACTGCGTGAGGCAAGTGCAGAAATTTCAGAAGCACTAGCAGAGATATTTCAATCATTCTTAGCAACAGGTAAGGTACTGGAGGATTGGAGGATAGTTAATGTTCTGCTGCTAAAGAAAGACTCTAAAAATAAATCAGGATATTATAGACCAGTGAGCCTGATGTCAATAGTGGGGAAGGTATTGGAAGGTATTCTGTATAAATATTTGGATAGTTCATGGATTGATTAGGGACAGTCCGTGTGGCTTCATGTGTGGATGCTCTTGGCTAAACAACCTTATAAAGTTGTTCAAGGAAGTTATCAGGAAAGTTGATTAAGGCAAGGCAGTGGGTCTTGTCTACATGGACTTTAGCAATGCATTTAACAAGGTCCCACATGGGAGGTTAGTCAAGAAGGTTCAGTCATTTGCCATTCAATATGACATAGTAAATTGGATTAGACATTGGCTTTGTGGGAGAAGCCAGAGAATGGCCTGTATGACAAGACCTGGAATGAGTGGAGTGCCGCAGGGGTCGATGCTAGGCCCATTGTTGTTTATCATCCGTATCAATTTTCTGGATGATAATATGGTTAACTGGATCAGCAAATTTGCAGACGACACCAAGATTGGGGGTGTAGTGGACAGTGAGGAAGAGTATCAGAGCTTGCAGTGAGATCTGGACCTGCCAGAAAAGTGGCATATGGAATTTAATGCAGACTACTAGGGTAAGTCTTACATGGTGAGGAGTCTGTTCCAGTGCTATACTTTGCTCTGACTCCCTGACTGGCTATCATTGGAGCAGATCCACAGACTGTGGCCGGGTAACCATTAAATTTGATAGCAAGCTCATGCCTCACATTATCTTATCCTCCTTGTCCCTAAATGCAGTCAGGGTAAATCTGCACTTCCAATTGCAGCCTGGTCCTCACAATAATTCTTCCCTCACACTTCCTCACTTTCAGATAGCCATTTCTCCCTTCCATCTGCAGTCTTGCGACTGTCATCCTCTCTCGCCTTCCTTTCCTGCTTTTGTTCTACCTCCGATTCCCTGCTGCTAGCAAGAGATAATGCCGAAGCTACAACAAGCAATGGAAATTGAGCCATTCTACACTACCTTGTGAGGCACTTCCTGATGAATCCATGCAGCAGGAAAGAAGCTTGAGATCTTGGCCATGAATTCCACAATAGTGAATCCACATTCACCAAGGAGAAGGACATGGAAGTTACCAAGATCAGGGGATGTAAACTGATATTCTTGGAAATGTTGATATTAAGAAGGAGGTCATATTGGGTCTCTGGAAGAGCCTTGAGGTGGATAGATTCTCAGAGTCTGATGGGATCTATCACATTATATCATGGCTGATGCATTTTCCTCTCAGCCCCAATGATCCTGCCTCTCCCTGAATCCCTTCATGCCCTAACAGAACAAGAATTTGTCAACCCCTGTCTTAAACATACCCAATGACATGGCCTCCATTGCTGCCTCTGGCAATGAATTCCACTTTCTGGCTAAAGAAATTCCTCCTTATCTCTATTCTAAATGGAGGCCCCTGTATTCTGAGGCTGTTGAGGCCTTTCAACATTCAATAGGTTTCAGTGAGTTGCTCCTAATTTTTCTGAATTCCAGTGAGAGCCATCAAACACTTCTCATATGATAAGCCTTTCATTCCCAACCTTCTTTGAACCCTCTCCAATGTCAGCATATCCTTTGTTCACAATACTCCAAGTGAGGCCAACATTACAATCTTGCTTTTATATTCCAGTCCTCTCAAATTGAATGCCAACATTGCATTTGCCTTCCTCATCGCCAGCTCAACCTGCAAATTAACCTCTTGGGAATCCTGCACAAGGACTCCCAAATCCCTTTGCACCTCCGATTTTTGAATTTTCTCTCCATTTAGAAAATAGTCTATGCTGTTACTTCTTCTACCAAAGTGCATGAACATACATTTTCCAACATTGTATTCCACCTGCCACTTCTTTGCTGATTCTTCTCATTTGTTTAAGTCCTTCTGTAGCCTCTCTGCTTCCTCAGCACCGCCTGCCCTTCAACCTATCTTCATATTGTATGCAAACTTGGCCACAAAGCCATCAATTCAACATGTAACCTAAAAAAGAAGCGGTCCCAACATAGACCCCTGTGGAACACCACTAGTCACTGGCAGCTGATCAGAAAAGGCTCCCTTTATTCCCACTCTTTGCCAATGCTCTATCCTTTCCGTAATACCATGGGCTCTTAACTTGTTAAGCAGCCTCATGTGTGGCACTTTGTCAAAGGCCTTCTGAAAATCCAAGTACACCACATCCACCGATTCTCCTTTGTCTTGTTATTTCTTCAAAGTACTCCAACAGATTTGGGTGAAAATACATTTAGAGGAGATTTACACAGCAGGTTTTGTTTTTAACACAAGTGTGCTAGGTGTCTGGAGTGTACTGTCAGGAGAAGTAGTGGAAGCCGATACAGTGACAACTTTCACACATTTGGACAGGCGTGAACAGGCAGCGAATTGAGGGAACACACACAAAACGCTGGAGGAACTCAGGCAGCAACTATGGAAAAGAGTAAACAGTTTCGGGCTGAAACACTTCATTTGGACAGGAAAGGAAGGAGAGAAGTCAGGATAAGAAGGTGGGAGGAGGAGAGGAAGAAGAACAAGGGGGCAGGTGATAGGTGAATCTGGGAGAGGGGGACACGAGGCTAGTGGGGTGGTGGGTGAAGATGAGAGGGAACCCTATCCCTGGTATAGTGGCGGGAGGATTAAGCGAGGGCAGATGTGCACAAAATATCACAAACATGAGGAAATTTGCAGATGCTGGAAATACAAAGCAACACGCAGACTCCGCACCCATAGGAACTCAGCAGACTAGGCAGCAACCATGGGAAAGAGTAAAGAGTTGACATTTTGGCCAAGACCCTTCATCAGGACTAGAAAGGAAAGGGTGAAAAAAACACATAATTCTCTGTAACTCTACCATCTCCAATGGCATCCTACATCCAAGCACGTCTTTCCTTCCACCCTACTTTCTGATGAATGGACAAGGGAGATGCATAGGGAGCCATCCCTGTGGAATGATTTCAGACCTTTCGGTCTCAGACTGAAACATTGACTGTTTACTCTTTTCCATAGATGCTGCCTTGCCTGCCGAGTTCCTCCAGCATTTAATGTGCATTGCTTTGGATTTCCAGTGTTTGCAGATTTTGTCATGTTAAGGAATTGAAGGATACAGACTGTATGCAGGCATCTGGGATTAGTGTGTATTCCTATCATGGTTAGTACAGACATTGAGGACCAAAAGGCCAGTTGCTGAGCTATACTTTTCTGTATTCTGTTGCAAGGATAGTCTTGTTTTCATTACACACATGTTCCCTTCTGGTGTGTGAGCTGTAGAAGACTGTGGGAAGGTAAATCAGTTGATATATTTTGTCACTTGAAACCTTCAAAAGAATTTTGTGTTAAATGGGCCCAATAAAAGATCAATCTTGCCATGTAAATCTTTTTCAAAGGCCCCAACCTGAAAATTATGCCTCTCGTATAAGTGGTGCAAAAAAAAGAAATATAGTGAGGTAGCATACATGGGTTCAATGTCCATTCAGAAATCTAATGGGGGGGGGGGGGGAGAGAAGCTATTCCTAAAATGTTGCGTGTGTGTTTTTAGGCTCCAGTACCACCACCTTGATGGTAACAATGAGAAAAGGTCTGTCCTTGATGGGGGGGTGATACTCATGATGGATGCAGCCTTCTTGTGACATCGCTTTTGAAGATGTTCTCAATGCTGGGGAGACGTGCCCGAGATGGAATTGACTGAGTTTACAACTTTCTGCAGCTTTTTCTGGTCCTCTGCAGTAGCCCCCACCCCCCCCCCCCCATTCTGATGGTGATGCAACCAGTTAGAATGCTCTCCTTGGTACATCTGTAGATATTTGGTCGAATCTTTGTTAACATACCAAGTCTCCTAAAACTCCTAATGAAATACAGCGGCTGGTGTGCAGTCTTTGTAGTTGCATAAATATGTGGGGCCCAGGATGGATCTTCAGAGACATTGACACCTGGGAACCTGAAACTGCTCACCCATTCCACTGCTGCTCCCCTTGACTTCCCCTTCCTGAATTTACAATCAATTCCTTGGTCTTACTGATGCTGTGTGAATGCAAGGTTGTTGTTACGACATCATTCAACCAGCTGATCTATCTCACTCCTGTATGCCTCCTCATCGCCATCCGAAATTCTGCCGATAACAGTTGTGTCATCGGCAAATATGACTAGCCACACAGTCGTAAGTGTAGAGAGAGTAGAGTAGTGGGCTAAGTGTGCATCCTTGAGGTGCACCGCTGTTGATTGTCAGCGAGGAGATGTTATTTCAGATCCACACTGACTGAGCATATCATATCTATGCCTTTTATAATTTTATAAACTTCAATCAGGTCATCCTTCGGTCTCTGTTGGTCTGAAGAAAACAATACAGGTTTGTCCATTGGGCCACTCAGCACTACTTCCTGGTAACTCAATTTCTTGGGAATTGCATTTCCATTTAAGAAATATCATAAGCCTGAACACAGAACATTTCTGATTAAAGAGACCATGGATACCCTTTATTCAGATATCACAGATTAATGTTTATGATGCTAAGTTAGGATGGATGTGCATTGCCTCTGGAAGTTATAATTTTCTGATTTAAAATAATATCTACTCTCAGTGTATATGGAAACTGATTATTGTACATTTTTCATCCAGTACAAGCATTACACATCAAAATTTAGTAATAGCATAGCTTGCTAAAGAATTGTGTTCCTTAAGTTAACCTAGCAATAGTGATTCTGTGAATGCTTTTATTTTTCATTAGTGCTAATGTAATAGCTCTCATTCTGTGACTTTTTTATTTAATGTCAATTTAGCTCTGGCTTGGGTATGAGGACAGAGGAATATAAGCAACAAAAGCAAGAAAAGGTTATTCAGTCACACCCACCTTTTACTTAAGCACCATTTTCATGCATCTTGATGTTTTTGTTGTAGCATTAATCTTCCTTCTCTCCGAATTTACCAAGGACCTGTAATATTATGACCGACAGCTGTGCAGAAGCCTGATAAATCACATCAAGGAATAGAATTAATGGAAAATAAACATTGTACAATTATTAGTTAAAACCAAAGATTATTTTTATGTATACTGCATGGAAGCATAGATTCAAATAATTATTATGGTTTACTGATATTGGAAGAGACATATTAATTATGAATGTAGTTGTAGATTTAACATAAATAGGTGCCTAATTTTCATTAAGAATTTTGTTTGAATTGTCCATTTACTTTTTAAGAGTTATAACATTAGCAAAATTTTAAACTTCCCAGTAAGTAATCAATTTTTAAAAATTTGGAATGTAGTTAAAGAGAGGCAATTGAGCCATTAAGGATTATGGAATAGACATGGACCGTTGGTTTACATAGGCTAAGCATGCAGCATGGCAGCAAATATGCATTATACTGTGCTTACAAAATTCAGTCCCACTGATCATATTTCTATCTTGCAAATTTGTAGCAGGACACCATGGACAATTTTTAAGACATGGAAATGTGTGTATATATGTTTCATTTAGAATCTGTGATATCAGATTCACACACAAGAAATGGGGGATCTTTTCAACTCAAAGCAACAAGCAAAAGCTGACCAAGTCATTCAGTTAGATATTGTTTTGACCTCGGATCCCTGCAATATTTGTTGTGTAAGCTATGAGTGATCTTGCAGGTAGATGAAGGACCCATATATAGAGTTTAGGAGCTTCACGGTTCATGTAAATACACCAGCAAATGTAGAAATCTGGGACAAAATCAAACGCTGGAAAATTCAGCCAGTCAAGCAGCACCTGTGGAAAGTGAGACCAGTTAATGTTTGGTTCTGGGATCCTTCTTCAGAAACATTTATATTCCTGACCCAATACACTAACTATTTTCCCTTTCCACAGATGCTGTTTGATTAGCTGAGTTCCTCCTGTGTTTATGTTTCTGATTTATGTAAATTGGGATTGAATGACACAGCAGAAATCCTCACAACCATAGAGTCATGAAGTTCTAATGCACACAAACAGGCCCTCCAGCCAGCCATGTCCATGTTGAGCTATCTGCATTAACCCACTTACCAGCACATGTCCTTGGGCTTGAGCAGAGCTGTTGGGGGGAGTGGAGAGGATGATAGTTGACATGTCTCCAAAGATGTCATCAACGTTCATTTCTCTAACTCCCAGTAACCATTTTCCTCTGTTCCTCCCCACCTGTTTTCCCCTATCCCTCTGTCCCTCTTACCCCTTATCTTCCCCCTTCCCTATCCTCACAACTTGCCCATCATCTGCATCTTCCTCTCTCTGGTTTCCCACATCCTTCCCTTTATTCCATGGTCTACTCTCCTCTCTTATCAGATTTGTTCTTCTTCAGCTCTTTGTTTCATTCACCTATCACCTCCCAGTTTGTCACATCATTTCCTTTTCTCTGTCCACACCTTCCTACCTCCCACCCCCACCTGCCACCTCATACTCCTTTCCCCTCCTTTCCATCACTTTACTCTGGCTTCCACCCTCATTCCTTCCAGGGGTCTCGGCCTGAAGCATAGACTGTTCCATTACCTCCATAGATGCTGTCTAACCGTCTGAATTCCTCCAGCATTTTGTGTGTGATACACCCCAGACAAACACCTGTTTCCATTCAATGAAGAAAAATGGATTGACGGTGATTGAGTGAGGACATTATTGTTACTGCCTCTGGATGAGGAATCTTTCCTACGAAAGATCCAACCCAAATTAATTCTGTCCCAGTACTGCAATGTGTATATTCATACAGCTATCAATGTGACAGACTTTCACAGAATCAGAATCAAGTTTCATATCACTAACATATGTTGTGAAATTTGTTAACTTTGTAGCAACAGTACAATGCAATAAATGACAAATATAGGAAAAAAGAATTATGGGAAATATATATGTATATTAAGTAGTTAAATTAAAATAAGTAGTGCAAACACGGAGATTTTTAAAAAGAAGTGAGGTAGTGTTCATGGGTTCAATGTCCATTTAGGAATCGGATGGCAGAGGGAAAGAAGCTGTTCCTGAATCACTGAGTATGCATCTTCACAGCTTCTGTACCTCCTTCCTGATGGGAAAAATGAGAAGAGCACATGTCCTGGGTGGGATGGGGGGGGGGGGGGGTAGTCCTTAATGATGGACACTGCCTTTCTAAGGCACTGTTCTTTGAAGATGTCTTGGTTACTACGATACTGAACATAGTGCTCAATCTCAACAACGCATAACATTGTATGCCATTTCTTTCTACCTGAAAAAAATTGTGCTTTTTTCTCACTTCATTATTTCTACATGTTATTGGTTGATTTCTAGACAAGGGTGACCAAATGATTTGAACCCTCAGTTCCAGAAATTACTATTGTTTACTTTCTGATCTGTGAGAATGGTTTGGCAGTGACTCTTTTCCAAAATGCTAGATAGTGACTTGCTTAAGCTAAAAAGTACTTCTTGGTGTAGGAGCTAATTTGTAATATCTTCTGCTTACAAAATTTTGCTATGTGAATCTCTAGTCTAATATTTCATCTTGTAGAATGAAGTCTTGCATTTATACATTCTCCTTCTTAAATCTGGGATGTCTCAGTGATTCCAGTCAATAAAGCACACTGAAGCATCATCACTACTGTGTCACACCAATGGCTTTTGGGACAGCCTGGTGAAGGAAGCCATTGAAATAAAACTAGAGGAAAAGAATTTTAACAAAGACGAACATCTTGCTATAGGTAAGAACTGGAATCCAATTGTAAACAAGGTGGGACAGCATAAACCTGATTGGGTGAGGTCTAACCAATCAGGAGGGATGGACAATGGGGGTATAAATACCATCTGACTAAATCTGACCAGGCATAATCTCCGATGAAGATGGCAGAGTTTGTCATCAAAACTTGGTTAAAATCGATACCTGTACTTGGCTGGAAGTCCTAGAAGAGTTTATTTGTTAAAATTAAGATTATTGCTAATCCCTGGAAAATTGATATTTAAATGCATTGCTACTTAAATCATTACTTTTAAACCATTTTGTGAACAGCATGTGAAGCTACAGCTATTCCTTCCTTATATTATCAACATAAACATTAAAATATTCCAAATAATGTTGTGTGAGGTATTTCAAGTTGTAAAATAGCTAACAGTACTTTAGACTATGGTGCAATCCCTTAATTTCATTGCCCCTTTTTGCTTTCCAATCTTGACATGGCCATAATCAACAAACAGCAACTAAGAGTAAAGAGAGTAAAGGGATATCAGCTTTTCAGTTCTATTCACATTGTAGGGGTTACGGTGTTCTCTATATTCATTCTATTCAGGGAAGACCTTTCCTTGATTGAGTCCTTGGAAGAACTTCTTGGTTAAAAGAAGCACTCGCCCAGCTTGAAATTCCTTTGATGACATGGCCATATTTGCATTCAAACAAGATTATCCATGCCTGCTAATTATTGGTATTAGTTGCATCAGTATGGTTGGGACATACTTGTCTCAGAAATGTAAGTAATTTACAAAGATATTTAAAAAAAAGTTGAGTGCAGTTTTTAAAAAGTCTCTTCCAGTTAAAGCTGAAGCCACAAACTTAGAGACTAGCAAAGTAAATAGTAACTACTTGCCTCACTAAATTCATTCTGGTGGATTATCTGGGAGGCTCAAGGGACTTTTTGTGCCATTACTCAAGAATTTTTGTCACTGAAGCATCTGGCAGAGTCAAGTAAAGAGATGATAAAGGAAAAACTGACAACAAGTTATTATTAAAATACTCCAGAAGAGGGACAGACTGCCAAGATTCCTAGGAACAGATCTCTAAGTGCTTTGCATTTTATGTAAGAGAAGGTGTTTCTGGGAATGCTTCCCAACACCCTAATCTCTAATTCAGCAATGCGTAATCCATTTGCTAAATATGGTTGCATTGATAGGTATTTCCTTGAAAATGCACCATGATCCAGAGAATGATCAGGGCTGGAAAGAGCAGGCAGATAAGATGGACTGCCATAACAGCAGACTCATACTCATTATAACAAATTGGAAGGGGGAATGTTGGACGAGTGGAAGAGCAGAAGTTCACCTATATGAGGTTGAACAGGAACAATGATCTGATCTGAACCTCAACAAGAAACAAAGATGCCATCATTGCAATCTGCTCCTCCTCTCTAACCAGAACAGCAGCAGGGTCAGGAATACATTGCTAAGGTGACTGTAGAGTGAAACTTAACTTATGTCACTCATTGCAAGTTGAAGTTCTTAAAATCTGAAGTATTTTGCATGTCACAATTAATTCTCTTTTTTGCCTCATGGAAACCAGTAGGTGGAGAGGACACGAGCTTAACCATGACTGTAGTCTTCCCCAACATGGAGCTTTCCACTGAGTACACTCATATTGTCTTGTGAGTGCAGTATGTCAGTTTTATTTTCAAAGGAGAATTCCATTCCCTTATTGTATAACTGGCAAAGGCTGCAATGCTTTCAGTCTGCTATATTTGAGATATTAAGCAAAGAATACTGGGAACAAAAAGTTGCATTTACTAGAAATCTGTAACAGAAGCAGAAAATGTTGAAGTGCTTTGCAGGTCAAGTAGCTCCAGTAGGCGTTTAGGCTCAAGGACTTTGTACAGATGGAGAAAAGTCAGAAATGATGTGTATATTAAGTTGGAGAAATGGAGTGTGTGGACAGAATAGAGTTAGTGATTGCAGTAGGGTGTGGATTGAGGTTATCAAGATTTTAAAAAATCTGCTGTACAATGAAATACAGACAAAAAAGAATTGCAACTAAAATGTTAAAGCTATGTATTAGACTGAAGATGGAGCAGTTCGAGTTGGATGAAGGAATTAAGTGATGAACAACTGTCAGGTTAGGGTCACCCTTGTGGACTGAAGAGGGGTGATCTGCAAAGGCGGCATTCAATTTGTATTCAGTAATTCAGCCTTTCCATCTCTCTGGGGAAGAGAATTCTAAAACAACATTTCAAATCAGAATCAGATTTATTATCATCGACTTCTGTGTTGTGAAATCTGTTGTTTTGCAGCAGCAGTTCAATGAAAAGATATAAAATGACTATAAATTACAAACATAAATAAACAGTGCAAAGAAAAGAAATTACCAGATGGCGCTCATAGGTTTCGGGGACTTTTCAGAAATCTGATGACAGGGGAAGGAATATTCCTGAATCACTGTGTGTTGGTCTTCAGGCTCTTATGCATCCTTCCTGATGGTAATAACAAGAAGTGGGCATGTCCCTGATAGTGATGGAATCCAGCTTCTTGAGGGACTGCATCTTGAAGATGTCCTCAATGGTGCGGAGGTGGAGCTGGCTGAGTCTATAACCCTCCTCAACCTCTTGCAATACTGTATTGGCAATTCCATACCAGGCTTTGCTGCAGCCAATTAGCACTGTCCATCCATCAAAATTTGTACGAGTCTTTGGTGACATATTGAATCTCTTCAAACTCTTAATGAGCACACCTCTTTCATGATTGCATTAACAATGGGTAGATCCTCTGAGATGATCTAAAGCTCAGGATCTTTAAGCTCTCACCCTTTCTGCCATTGACCACTCGACCACTCAGTACATGTTCTCTCTACTTCCACTTCCTGAGATCCACTAGTTGCTGACATTGTGTATAATATCACTCAATCAGCCAACCTGTTTCACTGCTGTACACATCATCATCACTTTCTGAGAACCTACCAACAACAGTGGTATCATCAGTAAGTTTATAGATGGCAGTTGAGCTGTGATTAGTCACACAATCATGAGTGTGCAGAGAGTAGAGAAATGGGCTAGGCACACATTCTTGAGATACTCCTGTGATGCTTGCCTGATCCTCTCATGGTCATCTGAGATACAAAATCTATCCCCTGTGTTAAGTAGGAAACACCTTATTCTAAAACCCCACCCTAGAAAGCAAAATATCTCTCAATGTCTACCCAATTGTGACCTTCAGAATCTAAGATCACCTCTCTTTTTTCTAGACTCCATTGAATACAGTCTGCTCTGCTCCCCTTTCCCTCGATGAGCAAACCTTCCATTTCAGGAATCAACCTGGTGATGTAGGTAAATATGACTCTAAGACATACGAGCAGAATTAGGCCATATGGTCCATCAAGCCTGCTCCACAATTCAATCATGGCTGATGTATTATCCCATTGATAGTGGGGTTCTATTTGTGCTCAATTGTTAGGGAGTAACAATGAAATCAGGGACAGAAAGCAAGCAGATGCATTTGCTGCCACTTGCAAGATTGCTTGTGTAATCTATCCAAATTAGTCATTCTGAGCCAAGGAAGGCCAAGCATGTGTGTGAATATACACTGTGTATGTGTGTATTTTCTCTATACATGTATGTATAAATGTATATGTGAATGTGTATACTGTGTATATCTATATCTATCCATCTATCTACTACAGTTGTAACAAGAATTTTCAACTTTTGTACTCCATTGTCTTTAGAATAAAGGTAACATTTCATAAGACCTTAAGACATAGGAGTTAAACAGGCCACTTTGCCCATCAATCTGCCTCACCATTCAATCATCATTGATACTTTTTTTCTCCTCCTCAACCCCATTCCTCAGTCTTCTCCCTGTAACCTTTCATGCCATGGCCAATCAAAAACCTGTCAGTCTCTGCCTTAAATACACCCAGCGACCTGGCCTCACCAGCTGCCTGTGGGAACAAATTCCACAAATTCACCACCTTCTGGCTAAAGCAATTTTTCCACATCTCTGTTTTAAATGGATACCCTCTGTCCTGAGGCTGTGCGCTCCTGTGCTAGACTCTCCCACCATGGGAAACATCATTTCCACATCTGCTCTGTCTAGGCCTTGCAATATTCAAAAGGTTTCAATGAGATACTCCCTCATCCTTCCAAATTCCAGTGAGTATAGGCCTAGAGCTATCAAATGTTCCTCGTATGATAACCCTTTCACTCCTGGAATCATCCTTGTGAACTTCCTCTGAACCCTCTCCAATGCCAGCACATCTTTTCTTAGATAAGGAGCCCAAAATTGTGGACAATAATCAAGGTGAGACCTCACCAGTGCCCTATAAAGCCTCAGCATCACATACCTGGTCTTATGTTCTAGACCTCTTGAAATGAATGCTAACATTACATTTATCTTCCTCACCACCAACGCTGCCTGCAAGTTAACCTTTAGGGTGTTCTGCACAAGGACTCTCAAGTCCCTTTGCATCTCAGAATTTTGGATTTTCTCCCCTTTTAGAAAATAATCTGCACATTTTATTTCTTCTACCAAAATGCATGACCATACATTTTCTAACATTATATTTCATTTGCCACTTTCTTGCCCATTCTCTTAATCTGTCTGTATTTCTGTAGCCTTCCTGTTTCCGCAACACTATCTGCCCTTCCAACAATCTTTGTATCATCTGTAAACTTGGAAACAAAGCCATCTATTCCATCATCTAAATCACTGATATCCAATGTAAAAAGAAGTGATCCCAACACTGACCCTTGTGGAACACCACTAGTCACTGGCAGCCAACCAGAAAAAGATCCTTTTATTCTCACTCACTGCCTCCTACTAATTAGCCAGTGCTCTAACCATGCTAGTAAATAACCTGTAATACAATTGGCTCTTAACTTGGTAAGCAGCTTCATGTGTGGCACCTTGTCAAAGGCCTTCGGAAAATCCAAATATACAACATCCACTGCATCCCCTTTAACTATCCTACATATAATCTCCTCAAGGAATTCCAACAGGATCGTCAGACAAGATTTTCCCTCCAGGAAACCACGCTGATTTTGTCCGATCTTGTTCTGTGTCACCAAGTACTCCATAACCTCATCGTTAACAATTGACTCCAACATCTTCCCAACCACTGAGGTCAGGCTAACTGGTCTATACTTTCCTTTCTTCTGCCTTCCTCGTTACTTAAAGAATGGGGTGACATTTGCAATATTCCAGTCCTCTGGCACCATACCTAGGTCCAATGATTTTATTGAAAGATCATTACAATCTTTACCGTAACTTCTTTCGGAAACCTAGGGTGCAGTTCATTTGGCTTGGGTGACTTATGTACCCTTACATCTTTCAGCTTTTTGAACACCTCCTTATAATAGTAACTACACTCACTTCTCTTCCCTCCCACCCTTCAATACGTGGCACACTGGTAGTGTTTTCCACAGTGAAGACTGATCAAAATACTCATTTAGTTCATCTCCATCTTGTCCCCCATCATTATTTCTCCAGCCTTATTTTCCAACAGTCCTATATCCACTCTCATCTAGCTTATATTTTTTCATATACTTGAAAAAGCCTTCTCTACCCAGCTTGATATTGTTTGCCAGTTTCCTTTAAAATTTCATTTTTTTCCTCCTAATGATTATTTTAGTTGCTTTCTGTAGGTTTTAAAACCTTCCCAATCCTCTATGTTCCCATGAATTTTTGCTTTGTTATACGCCCTCTCTTTTGCTTTTACATTAGTTTTGACTTCCCTTGTCAGCCACAATTATACTATTTTACCATTTGAGTATTTCTTTGTTTTTGGAATGCATCTATCCTGCACCTTCCTCATTTTCCCAGAAACTCACGCCATTGCTGTTCTGCTATCATCCCTGCCAACATCTCCTTCCAAATTACTTTGGCCAGCTCCTCTCTCATACCACTGTAACTTCCTTTACTCCACTGAAATACTGATATGTTAGACTTTACTTTCTGCCTATCAAATTTCAAGTTGAACTCTATCTGATTGTAATCACTGTTTCCTAAGGATTCCTTTACCTTAAGCTCTCTAATCACCTCTGTTTCATTATGTAACACTCAATCCAGTATAACTGATCCCCTAGTAAGGTCAACATCAAGCTGCTCTAAAAAGCCATCTTGTACACTTTCAACAAATTCATTCTCTTGAAGTCTCCAACGACTATCATAAAATTGCCCTTTTGACATGTCTTTTCTATTTCCTGGTGTAACCTGTGGTCCACCTCCCAATCACTGTTGGGAGGCCTCTGTATAATTGCCATGAGAGTCCTTTTACTCTTGCAGTTTCTTAACTCGACCCACAGGGATTCAACATCTTCCGATCCTATGTCACATCTTCCTACTGATTTGATGCTACTCTGTACCAGCAGAACCATGCCACCCCCTCTGCCTAACTCCTTATCCCTCTGATACAATGTGTAACCTTTGACATTCAGCTTCCAACTATAACCATCTTTCGGCCACGATTCAGTGATGGCCACAACATCATACCTGACCATCTATAAAAGTCAAACAAGATCATCCACCTTATTTCTTATACTCTGTGTATTGAAAGATAACACTTTGAGTACTGTATTTGCTACCCTTTTTGATTCTGTATCCCTAATGCACTGATACTCACCCTGCTGGCTGCTTTTTTGTCCCATCATCTGCCTGCCCTTCCTGGCAGTCTGCATGATATCTTTGCTTTTTTCACCATCTATTCTATCCTGAGTCCCATCACTCCAGTTCCCATCCCCCTGCCAAATTATTTAAATTATTGTACCTGGACTTCCAGAAAGCTTTTGATAAAGTCCCACATAGGAGATTAGTGGGCAAAATTAGGGCACATGGTATTGGGGGCAGAGTACTGACATGGATTGAAAATTGGCTGGCTGACAGGAAACAAAGAGTAGTGATTAATGGGTCCCTTTCGGAATGGCAGGCTGTGACCAGTGGGGTACCGCAAGGTTCGGTGCTGGGACCGCAGCTGTTTACAATATACACTAATGATTTAGATGAAGGGATTAAAAGTAACATTAGCAAATTTGCTGATGACACAAAGCTGGGTGGCAGTGTGAAATGTCAGGAGGATGTTATGAGAATGCAGGGTGACTTGGACAGGTTGGGTGAGTGGGCAAATGTATGGCAGATGCAGTTTAATGTGGATAAATGTGAGGTTATCCACTTTGGTGGCAAGAACAGGAAGGCAGATTACTATCTAAATGGAGTCAAATTAGGAAAAGGGGAAGTACAAATTAGGAAAAGGGGAAGATCTAGGTGTTCTTGTACATCAGTCAATGAAAGCAATCATGCAGGTACAGTAGACAGTGAAGAAAGCTAATGGCATGCTGGCTTTTATAACAAGAGGAATTGAGTATAGGAGTAAAGAGGTCCTTCTGCAGCTGTACAGGGTCCTGGTGAGACCCCACCTGGAGTATTGTGTGCAGTTTTGGTCTCCAAATTTGAGGAAGGACATTCTTGCTATTGAGGGAGTGCAGCGTAGGTTCACAAGGTTAATTCCCGGAATGGCGGGGACTGTCATATGTTGAAAGACTGGAGCGACTGGGCTTGTATACACTGGAATTTAGAAGGATGAGAGGGGATCTGATTGAAACATATAAGATTATTAAGGGATTGGACACACTGGAGGCAGGAAGCATGTTCCCGCTGATGGGTGAGTCCAGAACTAGAGGCCACAGTGTAAGAATAAGGGGTAGGCCATTTAGAACAGAGATGCGGAAAAACTTTTTCACCCAGAGAGTGGTGGATATGTGGAATGCTCTGCCCCAGAAGGCAGTGGAGGCCAAGTCTCTGGTTGCATTCAAGAGAGAGTTAGATAGTGATCTTATAGATAACGGGGTCAAGGGATATGGGGAGAGGGCAGGAACGGGGTACTGATTGTGTATGATCAGCCATGATCACAGGGAATGGCGGTGCTGGCTAGAAGGGCCGAATGGCCTACTCCTGCACCTACTGTCTATTGTCTATTTTGAACCCTCCCCAACAGCTGTAATAAAGCTGCCTGTGAGAATATTGGTCCCCCTCGAGTTCAGGTACAATCCATCCCTTCTGTAGAGGTCATACCTCCCCCAGATGAGATCCCAGTGATCCAAGAACCTGAAGCCCTGCTCCAGCTTCTGAGCCACACATTTATCTGCCAAATCATCCTGCTTCTACCCTCACTGGTGTGTGGCACAGGTAGCAATCCAGAAATTACTACCCTGGAAGCCCTGCTTCTCAGCTTTCTGCCTTACTCTCTAAATACTCTCTTCAGGAGCTATTTGTTTTTCAGTCTTGCGTCATTGCGTCAATATGTTCCATGGTTACCTCCCCTCCCCCTCCAAAATGCTGTGGATGCGATCTGAGATGTCCTTGACCCTGGCACCTGGGAGGTAACATATCATCCAGTTATTCCTGTCACATCCACAGAATCTCCTGTCTGTTCCTCTGACTATTGAGTCCCTTATCGCTACCTCTCTCTTTTTCTCCCTCTTTCTTTTCTGCACCACAGACCCATGCTAGGTGCCAGTAACCTGGTCTCCGTGGCATTCCCCTGGGAGGTCATCACTGACAACGGGATTTCATGGAGCAAAATTTCATTTGTTTCCTAAATATTTGCTGTATCCATATGCTAACATTCAATGTTTCGCATGCAAGGATAACTAGACTTTTCTATCAGCTTTTTACTGTTCTCCCTCTTTTAAAACAATATGGTGCTATTTTATCCATCCTACCCTTCCATTTCCTATGTTATACTACTTTCACCACTAACTTATCTTTCTGCTTTTACAGATTCTTTATGTGTCCTCATATCTTTCTTCCTTACCTACCCTTGTATTTTCTGAAAATTCGGCTACATTACACTCCATCATTATAATATTCATAACATAAATTATAAATGAATGAGAATCCCACCCTGATTCCTACTGCACCTCACCACTTGCAATTTGGCAATCTGAAAATAACTCAATCATCTCTGTATTCAATTAGCAGAAACTCTTTTCGTATAAAATCTTCAAGGCCATAAGCACTTAGCTTAAGCAGTGGCCTTTTATTTGGCATCTTTTGAGAGCCCATTCAGAAACTTTAATGCCCTATCTATATATCCATTATGTTCATTACATTCAATGTGTTTTTATGGAATAGAAATTAAGTTTGGCAAATATGTTGGAGTACATATTAGAATATATTTGTCAAACTCAATTCCCATTTCATAAAAACACATTGAATTTGTTTAATTTTGTTCTGATTTCCAATTTATCCAGCCACAACATTGAGCTAGCTGATTTCCTGTCTCCATTTTCAGCAGGGGCAATGCATTTGTAGTTTCCGAAACCTATTGGGATCTTTCTAGAATCTGGGGAGTTTTGGAAGCTCATAACCGATGTGTACAATACTCCTATGTCCATTTCTCGTGAGGCCGCAGAAGGAAGGAGATCAGATTTGGAGATTGGTCACCCTTTGATCTCCCCAGTTTGCCTAGTACTTTATTTTTACTGTAATGGTGATTATTTTAAATTCTTCTCTTTTGTTCCCTAATTTTCTATTATTGTCGGGTATCTTCTACCATCAGAAATCACAATTTTTCAAAGCTATTGCTTTGTTTTCTAACTAGTTCCATTCTATTTTTTTTCCAAATACTGAAGTTTATATTAATTACTTTCATCCATTTTATATATTTGGAGAAGGAATAGAATTTTTTTTTAACATATTCAAGATAAGATCCTGAAAGACTCTGGAGTTCATTAGTTCAATGCAATGAATAGTACCTTTCAGTTTTAAATTTGCATGAGTACTGACATAAATAACTTTAATCCACACTATCAGTTACATTGCAAATTGTGGTGAACTACATATACCTGTCTGGACACGCCCCCCCCCCCCCCCACTGACTGCTCCTGTGGCTCCTCCCACTGACCGTGGCTCCTCCCACGGACCCTGGTATAAAGGCAATTGGAGACACAGCCCCGGTCTCAGTCTCCAGGATGTAGTGTGGTAGTCAATTGCTGCTTGTTCTTTCTTCCAAACAATAAAAGCCTATATCTCGCCTCACGTCTCCGAGAGTTATTGATGGTACATCACAAATAGACTATTTTGTATGGTCATTTCTGTCTGGTTTCAGGATGAGGTGGGTGGTCACCTTAATTTGAGAAGAAAAGGATTTACCAGCTTTCAAGAGAAGGTAACTTGTACATGGATTGGGTGATTCAGGAAGGCACTTCAAGGGTGGGATAGAGAGCAGGGCTAATTGCTCTGGAAAATTCAGGAGACCTGAATGAATGAATGTCTGGTGATATTGTGGAATTTTGTGACATATCTCATCCAATAAACTCTAATGTTTTCTTGAAAATAATTCTAGAAAGTAAAAAGTACACAGATGCAGAAGGTCAAAATTAAAAGCAGAAAAAGCTGGAAATGCTCAGCAGATCAGGCAACATTGGTGGCAAAAGAAAATTAATTAATGTTTTTAGCTGGTGACCCTTCATTAGAGTGATCTTATGATGGGGCTTTCACCTGAAATTTTATCTTATTTTCTCTCTTCACTGATGTTGCCTCGCCTGCTGAGTATATCCACTGCCTTCTAGTTTTAGTTTAGTAGTCCTAGTATTGTGCCAATCTCAAATGTACTTATTCTGACTCCATTTTAGCAAAGGCTCTGATTCAGGTTGCACTTGAAAATACCTGGTTATCATCACTCTGAAATTACTGTTTGCAACATTGAACCTGTGAATCATTTTGGGTTAACTGTCTTCTCCTTACGGTTTGAATACAGCTTAATATGTTTGAAATGAACATCCAAACACTTATGATGAGGACTTGTGATCATTTCCTCTACATTGTGTCACTGTTGTTGCTTTCTGTTTATTAAATGAAGATGGAGCTCGCTAAAGAGGAAGATGGGAAATTACCATATAGTCTAGGGCATAAGAGGGGGCTCAGAGACTACCAGCTGTAATAACCTGCAGCATGCACTAATCACACACATTCTGCCAGGGATCAGGTGTGGAACTTCAGCAATAACAAGAACAGAATAATTACACGGCCATATCTTTATAGCCTAAATCCCAGAGTAACTTCTATCTATGAAATGTTGTTGTGTGTTTCAAAGATTTCTTGAAATGTTAAATCACTGTACTGGGAAAATTCCTAGCTTTAGTGCTGGCCAGTTAGAAAGAAATAAAGCCTTGAAACCTCCTGTGGCAGTTCTAATGTCTTTTTTAATTATGAATTATATGTAAATGTTCAGGAACACAAAGACATTATTGGGGTGCGAAAGTCAAGAATAATTAGGGTATTGTGGATACAATAGATTGAGCAAATTGATAAGTATTCACAGTTTGTACCCTTGAAAACTTCAAGCAGTTCTATTTTAAGCTATCTTGCTTGAAGTTATTTCATTTTAATGTTGTTTTCCAACATGGTCAGTGGGACTAATCTGGAGCAAAGCTGTGTTCCTTGTAATGGTTAGCATTTACTCCATTTGCAAATTGTCCTCTTCCTCACACATTTATTTAAATATATGATTTAGTGCATTATTGAGGTGTACAATATTTTCTCAGTACTTCCAGCTTCCTGCCGTTTTTAAGTTTGTCTTACATGTGGGGAACATGATCTCACATACAGAATGGAGGTGAGAGTCATCAGAAAATGTTTTCAAAAAGTTAGATTCTTATAATTAGATGTGTAACCAATGCAAGATTTTACTCAGCTGGCATTTTGCTCACTGACTAAACATTTCAAGACACCAAAGAGTGCATATAAATACAAAATCTGCATGTAAACTATGGAATGTTGTGTTTTACGGGATGCAATATGAACACTCATGGTAGATTGGAGGCACATGACTGATGAAAGTGACTTAGACACTTTTAAGAAAATTCCATTTTATCTTCTCCCATTTATGAATATCCTTCTTCTCAAAGACAACATTGTTTCATTACTTAAAGTCTTTCCTGGCATTATTGCAAGTTGGTCTAGGCTCAGAGCTAATCAAATCTTTTATAAATATGATACATGTGTAGAGTTTAGCCATGAGACTTTAACCTTTAACCACAGATTCCAGCCTCTCATTTCATCCTCTGAAACAGGAGTTCCTCACCTGGCATCCACAGACTCCTTGGTTAATGGCATAAAAAGAGTTGGCAGCTCCTGCTCTGAATGAAGCAACCCTTCCTGATCTTGTTTCTTTTAAATACAATTCTGTTTAGTGTAATGTTGTTTCAAGGATTCATCATTTTTTTAATAATATGGTTATAAAAAAGTGATTCTGGTTAATTGGGGCATTGGTTAATCAGGTCAGCTGCTTATTTGGGACAATTCTTTAACTGGTTTCAATAGGTGCATTTAATGTCAGAGAAATGTATACAATATACATCCCAAAATTATTTTTCTTCACAAACATCTACGAAAACAGAGGAGTGCCCCAAAGAAAGACAGTTAAATGTTAGAACCCCAAAGCCCCTCCACTCCTCCCTCCCCAGCACAAGCAGCAGCAAGGAAACGACTCACTGTTAAAGGTCTTTTGTGTCTCTTTTTCCAAGCTCTGTGCCTTTGGGCACACAACCAACAGCAAGCCCGCTGCTTCCCATTTTCCTTGTTCTACTGCAACACATCAGTCGGCGGCACCAGCCTTGAATCAGCCCGCCTCCAGAGCCACAAAAACCCAGAACCCTGAAGGCACGCTGTCTTCTAGGCCGCGTCCTTGACATATTGAAAAGTGGCCAGTTATGAGGCCCTGAGAGTGGGTCCCATTCCCGCAGAGAACAGATGTCAGAGTGTAACTCCAGGTCAGGGTCTTCAAAAGAAACTTGAAAGGGAAAAAAAGAAATATCAAAGATAGAAATAATGCTGTTTCCAAAGATGCAAGCTAATGAGTCGCTGCTTAGTGCCATCATCACTCAGCTCCGCCTCTTCTTTAAGAATAACCGGGAATCCCTTTGTTTATTTGGGGCACTGTGATGCTTCATTGGGACAGGAGAGTGTTGCCAAACATTCTGACTATCATCAGTTTCATGCATTTGTGTGGCTGTGAAACACTACAGCATGCTCAGAATGAACAATTTTTAAATAGTGCCAGTTGCATATATTGGTGTTCAAAAAAGAAGTAATTTTTGTCACTGATAGTTGGTGAGAAATGAATGGTAAGACAATTCAAGACTGTTTTGCTCACTGCTGTTTCAAACATTAGGCTTGGAGATGCTAGAAATGGCTGGGTGTGAAAATGAAATGATTTCACTACTTCAGCAAGTTAGGAAATCTGAAGAATTTGAAGGTGTTGATAATCATCTTGAATGCCATAATAAAAATGAAGATTTGGAGGATGCAATCATCGTAAGCATTGTATGAAGGCCGTCCATTATCTGCACTGGGTGTCTACCCTGATTTTATTCAATTAAAAGAATACGGCATGGTACACTAGGTGAATTTCTCCATTGATAACTATTAGCGACTGCAGTTTTATAGTAGTATAGTAGTGTTCTAATTTGTTTTGTATTTCATTTTAAATACATAATTTGCTACTCAGTTAAACATTTAGTTTGGTTTTTTTTTTATAACTTTTTACTAATTTCCAAATTTTGGCTAATTGGCGCAGCCACTTAATTGGGCCAAAATATTCTGGTCCCAATGTGTCTGATTAACTGGAATCCACTGTACTTAGAGTTGTAGAGTCACAGAGCACTACAGCCCAGAAACAGGGCCTTCAACCCATCTAGTCTATGCTGAGCTATTATTGTACCTAGTCCCATTGACCTGAACCTGGACCATAGCCCACAGTAACCATCCTGTCCATGTACTTATCCAAACTTCTCTGAAACGTTGAAAACAAATGTTGAATTTGTAGCATACTAAAGTGCTTGGAGATTCATTTTATTGAACTTGTTGAATCAGTGATTGCTTTACAACAAACTGACTAGGGCAGACAACACTGCATCTTTTAAAACAAAATGTGCTTAGTATTTCATGTAAAGGACAATACAAAGGTGGAAAAAAGAAAGAGAAAAAAGAAGCTGAATTACAGTTGCTTAAGCAAACAATTGTCACAACATGATGGTTGAATGTTTGCTGTGTTGAAACTCTTTAATTCAAAATTTACTATGACTTTTGGTTTTTCTTACCCTGGATGCTGCTTGACCTGCTTAGGGTTTCCTGCTTCTTTAATTTTTTTTTATTTACGCCCCACTCACATCTTGCCTGGTTTAGAGTGTTAGGACCGATAATGTGTAAATCAGGAACCTAACTTCTATTGAAACCTTTTCCCGCAATAGTGTTAAATGCCTTTAACTAAGTATTTTTATAGTCCTCCTATTTCTATCATCTCTAATATTTAAAATGCATTTATTGCTTTTCCAGCACAAAATGCCTGAGGAACAGAACATCTAATTTATAGTCAGACCAGCTATCAAAACATGCACTCCTTTTCTTCTTGTTCTGTTAGATCAAATGCCTTTCAATACTGCATTTATGCTTAGAGTGGATTCATTATGTACCTGTTTATTTAGGAAGGGTCTTTTTAAACTACACAGTCTGCATATTTTATGCAAAAGATATCTTGTATGCATTATGTCATAAACCTATTTATGGAAAATGTGTTTACAGTTTTGCTATACACCGTGAATAGAGGAAGTTTTCTCCAAAGCTTTGTGAATATATCTACATTGATTCTCTCAAACCCGTTAGCTTTTGTCCTCAATCTTCCCTTGCATTCTCAACTCATCCTACTTGAAGGGGCAGCCATTATTCTACAGCATTTTATAATAAACTGTTATAGTATATTATTGTATCATGAATATGAGAACAACGGATTGTTTAAAAAAATCAGAATTACATTAATTGAATTACACAAGAATGCAAAAGAACAGAAAATGAGAGCATTCTGGCCTTGTCATTCAGCATTGCTGATCCACCCATGTCTTGCTTCCTCTTTTCACATAGCTCTCAATTTTTCAATTCAAAAAAATTTCCTTCCTCTTTAAGTACTTTCAGTGATTGAGCTTCCACAACGCTCTATGGCAGAGAATTCCAGAGATTCACCCTCTGTGAAAAGAAATTCCTATACCCTTTTAATTTTACATGAGGATCTCCTCATAATAATGTTCCCTAATTCAAGACTCACCATGAGAATCTTAAATATTTCAATAAAATCATTCATTATATTTTGACAATACGTATCTAACTTCCTTGTCTGTTTGTGTTAGACAACACTCTTATCCCTAGTAAATCTCCTCTACATTACCTTCAATGCTAGTATTTGCTTTCTGACATAAGAGGACCAAAAAGGTATCAGCTGTAGCTTCACAACACCCTATATACTTAGCACATACATCCCTATTTCTAAATTCTAACCCCTTTGCAATTAAGATTGATATATGATTTGCCTTCCTAACTACTTGCTGTACCTGCTTGCTAACATTTTGAGATTCAGGTATAAAAGTGCTAAGATCCCTCTGTATCATTTCTTTTCATTTGTATAATAGCCTGTCTTTTGATTCCTCTGAGCAAAGTGTATATCCTCATACTTCCCCACATTAAATTCAGTTTGCCAGACTTACACCCAATCACTCATCCTATCTACATTTTGTTCCAGAGCCCAAATATTTCATGGCAACATGACTTCCCACCTATTAAGGAAGCAAGATGTAAACTGTAATGATTGGTGTTTTTTTCACTAATGGTTTGCAATTACAGTTTGCTGATCCATAATATGACAGATCAACAAGTTGTATTAAGTTTTTCATCTGTCTTCTCTCTGTCTCATCATAAGCATTAAATAGTATTTTGCTTTTTCTGGCTATGTATGTGAATGTCAGATTGCATGCAAAATATGCCAGCTAAGTTGTAGCAACCAAATGGGTCCATGGCTGCTCCCACATCAATGCACTTGATTTTACTTGGTACATTGCAAAACGTTGTGGAGAAATTCCCTAATATCTTCCCCTTTTGCTATCACCTACTGCTGCAATGAAATATGAACCACAGCCACAGTCTTCTGTATGCTAGTGATCGAATTGCATCGCTATGTTTAAATGAAGTACCAGAGGAACAAAAGCAATGAATTGTAATGAAACATTAATCAGATAAATTGAAATATGTAAGAAAATAGCTGAATGATTCTGTTATAATTCAGGTTTGTCTGCTCTATTCCCTAATTTTTTAACTGCATTATGCACCGGAGATGGTTGAGAGCAATCTGAACATTGATGCTGACATAACGGTGGATATTGGTGTTGGTTTGCTTATTGTACCAGAGTATACCACAGAACTGGAATAGAGCCAGTCATCCTTAACCCTTGTTAAAGCCTAAGAAGAAGAATAAGGATACAGCGGAAGATAAAAACACATAAAGGAAAATTTGAAGTATATTAAATTAAAAATAGAAAGCATTCATATTGTTTTCAAACTGACACTTACGATTTGCAACTAATGATTCAACTGTACATTGATAACTATAAAGTGTTTATCCCATAACCATGCCATTTCTCTAGTGTCTGAATAAATGTAAAAGTCATATTTCCAAAATGGCTTTATAAAAATGGTTTTAACAACAGTAATTTGCACTTGTATATCAATAAACTAGACAAAACATCCTAATGCCCTTTAGTGAGTCGTAGTAACAGAATTTTAAAGTGAAACTATAATGCACATAATTAAGTTGTTGAGGTAATTTAGGATACTTCAAGATTCATGAGAGCATATCTCTTAGAAGTATCTACCGAAATTGTAACAAGTTCATTCCATGTGTTTTTATGATTTTTACACTTATGTATGTGTAAAGATACAATGTTTATCCAGAGCTCAACTTAGAGAGCTAATGCACAAATTAAAGATAAAATGTGAAGGAAATAACCACACTGCCAAAGATACACATGGCGAGAAGTGATTGATGTAAATTTATTCCAAACAGCAGAAAAATTCATAGGCCTTGAAATTACACTGTGGGTTACAAGCATATAAATGCTTAGCACATTTAGATGAATTTCTTTTCTCTGCTATTTTATCAGGACTACTAACCCATACATCTTAAATATATTAACACCTCTATTTATCTTAAATACATTAATGGCTTCATTAAAATAGTAGAATAAAGAATTTCCTATGAGCACATTACAGCTCATGCACAATAAACCACAATGTAATTGTAAGGGCATGGTAATTAAAAAAAAACAATCCGGATTGTAAATTGATTAAAAGTTAAGCGGCACTACTCTTTCTCTATAACTATAACCTTAACACATCATTAATATCAATAAGAGCTGAGGAATTCCAAAGGTGCTGTTTATAATGATGCAAAGCCTATTTATATTCCCAGCCTTGCATTGCTGTTCACCAAGGGAAAGCTGGGCTATTGGTTTACCAGCTTCATTTTTATTCTAGAAACAACTAGAAGAACGTGTCCCAGAACCCTTTTTATTCAAAGTTATAAACTGCCTAGGAGGTTTTTTTTATTTTCACTTTCTGCATGCTAGAAAATGAGTGCAGAGAACACAGTCAGACTTCCGGGTCTCCCCAACCTGGTTTCTCGTGGTTAAACATTTATTATATTCCTATAATACCATAATCCATTGGTCTCTCCCTGATAGCTTGATTAGTTTCTGGTAGTGTATCTATGGAATGCTTTATCTTCCAGATCTGGTGCCTACATCCTCAGTAATTTAGCTGTAACTCAGTACTTAGGCAGCACATGGTGTTATTAAACAAACGATGTAGGTTTACAAGTACCCATGCATAGCACAGTACTTATGCGCAGTAAGTGACAATCCTGTTTCACATTGTATGCAGTGACTAATTTTCCAATACCAGTATGACTATTTGCTTCTGGTCCAGTGACTATGTCGTGTGCTAAGTTCTGGGGTGCCAACGTCTCCAAGGATCTGTCCTGAGCTCAACACATTGATGAAGGCACACCAGCCGCTCTACTTTGTAGAAAGTTTGAGGAGATTTGGTATGTCACTAAGATTCTTGCAAATTTCTATAATTGTGCTCAGGGTATCACGGCCTGTTATCGAGGCTCCAATGCACAGAATCACAAGAGGCTGCAAAGGGTTGTAGACAGTCAGCTCCATCATGGACACAACTCTCCCCAGCACCCCAGCATCAAAGACATCACTGAGCTGTTACCTCAGGAAGGCAGAATCCATAATTAAGCACTCCCACCATCTGGAACATGCCCTCTACTCATTACTACCATCAGGGAGGAATGCAAGAGCCTGAAGACCCACACCCAATGATTTAGGAACCATTTCTTCAGCTCTATTATCAAATTTCTGAACAGTTTGTGAATACTACCTCAATATTTCAAAACATGTGCGTGCGGCACACGCACACACGCACACACGCACGCACGCACACACCACCACCACCACCACCACCACCACCCCCCCCCCGAGGAATTCAGCGGGCCAGGCAGCAACTATAAAAAAAAGTAAACAGTCGACCTTCTGGGCCGAGACCCCTTAGCAGGACTGGAAAGGAAGGGGGAAGGAGTCAGAATAAGAAGATGGAGTGGGAGGGAGGGGAGGAAGAAGTACAAGGTGGCAGGTGATAGATGAAACTGGTTGAGGGTGTGGGTGAAATAAAGAGCTGAGAATTCGATTGGTGGAAGAGCTAAAGGGCTGGAGAAGAGGGAATCTGATAGTAGAGGACAGAAGACCACCGAAGAAAAGGAATAGGAAGGACCACCAGAGGGAGCTGATGGGCAGGTAAGGAGATAAGTTGAGAGAAGGGGAAACAGGGATGGGGAATGGTGAGGGGAAGGGTGGGAGGGTGTATTTTTTCAAAAGTTCGAGAAATCGTTTATGCCATCAGGTTGGAGGCTACCAAGACAGAATATGAGGTGTTGCTCCTCCAACCTGAGTGTGGCCTCATCGTGGCCGTAGAGGAGGCCATGGACTGGCATGTTGGATTAGGAATGGGAAGTAGAATTGAAATGGGTGGCCACCAGGAAATCTGCCCCCCCCCCCCCATTACCATTCAGGGCCGCAAATGATCCTTACAGGTGAGACGACATTTCACCTGCAAGTCTGTTGGGGTCATCTACTGTATCCGGTGCTCCCAGCGTGGCCTCCTGCATATTGGTGAGACCAAACATAGATCAGGAAGATTGCTTCATTGAGCACCTTCGCTCCACCCACCACAAAAGCAGAATTTCCCAGTGAGCACACCTTTCAATTTTCCTTCCCATTCTGATATGTCGGTCCATGGCCTCCTCTACTGTTGCAATGAGGCCACACTCAGGTAGGTGCAGCAACATCTGTATTCCATCTGAGTAGCCTCTAACCTGATGGCAAGAACATCTATTTCTTGAACTTCTGGTAATAGACAATAGACAGTAGGTGCAGGAGTAGGCCATCCAGCCCTTCTAGCCAGCACCGCCATTCACTGTGATCATGGCTGATCATACACAATCAGTACCCCGTTCCTGCCCTCTCCCCATATCCCTTGACCCCGCTATCTATAAGAGCTCTATCTAACTCTGTCTTGAATGCATCCAGAGACTTGGCCTCCACTGCCTTCTGGGGCAGAGCATTCCACATATCCACCACTCTCTGGGTGAAAAAGTTTTTCCGCATCTCTGTTCTAAATGGCCTACCCCTTATTCTTAAACTGTGGCCCCTCTCTTCCTTCACCATTCCCCATTCCTGTTTCCCTCTCTCACCTTATCTTCTTACCTGCCCATCACCTTCGTCTTCTGTCCTCTCCTATCAAATTCCCTCTTCTCCAGCCCTTTATCTCTTTCACCATATTTCCAGCTCTTTACTTCAACCCCACCCCCTCAACCGGTTTCGCCCCTATCACCTGCAACCTTGTAGTTCTTCCTCCTATCCCCCACCTTCTTATTCTGACTCCTTCCTCCTTCCTTTCCAGTCCTGTTGAAGTATCTCGGCTGTAAGATACTTCAGAGTAAAGTGTAAACGTTGACTGTTTACTCTTTCCGTAGCCTGCGGAGTTCCTCCAGTATTTTGTGTGCATTGCTTTGGATTTCCAGCATCAGCAGATTTTCTCTTGTTTGCGATGCCTCAATATTTCTTTCTTTTTCACTATTTATTTACTTTGTAATTGAGAGTATTTTTTTCTTTGCACTGTACTGCAGCTGCTAACAACTTTCACATCATATAAGACAGTGATAATAAATCTATTTCTGATTCATCACTACCTGGACATGAGCAGAGGTGTCCAATGATATGCCACATAGGTTGGATTACACTTTAATGAAAGTCACTGCAAAGGAGGGGATAGATACAGACACTCGTACGGAAGCAGACTTCATGGGTAATGTGAGGCCTGCCACGGAGGAGGGCACGAGGTACTGACTACAGGCAGATACAGTCTTACCGCTCAGATTGGTTTTCCTTCTCTCTAGCCACACTCCCCTGTCCATGATTGGCCTGATCCACCTCATTCTTTCATCACCTGATTTCTCTCTCACCTCCTCCACCCATTAACCAACTGTGACTCCACCCTCGCTTTAACAGTTTCCTCAGGTTTGCAACTCTTCACCTGCTGACCGATGCCTCTTACGTGACCCTCCCCAGGCCTCTCCACCCCGTAAAGGTACGGTGCCCAACTGGAACTGTGATGTCTGTTTTCTTTCAGCTAACACAATGTGCATGTGAACAGGGAAAGGGTTTTGAGCACATTAAATATGCAAGGCTTGCTCAACTGTATTCAGTAGAATGTTCCAGTAGTATGGCTGCACATAAAAGATGAATTGCCCCAAGAGCCCACCCTGAAAACATATATGTAAGGTGCCTTTCCCAGCACCAAAGTGCTTCTAAACTGAACATATTCATATATATTGGAACTGCGATGAAAAGTGATTCACATTAAACATAGAAGTCATCTATTCAAATGGAAAAAATAATTGGGTAGTAAATACATGAGAAGTTAATTTTCCATTCTTTGTGGAATCTTTCCTCACAACCAGTTTAGCTCTTCTCAATGACTTGAACTAACTTTTTTTTTAAATAACTTGACAGGTTTCTGAGATTTGTTTAATTAAGAAAATTTTTTCAAGGTTTAAAAAAAACATGGAGTCATATCGGAACAAATTTTATTTGCAATTACAACATTTAAAAAAGACACAAGAGTATTCAGATCTGTTGCTGTCGATACAAAATGATTCTAGCATTGCAGTTATAAAACTATGACTAACAATTGAATAACATTACTACTACTACATTGCAGCTTTTTTTCTTTTCAGCATAGTGCCAAATTTGGTAGCTATCCCTTGTAAAAGATAAGTCCAGAGTAGTCCAGAGTAAATTTGCGTTTTGAAAGTGTCAGTCTATTTTATCAGAATATTGTCTCTTTAGGTCAGTAAATTTGTTAATCACTGATCAGCCATTGGACAATTCAGCAGGGCATAAATCCTGATATTCTGTGTGCGACAGAAGAGAGCTTATGTGCAGAAAGACTTTTCATGTTTCACCATCTCACAGCTCATAAATGAAATTGGGTGAGTCTGAGGCCTAGCCATGGCTCGAGTTGTGGTAAAGGTAGCTGAGAATTGGAAGAATGGTTGCCAAGCCAGCATCATTCAGGCAGGTGGAGCAATCAAGATCAGTAAGGCAAAGTTCAGTCTTGGGTCAGTAGGGAAAAGGTTAGTCTAGCATCAGAATTGTATTGCTTTTGAGTTTGTTAGAAGAGATCTGTCAGCTGAGGGCTTTCCAGAGGCAAAAGTAATTGATCTTCTCTGACTTTTTTTCTCTTTAGAGAATTCAGGGAAGCTTTAAATTGTCAGAATGGATGTCTGAGATCTAGTCACAAAGAAACATCCCGACACTCTCATAATGGAAATGATACTATCTCTGGGATATGGTGTCTATCTTCAAGCTGAGACCATAGCTTTGCAGGCAGACTTGTACTCAATTAACTTTAAAATATACTACTTGATTTAAAATTCTGTTGCAATGTTTTGTTCCTGCTGAATGGAGCCTATTTTAAGTTTTGACATTATAGTTTGCTTTACGATCTCGCTGTATTCACCCAAAACTACTAGGCCAGAGAGTCAGAAGCTTCCTTGGAAGTACTGGCAATCTAAGGATGAATATTCATTAAAACCTTCAACCTGTCTGATATTTCCAACATCAGAATAAACCAGCAAGCTTGATTAACTTGTAGTTCCCTTTTATCTGGTATCAGTCCTGTTTATTGAGAAATAGTGAAGGAAACAAAGTCAAGAACATGATTTTTCATGAAAAGGAAAACAGCATCCCAGCCACCTGAGAGCGTCATGTGAACTGTTCATTCCTTTATTGTATTCATTATTTTTATGTTAACTGCTTCTGTAGCATTTTGTAGGAATCAATTCAATTTATTTATCAACTCTATGACTTCCAGTTTTGACTAACCATATAACCATATAACAATTACAGCAGGGAAACAGGCCATCTCGGCCCTTCTAGTCCGTGCCGAACACTTACTCTCACCTAGTCCCACCTACCTGCACTCAGCCCATAACACTCCATTCCTTTCCTGTCCATATACCTATCCAATTTTTTTAAATGACAAAATCGAACCTGCCTCTACCACTTCTACTGGAAGCTCGTTCCACACAGCTACCACTCTCTGAGTAAAGAAAATCCCCCTCGTGTAACCCCTAAACTTTTTCCCCTTAACTCTCAACTCATGTCCTCTTGTTTGAATCTCCCCTACTCTCAATGGAAAAAGCCTATCCATGTCAACTCTATCTATCCCCCTCATTATTTTAAATACCTCTATCAAGTCCCCCCTCAACCTTCTACGTTCTAAAGAATAAAAACCTAACTTGTTCAACCATTCTCTGTAACTTAGGTGATGCACCATCAATAACTCTTGGAGACGTGAGGCGAGATATAGGCTTTTATTGGCTGGAAGAAAGAACAAGCAGCAATTGACCACCACACTACATCCTGGAGACTGAGGCAGGGGCGGTGTCTCCAATCGCCTTTATACCGGGGTCCATGGGAGGAGCCACAGGAGCAGTCAGCGGGGGGGGGGGGGGGGGGGGCGTGTCCAGACAGGTAAATATAGTTCACCACATTCACCCCCCCCCCTTGTTTTAAAAGAGAGTCCCCATGGGGCGAAGTTTCTTACAAGTATATTTACGGGTTAAGTCTATCAGGTGGTCGAATCTGTCGCTGCGATCTAAGTAGCACTGGTGGTGATTGCACAGGTGCCGGTGCTGATTGCACCGGAGACGGTGGTTGTGCTGGTTCCGGCCTGACTTGAGGTGTCAGACCACTAGGCATCAGTGATCCCTCATGCGTGTGCGAGACGCCCGGTATGGGAGTGTCGTGAGGAGTCTGTGTAGGGCTTGGTGTGCGCAGTGTCACCTTGGGTACAGGGTTCATAGTTACCGTGGAGTGTTCGGGGTAGTGGTCTGCTGCTCCTGTGGGCGCCAGGTCGCGGACGGAGACCGTGTCCTCCTGCCCATCAGGTAAGACCACATAGGCATACTGGGGGTTCGCATGTAGTAGGTGAACCCTCTCGACCAGCGGGGAGTATTTATTGCTCCTCGCATGTTTCTGGAGCAGCACTGGCCCTGGGGACGTCAGCCAAGCTGGTAGGGTGGTCCCAGTGGCAGACTTCCTGGGAAAAGAGAATAGGCGCTCATGAGGGGTGGCATTAGTGGATGTACATAACAGGGAGCGGATGGAGTGGAGTGCCTCGGGGAGGACCTCCTGCCATTGAGAGACCGGCAACCCTTTTGACTTAAGGGCTAAAAGTGTGGCCTTCCACACTGTGGCATTCTCCCTCTCCACCTGTCCATTTCCCCGGGGATTATAGCTCATGGTCCTACTAGTAGCAATACCCCTAGCCAGCAGGTACTGGCGCAGCTCGTCACTCATAAAGGAGGACCCTCTATCACTGTGGATATAGCAGGGATATCCGAACAGAGTGAAGAGCTGGCGCAGGGCTTTTATGACGGACGTGGCAGTGGTGTCGGGGCAGGGGATGGCAAAGGGGAACCGTGAGTACTCGTCGATAATGTTGAGAAAGTAGACATTGCGGTCGGTGGAGGGAAGGAGGCCCTTAAAGTCAACACTCAGTCGCTCAAAGGGGCGGGTGACCTTGATAAGTTGCGCCTTTTCAGGACGGTAGAAGTGCGGTTTGCACTTTGCACAGACTTGGCAGTCCCTGGTTATCGTCCTGATGTCCTCAAGGGAGTAAGGCAGGTTCCAGGCTTTCACAAAATGGTAAAATTGGGTGACCCCCGGGTGGCAAAGATCTGCATGGAGGGCGTATAGCTGGTCGAGCTGCGCACTGGCACACGCTCCCCGGGATAGGGCATCAGGGGGCTCATTGGACATAGGCTTTTATTGGCTGGAAGAAAGAACAAGCAGCAATTGACCACCACACTACATCCTGGAGACTGAGGCCGGGGCTGTGTCTCCAATCACCTTTATACCGGGGTCTGTGGGAGGAGCCACGGTCAGTGGGAGGGGCCACAGGAGCAGTCAGCAGGGGCGCGTGTCCAGACAGGTATATGTAGTTCATCACATTAGGTGCTGAAACCCAGGTAATATTCTAGTAAATCTCCTGTGTACTCTCTCTATTTTGTTGACATATTTAGTGTTAATATATGCATTGTTGCATATTTAGTTTTACGTTGACTTCTATTGAGAATGCAATAGGTCATATTCTGTAATCAAACTGGGCATCAATTAGAGTTCTAACGTTTGATATATAAAGTCTCCACAGTATGTGTTAGGAGCATTCCTCCACTGTAATACTCGATTTTATTCTTTTGGAGTTTATTCACACACTGATGTGTGGAAATAAAATGTGGTAACCGGATTACAGAGGGCTGAAGCTGGAAAGTGTGTGCTTTACTGATTCTGTGGCACCCTGGCAAGAAGCAACAACTAAAAGATGCATATATGAATCATACTTTTAATGTAGTAAAATATGACACTTGTAAAGAATTACTTGTGGATTTTTAGGCACATTTAAGTGACTGAACTCATTAGATCCTGAGAGTAATTAGTTTAATTATATTCTTTAATTAATAGCTTGTAATCACTGAATGCAAAGTACTTATTTAATGATACTGACCAATACAATGAGATTAGTCACCCTGACATCACCATGCTACATTGAGTAAATATGAATATTAAAGAATACCCTGCACATTTGCAAATTACTTTTTCTTCATTTGTGCAATACTTTAAATATATTAAAATTCTTTCTGGCACTGTTCTGCCCACTTACATATTTTATCCAATTAATTTTGTAAATCTCTGACTCCCTCCTTACATTCAGCTGTCTCTGCCTAGTTAGGTATTATGTGATTTGACCCTGCCTATTGAGCTTCAAAAACCCAAGTTGTTAATATAAATTAGAAGCAGAGAAAGTAACAGAACAAATCCCAGGGTACTCAATTCAGAACCAACTATCCACCATATTGCCATTGATTCATTTACAATCTATTGTTTCAAACACGTCTGCTAATTTATTTTTTGTTATAGTATTGTTGTTTGCATTCTGATTACTTTAAAACTGCAGGATACCATGTGTGTGTAGAATGTGGCATCTTTTTCAAAGGCCAGTACAAATTGCAGCAGGGCATTATTTCAGACATCTTGGATCACTAGGTGGTCCAGCATTAGGTTTGCCATAGCACAAAGTACTTCCCTGGAATTTTTTTCAAGAGGTTTATTCTGCCACCACCGAAGAACTAATAGTATTTACCAACCTTGTAATTTAAAATATCATGTTGTCACAAAAGTAGGACTTTGTTGGCTTAGAATGTAGTAAGATTTCTCTTTTTGGAGATGGTAACCTCAGGGAATGTTTTGTAGATATCATCTGAGCATCAATCATGAGCTGGCCCTTTGCAAGAGATGAAAATCTAAATGTTTATTGAGATCTTTCTTCTGATTCACATTTATATCACATTATTTATAATGCACTTTTCTACACATAATAATCATATTCCTAGAATAAGATCTGTGACTTTTATGTTTGCTCTGACAGTACAGTCTATTTTGGGAGATTTCAGTTTACATATTGCTGTCAACTTTTATATACAATTGGATGTTCTGGCATTTCAGGAATACTGAGTTCCTCTTTTAATCAGAAATTCACAAAAGGAAAATTCACAGAACCATTTAAATAAATTTGTAAATCAATTCCTTTATCCAAATGACAAAATTGTAGGTTTGCCTTTTTTGATCTAAGATGTACCCAATTCATGGAAATTTTTTTTAAACATGGAGTGTTAAAATCTAACAAAAGGAAAACTAGATCCGTAATTGGTTGCTCTTTTATAATGATAAAATGAAGTAAATACTTTTTCATAGAATGCAAAATTGAATACAGCATAAAGGACAGGACACCCAAACTGATCTGATTAGCTTTCCACCTAGAGAACAAGATAGAAAGGGTTTCTGCCTGTTTAGAGGTTTTGAATGATGAAAGTCCCATTTTCCATTTTCAGGGAGTCCATCAGCTCTCCATTTGCTTTGGGAGCTGCTTAAGCCTTTTCAGTTTGGTCTCTGATGTCAAAACAAAAGGTATAATTACTCCTCCATGGAGGGGATGTTGCTGTCTAGTAAAAGCACATTATATTTTCTTCCCCTTCAAACAGCAGATGGTTTTCTTTTGCCTTAAAATAAGTGACAAATGTCAGAGTTTCCACAGCATCTATTTATAAGCAAGCTGTAACATCCAAGAGCTGTTTCCCATTTAAAAATCTCTTTTTTGCTGTAGAAATTCAGACTGAGATTCATTTGGCAGGTATCAGCACAGGTTATGATTTGAAATTTAAATCTCACTGTGACACTACCTACTTTCATTAAACAAGTCAAAGTCACAGTGCTTGGAAGCATTCACATATGTGCTGAGCACTGAATGGGAACCTTTACCTAATCACATCTGTGCTGCTCTCTGAATAACAGTCCACCTTCAATTCCCTCATTTACTGCTATTCCATAGAACTTCAAAGTTCGACTTTTTAGTTTTATATATTACTGTTCTGGATTATCAGAATAATTTGATGTTTATACCAAGATGATTAGCAGTAATCTGATCATTAATGAGTATTATCTACAACAAACAGCTTTTTCTTGTCTTAACATCTAGCTCAACCAGACCGAATCCATTTCCTTCCATCCTTCTATCCCAATTCTCAACCACACCCAGTCCATTTCTTTACATCCTCCCTTATCAATTCTCAAGCCAATAAACAAGTTTGTGCCATAGATTCTTTCTACCAAAAGTTCCTGAGCTGACTAATGGCTTTATCAGCACTGAATTATTAACATTCATTCCTGACATTCTGAAACCTTTGCTTTATTCAAGCATCCCAGCAGATTTTGCCAAGTTACCTTTGCATGTTTTAAGAGCAGAATGTACTTTTACAACTGTAGGTTATATAATTAGGTAGGGTGCCTAACTGCATCTCGTAGTTAGTTATCTCACACACAAAAATTATCTTATTCAAACAAAATCAATATGGAGTAAGAGTATTAGAAACTGGTGCTTATGGTTAATACACTTCTTCAACCTACTTCACACAGCAAATCCATATGCAAAAGGATAAGCATACCACAGTAGAGTTGTACATAAGACATAATCAAAACATAGGATTATTAAGTGGCCCTGCAGGGTAAATGCTGGATAAGTCATGGTCTGAGAATATGAGGGCACTTATTGAAGATTGAACAAAGAAATAATGACTTCTCTCAAAGGGGTTGTGAGTCCTTGCAATTCCTTGTCTCAGAAAGTGTGGAGACTGCATCCTTGAATTTATTTGAAGCTGAGCTCTTATTCATTAAAGGAATCAAGGACTATAAGGAGAGGAGTGCAAAAGCTCATTCACCCATGATCTTACTGAATGATAGGTAAGGTTAATGGGCAGAATGGCCTGCTCCTATGTCTTGGAACTCAACATAGGGACTCCAGCTCTGGACTCACTGCCACAAGGCAGCAGAGGTTTGAGATCAGAGATTTCCTTCTCATAGATGAGCTGCCAACCATGGCTGACGAGCTTCATCTGCCTGTAGTGACTGGTTTTAAGGTGCCAATAACTCACCTTTGCTCCTTCTAATGTCAGTAGAAATGGTTCCCCTGGGCTTACTTGCTAAGCCACACATGAAGGCCAGGAACTGGACTTGGTTGTCAGAGGCACACACCATTGGGAGCACTTGATAGGTAGTGGGAGCTTGTCCCCATTACCAGTGCCCAACTAAAACAACCTTAAGGAACCATTACACCAATACTGAATAATATCCAGATAATTAAATCCCAGATATGTTCCCACATATTCTGATGCATTGTATCTCTGTTCTTTTCCCATTGCTAAACTTTAAACAAGCTATATTTTTGGAGTTGAAGTGTTGTCAAAGTTCATCCCTATTTCCCAATTAAAATTCCATCCCTGGTATGCAGCAAACCCCACAGAATACTCTTCTCATTCTTTTTGTAACCAAGATGTAATTATTCCCCCAGATATTGGATAACTTTCCCCTTGTGTATTTTGGTTTGAAAAATAAAAAAGAGCCTAACATTCAACCCTTTTAGGTGAAGTCTTAAATTCCAAATTTCTACTGTGCTGCACCTGATATTTGCAGATAGTTCTTAAATTTTTAAAGCTGCTGGATATCTTGCTGCACTTCTTGTAACTCAAAAGCCATTTCATCTGTTTAAAATGACAAACAGAAGCCATCTTTAGAGCCCAAATGGTTAATATATCACTATTGGGAAAATATCCACTAAACAATAAATAACTTCAACACAAGATGGCAATGGAAAGTGTTAACTCCTGTGCAAGCTTGTGCACATTGGCAGCACTTTAACAAGTGCAGCACAAATGTGATTTTTTTTCAGTTCATCCTTTTACATGCCCTTTCCACTTTCTGAAATAGATCCAAGTGTTTGAAATTATAACTAATATCTTTGGTAATATAGGGAAGAAATACACCTTCATCAAAGGATAATATTATTTGAGATTATCCTCCAGTTTTGTTCCCAGTTTAATTTCCAAATTGCTACTTCAAATTATTTATCTTTTTTTTTACTATTTAGGAAACTCAAATCCAGAGCTTGTTGCTCCCATATAACTTACAATATTAATTTGAATTCTATGTATATTTGGCTATTGTGGAAATAATATTCATATTTTATCCAGTATTAAGATCATTACTTAATAACTGATAAACCAAGGCATGAAAGAAAGGTGGGCACAGAGCCAGAAATCACATTGAACTGAATTGACTTTATTTCTTACATCCTTTACGTACATGAGGAGTAAAAATCTTTATGTTACCTCTCCATCTAAATGTGCAATCATAGTAGTTTATAATAATTTATAATAAATAGAACAGTCGATGTAATGTAGCGCACACTCAGATCCATCTGAGTTCATCAAGCTGTCCCGGACCCTGCTGGTTCTGGCTTTTTTTGCTGTGACACCACTTCCCTTTTGGTAGCAGCTGGAATAGATTGTGGTTGGAATGACTTGGGTCCTCAATGATCCTATGGGCCTTTTTTACACACCAAACCTTGTAAATGTCCTGAATCATGGGAAGTTCACAACTACAGATGTGCTGGGCTGTCCACACCACTATCTGCAGAGTCCTGCGATTGAGGGAAGTACAGTTCCCATACCAGGCAGTGATGCAGCCAGTCAGGATGCTCTCTATTGTGCCCCTGCAGAACTTTCTAAGTATGTGGGAGCCCATACCAAACTTCCTCAACCGTCTGAGGTGAAAGAGACACTGTTGTGCCTTTTTCACCACACAGCTGGTGTGTACAGACCACATGAGTTCCTCAGTGATATGTATGCCGAGGAACTTAAAGCTGTTTAGTCTCTCAACCCCAGATCCATTGATGTCAATAGTGGTTAGTCCGTCTCCATTCCTCCTGTAATCCACAACCAACTCCTTTGTTTTTGCGACATTGTGGGAGAGGTTGTTTTCTTGACACCACTGTGTCAGAGAGATGACTTCTTCCCTGTAGGCCACCTCGTTCAATGAGCAACAGACACAAAATGCTGGAGTAACTCAGACGTCAGGCAGCATCTATGGAGAGGAATAAGCAGGGAAAGACCCTTTCATCTCGAATTTCCCAAATGCAGGACCTCCAGTGTTTATGAACCAACCCTGTCTTCCTTGGACTTTCTCAGCTCCTCCACTTCCCTTTTCTCCACTCTAATTTGTTGGATCCATTGTGAACTTTTGGTCCTCCCCCAAATGGACATAACTGGGAAAAGAAAAATTAGTAGGCTTACATATTTGCAAACTGTACTGTTAGTGATCTTATAGGTTTAAGTCATTCTCCACAACCCACAATTCACACAGATGAATTGTTGGAAACTGCTCAGGAGGAATGTTGTACCTTAGAGAGCGTGAGTTTATTGCTGAACTTAGGACTTATGCAAACAAACATCAAGCAAAAAGTTAAATTCTGTGAATTTCTGGAAAGTGAATGGTTTTGGAGATAGGCAAGGCCAAGGTGGTGTTACTTTTCCAGATGGTGCCAAAGTGACACCACCTAAACAAGTAGCTTTCTATCCTTAACACTACATTTGTGGATGATTGTCGCAATGAAGATGGTGAACAAAGTTGGGGCAATCACGCATCCCTGTTTTACTCCTGATCTAACTTGAAAAGGCTCACAGTTACTGTTGCTGACCATGACTGTGGCAAGCATGCCATCGTGGAGGAGTCTCAGGATTCAAATGTACTTTTCAGGGCATCCATAGGTGGATAGGACATCCCATAGGAGTTCCCTTGATACCAAGTCAAAGGCTTTGGTGAGGTCAATGAATGCCATGTACAAAGGTTGAAGTTGTTCATGACATTTTTCTTGTAGTTGTCGCATTGTGAAGATCATGTTGATTGCTCCACGTGATGGTCTAAAACTGGCTTGTGTCTCTGAAAGGATCTTCTCAGCTAAAGGCTTGAGCCAGTTGTTCATGATGCGGGTAAAGATCTTTCCTGCTGTTGCTAACAGGGAAGTTCCACGATAGTTTCCACATTTGGATCAGTCGCCTTTCCTTTTGTAGATGGTAACGATTGCTGAGTCTCTAAAGTCCGCTGGCACATCTTCATCTATCCAGATCTTGAGAAGAAGTTGATGCAGTTGATAATGAAGCAGGTTACCTCCAATTTTGTAGACCTCGGCTAGTATTCCATCGAGTCCAGCAGCCTTGTTGTTATTCAAGATTTTGATGGCTTCCTTGACTTCTTCAAGTGTTGGTATTTTGTTTAGGGAGTCATCAATGGGCTGTTTTGGAATATTGTTAATCACTTTGTTCACCATCTTCATTGCGACAATCATCCATATTATCAAGGATGACCTACCCCCAGGAATTGAAATTGTCTACAGAACAGATGGCAGACTTTTCAATCTTGCCCATCTCTAGTCCAAAAACAAGACATCAATGAGTTCCCTCATTGAGTTCCAATACACAGATGACAACAGTGTTGCAGCTCTTTCAGAAAACCACCTACAACAGATTCTGACTGCCTTCAACCATGCATACATGCAACTTGGACTTACCATCAATTCCATGAAGACTCAGATCATCTACCAACCGTCACCAACTGAGACAAATCAGATTGAACCAACAATTCAACTTGGCAAAATAACCCTGGAAAACGTGGACCACTTTCCGTATCTTGGAAGTAAATCTCCTCCAATGTTGACCTTAACGATGAGATCCAACATCGTCTTAAATGCGCTGGAACAGCTTTTGGACATCTCCGAACAAGAGTCTTTAATGATCATGTCATCCGAACAGGCACTAAAATGTTAGTGTACAAAGCAGTGGTAATCCCAACGCTCTTGTATGCATCAGAAACCTGGACAACATATGACGACATCTGAAGGCACTTGAAAAGTTCCATCAACGCTGTCTTCGAAACATCTTAACTATCAGCTGGGAAGATAGAAGAACCAATGTTGGCGTGCTAAATGAAGCAAAAACAACAAGCAGTGAAGACCCAACTAAGATGGAGCGGTCACGTTGTTCAGGTGAAAGACAAACGTCTGCCGAAACAAATCCTCTACTCACAGCTTAAAGAAGGCAAACATAAAAGAGGCAGACAACAGAAGAAATTCAAACACATCTTAAAAGCCAACATGAAGAAATGTAACATCGACATCAACAATTTGGAAACCAATGCCAAGGACAGGAAACTCCGGCAAGCCATCATCCGAGAAGGAACAGCAACTTTCGAAGCCAACAGATGTGCAGAATTAGAAAAAAATGGAAAGAGAGGCAGCAACAACCAAAGCCCCATCTGCCTTCTGGAACTACCTGTGCTGAATGCGGAAGAACTTTCAAAGCCAAGATTGGACTCACAAGCCACTTGAGAACCCATAAATAGATCAACCATCATCCTCAACCTCCAGGGATAGCCACAATGACGACGAATTGATCTGGATGCATAACCATGAACAGGCAAATTTTTAACATTGAGCAGAGTTAATAAAAATGAGGCATTAACTCTCCTATCACTCTTTTTTTGCAGAAAAAGTAGCTATTTCCCTGTAAGTCAAAAGACAGTGTAGATCTGTTTGTCTGCTTTCCCATCTGTGTGCACACACCTTCACTCTTCTATAGATCCTTGACTCTCCTTTCACACTCTTGTCATAAGAACCTTCAGTACAATGCTATTTAGAATATTATAAAAGGAGCATTAGAATATTTATATTCCTTTTTGTAATTCATTCCTTTGTCAGGGGTTGATGGTGACTTAAGCAGACTTAACCAAAAGCAGTGATTTGCTTTTCCATTGCAATCCTGTGATGTAAGGTGAAATGTATTGTCAATAGTTCAAGATTATTATGTCCATTTTGCATTGTATTGATAGCTTGCTGTCTTGTTTGTTCTGTAAATATTTTCTTTCAGAACCTGTCAATTGAGAGGTTAATGAAACTGTATTACTGATACATTTGTGAATCAATTTGAACCAAATAATACTTTATAATATAAATAATTATTACATTAAATCAATAATCGACTAAAGCTACAATACAGAATGACTTGAGGAGTATAGGCAGGCCCTATAGATAAAAAAAAGGACAAAACAAACTTTGTTCTTTTCAAACATTCTGCCGCGAATCTTGTGGGGATTTTGACTTTTGACTGAAGTCAACAGATTGTGTGTTGGTAATCAGTACTTCAATGAGAAGTGAAAAGCTGAGGATAAAAATACAAGTATTACTGCAAATGTTCAAAATCTAAAATAAAAGATATGGGAAGTGCTGGAAATGCTCAATAGGTCAAATGACATCATCATGACATCAAAATGACATTAAGTGATAGATTAATGGTTTGTACAAAGCACTGCATCTGCATGGAGTCAACTCACTAGAAAGGTAATGCTAGGGTTTTTGGATACTCTTTTAGTGTAAAGACTAAAATGTAATCCATGCCATTATGGACAGGTATGTTGTAAAATTACTTGATCAATACAGTATATGGAAAACAGCTCAGCAAATATCTTAATATTGTTTACAGTGATAAGCAATGGCCAAAATAGATAAGGCTAGTAAAATAAGGCTAATTAAATTGTTACAGAATATGGCTGCTCCTTACAGTTCTGCCTTACAAGCCAAGATGTTGTGGTTAAGAGCTTAACCTCTCATCTGTTCAGGCAATGTACTGTTCTGGAGGTCGGAGTCACCATACAAGCTACCTTGTTTCTAATAACCTCTCGAGCTGTTGCTGTTCACCTAGTTAAAACAGATCACAGTTATCTGGCACTCTCCAAAAATCCCCTGCTATGCGCTGTCAGATTCCTTATGGTCTTCTTTTAACAGGTTCATTAATATCAATGAGGGGGGGAAATTCAGTTAAATACAATGGCATCATTAGTTTTTCCACAAATTAATCAAATTTCTTCAACTTGAATATAGTGAGAGAATTTTTCTTTATTCCCAAATAAATCCATATATTTACCATTGAAAGTATACATACCTTGTTTAAAATTATAATGTTTTTATCAATTTCAGGTAAAATTGGAATGAATTGTTGTTCAAAGATAATTCTAAGCTGAAGGAGAAAAGTTAAAATACTGAGGAATTATGCCAAATTTTCTTGAAGATTTCTGATTGTCTCTTTGTGGGGAGGCTGAGAGGTGAGCTAGACCTTACAGAGGTCTCAAGGAGATGAGATTCAGAGTTGTGATAGTCATCATACACCAGCACATTTGACAACATCATTGCTAAACATGTTTGGAACTGCAAGTGACATTTTCACACATCCATTCTCGTTTTTAGTTTTACTGCTGTGGAATATTAAGGGCAGGACTGTGAAAATGATGTTAATGGCTCAGTGATGAAAGTCAGGCAGCTGCTTTACACAGAAATTTTTATTTAATACTATAGTTTAATACAGAAGTGCTAAACCCTCTGCCTGTTGGATAATAATTGTAATGTTCACCACTTATTTATAACGACCTGGATTATTCATTGATTTTTAATGTCACAGTAATTGATGTAAATATCTAAATTATTGATTTTATTGCAGTATTTCACCTTAAAATAAAGCTTCATCGGAGTTCATAATATTCATAGGGTAGAAAAGTATCAGGTAGGGAAGGGATTATTTTCAGTGGTAAAATGCATTATTATGTTCTTGGTAACAATGTGAATTATAGACTACCCTTAAATATTTTGTTGTTTAAGGTTCAGTTTGAATATAAGAATGCAATATTTTGTCCTTTGTGAACAGTTAAAGGAATTCCTTTCTGATTGTCAAAAATGTAGTTGGATGCCATAATGAGAGTCAGGGGAATGAACCTGAATTTGCTTAGAGATCTTTGCTTCCCCTTTTCCATTATTACTAAGATCAGCAAATCAGGTTGGAGTTTCTTCACATGAGTTATACGCAGCCAGACCCATTAATGGTGCCAGATACCATCGTTCAACATCACTCATTCTGGTCTGAAATATGCCACAGACCAATCAGTCAACAATATCCAATGTTATTTTTCAAGTCAGATTTGCTTTCCTCAGGATGACACCTCATTTATTCATTTCTCAATAAAGCCACAGGAGGAACTGACAGTTTAAAAGAATTGTGCTACCATTGGTGGATTCTCTACGTCCTGGGTGCTGAGGACTTCATTCATGTATTCAGTTGCTGTAGTTGTGCTTAACTACCATATTAATAAAACCTTCCAGAGATGCCAAGAATATCACCAGTAAAATATGTGCCAGTTAACCTGGCACATCCCATGACTCTGTTATCCATGCCAATTCTGATCTGAGCAGGAGGTTTATAGATAGGAAATTAATTGATGAGTCTCTTTGCTCTTTCTGCTTATGCCATTCTCTTTGCCAGATTACAGTGGTTACAGTGGCACCCGACTTCAGTTCCAAATCTGTAACAGCAAATCCAGGAGAGGCATAATGGGCCACACATTACGACAAAAAGATACTGATAGACTGTGCATTTGGCTTACTTAAGATGAAACTCAGCTGTTCAGACTTCATAATAGCAGATGGCGTAGAGTCCAATGAAAATCAGTGAATATTTTACTGTCTGTTGAATTCTGAATAGTATGCTAATTCAGGCAACTGACCCATCAGAGAGATGAAAACGTAAGCACGAACAATGCAAGTAACGCAGTAATCGCTGAAATAGTAAAATGGCAATAAAAAAAGCTGTATGTTAGTGTTTCAAGTGTCATAGCTCCAAAGAGAAAAAGATGGTGGCGGAGAATATGCCATCTTGTTTCCGGAGCAATGGATTAGACTATTTTCAAGTCAAAAGACAGTACAATAACACAAAGATATTTAATAGATTATCCTCCACCTTGAAAATGCCATCAATTAAGCATCTACTGATCTCCCTCACTTTCCCCTTCAATCTAATGATGTTAAGGGAAGATATAAATTTATTTTTCCTGACATTTTGATTGTTTTGTTGAAGTTTGATATTTTACCTGCTGATTAATCTACCAGTGTCACCAGGTGCGAATATGGCCCACATGCGGAGTGAAAGACACTGAAGCAGGTCGATAGTTCACAGACTTTAATGCGAACAGTGTTAAAGGGAAAAGAAAGCAATAAACGCTAGGCCAAACAGGGTCGTTAGCTAAAACTCTCAGATGGAAAATGCGGCTGAAAAGAACAACTAAGAATAAAATGAATACCGCTAGTCTTCAGAGTCAGTTGACTCGACAGTCCAATTCCTCAGGCAAGATGGAATACAGGCATGCAGCGAAGCATTGCTGTGTCCAGGTCTCAACAAATACTTTGATGGAATGAATGGAGTTAAATACTATCACAATGGAATGATAATTAGCTGGCATTTTCAGGAGCACTATTGCCAAATCTGTTGCGCTGCTGAATCTGTGGTTGTGACAGGGCCCCCTCTCTAGGCGCAGCCCCCGAGGTGTCACAGACCTGTGTCCGCTGGATGTCCTGAATGAGGGACTTGTTCAAGATGTCCTTCAGTGAAGCTGGTAGGTAAGTGCCATAGTGTGCACTGCCAACATTGGATCCAAAGACTTCCATGTAGAGACAGAAACATGAGCTTTTACAGAAGTAGTTCGACCAAGTGACACCCTGAGACGGATCATTCTCAAAATGAGGACCCTCCGATTGGAGCTAATTGGGCATCTGTTTCAAGAATGAAACTAACACAGAATCCCTGAGCCTATCAAAACAAATGTAAACAGAAAGCACCAGGAAACAGCGTTACAAAGAGCAAGTGGCTCGAGAAAAACACAAGGAGCTCTTAAACCATTAATAATTGTTGTTAAGCAACAATTAACCAATTCAGGTGCTCTTAAAAACCCCAGAGCCCAATGCACAAGCCTGAAGAAGTCACTACAGGACCCTCCTCCCTATAGCTGGCACCTGATGGCCCAGCAGACCTGAAAACTCGAGATCCAGGGGTGACAAGAGACCTGGGGGACTTGATAGGGAGGCATGGGGAACTCAAGATGTAGGGAGTCTCGGGATCCATAGAGACTGAGAGACTTGGGAACCACAACAGACTGAGAGACCGGGGAATCATGGGAGACCTGGGAACCACAACAAACTGAGAGACCGGGGAATCGTGGGAGACCTGGGAACCACAACAAACTGAGAGACTGGGGAATTGTGGGACCTGGGAACAGACTGAAATCAAGAAACCTTGGGCGGGACCAAGAGGGAATCTTGGGAGTCTTCGAGATGAGGAGGACATTGAAAGCACCTAAACACATTGAATAAGCCTCGGAAACTATTGGAAAAATAAAGACCTTGGGAACATAGAGGAAAGTCCTTGGGAAACCTTGAAAACATGAAACTTGAAACCTAGAGCAGGAACCTTTTCAAATCTTGTTCAGTGTTTTATCTTTCACAGTTTTTCCAGAGGCAATTAGGATATACTCTCAATTTTACAGATCAAGACAACATTGACAGGTTTCCTTCATCGCTAAGCTAGCTGGTTCTCTGGAGATCTGTTTAATTTGATTCATGAAAGATCAGTTTTCTCAGTCTGTACCATGACTTTCATCAAGAGGTTAAAAATACTCTTGATAGGATTACTTTACTTGTGTATTTGCACACTCCAGCTAGGAATCAGCTTTTGGAGTAGGGCTCTTCCGGAATTTACACTATTGACTTGAATGATGATTTGTTGAATCATTTGATAAGCTTGCTTGAAGCGCGCATTTGTTATGCAGACCTGAGTCATGGGACCACAAAGCTGGGAAACTGAGTACTTGTGACTTGAAAAGTTGGAATGGATACTGGAGAAACTCGATGTAGACCAGAGAAGTTCGGTATGTAGACTCAGGACTCTCGGAATGTAGTCAGGGGAATAAAGGCACTCTCTTCTCAAGCCACAATCTCAAAATGTCACTATTCAAACTTTGCTGGGTCCATTACTTTGCAAGATCCTTCTGTCACGATGGAGACAGAAGCAAGAGTTTATTCATAGGAATTCCAACGGAACATTGTTGTCTCGACGAATCACTCTGACCAATGAATCACATGGCCAAGGTCAGCTGCCCTCTCTCTGCTGGGTCCATCTTTGTGTGGTCGAGGCTTGGTGTCACCAGGTGCGGATATGGCCCAAGTGTGGAGTGAGAGACCCTGAAGCAGGTCGATAGTTCACAGACTTTAATGCGAACAGTGTTAAAGGGAAAAGAAAACAATAAACGCTAGGCAAAATAGGGCCGTTAACTAAAACACTCAAATGGAAAATGAAGTCTACACTGCTGACATGTGCATATTCACCAGCGCAATTGCAAAATCTGCTGCGCTGCCGAATCTGTGGTTGTGACAACCAGTAAAGCAGAAGGGCTACATTGTGTCCTTCCACATCTAATCAGTCGGCTAGTCAATAGAGCAACATCTGACATTTACACATGGATTTGGGACAGGGAGAACAGGTCAGGGGCTTACTTGGTAATATTGCAGAGACATCCATTCATTTGGGACTGGAAGAACAGCTTTCTTTGTTGTACACATGTGGGTTGGTTAATAACACAGCATTTCTCAATGGAACTAGAGGGACCCCTCACCAGAACAACAGGCTTGGTAACAAGTTACCAAAGGGTAAATACTTCCTGTAACACTCATCAGTTTTGGCAGTATCTAAGTTAATGCAGTGGCAAAATCTGATGCATTGCAGGTATCCTATAAGATCTGCAGTTCACTTTATGCTAAATTAAAATGATCACTAGATATAGAGTTTGACCTTAGTAGCATTAAAACAAGAAACTTACAGACACATAACAATGCAACTTCGCTTACTTTTTAAATAAGGGATGTGACTTTCCTAGGCTGAACCAAGATTTAGTTGCCCTTGAGAAGGTTATGGTGAGCTGCATTCTTGAACCAATGCCATCTTTGATGTGTGGGTGCACCCAAAATTTTATAAGGGAGTGTTCCAGGATTTTGACCCAGCAATAATGAGCTTGATAAATGTTATTGAAACTTGTCTCATCAAGACAAATGGTGAGTATTCCATCATACTCCTAGCTTGAATGCGGTAGATGGAGGACGGGCACAAGAGAGTTAAATGAGTTACTTGCTGCAGGGCTTTTTGGAGATAGATACTCCATTTTCTGGTCAATGGAAACTTCGAGATATTGATAATGTAAATGGATTCTGTAATGGAAATGTATAGTTATTGAATGTCGGGGGAAAGCTGTATTTTCTTGTGTTGGATATTGTCATTGCCTGGTACTTGTGGTGCTGACATTACTTGCCATATATTGACCCAGGCCTGGATATTGTCCAGGTCTTGCTGCATTTGGTTGCAACTGCACTATTCTTTGAGGAGTTGTGGATGTTGTACAGTCATATCAGCAAACATCCCTACTTCTTGCCTTCCAGTTGAAGGAATGCCATTGGTGAAGTAGCTGAAGATGGTTGGGCTGAGGACAGCACCCTGAGGAACGCTGGCACAGATGTCCTGTGGCTGAAATAACAGACCACCACAACAATCCTCCTTTGTACTGGGTATGATTCCAACTAACTTCCCCCCCCGATTCCTGTTGACTCCAGTTTAGCCAGGTACCTTGATACCAAACTTGATCAAATGCTGCCAAAGGCAGTTACTCTGGCTGTAATGATGTCATGACTCTGGTGGAATCCAAATTGAGCTTCTGTGAGTAGATTGTTGCTAAGCAAGTGCTGCCTGATAGCACTCTCAATTATCCCTTCCACCCGTTAGCTGATGACTGAAAGGAGACTAATAGGTAGTAATTGGTTGGGATGGATGTGGACAGAGTGTACTTGGGTACTTTTCATCGAGGATAGATTGAAGAATAAGCTGGTGTATACTATTGATTGGACTAGTTAAATTTATACAATCAGAAGATGAGTTATCTGCTTGCTGAACAAATCAAAAACTGGAATTTAGCAAGAATGGAAGATTAACAAAGACATGGCAAAATGCTGATTCCATTAGAGATCAGTAATTCTCAGAATCCAGAACCTAAAGATAAGAACTTATCACAACAGTAACATCTGGTTTATATGAATGGAAGATTATTTCTCATAAATGATAAATGAAGATTGTCATTGGTCCAGAATCCCTTAATGTGTACTTACGCCAATTCCAGGTAGCAAAAACATTTTAAATCAATCAGTACACAACACACTGTGCTTCAAGTCAATTTTAGAAAACAAAGAAACCAAATGGGAAGTAAGCACTTTAATATAGTCATAATTTTACTAACGATGCCAGTCACTGCTTTATGCTAATAATGATTTCTAGACATGTTCCTCGATGCTGAAACCTTTAGAGCTTCATCAAAATGATAATCTTGAAGAATACACCAACTGATTGATATACTGAATATAACTGATAAACATCCTGGATTATATCTGTCATGCAATCTATAAAAAGCAAAACTACCCATTTGCAATGTAATATTAGTCTCATAATAAAGCTTGGGAAACTGATTATTTCTGTGACAGACCTTCTCCCAATCACTGACCCAACAAAATTAGCAGCCCTGCAGGATCATTGGGACCAACAGAGTGTGCAGTGAGCTTTGCCAAGCAGCCAAACGACAGTCAAAATACCAAAAGGTCTGTCAACTTTTTCCTGATATTTGCTAAGCTCCTGAAACTACAGCTTAATCCTTCTGTCCTGTTCAACCTTCAACCCCTTTACTCATAGTTTTGCTTTATTTACTGTATTCTGTCTATCAATACTGATTTGAACAAGAAAAATGTAGCATTCATAATCCAAGAATCATCATTACATTTTCCACTAACTAACCAATGCAAACCATTTTGTTCAAAAGCAAGAGCAAACAGGGAATGTGAAATGAAAAATCAAAATGTTAGAAATACTCAGCCGGCCAGGTAGCATCAGTGGCCAGAGAAACAGAATTACTGATTCAGATTGACAAAATTCTATCTGAACAGTTCAATGGGATCAATGGTAAATGTCACCATTGTCAATAGCGTTCATGCTCTGTGAACTAAAAACTAAATGAAGTTATCTCAAAATGGTTGAAAAAGTCAGCAAATGCATTATAAAATCCCATTTTATATAAACTGCATTGCCGGCCACAGCAGTGCTCCATGAAATAGCCCAAGTGCTGAGCTAGGCTATGGAGAGTGCAACAGGGATTGTACTCCCTAATGTGCTGCAAGGCATTTCCAGCGTAACTCGTACAGTGAAAGTATTATTTTGAACACCAGAGTTTTCCTAAATTAGGTTATCATTGCCAGGTAGCTTTGGAGCAGCGTTGGGTGATGTGTGATCACATGTCACTCTTGTCTGCAAGTAACCACGCTTTAGTCCCATGCTTGACTCAGAGGTGAGTTCAGCAAATTAACAGAGGCCAGAGAGGGAAATGCAACTGATGTGGTACATATGGATTCCCAAAGCATATTTGAAAAGGTACTGCATGATAGGCTTGGCATCAGGACAGTAGACCTTGGAATACAAAGACAATGTAATCGTCTAGATGGAAAACTGGCTAAGTAATTGGATTAAAGAATACTGGTGAAAAGTTGTTAATATATTAGAAGGAATTGTACAAGAAAATTTCTTTGGTGTGTGTACTGGAAGTTCTGCTTGCCTTAATAAACATTTATGAATGTACAGGTGACATGAACTTTGGGGGTTCAGTGAGGAGATATGGACAGACTGGTGGTGGAAGATGAAGTTTAAAGATGAGATACTAAAACCTCGAGACGAAGATTAAGATGAGACCAAATAAACAGAGGGGCACAGTTCTGAAAAGAGTACAAGACTTCCAGTCAAGATGGCGCCTGCGTACAATGCTCCTTTGGTCAACAACTTCTGAATAGATCATGAAACCATATAGTTCACTTTTTTATGTCTTCTATGTTTTTCATCTTCAATGTGATTCTGGAACTGTTGGATCCTGTAATTTCCAGTTTGAAAATTGTTTGGGTGTTTCAATACTCTTTAGTCTCCGAGGGAATTTCCGGAGGCACAGGCAGCATGCAGTAACCTCGTGGCAAGAAGGTTGCGGGCCACTGTTAGTCTCCATTTTGCTGATTAAAGCTTCCATTGTTGCCCAATTAAAGCAGCAAGGGAGATCGAAACACTGACTGCCTGCTTTTTTATCACTGAGGGATCACTCTGCTATGGAGAAAGGATACAGCCTTTTTATCACTGGTGAGATCACTCTGCTACGGAGAGGGAGAATGTTGCCCAGGTTTGCTGTGTTTTGGATGTGGACTTGGACTGTGGATTTTTTTCTAGTCTTATGGGTTTTTTTGTGTACTGTTTTTACCCAATCTTTCTCGTTTTCTTTGTGTGTGCAATGGAGGGGAAGTTGAGGGCTGATGTGCCTGTTCCAATTTTGTTCGTTTTTTTGTGCAGGAAGGGGGGATTTGGGGATTGAAGATCATGCCGCTGTTCTTTGCTTTCTTGGTTTTGTGGCTGTCTGGAGAAGAAGAATTTCAGAGGTTTATACTGTGATAGCAAATGAACCTTTCAACCTTTGAGGTACAGAAAGAGCTGAAGGGATATGTGCATAATTCTTTGAAAGTGGCATGGCCAGTTTAGGAAATTGGCTAAAGAAGCATAAACACAAGAGTTTCTGCAGATCTTGGAAATCTTGAGTGACACACACAAAATGCTGGAAGAACTCAGTGGGTCAGGCAGCATCTCTGGGAATTAATAAACAGTTGTAATTAGTCAAGTGTAAGGAAAAAAAGGTGAGTGGTGGGAGAAGTGATGTGAAATAACACATTTTTTTATGGTGGGAGTTTGTCAGGAAAGCTATGCAAGTGACAGCAGTGGGGACAGATCCAATTGTAGCAAGTGACAGATATCTGAAAGGAAAAGATGTAAATTGGTAAATTGATTTATGACTGCCACATGTAGCAAAATATAGTGAAATACTTTGTTTTACATACCATTGATACAGATCATTTCATCACATCAATACTACAATAATAGAATGCAGAATGAAGTGTTACAGCTACAGAGAAGGTGCAGTGCAGGCAGTTAATAAGGTGCAAGGTCAAAACCAGGTGGATTGTGAGGTCAAGTGTCTATCTTATCATACTAGGGGACCATTCAATAGTCTTGTAATAGCAAGGGAAAAGCTGTCCTTGTGCCTACTGGTAAATGCTTTTGAACTTTTGAATCTTTTTTCCCCATAGAAGGGAGTAGTGTAGAGGTAGTGAGATGTATAGACAGACCCCATAGTGAGGAAGCTGGTTTCCATGATGCACTGAGCTGTGAGCATGACTTTCTGCAGTGTCTTACAGTCATGTGCAAAGCAGTTGCTATACTGAGCCATGATGTCTCCAGACAGGGTGGTTAGTAGGTTAATTGGTCATTGTAAATTGTCCTAAGGTTAAGCTAGTGTTCAACAGCTGGGCTGTGCAGCTTGTTGAGTCGGAAGGACCTGTTCTGCGCAGTATCTCTGAAATCAAGTAAAATAAAATGTTTATGATGCCTTGATAAAAATTTAAGTTCTGGTCACCTCAATACAGGAAAGATGTGGATACTATAGAGAGAGAGAGTGCAGAGGAGATTTACAAGGATGTTGCCTGGATTAGGGAGCATGCCTTATGAGAGTAGGTTGAGTGAACATGGCCTTTTCTCCTTGGAGCAATCGAAGATGAAGGGTGACTTAATAGAGGTGTATAAAATGGAGAGAGGCATTGATAGTGTGGATAATCAGAGGCTTTTTCCCAGGGCTGAAATGGCTAACAAAAGGGGGCATAGTTTTAAGGTGCTTGGAAGTAGGTACAGAGGGGATGTTAGGGGTAGGTTTTTCTCACAGAGAGTGGTGGGTGTTGCAATGCACTGCCAGCAACATTGGTAGAGGCAAATACAATAGTGTCTTTTAAACGACTGTTAGATAGGTACATGGAGCTTAGAAAAATAGAGGGCTATGTGGTAGGGTAATTCTATGCAGTTTCTAGAATAGGCTGCATGGTCGCACAACATTGTGGACTGAAGGGCCTTTGTTGTGCTATAGATTTCTGCGTTCCTGAACAGGAAGAGGCATTGTTGAGTTTTCTTGGCCATGGTATCCACATGGTTGGAGAAGGAAAGTTAGTTGGTGGTGTTCACTGTGTTATGTATCCTGTAACTGGATCACTTACCAGCAAAGATAGAGAGGTCCACTGAAGTCTGATGGTACCATTTTTAAACGTTTTTATTTATAAAGGGGCACAAACGGAAGGTTAATACAAACATTTTTGATAACATACGTCATCAATACTCAATCTAAAGCGTGGGTATAGTAATAATCAATCAGAAATAAGCTCTATCATTGTCTAGGGGATAATATATTGTCCATTTGGAAATATAACAGTCATTCAACAGTCGGCAGGCTTCAGCCTTTTGGGAACCACTGGGTTTCCCATGTTGGAGAGAGAGAGAGAGAGATTGGTGAGAAAAGGAACACTTGCCCGGGTCCTTACGAAGCAAAGCCATGGAATCAGGGGAGCAGGCTTCCCTGTTGTTAGTTAAAAGTGTTTTTCCGTGATTCCAGCCACAGACTCCCGATTCGGAATCTAACGCACATGGCTTCCCGCTACGACAGGATCGCTATCGTGTCTCCTTGGTGCGTCTAAAGGGGTCGTTCCCCCCCAGACCCTCCTTTATACTTCCTCACGGGATCGCAGGTGTCAATCTCTCTCTCAACCAGCCCACTTTGCCCGAGGGCTTTACACGTGGTCTTCATGAGACAATAGTCAAGGTCGTCTTATTCTGCATCCCGGTGGAACGCGGTATTCAGCACGTCTCTCTCTCTCCCATTTCCTGTGTCTATTCAGCACGTCTCTCTCTTCTCTTGGGTCATTGACCCCCCCCCCCCCCTTCACTAGGGCTCTTGTGATTCTCACAAAGGAGGGGGCTGGTATCATAACAACTGCTACACACTTGAAGATCTCAATTTCTACACCATTGATGGAAACAGGAGCATGTATGCTATTATCAACGATCAGTTCTTTTGTTTTGCTAACATTAAGGGAAACGTTGTTGTCATGACACCATGTCACTTGACTCTCGATCTCCTACCTGTGCTCTGATTCATCATTATTAAGGATACGGCCCACTACAGTGGTATCTTCTGCAAACTTGTAGACGGAGTTCAAGCAGAACCTGACCACACAGTCATGAATATACAGGGAGGAGAGTAGATCCAGGAGAGGATCCAGGTGGGGTAGTGAGACCAGCAGATTGCTCCTACACCAAATCTGTATGAACTTCACAAGGTCTATGCTGAAACCACCCTATGCTCTTGTGAATCTATGAGGAGAAAACCATTGGCTTTTTACACCTTCACAAAGCCCACAAAATCCCAATGACTCATGCAATTCTCTGTCTGCTGATCTCTTTCAATGGTGAAGGAGATGAATTCAGCACTCCTGTGATCTTCTCAATGGAACCACATTGTACAAATTGGCAGATGTTGCCGATACCCTAGAACTTGCCTCTAAAATCCACGGACATAGAAATTAACGAGCTCCTAAATTTCTGGCTATTGTATCGCTCAGGACAAGATATAGGGGTGATTCACGGGATATAGCCAGAGTTGGATAAAGATTGATCTTTAAGGAAATTGGAAAGACTGGATTGTTTTCTTCAAAATAGAGGAGTCTTTGAGGAACTTTAATTGGGATATTTAATACTGGGAGACACCTAGCTGGATTAAATAATTCAGATTCATGTCCCACTGCAGAGGACCCAAAAACTGGGTCACATAGATCTTTAATTGGTTGAATGGTTAGAGTGAAGATGAGGAATAGTTTCCTCACCCAGAGCATGATGAGACTTCAGAACTCATTGCAGGAAAGGGTAGTAGAGGCAGACTCCTCAGTATGTTTAAAATTACGTGGATATGTTCCTGAGAAGAATGGAAACCCTACAAAAAGAGGTGCATTCAGCCCTCCCCACCAGTGAGCACATCTACAAGGAGCACTGCCACAAGAAAGCAACATCCATCATCGAGGCCCCACCATCCATGCTCTCTTCTTGCTGCTGCCATCGGATAGGAGGTACAGGAGCTTTAGGTCCCACACCACTAGGTTCAGGAATAGTTATTACCCTTCGTTTATCAGGCTCTTGAAATGGTGTGGATAACTTCATGCACCTTAACACTGAACTGATTCCACAACTTATGGACTCACTTTCAATGATTCTACAACTCATGTACTGAGTATTATTTATTTATTTATTATTGGTTCCTTTTTTTGTTTTGCACAGTTTGCCTTTGTTTGCATATTGGTTGTTTGTCAGTCTTTGTGTGTAGTTTTTCATTGATTCTATCGTATTTCTTTGTTCTGCTGTGAATACCTGCAAGAAAACAAATCTCAGGGTAGTACATAATGACATATACGTTACTTGATGATAGATTTATTTTGTACTTTGAGAAGAGTTGTGACCTGTGGAACAAAGGTCTTGTGCTAGAAGGTGAAATCAATCCAAACGACAAGGCATGCCGTATATTTTGTGAGATCTAAATATTAATGAACACAGGTAAATGAAGACAGGTGTTGTGGTGGAAGAAAGATAGAAAATGACCTTGAGGAGGTGAGGACAGAACCACCAGATTAGAGTTGAGAATCAACCATTCTGCCAGATTTATTCTAGAGCTCACTAATTAATGAGAAGAAAATTGAGGAAAAATGGTTGGGATATTATAGAAGGGTGAAAGAAGTGGAAAGTGATGATAATACAGAACTAAGAAGACAAATGTTCATTGATACTGCCTTAAAACAAAGTATAAAGAAGGGTAAGAATTTCTGTTGAGTTCAATAGTTAATCAGAATGTCCTGCCTTGGTGAGGACAGAGACAGTTTTGGATGTGGTTCTGAAGAATGAGGTAAGCCAAGATGACTGAGTGTCATATGGGGAAACACCCAAGGAAGAGTGATCACAATGCGTTTGAGATTAGTCATGGAACAGTGAAAGATTTGGGTTGTGGAGCAGTGAGACAGCAGCTCTACCAGCTTTGTCACGGTGTCACCCTGCATCCAACTGTGAAGATCTCAAAGTAAGTTTTATGTTTTTATATCATTCTTCAAAACTCTAGGGCATACAAGCTTACTCTACTCAATCTCTTTCAACAAACCCATCAGTCCAGTAATCATCATGATGAATCTTCAGTATATTCTTTCCTCAATGCTGAAAATATCATCATAGGTAAGGAAGCAACATCTGTACAGAGTATACAGCTGCAGTTTCACCAAGATCAGATATACTCACACTAAAATATATTCACATCTATACTCAAATCCTCTCAATAAAATGGGAGTGAAAATTATGGAAGGGATAATATTCCATTCCTTGTTAGGTGCGAGAGTTTTGCAATAGGGCTGGAGAAATGCAGGGTGCAAGGACAAAACCAGCAACTGAGCTCCCAGCATTCCAGTCTCCAGGCAAACACGGTTTTACTTCAGTTACCAGTTTAGCCAGCTGAACTTCAGTAGCAAAGCAGCTTTATAAAATAAAAAATCATAATAAAAATAATAAAATGAGTAATCTGTAATGTTTCACTTCTAATGCTTTTTGAATTAGAATATATGAAAACTTCCCATAAAGCAAATATTCCCTTTAAATGAGTTGCCTTCTATAATGATCCTAAAATGGTGAGAGAATTAACAAAACTGCAGTTTAAACTGTATCATAATTCCCTTTTTCTCCTGTGATAATTACTCTGTGTACAATCTCAGTCCTGAATTGGGACACGGTGATATTCCAAATTGTGAAATAGATTCCTTCCTGCTAGACACAGCAGCATTAAAACAAATGAGTGTTCTACAACAAGGCAAAAACTCAGCACCACGGGCTCAGATTGCTACTCACTGGCACAAGGACACAACTGGCATGGGATGGGCATCAACAAAAACAGAAAAAAAAGGCAGAGCAATCGTGTTGCTGAATCCCGGAAGGGCACTGGGAAGTGGTCACAGGTGATTGTCATGTGTGATAATTATTATTGCTGTACACCTGCTCCTCCACACTAATTAACTTTGGATATGCAAATCCTATTGCATCATGGCCCTGCTCTCCTCCCCTACAGATAAGAAGATGTTCATCTGCTGGATTTAATTAAGATAATGAACGGCAGGCCCACTGTGGCTTGGCAGGGAAGAGGGAAGCTGTGACTGACCTTTTCTCCCAAAACATTGACATTTCCCTCTCTTCTGAGTGCTCTGAGTCACCTCAGTGACTCAGATGCTGATAGGAATGGATTGATGAGGTGTCATTAGAGGAAAACATCATGACACCCGTGTTTGCTCGGAGACTACCGCAGGTGTTCTGACAAGGACACAAGCCTTTGCTGCTATTTGCCAAACAATTCTCCTGATTCACTAAAGTTTGATAATTGCAGAAAAGGTCTTGGAAGAGGGAAGCATTTCAATAATGTTTTCCTGCTGAAAAGACAAGGACACAGCATTTCTTTTTCAGCTCAGAGACGCTGTATTAGTTTTACAAAAATATGCCTTTGGAAATGGCAAACAAGCAGCTCATAAAATTCATTTATGCCGAGCACAGAATGGTACAAAGAGCAGCAGTAATAAGAACAGCTTTTAGCCAAAGCATTAGGGAGTTTGCATCATAATTTGAATCATTGCAAACCAAATCTGTGTGCACTTGGAAACATGTTAGTAATAGTGCAGAAGAATGTAATATGTCTCTTGAAACTTGAATTAGGCTACAATATGTATTACACCACTAAAATAAACTTAGTAGAGCAATACATATTCAGAAGTTGTCCCAAATACAAAATCTTTATTATAATCTTTTTATGATCTTTACAGCCAGCTGGATTACACCATAATTTGACACGTGCACCTGTGTTTCATCACATTAAAAGTTTTAGTATCTCAGGATAACAAATGCCAAATAGCTTTTTACAATAAAACATTTGCTGAATATTGCAGTTTTTTTACATTATTAACAATCTGAGCAGCCTGGTTTCAAATTTTTTGAATTTTCCATCATTTAAATTATCAATTAACTAAACCCTTTAATACTAAATAAAAAGCTGCAAGGATAGAACAGCCATCAGGAATATGTTCATTTAGGACTTTTGAACTAAGTATTAATACCCTGCAATGTTCTAAAAAAAATAATAGCTACTTCTTTGACTAGAACCATTATATTTCAGGACCAGCAAACTTGAAAGCCACACTGAAGATGAATTTTGCATGTTGTATTGTTGTTGTTGCATTTTGGGGAAGCTTTACACTGAAAAAATGGTGTAAGAGTTTAAAAAAAAAAGAATTTTCTGGAGTTGGATCTCCAAATGGATGCCAAAATACCCAGAGATGTTTGCTCTTTAACTCTGGATTGCTTAGATTTTTCAATAATGCAACACCTATTCTTTGGAATTATGTGCAGAAAATTTGAGGGCCCAGTCTGCAGTCAATTTCAGCACTTTTCTCAATCTTGCTCTGCCACAACATTACATCTCAGGTCTAACAAACTTCCCATGGGAGTAGAGATAACAGTTCAATGTAGAATGACTACAGTCCAGAACTAAAGTCACAAAATCCTGTAGTATACAGATGATGCTTGTGTTTGAATGTGCTGAGACCCAGTCCATCAAGCCATAACTGATTTAATCATTGAAGCACTTAAGAGGATGGGCCTTGCATTCAATAATCACAAGGCAAAGATCTTCTACACCTGTCTCACTTCACTGCACTGCCCTTTCACAGTAAAGGTTTAGGGTAAGACTCTGGAAAACTTGGTAACCTCTTCACGGTGATGAGACACATTAATGATAAGCTCACCCACTTCTTTTATTTTCCACCTCATTCAAGGTAAAAGGAACTTGAAGCTCCATATCACAACACCATAAGACATAGCAGAATTAGGCCATTTGGCCCATTGAACCTGTCTGCCATTTCATCATGGCTGATTCTCCTGCCTTCTCCTTGTAGCTACTAATCAAGAACCTATCAACCTCTCCTTTAAATATACCCAATGACTTGGCCTCCACAGCTATGTGTGGCAATGAATTCCACAGATTCAATAGCTTCTGGCTAAAGAAATTCCACGTCATCTTTGTTCTAAAAACACGCCTTGTATTCTGAATTTGTGTCCTTTGTTCCTAGACTCCCCCACTATAGAAGACAACCTCTCCACATCCATTTTGTCTAGGTCTTTTAATATTCAATAGGTCTCAATTAGATTTCCCCCCCCCCCCAATTCTTTACAATCTCAGTGAGTACAAGCCCAGAGCCATCAAATGCTCCTCACACATTAATCCTTTCATTCCCATGATCATTCTCATGAACCTCCTCTGGACCATCTTCATTGGCAGCACATCCTTTCCTAGATAATAAATAATCATAGAAGATAACCAGGCAAAGAGAAGAAAAGATTCAAGCATGTGCTCAAAGCCTCCTTGAGGAAATATGACATTCCCACTGACTCTTGGCTATTGCCACTCAAAGTTGAAAAGTAGCATTTGGGATGATATTAGGAATCTAGAGGCTATGTCTTCAGAAGCACATTGAAGACATATGCAAGAGCTGGACAGAGTTGGCCACCCCACAAACTACTCACCCACCTTAGAACCCAGAAAAGCCAACAAAAGCAAACCATTCTCAATCCTAAGGGACTGAGATGCTAATTTTAGGTGAAGAGGTGATATTATTTGTCATTTTGCTTTGATCAGAAAGCAGAACTAACAAGTCAGCTAGGAATCCTAATCCTGATCATTTTCCAGTGGGTCTTCCTCATAATTCTGTGTGCACAAATGCATTAAGCCTAGTTGGGAAACTGGAGGAGGACGTGGAGGTCTCAGTTACAGAGACCTATGATCGTCAACATATTCAGCTGATCTTCAATCTGGAATACATAAAATTTAGATTGTAATGGGAGTTTTGAAACAATGGGACTTAGTTATAATGAGTCCTAACATTAGTAGAGCTTCCCTTGAAGGAATTGTGAGATTCTAATCAAATGCATTTGAAACTGAATTAATACCTACTAAAATCCTTTCAGAGCGTCTGTAAACAATTAGTTTCAAATGAACAATAGTATAGTCAAATAACAAAGAGCAGTAAGATATGCAGGCCAGATGTTGGTGAAATGCTACATGGTTCAATTGCTCTCTTACAGAAAAAATGGCATTTTGGCACCGATGTATCATTGTCATGTCATCACCTATAAACTTTTGTAGCTCACATTATGTGATACCTCAGCTTCATGACAGTTTTAATATACTGTGTCAAATGAGTGCAGAGTTCTGTGTTGACAGATTGGACTGTGAATTTTAAAAAAGCAGCTTTATAGCCACAAAAACAGAAAATTAAGTGCTGGAAATTAAAGCAATCTGTTGCTCTTAGGAAAATCAATGAATTTCGGATCTATTTTCTCCATTTTTACCTTGTTCTAGTGATTGGCATACATAGCTGAAGTCATGAGCCAGAGCAAGGTGTCCTTTACTGAAACTTCTTGGTCTGGAAGCCGAGAAGCATTGAACTGACACACACAAAATGCTGGTGGAACACAACAGGCCAGGCAGAATCCATAAGAAGAAGCACCGTTGATGTTTCGGGCCGAGACCCTTCATCAGGACTAACTGAAAGAAAAGATAGTAAGAGATTCGAAAGTAGGAGGGGGAAGGAAAGCATTGAACTGTTCTTTTTTCCCTCTGGAATGCACCTGAAAATACATTTCCAGAATGGAAAGTGACTATGACCTTTTTGTGGGATGAATTGAACCACTCAGAAAGTTTGACTGGACACATGCTCATTGGAATGGCATCCATTGTTCTGGGAAGTGCCTATCCCAAGAAAGAATTAGGTTTTATAGCTGCTGTAGAAAGGGGATATAATACAAGTTTTTTAAGGTTAGCATCAGCAATCCAGCCCTGATTACATCACAGCAACATCCCACCCCAATCTAGAATTTGGAAAGGGAAGGATACAACACATCACCAAATCTTGCTATAACGTGTGTACAATTAGCAGCAGCCGCACAACAACCTTTCAGCTCTCTACTAAAGCTGCAGGTGAATGGGTAAGGCCCTCTTCCTTGATACTGTCATTTATGGGTTGATTAAAAATGCATTAATGTCGCAGCAATTTTTCTCAGGCTGACACTGCCACCAGTTTTACATTCATTTGACATGTTTAGGAGAGGTTGCTGACTTGGCCTCCAAGTACCTTTAGGAATCCAGGAGAAGACCTTTGGTTGAAGGATGTACTGTCACTACCTTGAATGGTGGGATGACAAAGTTGGCTCCTCCCATCTTTGGGAAAGTTTGATGTACAGGTGACAATACTATTCATTTTATGAAAATTCTGCTTTACAGAATTCACAAATTTATGTGCAAAAATTTGAGATAAGGAATAGAATTCACTCCTGCAGATTCATTTATTAATCACATGACTATCAAAGCACACAGTGAAATGCACCATTCGTGTTAACAACCAACACAACCCAAGGATTTGCTGGGGGCAGAACCAGGGCTTTGACAATTCCAACTCAACTTCTGGACTTGCTGACTTCGGTCTTCATCCTTCAGTCTTTGATCTCGATATCGACCCAAAGACTCACCAAAAGTCAGGACCCCAAACTCTGGACTCAGTGACTCACTGACCTAGGGGGTCACCAGCCCTTGTGCCTCCTGACCACATGAACCTCCAGTCCTAGTACCCACTGACCTGGATGGGCTCACCGACTTGGAGGTCCCTCAGCCCTCCTCCTCACTGGTCTTTGTCCAAAGTACTTGCCAGCCTGACATCCATCTGGGGAATTGCTGGCCTTTGAATGTGGAGCATGGAACAAAGGACTAGACTCTGGTCTCAGCTCTAGATTCCTGGTATACGTGTGGAAAAAAATGAAAAGAAATCATCACTATATTTATTTTTTATGCACAGATAATTTGCCTTCATGCTATGCACTTTCATGATGTAGCCCATTTTCCAGAATTTCAATCTCCCCGAGGAACACCCCATCCTCCCCTGGAACATAAGGTCACCTGTACAATAAAGGCAAAGAAAAATGTTTATGGAAAGAAACTGTGGAGGCAAAATGATGCTACCATTGAAGTTTACATCCCTGAAAGTCCATATCTGTAACTAAATTCAATTTTGATCTGTTGTACATACATCAATAGATTTGATTATCTCCCAGAGGAAAATTAGGCTCTTTTACTCTGCTAATATGGATCTCCATGCAAGCAAATAGACACAAAGTCTTTGTGGGTTAAAGTGCCCAGGAAAGTAGGGAAATCTAGGCAAAAAGAAAGTAGGCAACTCTCTTTTCTCCATGAGGTTCATATACTAGATCTATGTTGACAGAGTCCTGATGAAGGGTCTCGGCCTGAAACATCAACTGTACTTGTTTCCATCGATGCTGCCTGGCCTGCTGAGTTCCTCCAGCATTTTGAGTGTGTTGCTTGGATTTCCAGCATCTGCAGCTTTTCTCTTGTTTACTACATGTGCTATTTTACAAGAAAGAACACAATTAGAATAAAAACAAAGGGAAGTCCATTTTAGTGGAGATTGATCAAAGTGGTCATAGTGTTTCTAAACTGTAGTGTTTAGGGTTTTGCCGGTTGATTCAAGAACTGAATGGTTGAAGAGAACTAGCTATCCTTGAACCCAGTAGTGTGGGACTTCATGCTTCTGTATCTCCTGCCCAATGGTAGCTATGAAAAGATGGCATGGCCTTGTTGGTGCAACCTTTGATGTTACAGCACCTCCTGTGCATACTGCCAGTGGTGACAAGGAGGTGCCCATGATGTATTAGATATAGTCCACCACTGTCTGCAGTTTCTTACATTCCTGTGCATTCGAACAGCTGTAGCAGACCATGATCCAACCAGTCAGGATATTTCCAACAATATAGCTAGTTAAGTGTGTTAGGGCGTCCGAGGACAAGCCAAAATCTTAAACTCCTAAGAAAGTAATAACACTGGTGCGCTTTCCTTATGAGTGCATCTATGTGGTGGGCCAAGGACAGGTCATCCTATTGTTAATATCTCAGAACTTAAAACTGCTCTCTCTCTCCATTGCTGACCTCCCAATGTAAACTATCCAATGTTTGCTGTCAACAATCTACTCTTTAGTCTTGCTGGCATTGAGCGAGGGGTTATTGTTGCAGCAGCGCTCACTGAAGTGTCCTACCTCAGTCTGGTAGGCCCAGTTGGGGGTCGGGTACAGAGGGCCCAGTTATCAAAACAGTATTAAAATAGTAATTGTTTAACAATATTCTTTGTAGATCCTTACAATCAGAATCTAGCATGTTGGGTGCTATCCAAATAAAGTTATCATCAAACAATCTTCACTAAGGTTGTCCTTTTTAAGGTAAAACAAGTGAAAACAAGGTTTGCAATAGATAATGTTCATATTGTTCTGTACAAGAAGTTAAACTGAAAGAATGCTTTGAAATTCATCATTTGTAATCTTCCTTTGCTGGTTCTTCCATTAGCAGATTGCAGTCTGGATGTTTGATTTGATATATATATATATATATTAAAGTTCAGCTTTAAGATAATCAACAATACTTGGATTAGATCACTTTTAGTTTTGCTAGGTTTAGTCGGTGGATTTACACAGACCATATCCTTCAGTCCACAGCAATGCTTTTTGCCATTTAACCTCACTGAGTCACTTTCTCCCTGTATTTTTAAATCTTTTTTTCTGAAGAATGCATCAAATGTCCTTCCTAAAGAATTCATGGAATTGCTTCTACATCTATATTTAGTAGACATTTCTAGTCATTTTTTCCATGTTAATGTATTATACACTTCACCTTTCATAATTATCTTACATTTGTTTCCTTCTCTTCCTGGATTACTAACCAGTTGATGCAATCAATCACTATTTGTCTTTCCAGTGATCCTTATTACCTTGAATACTTCTCTTAGACCACCTCTTGACCTTCTCAGCTCATGATAAAAGCTGCAATCTCTTCACAGCTGCTCATCACCAGTGATAAGAGACAAACTTATTCAATGTTATCTTTCTGAAAGTCATATTTTTAAAAATAATTTTGATTGGTACCTTTAAAATGGGTTGGTTTATTTTCCCCATGATGGGAGATAGAAAGAGAAATTTTACAAGCTCCCAGGAGGTCCAAATTTGATCCTTGGCCTTGAGAATCAATAGTGCATCATAGGTTTGCGTATGCAAGAGAATGCAATAGTAGTGCAATACTGGTTGCTAAACGATATTGTGACAAGATATGAAACAGAGAGTACTGAAACAAGGAAGATTCTGGCATATGACAGTGATGTAAATTGTCACACTAGGAATGCTTGAAATTTCTGTTACAACAATGACTCACAGATATGCTCTTAAGAACAGCGTGATGTCTGAACATAAGAATAAGCCCTAAGAGAAGGAAGCCAACATCCTTTTCCTTGGTAAATACTGATATAAAGTACTCATCAAGGATCTCACCCACATCCTCCACATCCAAGAAAATGTTTCCTCTCTTTATCATTGGGTGGTTCCACCCTCTTCCAGTTATTTTCTTACTTTTGATGCTTGTATGTATAGAGTGCCTTGGGATTCTCTTTAATCCTATTTACCAAGGTTTTCCATGGCCCCTTCTGGCTTTCCTAATTCCTTTCTTGAGTTCTTTTCTGGCTACCTTATAGGCTATGCTCTATGCTCTACTCATAGGCTATGTTTGACTCTAGTTTCCTAAGCTTTGAACACTTTCTCTTTTTCTTTTTGACTAAATTCATTGCCTCTGTCACCATCCAGGGTTGTCTTACCTCGCCATACATGTCCTTCCTTCTGACTGGAACCTACCTGTCCTGTACTCTGTGCAGCTGGTCTTTAAACACCGTCCACATTTCAGATGTGGACTTGGCCAAAAACAGCTGTTTCCAAATAGCTCACCCTAGTTCCTGCCCAACGCTCTCGTAATTTGCCTTGATCCAATTTAATACTCTCCCGCAAGGTCTGTAACAATCCTTATATACAGCAATATTAAAACTTATGGAGTTGTGGTTAGTGTTCCCTAATTGCTCACCCACTAAAAGGACAGTCATATGGCCAGGCTCATTACCCAACAGCAGGTCATAATCTAATACCAGGTGTAGTACAGCCCCTCCCCTAGTTGGATTATTTGCATATTGATTTAAGAAACCCTCCTGGATGCACCTCATGAATTCTGCCCTGTCTTGCATTCAGAAAGTTCCGGTTTACGGTAGGGAAGTTGAAGTCCCCATGACAGCAACCCTATTGTTTCTACAGCTTTCTCTATCCTGCCTACATATCTGTTCCTCGATGTCCTGGTGCCTATCAGTGGTAGGCTGGGGTGTTTGTAGTACAGTCCCATCAGAGTCATTGCACCCTTCCTGTTTTTGAGTTCTACCCATGTAGTCTCAGTGAATGAGCCTTCCATTATGTCCCCTCAATGTGCAGCTCTGATATTGTCCCTGATTGGTAGTGCAACTCACCCTCCTCTTTTACCTCCCCCTCTCCCACTTTTCCAAAGCATCAAAATTCTGGGACATTAAGCACCCATTCCTGTTCTCCTCTCAACCAAATCTCTATAATGCCCACATCATCATAGTTCCGTGTACTGATCCATGCTTACTTCCACCTATAATTGCCCGGGCGTTAAAGTGGATGAGGCTTCCATCAGTCAGGGTCAACCATGGATGTTGCATCCGAGCTGCCTAGATACGCAAAAAATGTAGCAAGCTCCCCCTCTCCGCGTAACTGGTGAACCCTAAGGAATGGCAGGGACTGATACAGTTTGGCACCAGCAGCATCAAAGGAGTTGCCAGTCAGCATTGAGCTCAATGCAGGACTGCCTTACTCAAGTCAAGTCAACTTTTATTGTCATTTCGACCATAACTGCTGGTACAGTACATAGTAAAAAAGGAGACAACGTTTTTCAGGACCATGGTGTTACATGACACAGTACAAAAACTGGACTGAACTACGTAAAAAAAACATAGAGAAAGCTACACTAGACTACAGACCTACACAGGACTGCATAAAGTGCACAAAAACAGTGCAGGCATTACAATAAATAATGAACAGGACAACAGAGCAAGGTGTCAGTCCAGGCACTGTGTATTGAGGAGTCTGATAGCTTGGGGGAAGAAACTGTTACGTAGTCTGGTTGTGAGAGTCCGAATGCTTCGGAGCCTTTTCCCAGATGGCAGGAGGGAGAAGAGATTGTATGAGGGGTGAATGGGGTCCTTCATAATGCTGTTTCCTTTGCAGATGCAGCATGTAGTGTAAATGTCCATAATAGCAGGAAGAGAGACCCCGATGATCTTCTCAGCTGACCTCACTATCCACTGCAGGGTCTTGCGATCCGAGATGGAGCAATTTCCGAACCAGGCAGTGATGCAGTTGCTCAGGATGCTCTCAATACAACCCCTGTAGAATGTGATGAGGATGGGGGGTGGGGGTGGGAGATGGACTTTCCTCAGCCTTCGCAGAAAGTAGAGACGCTGCTGGGCTTTCTTTGCTATGGAGCTGGTGTTGAGGGACCAGGTGAGATTCTCCGTCAGGTGAACACCAAGCAATTTGGTGCTCTTAACGATCTCTACCGAGGAGCCGTCGATGTTCAGCGGGGAGTGGTCGCTCCGTGCCTGCCTGAAGTCAACAACCATCTCTTTTGTTTTGTTGGCTCTGCACCAGTCCGTTAGCCGCTGCACCTCCTCTCTGAAAGCGGACTCATCGTTCTTGCTGATGAGACCCGCCACGGTCGTGTCATCAGCGAACTTGATGATATGGTTCGAGTTGTGTGTTGCAGCACAGTCGTAGGTCAGCAGAGTGAACAGCAGTGGACTGAGCACACAGCCCTGGGGGGCCCCCGTGCTCAGTGTGATGGTGTTGGAGATGCTGCTCCCGATCTGGACTGACAGAGGTCTCCCAGTCAGGAAGTCTAGGATCCAGTTGCAGAGGGAGGTGTTCAGGCCCAGTAGGCTCAGCTTTCCAATCAGTTTCTGAGGGATGATTGTGTTGAATGCTAAACTGAAGTCTATGAACAGCATCTGAACGTATGTGTCTTTTTTGTCCAGGTGGGTTAGGACCAGGTGGAGGGTGGTGGCAATGGCGTCATCTGTTGAGCGGTTGGGACGGTACACAAACTGCAGGGGGTCCAGTGAGGGAGGCAGCAGGGTCTTGATAAGCCTCATGACGAGCCTCTTGAAACACTTCATGATGATGGATGTAAGTGCAACATGATGATGGATGTAGTCATTTAGGTAGGACACTGAAGACTTCTTCGGCACGGGGATGATGGTGGTGGCCTTGAAGTACGTTGGAACGGTGGCACTGCTCAGGGAGATGTTAGTGAGAACATCTGCTAGCTGGTCTGCATATCCTCTGAGCACTCTACCAGGGATGTTGTCTGGTCCAGCAGCCTTCCGTGGGTTGACCCTGCACAGGGTTCTTCTCACATCAACCACGGAGAGACACAGCACCTGGTCATTTGTAAGGGGGGTTGACTTCCTCGCCGCCACGTCATTTTCTGCCTCAAACCAGGTGTAGAAGTTATTCAGCGCATTTGGGAGGGAGGCATCACCTGCACAGTCAGGTGATGTTGTCCTGTAATTGGTGATGTCCTGGATGCCCTTCCACATGCGCCGCGTGTCGCCGCTGTCCTGGAAGTGGCTGTGGATTAGCTGGGTGTGAATATGCTTTGCCCCTCTGATGGCTCGGGACAGTTTGGTCCTCGCTGTTGTTACAGCTGCCTTGTCGCCTCCAGCTCTGGATTTTTCCCTCTGGGTTTACTCCCAAAGCCTTCCTCATGAGTGGGTATAGCCACAAGGCAGTGGAGGTTTAAGATCAGAGTAACCCAGAGGTTACTAACTTGCGAGTTCCTGCTCTTCAGCCTCTTCCCTAACTCCCTATACTCACTGTGCAGGACCTCTTCCCCCTTTTTACCTATATCATTGGTGCCAATATGCACCACAACCTGCAGCTGCTCTCCCTCCCTCCTAAGAATATTACGCAGCTGCTCTCACGTGGACCCTGCACCTGGGAGACGATGCATTACCTTGGCACCTTTTTCATGATCACAGAACCTCTTGTCCATTCTCCTAACTATTGAGTCTCCTATCACTATCAATCTGCTTGAATTTACCCTTCCCTGCTGAGCCTCAAAGCCGGCCACAGTGCCACTGGCCTCATTTCACCCACCTCCCCACAACCAAGCAATACCTAAAGGGGAAAATACTTGTTACTGAGGAGAATGGCCACAGGGAACATGGCACTGACTGCTTACTTCCCTGACTTCTCCTGGTCGTCACCCATCTACTTCTAAAACCTTCAGTCTTATGCTGAGTACACCCAGATCCAGCTCCTTGACCTTGCCAGTGAGATGCACTTCTCGCAAATGTAGTCATCAGGGAGACCGTTAGGTACCCTACAATGCCTCCTTTTACATTCCACTGCCTCAACTACCATCCTGCCTATGCTTGTTATACCATCAAAGTGCAGTGCAGATTTCAGACAAATGAATGGCTGCAAAGGAATCAGGAGAATCTCTCCCGAATTTATTAACTTGTTTTTTTCAGTACTGAACTGACAATATTCATTTAATTGTCATGTCCACAGACATCTCAGGCTACCAAAGACTTGGGATTTGCTACAAATTGAGCCTCTACAGGTGACATTTTTTTATCTTGTAAATTACCATAGATTGTAAATTTCTGTTGATTTGACTGCGGGCTCTGCACGGGGTCAGCATGTGGGCAGAAGAATGACAACCTGTAAACTGTACTAACTCTTCTTTGCTCTCTTATTTTGTTGTTGCCCTTCATTGCAGCTTAGTGTCTTTACTTAGGGATCGCTGCAATTCATGATTAATTTTCACTTCCTTCTATTTCAGTGGGTTTTCCTGCTCATTATCATACCGAGTTTATTAGAGATTGCTGTTCATGCTCTTACTCTGTCATATGTTCCATAGGTACAGTAAATATCACTTATCTTGTAATTAATATGCACATCCTCTGCAGTAATTAAACCAAGGACCCCCAACCAGCTGAGCTTTCCTATTGCTTCTAGCTTATCCTGATAATGGACTTACAGTAATCCAAAACTACCTTTTGAATATTGTTCATAAAGCAAACAGAATGACTTTTAACATCTCTATGATGACTGTAATAATATTTGTGGAATTTCTTAATAACCAAGAACATTATGAATTGAATTATGTGGATGTTAATTAAACTTTGAATCTGTTTGAAGCTCCTTCTTAGGAATAAAACCATTCTATGGTGTCTTGAAAGACTGTCATTTGCTCTTTGTAGTTCTTTTTCTTTATTTGGGGGGAAAAAAAGAGTAAGATTAACAAAGTAGAAAATAGTCCTGCAATAATCTTTATCCTTTTGGGAACATGGTATTTTTGAAATGCAGGTTGCGTTTGTGAGTTTCAAACCTACAACAGGATAATACGAAAAGTGGAAGTCAAGTCAAATCACATTTCCCCTAACTTATCTGACCGATATTTTGTCAGCCAGGTAGGTGTACATTGCAGCACATACTGTACTTAGCCATTACAAGTATTTTTTTCCGGGTTAAACTTTTCAGTTAAATCATTTGTAAGCACAGAAACAATGAATCACAAGATAACATTAGTTGATCAACCATGTCAATAGTGAATTCTCGTCTAAAACTGCAGGAAAGAATTTATGGCGTTTGTCAAATGAGAATGCATTTTAAATTGTCATTTAAATATTACTACTTCTTGTGGCACTTGTGATTTTTAAGCTTTTGACAGAAGCTTTTGTGCCATTCATTAAAATTCAGAATATTTTTGGTTCCTTTGCATACAAGCAGACCTTGCTGCTGCAGACTGGCTTCGAGCTTTCAAACGCAGAGATGAAATGTAAAGCACAGTGCACCATTCTTGCCACTAGTCTATGCTGTTGTACCAGATATCATCCTTTATTTTCCAAACATGTCCATAACACTTGTGATCAACTGTGACCAAGTGTGCTACAAAATGCAAAAATGGTAGGGTGCAAACCTCCTGAGATATCCACAAAGTATTGTCCCAGTGCTCTGCTGTTTGAGAATGTACTGCATAGAAGATTGGAATTTCTGCTCACTTCTCCTGGCAATTGAAGGAGAAACAAATAATCACTTCAGAGCAAATAAGGGTATCATTGAAAAGAGTTCAATAATCAATCACTTGGATTCCTTTTCAGTTCTACAGTGGGGAGGTATAGTGAGGTAGAGATTTGTAATATATAGTTGTGTGATAGGTACAGTACATAGTCAGTATTGAGAAACTCTCCCCAAGAAATGTTTAAGACCACAGGGCAGAGTTTAAGGTGTAGAGTTAGAGGTTTAAGGAGATGTTAGGAAGAATTTTTCACTCAGAGGATGACTGTGTTATGGAATACCACAGAGAATGTGGTGGAGGCAAGTTCTCTCATATTTGCATAGTATTTGGACACTTGAATCACCAGGGATACTAGGCTAAGGACCTGGTAAATGGGATTAGTATAAATAGGTGCTTGATGGTCGGCATGGAAATAGTGAGCTGAAGGACTGCTGCTGCACCGTGAGAGTCTCGGATGCTACAGGTGCGTTTTTTGGAGGATAGGGAATCCTGTCATAGGAGTGTGCTAACTGAGTCACTGGCTTGAGTCTGTTCAGTGTATCCCTAATGAATCGTTACATGTGTTATGCCCGCAGCCCCCTCCTTTGTGAGAATCGCAAGAGCACTAGTGGGTTGGGTCAAAGGACCCAGGAAATGAGGGAGAGACGTGCAAATTGCCTCGTTCCCCGGCAATGTAAAGTCACGCGACATTGGCCATTGTCTCTTGGAGACACATTTGTGGATTGAGGACTAGGCTACATGCAAGCCCTCGGGCAAAGTGGGCTGGTTGAGAGAGAGATTACCTCACCCCCAACCTGATTGACATCTACTACCCTGCGAGTCAAGATAAAAGAGGGGCTGTAGAGACGGCCCCTCAGATGCACCAGAAGAAACGCTAGCGATCCCGTAATAGCGGGCAGCCATTTGAAGGAAGCCACGTGCGTTCGGTTCCCTTGCCTGGGAACCGGTGGCGGGTACCACAGAAACGATTTTCTTGAACTAACAACGGGGAACCAACTCCCCCAACTCAACGGATTGGCCTCATCAAAAGACCCGGGCAAGTTTCTTTTCTCACAGATCTTACTCTCTCTCCAACAAGTGAAAACCCAGTGGTCCCCAAAGGCTGAAGCCTGCAAGAACTGAGTGACTTTTATATTTCCATCGGACAATATATTATCCCCTAGACAAACAATAGAGCTATTTCTTTTTGATGACTATTACTATACCCGCGCTTTTAGATTGAGTATTGACGACGTATATAATCTGAATGTTTGTATTAATCTTATTTTTGTGCCCCTTTATAAATAAAGACTTTTAAAAATAGTACCATCAGACTTCAACGGACCTCTCTAACTTTGCTGGTAAGTGACCCAGTTACAGGGTACGTAACACATGGAAGAGTAAAGTTGAGTCTCGAGATGCAGAAACATTCCCATCATTTGTTGTACTGCATACAAAGCAGGTATCTGCCACTCAAAGCGCACATCTCCTGATGACAAAGGAAGGATATGAACCTCAAATTCCTTTTACCTGAAGTGAGATATTTATGGCAAACAGCCTCTATATAGAAATGATGCAATTCCTGCACATAACGATTATAAGCGTAAACTATTATCAATAGGAACATATAAGAATCAAGAAAAGTCAATTTTCATGTGTTTAAATCATTGTTCCTGAGCAATAGGAACTGCAAATCTAAGAGGACTTTCATTGTATTCAATGCCTTGATTTTTCCTCATTCCTACTCCATCCGATTCACATTTAAGTCAAAACTTTGTTTGCCAACCTACCCCTGGAATGACATATGGATATAAGAGATGCAACATGGTAAAAGGGCCTCCAGCCAGTCCATCAGTGTCAACCACCAAGCACCCAATTTTACACTAATCCTAACCTCCCCCGCCCCAAAAAAATATTCTCTTTCCCACCATTTTATTGACTTGCTCAAACCTACCTCTCATCCTCGCACTGGGGACAATTCACGGTAGCTAATTAACCTCCCAACCCACATTTGTGATGTGGGCGGAAACTATCACATCCAGAGGCCACCCATGCAGTCACGACGAGAAGATGCAAACTGCGTGCAGGTAGCACCAACGTTAGACTGAACAGGTTGCTGAAACAGTAGAACAACAGTTCTACGAGTGGTGCCACTTTGCCACAGACAAGTATACACAAATATTTACAAATTTATATCAAAAAATGTAATCAGCTCATTAAATTCACAAAGTACCAAACATAGCAAAAAAGGTACAATGTGCTTTTAGAATGTGTCACAGGAAAATACTACATTCATATAATAGAATCATTTAGTTAACTGGCCACATATTAATTGCAATGCCATCCTGCCTTAAATGATGTTAATTCATCACAAGCATATATGATGAAATACCTACATGTGTAGGGCATGCTGTGATATCAGCCAGTCTAGTTAACTGGTCAGCTCATAAATGTCATCGCTATTGTAGAATATTAAAATACTCATCCAGTTTTATATAATATCCTATAAAAATCTTTATCTACTCAGTTATACAAAAGGATCTCCTAAAATCAAGTAGGACTTTGTAGGACATTTTAAATTCCTAATAATATGTTGACTATGATGCAGGAAAGGTTGAAGTAGGTTCATACAGGCTTGTACTATATTTGTCACATGATGTTAAAAGCATTTGCTTCTTGTGCAGACTTCCTAATTATATTCATTTATATTAGATCTCGTTGACTGGAGCCAATGGCATCAAACCCAATTGTCAAATGGAAAAGGAAGCTTACCAATGGACTGAAAGTGCTCCTTCTGTTACTGCAGTCTATGCTTGGATGCTCCTCGAGTTCAATGGCAAAACCTATTCTTGATGGGATTCCCTGGTGTTACACTGAAAAGCTATCACGTTGACTCGATTGCACTTTTGATTAGGCAAAGGTTATGATTCAATGGAGTATCTAAGCCTCTAGATTGAGGGACAGAATTATATATTTTAATTAAATGTTTTCAATTATTTCCATAACTTGTGTTTTAATTCAGTTTATCTTTCTTAAAATGTTTTAAAGTTACTTTAGGTTTAGTAGTTTGAATGTTGGCTGATAGTTTAATAGTTGGCTGCCAGTGACAAACGGTGTTCCACAGGGAATGGCATTGGAACAGCTTCTTTTCACATCAGATGTCAAGATGTCTGACAAAATTGATAGATTTGAGGCCATGTTTGCAGACAATACAAATCTAGCTTGAGCACAGGTAGTGTTGAGGAAGCAGGGAGTCCAGAAGGACTTGGACAGATTGGGAGAATGGGCAAAGAAGCAGCACTTTGGTAGAAGGAATAAAAGTGGTCAGTTGTGCAAAGGGACTTGAGAGTCATTGTGCAGAATCCCCTGAAGTTTAATTTGCAGGTTGAGCTAGTGGTGAGGAAAGCAAATGTAATGTTAGCATTCATTTTAAGAGGTCTAGAATACAAGAGCAAGGATGTGATGCTGAGGCTTTATAAAGCACTGTACAGACCACACTTGGTGTATTGTGAGCAGCTTTGGGTCCTTTATCTATAAAAAGATATGCTGGCATTTGGGGAGGGTCCAGAGGAAATTTACAAGAATGATTTCAGGAAAGAATGGGTTAATGTACAAGCAGTGTTTCATGACTCTAGGCCTGTACTGACTGGATTTTAGAAGAATGGGAGGGTATCTCATTGAAACCTATTGAATATTGAAAGGCCTAGACAGGGTGGATGCTGAGAGAATTTTTCCTATAGTGGGTGAGTCTAGGACCAGAGGGCACAGCCTCAGAATAGAGGTACAGAGATGAGAAGGAATTTCTTTAGCCGCAGTGTGGTGAATCTGTTGAATTCATTGTGATGGATGGCTTTGGAGGCGAAGTCATTGAGCATATTTAAAGCTGAGGTTAACAGGTCCTTGGTTCGTCAGGTATCAAAGGTTAAAGGGAGAAAGCAGGAAAATGGGGTTGAGAGGAATAGTAAATCAGCCATGATGGAATGGCAGAACAGACTCAATGGGCTGAGTGGCCTAATTCTGCTCCTATGTCTTATAGTAATACGTATTGTAATTTAATAAGTGAAAATTTAGCAAATGCTTAAAAGAATTACATGATGTTCAAGGTGGCAATCAATAGGCTTAAGACTCTTTTATCTCTTGCCCACAGTTGTGGTGAGAAGTGACGATAAAGCTTGTACAAATGCATCTGCGTATCCTCGTTCTCCAGTCATCTTTTCAGTTCATTCCTTTCATTAATATATTTATTTAAGAAGCAATGACATCTAAATTGAATCATGTTTCAGTCTCTTAAGGAATTAGTCAAGATGGTTGGTTTGATTTTAATTTAGAATCGGATCTGATATTGATACTAAATAGGCAATAGATGTGCAGTGGGCTTTCTTAATTCTCGAATAGAGTGAGTTTATAATGATGTGATGTCGAGTGATGCTGGTAAACTATTAATGTTTCCAATGGCCAGAAGTAAGACAGGAGGTGAAGCACTTGCTGTGAATTTCCTGCATCATGCCCCTTCCACTTTACAGTTGCTTGGGCATATTATTGACAAAAGCCTTATAGAAATATATCCTCAAATAACATAAACCGTTTTAGACAAATCTGTTCATTGTGCCAGTTAATTCTAGTACTTTAGAGAGTTTACTGTATTATAAATGGAAAAACCTGCATGACATCAACCACTTAAACAGTGAATTTGACTGTCCTAAAGAAGGGCATTTATGCCAGTTTGGCAGATGTCAAAGGAAATTAGATGAGTTATATTATAAGCAGCTTTAAAATTTTATTCGAGCAACACGCACAAAATACTGGAGGAACTCAGCAGGCCATGCAGTATCTAGGAAAAGAGTGCAGTCAATATTTCAGGCTGAAACCCTTCAGCAGGAATTTAAAATTTTATTTATATTTTGCTGATTTCTGATTACAAATATACAATTAATATTTTTCAATTATTGAATTGATAAATATGAGAATGCAGTTAATGCTTCAGATTTTATTCTTATGATTCTCATACAGGAGTAGCTTACAGCTTTGCTGCTGAGTTTCCTTATATAAATGCCACAGAAGATCACACAGATGATGTAGGAACCAAATTCAGAAAGGAAACACAGGTTCATTTATCATGTGCTACCTAACCCTTGCCTTCAATGTCATTGTTCCTGCATTTTGAGGTCCTCAGGATAGGTCGCTGAGGCAGTAACAGCTGAACTGTGTGCTCGTGGTAAGTGGGAAAGAGGCGCAGGGCTAAAGGTTATTGCTGTCAGGTAAGGGTCAGAAAATAACAGGAGATAAATATAGCAAAACCACCCTCTACATTACAGGTGTGAGGGGCAAAGTTCAGTAGAGCAACTGTTTGTTCCAATTGCTACAGCAAAACCTTGTTAAACTACTGCACTAGTAACAGTGGACTCAGAAGTTAACATGCCTTTTATAGAGGACAGCACTATGGAGCTGACCCACAGATATAGCAGAAGCAAAAATGGATGCACTGTTGTATTAGAGATGGGACAGGTGTAAAATAATTGCCAGTTATAGTAGTATCATTGTAAATGTCAGTTTGGTTTATAGAGGTGATTTCATGCAATTTTTCTCTTGGTGGTGGAGAGGGGTGGTGCGTGGCAGAAGGATTCTCCATGCCGTTGTTTTATTTTTGAAAAGGAAAATGAAATATTTCAATTATTAGAACGGTGGAAATTCTGAAAAGTTGCTTTGCATGTCAGGGCCGATGCAAACTTTTCAGAATGGTCTTCCTACCACCACCATTATGAATACTAACTTACTCCTACCTTCCCAAAAAATGCACTGCTAGTGATCCATAATTAGCAGCATGTTACGGTCTCATGGTTGTAGTGCATATCATCATAACCTATGCTCAAGAACTGCCTCCTTTTTTGTTATAAAACTCCCAAAACATCATTGTTTTGGACTGTGCGTACAATGCTGTGTTTGTTTCTCCACTTGCTGCTTGCTTCTCTCTCTTGATTAATGTCTCCTCTTTATTGTGAGCAGTACCTTGGCACATTTTATTCAGGATGCCCATTGAGTCATTCTTATATTGCATTTCATCTTCTGCTGCCTCCACCAACTCGAAGGAGCATTCATACTAGTTATCTAATCACCTGATCCTGTGCAATTTCAAAAATGATACTCCTTGGGTGGGAATTTTCCCAGGAATGGAGGTTGTGGGATGGGAACAGTTGACTTTACACAGAGGGAAGATGAGCACTCCATGAATTTTTTCATGTTAGACACCATGTAGCCCATGCAGTCTCTCACAAATCTGTTCTGCAAGATTTCTTTGACCTCATAGTTTAACTATTTTGTAACACAGTGTATTTCAATGACACGAGTCCTTCTAACATGCTCACTTCCAGGAGCTGCCTCAAATTTACATGTTTTTATTACATGAAGAGAATTTTAATTTTAATTGATTAAGTTGTAGCTATGAGTAGCTCTGCCTTCAAAAAATACGATACTTTCAATTATTTTCTGATTAATAGTTTGGACCAAACAACATTTAACCTCAGCAATCAACCTGAGTGCTCAGAGGTGTATTTAAAACTATCTGAAAAGTCACTGTTGTATGAACATTGCCAAAACGTTTTTGTTATTTTAAACAGTTATTCCTTATAATCTAATATCCCAGATTTTTCAAGGTGTAATTGTTCCCCCTGCAACAATATTATGTTGACACTGAGATGAGCAGTTTTTCTAACACAGTGTGAAATGCATGCTTCAAGACTGATTCAGTTAATTGAATTGGTCATAATCAGTCAGGTTTTTGCACTCTTCCCTAAAGATACGTATTACTATCTGGTATGAAGATGATTGCAAATGCATCCAAAAGTATTCAGACATTCATATAAAACAAACTAGAAACACATCAATGCTCGGAGCAGTCCTTTTATCTCGTCCTTTATTTTGCATTTTGTTTTACTGGCTGCCAAGAGACATGTGGCCATGCAGCAGAATAATGAAGTTGTCTTTAATTTAGTTATACTTTATTAATGTCAAAGATGCTCACCCATTAATCAATTAAAAACACGGTCGTGCAGGAAAAAAAGCTTCACTGCGCTTCCTTTAGTAATAAGATCACATGCATTTTAAAAAGGAGTGCGATTATCTCAATGTGTTTCTGAGTTGAAGTTAAAAAATGTAAAAATGATTTTCATTCCAAAACTAATTAATATGCTAAATTATTCAAATTAGATTGTAATTAAGCATCTACTCTGTAGAAAGCCTTTTCGAGATAATTTATGATAAAATTGGTACTAGTGATGCTTGAGATTAATTTTTGGTGGTGCTTGCTTGCTGTCCTGAATGCAAAAAAGCACCTGAACAAATATTTTTAAACACCTAATTTCATTTGGCATTCTAATGATGTCTTTATTATTTTTAACAAAACACCTACACAGCAATGAAGGATCTGCAGACAGAAGCCTCAAAGCACTATCCAGACAGTGAGTGTCCATCTACTTACCCTCGATATGCAGTCACAATTTATCATTTTGTTGTCCTAGACCCACTCTTAAACTATTCACCATCAGCTTCTCCCACATTCTTTCTTTCTGAGCAAGAGAATAATTGGGAACTGCAAAGTTTAGGCCGCTTTGTTAAAATTGTTTGGTGTCACCCTTGCCAGCTTGCAGTTTGGCACCTAGTTCAATTCTTAAAATAGCTTATTTTCTGCCTGGACTTATTTACAGGGATGCAAAATTTGAGGCAAAATATCAAAATATTTCCTGGCAAGCTTAGTTAATCCAAAAACACTGCTTCAAATTAAAGCATTCATTTCATGCTCCCTGCCTTTTTGTCAATGTCTCAGTAGGCCATTCTTCAGGAATAATGGAAATAACGTTGTCCATACTTTCAGAATAACAACCAGATACTGCTTTGTGCCTGTTGGTGAAGCTTCCATAAATCTTCTCTAGTCTCAAAGACTGTGTAGCATTTCATCATCACATTCCATAATTTTATTTTAATACTACATAGTTTTACACAAAATCATGCACCATTATACTGAAGCTCCAATGCTTCACTTTAAGACCAGATGGCCATGGCCAAAAGTTTGAATCTTTTCTTTAAATAATTCCCATAGAAATTATTGTCAGCTTCTTTTCCTTAGAGTTAACTTGCTACCTTCTGGTTTTGATGGATCCAAAGCAGCTGGAAGTTCCTGAGTGGGACAAGCAGGTGGTGCTTCATTTGCAGAGATGTTGCACTGACCTTCTGTTGCTTGTCCAGGTACTCCTTGTACTCCTGATAAATTGACCTGAGGTTCTCACTGGCTACCCTGAAGCTGCTCCTTCAGTTTAATTGGTCAGAAACCCTGTGATTCAACGAGAATGTTACAATGGGAATGCTTTTGAAGCGTTTTCTGTCCTATACAAAGCCTGAAGTACACTAGAGGCTCAACCTCATACTAAAAATCTGGAAGACAAAGGTTCCCCACTGGCCACAGAGGATCACTTGCCACACCAGGCATGACCTTAGGACAAAAGAGGACACCAGTGGTGAAGTTGACCACTACCTGCAGTACTTTACTGCAGCCTTCTGACTGAGGGAAATGGTGGTCAAAATCCAAGATCTCACAACTGCTACTAAGCCCATAGTGACACATCCCAACTCAATCAATATATTACTAAAGCAACAGCCTAAATTGTATACTCAGAATGTAGAAATTCAACTTGTGTAGTAATGCAAAATGCTAACAATGACTGGGAAGCCCGATTATTAGGACAGACCAAAGGACTGTAAGATGAGTTCATGATTTGCTATTGCTCATTTTGCTCCTTTACCTGGGATGAGGTGGGGGGGGGGGGTGTGATATCCTCCTCCATTGCTCATTGACAGTGACAAAGCTCTAAGCTGCGTGGTTTTATTCTGCTTGTTAGCAATAGCAGTGGTGCAAAGTGCACACTATGCTCCAAGCTGAGTACAATTGATTCTTCCATTGCCAAACACAATTTTAAATTTAACATTCAAAATCTGAAACAAATATAATTTTGGTGTGCATATGCATCAATCAGATTCAAGTTCATTTATTTATTACAAGTACTGTACATCAAATATTCAGTGCAATGTGTCAGTTGCCATAACAACCAACACAACCAACATTCACTCCAATTTCTTTTTACAGCAAAAAAACAATTGCTCTGAGCAGGAAATTTTTACACGGCCTGAAAACCGTGCGGCATATGTATAAAAGAAAATTCCAGCTGTGCGGCATCAAAGACTACAGGCGCAGGAGCATTTCAGTTACTCTGTGGCCACGCACCCACACAGCTTACAGAGTACAGTGAACACAACCTAAGGATGTCCTGGGCAGCTGCAGGTGTCGCTACACATCCTGGCACCAACATGGTCAGCAGAACAACACAAGCAACAACAGTAACTAAACAAAACAAACCCCTTTTTTCCCTCCCACTCACAAACAAGTCTCCACTCCCAGGACAGGCCACCTCCAACCTCCAGTCCCTGGCCCAGGCTGCAGATACTGAGCCTTCGACTCCAGACTCGCAGGGGCTTCTGACCCCAAGATTCATCAATTGAGTGGGGAAGGATTCAAACCTGGCCCAGACTCACAAACATCGGGCCTCCCAAATTCCAGACACACCAACCTAGGGGCTTCAATCATCGGTTCTTGACTGCTGAACTCACCGGCTTTGGTCTCCGACCTTCAGGATTCAATGTTAGCTATCAACCTAAGAACGTAGGGCTTTGAACTCCAAACCTCAAGCTCTAGACTCACAGAGACATCCGACCCCAGGACTCACGAAACTGACCTTTGTGCCTGCTACCCACGTGGTCCTCCAATTGCAGGACTCCCTCACCTGGGGTGTTACAACCCTTGAACATGCCGACCTTGGTCACCAAGTGTCAGTGCCAGACATCCTAACATTTATCCATAGGGGATCAGTGACCATTCCCGTGGAGTGCACCAGCATGGATTCTGGCTCCTGCCCTGGCTCTTCATTTACTGCCCCAAGTCTCTAACTACCCTCATCCCTGTCCCTAAACTTTAACCTATCCTCTAACCCACTGCGCTGCTCTCAAACTATCCCAATTAACCTAAAGAACAAATAAATCAGAGCCACGTCCTCCACAGACATCACAGTTCGCTCCCAACATCACCACTTTCTGCTTGTTTTACATCAACACGTCCAGAATGAAACAGTTTCATATGCCATGTAATAACTACAAAAAGCTTTTTGTTCCCCGCTGTGAAAATAATCCTTGGTAAAATTATTTCAAAATCAACCTTTTTTTTTAGATAGAATTTTTTAAGACAGTCTCCCAGACAGGACTATCAATCGTGATCAATAAAAATGTCAAGTTATTGCCATCTGCTCAATAATGCAACTTGTTAAGATGACGCCAATAAGTGGCGAGTCTTTGTGTGCACCTTCAATGGGAATTATCATCAAATATTTCCATTTAAGACTATTATAGGTGAAATCTACAGTCACAACCATGGGTACTTCAGTAAGCAGCATCATTTTAAGATGTTTTAAAAATCTATCAATACTCAAAATCGACAGATGCGGACTGCAGACTCGGGTTGCAAGTGTAGTTCCCCTTTAAGAAAATGGAAGTGGGGCTGGCATACTGGTTTTATGGGTATGATTGATTCACTGAAGCCTTAGACCCCCCCTCCCCCACTCCTGACTATCCTGTTGGCAAATGTATTGTCTGAGGAAGATAAAGCTGAACACCTCAGAACAAGATGGCTGTACAGAGAAACATCAGGGCTGCTACGCAGTTTGCTTCACGGAAAAATGGCCACCCCCTACAATTTCAGATGCAGTACCACAGCCCAATAGCCTCAGCATTCTTGGCAAACACAAGACAGCTCAGTCTTTTAAAGACAGAGAAGATGGAGTATCATTGTGGTTCACTGACGAAATGGTTCTGTGTCAGTCCTACTCACCAAACTCGGAACAACCAGTGGTCAAATGTTGTCCATTCTACCTGCCAAGGGAGTTTTTTACTATCATCCTGGCAACAGTGCACTTTCCACCTCAGGCCAACGTCAGGTAGGCACTGGAGGGGACGAGCGCTAAACAGCAGTCACGAAACAGCACACCCGATGCTTTCCCTATCACTGTGGAGGATTTCAACCAGGCCAGCTTGAAGAAGTCTCTGAAAAACCACCACCAACATTTCAACTGTCAAATCAGAGGAGCCGGCACACTTGACCACTTATACAACCAGCAAGAACGCCTACTGTGCCATCCCACACCCACAGTTTAGAAAGTCTGATCACCTGGGTGTACTTCTAACTCCAGCCTCCAAATAGAGAGCAGCATCAGTTGTAAGTACCAAGGTGGTATGGTCAGGAGAGACGGAAGAGGTTTACAGTACTGCCTGGACATTATTCAGGGATTCATCTTTGAATCTGAATGAGTACACCACAGTTGTCAGCAACTTTATCAAGACTTGTGTGGATGAGTGGGTGCCTTCGAGAACATACCGGATATGCCCAAACCAAAAGCCTTAGATTAGCCTGAGGACTAGATCTGTGGCATTTAAGAGCGGTGATCCAGAAATATACAAGAAGTCCAGATACGACCTACAGAAGGCTATTATAAGACCGATAAAACAATTCTGTTTGAGGTTAGAAATGGAATCGGATACATGCCAACTCTGGCAGGGGTTGCAGGCCACTACTTTCTACAAAGCGAAACCAAACTTCATGAATGGCTGTGATGCTTCACTCCCAGATGAGCTCAGGCCTTTTATGCTCACTCTGAAAGGGAGAATAGAATCCCTGCAGCGTCTGGTGCCCCCGTGATCTCTGACTCGGAGACCAATATCAGAACATCTTTCAAGAGGGTGAATCCTTGCAAAATGTCAGGCCCTTATGGGGCTCCTGGTGGGGTTCTGAAAACTTATGCCAACCAACTGCTGGAGTGTTCAAGGGCACCTTTGATACCTCACTGCTGCAGTTGGAGGTTCCCACCTGCTTGAAACATCACCATCTGGTATGGATGGGCCTCTGCGCAAGATCAGAAAAAGATGCAGAAAGTTGTAAGCTCAGCCATCTCGATCATGAGCACTGGCCACCCCAGCATCCAGGACACTTTCAAATGGTGATGCATCAGTAAGGACCCCCATCACCCAAGACATGCCAAGAATTCTGAATGGACTGATCCCATAAACACTACTTCACTATTTTTTCCTCTCTTTTTATTATGTCTTGTCACAAAACCTCAAATTTGATAACATATACCAGTGATATTAAACCTGATACTGATTCTCAAGTAAGAACGTGTGCAATGAAAAACTACCATGCAGCGGCAACACAGGCTTGTGACTTCAGATACTTATTGGTCACAAGAAAAAGCATAAATTAATCATAAATCATACACATTTTTTAAGAAAAAGCACAATTAGAACAAGAGGAGTCTGTTATAGTGCAAAGCGATCCAAGTTTTGCTGTACTAAGGTTGTGAAAGTTGGTTCAAGAACTGGATGGTTGAAGAAAAGTAGCTGTTCTTGAACCTGGTGGTTTTGGACTTCAGGCATAATGGTAACTGCGATAGATTGTTGCTGTTGCTATAACAACTACTCCACTATTGAATGGTTTTCTAGTACGACAGTATGGCTCCTTGACCTCCTAATCTACCTCGTTATGATCTTGTACCTTATTGTTTTGTTGCACTGCACTTTCTCTGTAGCTGTGACACTTTATTCTGCATTGTTATTGTTTACTTTGCACTACTTCAATGCACTGTGTAATCATTTGATCTGCATGAACAATGTACAGGACAAGATTTTCTCTATCTCAATACATGTGACAGTGATGAACCAGTTCCAATTTCAAGCTGGTATGGCCCAGATATGTGGATCTTTAATAGATGTTGCTTCACTGAGGCAGTGCCCCATGTCACTGCTACAGATGACCTGGAGAGATGTACCTTTGATGTAGGGGGCTGGGTCCACTACTCTCTGGAGCTTTTTATATTCTTGGGATGGTGATTTGTGTGCACAAGTGTCTGTTAATGCTGTTTGAATGTAGGCATGAGAGTTGGATGGCAGAGGTTAAAGGAAGGCATTTAGGATCAGAGATCCTCTCTGAATTCCCTTCACTGCATCAGGATATTCAAACCAATTACCAAGCATTTTGAAAAACAAGAGAAAATCTGCAGATGCTAGAAATCCAAGCCACATGCACAAAATGCTAGAGGAACTCAGCAGGGTCCTGCCAAAGGGTTTCAGCCTGAAACATTGACTTTACTGTTTTCCATAGATGCTGCCTTGGCCTGTTGAGTTCCTCCAGCATTTTGTGTCTGTTACCAAGAATATTCAAGCAGGAACAAATCTTACGGTAAGGAACTTTGAGCCTTGTCTGCCATCCTGAACTGAGCTCCACTTTCTGACCTGTTCCCTGAAAGCATGAAATCCAAAAGTTCCTTGCAGATAAGGCCTGAATAGATCCTTTGATTCAGCGGCCAAAGCTCTCTGAGATAGAACATTCCAAGGATTCATGACTCCATGAGTGAAGTAGCACATTCTCAACTCCATCTGAGATAGATGACCACTAAGTGTAGAATTATAAACTTCAAAACTATGACTCCAATTTCTATGTCCCCATTTGAGGAAGCATGCCCTCAGCATTTATTTTGCCAGCCCTCCTCAGAATCAATAAAATCACTTATGGTTCTCCTAAACTTCCACATAGGCCCAACATGTTCAACCTTTACACATAACACCTTTTTTTTTAAATCAACAATCATCCCAGAGAGCCTTCTCTGAATTACCTTTAAATTTATTACGGTATTTCTTAAATAAGGATATCAAACTGTATGCAGTAGTCCCAGTGCTGAATTACCATTGCTCTTAACAAATACAGCAAGTGTCCTGGTTGGAAAAGTTACTGTGTCCCAGAAACTTTATATTCAACAAAGAACTGAGGTAAAATTGTTCTAAGAATATTGACATAACACTTCATGTAAACAGAACTCCTAAAGTTGAATGATGTGACAAACGGGAAAAAGTGGGACTGAAGCTGAGAGACTCGTAAAAATGATGAAGTGGTACCTTGGCACTAATACTGAACAACATCCTAAATGCAAGGGTCAAATTCCAACAGCAGTTTGCCAGTTTTTCAGGGTTCTCACTACCTTCACCCAATTACAGTGGCAAGTGAGAGAAATGGTGGGGAAATTCAATATCGTACTGCCCCTAATAGCAGAGAAAATGGTGTGCTTGCTCACTGTAATTTTTTGTTTGAGAAATAGACAATGCCACAAGCAGAAATGGAGCCCACAGAGATTATCAAGCCCATTATATGCCAGGACAAATACATCATGGGCAGCCAAGTGAGATGGTTGGGAGCAGGGAGGTTATTAATTTAATAACTTCAAAGCCAACATACTTAAGCTGTAATTCTCAATAATTTTCTCCATCAATTGTCAATCAATATACCATCAAAACCAAACTTTTCACTAATAGTAACAGGCCAAGCAGATTGCTTAGGCCTTTGTTAATTCTTCCCGTTACTTAAAATGCTCAGAGGAAGAGATAGTAATAAAAGAGGAGATGTTTTAATTGAAACCACGCCCCAAAATTATTTTGACCCAGCTTTTGTGACTTAATTGGGTATCCTGGTGGGACATATAATAGTGCTGCATAGCACAAGCCACTCAGAGCTCTCCTGGAAAGCTCCAGTAAGCTTCTAGTGTTAACAGCCATCAAGGATTTCACAGGTCAGGCATTCGATCGATACAGCTAAAAGCAGCAGGGACTATAATGTCGACAGTCGACTTCAGAAAATGCTGTAAGTGCCAGCTTGCTCCCTCTCGCCCAGCTGCTGAAGACAGCTTAATTAACCCTTAGAAAATACAATTTATCCAGAGGCTCCACAGGGCTGCAGTGATAGGCCTTATTGGTAGACTGATGACTTGGAGATCTGGCAGGTCTGAATTCCCCACTTCCTCCTCCAACGGATTACAGTTGGGATGCAAAAACTTGTTTTCAGTGTGTGTGTTCATTACCTCCTTAAGAGAATGCTGCTGGGAGACACAGGGGAAAATAGTTTGTAGGATTTCACATGTGATATTTGCGGGAGTCTGGTCTAGTAGGCACACTGATTACTCATGTCATGGGCTCTTTGAGTCCCACTGTTCCACTATCCCTTTGCCTCTACCTGAGACACTCCCTGTTCGTTGTCTACTTTAATAGCATTTTAAAGCCCCTTGAAGAACTACAGCTAAGATAACGACAGGAATTTAGCAGGCAACATGAATAAGGAAACCCTGTGGGTCAGAGTCCCCATAGTGTAAGCATTTTAATATTGTGAGCAGTGAGTGGTTTTTAATATGTAGACGGTGCTTTTGTTTAAAGTTTTGAAAAAGCTGAAGAGGTGGCCCTGAATAGCACCTTCGAAGATTGAGCTGAATTGGACAGTATTTTATGAACAATATCCAAGTGTTAAATGTGTTGAAGCCAACACCCAAAGGCTGGTTAAACAATTGATCGCCTGCTGCCATTTAAAGATATTTTACTGGACAGCTCTTCAATATTACACCCCGTCTTCTTAGTGATTAGCTATTTGGGAATAAACGTACTTGAAGGGATATTCACCACTTGAAGAAATATCTTTCACTTCTGGAATCTTACTCATGGGATTGTGAAAAGGCCCATGGAATGCCTAAGGGAATTTCTGGGATGCTTTGCAAGATTTTAGCAATTTTCAAAGAATATTTATTTCAAAATTCTCATGTGATTTCACTTGAGGGGGGGGGGGGGGTTGACTCTCTATTGTAAGACCTACTGGGGTGTAGCACATCTTTCTTAGGGCATCTTCTTAGGGTTTCCTTCACAGTGGACAAGGAACAACAAGACAACATCAGGGCTACCGCAGCACAAATGATGGTAATCAGCAATTAGTGTCAGAACTGTGAACCAAATCCAGACTTTTACACCAGGTAGTCTTATTACCTTTGCACTGATTTACTGCCTGTTTTCATCCACTGGCTGAAATAAGTGTTTTTGTTTAGGAAGTATAGCAGGTGTTGATTCTTGTTGCATCCAGTCTGTGTGAGATGTTATTCTGTCAGAAACAAAATGTCATTTATGCAATGGAGATGACTAAAGTGAAAAACCAGAAACTGCATTTGTTCGCTGTCAAGATTTATGTCCTTGATGAATTTCAATAAACATAGCAGATTGTTCAAAAAATCTTATTTAGTCAAGTTCAAAACCATGATACTAGGGAATTCTGGGTCCGGAATCAAACATAAAATGTCATAGAATATTTCAAGATTCAGGATTCAAGATTGTTCTAATGTCATTTGCAGTACAGTAAAGGAGAACAAAATGATTCAAGTTCAAGTTTAATTATCATTCAACCATACATGAATACCAATGAATACAGCCAAACGAAAGAGTGTCCCATGAGGGCCAAAGTGCAAAGCACAGTACCAACAGTCATACATAGCACAAGTCACACATAAGACAGCAGGTAAACATACAGTCACACAAAAAATATACAAAGCCCAAGTCCCTGAGCGACATGTGCTGTAAATTGATGGTGCAGCGGAGTAATCGGCAGGACAAGCAGTTCTCACCAGTCAGAATATATACGTATGCACACACATGCAATTTAGCTCATCATTCCACCAATTGAACACTGGGAGGCAGTACAAATGGGAGGGGCCAGGTCCAACACAGCATGAATGCCCCACTACACCACCTCTGGAATTTCCTCTCCTGGACTGCTGCAACAGGCTTCAGGCCTAGTACTTGCTACAGCCAAGGCCACTCAACTTACCCACCATCTGTCTCACAAGGGAAATGAACTTGCAGCATTTTGACATTACTAATGTCTAACAGAGTCTTGCAGTCGCAAGAGAAACATCCAAGGCAATCTCTCACTGTTGAGCTGCACTCTGACGCCTTTTATATATCAGACAGTAACACGGGCTGCACCAAGTCCAGCTCTTCTGCCAATGAGCACCCCACTGATGGGGTAGTACCTGAAGTTCTTAATGCCGAGCATTACCTTGTGATCGTAAAAAAGATGTGCATCAGTTCCAGGGTAACAATTTGTCATTTTAGAACAACAAGGTAAAGCGCAGAATAATAATAAACACATATAATATAAATACATAAGATAGCTTGTATACATTGATTGTATGTCCATAAACTGACACTAGGCACAGGAGTGTGTGTACATAAGGTGACTCTGACAGGAAATGATAAAGTAGTGGTGGTTGGGGTTGTTGAGGGGTGGGTTAGTGGGTGGAGGTATTGGTCAGCCTCACAGTTTGGGAAAAAGTAACTGTTTTTGCTTCTGGTGATCCTGGTATGGATGCCACATAGCCTCTTCCCTGATGGAAATGGGACAAATGACTACCCGTTGTCGAGCCCTCCTGTCTGCCTCGGTACAGTCTCCGTACCAAGCAGAGATGCAGCTTGTTAGCATGCTCTCCACTGCACACCTGTAGAATGACACAAGTAGAAATGTGCATAGTTCAGCTCTCTTCAGCCTCCTCAGAAAGCAGAGGCATTGATGAAGTTCCCTGATTCTGTGGAATGATTTCAGGAACCATAGAGGCTGTGCGAGATGTGCACTCCAGGAGTTATTTAACACTTTTGTACAGAACCTGCAAACACTTCAATTGTTACTGCCCTCTTCCTTATTCAAAATTACAGATATTCAACTTATGTTCTTCACAATCGCTAATCTTGACAATCTGATACCATAAATTTTAATCCCTTTGCTGCAGAGAATAAGTCTCCAAACTAGATTTTTGTCTCAGTGCCTGAACAGCAGAGCAAACATTAATGCCATTGCTTGATTTCAATGTTGTAATGACAACGGGTCAGCCACGGAAAGCAAAGTTGTTGCCACAGAGATGAAAATGAAATTCTGCTCCTTTATTCTGAATCTCATGCTTTATTTTCTCACTTTCTCAGTTCCAATATGGGGTCATCAACCTGAAGTAATAACCCTGCTTCACTCTTCACTGACCCATTGAGTGTTTCCTGCATTTAATTTAATTCCTTTTCTCAGATCCCTATTTAGGCTCAGCTCTACACAATGAACCTTAACATCCTGTTGGATCTAGGACAGGGCTATAAACGCCTCATCCATTACATTATCCAAAAGAGAAAATGTAACTCATCCATTCTGACTACACTATCCCTATTGAAAGGCCATTCTGGCCATCCAATAGGAGGATATCATGAGGTCTGGCAGAACCTCATCAAAACAAACATTCTTAGAAATCTCATAAGATTTCATAAGTACAACAAAATATATTATCTTGACTGACAATTTTAGAAATAGGAGTCATAACAAGTGGGCCATTTAGAGCTGAAATGAGGAGGAATTTCCTCACTCAAGGGGTAATGTATTGATGAGATTGTCAGATTTCTGAATATTAGAGCAATCAAGACATACAATGACAGACCAGGAAAGTGGGATTGATGTATTAGGTCAGTTCAGTTGTATGCTGGAGAGGGTTCTAAATTACTTAGTTCTACTTCTATTTCTTTTCCTGTTCCTATCACTTTGTCTAGATGAACTTTTCCTGCACTACTATTTTGGGCTAGTGAGCTACAGCAGCTCTAATCAGTCTATGTCCCAAGACCTTTATCCTATCTCACAACATATCCTAATATGATATCACTGCATACCTTTGCTGAATTCCACTGGTATTCCAATCCTCAGTGCATGCATTGGAATATTTTTACTTATTCCATTCCTATACTCTCTGGCAGGATGTTCAGCTATTTTGGCCTTCATGTTTACTCCCTAAACCCATCTTCCTCAAAACAGCTGTCTGAACCTAGCAATTTTCCTTTAAAATCCACCTGTTCATCGTGCTTTCCATTTCCTCCATGGTTGCCTTGCCAAGCTGTATTGATAACATGAATTATCTTGAGACTCCTTCCTTTAAATAATAGAACATAAATGCAAGTTTTGTTGAGGAACAAAAAACATCATTCTGTATTAAATGTTTTCATTGATTGATGCCTTCCCCAAAATTGCACTACTTCTCCAGTCAGATTGCTGGTTATGTTATAGAACTCAGCATGGCACAGTCAACATTACTCTGTGCTCGGTCAAAATGAAGTGATTTCTCAGAGTTTTCTACAAAAGCAAGCAGCATCAATTATACAGCCACTATTCAGGAGTATTGGTCAGTTTTAATTAAATCAGAATTTATAGGGCCTTTTGCTGAAAATCACATGTTTATTTTAGTAGTGAGGTTGAAGGGGAATTAAAGCAATAATCTAGTTTTAGAGTTTAGGGAAACAGTGTTAATTGAACCCATAAATTTTACAGTTCTCCCGTAGCTATCAACAATCTTCATTTTGGTGCAATGCTTTAAATGCCAAAGGTAGTAAGTGTGCTAACTTTGGTCCTTGATTTCAATTTGTAGTGTATGTGAGGAATTTGACACCAATCCCCACAGGAACACACATGGGATTCTCTCTGCAGTCCACCTGATTTGTGAAGTTTCAAATTCCATCTGTACGCTTGATTAATCTGCAAGAATTGTCAGACATAAAGCCAATAACACATTGTTCCTTAGTACAATTTTATAATAATGGCATCAGGAATCAAAGCTATTTTGAAGCTCATGCACATAACTATCAAAAATGATCTCTGATGTTACACGTGGTTTACATATTATTGATGTCCAGTGTTTATTTGGGACAGTGAAAACTTGATGTACCTGTTCTTTTTTGTTCTGAGCATCTGATTATAGAGATAAATGAAAGTATATGATGATTACTGAGGATGAGCTGATGATGTTAAAATATGTTCCAAATTGATTTAACAATTTCTGTATAACTTCGTTTGAACAAGACAATATTACTCTTTGTCAACATCTCAATAGAATTTGATTATTGGATTGACTATTGAGTAAAAACTGTTAATTACTGAATGATAATATTATTTTGCATTATGTCCAAATGGTTTATTTTAAAAGCAACTAGAAGCTTTAGCCAATTAATACCTGTGTTTTCGTATATCCTCAAAACAAATTTCTTGCACAATGAAAGAAAATTGCTGAAAGGGATGAAACCATATTTTGAAATTAACAGAACTGATTTTAAATGTTAAGAGAAGGATGCTGGGGGTAAATCAGGCAGTATCAATGATGGGAAAAACAAAGCTAGCATTTCAGGCTGATTAATTTTCATTAATATTTATTTTAACAATTAGCCATGTGAAATGGAAAAGGGTTACATTTTTGGACACTTTTGCTCCCACTTTTTTGTACCTTCTACTTCACCCTTCCTATACTAAAAATGAACTACCTCCTGTTTCAAGCAGATTTCAATCTTAATCTGCAAATTGGAGCACATCATCACTGTGTTTCTTCTGGTGTTATGAAAAGCAGGATCCAATTACAAGCATTATGCTTTGAAGGTGAGGTAAAATCCATCTACAGGTGCAGAGTTTAACTATTCAGACATCTGGACATTCAAGGATGGAAACTGAGAAGGGCAATGAGACACACTCAACGGGAGTATATGACAGAAAGGGAAAGGGGGATGCCAAGTGAGAGTTGGCACTCATATAAATAATTCTTTGTATTCTGTATCCTTTCTAATGTAATGTGGTGGATAAACTGCAGTGGTCTCTCTTTCTATTCTTGGTTGGCCCTCCATCCACAATAAGTAAAAATCCAAATTTTCTTTAGTATTTTTATTACATTAACTAGCAGTTGTGTCAAATTGCAGAACAGTGCTCTGTTCAAACTTCTCTGCTCATCTATTCTAATTTTAGCACTCCACCCACTGTGCAAATTCAGCAAACGCTGATGATCTTAAATTTCAGATAATTTCTTTAGTTCAGGCCCTAACTTAAAGAGAAATTTCAACAGAGGTCAAAACACTGGTCCAACCTCTAATATCCATATGAATGGATGATGACCTATAATTCACGAGAACAGATGTGCTCTAGATTTTGCTGGGTAATGGGCAAGAATTAAAATGCCTTTTCCACCCCAAAGTGCTTCCCAAACAAAGATTAATTGCCTTTCCCTTTAACCGCTATTGGACTCATCAAACTGATTCGGAGGGCAGGTTAGAGCTTTGCTGAATTAAGATGATAACTGGGATAGTATATGTCCTGGAACTTAGTTTAGAAACTCGGATTCTAGTCTAGTGTTTTAAATTTACTATGAAAATCCAGGTATTATAACTTACTGCAACAATTACACGAAGGTAGTTTAAACTCTCTTGCCTAACATTTCTGAAAATTGATGCTCAGCAGGTGCTTATACTGAAGACAGCCTTATTATGGCTCTCTGGCTGAAATAGGCATTTAATTCTTGAACTTTGCACTGGGAAATTAAGAGTGTTGTCTATCCTCCTCCCTCCCCATGTCCCTATGAATTTAATCACCTCAACTGGTGTAAGAATCGTCTGAAACAGAAAAACCCACAGAACCTCAGTCTGGAGCATTATTCCATGATGAATACAATTGTATACTATTGGATGGTCACCTCAAGAGTTAATAGACTGGCCATAGTTATTAACAGAGAGACCCCAGCATGAATTTAGATGCTCAGATAAAACGAGAATAAAACAATGTAAAATAATTCAAATGGCAAACTTCAGCTGAACAGGTCTGTGAACTGATGGCAGGCTAGATAGTAAATCTAAACAATGTGGGGGTGTGATTTTAATTAATGCAGGTGGTTATAGACATGGAAATTTAGGAGCATACAGTTACAGAGGGAAAAGTCTAACCTCTATCCATCCTATGCAAATAAATCTGGTGACAGAATTGAATCCAGGAATTAGAAATGAAATCTGAGGTGAAAAAGAAATTTTATTTTAGAAAAGAATATCGTTAGGCATAAGATTCTAATGAATCAAATCTTTGATCCTGCAACAAATTTATATTGGAATTGAAACAAATGATAACTTGCATCAAGCAGATGGACATTTTTTTTCCCTTTGGCACCTGGCCATCCCTTTATGCTGAACCAAACAATCTTATTTGAATCTGATAAGGAAAACAGCTCAACTGCATTACAATGAGGTGCAAATTGTATAACACATAGCGAGAGCAAGTGAAAGTAAAACCTATCGCGCATAAAGGCTAGATGTCTTTTCAATACATATGAAATTATCCTGCTGCATTTTTAGACCTATTTCTGAGAAAGCCATGGTGATGGCTGCATCAGTTACAAATAAAAGGAAATGTTATGAAAATGCTCTGTAACTAAATTTATAGTGACTTACATTTTGAGATTGAAGCAGAAATAATAGAGTGGTTTAATCTCTCAGCATCCAGATGCAAAATAATAGCTTCTGCCATTGCATGCAATCTTGTTCATTATACATTGAAGAATAATGGGTTGGTAGTGGGGCACTGGCAATAGACCATGCAAAATACTGAAATCCTTACATAATTTTAATTTGCCATCTATGTCTCCTCACTCTGTGAAGAAAGGACGCACTCGCATTCCAGGTTTTATATGTAGCATAGTATTCCTTAAAGGGACTTGTCGACAACAGGCTGCTTAGCACAATATAGAATGCAGCAATAAGACTGCAAATCTGATAGGTTATTTTCAACAAGGCCGTATTCAAGTACTGCTGTTTTTTTATATAATGAAGATCACACTGTTTAAACACTGTAGAGTGTATTCGAAAAAGTGCAGCAGTCCATTACCATGCTGTGTATACTGTCATTAGTGATAAAAGCTAGACCATTTAAGTCGTCGCCATAAATGCTCACCTTCTCACCTCTGCAGAAGGATGATAATATCACTGTAAATATAGCAGATATTTCAATACATTGTGTGTTATAACACTTTCACCTCAGAACCGAGGATTAAATCTAGCCACGACAAATGAGAGTGAAAGAATTCTCATTCTTTTTCTCATTCAAAAGGTTAACTGAAATACGTTTGGACAGTCTCAATCCTACTCCCCGTGGACATGAGTTTACAGCATAAATTGTCTCGCTGTGGTGTTTACTGGCAAGAAAATATCTTCTAAAGTGCATTTTAAATAAAGAATAGCAAAACCAAATCTCAATTATCAGATTACATACATATATCGCAGCAAAAGTCCATGCTTGAAATTAAATTCAAAACTTACCAAAAAGGCACAGAATTATAAATGAGTTAGAGAGCCATAAAAGATTTATACTCTTACTAAACCCTAGAGAGAGCGAGTGTAATCTGATCTCTGTACACTAGTGTCAGAGATTGTTTGTTTACCCTTGTCAATATGCATTACTTTCAAAACCTCTGTACCAGCATTTTTCCATACTGTAGTTTTCCTAAAGAAGATTGGCTCAAGTTAAAACATGGCTTATAAATAAAGGGTTTCTCGTGAAGTCCACAATATAGGTTAATATTCTTTTTGCAACACTTGAGATTCATCAATGAAATATATGTTCTGAATGTATCTTCTGATAATGAACACCATTTCAGAGTTAGCAATTCTGGATCTGTACTAGTTGTTCCATAAGCCTCTATTCTTTCCCAATCATCACTTACAATTAATAGGAATTTGGTGGCCCATTGATTTACGATGCTATTAATATGACCAAAAATTACTCTCAGTTTCTCTTTTTTATGTTTTAATTAGCTGGTTAACATCGAGAACAATGCTTCGTTTCTCGGTGTATGAAGGCCAAATTCCTAATCGGCTAGTTTAATATTCTTTAGAATGGCAACAATCTTCCTCCAGGGAACAAAGCATCTTTTTTTTTCCTGTCCAGAAGAAATCCATTTTCTGTTTTACTTTATCTTTAATCACAATTCCAGCCACTCTGTCCAATTCAGCCACAACCAGTGTCTTCTCTCTGATGCAACTGTTTTCATAGTCTTCTGTCTGACACTGACACTTCTGGTGGTTTTGGAGTTGATACACATGCTTTCAGGGCTCTATATCCAATTATGGCCGCTTTCATGATCTTCTACCCTATACAGCTGTTTTCAGTGTTCTTCTGCCTGCAACTACTGCTTTCAGTGAAATTCCTTCATTGAAGATTCCACTAGCTCTTAATTAAGGAAATAACCCATCATTCTCAGTTGTTGAAATCAATCATTACTCACCCTCTGAGCTCTTTGGTTCTTATTGAGTCTTGGTGAGTTCTGTAAGCCAGACACTAGTTTATTTACCTGATTGGCCTCAGTAATAATCAAATAGAAACCAGATGGCTCCATTAAGGTAGTTTGCTCATGCCAAAAACCAATACTGATGACACTGCTGTCAGATGCACGTTGGAAGTTACCCACAGCAATCTCAACTATCTATTAGACTATTATTTGTTTCAATGCCTTTAACCTGTAACAACAAAGAGAGACATCTTTAACTCTTAAAAAAAATCAATTTTTGCATATTACACAAAAACACAAGCTTGGGGTATATTATTTTGAATTATCTAGCTTTTATTCAATTATATTTCCTATCTCAAGGTATGTGGGCATTTGATGAGAGGAGAAAAACAAGATGTAATTTAACTAAGAACTGGAAATTCAATCTATAAATGCTCTTCAATAATGCAAGTGCCTTTTGCCAGTATATGGTTTAATATGAATACAATATCAATAATGCTTGGTTCATGAGACCGAGATATGCAAGTATTTCATCTGGCTGTGCACTAGATGGCAGGTTGGTACTGCTTGACAGCATCAGTAAGCTCTGCATTGCACAAACTTTGTTCTGAAAATACTTAATCATTAAAGAAACATAATGGGAAATCAGCAACTGGACTTAACTGCTGAAGTTCTTTAGATCTGCTACTTCAAACTAGAAATTTATTTCACAACAGAATTTTTCAGGGTGATTTAGGTGGTGTAGGATGGTACCTCCATCTGTGCAGTTTGCAAAACTGAACTGCAAACAGCAATCAATGCTGAATACTTTAATCATCATGCAGTAAATTGGATAAGTTCATATAGGTCTGGCAGTGTTTAAGCATTAACATAAATAATGTGGTGGTTCATAAATGATAAAAGGTGCAAAAAAGTTTAAAGTATCTTCTTTCTTTCAAAGAAAAGAAGTATTTATTTGCCTTTTTACATCAGAATCACACATCAGATTAGAAAGGTTGTGATAGTAGGTGATTTTAACTTCCCACATATTGACTGGGACTCCCAAACTGTAAAAGGATTGGATGGGAAAGAGTTTGTCAAATGTGTTCAGGGAAGTTTCCTTAATCAGTACATTGAAGTCCCAACTCGACAGAGTGTAATACTAGATCTCCTATCAGGGAATGAGACAGGGCAGATGACAGAAGTTTGTGTAGGGGAAAACTTTGCATCTAGGGATCATAATGGCATTAGTTTCAAGGTAATTATGGAACAGGACAGGTCTTGGTCCTTGGGTTGAGATTCTAAATTAGAGAAAGGCCAATTTTGATGACATCAGAAAGGATCCGTCAAGTGTGGATTTGAACAGGCTGTTTTCTGACAAAGGTGTACTTGGTAAATGGGAAGCGTTCAAAAGTGACATTTTCTGTATACTGGGTTTGTATGTTCCTACTAGAATAAAAGGGAAGCATAACAGGTTTATGGAACCTTGGCTTTCAAGAGATATTGAGGTCATGCTTTTAAAAAAAAGGTGCGCAGCTGGTGTAGGCAGGCAGGAAGAAGTGAAGTACTTTGAGGAGTATAAGAAATGCAAGAGAACACTTAAGAAGGAAATACAGAGGGCTGAAAGAAGACAGGAGATTCTTCTCGCAGACAAGGTGAAGGGGAATCCTAAGGGATTCTACAGATAATAAGAGCAAAAGGTAGCTAGAGACAAAATTTGTCCTCTGGAAGATCAGAGTGTTATCTATGCATGGGGCTGAAAGAAATGGGGCAGAGCTTAAATGGATTTCTGCATATGTGTTTTCTGGGGGATAGACACAGAGTCTGTAGATGTGAGGAAATGCAGCAGCAAGGTCATGCACTCTACATTGATTATAGAGGAGGAGGTTTGCTGTCTTGAGGCAAATTAGGATGGATAAGTGTCTCAGACCCTGTGGGAGGCTAATGTAAAAATTGCACGGGCATTAGCCACAAGTGAGGTGTTGGAGGATTGGAGGGCAGCTAATGTTTTTCCATTGTTCAAGAAAGACTCTAAGAATAAGCCAGGATATTATAGGTCAGTGAGCCTGGCATCAGTTGTGGGAAAGTTATTGGAAAGTATTATATAAATATCTGGATAGACAAGGACTGGTTAGAGATAGTCATCCTGGCTTTCTGCAAGGTAAATTGTGTCTAACCAATCTTATAGAGTTTATCAAGAAAGATAGCAGGAAAATTGATGAGGACAAGGCAGCAGATGTTATCTACATGGACTACAAGACATTTGACAAGGTCCCACATGGGAGGTTGTTCAAGAAGGTTCAGTAGCTTGGCATTCAAAATGAAGTGGTGAATTGGATTAGGCATTGGCTTTGCAGAAGAAGCCAACAAGTGGTAGTAGCTGGCTACCTCTCTGACTGGAAGCCTGTGACTAGTGGAGTGCCGCAAGGATCTGTTCTGCGTCTGTTGTTGATTGTCATCTGCATCAACAATTTGGATGATAATGTGATAAACTGGATCAGCAATATGCAGATAACATCCAGATTGGGGGGTGTAGTGGGCAGCGAGGAAGACTACCAAAATTTGCAGCTGGATCTGGACCAGCTAGAAAAATGGGCTGAAAAATGGCAGATAGAATTCAACGCAGGTAAGGGGGAGATGTTGCACTTTGGGAGGACAAGCCAGGGTAGGTCTTACATGGTGAGCAGTAGGGCACTGAGGGGTGCAGTTGAACAGAGGGATTTGGGAATGGAGATCCAAAATCCCTTGAATGTGGTGTCACAGGTAGATAGGGTTGAAAAGAATGCTTTTGGCATATTGGTCTTTATAAATCAATGTATTGCATACAGAGTAGGGACCTTATGTTGGAATTGTACAAGACATCGGTGAGGGCTAATTTGGAGTATTGTCTTCAGTTTCAGTCACTTACCTACAGGAAACATTTAAAGAAGATGATTGAAATGGTACAAAGAAAATAAACAAGCATGTTGCCAGGACTTGAGGGCCTGAGTTACTATATATGAAAAGGTCGAATAGGTTAGGACTGTATTCCATAGAACATAGAAGACTGAGGGGAGATTTGATAGAGGTATACAAAATTATGAGGGGCATAGATAGGATAAATGCATGCAGGCTTTATCCATTGAGGTTGGGTGAGACTACAACTACAGGTCATGGGTGAAAGGTGGAATGTTTATGGAGAACATGAGGGGGATCTTCTTCATTCAGAGGGTTGAGAGAGTGTGGAACAAGCTGCCAACGCAAGTGCAGGATGTGGGGTTGATTTCAACATTAAAGAGAAAGTTGGGTAGGTACATCGATGAGAGATGTATGGAGGGCCATAGTGTGGTTGCTGGTCGATGGTACTAGGCAGATTAATGGTTCGACACGTACTAGATGGGCTGAGGCCACGGTTTCTGTGCTGTTGTGTTCTATGATCCTATGACTCTAAACACTAGCATGTGTTAAACTTTGCATCTTGCATAGCTGCATGGGACCCCATGTGTGGCATCATGGGTGTAAGAATCAGCTTTCCATAGGCAGACAGTCTCATGATGAGTTCAGTCTCTCATCATTGTGAGAACAGAGGCTGTGACGTGAGAGTGGATGCAGATTGAGAGCAGAAGTAGTGCTGGATGAGACAGAAGGGGAAAGAGCAAAGAAAATTTCAAACACCAGAAAATCTGCAGATGCTAGAAATCCAAAGCAACACACACAAAATGCTGGAGGGACTCAGCAGGCCAGGCAGCATCTACGGAAAGGAGAGAAAAATCGACATTCCAGGCCGAGACCCTTATTTGGGACTGGAAAGGAAGGAGGAAGGAGTCAAACTAAGAGGGTGGGGGATGGGAGGAACAAGTACAAGGTGACAGGTTGTAGGTGAAATGGTGGGGGGGGGGTAAAGAGCTGGCAAGTTGATTGGTGAAAAAGCAATAGGGCTGGAGAAGAGGGAATCTGATAGGAGAGGAAAGATGACCATGGAAGAAAGGGAAGGGGGAGGAGCCAAAGGGACATGATGGGCAGGCAAGAAGAGAAGGTGTGAAATGGAAAAGAGAATTTATTGAATTTATTTAAATCTTACATCTATCCCACAACAGGAGGGAGTAAAAATATTTGTATTGTGACTCCATCGCAATATACAGACATGTGAGTTTATTAGTCTAATGACTTGTAGAAAGAAGCTGTTGCGTAGCCTGTTGGCTTTTATGCTACAGTACAATTTGCCTGATGGAAGCAGATGAGACGGTCTATAGTTGGGGTGACTGGTATCCCTGATGATCTTCCAGGCCTTCTTTCTGTACCTGCTGCTGTAAATGTCCTCAACGGAGGGAAGTTCACATCTACAGATGTGCTGGGCTGCACTCTGCAGTGCCCAGTGATCAAGCTTGGTGCAGCTCCCGTACCAGGCAGTGATACAGCCAATCAGAATGCTCTCAATGGAGCCCCTGTAGAAGGTCTTAAGGATTTGGGGGCTCATGCCAAACTTCTTCAGTCGCCTGACGTGGAAGAGACGTTGTTGTGCTTTTATTGCCACAGCTGGAGTGTACAGTCCAGGTGAAATCTTCAGTGATGTGTATACCAAGGAACTTGAAACTACTCACCACCTCAGCTGCAGTCCCACTGATGTTGATCGGGCCAAGCCTGTCTCCATTCCTCCTGTAGTCCACAATCAGCTCTTTTGACTTCTGGACATTGAGGGAGAGGCTGTTATCAATGCACCACTGTGTCAGGCTGTTAACCTCTCCTCTGTAGGCTGTCTCGTCACCACTAGAAATAAGGCCGATCAATGTGTCATCTGCAGATTGGAGCTGTGTATGGCAGCATAGTCATTGGTATAAAGGAAGTAGAGGAGAGGACACAGGACACAACCCTGGGGGATGCCTGTGTTGTGGGTCAGAGGGGCAGAGATGAGGGAGCCCATTCTTACCACCAGTCGGCATGGGGAATGGTGGGGGCAATTACCAGAAGTTTGAGAAACTGAAGTTCATGCTATCAAGTTGGAGGTTACCCAGCCCGATATAAGGTGTTACTCCTCCAAACTGAGTGTGGCCCCATCATGGCCATAGACTGACATGTCAAAAGGGGAATGGGAAGTAGAATTAAAATGGGTAGCCACTGGGACATCTCACTTTTTGTGGTGGATGAAGTGAAAGTGCTTGACGAAGCGGTCTCCCAATCTACGTTGAGTCTCACCAATATACAGGAGGCCACACAGGGAGCATTGGATACAGTAGATGACCCCAACAGACTCACAGGTGAAGTGTCGCCTCACCTAGAAGGACTGTTTGGAGCCCTGAATTGTAGTGAGGGAGGAGGTGTAGGGGTAGGTGTGGCACTTGTTCTGCTTGCAAGGGTAAATACCAGGAGTGAGATCAGTGGGGAGGAACGAGTGGACAAGGGAGTTGCATAGGGATCAATCCCTGTGGAAAGCAGAAAGAGGGAAAGAGGGAAAGATGCGCTTGGATTCTGAGATCCTGTTGGAGATGGTGGAAGTTATGGAGAATTATGTGCTGGATGTGGTTTGTGGAGTGATAGGTGAGGAGAAGAGGTATCTTATCCCTGGTGTGGCAGCGGGAAGCTAGGGTAAGGGCTGATGTGTACAAAATGGAAGAAACGTGGGTGAGGACACTCCGATGGGTGATTAGGATGGCTCAGCACATCTTTGGGACTTAACCACTGGACCTAGAGACAAGCTACAACTCTTGATATCTACGGTGCACTTGTAACATCATTAAAGACCCATTCCATCCCAGACACTGTTTGTTCAATCACCTGTCAGATGGCAGGAGATACAGAAACATCTTAGCCAAGACAGTTAGACTGAAAAACAGCTTCTTCCCGAGATCTGTTGTGTAGCTGAATAATGCTACACCCTGGCTTGCCAATGGCCTCTGAGTGTCACTTGTTGCATGCAAATATGTGATTGTTTTTAATTAAGCCATACCTTATGCATTATAAATATCTGTTTTGCACTGACTGGAGAGGCACTGCAATCTCGTTGTCTTGATCAAAGATAATAAAGTTCTATTCTATTCTATAGAGGGTAATGTACTGGTGTAGATTGAGATTGGTAAACTGGTGAAAAACAATAGCAGCAAGCAAATTTGGGAGACTGCGACTGGTAAGATTCAATAACAATCAGAGCTTGATACATAACTATTCACAACTTATATCAGTGAGTTGGATGCTGAAATCAAGTGCAATATTTCAAAGTTTACTAATGATATAAAAGATGGAGCGTGGGCAGTGTGGATAGCATGCAGAACCACTTCAAGGAAATGGAAACATGAAATATGACTACACAAAGACATCACAGATGGAATATAATAAGGGTAAATGTGAGATTTTTATAGTTTAATAAGAAAATAGAAAGGAAGAATATTTTTCAAATGATGGGTGTTTCATTTGTGCTGCTGTTTGAAGAGACATGGGTGCCCTGGTACATGAAGCACTAAATGTTAACATCTAGGTATAGCTAGTAGTTAATGGTAACATTATATGTCATTCTTTATTGCAAGAGGAATTCTATATAAGATTAAAGATAGTTTGTTCTAGATATATGGAGAATATGTCTGAAATATGGAGTACAGGTGTAGTCTCACAACCTACGGTAGGATATATTTCCAATTGAAGGAGTGGGGCAACGGTTCACCGGGTTCACTTCTGGAACAGTGATTTTATTAGATGAAGAAAAATTAAGCAGACCGGATCTGTGCACTCTTACATTAAAAAGAATGAAAGGTGATCTTATCGATTCATATAAAGTGCTTAGGGAACTTGACATGGTACATGGATAATGATTCCCTTGGCTGTGGTCGAAGTCTAAAAATATGGGTTCAGTCATTCAGGACAGAGGTTAAAAGGAGGAGAGGGAATCCATGGAATTCTGTGTTCAAGTGGACTGTATAAAGTCTGTTGCAAAATATATTTAAGAAAGAAATCAATAGGTGTTAAGAGAATCACTGGGAATGTAGTTAGCCTCAGTCAATGGCACTGATCAGCCACAATATTATGGAAAGGTGAAGCAGGCAGAAGGGATCAATTTTTCTCAAGTTCAGCAGTTAGTCCTTATGATAAGTTTTTGTATAACACAAGACAGATTTGTCATTTTGGACTAAATTGCACTCTTAATGAAAAATAGACAATTTGTGCCTTTCCTTTTTAATTATCAACTTGTTAAAAATACTTACTCAGAAATCATACATTCTGTATCACTGATGACTCCAAGAAATAAAAGATAGTCTACCATTTTCATTAAACAAAGTTGGTAACCTCTTAATACCTTGCCATTGGATCTTGTGCTTCTGGAACAACAGTGCTTTACTGGCGAAGTACAGCAGTCTTCAAGCTGCCTTCACTGGATCTAGGAGAGGGTGCATGAGTACTAAAGAATCTTTTGTAACAAAGGGAAGATAGCAATGAAAATGATAAGTGGTTGTCACATTTAATAAATGACACGGTAAATATTTTAATGACCCTGATCATTTTGTTAAGATTTCCATTATTTTTTTTATCCTACAGCAGTATCAAAAGCCTTAGGGAAGGAAATTCTGTGCAGGAAATGTAGGATAACCAAGAGAGGTTACAGGTTCAAATCTGAACAAGGAATTCCTTTCAGTCACAGTAACGAAGCTCAAGCAGTTGATACCTGTAAGGGGCAGATCAGTGCTTTTATTATGATTTCCATAGTTCTTTTAATGTAATGTTATTGTAGGATGAATGCCCGATTGTTAGCTGCCAGTATTGTTATGTCATATATGGTGGATGTTAAATTGTATGAATGTTCATTATAATAGTGACATCACTGTTTAAAGCTTGTTCAAAACAACGTTGATTAAATAAGAAATCACAGTGTCTGTATTAAGTAACAAATACACTCAGTGGCCACTTTATTAGGTACCTACTGTCGCCTTCCTGTCGGCTTGAACCAGTCTGGCCATTCCCCTCTGACCTCTCCCATTAACAAGGCATTTTTGCCCACAGAACTGCCACTCACTGGATGTTTTTAGTTCTTTACACCATTTTCTGTAAACTCTACAGACCGTTGTGTGTGAAACTCCCAGGAGATCAGCAGTTTCTGAGATGATCAAGAGACCCGGTCTGGCACCAATAATCATTCTATGCTCAAAGTCACTTAGATCACATTTCTTCCCTATTCTGATGTTTGGGCTGAACAACAACTGAACCTCTTGACCATGTCTGCATTCTTTTATGTATTGAGTTGCTGTCACATGATTGGCTGATTAGACATTTGCATTAACGAACAGGTGTACAGGTGTATCTAATAAAGTGGTCACTGAGTATACTGTATATTTCAATATACTAAAATGGCATTTTACATTACTTTTAATGAAAAAAGCTCAGCAACTTTTTTCAATCTAGCAAAATATGCACTTAATACATACAAATATCAGTTTAAACAAAGAGAGGGTTGCCACATTTTAAATTATCTTAATAAAATGCTGATATTTTGAAATGAACCTTTGCAAAAATAATGTCCCATCCCTACTAATTACAGAACAATGACTAATAATAAAACTGTACTGTAGATGGCCTTGTTTTTTGCATTGTGGCTACTGGGACATGATGCTTAATTATCAGAGCAAAATCAGAGTGACTTCTTTTTCCATTATGGAACTAGTAAACATAGGATTTAATAACATAGTTCTTACTGCTGGCTTATAATCTGGTGGACTAGCCTAATAATTCATAGTGTATGTTATTTTGAGAGTTTGTACACAGTTCAAAAACCTAGAAGAAACTTGTAGTAGGAAAGTAACCTTGAAGTTATCAAACTATCTTAATACCCACCTGGTTCACTAATGTGCTTTAGGAGATGAAAACCTTTTGTCTGGGTCCCACTGAATTAAATATACCGGAATCACATTATTCATCTTGCTGGAAAAGTGTCAACATTTGGCTATTCTGCTTTACTTTCCAGAAAATCGTTTGTGTGGTGCCTGATCTGTGATTAGCACAGATGTACTCGGTGCTAATGGAATAGTTGCATGACATTGTCCTAACATGTGGATGTGTTGCAAGATTAGGTCCACCTTAGCCTCCTGTGTTCATGTATTGAATGGTAACTTATTCAACACAAATGATGCTACAGATTTGATTTGACGCACTGTTTAAGATCATTCCTCAGCTGCTTGTCCACTCACCTTCTCTGTCATTTACACCAAAATTAAATTGTGCCCTTATACCAGTCCTATTCCAGTCCTCATTATTATTGCAATACAGACAGAAGCAAAAGATAAGTGAGCATCAAGTTTCTCTTAATTACTGCTCAACAAATCCTTAAAAACCCAACCAAAAAAATGCTAACTCATTACATCAACAATGGTAAAAGCGGATTGGTTCTAGGATTAATGGGCCAGATTACCTTATGTGACTTCAAAGTGGAAACTTATTCTTCATAGTGATCTGATTTGTCAAATTTCAAAAAGCTGGTAAGCCCTGTATTTTCTGTAGTTGCTTGTGCAAATATCTCTCCACTATTTCCATCAACATACATTTTAAAATGGTAAAGATAAACCAGGATAAAGTCAATAAAAATAACAATATTATCTGTTGAAGATCATCACCTTGAAGTGGCTGACTCAAAGGACACAAGCCTAATTGTTGCTCTGCAAGTTAAAAAACTTACAAACTGTAGCTGTCAGTTTTAAATAAAAGCCATATTTTTATTATCATAGATATTTGACCTAAAACAAATTAAATACTTAATCTTGATGAACTTTTGAGATCTTCCTTTAATATGGGATTTTCTTTTCAGTCTTCTTAACTAAATATAACAGTGATCATTTAACAGAGTTTACAGTGATAGGTCTTCTGGCAAAAGAGTCTCTGCTCCAATAGGAGTTGGATATCTGAACAATGATTTTAGGGCAGTATATTTTGCTTTGTGGTTGTTTCATTTATTTCTTTCATTTCAGGAAGGGAAAAATGGAAGGATTTGAATGTATTCACCATAAAAACTAAAGTGATACCTTCCTACTAAATCAGACTGTGGTGTGGGTCATTATAATTTGATTTCTCATTGCTAATCCCTTGTATTTTGACTGAAAGGTAAGAACTTTATTCAGCTTATACAAGAAGCAGATTTGTGAAAAATACCTAGCAGTAAAAAGCAAAGGAAATTTCACAGTAAAAATTCAATTTCAAAGTTTGCAAGGCAATTTCTATGGACCAGTTAAAATACAATTGCTTATTGTGGCAATATTAACTGTTCTTTTTCTATTCTTAACCTTTCAAAGATGGTCATGGTTTTTAAAAGCCATTTCAGAAAATATATCAGTACTGAGATTTTTAATGCACCATATAAAATTCTTCATGTAGTGTACTTTGCTCATAATTGTGTTTTGTATTTAGATTAAAGCAATTTAAAACAGCAGGTGTTTTTAACAGGTTTTGACACTTAAAGATTAATTCTATTATAAGGAATATAATGCAGTGAATAATTTAGCAAATTTAATGAAAAGGAAGCTTAGTGAGACCTTTTAATGCAATCCTGATAACTTAACCTGCATTCACTGAATCTCAGTGTATCATATAAATGATAACTTTCATTCAGAGACATAATATTTGGAAGGAGGAGTAAGAAGTTCAAAGTCACACAAACTTCAGCTTTCATCATTTGATTTTAGGAAAATGTAAGAAGAAGTAGTTTTGAATCAAGGTCAAATGGTAATAATGCAGTGCACAGGAAGTTGAATAAGGGATATTCAATAGTGCATTAGCAGTGCCACAAGACTCAAAAATATAACTTTTGTTTGGGTATGTGAGGAGACCATGGTTGCATACAGGTGTACACAATGCACAAGTGAGAATGATCTGATTTCCCTCCCCCTCCAACCCCACATCTGAATACATCACTCAAAGGTATCTGTGTGGGAAGTAGACCATTAGAGATGCATATTTCTAAATTACTTGTAGTTGGTGTTGCATAGTTATAATCAGTTTGGCCTTGATTTTAATCCTGCCATTAGCAGTGTGGGGGAAAGACTAGCTCTAAAATACTGGCTGCTATTTCACCAATTGCTGTGGTTACACAACTGAAGTGTTACTTGTGATATTTACCTGGTTTCTCTAGGCATTAAGTATGGTCAGAATCACATGTCCAGGACTCACTATTATTCCTTATCTCTAGCTTAACCTGCAATCTTGCTTCTTCCCTGTAAATGTCAGAGCCCTTCAGAGTGTGCTTTCCGTGCAGCAGGTACTGAGTAAAGCATGGTATTATCATTAGTTTTCAAACACCCATTGAAGGGGAATATTTCTTTTGCACCAAGTGTAATCAATATTGTGTAGCAAGAAAAAAACTAGCTGTCAACTAATTTTGGTATTCAACTCCTAAATTAATACAACATAAAATGTGTAATAATATTTTTACAAATTGTTGCAAATTTATCACTGCAAACAAAAGAAAATATGTGTAATAATTATACTGTTCTAATAAAAATGTGTGAATAATTCACCACGTTATGTTACTACAGGCTTTAGGTGCTGAGTTTTCCAAGATTGATAAATTGTATAGTCCACTGAATAAATTCACTGATTCCACAATCCCAGTGGAGAAACCTGTCTGAAGAAGGCATGAGAGGTGACAATAATACAGTAACTCTATGATCCATGGTTCTACTGAGTTCACATCCCAGACAGAGAATGGGTTTGCTAAATGTTTTCTCCATTGCAGATGTCAGAATCTGTAGATATCTTGAAATATGGTAGCACTTTATTTGAATCTAAGGAAGCTGCATTGATTTCTTTACCTACTTCTATGAGTTTCAAACAACTTGACAGAGAAAGGAGCGTTATTGAATTCATGAAAATAGAGCCCTCTAATTCTAACTCTGCTGAGATCTCAAACAAGTAACTTAATTGTCTACTATTTGAGAATTGTCTCGTCAGGAAAGACTAAAGGATAACTTTGTCATTAATGGCAGCGTTTAAGTTATCACCATTCTGCTGGCAATAACTTGAAGATGGGCAGATCACTTACTTCTCAGTTCCAGGTCAATTTCCTCTGTTCAAAACCAATCAATCAACCCGTGATTCCTCTGTATTCAGGAGGATTTAGGACCAAATAAATCAGTAAAAAGAATCACAAGGAATTTGAAATTTCACCAACTGATTTTCATTTACAGGCGTTCTATAAAGTTCAATTTAAGGGGGAAAACCTGTTTAAGGTTAAAAAAAATGAAGCCAAAGACCAACATCTTGAGAAAAGCATACCATTTATTTTGCATTTTTCATTCACATTTGATTTGTGCAAGAGTTCAGTGGAAACAGAGGAAAGACTCTCATTTAAAACACTGAGAGTCAAAGAGTTAATTATAATATTCTAATAATTAATTGCATTTACTGTAATCAAACAGCACAACCTGCCAATGCTGTTCTAAAATAATATTCAGACACAACATTTTTAGAGATTTTATGTTGTTTTGATACTGTTTACTGATTGCTTAGAGAGAACTACAGATTACCAATCTTGCCAGGATGACTACAATTCTAAAGTAGAATACATCAATGAAAGGTCTCTAATTTAACTGTAATTTTTTATAAAACCAGTGATAAGTAATAGTTATGCTACCGCCATTTTCCAAAGCTAATGAATTTTGAAAGAATGACAAACAGAAGGCAACAAAATACATAAACTGGTGCATCAGAATTTCTGTCGGCACGAAGATTTCTAAAACAGACATACATGGTTGCTACTGGGATGAGGGGATACAAAACAAAGGCTTGAAAGGCTGGTAATGTTTGCTTTTGAGATGAGAGGAGCAAAGATTTGACAGAAGGATGTAAAATGATGAGCTGTCTACACAGGGTGGAAAGTGGTAAGTTGTTCCTTTGGTGAAGTAAAGGGGAAATCAATTAAAATCAAGATGAAGAAAAGATTTTTATTTATACAGCATATGGTTTGAATCTGGAATACGTCTCTAAAGATTCATGATTCAAGATTGTAGAATGCCATTTCCATTACACAAGTGTTAGGGAGAATGAAATACTTGTTACTGTGGCTCTGATGCAGCATAAAAACAAGAAATACAAGAAGATAAAGAATGCAATAATAATAAAAACACAAAAAATATAAATACATAAGATAGCTTACATATAGATTGATTGCATGTCCATAAAGTGACGCTAGGTGCAGGAGTGTCTGTACACAAGGTGACTGACAAGAAGCGATAAAGTGCTGGTGGTGGGGGTTGTGGAGGGGTGGGTTAGTGGGTGGAGGTGTTGATCAGCCTTACTGCTTGGGGAAAGTAACTACTGGGGGAAATTATGATGGAGGCAGGTTCCACTACTGAACTTAAGACCAAATCAACTAAATGAATAGCAGAGAAAAATTACTAGGGCCATGGAAAAAGAACAGGTGGATAGAACAGGAGAATTGCCCTGATTGAGAACTAGCATGAACATACTGGCCAGAATGATCTCCTTCTGTGATGTAATCATCCTATGATATTTTTGGTCAAAATTTTAAGCTATGTATCCTAAACTATTTTAAGCTGCTCTGTATTAATTTATTAGCAAGTTTCTATGAAATGTCTGGGGAATTCTTACACAGTTAAAGTTGTTATATAAATAACATCATTGTGAAGGTCTATTCCTTAGTCTGACATTTTGAAGCATGCAGATTACTCAAACAGAACACTAGAATATAAAGTGAAAAACAAAAGGGTAGTTGAAGTTTGAGGCAGAGCATATTTATTGATAATAACTTCGAGGTTTTAGAATAGATCAATTATTAGTGATGACTGATAGAACGCTGTGGATGCAAGCTGTTGAATGAACTAAGTTCAAAGGATAAATACTTCTTCAGATGTTTGAAAGTGTGACTTTAAATGACTGTGGTAAATGAATGCATGCAGAATGCAGGGTAAACTCATGGCCTTTAGGAAAAAAAGCATATCTATCATGAATAACAGACTTACAGACAATACAAAGCACGGCAATGAGTTTGCCAGGTTAATAACCCTGTGGGGCATGATCTTCCTTGGGTGCTAATATTAATGAACTAATTTATCACTTCACCACAAATAGCAAAAAATCTATCCCATATTTCATTCTCTAGTTTTCTCCTGAAGACAATAGTTCATGCTGAGATATAGCAGCAGTTTCCCAGCATCTGGCCCAAGAGGCCATACTTCATGTGTGAGCTTAGGTAGAAATGCCAGCAAGTTATCTGACCAGATGGTGCATGCCAACGGAACTTGATTCTGTCCTCACCTCATGCTCGTACACAAACAGTTTCCATCAGACATCACAGAGCAACAATCAGTGCCAGGAAATCTTGCATGTAACCCTGTGGCTCATGGAGCAATTGGTAAGTCCATGCACACCTGCCTAGAAATTCACCCCCAGCTGGTATCGCTATACAGTATATTGTCCTATTAACAAGTTATATTCTACCTCCATATTGAAGTCAATAGAGCATGTTTTGAGAGGAGAGTACAATGTACTAATATGATTAAAAAACAGATGGACACAATGAGCAGAGATTAATTTTTAGGCAACAGTGTTTTGAATCTATTCAATCATTGTTTATAAACTTACAGGAAATTTGAAACTCTGACAATTAAAGAATTACAAAATGAAATAGACCAATTCCTGACAAATGAAATTAGTAATTTCCATGGCGCCATGGTAGCATAGCGGTAAGCGCGAAACTATTACAGCTCGGGGTGTCAGTGTTATGTTTTATAACTCTAAAACATTGAAATAATTGAATGAAAAACAAAAGAACCAGGAGATGCATGTCTTAGTTTCATTTTTACTTCAAGCGAGAGGAGAACATCTGACGTGGTGGTGTGATAGCATATGCTATTCATATACTTTTACATATAATCCTTAATGATTTAAATGAACAAGAATGCTTGATAAAACAATATATTTACAATATAACAGATACCACTGAAATATTAAATACACAACACTCTTCCCTGCTTAGCTATAAACTCCAACTCAATATAGGATGCATCTCAACTTAAATACAGGTTCTGGGGCCTCCTCCTTGGTGGTTGTAGGAGTTGACTCTGGGACTGCAGGAAGTGGTTCTGACAGTTCTGGACACCTTGTTTCTGGACTTGTTGGCATCCAAAACAGTGAATGGGAAGCTTCACTGGACAATGTGAATCATAAAGTGTGAGTACGATTGTCACCATTTCCTTAACTTTTTGGAAAGCCTCCTCACACTGCTTTGTCCATTGCCATTTCTTCCCGATCTGTAGTAATGAGTTCAAAGAGTGGAGCACAGTTGCATGTTTGGCTGGAACCTGTTATAGTAATTGACAAATCCTAAAAAGGACCACAACTGTGACATGTCCTTTCTCCTTGGGGCATTCACCACCATTTGAATTTTCTTAGTACATTCATGTAATCCTTGTACATCAATAGTGTGACCACAATAAATGATGATTGTTTTAAAGAATCCACACTTGTTGTATCATGCTCTGAGCCCATAATCTTCTAATCTTTTTAACATTGTCTTGAGATTTTGAAGATGTCCTTTGTCATCCTCACTGGTAACAATGATGTCATCCAGGTAACACTGAGTGATTGGGCAGCCTTGGAGCACCAGGTCATAGCTTTCCACCAGAGTGCAGATGCAGATACTACTCCACAAATAAGCTTATTATAGCAATAAAGCCCTTTTAAGTGCTTATGGTGAGAAACACTTTGGACTCTGCTTCCATCTTCATCTGTAGATAGACTACAGTTAAGTCCACTTTGCTGAAGTGTTTCCTTTCAGAACAGATGCTCTCTATCTTGGGAAGGGGGTATTGATCTACTTTCAGTACTGGCTTGATGGTGTCCTTAAAATCACCTCAGATGATGACAGATCCATTCCTCTTAGGTAATGGAACCACTGGTGTTTCCCATGTGCTCCAATCAACTTGGAAAGAATTCTTTCAGCCTCCATCCGATCTAGATCTAGCTACTTTATCAAAGATGTTATGAGGAATTGGATAAGCTTTGTAAAATTTGGGTGTGGCATTTTCATTTAACACTATTTTACCCTTGAACTTATGATGAGCATTCAGCCCATGATGTGAGATGAGAAAAGCTAGTTTATCTTAACGGCCAGTTTTATTGCAACAAGCACAATAACAGATAGAGGGCAATAGTGTTGTGAAAACTAACCCAGCCACGTACAGAAAGGGAAAGTGATTATCACAGACCTTGGGGTGGCACACAAACAAACAATTATATAACCTGAGCTACAATAAATTAAGTTGAACATCTCACCATAATTCTACTGAACATGCACACCACGAATGCATTTAAAAACAAGAACAGTAAGTAGCGCTGGCTGTTAGGAATGCTCGGGTGAACTGTCAACCACTCCCCCGGAGCACTGCAACATGACGGAGTTTTTCAATGCCAGCTTTGAACACTGTTGTAATATCAACCAAGGCTACCCAGTCGTCTGTCACTCTCATCATTATCAGAATTTTTATCAACAACATGCAGATTAGTGTGCTTTCTGAGATTCAAACTTTGCTTTTTCTCTTTTTTGCTTCCCTATGCAGTCCATTTATTTCCTTCTGCCTGACAGACTCTTTGTATGGCTCCTATTTTATTGCATTCTTTGTGAGTTTCACCTTTAAATCTGCATTAATCTGATGGATCCAAGCCTCTGTCACAATAGTAACACAATTTATTTGACCAGGCAGGTGGGTGTTTAGACACTGCAAATTTGTTCTTGCTCACTTTATTTCCTGACTACTACTCAATTGCATCCATCAGTTGTTTCCATTGATACAGCAGTTTCAACTGTACTTTAAAATGTGTGTTGTGTTTCAGTTAAAAGTTGTTTTTCAATGGTTTCTTTTAATATTCTACAAACCAAACAATCTCTCGGTGAACCATTAAGTCCATCATTGAACTGACAGTGCTCATACAATCTCTCCAATCCAGCCACGTGTACTGAAATGTATTCCCCTATCTTTTTCCTTACTTGGGAAACCTAAAGCATTCTGTAATCAACAATGGTTTCAGTTTTAAATGCTCCTGCATTACTTTCATGATATCAGCAAAACTCATTTCAGCTGGTTTGGTTGGAACAGTGAAACTTCTAAATAAACTGTATGCTTTTCCACCCAATGTTCTCAGCAAAATGGTCACTCATTTCTCACTGGCTATTTCATTTGCTTCTAAGTACAGCTCAATTCACTTAGTATACATACTCCGGTTATCCCCTGGGCTATCCTTCTCATGTAGCTAGCCATTCCTTTTTTTAAAAATTTATGATTATTATCACCCAGTACTCACTGTTTATGAACCCATGAATTTGTCCATTTTTTTAAAAACTCAAACTTTTTTCTCCCCTTACAAAGAAAAATAGTGCTGCAATTTTTTAACATGAATTTCTCAATGCACCGCAACAGGTAGGCCGTCATCTTGGGTTTGTTTAAAATTTCTTTGTCACCACTCTTCTGTTTTGAAATTCCAAAATATTGAACTAATTGCAAGAAAGACAAGGGAGATGGGTGATGCACGTCTTACTTATGATTTTACTTTAAGCAATGCATGCATGCACATATGTCTTGGTGACATATCCATTCATGTGCTTTTACATATAACCCATAGTGAATTATTTAAATAAACAAGAATGCTTAACCAAACAACATATTAACAATATTGCTCAAATACTACTGCAATATTAAATACACAACTGCCGGAGTTTGAGACTAAATACTGGCATCTTCTGTAAGAAAGTTTGTATGTTCTTCCTGCATGTGCTTGGATTTCCTTGGGGTGCTCTAGTCTTCTCCCAAAGTCCAAGGACATACCCATTAGTAGGTTAGTTGGTCTTTGTAAATTGTCCTGTGATTAGGCTAGGGTTTAAATTGGTGGGTTGCTGGACAGTGCAGCTTAGTGGACTGGAAGGGTCTATTCCGTGTTATATCTCTAAATATAAAAGAAAACAATTATTATATTTTACAAATAGATAGTTGATAGGATAAAAGACAATTGGGAGGGTTGACAAGAAGGAACAGTTATCTTTTTCTTCATATGTATTTGTAATGCCATTGAATTGCAGGTGGGGATATTAACTATGTATTTTCGTTTGACATTTCTTTACTTTTTTTAGCTGAAGCATTACCAGAACTTTTTGTAAAAAGAATTCATGCCTCCAATATAGTGGAGGAGGTTGGGAGTGGTCATGAAATTGCCACTCCCAACCTCACATGTTAATATTGTAAAGGTCCAAGCTTTCAACAGTTCTATAAGAAATTCCTGTAAGTTTGGAACTATCTGCATAAAGATCAAGCAAATTTGCATCCAGCTGATTGCCATGGATTTCCCAGTTCTGCTCCGATGTTAGACATTTCATGGAGTCCAGCAGCAGAGCATAAATCTCTGCAGTTACTCTAGCATTTACATGGAAATTGCATCTCATTTCATTCACATAAATAGAGGAAAATAGCTTCAAGGAAAAGGGATACCTACAATGTAGCTTCTGGTTTTATCTGATGCTACTGAAGTATTTAAAATATTGAAGAGCTTGCAGCCAAAATGTAAATCATTGTCGTTTCTAACATCTCTTTCCTCTCCTAAGATGTTGCAGCGGAAATAATACTTCTTTCACACTCCACCAAATGATAACATGCCTTTCAATATCACACTATTAGGATACTACATTACAAGACTGAGTATACTTTAACAGAGCTTTATTGGCTACCAACCACTTTGAAATCTCTCGAGATTAAATGACATACTATATAAATACAAATTTTTCTTTAAAATTACACTTTTATTACCATAAGCAGTCCGCTTCCTAAAATCAATACCACCCAGATCAGCTTTTTCAAACAAATTCTCAAACTTCACAAAACTATCAAGCTGACGCAGTTCAAAGTCTTCATCTTCAACATTTGAATTTCCATATTACTTTACCAAAAGAAACAAACACACTGTTACTTGAACATCTCAGTCATTTTCTTTACCCTTGTACATGGAAGTAAAGTGGCCCCTGCTTGAAGTAATAGCATCAGTGTTGTTTTAAGAAAAGTAACTTTGGTTTAAAATAAACTTGACTGAAAGCTGGCCGTCTCATCGTGGTGCATTCAGTCAACTGCAGCAAAACTGTCAGATTAATAACACCTGTGTAATTTTCTCTCATCTCTTGAAAGATAGGGAGTTGGCCCATTGCTTTGTGGAAGCAATTTATCCATCAGCATTTCTGGCAGTTTAATAGGGAGGGGGTCTTAAAGTTGATTAATCTGTTTGATTCTCTTATCTGAGTCAAACTGTTAATAGCTGTTATTTTTCTTTTATAAAGAGAAAGCACTTTTATTTATGATAAGGAATATGGATAAATGCTTCTATAACTGAAGGGACTATTATGTTAAAATATAACTTGGCTTAGGAATACATAAAATTCAAAATGTTAAGTCAAAATGCAAAGTGTAAGTTAAGATCAGTCAACTCATTCTAATAATAAGAATTGGGATTTAATGTCATTATATCTCTACATACCAAAAAGAGATTTTCAATAATAGTTCATTACAGTTTCAATATTTAGTACAATTTCAAGGAAGTTGTCAAGAATTCATCTGCCATAATTTCCCTAAAATAGTTATAAAGACTAGAGATTCTCTTTCCACTGATACTGTCCATGTGCCTTATATGACATAAAGAATCATGGGTCTAAAGAAAGGACATTCCTAATGAAGATCCATCTTTTTAAAAAAAGTCCTAGTTACCTTCTATTTTGAGGTATGCATTCCATTTCGACCTTTTGATCTAAGTTCAATAAGTTGGTTTACTGGTTCAGAACAATGCTTTCACAAAACAAAACCCATGGATATAGAGAATTTATGATGGCTTTTCTTTAGCTCAGTTGTGCTGTGGCTTCAGGAACAGTTTGCCAATGTCCAATAAATATAAGGAGCTTAGTATTTATATACTGATACTCGAGTAACGCCAGACAAGCATAAACATCAAAGCCTAAGTTGCTATCCGAAATGTACCGCACTACAATTATCTCTGTGAGATACATTTTGTACTGCCTTCATTGAAATGCAATGGAAGTCATGAAAAGATTGTCTTGTTCTTTGGTATTCCCTTGGAATCGAGGGTAGCTTGTTCCCACTCAAGGTCTGGGGGTCATGCGATGTTGATGAGGGCAATGTGGATCCCAAATACTTTGCCAAAGGGTCTCTGATTTAAAATGCTAGCTCTTCCACAGATGTTGCCTGTCCTGCTGAGCTTTTCAAAATTTTATCTTTTTTTATTTCGTATTCCCAGTAATTGCAGACTTAAGGCTGTCAAAGCTGGGAAGGGGATATTTGATAGGATGGGTATGCACTTGGGTGGCTTCATAGTTTGGGAGGTGGCACCCTCCTTCTATCACTTTCACATAGCTTCAGTGTGCTCCAAAGACGCATATGCCTCTCAAGTGCACTTTCTCCATTTTGATCAGTTATACTATAGGGATTCCCACAAAGAGCCCACTTAATTCTGACTGGATTAGCTGCCAGAGATTATTTAACAATATTAAAGGTGTTAATTATTCCCAAAGCAACTATCTGGCTCTAAAAATTCACTGCAACAAATGTGGTATGTCAGTCCTTTGGTTTTTAATTTTTTGAAGTCAGTGACCTTTCATCAGAATTTGATAAAGATTTTTTACCTTCCCTTTTTCTATCTTAAGTTTCTAGTACCTGAAATATTCCAGTTCTGCTGTTGCACATTTCAAGTTTTAAAATGTAATTTAAGATTTTCTGACTTTCTCACCCTTCATCACACCCACCCCCCTCCAACTCCCCCTCCTGTTCTTCCTCTCCCCTCCCTCTCATACACGTACTCCCTCTCCCCTTCTCTCTCTCACACACACACACACACACACACAAACACATTCTCTCTCTCACACACACACACACACACACAAACACATTCTCTCTCTCTCACACACATAAACACAAATACATTCTCTCTCTCACACACACAAACACATTCTCTCTCTCACACACACACACAAACACATTCTCTCTCACACACACATAAACACAAACACATTCTCTCTCTCACACACACACACACACACACAAACACATTCTCTCTCTCTCACACACACACACACAAACACATTCTCTCTCTCACACACACATAAACACAAACACATTCTCTCTCTCACACACACACACACAAACACATTCTCTCTCACACACACACATAAACACAAACACATTCTCTCTCTCTCACACACACACACACAAACACATTCTCTCTCTCTCTCTCTCACACACACAAACACACACACAAGCACATTCTCTCTCACACACACACACATTCCCTCTCTCACTACTATTTTATTTTTCCTCTCGGGGGCAAATAAGACAACAACTCACTCTAAGTGAACCATAAATATATTATTTCATAAAATAAAAGCCTTTTGGTGTACAACTCAGTGAATTATTTCCTTTTTTAATTTTCTTTTCAGTGGATGTAGTAGTTGTCAGATAAGTCAATGCTTATTGATCTTCTCGAAGTGCCCTAGGGAATTAGTAATAAGCTGCCTTCTTAACATAAGTGTCTTGCTGGGCTGCTTTGAGGTAAAAATTAACAATATCATTGTGTGCACCTGAAGTTACATTTGGGCAGGCTGGATAGACCTTGTAAGACATTCATGAATCTGACAGGTTCTTACAATAACCAGTTGTTTCAGCTACTATTACTGATGCTAGTTGTTTTTTCAAGTTCTGCTTCAAAACTGAATTGAAATTACCATCTGCCTTGGGGTAAGATTATAATTCATGCCACTTAAGCATCAGCTCTGGTATATTGGATCAGCTTTTATGTCACCAGCAATCATTTGGTTCACCAAGTCATCTCTGCTATTGCTTCCTTAACTTGATTTATCTAGAACTTATAAACCACAATCGAAAATGGGCAAAATGGACAAGGTTCAAAGAAGATTCACAAGGAAATTACCAGGGTTAGAGAAATTTAGTTATGAAGAGAGATTGTTTAAGTTTGGTGCTTTTCTTTGGTATGGTGGAAATTGCTGGGAGAGACACTTATTGGGTACAGGCGGTTGACCTAATTCTCCTAACAATTTCAAAAGTTTATGTATGGAAGGAAGTAGAGGGTAAATGTTTTTGTCCAATAAATGTTGGTGGTCAGAAACATATTGCCTGAAAAAGTGGTGAAGTGAGAAATTCTTAACACTTTTAATAAGTGCCTAGATGAGCACTTAAAATGCCATAATCCACAAAGCTATGGACCGTCACATGGAACGTGGGAATAGTTTAAATAGCTCTTGGGTTGCTCATCATATGCTGAATGACCTTGTTACATGCCATTAATTTCCATGATTCAATGAACAGCAAAATAGTGAAAATATTCTGGAAAGGACTTCTATGTTAGGGAAAGAAATGTTTTTGTTTTATGCTGTTATTATCTGACACTAATGAAGTCTAACCAATATAGCTAGCTCATTGCCAGGAGAGTCACTAGCACCTAAGCCAGACTTACAGGAATAGAACAGCTGTTGGGCATTCAATAACAGTCTCGGAATGCTGCATTGAGTAGCAACGATAGATTGCAGACTCGGATTCTCCTGCAAGTCTAAATATCTCATGGATCGTTGACTGGAGCTTTGTTCTTGTTTACAAAAATATAAATGCTGGGCCAAGTTTGGAGGGAACTCCCTGGGTTTTCTGTCACCTACCAATCAAAACTTCTTTTTCACTCCACCAGCCTTTATATATCCTGAGCAATCGGATATTGTTACAGTTGTTTTTATGTTCATGTTACTGCAGAATATGTAGTGGATTAAAGGGACAAAGGTCTGGTTCACAGTGTAGAAGAGAATATACTGCACCCTCATTATAACATGGCCTGTAGAAAGAAAGCACTTTTTGGTGTTGGAATATAGTCCAGCCTGTACTTGGCTTCCCAAGTAAAGTATTATCAGCAACATCAGAGGTGCAATGCCAAATGTAGTATTGTGTAACTATTTTAACATTAGGGCACCATGAAGGCAGCAGGATAGAATCCTGAGTTTATTTAATGATCTACATTATTTAAAAAATACTAGTTTGTGCTCCTACTGGACTAACCTACAATAGGTCTAACTCCATTCACCTTCAGTCAAATATCACAGAGGAGAAGCCTGCAGTCAAACCAGAGGAGCACGTAAAAAATGTTGCTTATCATTAAACTTACTTTAATTCTGCCATATAGAATTTCAAATGGAAATGTGGAATTGAAAACAAAATGAGGCTTTGATTTCATGTTGAGGGATATTAGTGAATGAATGCTTAATGTCTTTGCTATCATAATGGAAATGCTGACTTGTTTAAAACAAACAGTTCAGCAGCATATGTGCACTAATATCAAGCTATGTTATTTCAGAGCCTAAGTGAGAGATAAGAACAGAGCATGACAAATGAGAAATGACATTTTCTCAGTCAGGTTGTATCTCCCCAGCGCTAATCATAGTTTGTGTGCTCTCAAATTAAACTGAGATTATTTACAAATGGCTCATATGCCACTCATTGTACTTTATGTGGCACGGGATGACGATAGTGTTCCGGTGTGTGAGTGTGAGTTATTCCGGTTGATTGGTTGACCTAATTGGGTGGTCAGCACAACATGACTTAAGGAAGAAGCAATTTGTACCCCAAGGTGAGCACTTTTAGATGCGGGTGTTCAGTTCCACTCTCAGCATCTCGTTATCTTGGTGGGAGTCAGGCATCCTGCCGATGCTCATTTATGGAGCTGACTCAATAATACTTGGCTCAGAGTTCCTGTGTTTATTTCGCCTCAGGCTTTTGGGTACATTTAGGGCTGGGGGAAAAGTGAATTCTGTTTGGAGATTGCTCCAAACGGCAAAAATGAGTGTTTATTAGCAGTTAGTGACTGCCTCAATAATGACAGAACAGTTCCTTGTTATTGCTCATTAGATTCATATAATATGATTTGTAATAACATTTTCTATTTGATATTTATACTTGATTGCAACACAACAATAATTTGGTACCTGCTGTATTATGATGATTATTATACAATTATAACACTGAAATTAATTGCTTTTTTGTAATTGAAAAACTTCAATCTGACCACTCAAATGCAATTTTAATACTTTCTGTTTTATTTCAAAATAATTCCAGGTACGTTGTAGGTAAGTGTCAAAATGTTGCATATTCCATCTCCTGTCCTTGCAAGGAAAGCTGCCATTTGCCAGTCATATGATCAGGTTGCTTGCCATAACAGTAATTGCAGGGAATTCATGGACTGGAAAGTGGCCTTATGAGATGTGTCTTATAAAAGCAACTCCTTTAATTCATTTCATTTCAAGAACATACAGTTTGTTGAATCTGGAAGTGTATCTTTCTTTTCTAAGACACCTTTCACAAGACCACTTCCTAGTCCTTGAGTCTAGCGTGATCCCACAGTCAGTGATGCTGGAACTAGAGGCTGATCTCTGCATGTCCCTCAGTGATTCTGATCTTTCAAATCCAGATGAACTGCCAGGCAGAACCTTGGCTAAATGCTTCAGTTTAAACACAATACCTCTGACAATGTTGCTCCCCCTTTGCCTAGGTTATGTTTTTCAGACCTTGCTGGGGAGTGTGTACCCACAGCTCTCTAGCAAAGCTGATCACTTAACTGGCAAGTATTATCTTTCTGTGTAAGGGCAGGTGATGAACTTGCACTGTTTTGACAACTTCCCACTCCTCAGAGCCCTCATTACCATTCCCACATAATACCTGGGTGCAATCGTGACTACAACGTATGTACTTACTTCTCACGATGCTGTTAAATCTTCACAGGGTAAAATAAGCAGGCAAGGAGGTTATAAAAAAATTGTGTTCAATCAGCAGTGAGAACCCCAAACAATGATTCTGATTTGCCATCCCATTCTCACTCCCTGTCCTTGGTCAATGCATTGTTACGGAGTAACAGAATCATTCAACATGGAAACATGCCCTTTGGCCCACGGAGTTTGCAATGACCATCAAGCACCCCTCTACATGATCTTTACATTAATATTTTTTGTTATTCTCATCTAGCCAGCAACTCCCCCCCCCCCCCCTCAAATTCAACCACCTATCTCCTATCTACACATTAGGTACAACCAACAATAGCCAATTATCCCAGTGACCCACATTTCTTTGGAATGAGGGAGGGAACGCCAGCAGCCATGGAGAATATATAAACTTTACACAGATACTAGGCTAGGTCAGAATTGATCCCAGTTTTCACCTAAAAGATAGTGGCTCCATTAACTGTGCCACAGTGCCACCCAAATGAAGCTCAAGCTTGCTGTTTGTTTGGACACAGTGCAGCCTGCTGGGTATTGAATTCAACGACGTCAACCAAGACTACTCTGAGCACTTTTGGGCAGCAACTTTAGGATGGATATGGAGATCTCCAAATGGAAACATTATCACAAGTCCTGTTGACTGAGAGAGCAATAACCCACAGGAAAAGGATACAATGCAGTTTATAGGACCTACACAGGTAAAGGAAAAAGAAGCTTCCAGGGGATGCCAAAATCTGTAGTAAACTTTATATTGGTGGGGAAAAGGAGGAAAGCTATATGAACCACTTAAAGACAGATAGCAGGTCTGATCGAACCATATGACTGAATTAAAAGCATGGGAAAAGCTTACCACTCTTTCTATGAATGGCTTGGTTGTGTTTTCTGTTCCAATCCTATCTGACCAATAATATCACAAAGGGAAACAGGGCTAAAAATTCAAAACGATAAAATAATACAGGCAAATAAAATGCCCAACAAAGAAGATTGATGCAAATTAATAATCACTAAATTGTTTTGGACAGAGAAATAAGAGGAAGCTAATAAAAATTCATAATAATTAAATTGGATAGTAAAATGAATAGTAAAAGTAATGATTTCACCACAGGGGACGAGTCAGTTGAGAGAACTGAGCTTGTGTTATTTAATATTGCTGATGAAGTATACTCTGTCACAATTCTACCTTGTGCACCTGGAACAGATGCAGTCTCTTTATGATGCATCATGAAGACTGCCATTCTCAACAATGAATTTCTAATGAAGACCACTTTGTTTTCAATCCAATATTATAAAACACTACTGAATATTTTAAAGCTCTGTTCTGCCATTCGGTTAATCATTGGTAAAAGTGAGAAGTATTTTACTTCAGCTCAATTGTACAATATGAATTTGTCACAAAAGAAATGAGGTTCAATTTCTGCTTACAAATTATGTATGGAGTGTTCCCAATCTCATAGGTGGAATTTGTGGACTGATTAATTAATTAATATAAGGTAGTAGTTAGCACACCTGATTGAGGTGAGTGTGGGGGGGGGGGGGGGGAAAGAAAGAGTGGTATGTATCTAAATCTTCTACTTTATATAAACTTTTTAAGGATGAGTGTATAGATGCAGGTCTCCTCATCTGGCTGAGGTTTATGAAACATAAACCTGGGAGATCCCTGAGAGATTTTAGCACTGCTTTAGATGTTTTGGCAGAAGAGAGCAAAAGAAGGAAAGAAACTTTCTTCTACAAAGTTATAAGGTATTTCCACTCACGTAGATATTTCCACTTGTGTAGACAGAGTTTCTGAAAGGCATTTTGGTGAAGAATATCCAAGACATTTTGAAATAGTTGCAGCCTGTAAGTTTTTTTCTGACACTGTTCTATGAGTGGCCTTCTCTACCTCTAACCCATTTTTTTACCTTCTTGCGTAACCAGCACTACCCCACTACCACAGACAGCTCCAATACAGCCATCAGATTCGAATACCTGTGTTCATCTCTGCCACGCTTCTTCATTCATCTCCTCACTTGATGCTGTTAAAGGGAAGCCAGAGGGTTAACTCTTCATACCCACGGTTACATTCCCTGTTTCTGGTGCTGCACCACACCTAAGTGGCGGTCTCCGATTCTCAATGCAGCAACTCAGATATATGAGTGACTGTGAATGTAGCCACCTTAACCTGACTTCCTGGAGATCCCATGCATTCCACATGCTGAATGTCTCCTGTGCTCTTGATGTCATTATTTGCTCCTCTGCTACAGGCAACATTAAGGAGAAATCCTTGTTCAGCACTGTGACTCAGATAAATTAGTGAAACAGTTGATCCCCTCCTCAACTTCCCTGGCTGTTAAATTTACTACTCAGTGCCTGTTATTTATTCACAACAGATGATGCATGGGTCCCAGTAGGGTCCCCAAGCACACAAACTCATTTGTGGCAGAAGTCATATTGTTAAGGGCATCAACACTTGCACAGTTAAAACCCAGCAGGAACATGCAGAGTAGGCACACTTCAAAATCAATCAGTGGGCAATGCTAATTTGACACCAGTACTGCCAAATTGGAGCTCAGTGCTCCAGCTAATGCCCTCTCTTAATCACACACAGCTGAATACGCTTTCAGCAGCAGGAAGGGACACCAGCAGAGCTATTTAAAAAGATAATCCACTGCTTTCTGGATAGTTGGTGTTACAGGAGTCACATGTCAACTTGTAAAAGAAATCTGCTTCCTCAATGACTAGTGAGAGAGGCGTCACACAGGTTGCTTACATATCGTGTTAGAAATAACAATGTTGTATAACAGTTCACCATGCCATCTGCACTTCAGCCTTAAGAAACCAAAGGGTGGCAACTGAGTGACAGTCATTTGCTCATAATTTGGGTCCCAACTTCCTGATACACAACCCATGCACAAAAGGCCAATATGGACATAACAAATGCTGTACTGTCAAACAAAAATGTCATTGAGACAAGCATGGACATGCTCAGATAACTGTCAACATAACAGAAAGAATCATACAGATAGATCTCAGTCATGTAGGTTTGAAGATTTATGGTCAATGCCGTACAGCCTCAGCTGTTACTTCATGTTTGCTGTTCACACAGGCATGTCTTGACACAGAGATGCCCGATGAAGGTTTGTTCACCCAGGAAGCCTTCAACCTTGTGATTGGGTAAGTCGATGATGTGCAACATCTTCTGCCCAAACCGCAGCAGAAAAGCAGGTCATCGCTATAACTTTGCTGGAACTGAGTGGATGCCAATACTTGTCGAAAAAGCAATTGAGCAGCACTCAGTTAGGGTTTGGCAGAGCAAAACTGCATGGCACTCCATTCCAGGTCATCAATGAAGGAGTTCAGTGTGGGTTACACCGCCAGGGCTCTCTCAGCATCATTAGGGAGCAGCCCCTTGCCACCATTTAGAAGAGCAACCATCCAGCAGCAGAAGGAGAAAGGGAGGAGCATCCCTTCTGGCCATGCTGAATGTGAAATACAATCGTCATGTCCAATTCAAGAAGCTGTTCCTGAAACATTGAGTCTGTGTGTTCAAGCTGTTGTACCTCCTCCTCGATGATAGTAATCAGAAGAGGGCATGTCCTGGGTGATGGGGGTCCTTAATGATGGATGCTGCTTTTTTGAGGCATCGCCTTTTCTAGGTGTCCTGGATACAGGGGAGACTGGTTCTCATGATGGAGCTGGCTAAGTTTACAAAGTCTTGCAGCTTTTTCTGACACTGTGCAGAGGCCCCTTCAACCAGTCAGAATGCTCGGAAAGGTACATCTGTATACACTTTGGTGATAAAGTAAGTCTCAAACTCCCAATGAAATATAGCCACCATCGTGCCTTCTTTGTAATTGCATCAATATGCTGGACTCAGGATAGATTCTCAGAGATGTTGACACCCAAGAGCTTGAAACTACTCACCCTTTCCACTTTTGATCCCCCGCTGATGACTGGTGTGTACTCCCTCAATTTCCCCTTCCTGCAGTCCACAATCAATTCCTTGGTCTTACTAATGTTGAGTACAAGGTTGTTGCAGCAGCACCAGGCAACCAGCTGATCTATTTTGCTCTGCTACGCCTCCTCACCACCATCTAAAGTTCTGCCTACAATAGTTGTGTCATCGGCAAATTTATAGTTGCCATTTGAGCTGTACCTAGCCACACAGTTGTAGGTGTAGAGAGAGTAGAGCAACGAGCTAAGCACAAATCCTTGAGGTGTGCCAGTGGTGATTGTGAGCAAGGAGGAAATGTTATTTCCAATCCACATAGTCTGTGGTGTCCCAGTGAGGAAGTCAAGGATCCATTTGCAGAGCGAAGTACAGATTAGAGTATTAAGTATTGATTAGAAATATGAGGATGATTGGTTTGAACACCGAGTTGTAGCTGATAAACAGCAGCCCAACGTAGGTATTACTATTGTTCAAGTGATCCGAGGCTGAGTGGAGAGCCAGTGAGATTGAATTCACTGTGGACCTATTGTGGTGATAGGCAAATTGCTGCAGTCCAGGTCCTTGCTGAGGCAGGAGTTGATTCTAGCCGTGACCAACCTCTCAAAGCACTTTATCACAGTAAATGTTAATGCCTCTAGGCAACTGTCATTCAGACAGCTCGCCCTGCTCTTCTTTGGCACTGGTATAATTGCCAGCCTTTTGAAGCATGTGGGAACCTCTGACTGCATCAGTGAGTCATCGGAAATTGCGCACAGCACATTCACTGTACTCTCCCAGGACAGTGCTCCACAATCCTAATAATCTGCTAAAAAGCAATTTGTTGGACTGCTAAGGTACCCTTAAAATGGTTACAGCAAGCTCTGTTTATACAACAGAAGCTTGAACTTCCACTGTAGAACCCAGTGACGAATGCAATGCTGCATTTTGGATGAATGTATAAGTGTGCTAAAGGATTGTTCAACATACACTTGTTGGAAAGGACACGCTCCGAACTTCGCACAGAGTTCTGCTTAGTGTGGGTGCCAGTTCCTCAATATTACATGCAGACTTTTTGCTTAGCCTAGTCAATGTACCAAATATTACAGTCCATATTTCTAGCAATTGACTTTAAAGGCTGCTGAGTACAGCAGAACTTGAGTGTGGCCTCAGGGTAGAGGAGTACTACACACCACTTGTGTATTTTCTCACCAAAATGAAAGTACTGTAGGTCAGGAAAATCAGGTTAGTGCTAGATCCTTACAGATGATATTGGTAGGACGGCTATATGATTACTTTCTGGAGCAGCTTGTGCTCTGGCAATTCTGAAAGGCAATTCTGGATTGAGGGTTGTGTAATGAACCAGATTTGATTAGGGAGCTTAAGGTAAAGGAAGCCTTAAGAAGTAGTGACCCTAATTTGATAGTGTTCACCCTACAGTACCTATATATTGAAATCCCCCACAACTATTGTAACATTGCCCATTTTACATGCCTTTTCGATCTCACGTTTGTACCCCACTTTTGTGACAGACGGAGAAAGACTCCAGTCTGTCTGAGTTGGCAGCAACATCTCAGGCTCCATCATGCAGAGCACTGGTGCCCCCCAGGGCTGTGGGCTCAGTCCGCTGCTGATTCACAACTGTACTGCCAGGTCCAGCTCAAGCCACATCACCAGTTTTGCTGATGACACAAGAGTGGTTGGCCTCATCAGCGGCAATGATGAGTCAGCATACAGTGAGGAGGCAGAGAAGCTTGTCACATGATGTGAGAACAACTTGCCTGAGTCTCAATGTGGACAAGATAAAAGAACTGATAATTGACTTCAGGAAGGTGCAAACTGACCACTTTCGAAACTGAATATTCCTGATTGGTAAAGATAGTTGGGTAGTTGAGTGTCAGAGCCATTTTGCCGTGGGCATTCTCTGATGCCAGTGGCACAGTCAGGAGAACATGCTACTTGAAATTGATTCACTGACCCAGAATGATCATGGCAAGACATTGAATTTGGAGCTGCACTGCATAGAGGTCCAAGTGCTGGTCTTGACAGTTTCTCCTCCCATTGTGTCTGTGAAGCCACTTGGCCAACTCAGTATACATGATAACTACCCTGTTTGCACTTCCTGCCTCACAACATCCAGTGCATAGTGTAATAAAATCATGGAAAGGTACAGACAGTAACAGGTCATTCAGCCTATCTACACTCAACCTTCTACATTCTAGGGAATAAAGTTCCAACCTATTTAATCTTTCCTTATAACTCAGGTCCTCCAGTCGTGGCAATATCCTTGTAAATTTTCTGTGTATTCTTTTAACCTTGTTTACATCTGTCCTGTAGGTAGTTGACCAGAACTGCACACAATACTCCAAATTAGGCCTCACTAATGTCTTATACAACTTCAACATAACATCCCATCTCCTGTACTCAATACTTTGATTAATGAAGGCCAATGTGCCAAAAGCTCTCTTTACAACCCTATCTATCTGTGATGCCTCTTTCACTGAATTATGGACCTGTCTTCCCAGATCCCTTTGTTCTACCTGGTTGGTCCTCCCAAGGTGCAACACCTCACACTTGTCTGCATTAAATTCCATCTGCCATTTTTAGCCCATTTTTCTAGCAGGTCCTGATCCGGTTATAAGCTTTGATAGTCTTCCTCACTGTCTACTACATCCCTCGTCTTGGTGTCTTCCACAAATTTGTTGATCCAGTTAACCACATTATCATCCAGTTTATTGATATAGATGACAAACAACAATGCTTGCAAGCACTCCATTAGTCACAGGTATCCAATCCAAGAGGCAACCACCTACTACCACTCTTGGGCTTCTCCCATAAAGCCAATGTCTAATCCAGTTTACTACCTCATCTTGAATGCCGAGTGACTGAACCTTCTTGACCAGCTTCCCATGCAGGAGCTTCTCAAATGCCTTGCTGAAGTCCATGTAGACACTATCCACTTCCTCGCCATTAACTTCCTCAAAAAACTCTAAGATTAGTTAGACACGACCTACCATGCATAAAGCCATGCTGACTAATTCTAATCAGTCCCTGTCTATACAAATACTCATATATCTGGTCATTTAGAATACCTTCCAATAACTTACCTACAACTGATGTCAGGCACACCAACCTATAATTTCATGGTTTATTCATAGAGCCTTTCTTAAACAGTGGAACAACATTAGCTATCCTCTAATCTTTTGGTACCCCTACTGGATGACTTAAATATCTCTGCAAGGTCCCCTATAATTTCTGCACTTTGTCAGGCCCTGGGGATTTGCCCACCCTAATTTGCCTCAAGACAGCAAACACTTCCTCCTCTGTATTCTGCAGAGAGCCCATGACCTCATCCCTGCATTACTTCACAACTATAAACTCTGTGTCCATCTCCTGAATAAATACAGATGCAAAAATTTCATTCTAAGTCTCCCCCATCTCTTTCAGCTCCATGTGTAGATTACCAGTCTGATCTTCCAGAGGACTGATTTTGTCCCTTGCTATCCCTTTTCTCTTAATATATCTGTAGAATCTCTGAGGATTCTCCCTCACCTTACTGCCAGAGCAACCTCATGTCTTCTTTTAGCCCTCCTGATTTCCTTCTTGCTTTACTTATACTCCTCAAGTCCCTCATTTGTTCCTGCTGCCTATACCTGCTGTGCACCTCCTTTTTCTTAACCAGAACCTCAATATCTCATGAAAACCAAGCTTCCCAAAATTTGTTATCCTTGCCCTTTATTCATACAGGAACATACAAACTCTGTACAGTACTCACAAAATTTCACTTTTGAAGGCCTCCCACTTACCAAGTACACCTTTGCCAGAAAACAGCCTGTCCCAATCTACACTTGCCAGATCCTTTTTGATAGTATCAAAAGGGGCCTTTCTCCGATACAGAATCTCAACCCGACCAGACTTACCCTTTTCCATAATTTCCTTGAAGCTAATGCCATTATGATCCCTGGATGCAAAGTGTTCCCCTACACAAACTTCTGTCACTTGCCCTGTCTCATTCCCCGATAGGAGATCTAGGATCACGCTCGCTCTCGTAGGGACTTCTATATACTTGATGCACCATCAATAACTCTCGGAAATGTGAAGCGAGAGATAGGCTTTCATTAGCTGGAAGAAAACACCATCAGCAGCAAGAGACCATCACACAACATCCTGGAGACTGAGGGAGGAGCAGTGCCTCCAATCGCATTTATCCAGGGGTCTGTGGGAGGAGCCACAGGAGCAGTCAGCAAGGGGGCGTGTCCAGACAGGTATATGTATTTCACCACAATACTGATAAAGGAAACTGTGCTAAACACATTTGACAAACTCTATCCCATCTATACTTTCACAGTATGGCAGCCCTATCAATATATGGGAAGTTAAAATCACCTGCTATCACAACACCTTTCCACTGGAGGGTTTCAGCCCAAAACGTTCTACTGTATTCTTTTCCATAGATGCTTCCTGGCCTGCTGAGATCCACCAGCATTTTGTGTGTGTTGTGTATGTTACCTTTCCTAAAATATCCTTTGCATTGAAATATATGCCGCTGAGAATATTAGTCCCACATGCTCAACCTTTTGATTCCTGTCTTTACAAACACTCTATTACTTGTTCTACCACTCTTGTTCCTATCCCCTTGCAACTCTAATTTAAATCACAACCCCCACCCCGTACAGTACCAGAAAATATTAAAACCCAGTCTTCCTCATGTTTTGCCAATCTCAAATGTCTTCAAGTTCAGAATAACACCTACTGCAGCCACAGTTCAGCCTGTTCTCTTGGTGCAGACTAACCTTATGTGTTGATGGCCATGATTCAGTTCTGGTCTTCTGCTGAGGTGGCTAGCTGTTCATGTTGTCTGCATACACCAATCAAATAAATGGGTTGGTAAAGCAAAGTTGGCATCATATCTGCTTTGGAAATAATTTGCATGGGTTAGTTGCCGATCACCCATCCCTGTGTCTGCTTTGTGTGTCTATTTCCATTTCAGGGGCCTTTGCAATTTGACAGTGTAAAGGTTGGAACAAGAAACAAATTGATAATGTTTGCTAAAGGTGACAAGACCATTATGGCAGTGACTACTAATGCATATTAAAAACTCCTGAACTGAACTAGTGGACAGTCAGAACAGACTATAGAAAAGCATTCATAACTCAAGAGATTATATTTACTTTTTATCAAGGGAGAGAGGGATTCCAATTTCATTCCATGTTATTTAAATGTGGTATGTTATTACTATTAAAAATTCAGTCAGGAATTTTCCTTCATAAATGGTTCTGATAGTCCTGAGCTGTAAGCTTTCTGTCAGAAGCAATAGCTTGTAATTTACAAATTCGACCATTGTGACATTTTTTTAGATAATTTTGCTCCTCTTTTTCATACTTGAGAAAGCTTTTAAGTTTCTATTCCTTGAAAGTTAACATTTTAAATGGTGTCAGCTGCCACATCACTTCTTTGGTTCTGAAACATTAAGATTTTTAGTATTTTGACCTCGTTATCCATGTTGAAGTAATAGAGCTACACATCTACACTGGAAAATATTATCACTCAAAAAGCTGGCAAATTACGGCTTCTTGCCATCCATATCCATTCTCCATTACAGCTGGACATAGCACATTAACTGGCTCATTATCTGCTTCAAAACATATGGGCTTGGGTTTGGGTGGGTCACTCTGATGATATCTTTAGGTGCTTGGCTAATTATTACAATTAAGTGCTCTCATTCACAGGACCAGGTATAGAAAATGGTGCCACAACCTTGGAAAATGGACGCCAGATGCTTTGACAAAGACTAAGCAGGGGGACTCTAGCTACTAAAAATGCCTTGATCCTAACAAAGGAAATACATACAAAACAATTTAAAAGAAATTGCTATTCTATAGTTCAAATAAATTCCTTAGCTTTAGTGGTGCATTCTGTTGCACAAAGATTTTGAATAGTTTGCCATAAAGCCTGCTGACATGATGGGGAGAAAAATGAGCAACTTGCTGGTGACCAGTTTCATACGATTACACAAAGCTCGATTATTTGAAAACAATCAGACATCCTTAAAGTATTTTCTGAATGTGTGATTTAAACAAAAATGCATTTTGCAGTGCAAACATTATTACACAAGAAAAAGTCATTCTGCAGTCATTCAAGTTAAAGCATATTTTATCCTCAGTGTTTCTGTAATATACTATATTTAGCAATAATGGCGAATTCCAGGATCTGTAGTCCATTGTTTCTGGATACTAATGCAAATCAGGCAGTTGAACAGTTGAAGATTCCACGTGAAATACTTTGGTTTGTTGAAGGCAGAACATCAAGAGAGAATAAAATTTGCAAGTCCATTTTGTATTTGAACATTAATATTTTAACATCTATCTTTCTCTTATACTAGTGGACTTAAGATGAAAAATAGGATCTAAGTGCCTATCTTACTGTTGAAATCAAAATAAAGCTTACTCTTGCGTTTATCTTTACCATGTTTCTAGACCAAAGAAAACTTTTGGCATTGAGTAGGTAAATGTGTCCACCAACCCTAGGCAAATCTAAATTCCCACAACATTCTGAGGTCCCTGTGGATGTACAACGTTGTATTTTGATCTATTTAATACTATTTGTATCAATGTAATATGATAGGTAACTCACCATACAAGAAAAGTATTTGCATTCTTCTAACAGTTTGTGTAAGAGTGTTACCATTATTATGTAGGAAGTAAAACTTGGATGGACTCAACTCAGTCTATTTTTAGCCATATTCCTGTTGTTGACTACAGGTAACCATTAGATTTCCTTGCCACAAGGATGTGTGCTTAGCCCACTGGGCTCATGACTGCAGCTAAGCAAGCTGAAAATGCCAACTGGAAATTTGCTTATATCATGACTGTCGTTGGCAAAATCTACAAATGGTAACAAGGAGGCAAATAACATCTTTCTCAATGTCAGCAAGACAAAGGAGATGGTTATTCAGAAGAACTCAAACCACTCACACTCCTCTTTACATTGGCAGTACATCTGCAAACAATTTCAAATTCTTGAGAGTGCATATCTCACACAGCCTGTCCTCTCATGATCCCAGAACACATCCTACACAATCAGAAAAGTTCAGCAACACCACCACTTCCCAAGGAGGCCGAAGAGAGTTGGACTAAGCACACCCATACTCATATCCTTCTACAGACGCACAGCAGGCAGCATCCTAACATGCTGCATCAGTGCATGGCATGGAAAAGGCACTGTGGCTCTACAACGGATAGTCAAAACTGTCCAACACGTCACCAACACCAGCCTACCACCATCAAGGACATATATACAGAAAGATGTCAGAAAAAGGCCAGTAACACCACCTACCCTGCTCATAAACTGCTTTTCCTCATTCGCATCAGGCAGGATTCACACCAGGACCACAAGACTCAAAAACAGTTACTTTCATCAAGCAGAAAGGATGATCGATATTTCCACCCACTAACCCAACCCACCAAACGCTTCCCCCACCACTACTTTATCAGTTCCTGTCAGAGTCACCTTACATACAGACACCGGTTTGCATAGTGTCACTTTATGAACATACATTAATCTATGTATATAAGCTATCTGACATACTTATATTTATTGTGTTCTTTGTCTAATTGTATTTTTGCGCTGCATCAGATGCAGAAGCTGCAAAGGTCTGTAGACTCAACCATTTCCATCACAAGCACAACTGTCCCTGTTACCAAGGGCGCCTTCGAGATCTGGTGCCTCAAGAAGGTGTCACCCATCATTAAAGACCCTCAGTATTTGGGACTTTACCTCTTCATGTTACTACCATCAAAGAGTAGGTCCTAGACCATAAAGAACCCACACTCAATAACTCTGCAATCGATTTTTCCCTTTCATCATCAACTTTCTGAACAGCCCATGAAGACAACCTTGTCACTAATCTTTAACAACTTCTAACTTATTTTGTAACTTATCATAATTTTTATGTCTTGCCTAGTGCTGCTGCCTCAAAACAACATGTTCCACTACACACATCAGTGAAAATAAACCTGATTCAGAATCTGATTCTCTGAGGGATTTGGTAGAGGTTCAACAAAAGTGAGGTCTGTTGTTTAAATGAACTCCCAATGAACTGTCATCATGCTGAGATATTGACGCAGTCTCTCTTCCCTCCAATGCTGCCTGGCCTGTTGAGTACATTCAGCAGTTTTTCTTCGCAATTAAATTTTCAGCTTTTTTTTTGTCGATGTGTACTTTGTTGTGATACAAACTGAATCAAACCACAACTGTGCTTTTAAAATCCTGACAATGCAATTCAGGAACAGCTTCTTCCCCTGTGCCATCCGAGTCCCTAAATGGATATTGAACTTGCGAACAGAACCGCACAATATTTTTTAAAATTTTACTTTTGTAACTACTTATTTAATTGAACTATTAGATACACCTACTGTAAGTCACTTTTTTTTCTATTATTATGTATTACGTTGTACTGCTGCCACAAAGATAACGAATTTCAGGACATATACCGGAGATATTAAACCTGAATCTGGAACATGTGATCTCTTGGCTTGCGAAATAGACAGTTAAGGAAAAAAAAACTGGATGGTTTTCTATGAAGAATTACCAGTCCTTAAGGCAAATTTGGCAATTTTCCGGGGTTGTAGCTGACCACAGATTTACTTGTAGCTAGGATTTTATTGGTTGGATATCTTGATTTCTCTGATGTTTCTCTACTTGAGGCAGCAGTAGTTGTAATTAACATAATTTAATGACGCTTTAATAATGGCAATTTAACAGGACTGAACACTCAATACCTGAACTGTGTATGTGAGACTCCGACAAGCTCAGGTTCCAGACTGACTCATCAAATAGCCGTTGCAAGAGCCTTACTCGTTCATTAAGAGAATCATCTGCTCATCAACAGAAGCGTACTCTATTAGAGAATAAAGCAAATATTGAGAGGTGGTAGAAAGCAGTGAGGTCAAGGAAATGTAGCAAGGAACCAGCTGTAGAGGTCATCATATTTGTTGTGACATGAAGAAGAAAGTTCACTGGGTTGTCTCTGTGTATCATTGAGAAGTACAAGATCATGGTGGGTCAACTCTTGCGTAATTCTAGTCATTTTGTGGTTCAAGAAAGACAGGAGAAGAGTTCATTAATCATCAGATCTTGGAAAGAAGAGATTAGGTGCCATATATACTGTAAACTACTCTTTAAATGTGTTGAATATCTTACTAGGTTGTTTGAAAGACAACATAATAACCCTCCTGACTGAGGACAAGACCAGCTGTTCATTATATCTGATAATAAGGTACACGTTATGTATTAATACTTAGGGGCAGCACGTCATGCAACCAAGCAATAAGGCAAATTCCAAAAGAATAGGTGGGTTAATTCTGTCAAGATACCACACTGGAGGGAGAAAAACAACCTCATGTAAGTGAATTGTACATCTTCGGAATAGTAAAATGAAACTTTCCCATCAGAGCAGTGTTATGATCCCAGCCCCCTCCTTCCTGAGAATCGCAAGATCGCTATTAATTCGGGTCTTGGACCCAGGAAATGAGAGAGAATCCTCAGAGAGACAATGCAACGGATTTTGACCATTGTTTCTTGGAGACACCCTTGTGGATTGCGACTCTATACTACGTGCCAGCTATCAGGGCTACATGGACACCCTCAGGCAATGTGGGGTGGGGATTGTATCACCCCACCCTGATTGACCTCTACAACTCTGCAAGTCAAGATAAAAAGGGGACTGCAGGAGGCAGTACCCTAGCGACGCACCAGAAGGAGACACCATCGCTCATCGCTCCCATGATAACGGGAAGCTACTCAGAAGCCACGTGTGGTTCGTTTCCCCTTGCCTGGGGAACGGGTGGCTGATAACACCGAAAAGGACTTCGAACTGACAACGGGGAACCCACGTTCCCGATTCAACGGGTTGCGCCCAAAAGACTGGCAAGTTTTTCTCACCAAAAATCTCTCTCTCTCCAACAAGTGAAACCCAGCGGTCCCCAAACGGCTAAAAGCCTGCATGAACTGGCGAGACTTTTATATTTCCATCGGACAATATTTTTACCCCTAGACAAAACGATAGAGCCACTTCTTATTGATGATTATTACTATACCCGCGCTTTAGATTGAGTATTGATGACGTATATTATCTGAATGTTTGTATTAACCTTACTTTTGTGCCCCTTTATAAATAAAAACGTTTAAAAATAGTACCATCAGACTTCAGCGAACCTCTCTATATTTGCTGGTAAGTGACCCAGTTACGGGGTTCGTAACAGCAGGAACAGAGTCAATGGGGAGGCTAAGACTGGCACTGCACCAACATAGCATGCTCGCAATGCTCAGCAGAACAACACAGAACACAACACAATTGAATACAAAACAGCAAAACAAGCCTCACTGTTTCCCCCCTCCCACAGGCCCTCCAACCCCAGAACAGGGTGTCTTCTTTGGCCCCCAGCAGACTCATAGATCCACATGCACTGGGCCACAGCTTCTCCAGCGGACCCACAGATGAGTTCAAAGGATTTAAACTTGTCTCCATGTTCTATAGCTGACATCTTTTATTGAAAATGATTGTTGCCAGAGATGCACTATTGCTGAAAATATGTAGATAGGAATTAAACTGCAGATGCTGAAAATCTGAAATAAAAACAGAAGATGCAGGCACCATTGAGCCATTGGGCAGCATGTGTGGATGGAGAACTACAGTTAATGTTTCAGGTCAAATCCTCTTCAGCAGACCCTGACAGCACATGAGAGATGTTTGAAAAGACTGGTGCAGTGCAGTGCACTGAGTTACAGAGAGGTTCATGAGGAGAAGGAGAGAGCATGTGGCTTGACTAGCCATGGGAAGATGTCTGGACATCAGGCAGAGCAGGACAGCCAAAATTGAACATTTAGAGCTGAGAGTGGAGCTTGGAGGTATTGAGAATATAGACAATAACAGACTTAAGCACCTGAAGAAGAAGTTAAAAATGAGACAGTGACTAAATGTGGTGTAAGGGTGAAGAGTAGATGTCTTGAGGGGATTGGTAACAATAGTTTTAAAATGATGAGGTGCTTTTGGTCTCTGAGCAAAGGAAAGGAATCAGAATTATCATCTATCAAGGGAACCTGGAGGAAAAGTTAAATGGTCAATAATTGAATGGGGAAAGGATCAGGAAGGCAGGATGTGGGGCCCCTTGAAGGAGATGATCAAGGTGAATGCATGGGAAAATGGGAGAGAAGCTGCAGTGATCTTCGCAACTGAAGTCTTACACTGAATTATTAAAGTATGCTTTATGTTGGTGTGAGCACATTAAAATGTTAATTCTTAACCCCACTAGCTTTCAAGGAGTGGCAGAGGGCACAGGATGGACTCTTCACAAAACGTAGTACAGTCTGGCATAGAATGTTGGGAAATTCAATAACAATGATGTGCCCTGACACACAGAATCATAATTTCCCCAATAATCATTAATAAAAAAAAAACTTATGAGTCGGCAGTCTGCATAATACCCCCATTTGTGCCTTGCTTGGCATCTCATTTCAATAAAATACTCTTAAGAGCTTAAAAAGTCCTTCATAACCTTAATTTCTCTCAACTCAAACAATCTGGGATCATCTAGGTGACATTATGAAGCTGTAAAATGGTGAGTGCACTTATAATTTCTGTTCCTTAGAGATGCATCCCTTTTTCTAGATGATATAACATACAATTAAATTCACAGTGTGCCCTTCTTACTGTACTTCAGCAGGGAAAAGAATTAAACTGTTCCTCTGGAGATTTTCTACCAACCCTTACACGTCAAAGCTTGAGACTCTTTTGACCACTATTTTTAGTACATCTGTAAAGGTTCGTGCTTCAAATTACTGAGTTTGCCATTTTAACAAAATTATTAATTCAGTTAAGATAAAAGAGTTAACTATTTTGTGTCCCATCCAACAATTCTTTAGAACAGTGTACGCATGGATAGAATCAGTCCACTAAAGTTAGTTGCCAGAAATTTTTTTAACTACTTTGATTTTCTCTCCAAGACTTTTCATGCAGTTTGTGTGGGTCTGCTTCTGGCTTCAGCCACATTATTTGCTGTAATGTATTTGCTTTTGCCATAAGTGAAGGGAAAATGACAGCATTGAAATGTTTTTAAGTTGCCAGGGTGAGTTCTATTTGCTTTTGGTTCATTTTACAATATTGGATTCTAAGGTCTTTTAGAATCTGCTTGGCTCTGGGGCGAAGTCTTATGACATCCTGTCAATTGTGCAATTTCAAAATAGACAGGTATCCTTCCACTAAAGCATTGTGTACAGCTACCATGGTGATGCAATATCCCTCTAGCTCAACTGCGGAATTCAACAGAACTAACAATCTTTTTCAGAGGCTTGTACACTCATGTATTTGGTCATGTATAATCTGAATGCTTGTATAAAGCACATTTTCTCTTTTTCCCCATTTTCACAAAGTTTGGCCATTTCAGTTGACCCTCTCCCACTCTCTTCTTCTGCAGTACCATCCCTTTTGCTGTTCAATCTCTTCTTTGATTTATCCCATCACAAACCTTCCATTTTGTTTTCTCTTTCTCCCCCAACTCTTCCTTTTAACTCACATTTCAACTTCTGCAACTGCATATTGATTCAGATTAAAATGTTGTTATTGTTAAGGTACAGAATCCTTCATTCAACCAAATCAAGTTCAAATTTAGTTATCATTCAAATATCATTCGTTATAATTCCTGTATATAGCCAAATGAAACAGCGTTTCTCTGGAACAAAGGTGCAAAACGCATTACCAACAGCACACAGCACTAATAGCACATGTAGTTGTGATTTCAGAAATACATACAATCACAAAGAAACAAAATAATATAGCCCAAGTGCCTGCGTGGCATGATTAGATTATCCTGCTCCAGCTTGTTCTGCCATTGAGCAAACACCAGAGAGCTGCACTGACTGGAGGGGCCAGGCCTCAACCCAGTACAGATTCCAGTGCACCCACAGAGTCCCCTACTCTCTCCCATATCACCTTGGCGTCCTCTCCCCCAGACAACTGTAAAAGGTGACTCTGCGGCCTAGGCCTAGTCATAACCACAACTGAGGCAAAAGAGCTCCCCCACCGTTGGTCTGGCCAATGAACCAGTATTCTACATTACCAATGCCTAACAGGGTCTTGTGATCACAATAGTAATGTCCGAGACAAGCACTTCCACTGCGCACCATCCAACGGCCAACAACACTGCCAGATGACAACACAACAACGGTATGCCAAAGTCCAGCTCCATCGCTATCAAGAAACTCGCAGATGAGATAGTCCTGCAGTACTTGATAGTCTTAATATCCAGCAGTGACTTGTGATCATAATAAAGACATTTAAGACAAACAAATACACGTTTGATTGGACCCAGAGTAGCTGCTGCATATGAGGGGGCCACCATCTTTCCCTATCCTCAGAATGAATTCCAACAACCTTTGTTATTAGCATGATGGATTCTTAAGCAATTCATTCCACATAACCTTAATCCTTTTGTTATTTAACAATATCAAGTAATGATTTATGATATCTGATTAGCATAAAGTTTTACAATTTTCTTTCTGAACAGATAAATGATACTTAATGATAGTTCACTCAAAAGTACAAAGGTTGTAATCAACATTTTAAGTGAATTCATAGACAGTGGTCCAACTTAATTTACAATGTATACATGAATAGTTTATTCAAGGTTCAGGAAGTTTAAATTTCATTGCAAAAGATCACTTTCAAGTTGGAGGCATATGGTTAATAATTTCAGCTCAGACAAAAGATCCTGCTCCTTAATAAAACACAGTTTTCAACTGCCTCTAGTTTCTCTTCTATTCAAAGGTTTTCAGACAACAAAATAGGCTATCATATCGTGTTCCTGAATTTTGTGGCAAAATAATTGAACAGGGACTAAATTTAACTGATGTTGAAACCAGTTAAATCTTTTAATGGAGTTGTTTTTCACTCTCAGAAGTTTAAAGATTCCTGGTAGAGGGTCAGCTGGGAAGACATATTCAGCTTTAAAAAAAAATTCCTGAAACTATTCATGTTTCATGCTTTATATTTTGGTTCATCATAAATAATAATGTGTGTGAGTGTGTGTGCATAGAGAATTGATGATTCAAACTTACAACCTAGTTTTGCAAAATACAAACCGCACTTCTCGTACTGCAGCAGTGGAAGACTGCTGGTTTTAGTTCACTGTAATCTTTCCAACAGGAGTTTTGCAAAGGTCTCAGTGGCAAGATTTTAACAAGAATGTGTTTTTTGACAGCTTTATGGTTGAGAGTGCTGAGGACCTTTGTTGTTACATCGTGCTGCATTCAATCTGCCTGACACAATTCTCACTGCAATTGAATAGGCTGCTCTATTGACAACAACCATTTCACATGGTGACAGTCAGTAAGAAATTCCTGTTTATCATTTCTGACAACACTGGACATTTGAATGATTGTCAGTTGTCCTCTTCATTTATAACATTTTGATACTGTCTGAGTGTTCTATCAAATACTGTTCAAGAGAATGTAACCAAACTATACAATTGTTTTAAACTTATGAAAATCAATGAAAGAGAAAAATAGTGGTTCAATGGCTTTTATAATGCTATAATAAGTATAATGATGGAGTTGAGTTCATAACAATGTAGAAGTGGAAGAATGAGAGATAAATAAAGATAATGTGATCGAGTGAAAGCATAGAAATCGCTCGCTGATACCATGGGCACAATGGAGTTCTATGCTGGAAATAATAAAGATTTGATCATTAAAATAATTATACTTAAGGAAATCTATACAACTGTTTATACTAGAATGTTTTGCTGCTAATATTCCAAATAGATAATGGACTTACATGCTTTCATTCAATCCAACTCTGACTAACAGCTCAAACTCCTTAATTAATTATAATTGGAATTCCCTTAACAAAATGAGCCTGAGTATCCAAATTGTATCCAGAATGCAGAGAAATAGAGCTAATGATTCAGTTTGATGATACTTCACCAGCTCCTACTCTGATCATTGACACTGACTAGACCGCTGAGTTTTCTGGTTTTGTTTCAAGTTTCCAGCATTGATATTTAAAAACGTGATCCTGGGTCTTCCTTCCATTCGATGCCCTTGCACAAGAAGGCATTAGGCTGTGTTTACTAGCATGAAGATCCATTCAATGCATGTTTTCTGTTTGATTTGTAGTAAGTTGGTCCTTTGGACCATTTGTACAGAAGCAGGCCTATTTATACCAGTGTGACCTTGTTCATGATGACCCACTCTGACCCATGACAATTCCTAAAGGGTTTTCCACTGACTTCTCACTCCAACACGGCACCACACACTCTACCTCCAACCTCATTACTATGGCATAATTTGGGTATTTCAACAGCCATATCCTGCCTTATCCACTGCACATTCCTATGGATTCATAAGCTTCAGTGATGAGTCCAGACAGCCACTTCCCACCCAGATGATCACCACCACCTCATTCTCCCATACCCCCCCTTAAATATTTGGAGTCTAGTTTGTCCCAATGACTGAAGCTTTGACTCCCTGTACATGTGACTTCCCTTGTCAACCCAACGTCTTAGATCCTTTTTATTGCATCTTACCTTCTATCAGGTTCAAATTCAATTTCTAGAATATTTTAAATCACAGTCTGATCTCATTTACTGTTGCTTAAGTGATGTAAAACTTGTATAACAATGAAACAAAGATATTATTACACACTGTGGCATACCCATGACAAAAGTAAATAATAGAATACCTGGCTTTCCTAATCTTTAATTTATTTTGTAGTTACAGATGTTTCATTCTTCTTCCTATCCTTTTGATGTATTTCAAACTTGTTGTACTGAACGTCACCCATTGGCATTGGATGGATCTCAAACAGTTTTTGCTCATGTATGCACATTCCTGTCCTTACCATTTCAAAGACAAGCATACAGGGCACAATATCAAGGCCTTTGGTTAATGAACTGGATAGTTTCTCAATACCTGAATCACTCCCATAAATGGCTCAAGTCAGTGCAAAATTTTCACTCTCATTTCCAGGTAAACAATTGTAATCCTAAAACCATGTTTTATTGCCAGGATGTGAGTAAAGGATTTTCAGCCATGTCTCAGAGGATATGAGTATCATCCTAAACCTCAGGTGAACCAGAGTGATGGAATTATAGAGCATGGAAACAGATCGTTCATGCCAACTGTGTTGCCTAGCAAGGTAGCCCCATCTGTTCGCTTGGCCTCTCCTATCCATGCACTGTCTAGGTGGCTGTTAAATGTTGCTGATGTGACTGCCTCAACCACTATTTCTAGCAGTTTATTCCAAATATGCACCAACGTTTGCATGAAGCAGCTGCCCCAAATGTTCTTTTTAATACCTTATGTTCCTCAATGTCGGACCTCAGTCAGTGAGGATTCATAACAACATCTTGCTGACTATGAACACAGATGCACCTCAAGTCTGTGGTGCTTGACAACCCCCCCCCCCCCACTCTATCCTCTATACATGTATGACTGTGTGACAAAGCAACGCTCCAATGCCAGCTTTGTCATTGAGGAACATCCAATGACACCACTGTTGTTGGATGAATCATAGGTGGCTTACCAGTAAGACAAGTCACCTGGTTGAGTGGTGACACCAAATCATCCTTTTGCACAATGTCTGCAAAATTCAGGAACTGATTGTTGCCTTCAGAAAGGGGAAGGAGGGTGAATTGTGTCAGTTTACATTGGGGGATTGTCAACGGAGGGAGTCATCTGCTTCAATTTCCTGGGTGTTAGCATATCTGATGGCTTGTCCTGGGCCCAGCACATAAATGCTCAGTTTTGATAGTTTCCTGATCAGTCAGGGCTTCAAAGGGTATGGCAAGAAGGTGGGTGTATGAGGTTGAGTGGGATCCAGGATCAGCCAAGGCTGAGTAAGCTCGACAGGCTGAATGGCCTAATTCTGCTCCTATGTCTTATCATCTTATACACTCATAAGGTAAGTGCACAGTGTGTTTACTTTCTCAGGAGGTTAAGGGGGTTTGGTTTGCCATTGAACACTCTGACAAACTTCTACTGATGTACTGTTGAAAGTATCCTGACTGGTGGCATGATGGTCTGGTACAGCATTTGAATCTGCAGGAAAAGTAAGAAGCTGCAGTAAGTGGTGGGCTTTGCTGATCAGTCCCAACCGGTGGGGAAATCCTTCAAGAAGACAACATCTATCATCAAGTTCTCCACCACCTGGACCATGCCATCTTTCACAGCTACCATTGGGTAGGAGGTAGAGAAGCATGAAATCCCTTGCCACCAGGCTCAACAACAACTACTTCCCTTCAACCATTTGGTGCTTGAACTAACCAGCAAAACACTAATCAGTTTAGCAACACTATGAACACTTTGACCATTTTTGCATAAAATTAACTTGCTTTTTTTTTCAATTCCAAAGTTGTTATCTTGCAATGTTTCTGTATAAACTATGATTAATTTCTGCTTGTCTTGTGAATGCTGCTGATAAGATGCTATGTGTCTGAGTTGCTGCTGCAAGTAAGTTTTTGATGGCTCCTGTGCATACGTGTACTTATACATATGACCTGCTAGATCAATCTCCAACCAAATCATCGAGTTCACGGATGACACAATTGCCCTTGTTGAAGAAGCCAACCACCGTTGGATGTAGCAGTAAGGAACAGGTCATTAGTACAATTTTATACAGTACTGTGCAAAAGTCTTAGGCACATATATATAGCTATGGTGTCTAAAGCTTTTGGACTGTACTGTATTTGTCAATATGGGGCGGAAAGCGAGTTGGATCTGGATGTTGGGAAAAGCAAAAGTGGAGTGCCATGGGGGATGTGACAGGTGGCAGAGAAGATGTGCTGAGGTGCGGAGATGGTACAGGTACAGATACCCCCAGTCCTGAGACACCAGGCAAGATCACTTGATTCCAAATAATTTGTTTATTGATGATTACAGAATATTTCTCTGGTGCTACCTGCTCCTTTCCATTTTCATTCCCCTTTTTTCAACCATGATTTCTCTCTCCTTGCCCCCTTCCCACTCTCAGTCCATAAAAGAGACCCAACTCAGAATCAGGTTTATCATCACTTACATACATCATGGTTTTTTTTTGCGGCAGCAGGACAGTGCAATACATAAAATTACTACAGGACTGTGCAAAATTCTGAGGTATCCTAGGTTAAAGAGATGATTGTGGGCTTTAGGAAGGTGCAGGTTCACCACTCCTCACTGCACATAAATGGCTCCTCCATGGAGAGAGTTACAAACACCAAGTTTCCAGGAGTGCACAGAATGGACAATCTCATCTGGTCCCTCAAAGGCACCTCATTAGTCAAGAAAACATAACAACATCTCCACTTCCTAAAGAGATTGAGGTGAGCAAGGACCCCCACCCCACCCCCCCCCCCCCCCGCCCACCTACTCCAATTCTAAATAATTTTTTAAGGAGCACCATTGAGAGTGTCCTGACCAGCTGCATCATTGTCTGGTACAGAAGTGCAAACTATCTGTCTGCAAGACCCTATAAAGGTCTGTGAGGATCATTGGGATCTCTCTTCCAACCATCTGAAATACTTAGCACGAGTCCTGCATACACAGAGCCCTTAGTATTGTCAATGATCCCTCTCATCTGTCCAGCAATCTCTTTGACCCCCTACCATTAGGCTGGCGGTATGGTACCGTTAGAACAAGGACTGTGAGGATGGGAAACAGCTTCTTCCCTCAGGTTATGAGACTACTGTTCTAATTCTCCGCCAAGTCTCACCATGTATGAAGCGCCAACAGAGTTATGCTGTTTACTTTTTAACGTCACAGAAATGCGCCTTATTATTTGTTAATTTATTTGTGGTAATATTACTTCATGTGTTGTGCATGAGTTATATGCAAAAGAGATATAGTCTGTGTGTCAATACATTTGTAAAAGATGTCAGAGATGGAGACCGAGTGATAAGTTAAAGTGAGAGAACTGTTGGAGGTGGACTAAGTAAATCTGAGGTCAGGGTGGAAGTTGGCGGCAAAGTTGATGAATTTTATGAGCTCAGAATGGATGCAGGAATGCAGTTGACAATATAGCAGAGGAAAAGTTTGCCAATGCTCCCAGTGTAGGCCTGGAATATGGACTGTTCCACGTAGCGCACTTACAGGCAGGCATAGCTACAGCCCATTGAGGTCCCAGTAATGATCCCATTGGCATTCCAGTAGTCATGGGTTCCATTACTAGAAACTACCCTTGATCATCATCCTCTGCTTCCTATCACTGAGCCAATTATGAACCCAATCTGCTATCTTCCCTGGATCTTATGTGATCTAAACCTCCTGACTAGTCAGCCATGAGGGACCTTGCTGCAGTCTATATATATGACATCCACTGCCCTTTCATCAGATAGTCTCTTGATTACCTCAAGAGATTTGTCAGACAAAGCTGTGCAGTCTGAATCAGACTTCGTCTCTCCAAGTGTTGATAGGTTCTGTCCCTCAGAATCCCCTTCAACAATTTACCCACCACCAGTGTTAGACTCACTGGCCTTTAGTTCCCTGGCTTGTGCCCTGCATTTTTTTTTTCCTCCAGCTTCCTGTAAGATCTGACAATACACCAGGTTGGGGCCTGGGGATTTATCCATCACTCATTTCCCCATTTCCTCAGTTTCCACTATTTTCTCCACAGTAAAAGTCAAAGAGAACTGAACTGGAGCTACAAGATGTCATAGCTATACTTTGAAAGTGAGCAATGATATACGCCTAGGTTCAGAGTCAATATTTACCTCTCAACTAACTCCTAAAAAACAACTTATGACTTGATAATATTGTTGATTGCAGGTGCAAAGCCTTTGTGATTGAATAATGTGGAAATACAATTCTAGGGATGGCTTTTGGGATGACTGGAAAGTGCAAGTATTTATACAAAGTGGATTGGCATACAAGGAAGCCAGAGCTAGTGGGAAGATAGAGGATTGGGAAGCTTTTTAAAACTTGCAGAAAGAAACTAAGAAGGTCATTAGGAAGGAAAAGATGAATTATGAGAGGAAGCTGGTGACTAATATCAAAGAAGAAACTAAAAGCTTTTTTAAGTGTATAAAGGGTAAAAGAGAGTCGAGGGTAGATATAGAACCAATACAAAATGACACTAGAGATATTGTAATGAGAGATGCAGAGATGGCAGAGGAACTGAATGTGTATTTTGCATCAGTCTTCATACTGGAGGACATCTGCACTATACCAGACATTCAAGAATGTCAGGGAAGTGAAGTATGTGCAGTGAAAATTACGACTGAGAAGGTGCTCAGGAAGCTTAATGGTCTGAGGGTGGATAAATCTTCTGGACCTGATGAAATGCACCCTCGCGTTCCGAAGGAGGTAGCTGGAGAGATTGCGGAGGCATTAACGATGATCTATCAAGAAACGATAGATTCTGGCATTATACCAGATGACTGTAAAATTGCAAATGTTACTCTGCTATTTAAGAAGGGCGGGAGGCAGCAGAAAGTAAACTATAGATCTGTAAGCCTGATATCATGGTTGGGAAGTTGTTGGAATTGATTGTTAGGGATGAGATTATGGAGTACATGGAGGCACATGACAAGATAGGCCAAAGCCAGCATGGTTTCCAGAAAGGAAAATCCTGCCTGACAAACCTACTGCAATTTTTTGAGGAAATTACAAACAGGGTAGACAAAGGAGATGCAGTAGACATGGTGTACTTGGATTTTCAGAAGGTCTTTGACAAAGTCCTGCACATGAGGCTGCTTAGCAAGATAAGTGCCCACGGAATTACAGGGAAGTTACTAGCATGGGTGGAGCATTGGCTGGTTGGCAGAAAACAGAGAGTGAGTAGAAAGGGATCCTATTTTGGGGCTGCCGGTTACTAGTGGAGTTCCACAGGGGTCGATGTTGGGACCACTGCTTTTTATGGTGTATGTCAGTGATTTGGAATATGGTATTAATGGATTTGTGGCTAAATATGCCAATGATACAAAGATATGTTGAGGAGCGGGTAGTGTTGGGGAAACAGAGAGCCTGCAGAGAGATTTAGATAGTTTAGGGGAATGGATAAAGAAGTGGCAAATGAAATACAATGTTGGAAAGTGTATGGTCATGCACTTTGGTGGAAGAAATAAACAGGCAGACTACTATTTAGGTGGGGAGAGAATTCAAAATGCAGAGATGCAAAGGGACTTGGGAGTCCTTGAGCAAGGTACCCTAAAGGTTAACCTCCAAGCTAAATTGGTTGTGAAGACGGCGAATGCAATGTTGGCATTCATTTCTAGAGGTACAGAATATAAGAGCAGGGATGTGATGTTGAGGCTCTATAAGGCACTCGTGAGACAACACTTGGAGTATTGTGTGCAGTTTTGGGCTCCTTATTTTAGAAAAGATATAATGACATTGGAGAGGGTTCAGAGAAGATTCACAAGAATGATTCCGGGATTGAAAGGGTTACTGTATGAGGAACATCTGGCAGCTCTTGGACTGTATTCCCTGGAGTTCAGGAGAATGAGGGGGGATCTCATAGAAACATTCCGAATGTTAAAAGGCCGGAACAGATTAGATATGGCAAAGTTATTTCCCATGGTAGGGGAGTCTAGGACAAGAGGGCACGACTTCAGGATCGAAGGACGTCCATTTAGAACAAAGATGTGGAGAAATTACTTTAGTCAGCGGGTGGTAAATCTGTGGAATTTGTTGCCACGAGTAGTTGTGGAGGCCAAGTCATTGGGTGTATTTAAGACAGAGATAGGTTCTTGATTAGCCAGGGCATCAAAGGGTATGGAGAGAAGGCAGGGGAGTGGGGATGACCAGAAGAAGTGGATCAGCCCATGATTGGATGGCGGAGCAGACTCGATGGACCAAATGGCCTACTCCTGCTCCTATATCTTATGGTCAATAGGAGGTTTAGGATATGCCAGCTGGAAGGGCTAGAGCTTTGTGTGAAAAGTTCAGGTATTGTGACCGGAAGAGTAGTGACGAGAGATTAGGATTCTGAAGAACCAAATGTGTTTACTTTATTTACAGACACAGCTCAGAACAGGCCCTTCCAGCCAATCTGCCAACAACCTGGCCACCGACTTAACCTTGGCCTAATCACTAGATAGTTTACAGTGACCAATTAACCTACTAACTGATATGTCTTTAGACTGGGAGAGGACAATAGACAATAGGTGCAGGTGTAGGCCATTCGGCCCTTCTAGCCAGCACCGCCATTCACTGTGATACTGGAGCACTTGGAGGAAACCCACACTTTCACAAACTCCTTTCCAGATGATGTCAGAATTGAACTCCAACCCCCCCCTCCAAGCTGTAATAGCATCGCTACACTACCGTGGCCCCCCCACCAGTTGGAACAGTGCATCTGCAAAGATCAAATCAGTGACACAAGTCCCCAAAAGCACCATGTCCTGTACTGCAAACACGAGGAAATCTGCAGATGCTGGAAATTCAAACAACACACACAAAATGCTGGTGGAACACAGCAGGTCAGGCAGCATCTATAAGGAGAAGCACTGTCGACGTTTCGGGCCGAGACCCTTTGTCAGGACTAACTGAAAGGAAAGATAGTAAGAGTTTTGGAAGTAGTGGGGGGAGGAGGAAATGCAAAATGATAGAAGACCGGAGGGGGTGGGATGAAGCTAAGAGCTGGACAGGTGATTGGCAAAAGGGATACAGAGCTGGAGAAGGGAAAGAATCATGGGACGGGAGGCCTCGGGAGAAAGAAAGGGAGATGGGGGGGGGGAGAAAGCACCAGAGATGGAGAACAGGCAGAGTGATGGGCAGAGAGAGAGAAAAAAACAACTAAATATGAAGAACTAAACACCATAGGCATTGCTGCATAATCCAGTAGAACTCAAAAAACAAGTCAGCACCTTGTTCAAATATCCTAACATTTGCCTCACTCATTAGCTCAGTAAGAGTTGATGTCCCGAGTACGGACGACGAAGGGGGGAGCAGACTGTGGTTTGGATCTGAAACACCAGGGATCGGGAAGGTAAAGAGGTTTACAGCTGTGTCAGGGGTCCGGAGTCCCTGTATATATCCCACTACGTTAAATTCACTTGAATTTATATCAGTGCGTGACACGTAAGGAAATAAAAGTAAACTGTGTTTGGAGATTGAAAAGTGTCCGATAGATTCTCGGAGTTTTAATGTACCCGGGTCGGCTGCTCCCAGCATTCGCTCCTGCGCTTCGCAACAAGTGGGGAATTGGGGTGTGTTGCGCTTTTCTCCATTGTTGCAGTGTGGTTTAGGACAAAATCTAGATACTGGTGTTGTCCTTCATCTTCCCACTTCCCTACTGTAAAGTTTATTCCCATCTGTATCAGTTGTCACCAGACTGCTCTTCAGTTTCGGTTTCTCAGTGGAACGGAAAGCATTTATTCACAAATCCTAAGCAGCTCGACGCTTCGGGAGAATTTCAAAGCGTCACTACGGACTCGAGTTCTCAGGAAGGACGTCAGCTCAGTACGGACAGGTAATGGCACTGAAAGATTTAAACACTTTCTCATATAGCGACTGCGGCAGTTCGCTCTCTGCAGAGTTACTAACTTTACTCGGGCAAAGCCATCACTACTTAACTTCCGGCGTCCCGGCCTGAGGCTCAGAGCCGGCAGCTGTCAATCAGGAGGTCTGGGTCTGCGCGCTATTAGTTTCCGGCCAGCTGGAAAGTTCCTCGATTTATCTTCAACAAAATGTATTCTTTTTGTCTTTAAGCTTTTGTTTTTAGTAGTCCGGTCGTGTAAAGCACTAACAAGAGGCCATGGAAATGTGAAAGGTAGACTTTAAAACGAATTATAATTTGAGAAATTAACTAAGAGTGACAATGTGTAAACTGGAGTAATAAAGGCCAAAAAAAAGTTGGACGGAATACCCACCAAATTAGATCACAGCAGTGCGAAGCTACTTTTCTCCTATCTAGTATTTGCACCGTTTTCGATATTATTTATTTTTGCCGCGGACTAAATAATGAATGAGCCTCCCGTTTATTTAATTTTAAACAGGCGATTTACAACATTAGGATCGGCTTGAGGTGTTAATTCTTTGTCGGCGAGCAGAATCTTGCAGTATTCACGTATTCATTTGTGGAAATGAAACTGAAACTATGGATACGATGTTAAGAATGCCCGTAATCTCCAAACCCAAACAAGGAAACTCGGAAGAAGCTTGACTTCACCATGGCCGTAACATTCTACAGGTTAACTACTCTTAACACAGATTTGTACTGTCCTTTCATGGCAGTGAAGTTGGAAGGATATGCAAAATCAACGAGATCTATTGCCAGATGATTTGTGCCCTTTGTGTGTGTAGGCTGTATGTGGTCACACACAGGATGTGATTCACGCTCGCCACCTGTTGCTCAAGGAGGAGGGGTTCACGTTGTGGGATATTGCATGGCGGTGGTGGGGGAGAGTGAGATGCTGGTCTTTACATGGGATAGGTCATAGACATCCGCATCTGAGGAAAAAGGAGTGGGAATGCAAGGCTGGGGAGTGGTACGGATGGAGAGGGGTCTAGTTTCAGAGAATGGGATCTGGTGATGGATACTGGGTGGAGGTATTGCCTGCAATAGGGGTAGTGTGGCCTTTCAGCATTCAGTGAATGAGAGCTGTTTCATGTGGGTGGCTGTATACATTAATATCAACAAGATGCAGTTTGCCAGTCCCTGCAGAACTGGAGGGAAATTCCATTAAACCTTAATTAGTTTTCAATGGAAGTTTTCTTTCCACAATCCCTTTACACAAGATTTAGCATGATATTAATTGTTATCATTTACCACAATAGATTCCTGTTGGCTTTGTAGCTGTTCTTTTCCCTGTCCTGCATGTTAAATGATAGACATACCCACCCTAATTCTGATTTGGGGTGAGGCTCCTTTGCTTTAGAAGTTCAGCCTTAGAAGTACACAACCATACTCTGTATCAGAATCAGTGTTTTCTTTATAGTATTTCAAAACAGTGGCAAGTTTATGCCCACAAGAAAGGGATGGTGATTTTTCCAGTTACTTAAAGTAATGTTTCCAAATGCCCACCCCTGCACTTTCTATTTTGCATACTAATAGTGAACAGACATGTAAAATTTTATCTGTGGATGACCCTATGGAGCTTTACTCTTTGCATAACTTATTACTATTGCATTGTCAATAACCATAATCTATTACTTAATTCCCTTCCAATTTATGATAATCTTCAACCAAATGAATTGCCTGTTGTTGATGTCTCATTGAACTGGAGTTGGATGTATTTAGGATCATCTGGGACACTGAGCTCATGAAAATGTCTCTTTTACTTCTCTTACGTTTGTTTTTCACCATAAGAATGTTCCTGTGACTGTTAGAGCCTGCAGTTTACAGTTTGGAGTCTGTTTGAGTGACCTAGTGCTTTCTGTCTCTGAGAAGATTCTGGGAAGTGAGCACGTACTCGGATGGTCTTGATGTGAGGAAACTTTGAGGTGATGCATGAGCTGATATTCAACTCCATTTTTCCAGTTGAAGCGCTCATTAACTGATGATTAAAGCATCGAGGAAGATTGAGGTGAATGCAGAAGGCGAGTGAGAGTTCAGCACCGACTGCCTTCCTTTTGATTGCTGTGGGAGAAGTCTGTGAGCGGCCTTTCACTGTGGCAGGGGGATAGGCCTCTCTGCCTCGTGGTGTCCCTCTCTTTCAGTGAATGCCAGTGATATCGTAGGATGCTTTTTCAATGTTTTGTGAGAAGGTAGGAGGTTTGGCAGTTGATGTTCTGTTAGTTTTTTGTGTGGAGGAGTGTTTCTTTGGGGGGGGTTGATGTTCTTGTTCCATTTTTGTGTGGGGGAGGGGGTTTTGGGGATTGGTCATCAGGATGCTGTTCTTTCTTGTGCGGGGAGTGGGTGGGCTTGATGTTTCTCTGAACAATTTTCATGTTCTTTGTTTCATGGCTATCTGGAGAAGACACATTTCAGTGTTATCCATGCTTTGATAAATTAACCTTTGAACCTTTGTAGCTTTATACTAAGGTGATAACAACCAAGATAGAAGCTTCGGATAGATGGGTGAGCACCAGTAGCAGAAAGGGCAGTAGACCATTTGCCTCACTAGTAGGTATAACTGTTTGGACACTGTTGGGGGTGGGGGGGATGTAGGTTGATCTCTGAGGGGCTAGCAGTTGCAGTAAAGCCTCTGGCACTGTGACCAGTTCAGAGGGAAAGAGTGCGGTCAGATAGGACAATAGTGATAGGAGACTGAACATGAGCGGGACATACAGGAGAGTCTGTTGCCTCAGAAGAGACACCATGATCATGTGTTGGCCTCCCTGTTGCCAAGGTTAAAGATATCTCTGTGTAGTTGCAGCATATTTGTGAGATGTCGAGTGTACAGACAGTGGTTGCTGTACATTTTGGTATAAATGACATGCAATGCCGGGAAAAAGTATTCACCCCCCCCCCCCCCCCCCCCCCCCCGGAAGTGTTCATGTTTTATTGCTTTACAATGGATTTAATTTGGCTTTTTTTTACACTAATCAACAGAAAAGGATTCTTCTGTGCCAAAGTGAAAACAGATCTCTACAAAGTGATCTAAATTAATTATAAATATAAAACACAAAATAATTGATTGCTTTAAGTATTCACCCCTGTTAATATGACACAGCAAATCATCACTGATACAGCCAATTGGTTTTAGAAGTCATGTAATTAGTTAAATGGAAATCTGTTTTTGGAGACCTGTGTGCATTCAAGGTGTTTCAATTGATTGTAGTAAAAATACACCTGTATTTGGAAGGTCCAACTGCTGGTGAGTCAGTATCCTGGTAAATGCTACACCATGAAGACAAAAGAACACTCCAAGCAACTCCATGAAAATGTTATTGAAAAGCACAAGTCAGGAGATGGAGATAAGAAAGTTTCCAAATCACTGAATATCCATTGGAGTACAGTTCAGTCAATCATCAAGAAATGGAAAGAATGTGGCATAGCTGTAATTCTGCCAAGAGCAGGCCGTCCTCAAAAATTGAGTGACCGTGCAAGAAGGGGCATCATGAGGGAGGCCACCAAGAGGCCTATGACAACTCTGAAGGAGTTACAAGCTTCAGTGGCTGAGATGGGAGAGAGTACGCATACAACAATTGTTGCCCGGGTGCTTCACCAGTCACAGCTTTATGGGAGAGTGGCAAATAGAAAGCCACTGCTGAAAAAAACTCACATGAAATGAGTTTTTGAATTCTGAAATTTGCCAGAAGGCATGTGAGAGACTCTGAAGTCAGCTGGAGGAAGGTTCTATGGTTTGATGAAACCAAAATTGAGCTTTATGGTCATCAAACTAAACGATGTTTAGCGTGAGCCACACACCGCCCACCATCAAAATCACACCATCCCTACCATGAAGCATGGTGGTAGCTGCATCATGCTGTGGGGATGCTTCACTGCAGCAGGCCCTGGAAGGCTTGTGAAGGTGGAGGGTAAAATGAATGCAGCAAAATATAGGGAAATCCTGGAGGAAATCCTGATGCAGTCTGCAAGATAACTAAAACATGGAAACTTCCAAGGGAGGTAAATACATTTTATAGCACTGTAGATGGAACGAGGGATAAGGTCCTGCAGAATGAGGACAGGGAGTTAGGTAAGAAGTTAAAAAGCAGGACCTTGAGGGTAGTGATCTCCAGATTATTCCCAGGGCCACATGCCTGCAAGATCAGAAATAGAAAGGTAGGCCAGTTGAATGCGTGGCCAAGGAGCTGCTGCACAGGTCAGGTATTTACGGCCTTGTACTTTTGGGATTTCTGGAGCAATGGGCGACCTGTAGCTGTACATTATAGGAAGGATGTGGAGAATTTAGAGACAACCCTGAGATTCATTTTCTTGCAGGCATTCACAGTAAATAGAAGAAACTCAATTTAATCAGTGAAAGACCACGTCCAATAGGCCAGTAAGCAACTAGTGTGCATAAGACAACAAACTGTACAAATAGAAAAGAAAGAAAAAGAAATAATAAATAAACAAATATTGAAAACATGAAATGAAGCGTCCTTGAAAGTGAATCCATCGGTTGTGGGAATAGTTCAGTGTTGTGTTGAGTGTCATACTCTCTGGTTCACAAGCCTGATCGTTGAGGGGTAATAACTGTTCCTGAATCTGGTGGTGTGGGTCCTGAGGTTCCTGTACTTCCTTCCTAATGACAGCAGTGAGAAGAGAGCATGGCCTGGATGGTGGGGTCCCTGATGATGGTTGCTGCTTTCCTCTAATAGCACTCCATGTAAACGTGCACAATGGTGTGGAGGGCTTTACCTGTAATGGATTGTATACATTTTCCATTCAAGTAGATTGGTATTTCCATACCAGGCCGTGATGCAGCCAGCCAATATACTCTCCACTGCACATCTATACAAGTTTTTTCAGAGTTTTAGATGTCATGCCAAACCTTCACAGACTCCTGAGAAAATAGAGGAGCTGCCATAATTTCTTTTTAATGGCACTTATGCTGGACAGGACAGATCCTCTGAAATGATAACACTGAGGTATGTAAAGTTGCTGACCCTCTCCATCTCCGATTCCCCCAATAAGATCTGGCTTGTGGACCCTACAGTTTCCTTCTGAAGTCAATAATCAGCTCCTCGGTCTTGTTGATATTGAGTGAAAGGTCATCGTTGTGGCACCACTCAGCCAGATCTTCAGTCTCCCTCCTTTATGCTGATTCATCACCACCTTTGACTCAGCCATCATCAGTGATGTCACCAGCAAATTACATGTGGCATTGGAGCTGTGGTTATCCTCACAGTATAAAGTGAGTAGAGCCAGGGGGGCACCTGTGCTGATGATGGTGATTGTGGAAGAGGTGTTGTTTCTAGTCCGAACTGACTGGGGTCTTGTGAGGATAGGTTGAGTGAGCCAGGGCTTTTTTCTTTGGAGTAAAGGCAAATGACAGCTGACTTGATAGAAGTGTACAAGATGATAAGAGGCATAAATTGAGTGGACAACCAGAGACTTTGTTCCAGGGCGAAAATGACTAATATGAACAAGCATAACTTTAAGGTGTCAGGAGCAAAGTGTAAAGTGGATGTAACAGGCAAGTTCTTTACACAGAGAGGTGAATCTGCAGCACACACTGACAGGAGTGGTAATATTGCAATGGGCACATGGATGGAAGAAAAATGGAGGACTGTGTAAGAGGGAAGGGTTAGCTTGATCCCAGAGTAGGGTAAAATGTAGGAACAAATCATAGGCCGAAGAGCCTGTTCTGTGCTGTACTGTTCTATATTCTAAGAAGGATAGGTTGTACTTGAATCAGAGAAAAACCAGTATCCTTGCAGAGAAATTTGCAAGAGTTTCACATGATGGTTTCAATTAGACCGACAGAGGAATGGGATTCTGAGCAGGGCATGTCATGGGATTAAGCACTAGCCACCAAGAGCAAGTCTAGTAATCAGGATATCCAGGGGCACAATAAAGACAACAAAAGAACTATTCAGTTAAACTACATTTATTTTCAACAGGTAAATTGTACAAACTAAAAGCACAAATTGAGTGTGGAATATTGTTAGTCATAACACGAGGAGGGCAGGGTGGCAGCTCAGTATTCCAGAATACAGATAGTTCAGATTTGACAGGTACAGTTAGGAGGGGGTGTTGCCTTTTTAATGAGAGACCAAGCAGTAAGAGCAGTACTTAGGGATGCCATTCCTGGGGGATTGTTAAGTCCGGCCGTATGTGTGAAGTCAGAAGAACAAAGGGATAGTCACTCTAGTGGGGATGTAGCACAGACCTCCAATAGCCAGTGGGCACTTGAGCAGGTGTGTAGAGAAATTGTGCTTAGCTGTAAGAACATTAGCATTGTATTACTAGGAGATTTTAATTTCGCTGTTATTGACTAAACCACCCTGAGGGTTAAGGACCTGGGGTGGGGTGGAATTTGTAAAATGCATCAAGGAAAGTTTCCTGAGTCAAAATATAGAAGGTCCTAGTTAGGAAAGTGTAACCCTGGACTTCCTCTTGGGAAACGAGGCAGGGCCAGCAACTGTAGTTTAGGAAGTCTGTCAGTGCCACTCTGGTGACCATAATTGGATTAATTTTAGAGTAATGATGGAAAAGGATTAAACAGATCGACAGGTTAGGGTCCTAAACTGAAGGAGAGCTAATTTTGAAGGTATTTAACATTAATGATCGGCTTTATTTGTCACATGTGCAGTGAAATGCATTGTTTGTGCCAACCAGCCAAACTGCCCAAGGATGTGTGGGGGCAGCCTGGAAGTGTTGCCATGCTTCTGGTGCAGACACAGCATGCCCACAACTTACTAACCTTAGCCGGCATGTCTTTGTAATGGGGAAGGAAACTGGAGCACCCAGAGGAAACCTAAATGGTTACAGAGAGAATGTACAAAGTCAGGCAGTGGTGGAATTGAACCCAGGTTGCTGGAATCATATTAAACTAACCAATAGCTCCTGTGCTGCCATTAGCTCTTGGTAAAGGTGCCGAGAACTGGAAGGTAGCTAATATTCTATTGTTTAATAACGGTAGCAAGGACGTGCCAGGGAACATCAGACCAACCTGTCTGAGGTCAGTAGTGGGGAAGTTTCTGGAAGGAATTCTGAGAGGACAGGATACAAGAGTCTGATCAGGAGGAGCTTGCATGGCTTTGTGCATGGGAAGTCATGTTTGATGAATCTTTTAGAGTTCTTTTAAAGAGATAACCAAAAGGGAAGATGAATGTTGGGTAGCAAATGTTACCTATTTGGAGTTTGGCAAGGCCTTTAACAAGGTCCCACATGGTAGGTTGGTCTGGAATGTTAGATCCCATGGAATCCCGGGAAAGGTAGGTGGATCTGAACTTGGTTTGAAGCTAGGAAGAGTGGATGGTGGTTGAAGTTTCTTGGAATGGAGGCTGGTGACTAGTGAGCTGCGGGGTTTGTTGTTGGGACCCTTGTTTTTGTTATTTATATAAATGAGTTGGATATAAGTTTTGTACAGTAAGTTTGTGCATGACATGAAATTAGGTGGTGTTGATGGTGAAGAAAGTTATCATAGATTGCAAGGGGATCTTGATCAGTTAGGGAAGTGGGCCAAGGAGTGGCAAGTGGATTTCAGTACAGGTGATACGTTTTGGAAAGTCCAACCACCTTAGGGCTTACACTGTGAATGCTAGTGCAATGGAACAGAGAGAATTAGGAGTACAAGTGCATAGCCCATTGACAGTGGCATCACAATTAATCAAAGCGGTGAAAAGGGCTTTTAATACATTGGCCTTCTCTAGTCAGGGCATTGAATTCAGGGTTGGGACATTGTGTTACAGTTGCAAAAGCCTTTGGAGAAGCCATACTTGGAGTATTATGTATAGTTTTAATCACCCTGCTATAGGAAGGATGTGGTTAAACTGGAAAGCATGCAGAGAAGATTTACAGAGATGTTGCCAGAACTAGAAGTCCTAGGTTAAAGGGAGAGGTTGGCCAGTGTAGGTCTTTCTTCCTTGGAATATAGAATGTGTGGTGACTTTAAGAGAAATATCTAAAGTTATGAAAAGCATTTATATGGTAGACAGTAAAAGTCTTTTCCACATGGTAGGGGAGCCCAAAACTAAGTGGCATAGGTTTATGATGAGAGGGAAAAGATTTAAAAGGGACTTTAGAGGGCACCCTTGTCATGTAGAGAGTGGTGAGTACATGGAATGAATTTCCAGAAGATGATCGAGGCAGGTACAATAGGGTTATTTAGGAAGGACGGGTAGGTAGATGGAGGGGCTCCTTATTCTTGAACCATAAGGCATTAGCATAACCTGATCAATTGTGGGAAAGTGAGCAGATAGATTATGATCAACAGAACCCTTGAAATAAGTGCTAATTCCTTTTTCTGATTCCACATGCAAAAGTAACACTATTCTTGTTCTTTGTAGGGATTATGCCAGTCTTGTTCTTTGTAAGGATTTGCAGGGATATGGGCTGAGCACAGGGAATCGAGGCTAGCTGGGTGGGCACCAAAGTTGGCATCATTTTGTTGAGCCAGAGGGCATGTATGCGTCCTTTAATGTTCTTTGGCTCGATGAAACCTACTGAATTCTGAAAGGACTGATGGAGTGAATGTGGAGAGGATGATTTCATGAGTGGGAGAGTCCATGATCTGAGGGTACAGTCTGAAGATAAAGGAATTTACCTTTAAAACTTCAGCCAAAGAGCAGTGTATATGTGGAACTCAGGGTTGTGGAGGCCAGCTCTTCAGTTATATATAAGGCTGAGGTTGATAGATTGTTGATTATTTTTTAAAAAATAAGGGTTCTGGGTAAAAGCAGAAAACTGACATTTGAAGAATATTCATGATTGAATGGCAGAGCCAAACTCGTTGGATTGAATACCCTAATTCTGTTCTTGTATCAAGGTTTTAAGGTCTATTGAGGTACAAGAATCTGCTCCACATTCTCTGAACCATAAGGCATTAGCATAACCTGATCAATTGTGGGAAAGTGAGCAGAAAGATTATGGTCAACAGAACCTTTGAAATAAGTGCTAATTCCTTTTTCAGCTTCCACATACAAAAGTAACACCAGTCTTGTTCTTTGTAGGGATTATGCCACCCAAGGGCACCACACGAAAGAAGCTTCCTGAACCTCTGCCTGAGGGATTGGTTCTGACAGATTCTGAGAAAAGACATTGGAAACTTGGGAAAGTTATTGGCAGCGGTGGATTTGGACTGATTCACTTAGGTAAAGAATATCTTTTTGCACAATTTATTTCTTGAGAAAGCCTGAGCTCTTTAAGTGATTCACGGTCAACAAACATTCAGTATTTACTGTTTTACTGGGAGGTTGCTTTGCTTCAGAGAGCTATGTAGTAACAAGGAATCTCTGAGCATCACAAACTGAATCCATCCTGATATTTTTGTGAGTCTCCATTTAGTTTTCTTCTACATCAAGGGGAAACTCGGTCTATAAAGCTTTTGACTTTCATCCTGTGGGAAAAGTATGTCCAAAACTGCATTATTCCCTGCAAGTTGCATTGCTCCTGGTATTGCTTGTGGCAGTTAATGAAAAGCAAAGTGTGAGGGATGTTCTTTGTTAATTTTAATTTTATTTATTAATTCATTGTATCAATTGTATGATCAATTCTATCCATATTAAACCCTATTTCAGAATATACTTTCTCCCCATTTCTGGATAACACTAAGGTAGTGTTATCCAGAAATAGAGAGAATGTTTAGTAGTTCGTGATATTACCAATAAGATAAATTTTTGTAAATGCATTGAAATTCACCACATATATAAGGTGAGCCGTTATTTGACAATCATCCAGTGAAGTGCAGTTTTTGTCTTATTATCTTAGAACTATCAGTCACTTATTGGAGCACAAGTAATGGTGGCCAGCAAACCTGATATTGTTCCTGATAGAATAGGAGCTTAGGTGTTCCAGAGGTTAGAACAAAACAGCAAAGTCTTTTATTTCCAATAAATACATCAGTCTGCAGAAGTTTACTTTGTTGCTCTTTTTGCACAGTAAACGTAGCTTTGGTCTCTGGCAGATGTTAAGTGTCCAATTTGATGTGTTTTGGAAAATATTGATGCCAGCATCAAAGATTGAGTAAACTTGGCGCAAATTTGTGATCTTGACTCAGAAAGCATGGTGCTGGAAACCGTCAAAACAGGCAGATCGGATTACCTGAGCATGACATGGTGCAGCCAGGTGTGTTTGTTGAGAACTCACGAGGTTCTACAACTTAAATATTTTCAGTTGGAAATATCTTTTTGATGTATTAAATGTTGAAATACATTTAATTACTCAGAAACTGACAGGTGTATACCAGTGAAATATTGAGTCGTAATGGAAACATAATATTGTTCTAATTTGTATTCCTTTAACCACAATATTCAACTGATTTTACCTAACAATTAATAATGCATAGTAACAGTAATACTTGACAATATACTTTGGTTTCTGAACTAATTAAGGATAGATAACATAGAACATAGAAATCTACAGCACATTACAGGCCTTTCAGCCCACAATGTTGTACAGACCATGTAACCTATTTTAGAAACTGCATAGAATTTCCCTACCGCATGGCCCTCTACTTTTCTAAGCTCCATGTACCTATCTGAGTCTCTTAAAAGACCCTATTGTATCCTCCTCCAGCACTGTCACTGGCAGTGCATTCTACACATCCTCCATTCTGTATGGAAAAACTTACCTCTGATGTGTCCTTTGTACCTACTTCCAAGCACCTTAAAATTATGTCTCCTCATGTTAGCCATTTCAGCCCTGGGAAAAAGCCTCTGGCTAGCCACATGATCAATGCCTCTCATCATTTTGTACACATCTATCAGGTCACCTCTCATCCTCCGTCACTCCAAAGAGAAAAGGTCAAATTCACTCAAACTATTCTAATAAGTCATACTCTCCAATCCAAGCAACATCCTTGTAAATTTTCTCTGAACTCTTTCTATAGTATGCACACCCTTCCTGTAGTGAGGTGACCAGAAATGAACACAGTACTCCCCAAGTGGGGTCAAAATAAGGTCTTATATAGCTGTAACATTACCTCATGACTCTTGAAGTCAATCCCATAGTTGATGAAGACCAGCACATCATACGCTCTCTTAACAACACTGTCAACCTGCATAGCAACTTTGAGTATCCTGTGGACATAGACCCCAAGATCTTGCTAATCCTCCACACTGCCAAGAGTCTTACCATCAATATTACATTCTGTCTTCAAATTTGACCTACCGAAATGAACCACTTCACACTTATCTGGGTTGAAGTCCATCTGCCACTTCTCAGCCTAGTTCTGCATCCTATCTATGTCGCACTCTAACCTCTGACAATCCTCTTGACTATCCCCAACACCCCCATCTTTTGTGTCATCAGCAAATTTATTAACTCCCCTTCTACTTCTTCATCCAGGTCATTTATAAAAATCACAAGAGGAGGAGTCCCAGAACTGATCCCTGCAGAACACCACTGATCACCATCCTCCATGCAGAATATGAACCATCTATAATCACCCTTTGCCTTCTGTGGGCAAGCCAATTCTGTATCCACAAAGCAGGGTCTCCTTGGATCCTTTGCCTCATTATGTTCTGAATGAGCCTTGCATGGGGAACCTTATTAAATGCCTTACTGAAATCCATATACACTACATCTACTGCTCTACCTTCATCAATGTGTTTTGTTACATCCTCAAAAGAATTCAATTGTAAGGCATGACCTGCTCTTGACAAAGCCATTCTGACTATCCTTAATCAGATTATGTCTCTGCAAATGCTCATAAGTTCTGCCTCTCAGGAACTTCTCCAACAACTTGCCCACCACTGAAGTAAGACTCACTGGTCTGTAATTTCTTGAGTTATCTCTACACCCTTTCTTGAACAAGGGAACAACATTTACAACCTTCCAATCTTTTAGTACTTCTCCTGTCCCTATTGACGATGCAAAGATCATTACCAGAGACTCATTACCATTTCCTCCCTTGCTTCCCACCATAGCCTGGGGTATATCTTGTTCAGTTCTGGCAACTTATCTAACTTAATAGCTTTCAAAATCTCCAGCACGTCCTCTTCCTTAATGTCTATATACTCAAGCGTTTCAGTCCGCTATAAGTCATCCCCACAATTGCCAAGCTCCTTTTCAGGGATGAATACTGCAGCAAAGTTTCGTTAAGCTCCTCTGCTGCCTCCTCCAGCTCCATGCACTTGTTTCCACTATGGCTCCTGACTGGTCCTATTTTCACACAGTTCATCTGCTTGCTCTTCACATATTTGTAGAAGGCCTTAAGGTTTTCCTTAATCAAGTTTGCCTAGGCCTTCTCATGGCCCCTTCTAGCTCTCCTAATTTCATTCTTGAGCAGCTTCCTGGTACCTTTGTAATTTTATAGAGCTCTAACCGTACCTAGCTTCTTGAACCTTTTCTAAGCTTTTCTTGGTTTCTAGATTTCCTACATCCTTTGTACAACATGGTTTGTTAAGCCTACCATCTTTTCCTTGCCTCAATAGAACATACCTGTGCAGAATGCCAGGCAAATGAACATTTGCCACATTTCTGCTGTGTATTTCCCTGAGAACATCTGTTCCCAATTTATGTTCCCAAGTTCCTGCCTAATAGCATCATATTTCCCTCTACCCCTATCCCTCTCCAGCACTATGATGAAGGAGATAGTTGTGATCACTACCTCCAAAGTTTTCTCCCACCGAGAGGTCTGACACCTGACCAGGTTCATTCCCAATACCAGATCAAGCCTCTCCTCTAGCTGGCTTATCTACATATTGTGTCAGGAAACCTTCCTGAACACAGTTAACAAACTCCACCTTGTCTAAACCCTTTGCTCTAAGGAGATAACTTTACTAATATTAACTGTTAAAATCACCCATCACTACAACCCTATTATTATTGCATCATTCTAGAATCTGCCTCCCTATCTGCTCCTTGATATCTCCGTAGCTATTGCGGGGGTGGGGGGGGGGGTCTGTAAAAACATCCAGTAGGGTGGAGGATTACATATACCTGGGGATACGAATTGACAATAAACTGGACTGGTCAAAGAACACTGAGGCTGTCTACAAGAAGGGTCAGAGCCGTCTCTATTTCCTGAGGAGACTGAGGTCCTTTAACATCTGCCAGAAGATGCTGAGGATGTTCTATGAGGCTGTGGTGACCAGTGCTATCATGTTTGCTGTTGTGTGCTGGGGCAGCAGGCTGAGGGTAGCAGACACCAACAGAATCAACAAACTCATTCATAAGGCCAGTGATGTTGTGGGTGTGGAACTGGACTCTCTGACTGTGGTGTCTGAAAAGAGGATGCTGTCCAAGTTGCATGCCATCTTGGACAATGACTCCCATCCACTCCATAATGTACTGGTTAGGCACAGGAGTACATTCAGCCAGAGACTCATTCCACCGAGATGTAACACTGAGCGTCATAGGAAGTCATTCCTACCTCTGGCCATCAAACTTTACAACTCCTCCCTTGGAGTGTCAGACACCCTGAGCCAATAGGCTGGTCTTGGACTTATTTCCACTGGGCATGATTAACTTATTATTATTTAATTATTTATGGTTTTATATTGCTATATTTCTTCACTGTTCTTGGTTGGTGCGGCTGTAACAAAACCCAATTTCCCCTCGGGATCGATAAAGTATGTCTGTCTGACTGACTTCCTTTTCTGCAGCTGTGATACTATCACTGATTCGCAATGCCACTCCCCCACCTCTTTTGTCTCCCTCCCTGTTCTTATCTGAAACATCTAAAGCCCAGCACATTCAGCAGCCATACCTGCCCCTGAGAAATCCAAGTCTCTAACGTATTGATATCCATGTATTGATCCATGCTCTGAGTTCATCTGCCTTGCTTATGATACTCATGTTTCAGGTCTGTCCTGTTGCAAACTGAGCATCAGCAGTGTTTTTGTGACTATGGTGTGTGCTTGGATTTTATTGAAGCCAGCACGACAGACCATTGATTGAAATAACTAACTCAGCACTGACTTAGGATCAACATTTGTAATTTCATGATGTACCATCTGTAGTTGGTGGAAGGGTTGTGAGTACAGATATTATTCCGTAATAATTTTACACAGATTAAACACAATATAAAGCCTTGTTTATATCACTTTTCCTTTAGTAAGTAGATGATTGCAAGTCCTTGAAAATGAAACTGGCAAATTTAACTGCTGAAAAAGCATTAGAGTAATTCCCAGTCAGAGCTGAGGTTTGAATAGGGTGGGGAATTCACTGGTGGATTTTTGTGTCAATAATCTCTGCATTGTTTGATTTTTGGTCATTTTTTTAAATTGTTTTTATTTCTAGCCGCTCCTGCTTCAGCAAATGATGTTGGGAATGATGCAAAATATGTTATTAAAATAGTAAGTACGCTGTTTTTGTGGAGGTAATTTTTGGATTATATTTGCTTGAAATCAAACTGCAGTTGTTCCATTCAATAACACACTTTCAGCTTTTGTTTGTTCCATTACTGAGGTGCCTAGTTGATTTCATTTTGTACAACTGACCTTCAAATCCAAAAGAGCTCCATATTGTTGTAGAATTACAAACACAAGAAAATCTATAGATGCTGGCAATCCAAGCAACACACACAAAGTGCTGGAGGAACTCAGCAGGCCAGGCAGCATCTGTGGAAAAGAGTACAGTCGATGCTTTGGGCCGAGACCCTTCAGCAGGTCCTGTACTCTGTAAACGTCGACTGTACTCTTTTCCATAGATGCTGCCTGGCCTGCTGAGTTCCTCTAGCATTCTGTGAGTGTTGTCTAGATTGTTGTGTTGGCTACGCCCATGTACAGAGCCTATTGATGGGGTCAGGTGACTGTTCCTCACAAGCTCGTTGTTAACCTGATAATTTATATTCTCACATTGATATACAATCAACCTATTATTGCTGTTTTTTTTTAACTCAGAAATAGAGCCCTTCCGACCCAGTGACCCCACACCACCCATGTGACCAATTGACCTACTAACCCACCCGTCTTTGGAATGTGGGAGGAAACAAGCAGATGAAGGAAACCCAACGTACAAACACCTTACAGCAGTGGAAATTGGTCCTGGGTTGCTGGTCCTGTAATGATGTTACACTGGCCACTACACTGCCATGCCACCACAAATTATTGATGATTTGCAACATTTTTATAATTTCATCTCACTATTTACTAGTCAAATCACTGAGCACAAAAACAATCTCTTGGCCCATCTCATCCATGCCGAACTGTTATTCTGGCTTGTCCCATCGACCTCCAGCTGCACAATAGCTCTCCATGCCCCTCCCGTCCAAGTATAGCAACTTCTCTAAAGTGTTGAAATCAAACCCACATCCATCACTTCCACACTCTCACCACCCTCTGAGTGAAGAAGTTCCTCTTAAATACTTCTCCTTTCACCCTTAACCCAAGCCCTCTAGTTCTAGTTTCACCCAACTTCAGTGGAAATGACCTACTTGCATTAACCCTATCTATACCCCTCATAATTTTGTATATCTTTATCAAATCTTTCCTTGTTCCCCTACTCTCCAGTGAATAAAGTTTTAACCTTTTCAACCTTTCCTATAACTCAAGTCCCAGCAACATCTTTGTAAATTTTCTCTGCACTCCTTCAATCTTATTGTTATCTTTGCTGTAGGTAGATGATCAGAACTGCGCACAATACTCAGCTTTTATTTTCACATTCAGATTTTTTTTTATCGTGCATCGAACTACATAGTGAAATGGGTCATTTAGACCATAAGGCATAGGATCAGAATCAGGCCATTCAGCACATCAAGTCTGCTTGCCGTTTCATCATGGCCGATCAGTTTCTCTCTGAACCCCGTTCTCCTGCCTTTCATGCCCTGACTAATCAAGAACCTATCAACTCCACTATAAATAAACCCAGTGACCTAGCCTGCTCAGCCACCTGTGTCAATAAATTCCACAGATTCACCACTGTCTAGCTAAAAAAAATTCCTTCTCATCTCCACTCTAAATGGACCTCCCTCTTTTTTAAGGCTGTACACTCTGGCCCTAGACTCTGCCACCATAAGAAATATCCTCTCCACATCCATTCTATCTCAACCTTTCAACGTTCAATATGTTTCAATCAGATCCCCCTCATTCTTATAAATTCTTGCGAGTACAGGCCCAGAGTTGTCAATCGTTCCTGATACAATAACCCTTTCGTTTCTGGAATCATTCTCCTGAACTTTGTCTGAAGCCTCTCCAATGTCAGTACATCCTTCCTTAAATGAGGGGCCCAAAACTGTTCACAATACTCCGAATGGGGCCTCACCAGTGCATTATACGGCCTCAACATTACATCCTTCTTATGTTCTAGTCCTCTTGAAATGAATGCTAGCATTACATTTGCCTTCCTCTCCATTGACTCAGCCTGCTAGTTAACTTTTAGGGAATCCTGCACAAGGACTCACAAGTTTCCTTGCTCCTTGGAATTTTGACTTCTCTCCCCATTTAGAAAATAGTCTAAGCTTTTATTCCTGCTCGCTTTATTCTCATCCTTTGCCTCTGCCAATCAGCCAATGCTCTATCCATGCACTTCCCAACACTATTCCGCCTGCCGCTTCTTTGCCCATTCTCCTAATCTGTCTTAAATCCTACAGCCTCTCTGCTTCCTTAATGCAACCAGCTCCTCCACCTGTTTTAGTATTGTCCGCAAATGTGGCCACGAAAGCATCAATTCTGTCATCCAAGTCGTTGACTTACAAGATAAAAAGAAGTGATTTCAAAACCAACCCCTGCAGAACAACACTAATCATCTACAGCCAATCAGAATACTCCCTTTGTTCCTATCCTTTGCCTTTGCCAATCAGCCAATGCTGTATCCATTCTAGTATATTTCCTGTAATACCATAGGCTCTTATCCTGTTAAGCACCTTGCACATGATACCTTGTCAAAGGCCTTCTGAAAATCCAAGAACACAATATCTACCAATTCTCCTTCGTCTTTCCTGCTTGTTAGTTCCTCAAAGAATTCTAACAGATTCAGCAGGCAAAATTTTCCTTTTAAAGAATAACCATTCTGGAAAGATTATTACTAATGCTTTCAAGCTCTCTTCAGCGACCTCTTTCAGAACCTGGAGGTGTAGTTTGTTTGGTCGAAGAGACTTAACTACCTTCAGACCTTTCAGTTTCCCAAGCACCTTTTCCCTCGTAATAGCAACTGCACTCACTCCTGTCCCCCCCACAGTGAAGACTGATGCAAAAGACTTAATCAGTTCATTCGTCAATTTCTTGTCCCCTATTACTACCTCTCCAGTACATTTTAAGGCAGACAAATTTCTACTCCTGCTTCTCTTTTACTCTTTTCTCATGCTTTGCTAATTTCCTTTATCCCATTGTAATGCTAATACATCTAACTTTAGCATCTCCCTCTCAAATTGCAGGGTGAATAATATCTTAATATGATCACTTTCCCTTAAGAGTTCCTTTACTTGAAGCTCTCTAATCAAATCTGGTTCAGAACACCACATCCAATTCAGAATAGCTGATCCCCTAGTGGGCTCAACCACAAACTGCTCTAAAAAGCCCTCTTGTAAGCATTCTATTAATTTTTTTTCTCTTGGGATCCAGCAGGAGGCTGATTTCCCCAATCTTCTTGCATAATGAAATCCCCCTTGACTATCATAACATTGCCCTTTTTACATACCTTTTCTATCTCCCATTGTTATTTGTAGCCTCCATCTTGGCTACTGTTTGGAGGCCTGTATATAACTCCCATCAGGGTTTTTTTTACCCGTGCAGTTTCTTAATTCTACCCACAACAATTCTACATTTTCCAATCCTCTGTCACCTCTTTCTAAGGATTTGATTTCATTTTTTACCAACAGAACCACATCACGTCCTCTGCCAATTCAATGCGTATCCTTGGAAGTTAAGCTCCTAGCCATAATCTTCTTTCAGCCAGAACTCAGTGATGCTCACAATGTCATAATTGCCAATCTCTAACTGTGCTTCAAGATCATCTACCTTATTCTGTATACTGCATGCATTCAAATATAAAACCTTCAGTCCTGTATCAATAACTCTTTTTGCAATTTGTCCCCCTTTTACACGGCAACTCATCACAGTGATTGCAATTTTGCCTTCTCATCTGCCTGTCCTTCCTGACAGCCTCAATACTCACTGCTTCTGCTTGTAAACCAACAGCCTTATCACTGGTTCCCACCCCTGCCAAATTAGTCTAAACCCACTCCATTAACAACCACCCACTTAAGGATGGGTGGGGTAGGGGGTGCGGTAGTCTGCAAATGTCACCACCTTTTTTTTCTCACCAACATCTTATACAACTTCAATATAACATCCCATCTCCTGTACTCAGTACTTTGATCTATGAATGCCAATGAGCCAAATGCTCTCTTTATGACCATACCTACCAGTGATGCCTCTTTCAAGGAATTACAGATCTGTACTCACAGATCCTTCTGTCCGATCACACTTCTCAGCACCCCACCATTCAATCTGTAAGTCCTGCCTTGATTTGTCCTCCCAAAGTGCAACACCTCACTCTTGTCTACATTAAATTCCATCTACCATTTCTCAGCCTTCCTGGCTTTCCCCAGTCTTGGTGTCATCCACAAATTTGCTGATCTAGTTTATCACATTAACATCCAAATCATTGAGTCATTGAATTGTGCAGCACAGGAACAGGTCCCTCAGTGCAACTGGTCCATGCTGACAGAGATTCTTATCTAAACTAGTTCTATTTGCCTGCACTTGGTCCATATCCCTATAAACCGTTCCTGTCCATGTACCGTTTAAATAATGGTAATCAAGTACTTGTGGTTCTCACCTAGTTGAATTTTGTTGTTTACAATCCTTCTAACAATTTCATTTAAAAAATCTCTTCCTCTGGTTTTATGACCTTGTTTTTCTATATTAATTGGCACCTTGTTTTGTTTGTAATGCATTCTCTTCAAATCTCTACGTATTTACTAATTACTTGATTTTAAAAAAAAATTTCAGCAAGCAGATCCCAAGTTCAGATTTTTAATTGCTAATCCTGAAACAATATTATTAACAACTTGGTGAAGGGATCAAATGTCAAATTGCATATTTGCTGATGATATTAAACCAGTTTAGATTACAAGCAGGGAAGAGGGCATCCAGAGTTTAAAGGAATGCTAAGTGTATGAATATGTTGGATAGAATGTTAAGTGGGAAAATGCAAGTTCACCTACTTTGGTGCACAAAATAGAAAACCTTTTTTTAAATGTGAGATATTGGGTAATGTAGACAATTAAAGTATCTCGGTGGCTTGCAGTTAAATTATAGAAAACAGATATCCAGTTTTAGTAAGCATTTGGAAGGTGTTATGTGTCAGCCTTTATTAGGAGAGGATTTGAATATGGAAGATGATGACAGTTGTATAGGGGCTTCATGAGATCATACAATTGCAAGAAAAAGTTTGTGAACCCTTTGCAATTACCTGGTTTTCTGCATTAATCACTCATAAAATGTGGTCTGATATTCATCTAAATCACAATGATAGAGAAGCGCAATGCTGGAAGGATGATTCTCCTGGATGAGGTCCATAATCGGGAGCCCTGGTCTCAGAATATGGGATAGCCTGATTAGGACTGAGATGAGGATAACTGTTCTCAAGCAGAGAGTAGTGAATCTTCAGAATTTTCTATCCTGGTTGAGTGTGATGTATACTTCAACCCATAAAAATGCCCACTTACAGCCTTTCATTATGAGAGAGCCTTTGTATGTGCCTTAGATATATTCAGATTAAAAAAAATATTTGACTAAATTCACACACAACCTCCATTCAAAAAACATCAGCTTGTTCAAAATACTGTTGGCCTTATTGCATCTTGAATCCATGCATGATTTTCTGTTATCTACTTTCTCCCAGATGTGCATTTGTTCCTGATCTCCTACAACTAAGGAATTAAGAGAATTAAGGATTCTCATCCTTGTGTTTGATGCTCCCCATGGCTTTGCACTTCAGTGTCATGTGGATTCCTCGATTTTTTGACCTTTGTGATACCTCCTTTATTCACTCGTGCTGTCATGTTAATTTCACACTTACAAATACACTTTCTTTCATATACTTTCCTCTCCAGCACCCCATCAAGATTCATTTCTTTCACCAAGTTTCCATTGCACTGCGCCAAATAACTGCTTTAATGCCATCAGTTTTTTTCTCTGTGAAACTCCTGGAAATGTTTATCTGGTTAAAATGCCCTTTCTACATGCACTTTATTCTTTATGCTTAAAGACTAATCTAATTTCCAGATCTTGAATTTACTTTACCTACCAGCTCATTTGGCCGGGGATTGTAGAATATAGCCATGATGGCAGGTATAGTATTCAAGTGAGAATATAAAATGGAGGAAAGTTTTGGATTTGCCCTTCCCCTATCGCTTCTCAGTCTTCCTCCCCTGAGTATAGACTCAGTAGATTGGGGGTGGGGGGGGGGGGTGGTGCAGGCAGTGTATGTGGTCTGAGATTGGACTGTCCACTAGAGATCTCTTGGATATGCATGATGGGCCATGGCTAGAGCTATGTGTGATGATATTTCCCCAGTGTGATGCATAGGTGATTAATTTCCTTTAGTGAATCCAGACAACAGGAGCAACAGGCTTCCCAGCCAGCCTGTTACCTACAGAAATGCATTTTCCAATCGGAGGCATTGGAGTACTACTGGATTTGGGAAGTGTGACTGGTCGTAATTCACCTAACTCAATGTGGATTTGGATTTGGGAGTTGCTTTTCTCTATGACTCAGAATTACTTGATGCTTACTGAGGCACAGGAATGGCCAGTCAACAAGTGGTTTCCACCTCCTGTGCAAGGAATGAAACAGCTTTAAATCTGATCGTAGTTCTACTTTCCCAAATGTGTGCCTTAATAAAAGAAGTAATTCTTGTTTTCAGGAGTACCAGGAAAATGGACCTCTGTTCTCAGAGCTGAAATTTTATCAGAGGGCAGCTAAACCTGAACACAGTAGGTACCTGTGAAAATCAAGTGTGCTAATTACACATTGTATTTATGAGCTGCTGCTTGTATGAATGAGAAGAAATTTAAATACAGCGTTATTTCCTTGTGCATAGTAATTATATTTTTTAAATCAGTCCCTCAGTATGTTCAGGACTAATTCCATGTATCATCATCATCATCTTCATTCTGTAGCCGATGAATGAGGAAAATAATTGAACATAATTGCGGTGCTACTACAAAGATAACCAGATTTAGTAGGACACAGCTAAGGAATAGGCTAATTTTGCTTGTGTGCATCAAAAGAAAATGCAAGTATTTTAATGGTGGATTTTGTTTGTGCTTTGCTTTTTAGTAAAGGCATGGATGAAAAGCCATAAACTGAGTTTCTTGGGGATTCCTGCTTACTGGGGATCAGGCTTGACAAAGCACAATGGGAAGAGGTGAGGAGGCTCTGTGTCTCATGTCATTCTGTCCTGAAGTAAACGTTTCTTTCAGGAATGACTTCTTTCTCTTTCTTTCTCACAGCTATAGATTCATGGTAATTGACAGACTTGGTGTCGATTTGCAAAAATTGCTGGAAGCAAGGGAGAACCGGCTGGATAAAACTTCTGCTTTGAAACTAGGTTGTCAGCTGGTAAGCAATGGATACAAGTAATATTCTTGTCACACATCTCACTGACAGAAGGCTAGAATTACACCAGGTTTGAGCCTTTCTTTACTATTGTGAACAGACTGACGTTCTAGTTCTGAATCATAGTATCAGAGGCAAAAGCAGGCATGGGGTATTGCTACTGTATAACACAGTAGGCAAACTTCTTTGTATTTCTGTAGTTAAGTTGGTGTTGTTGATTCCCCACAATATTACAACAATTTGTATCTGTTTAAAAAAACCTATGGAACCAGGGGGTGTAAATGAGAACTCATTGGTTTTCAACAGAGAGAAAGATCTGGAGACAGGAGATTTAATGGAGGGGTGCACTGATATTCTGTATCAGGAAAAAAGTTTTAGATATTTTGACACACGTTAGGCAGGATGGGATTTATCATGGAATGCCATGGGAATCAAAGATGGAGATTTCTGGGTCTCTGAAGACTTGTTATCACTGGAGGAAAGCTAATGTCCTTGGTTAAAATGGGCTAGAGGGATCGTCTTGGAAATTGTAGGCTGGGAGCATTTCAGCATTGCTTGGGAAGTTGCTGGAGAAGGTGCTGACAGACAGGGTTTATGTTCGATTGTAAAGGCAGGAACTGATAAGGAGGAGTCAGCGTGTTTTGAGTGGGAGAGATCATGTGTTGCAAATTTGATAGAGTTTTTGATGGGGTAACAAATAAACTGATGAAGGTAGTGTGGTAGACATGTGCATTTCTGGTCACCCCCATTACAGGAAGGATGTGGAGGCTTTGTAGAAGGTATAAAAAAAGTTAGTCATGATGCTGTCTGATGAGAAGAGGCTGGACAAGTGGATTTTTTTTCCCTGGAGTGTTGGAGGCTGAAAAGAGATTTATAAAACTATGAAAGTAATGTACAGGAGAAATAGAGGCTTTTCCCCAGGGTGGAAATGTCAAATACTGGAGGGCATAACTTTAAGGTGAGAGGGGGAAAGTTAAAGGAGAAGCTGACTGTGTGTATTTAAGAGGCTTTCAGACCGTATAGGAACAGGAAGGAGTTGCAGTGGTATGGATCAAATGAAGTGAAATATGTTCAGCTTAGTTTGGCATAATGGCCAGCAGTGGCATGTTGGGCTGAAGGGCCTTTTACTGTACTGTTTTATGTTCAATGTTAACTGGACAAAGGTCCTGTATTGTAGGCTGTTCCAGAAGGCATAGCCAGGGAAAGCATGGTGCCCATGAGGGACAACAGGGATAATTAGAGGAGATCTGAGGGAGTCATTTTAATCACACAGAGTGCAGTGAGTACCTGCAGCACACTGCTGGACAGAATGGTGGAACCTAAGTTGCTGACAGCGTCTAAGAAGTGTGGGTTTAGTACGCATCTATACAGTGTGGATGTGGTAAACCAAATGGGTGGCTTTCATGTTGTAATTCTATGACTCTCGGGTGATCAGAGGTGTGTTGCAAACGGATTCCAAATTGGCTTGATGATAGGAGGCAGAAGGTAAGAGTGGATAGGTGTCTTTTTTTTTCTGGGTAGAAATTTATAACAAGCAGTGTGCTGCAGGGATTGGTGCTGGGAAGTTGTGTGGTGTTTAATATGTAAAAATAATTTGGAAGAGAGGGTAAGTGGTATGATTAGTAAGTTTGCAGACAACGCAAAAAGTGATGAATTCACAGGCGGCAAAGAATATTGTTTAATGCTCCAGCGAGACGTAGATCAGCTAGAAAGTTAAACGGAATGGGAACAGTTAGAATTTAATCTAGAGAAATGTGCGGCAATGCACTTCAGAAAGTCAAATTTTTATAGGACATACAGAGTAAATGATGGAGACCTTAGCAGTGTTCGTGTACAGAGAGACGTTGGAATGCAAGTCAATTTTTCTTTGAAAATGGAGACATACTGTAGATAGAAAGGGGATTAGAGAAGGTATTTGGTATCTTCGCTGTCGTTGGCCAGATCATGGAGTATAAGAATTGGGACATGATGTTGTGTCTGTACAATTAGATTGTATTTGGAATATTGTGTACAGCCCTGGTTGCCACACTACAGGAAAGATGTCATGACAATGAGAGAGTGCAGAAGGGATACACCAAGCTGTTGCCTGAAATGGAAGGTTGCAGATTTAAGGGGAGGTTGGATATGCTGTTCTTTTTTTTTAACTGAAATGCAGAAGATTGAGAGGTGAATTTAGAGGGATTTATAAAGTTATGAGGGGAATAGATTGTGAAAGTAGGGGAGTTTAGAACTAGAGAATACAGACTGAGAAGACTGAAATTTAAGAGATTGAGAGGTAAGTTTTTCGTACAGAACGTTGTGGTTATTTGGAAAGAGGTGATAGAGGCAGATGCAGTTACAAATTTTAAAAGTTATTTCTACAGGTACTTGGATATGAAAGACAGAGGGATGCAGCCTAATGCAGGCATCGTGGTTGGCATGGATGAGGGGGCCGATGGGGCCTGTTTCTGTGCTTGTACAGTTCCTATGACTTCATGTTCACATTAGGTAGCACTAGTGCTGTTCACTATTTCTAAAAATTGGCTTTGAATTTCTGAGGGAAACAAGCATCCACTTAGGGTTTTCAACACTTGAAACCAAGGTCAAACTTCTGATTCGCTGTTTTCCAAAAAAAGGGAGGAAATATTTATTGCAGATACTGAATGGGAGTTATGAGAGAGCTTGCACCTGTAGAAGTTTAGTGATGCAGTCAGTGACATGAAAATTTGGAAATTCAGTTGCTTTTGGTCTTGCAAGATGGAGGGAAAGGAAGATCAAATGGCTTTTTTTTGTAGCTATCTTTGCTTTTTTATTTTAGACATGACTAAAACAATGCCATCATGCTGAACTGGTAACTGTTTAACCTTGGAATAGACTGTTTTTGTTAAATGGAATTTTCCAATGGTCTCCAATTAAGATTTCAATCTTTGATTAGTGGAGGGTTTATGGGAAATAGGGTATCTCTGTGCTGTTACTGTTTAAAAGTAATGTAACATTATCATGTGTAAGAAATTATTTTGACCCCAGTACTTTGTGGACTGACATTCATTTTTTCAATTTATACATGTGCATAATATAAGAGCAGCTTGATATTTTGGAGTTTATTCATGAGCACGAATATATCCATGGTGATATCAAGTCAGCAAACCTGCTTCTGGGCTTCAAAAATCACAAAGAGGTATCGTATATTTGCCTTTTCTGATAACAAATAACTGTGTCCTTGTGTAATGAATGAATAAGAGGAGAGAAAGGGTGCAGCTGAGAAACTTGACTTGCGTGTTAAAGCTGACTTGGGCATCGCAACTATTTTTTTCCACTTCATGGTAGATTGTTGTAGCAATAATCCAGATTAATAAATGCAAGTTAGATTGTCTAATCATTTCGTGAATTGTGACATACTTACACAAATGGCACTAATTGCTGAATGAAAGGTGGAGAATGGAAGGTAAATGTGAAGGTGTGAATGTGAAGAATATTGACTGAGGGAACAAATCCTAGTGAGATGTCAACTGCCAACAACTTTCACAATGCAACACTTTTCACAATGCCTGTGCCAGAAAGCTGGAAGAATTGCAGCTTATTTCATGTTGATTTCAATTGTTTTATAACTATAATGATTGGAAGTGTTCCTGTACAGTGCTAAACACTGGCATTTTGCATTCTGCTGTGTATTCTTTTAAACAAGCATCAAATCATTTAAAAAAAAGTTGGGTTAAAACACCTTTACATAGACCACATTTAGGTCCTCATTCATAAGGAAATATTTTGCACAGTTGATGTTTTGGGCCAAGACCCTTTGGCAGGACTGGAGAAAAAAGATGAGTGGATTTAAAAGGTTGCCGGGTGGGGGGAGGGAGGGGAGGGGAGAGAGAAACACAAGGTGATAGGTGAAACCAGAATGGGGAAGGATGAAGTAAAGAGCTGAGAAATTGATTGGGGAAAGAAATACAGGGTTGGGGGGGAGGAGGGAGTCTGATAGGAGAGGGCAGAAGGCCATGCAAGAAAGGGGGAGGTGATGGGCCGGCAAGGAGATAAGGTGAGAGAGGGAAAAGGAGATGGGGAGGGAATGATGTGCTTGGTGGTGGGATCACGTTGGAGATGGTGGAAGTTCAAGAGATTTATGTGCTTATCTTGGTGGTTTTGAAGTGGCAGTGGGAAACTGGGTCCTTATTGATGTGCTGGAATTTTCTTCAATATCGTGTTTGCATTGTGACTTGAATGTTCCCCACTGGGGCCATTCAAAGAGCTATTTGTAAATACTAACAACAGCCCTTTTTCAAAAAATGGGCAAGAAGAGGCTTTGTCATTTACCATTATGGGCATCGTCTATTGCAGGGTGAAGGTTTATTAGTTTAGTGACTGTTTCAGGATCAAACCAAGCATTAATTTCTTAGCTTTGATTATGCCATGAAAGGCATATGTGGATAATTTAGTTTTATTTTGTCCATTGGTATTGGGAGCCACATTCATTCTGGTTGAATCATATAGACACTATATGATAGAGTCTATTTAATAGAGTGGTATTTTGGCAAGTATTGGTTTATTATAGTCACATGGACACATAGATACACTGTAAAGCTCGTCTTTCAAACTCTTGCATAACGATCAAATCATTGCACTGTGCGTCGAGGTAGAAGTAGGTAAAACAATAAGAATACAGAATAAAGTGTAAAAGCTAGCAAGACAGTGCAGTGCAGGTAAACAGGAAAGTGAAAGATTATAATGAGATAGATTATGAGGTCAAGAGTCCACTAAATAATACAAGAATAATTCAGTAGGGAATCTGTAGGTAGTGTTCCTCGACTCTGTTGCCTTTGCCCTTGGTGGCAGAGTTTATGGGTTTGCAAGTGCAGTGGAGTAACCTGATTGGGTAATTGCTGTACATTTTGTGGATGGTGCACACAGCAGCCATTATGCACAGGAAATTGTTGGGTAAGGAGCCAGTTAAGTTGGTTTCTTTATCCTAGATGAGCTTGAGTTTTTTGAGAGTTGTTGGAACTGAGCTGATTCAGGCAAGTGGATAGTATTCCGTCCCACTTTATCATGTTGGAGATGGTGGGAAAGGGCTTTGAGTTCCAGCAGAAGAGTAACTGCAAGCTTTGCAGGCACAGTGGTTAGATGGCTGTTCTGGTTGGTTTTCTAGGTAATGCTTACTCCCAGAGTAATTGATGATTGAACACTTAGTAACATTAATGCCAGGGTAGATGGCTAGATGGTCTCTAACTGGAAAGGACCATTGTCTATGGCACAAATGTTATTTGCTGTTTAAGTCCCATGTTACTGAGATCTTGCTTCATGCATGTATGGGTTGTTGGTCTGAGAAGATGTGCACGGAATTGAACTTTGTAAACTCATCAGCAAGTGTCCCTACTGTTGACTTTATAACAGGAGGCTTGTCAACACTGAAGGATTTGAGGCTGGTTGGGCTTGGGACTCTACCCTGAGTTGATTTCTGTGGGCTGGGATGATTTACATCCAACAACCACAATCAACTTCCTTGTTGTGCTGGGGTGTTTTGCTCATGAATTTGACCTGTTTAACCACTACATTTGGACATGGGTATCCTTGGCATCGAAGTTAATCAGCTTGATCTCATTTGTGGAATTCAGATCAATACCTGGACCAAGGCTGTGATAGGTCTGGAGGTGAGTGGCCCTAACAGAAACTAAACTGGGCATTTGTGAGTAGATTGTTGGAAATTAACCGACGACAACCTTCTATCATATCCACAATAACATCAACCTTTGTGTCATCTGCAAACTTATTAACACACCCTTTCATTTCCTCATCCAAGTCATTATTAAAATTCATGAGGAGCAAGAGTCCCAGAACAAATTCTTGGGAACCTTGTTGAGCACCTTCCTAAACTCCATCCACGTCACATCCATTGCTCCATGGTCATCAGTTTGTTTTGTCACTTCCTTGACAAAATGCCTTCCCTCACCTCCCACGATAACCTAAGATATATCCTGTCCAGGTTGGGGACTTATTTATCCTAATGCTTTTCTAAAGTTCCAATGCATCCACTTTCTTTGCATCAACAAGTTTCAGCATATTGGCCTTTCCTGTGCAGACCACACATTTGTCAAGGTACCTCTGAAGCAAAGTACTCATTACCACCTCTCCTACTCCTCCAACTCCAGGCACGTGGTTTCTCTTCTATCCTTGATTGGTCCTACTCTCACTCTAGAGGTACATACAGAACATGTTGAGATCTTGCTTCCTCTTGAGCTCAGGTGTTACCTGTCCCTTTTGTACAGGCCTTACACTTCTTGATAAACTTGGGAACTTGGCTCCCTTTGCAAAATCAGAAGTAGCAAGCCTGGGTGTATTCCTTGATTCAGATTTGAATTTTGAATTATAGAAATTTGAGCTACTTAAAGAAAGTGACGAGAGCAGCAGAGGTAGGTCGTTTCTGTCATGTAATGATGCTGAAAATCTAATTCACACCTTTATATCGAAGAGACTAGATTACTAGACTAGGTGAGAGAACATATCTCTCCCATCCTAGCTATTGTGCATTGGCATCCTGTATCTTTTAAAAACTGGTTTTAAAGTTCTCTTACTTGTTTTTAAAGCTGTGAATGGTCTGGGACCAAAGTATATCAGACTCGTTTTCATTTTATAATCCCGCTCAGTCCCTCTGGTCTTCTTCTGACAGTCTCTTAAATTTAAACAATTTCCCTCAAAAGGTAATTGACAGGTCAGCTTTTCTGAACTATGCTCCTAAACTGTGATATTCAATACCAATAACTACAGGGGATACAGACTCAGTTGACATTGTTAAAACAGCAGCTCAAAGCTTATTTATGTAATCTTGCTTTTACCTAACATCTTTTTGTCTTTTATTTTCATGTTTATCTTTATTTTTTAATTTACATGTTGTGCTTTATTCCATTGTAAAGCAATTTGAACTGCATTGTCTGTATAAAAAGTGTTCTTACGAGTAAGTTATTAGGGTCATAGGAGAGTACAGCACAGAAACAGGCCCTTTGGCCTCATGTAGTTCATGCTAAACTATGTAAACCACCTACTCCCGTTGACCTACACCGGAATGATAGCCCTCCATTCCCCTACTATACATGTACCTATCCAAACTTTGGTTAAACATTGAAAAAGCACTTGCATACACCATTTGTCCCAGCAGCTCATTCCACACTTTCACGACCCTTGGAGTGAAGAAATTTCCCCTCATATTGCTTTTAAACTTTTCACCTTTCTCGCTTAACACATGATGGCTGGTTAGCATCCCACCCAACCTCAATGGAAAAAGCCCACTTACATTTGCCCTATCTATACCTTTCATAATTTTGTATACCTCTATCAAGTTTCTTCACAATCATCTACATTCCAAGGAATAAAGTCCCAACCTATTCAATCTTTCCTTATAACTCAGGTCCTCCATACTCGGCAACATCCTTGTGAATTTTCTGTGTACTCTTAACAACCTTGTTTACCTCCTTCCTGCAGATAGATGACCAAAACTGCTCACAGTACTCCAAATTAAGCTTCACCAGTGTCTTGTACAACTTCAATATAACATCCCATCTCTTGTACTCAGTACTTTGATTTATGAAAGCCACTGTACCAAAAGCTTTCTTTACAACCCTATCTATCTGTGACTCTATTTTCTACAAATTATAGACCTGTATTCCCAGACCCCTTGATTCTACCACACTCCTCAGTGCCCGACCATTCACTGTGTAAGACCTAGCCTGGTTGGTCCTACCAAAATACAACACCTTGCACTTGTCCGCATTATTGTTATACCTTCCTCAGAAGTGATCCCAATGATCCCCAAATCTGAGACCCTGTACCCCGCAACAATTCTTCAACCAACATTCAGCTGCCTCATCATCCTATTCGTGCCATCACTAGCACTTGGCACTGGCAGCAGTCCATCAATTACTACCCTTAAAGTCCTGCTTTACAGCTTTCTAACCAACTCCCTATATTCTCTCTATAGGACCTTGTCCCTTTGCCTAGCTATGTTTTTGGTCCCAATATGAGCCACAGCTCGTGACTGCTCACCCTCCCTTAGAATTCTGTGGACCCAATCTGAGAAATCCCTAACCCTAGCAACCGGGAGGCAACATACCATTTGGGAGTCTCTTGATGTCCACAGAAACTCCACAGATCCAGAGGCCTGGTCATGGCAACTTTCACCTGGTAGGTCATCCCCGAAGTGGTATTCAAAGCTTGTTACTGAGAGGCATGGCTCCTATTCCCTTTCCCTCTCCTGACAGTGAGAGTAATTTTGTTGGGTGAGATTAAACTGATTGTGTGATAGCTAGCTGGATTGAATTTTTTCCACCTTTTGTGACCAAGATGTATCTGAGCGATTTTCCATATTATGGAAAAGATGCATGTGTCGTAACTAGCTAGAATAGCTTGGCCTGAGGTACATCTAATGATCACAGTGTTGTGATACTGTTCAGTTCCCTACCCTTTGCTGTATCCAGTGCTATCAGCTGTTTCTTGATATCAATTGGAGTGAATTGAATTTGCTGAAGAATGGCTACTGTTTTGGTGGTAATCCCAGTTCAAAGTTTAAATGAATCTTTGGTTTGCAATTAATGAACTTTGTTGAATGCTTCAGACTTTTCTTTAATATTGATATGCGGTGTCCCATTATTTCTAAAGATAGGGATGTGTTTGGCCTCATCCTCTGTTTGGTCTGATGGCCCATTCCTGACGAAATGTGGTGAATTGTAAAGATTTGATCTGATCCATTGGCTGTGAGATCACTTATCATTTATTGCATGCTGCTTTTTTTAAGCACACGGGTAGTGATGTATTTATTTTGCTTCATGTTGCTCTCTTCTGCAATCCCTATTGAACCTTATTTGATTGAAATGCTTAAGAAAGGGAAATAGTGGATTATAAAATTATCTATTTTGTTGGTTTGCCTTTTTGCTGCTAATGGTTCACAGAATCTCATGAGTGATGAGTTCTGAGCTGTCAGATCTGTTCTGAGTGTGTCTTTTTTAGAACCTTTATGGTGATACACAATACCATGGAGGATGTCCTCATTGTTAAGAAAAGATTTTGTCTCCTTGGTAACTATGTGGTAGTCACTTTTACTGATGCTGTCATGGACAAATGTATCCCCCACAGGTATGTTGGTGAGATGAAGTAGGTTCAATCCTTGTGTTGATTAACTCGCAAAATGCCCAGACTGTCTGTGGTAGGTATGTCCTTTAGCTTGGCCTATGAAACCCCCCACCTGGAATGACATCCGGTGCCCTTGGTAACTAGTATTCCAGGTGTCATTCAATATGGAGCAGCACGATTCAGATGGATAACCAAACTAGTTGAGTTATGCATTTGATGCAGGCAGTGTTCGATGCCCTGATATTTACGTTTCTAAAGCTCAGGATCCCAAATGGTGCTTTAAATACTTTCTCAATTTTCCCTGGCACTTTCTACTAACTTTGCACTTATGCTTCTGGACTGAAATGATGGACAATGCATGATTCACACCCACAATTCATTTGTTGATAAGTTTCTCACTTTATGTAACACTGACAAGCTGAACAAGGATGTTTTCGAGGTCTGATTCAGATTTCTAATGTGAAATGCCACTATCTTCTGTTCAGAAAAATAGCAGCTTTTTTCATTGAAATGCTTTTAAATATTTCAGGTCTATCTGGCAGATTATGGTCTTGCCTTCAGGTACTGTCCCAATGGAGCTCACAAATGCTATAAAGAGGACCGCAAGAAAGGTCACAATGGAACAATTGAATATACTAGCATCGATGCTCACAAAGGTGTAGGTAAGGACGTCGTCCATTCTGTCAACAAACTGTGAGTGGTGTGAATCTGTGTTTGTGGAAAAATTTAATTTACGTGTCTTGTTACCTGACATTTAAATCCAGTCAGCTTTACTTCCATGGATGTACTGCAGAGTGGGTTTACAAAGCTTAGAACTGACCCTGTTAGCTGTAATGTCATCTATAAAACACTCTACTGTGTTTTTCAAATTTTGTAGCCCTGTAATAATATTGTAAGTAACGACATTATCATTTTTGATGTCATGATTTAGAGAGAAACAATGCATTCGACTTTCTTAGTTGCATATTCAGTTGAAGCATTTTCCTCTTTTGTGCAGCTCAGCCATTGAGTTTAAAGTAGTTTTCTTCATGGAAATAATTTTAAGCAGGGACAAGTTTCACTTGAATAAGGGATGAGCCAAAATATCTTGGTTGGGAAAGGTATTTTGATATTAACTCATCTAGGAGGACACTTTTAAAGGTGTATTTAAAATGCAACATATATAATTAACTGAGGAAATTAAGTATAAACTAACAGAGTGGATGTGAAAACAGATCAGACAAATAAAATGGGCATGAGAAAGAGGGGTTATTAACCTGCCTACAGGTTAATATGGACAAACTTTAGAAGGAAGTATATACAAATGAAAAACAAGAAACTGCATGTGTTAGGATCTTTGAATGTTTGTGGTGGGAGATGATTAAGGGGCTGTTGAAATTACAAAGTGCTCTAACATAGTCTGTCCTGTTGCTGAGGCTGAGGAAAAGTAGAAGGCGTCACAGTCCACGACCAACTTTTAAAGAAACATAGTAGATACTTCCAGAAAGATCTAATTAAGTTCTAACCTCAAATAATGTTCCTTGGAAATCCAATTGCCTAATTATGTTTATTTCAAAAAATTTTTAATGGAACAAAACATGATTGTCTCCATTTCTGGGTCATGTCATGTCACCAGGGAAATCTGACCAACCACATGCTTGTGCTTTGTGCCTTTGCGTCAGGATTTCGTAGGGTGAGTTTTTTCCTCAAGTAGTGCTTCATTACCAGGATTGCCTGAATGTTGTCTCAGAAATGTTCATGGAGTACTGTAAGTCAAGCCGGGCAGTGGTGTAGTGGCATTGGTACCAGACCTTGAGGCAAACGGTCCGAAGTTCGAATCCGGCCGGCTTGTTTGCACGCTTTCCATCCATGCTGGGTTGAGTGTCAAGCTACCAACTCGGCTTTGTAAGAAAGACATTTGCTAAGGAAATGGTAAAAATAGGAACAACAACTACTAGTTAAATCTTTTACTTGCCTTTCTAGCACCTGAACTGAACTGACCATAACCCCTTCAAGGCCTTGATCCTGTGTTGTAGAGTAGAAACCTTAATTTGAACCAATGCCCCAACTGCCCACTGACAATAAATTTTATATCAGAATTCTAGGCTTACAGTGTTAAAACTGTGATGAATGTTGACTGAGAATCCATCTTTGGGTTAAGTATAATTTAACGGAGCATGATTTTGATTTGACCTTTTTGTTTGTAATATAATTTTTAACCACCTGTGATAGAAAGGATATGATGAGTGTGTCTCTAATTAGACAACCTTCAATTAAAAAGTCTTTGTAAGTTAAATTTAGCTAGTATTGTGCTAGTACTCTTCTAGTGAAGCGTACTCCACTGATCAGATCAGTATCCACATGATTGTTGCTTTGACATTTTCAAATGATACTTAGTGGAGAATATAATGTTGAGGAATGCCTAATGCTGTCACTTCACACTGCTTAACACAAATACCAATGAAAATGAACACATTACCGTGCGTCTAGTGTCATTTCATGGAGAAGTCAGTGTTGCAGAGCTTGATCTATGTGACACTCCTTAGGCGTTGGCATTCTGTGTATTAAACACCTAGGCTTTTCAATGTCTGTGGCACACAGTGAAGAGCAGACTATCAGGTTTATCATAGTATTTGTGCCCTTTTCTGTATCATCGTTCCACAATAATTAGCTTAAACCTTCAAAGCATTTGGCAGTATTGGTGTTCTTGCATGTGAGCAAGACTAAAAAGGAATTAGGCTATCTTTTGAGCTTCTCCCTTCCAAAGTATTACACTCACTGTTCTCAGCAGCTGCTGTTTATTTGCACTATAATGCTTGTTTTCTGTGATTTCATGCCTTATGAAATTATAGAGCAGCTTTGGGTATGCCTTTAGCAATTGTTGGCAGTTCTGTGGAAATAGGTTTCAAAGAGGAACGCACGAACAGGTTCCTGTGCTGGTCAGGTCAGCTTCTGGAGTCTCTACTTTATTGGAGTGACATCTCAAGGAATGGGATGTGGAGACAACAGTTCTCCAAGGGCATAATCACACCTACAAACCACTTCCTGGAGAATAGCTCTCAAACACTTCCCATCTCGGTACTTTTTTTGGTCCTCTAAATCCTCTCTAAAGAGGTGAATAAAACTTGAGGGTAAGGGTTAAGAGATGTAGAGTGGATCTGAAGGAGACCTTTCTGCCCAGGGAGTGATGAACAACACACACAAAATGTAGGTCAGGCAGCATACATGAAGAGGAATAAGGAGCTGACATCTTACGACAAAACCATCCAGTCCTAATGAAGGGTCTCAGCCTGAAATGTCGCCTCTTTATTCCATTTCATCAATGCTGCCTGACCTGCTGAGTTCCTCCAGTATTTTATGTGTGTTACTTTAGATTTCCAAATTCTGTAGAATCTTTAGTTTTTGGAAGTGATGAATATCTGGATTCACTGATGGACACGATGGTGGAAGCAGAGTCACTAACAGAGACTTGAGGTGTCTAGTCGTTGAAGGCCTTGAGCCAAATGCCGCAGGTGGTGATTAATATGATGGGTGCCCATGGCTAGCCAGGACATGGAGAATTGAATGACCTCTTTTGGTCAATGTCTTCTGGATAGATCAAGAAACCATGTATTTCACTTCTTTTAAGTCTTTTACATTTATTTTTCATTTTCACTGTGATTCTGGGACTGTTGGAGCCTGAGGTTTGCAGTTTGGAGTTTGATTGCATGTTTCAGCACTCTGCAGTCTCTGAGAGAATTCTGGGAGGTAGAGACTGCATGTGGGAATCTCATGGCAAGAAGGCTGCGGGATGGAGTATGAGCTGATATTCGGCTCCATTTCACCGATTAAAGCTTCCATTGTTCGCCAGTTGAAGTAACGAAGATTGAAACATCGAGGTGAATGCGGAAGGTGAATGCCTTTTTATCGCTCTGCTGCCAGAGAGGAAAGACTGCCTTTTTACCTCTGAGGGATCACTTGCTCGCTGTGCTTCAGGAGGGGGGAGACTGCCCTTTGATCGTTGATGGAATTGCTGACTGCTACAAAGAGAAAGGCCTGCTGCTGTGCCCTGAGAATGTTACCCCGGTTTTCTGCGTTTTGCATGAATAAAGAAGTACGAGAATTTTACAAAACAGCTGTACGTAAAGGCTGACAGATAACCAAGGTGCAAACAGAAGACCAATTTTGTAACTAAAAACAATACTGAGAGCATGAGTTGTAAAGAGTCCTTGGAAGTTGACCTATAGATCATGGAATCAGTTCAGAAGACTGGTGATTGAAATTATCCACGTCAGTTCAGGAGCCTGATGGTTGCAGGGTAATAACACATCTGGTGGTGTGGAACCTAAGGCTTTTGCAGCTCCTGCTGATGGTAGTAGTGAGGTGCCAGGATGGTGGGGGTCTTTAATGATGGATGCTACTTTATATGTGATTATGTATGCATGGCTAAGCAGCCTTTTCCACTGTGTGTAACTAGGTTGCAGACCTATATTGCAAGTCTCAGGCTATTACTAATGGCAGGAGATTTCTTGGTAACAGAACGACCTCTAACAGGGTTTTGAGTCAATTCACAATACCCGTCAAGACGTATTGAATAATATTTAGAAAAGTCGGACTGACTTTACTGTAGCTAGAAGCAGTGACTTGTCATGTCATGAGCAGGACCAGACTGCCAGTCCTCTGTGGGACACGGTCTTAATCGTTTCAAGATCAATGGATAATCCAACACAAGTGGGTCCTGAGTAACTTGCATACCACTCAATCTCCCTTGATACTCTCAAGTATGCAATGTTACAAATAAAAAGGCACAATCTGCATCATCCCCAAAGGGAAAGAAATGGGTTGTGGATCATTAATTACTTAATTTCATTCTTAAATTCTGTTGCAAAATTAATTAGTTGAATATTATCTGCATAGTTCATTAGCTGATAAGATTCTAAAATCCGGTATTTATTCCTTAAACCATTAGTGATTTCTGCACTCCTTCCATTGTAGGCTGCTGAGAAATGCCAATTCTATTGGGTGCTCTATTGACGGCCATACTTCACACTGTTAAGGACCCAAGAACTGAAATTCCCTTTGTGTTCCCCACTGTCATTTATGTTTCCTTCCTGGAGAAGTTTTTCATAACTTGTCTCTTTAACAAGTTCTTTTTCCGTTACATTCCCTAATAACCCCTCACGATGTGGTCATGAACTTATGATCGCAAATATTACTTCGATTAATCTTTTGAACATCATCAAATATTTGTCTTGCTCAAGTTATGATGTTAGTAGTTCTTGAGAGTTTTCTTTATTTGTAAAAGGCATAATTGGGAATGGATGTCAGCAGGGCAATGGAAGTGCAGCAGATAATGGAAATCTGTGCTCGCGCGCATGGTGTAACGTGTACAGTAGGAGTGGACTATATGCACAAAGCTACTTGGTTTTTAACTACCTTGTAAATTTGTTACTTGCTCTCAGATGTAGCAAATCTGTTTCTTTTCTAGCTGTCCTCTTGGCCAGTTACTGGTCTTGGACTGCAAATCCTTTCTGATGGATAAGAAGATGACTAAGTACTTCTAGGCACTGATGCTCAAGACCACTCAAGCCCAAAACTATAAAAACATTTCAAATAACCAAAAGCTGAAGATGAATTTTCTTGCCTTTTCTTAATTGTTAGGTTTTGGGTTCATTAAACAAGGTTTTGATAGATAACTTTTTAAAAAGAGCAACTTTTCATTTAATCCTGCTCTTATTTTCAGAAATATTATGGGTCCTATTTCTGCCTGCCTTTTTTTTTTTAGGAAACATGCAATATGGTTTGTTTAATTGACCCATGTGTTAATCCCATTTTGTTCTTTCATCCTAAAGTTGAATGTTTCATTATCTTTGTTCTAACTTCTGCCTCTGTTTATGGCAACTGCTCTGCTTGTGACAACAAGAAACTACGGAGCGTTGGGACATTGCTCAGCACATTGTGGAAACCAGCCTCTCCTCCAGGGACTCTGTCTACACTTCTCGCTCAGTAAAGCAGCCAGCGTAATCGAAGGTTCCACCCATCCTGAACATTCTCTCATCTTCCCTCTGACAAAGGAAGCAATAATCAGAAAGCATATATCACCTTGCTCAGGAATAGCTTCTACTCCACTGTTAAGAGACTATTAAATAGTTTCCTCATACAATAAAAATGTCCTTTTGGCCTCATTATAACCTTGCATCTTATTGTCTACCTGCAGTACACATGCTCTGTAGCTATTATACTTTGTTCTGCATCTTGCATTAACTCAATGTCACGTTGTAATGATTTGATCTGTGCAGACTGTATGCAAGACAAGTTTCAGTTTTTTCACTCTAACTTGGTATGTGATAAAATTAGCCAATATACCAATTTATACTTTAATATGCTCCCACCTCCATCCTTTTTTCCCTTTTCACCGGTTCTCACTCTATTCTGCTATTTGCTATCTACTGATAACCTCCTGTGATTCATCAGCAACTTCCATTATACTTCCACCCATTTTGTTTCTGTATTTAACTCTCAATTTGTACATCACCAGCAAATCTGAGCAGGTCTTGTAAACATTCATATCCCATTCCCTGTGCATGACCCTTCTCCCAGAACTGTGATGTCATCTCTTTATCCACATCTTCACATTGCCAGTCTCCCTTCTCAATGGATCATTTACCCCCACAATGATGCAGCCTTGATATGCATCTTTTTCTTTTTATGTTCCAAATGAGTTATTGTCTTTGTGACATCTTGGTCAAATCCGATAATCCCTTTACTTATTGTCATAATCCAGGTTTATTATCAGTGAAGCTTGTGAATTTTCTTGCTTTGTAGCGACATATAAAAATTAGAATAATTACAGAACTAAGTAGTGTGAAAGAGGAATACTTGATATTGTCATGGATCATTTGGAAATCTGCTGGAGGGTGCGGCTGGGCCTGTGATTGAGTTGGCTGAGTCTACAGCTCTCTGCCATCTCTGCACGTTGAAGACTTCATACCAGGTAATGTTGCATCCGATCAGAATGCTCTCCATACACCTACAGAAATTTGCAAGAGCCTTTGGTGACATACCAAATCTCCTCGTACTCCTAATGAAGCACTGCCACTGGCAATCTTCTTTGTGATTGCGTCAGTGTGTTGAGCCCAGGACAGATCTTCTGAGGTTTTGATGCCTAGGAATTTTAAGTCTGCTCACAATTCCCACTGTTGGCCATGCAGTGAGGGCTAGTGTGTGTTCTCCCAAATTCCCCTTCCTGAAGTTCACAGTCAGTCCCTCGATCTTGCCAACATTGAGTGCAGCTGGTTGTTGTAGTACTACTCTCTATGATCCATTGTCAAGGATTCCCATTGCAGAGGGAGGTACAGAGGCCCCCATTTGAAGCTAGTTGAATAGTACTGTAGGAAAGGTGGTACTGAACAACAGCCTGACATATGTATTGATGTTGTCTTGGTGCTCCAGAGCTGAGTGGAGAGTCATTGAAATTGCATCAGCTGTAGACCTGTTGTGGCAGTAGACAGATTACAGTAGATCCAGCTGCTTGCTCCTGTGGGAGTTAATTCTAGCCACACTCAAGCTCTCAGAGCAGTTCGGTATTGTGAGTGCTGTTGCTGAGGCGGCTAACCCTGCTGTCCTTGGGAACTGGTATCTTTGCTTCCTTCTCCCTAGCAACTCCTTTCATCAGAACTTGTGTAGAAGTGACATTAATTTTGTGCGTCTGAACTGTCACATGCTCCATTTATGCTGCCTGCACTTTTGGAAATATCACTACGCTGTCATTCTCATCCTTCTGGCTGCTTTCCACGGGTCACCAGCATTACGTGCATGTTGTATGAAATGGGCAATCGTGGTCTTTGACCTTGATTGTTCTTTGCTAGTTTTTCTATGGAAGTGGTTTGCCGCCTTCTGGGCAGTGACTTTACAAGATAGGTGACCCCCGTCGTTAGTAACACTCTTTAGAGATTGTGTGTTTGGCGTCAGTGGTCACACAACCAGGACTTGTGATGCACACCGGCTGCTCATCCCGCCTGCTCCCTTGGCTTCGTGTGACCCTGATCAGGAGGATAAGCTGGAGCTACAGCTTACCCAAGGGTGACCTGCAGGTGAGCGGAGGGAAGGAGCACCTTACACCTCCTTTGGTAGAGATGTATCTCCACCTCGCCATCCTTGTAAAAATCATAAAAAACAAGCATAAGCAAGGTTAATGATAAATGGGTCTATCACCGCACAGCTGACTGGAAATTTTGCTTTGCATCAATGTTGGTAGCTTTGAAATATCAGTGTTGAACAAATCTATTTCTTTGACTTTGTGTAGGCAAGTGACTTGAGGAAAACTTTCAGGTCATGCCTAAAAGGATATAATGACCTGGCAAGAAGTTCTCTCTCTGTAAGTATTGTAGTTGTGTTAGGCTTCCACCACTACATTCAGTTAGTAATGCTTAGGGCTGCTGAGAAGGCTTCCTTAATAAGGGAGGGTTTTTGCAGAGTGTTGAAGCTATAAGACATTTCATTTATTATTTCTTCTTGGAATATTTTCCAGGTGCTCCTAAAGTCACTGATATTCTTCAGGGAATTTTGCTGAACCGTTTCATTGGTACAAATAAAATAACATTGGCAACGAGATTGCCATTTGTAAAAATAAAATGCAGAAAATAATTCCTAGTGCAAGGACAACAATAGATTGCTGTGCAAAACTGATCCTTGAACAGCTGCCAAATCTAATTCAATACAAGTGAAAATCCAGGCAATGTGAAAGCCTTCCAGTGAATGGTTTAATATACTTCCTGGATGTGTCATCGCAAAGGACAAACTGTCAAATCATTAGCTGGTCAAAGAACTGTGAGGCAGGTGAATTCTTCATTATTATGGCATTTTGAATGAGGTTAATGGTTTTTATTTGCATGGAATTATAAGATGTAAGGAAGATCCTGCGAAGTTGCAAGGCAGATAGAAAGATAAATGAAGACTATCCTGGCCACTAAAAAAGGTCTTTGAATTCAGTAAGGTGGGGATCTGCATTCATGTGTTCCAGTCACAGTCACACTTGTTTGCTTGTCTGGAGGATGCCCAAGAGAAGCTGACCTTGTGGCCTTTTACCCAGCATTCCCCAGGCCAAGGGACCACAGGGGGAATAGGCAACTGGACTACAGTACAAATCCTTTTGAATGTTTTTCTTTGGGGTGTATCCAGTGATTAACTATCTTTACCAAGTTGTCCAGAACCAGCCAGCCAGATTTCCCTCATGCTGGGTATAACTGAAACACATACATGGTATGGTGGATCAAATTCAGGACCTACAAGGCTGAGGAAGAACAGTAAGCCTGTTTGGCTGTTACGGAGAGGATCACAGAGACCGGAATGCCTCTGGAAGTGATGCAATAAATTAGATGCAAAGTTTAAAAAAAAGATGAATCCAATATATGCCGTCATCATCATTATGTATCGTGTCATGTGACGTAGTGATCATAGTCTTCCATCTTCTCTATCCATAATGATCATTCTTGGAAAATTTTTCTACAAAAGTAGTTTGCCATTATCTTCTGAGCAGTGTCTTTACAAGCTGGGTGACCCCAGCCATTATCAGTACTCTTCAGAGATTGTCTGCCTGGTGTCAGTGGTCGTGTAACCAGGACTTGTGATATACAACAGCTAGTCATATGACCATCCATCACCACTTTCAAGTGACCCTGATCGGGGGGAGCTAAGCAGGTGCTACACCTTGCTGAAAGGTGACCTACAGGCTAGCAGAGGGAAGGGGCATGTTACACCTCCTTTAGCAGAGACCTATCTCCACCCCACCACTCACAAATATATGCACGTAGTTAAACTTACCCTATTTTTAAAAATTATTTTTTACAAGTTCCTGTAATATTTAGGAGAGGATTTTGCCATGATCGTGAAAAGGTTTTAAAAATTCCTATCAGCATTTTTGATATTCAGTACCCCTGCCTCGTGGAGCGGTTTTCAGTTGTCAGTCTTTGGTGAGAGTCTTCTCATTTTCTGTGACAACAAGATGTTGCAGTGGCTGCCAAGCCTACCTTAACCACAGGACCACACTGATCAGGCTAACAGCCTGTGTAAATTTCAGCTAATTGAAGTAAAATCATATTATACAGCGGAGAGTTGCTGATCTATGTGGCTTTGTAACAGATAAATTTTCTGAGCGGAGGATGAAATTCTTAGATTGAACGTTTAGTTTATACATGTACATTCTGGAGAAAAGCACAACAGTTTATGCTCATGGGATAAAGAGTTGATTTTTGCAGTGCTAGACGCAGAAATAGATCAACTAAGTTTTAGTGTAAACCTTGATTGGCTCTACATGATCAATATTGGTCTATGAGAAGATTTAAGTATTCGTGGTATGAATGTTTAGCCATGGCCAGCGATTTTAAAAAGACCATAAGTCAGTAAGGCTTAGGAGCAGAATAAATCCACTTGGTCCATCGAGTCTGTTCCACCATTCCATTTATTATCCCTCTCAACCCCATTCTCCTTCCACAACCTTTGATGCCCTTCCAAATCAGTCTCCACGTTGCATTTGCCTTTCTTACCACTGACTCAATCTGCAAGTTAACTTTTAGGGAAACCTTGTAAGAGGATTCCCAGGTCCCTTTGCACCCCGATTTCTGAATTTGCTCCCCATTTATTCCTTCTACTAAAGTGCATGAGTATTCACACCTCTACCGTGTATTCCATCTGGCACTTCTTTACCCATTGTAATCTGTCTTAAGTCCTTCAACAGACTCCCTGCTTCCTCAACGCTACCTGCCCTTCCTCCTGTCCTTGTATGGTCTGCAGACTTAGCCACAAAGCCATCAACTCTGTCATCCAAATCATCGACATAACTTGAAAAGAAACGGTCCCTATACCAACCCCTGCAGAACGCTGCTAGTCACTGGCAGCCAACCAGAAAAGGCCCCCTTTATTCCCACTCTTTACCTCCTGCCAGTCAGCCAATCTGCTATCTATGCCAGTACCTTCCCTGTACTACCATGGGCTCTTATTTTGTTAAGCAGCCTCATGTGTGATATCTTGTCAAAGGCCTTCTGAAATTCCAAGTAAACAATGTCCACTGACTCCTCTTTGTATATCCTGCCTGTTATTTCCTAAAAATAATTCCAGCAGATTTATCAGGCAAGATTTCTCCTGACTTTGACCTCCAGGTACTCCCAAACCTCATCCTTATTAATGGAGTACAACATCTTGCTAACTATTGAAGTCAAGTTATCTGTCCTATAATTTCCTGTCTTATGAACCAGAGAGAGAAATATTATGAAGCTGGGTGAAGTGGGGACCCTGCTTCCCCATCCATCCGAGGAAAGCTACAGCACCCACAATAATTCCTACATTCGTCAACAGCATTTTAATAGTCTGCTTCTAAGGGTTGTGTAAGGCAGTGTTTAATAGACCAGGTGACTTAATATTCTATTTACAGATTGTACTGACCAGAATGTTCACGGTAATTCTTGTGAAGGGATCGTCAATGCTATATTAGCCTAAAGGAAGGCAGGAGAAAACGTGAAAATTCCTCAGCCCTTGGAAGATTTTGTGCATATAAATGAGTCTGTCATATAAACCAGTCTATCAAAGCCTTATCACATTAGTTAAAAGGATGTTTTTATCCATTTTACCCTTTTTTTGCCTTTATGTGACAAATTCAGGTCTTATTAGAACATGGAGTTACAGTATTGGAATGGGTCATTTGGCCCAGAAGGTTGTACTGAACCAGGTAAAAAAAAAACAAGTCAAAAGCACCCAAACACTAATCCCTCCTACCTACCAATGTCCATATCCCTCCATCTTCCTCACATCCATGTGCCTACCCAAACGCCTCTCAAAAGACTCCAATGTATTTGCCCCTACCACCATACCAGGCAGTGCATTCCAGGCATCCACCACTCTCAGAGTAAAAACCCATACCCCCCACATCCCTCCTTAACGAACCCCCTCTCACCTTCAATACATGCCCTGTTAATTCCTATTTGTGACTCAAGCCCCAGGATGTCTGAATGTGTGTGATGCAGGAGTTTCTGCACACGGTACTGCAATTGAACGAGACTGTTGTCCAGTTCTTGTTAGAAAATCATACTGTGCTTTGCTTGCAGTTTGGAAATAACATTGCCACACACAAGTGTACAGGAAAGTTTTATAATGGCTCATTACAGGGTATTTGATTTCATAAATCTTGAACAAAGCATTAAGATCCTCTTATTCTAGTTGTAAAGCCATTGACAAGAATACACCAGTGTAGGGGAAACCATCGTGCCTTGGCTAGTTTTCTGACAAGATATTCAGTTGGAACTGTGACTCTTCTATCTCCCCTTGACCCAGCAGAAAAGTAAAAGTTAAATTGTTCAGTCTTTGGACAGTTACTTTGTAGTTGAGTTTCATTTCTCTTTTAAACATCACTTTCTAGATCATAATGTCTGTTCATCGTAACAATCATGATAAACTTTGCCTTTTAGTATCAGACCATAGATGATTTACCACTGAAAGGATCTACAGGTATCTGGGGGTGCACCTGGATGACAGATTTGAGTGGAGCACCAACACAGAGGCTGTGTACAATAAGGGCTGGAGTCACCTCTACTTCCTGAAGAGACTAGGTCCTTTGGAATATGCAGGGCTCTCCTTTACAAGTTTTACCAGTCTGTTGTCACCAGTACAGTCTTTTATGTGGTGGTGTAGTGGTGTGCTGGGGCAATGGCATGATGCCAACAGGCTCAATAAACTGATTAGAAAGACTGGCTCTGTTCTACCATAGCCTCCAGTGTGTCCAGTTTGACTTCTACAGCAAAGGACCCTATGGAAAATCCTGGCAATTCTGAACAATGTTTCTCACCCTCTGGCTGAATAGAGGAGCACTTGTAGTAATAGACTAAGATAACTGTGCTGCCTCTAAGAGCTCTACATGAGGTCATTCTTGCCCTCGGTCATTAGGCTTTATGATGAGTCAACCTATAGCCGGGGAAGTGATGACCCCCCTTGTTAGACTGTTTGAGGTAACTTATTTTTTTATATTCTTTCTTACTTCTCTTCTAATATTTGTATATTTGTGCACTTGTAATGCTACTGTGACACTATAATTTCCTTTGGGATCAATAAGGTATTTATCTATCTATATATCCACCTAAAACTGTAGGCTTGTCCAGAGATCAGAGATGAATTGATGCAGTAAGATGTGAACTAAAAAGTAAACTGACAAGAATGCTGTCCTGAGGTTGAGGTTAAAATATATTGAGGCACAGGAGTTATTGTGCCATTGCATCCAAGGGAAAGGAGACCGCCTTGCTAACCCTTGTCCCAGTGAGTTTAATTTAAGGTAAAAACTTGATCCTCTCTGATGGCTGTTGCTCCATCACTTACCTGAAAGGCAGAAGCAGGCTTTTAACAAAGATAGGAGAGTGTGTCCTGTAGTTTAACTCGTGGAGAGATTGCTCATATTCTTCCTTTAAGGAGCTTGTTCACAGCATGGTAAACAATTGTGCAAAGAAAATATAAATATTTTAACATTTTGTTTTAACTTTGCTTTACATTTCTTGCCAAATTAAACCCCACAGGTACCAGAAATTGTTGAGCACTCTATTTCAGTTTAATATCAATATTTTGCTGTACACCCAGCACCCTCTTGGTAATGTAGTGGACATATATAGTGGACCCAAATAAATTAGGCTGCTTTGTAAAATTCTAAAATACAGATTTTCAGTACAGCTAACCAGATCCTGATTTATTCTCTATACTGTTAAAGTGTCTATTTTTTAGATTGCCACTTTTTATCATTGATTTTTAGATACTGTGAACAAATCTTGGTTATGCTGTTGTGCTCATAATTAAACCAGAATAAATTATATGGCTGGGTGAGACTGCAGTTCATGTGGTAGTTTCTCAAAGCCAACAGAGTAGAAATCCATCATCTGTATTAGAATATAAAACAGAGAGCAGTACAGCATAGTACAGGCCCTTCAGTCCATCACGTTGCTGCAACCTTTTTACCTTCCCTAAGATCAATCTAACCGCCCAAAATGGCCCTCAATTTTTCTATTATCCATGTGCCTATCTAAGAGTTTCTTAAATGACCCTAATTTGTTAGTCCCTACCACCACCCCTGGCTATGTGTTCCATGCACCTACAACTTACCTCTCATGTCCCCTTATACTTTCCTCCAATCATCAAAAAATTATGCCCCCTTGTATTAGCGATTTCTATCCTGGGAAAAAGTCTCTGGCTGTCCACTCAATCTATGCCTCATCTTGTGCACCACTATAAAGTTGCCTCTCATCCTGTTTCACTCCAAAGAGAAAATCCCCAGCTCTACCTTCATAAGGCAAGCCCTCTAGTCCATTCAGCATCCTAGTACATCTCCTCTGCACCCTCTAGATGCATCAAGTGCACTTGCAATGAAATCTGGTTCTGAAATTCTCTTGTGTTGAAGAGCGGGCGCTGGCACATGCAGATGTCACTGCTTTCTACCCACACCCTGCCCTGACATCGTTTCACAGCTGTCACCGCAAGACTGTGAGCTGAATGTGTGGCAAGATGGTGGATTACGTATGCATATGGGCTCAACTCCGGTTTCCCAGCAGCCTCTGCTGTGTAAATCACAATGATAATCAATATTGTCCATTACGTGCAGGTCTGAACCTATCAGTATACTGACCCGTCCCTGTAGTTAGTTTCTCCTAAACTGATTTCACGTGCAAACTCCAGTCAAGATACTCAGACTAGGTGTAATTTAGAAGGTATCAGAGATGAAATTCACGTGTGGTAAGACTCTGGGGATGACTGGCCTCGGATCAGGTAGTTGCAGGGAAATTTGCTGTTGTGTCTGATGCACAGAACATCAGACAACATTTTGATAGGAAATGCCTTAAAAAGTTTATTATGGTTGACAAGGATGCAATCTGCAATTGTAGTAAAGCTCAGTGTTCTCTCATCTTTCTGTAATCCCCTGCCTTTTGACTTGGAGGTTTGCTTACCTTCCTTGCACTGAAAAAAGTAAAAGATGGTCTTGTCATTTCCAGATCCTGCTCAAGAACAGCACTTAAGATCAGAATTCCTTGTCACCTTGCTAGCTAATGCCAGTAGGATGCTTGCCATTGAGTTTATAATTGTGGCTGCATACAATGACCGGTGAGAAGAATGTCCTTGAAACTCTCACTTCTCAAAAGAATGGAGACCTGGGTGTATGCAGTGTCCCTTATGAGAAGATCCGTGGTTTTGCCTGGGATTCAGAGCTTTATCCATGGACATTATTAGTCCAAGTCAACTAAAAGTTGAATAAAGATAGACCATTCAGCCCATCTTGTTGTTATGACACTCAATCAAATCGCGACTGATTAATACCTCAGTCCCATTTACCTTGTTTCAGTCCATTATTTGGATATGATACTGGGCAAAATTGATTTTAGTCTTTAGCATTTCAGATGACCCTGTATCCACAATATTTTGGGCAGGTTTTGGACTTCCTGTGTCTTTTCCTTTTTACTGCCAGATGACTTAACTTTAATGTTATATTTGGTTCTCTTGGTCTGTAGCCTTCCCCTCATCCACCTGAAGAAAGTTTGTTCTCTCTGTCTGCCCTGGTACATTTCATTCTCAGTATAAAAACCTTGCTTGTTATGCCTAAACGTAAAGGGAATTGTGAAGCCATGATGCTACAGAACCGTAATACAGTTGGATTATGACTGTGAAAAGGTTAGACAAAAAGTCACAGGAGGAACACATTGGAAAGTTTCTTCATGTTGCTATGCTGCTGTGTGTCTGAAAAATAATGGTTGTGAAGCCAGTTTACTAGGAAAGGACCATTGGCTCCATCATTGACATTTTTCTAAAATAAAACAAAACAAGGCTATTTAATATGTTTTATGAAAAATGCTTTGTAGTAAAACTTGCTCCAAACCATGTTTGATTTATTTTCCATCTTTTTCTTGAAGTAATACTCTTTGTCAAAGTCTGGCTTCATTTAAGTAATTCCAGCTGTAAGCATTTCACAGTACAATGGTCTGAATTGTCATGGCTGCCACAGTTATGCTTGATTTAGATTTAATTGTTTGTGCGATGTTAATATAACATTAGGTATGAATGGAAAGGGAGGCAACTTTTTGTTTGTGAAGCGGCTGCTTCTCTCAGTGATTGTTGTAACCCCACCTTCTTATTTAATTTAGAGATAGAGCGCAATAACTGGCCCTTCCAGCCCAATGGGCCCTTATTTACAACATTGTGACCAATTACCCACGTCTTTGGAATGTGGAAGAAACTGGGGCAGCTGAGGAAACTCACATAGTCACAGGGAGATTGCACAAACTCCGTACAGAGAGCAGAATTGAACCCAGGTTGATGGCACTATTAATAACGCTATGTTACCCTGCTGCCCACCTGCTCAATAAAATATCATATGAAGAATGAATTTACCCATTGTAAAATAGGACCATGTTATTTTATAAATACTTGGAGAAATTTCTGCTTCATAGGGCTGACCAGGTTTTGTCCATTCTGCTGAACCTACACCTTTTGTGTTTTTTGTGTGTCTCCCCACACACAAAAATTGGTTCTCTGCATTTTTATTGGTTACTTCTCTGGCAACCTCAGAGTGTGCACTAGAAAATGTAATGTTATCCTTACCCTATCCTCTCAGCAGGCTTACTTGTGAATGGAGATTACGTGCAAGATGCCTGCAAAGCTGAATGTGGACTGGTATGTGGAATGCCAGAATTTGTGATCAAAGCAATCTTGTCACGTCATGTCTATTAATGAAACATTCCACTCTATATTATATATTATATAGGGCTAATAAATAAGAAAAACAGATTTTCATTCAAATATGTAAAATACTCAATGTTCATTTACAGTTGCTACATTGATGGGACATTGTTCTCTATGGATAGGAAGTAAAGTTTGAATTCAGGCTGCAAGCAACATGTAGAATAGCTTCTTTTCACTGCCGACATTTTGCTCTAATCCTCGAGGAAGCGTGGAGTAATTGAGTGCTGCATCTCCAAGGGTGTGCTGGCAGTCACTCCTCTCAGCTCACAGAGCAGCATTCAGATATCAGTGCCTTCCATCTGAGACCGGTGGTGAGGCACAGTGAAATAATGAGGACATTAAAATAAAACTGGGAAGTATGCTGAAATGAGAAAAAATGTTTACATCAACATCAATTTTTTTTAGTTTCCTCTACTTTTGGAACTGAGTTTTACTGTGTTTCTGACATTGACCTTTTGCCCGGAGACCTGGTTTGAATCGAAACCAGCCGGAACATCCCTGTTGGGCCTTGGATCATGAGCCAGGTTTCTGCTGTAATTCAAGTGGTTTATACAAAGCCAGAGTGTTTTTTTTCTGCATCAGGTGTGCCAGGGAACTCCTGGCTTTCATACAATTTTAAATTACAGAAAGATAGCAATACAATGCTCAGATACTGCCTGATCTGCTGAGAGTTTCCAGCATTTCCTCCTTTCCCACAACTACAGTATCTTCCCCTTGGGACTCAGTGGTGGGCTTTGTCTTTCAAAAGTTCTGTATTTTTGATTCTTTTTAACTAGATGAAAACTTAAATCTGTTATGTTGCTTAGCTGTTTCTGTCATTGCAGTCACTTAATGCAAATTAGTTACCTAACTAGTTGAGGTTATTAATATGGAGGGTGACGGCTGAGGGTCTAGTCACTCGTAGCTATTAAATGGTGCTTTGAATTGGAGTCATGTCAATAGACATCAGTAGCTTCTGTGCTAAAATTCATGCAATTGCATCGGAATAAAATTTGTCAATGCATGTGGCTGGCTGACGAAGTGCATGTTGAAACGGGATCATGTGGCCTTAAGGAAGCTGGACATTCTATGGTAGTGCTAGTCGTCTTGCAGTGCACATTGGATGGCTTTGCAGCATTGGTCTTTGAAAAAGGGACAAGAAAAGAGACTCAGCCATGAACGGAAGGAAGCAGGCTGTCTCGCAGATACTTACCTGCATCTTTGTTTGGGGAGATGTGGAAAGGTTTAGCTCAGGCGGAACGGTTTCCTCATCATTGTTCTGGGTGAACTGATAGCTGTTTTGTGAAGCATTGCCTGAAAGCTATTGTGTGCGGGGGAGTTAATTCTGACCTGTGTGTGCATTGTGCTAGACAGGGTCCAGGCAGTTCCAAATCCAAGGGCAATATTGTACTATTTTCATCACAGAAGCAAAATGGCAGGTGTTGAAACATGAATAGATTCCATGTTGTTAACAAATGTCCTGAGGCTGGGATTTGAAAATACATTGTTGGAACACTGACGAGAGTTAGCAAGAGAAGAATTAACTGCATTCAGTACCTTAAGCATCGTTGAGAACCTGCAATGAATACCCTGGTGCTGCCAATAACTACTGACTCAACTGGACAGACCATCTAAAGTCCCTGGGATGAGTCAGGAGGAAGGGGTATTCTTTACCAAGTGGCTCTCCTCATAACGAGACAAAGACATTTGGCTCAAATTATGATTAATTGAAATGTAGTATTACTATTGCAAAGCAACAAGTGTGGAAGTTTTTAGTGACAAGACACAGTAGCAACTAGCTTACTGTATGGCAGGGTTGATCCCCCTCAGAAAGAATTCTGCAACTCGCAAGATATGAGGAGGAAAGAAAACCTTTAAGGAAAATGAGCTTTTGTAAATGCTTCATTTTGTTACTTTAACTGTATTAGTATATTTTAATTAATTTGTTGTTAGTGAAATGTTGTTTACTTTTAAGCAACTGTTTTGAACTGAAAAGCTTTTGCCCCTCTGCATTACCTTTTGCAGGATGTCCCAAATAGCAAGTTGTTAAAACAGTAATGTAGCTTTATAAAACTATGTAAGTTTCTTGGTGCTTCTTTTATTCCCATTCTTTACAGTTAACACACACAATGATCTAAGGCGGGTTGGACTGCCATCTGCTCAACTGATAGACTCTTTATGGTCACTTTAAGTGCGGAGTAAACATGAATGCTTGTGTCATACTGCTCTAATACAGAACACCCATTACACAGACAGACTAATTATAGTGTTGCCCATTATTCTCACATATCATTTGAAGCAAAGCAGAGGTCAAGCTTGTTCTGCTTGATCTATCACAGAGCAAACTACTTTATTGTTGTCAATATTACAAGCAAATTACTAGAGAGCACAATGAATAACTTTATTAATTAAAATCCTGCACTGTCAGCTTTTGATAATTACTGCGAATTATTACTGTATCCGAGTTATGTTTGAACTTTTTGCCATTGTTAGTGTCACTGAAATGGTAGTGTCTAGATTAATGCACAGGCTGCTTTGCAGCAGTATTTCTAGTCACTGAGGCATGTAGTCAATATCTAATTTCTCTGGAGATACCAAAATATTGCACTTTATTGCAACATTAAATGTTTTTTAAAGAATTGTCTGTTTGCATGACACCACTGAAGCTCTATTATTGTGAATAGCGGAATGTGTAGCTTTGCTCTAGAACTCTGGTCCAGCAGCTGTGGTTATATATTGAGTTATTGGTAGTACACAGTTTGATTCTTCTGGGCTGCATGGTGAAGTGAAAAACTGTCCTTTTTTTATGTGAATGCAATGCATGCACCCCAAAATACCTGCAAGACTAACTTGTTATGCATCAACTGGTAGAACTTCCACATGCTGACACTTTGTGGAGGAATATAGATTCATACTACAATCATGGACATTTTTATAAATGTGCAGTGCTCTTGTGGAAGTCTGCCAATCTGGGAACTAATTAGAATTCTGAGAGCTATGCATATCAAATTCCTAAATGGGATTAAAGCAGTGTGATCTTTGTTCACGTTGGTTCTGTGTTTTCTAAATCTGCTTGAACGCCCAGCTCAGCCGCACCTTCTGACACCTCGTATTTTTCTTACTTATCAGACTGTTTGTGGTGAACTAGATATACCTGTCTGACTGCTCCTGTGGCTCCTCCCAAGACCCTGCTGACTACCCCTGTGGCTCCTCCCACAGACCCCTGTATAAAGGCGACTGTGGCCTGCTGCTCTCCCTCATTTTCCCCAGGATGTAGTGTTGTCCTTCAGTCAATAAAAGCCGATAATCTCACTTCCTAAGTCTCGGCGTGAGTTATTGATGGTGCATCAATTTTATTGACTGAAAGTTACAACATGGAAACCGCTTTACGCCCAGAACGCCTAGACTTGGACCCCCGAGACCCGGGAGCAGCTCTTGCCTTTGAACACTGGCTGGTGTGCTTCCAATCGTACTTAGAGGAGGTTCGTGCCACCGATTCGGCTGTTCGGCACAAACTTCTCTTCTCGAGGGTCGCCCCAAAAGTTTATTCGTTCATCAGGGACATATCCACCTACGAGGAGGCGCTTGCCGCCCTCCAAAGACAGTACCTGCGGCCAGTAAATCCAGTTTATGCACGGCACCGCTTGGCCACGCGAAAACAGCGGCCTACGGAGTCGACTGCTGAATTCCTCAGCGAACTACAGATACTCGCGCGAGACTGTGGCTGCAAAGCGCTCTCAGCGGAACAGCATAAGGAACTCTTGGTCCGAGACGCTTTTGTGACTGGGGTTCGGTCAGTGTGTATCCGCCAGCGGCTGCTGGAAAAAGCTGATCTTACCTTACGCTCTGCGATAGAGACGGCCAGTTCGATAGAGGCTGCGCAACGGTACGCCGAAGAAGTCCAACCGAGCCATTCCCCGGTTCCGAGCGAATTCGCCAACGCCGCAGCCAGTCGCGGTATCTCAAACCCCACGAATTCGCCAGGTATGAGACTCTGTTACTTTTGTGGGCTTCGGAAACATGCACGAGAACTCTGTCCGGCGCGCGAAGCGACTTGTTCCCGCTGTGGGAAGAAGGGCCATTTCGCCAAGGTCTGTAAATCTAAACCGCGCCCGGGGTCGAGCAGCGCCGCGTCTGAGACCTGGGGGCCGCCATTTTGCATGACCGGATGTGGACAACCATCTTTGCCGGCGTCACCTGGCCCCGCCCCTACCTACCCGTGTGCGACCTGGGAGCCGCCCTCTTGCATGCCCGGATGTGAGCGGCCATCTTTGCCGGCGTCACCAGGCCCCGCCCCCGCCTCGCCATCTTGCATGCCCGGATGTGAGCGGCCATCTTTGCCGGCGTCACCAGGCCCCGCCCTCGACACGCCCAGTTCAACGCTGGCTTCCGTGACCCTCGATCAAAGCGCTCCGCACCAGCTCGCAAGGTCGATGATGGACATCCTGGTGGAGGGGCACAGGACTCGCTGCCTGTTTGACACGGGCAGCACTGAGAGTTTTATTGACCCGGCCACAGTGAAACGCTGCGGACTCGTGACACGGCCGGTCCGTCAGAAGATCACCTTGGCTTCAGGGTCGCATTCCACAGACATCCGGGTGGGTTGTGTAGCGACATTGGTGGTGCAGGGCACAGAATATCGGAACTTTGCGTTCCTGGTCATGCCTCGACTGTGCGCACCTGTGCTATTGGGGCTGGACTTCCAGAGCCATCTCAAAAGTGTGACTATGGCATATGACGGGCCCCTCCCACCACTCACTGTCAGGAATCCTCAGTTTGGTGGGACTTCGCCATATACTCCGTTACCACACGCACATACACCCCGAACCCCACATCCCGCCCAGCACCATGCCGATAGCTGTGCTGCTGACACTATTTGCAACCTCTCCACCCTCAAGATCCCTCCCCCATCGCTGTTCACCAACCTGACCCCCGACTGTAAACCTGTGGCAACTAAAAGTAGGAGGTACAGTGCGGGGGACAGGGCCTTTATTCATTCAGAGGTGCAGCGGCTGCTCAGGGAGGGGATCATTGAGCCAAGCACAAGCCCATGGCGGTCCCAGGTGGTCGTTGTTCGGACTGGGCAGAAAAATAGGATGGTTGTGGACTACAGCCAGACCATCAATAGATTCACGCAGCTTGACGCGTACCCCCTACCCCGCATCGCGGATATGGTCAACCAGATAGCTCAGTACAAGGTGTACTCGACAATTGATCTGAAATCCACTTATCACCAGCTCCCCATCCGCCCAGAGGACCGCCCCTACACCGCCTTCGAGGCGGGTGGCAGGCTCTATCACTTTCTGCGCGTCCCATTTGGTGTCACAAATGGGGTCTCAGTCTTCCAGAGGGAGATGGACCGGATGGTGGACCAGTACAAACTGACGGCCACATTTCCCTATCTAGATAACATCACCATCTGTGGTCGCGACTGGTCGGACCATGACGCCAACCTCCAGCGTTTTTTCCAGGTGGCCGATGCTTTGAACCTCACTTATAACAAGGACAAGTGTGTGTTCAGAACCACACGGCTCGCTATCCTTGGGTATGTCGTGGAGAACGGGGTCATTGGCCCTGACCCCGACCGTATGCGCCCCCTGTTAGAACTCCCTCTTCCCACTACTCTCAAGGCCCTCCGGCGGTGCCTGGGGTTTTTTTCCTATTACGCCCAATGGGTTCCCCATTACGCAGACAAGGCCCGCCCCCTGGTCAAGTCTACCACCTTTCCCCTCTCTGCCGAGGCCCGAGCGGCCTTCAGCTGCATTAAAGGGGACATTGCCAAAGCAACGATGCATGCGGTAGACGAGACCATTCCCTTCCAAGTAGAGAGTGACGCCTCTGACGTCGCGCTGGCTGCTACCCTCAATCAAGAAGGCAGGCCAGTGGCGTTTTTTTCTCGTACCCTTCAAGGCTCATTTTCCCCAGGATGTAGTGTTGTCCGCGACCTGGCGCCCGCCGGAGCAGCAGACCACTACCCCGAGCACTCCACGGTAACTATGCACCCTGTACCCGAGGTGACTCCGCACGCCCCGTGCCCCACACAGACTCCGTATGCGTCTGTTCCAGGGCCCTCGCTCACACGCGAGGGGTCCCTGACACCTCCTGTTGGGACAGAATTAACCCACTCTCCGCCTTCGGAGCACACACCACCTCCGGCACCTGTGCCGTCATCACCTCCGGCTCCTGTGCAATTGCAGCCGGAGCTACGTAGATCGCAGCGAACGATTCGACCACCTGATCGACTTAACCTGTAAATATGCTTGGGAATTTTTTTTAAACAAAGGGGGGGTGAATGTGGTGAACTAGATATACCTGTCTGACTGCTCCTGTGGCTCCTCCCAAGACCCTGCTGACTACCCCTGTGGCTCCTCCCACAGACCCCTGTATAAAGGCGACTGTGGCCTGCTGCTCTCCCTCATTTTCCCCAGGATGTAGTGTTGTCCTTCAGTCAATAAAAGCCGATAATCTCACTTCCTAAGTCTCGGCGTGAGTTATTGATGGTGCATCACTGCTTGTCTGGCATCAGGTATCCGATGAGCGAAGTTTTCCTTGGAATAAATAATGGAAAGATGAAAGCCATCACCTGTAGTCCCTGTCACAAATTATGCTCCTGCCTTACGTGCCCACATCTCTGAACTCAAAATGTAATGCACAGTCTTTTGTCTTTACCACAAAGTCACAGCTGAACACCTTAAAAACAATGCACTCAACCTAATCGACACTGCTGAATTAATATGTCTGGATAATAGACCTGATTGAGGATTAATGATGCGGGTGTTAGAAGAAGTCAAGTTGGTATTTTTTCCCAGTAGTCAGGTAATTTCTAGAGCCGATTGATATGTGGTATCATTCTTGAGGCGAGCATTTGGGTGAGAATGTTTCAGTGAGAAAAACATTTAAATAAATGCCATTAGCCATTCCAAAACAGAGATTCGATAATGAAGTCTTATCGATTACTTAAGACAACTGAAGTATGTTCAATTTTGTGGAAAATTTAGCTTAGTTTTTCCGCAAATGTGTCTTTAGGTAGTTCAGCTGAACAACAGTGATTTAAAGTTAAAGGGTAGGAATAAAATGGATTATAACTCCACAAATTTAATCAATTCAAAGCACATGAAATATGCTGAAATGGAATAAAAACAATATGTTTATGATAGTGGAAACTACTACTGTGTCCTTTTACCACTGTGTTTATGTCCGATCATTTCAATCAATAATAATTTTAGATTGTTGCAGCCTGCTTTTGTCTGTTTTGTAGATCAGCACTTAGAGTAAAGTTATATAATTTAAAACTGGCCCCTTACAAGTCTTGGCATTTTTGATTCACCCTGCGAATAATGGTTTTCAGCGACTTGTTCGCGATTCATTTCAGAAGACTGCAGTGGAACTGAACGCAACAACGTGTGTGCTGGGTTTGCTGTTCCTGCTCTACACTAGATGGCAGTTTTGCCTTTTCCTCAAACTTGGTACTTGTGCAAGTAAGGAAAAGGCCATCGGTGTTTAGTCTGTGCGCGGGGTCTCCGAATGGGTGATTCAGACCCTGTGGACTTCCTGGAACATGTGTTAGCAATTTAAAGGCAGACATTTATTTCTTTGTTTTACTGCTGGCTCTTTAAGAAAGTGTTGCTGCTGGATTATGAGCTGTCTGGATCATGTCAGAGGCCACAGGGATCAAGTTCATGTGACAGGCCAGACTGAGGAAGGATGAGGTTGGGGGAGGTAGGGAAATGGACCCCTGCTTTTATTACATGAGTCACAGCCTGTCTGTGAACCAAGGCCAACATTGTGGGCGTTCCAACTCCAGTGCAGCTGAACAAACAAGACACTGGTCTGCATGGGTTTTACACATTTCATCAACAACAGTTAAATGAAAGGTTTCTCTATATTTTCCTCAAGTGATTTTTAATCCTTCATTCTTAATTTCTCTTCCTCAATCACGTTCTTGCAGCTCCATCCAGACGAAGTGACCTGGAAATCCTTGGCTACTGCTTGCTACAGTGGCTGTGTGGGAAGCTGCCTTGGGAGCAGGACTTGAAGGACCCTGTAGCAGTTCAACACGCCAAAGTCAAGTATGAATTTTCTTCCGTTTCATGGTTTATTGCAGCTAGTTTGGTGGGGGGGAGTCTTCAAATACACCAATTCCTCTACAGTATCACATTTCAGCCCTGCTCCCCCCCATGTCCATGTATTCTTTTCATTCATAAAAATAATCTTAAATTCTCCTCCTGAACAAAGTGAGTTCCTCCAGCATTTTGTGTGTGTTGCTTTGGATTTCTAGCATCTGCAGATTTTCTCATGTTTAGTCATTTCAAAGTCCTTACATATTCTTGCTGGAACCATCTGAGAAATTCTTAGTTATTTATATTTGTTATGTCATTTAGCGCTATGAATTGGTAAATACTAATTAAAATTCTCTATATAAGTGGATTCACTGTTTTTGTATTCAAATGTACATAACTATAGAGAAGTTTTATTTAAGGGATAAATAACGATTGAGTTTGTAGCAATAGATATGAGTATTTATATTCAGAAATTTTACCAAGCTTCTGCTTTGGTTTGTGGAAATGTAGTTTGAAAGTTAAGAACTGATTGAAAATATGTTAAATTATCAGAAATACATATTTGAAAGTTAATTAATAGTAGCTGGATCCTGAAGTGAAATATGGTAGTAGCAAAGAATATCAGACACTGGCACAAATGTTTCGATGTATATGGGACAAATAAAACTAATCAATTTTAAGCATTGCTGGCAAAAAATATGCAAGAAGACAACTGAGAAAGAAATCAATGCATTAGTCTGCTGAATTGGGAACATCTAAAGCTAGCCATGATGAAAAAGTCCAGTATTGAATTAAGAAAAGGAAGGCATGTTGGAGGTGTGATTGATGGGGAGGGACTAAAATAATTATTTTGAAAGAAGGAAGTGCAAAGATCTTTCAGTAACTCGGTCATCCTTGGATGGGAAGTCAAATTTAGCAGTAATCAGCAATGTTAAAAATGCATTGCAGTGTTAAAATGAGTGCATGTGCAAGAATAATTTTGTCCAAGTTTAACAAATTCACAGCAGCTTAAAGTATCTACAATATATAGAATGTGATGCATAAAATCTTATGTTGGTAATGTAAATTGTACTTGCAAAGTAGATAATTATTTGGTTAAGCATTTAAAACACCAAGTAACAAGAGTACAATATTTTGTGAGTTTAAATGTTTCAATGCTTCTATCTTTAGTAAGTATGACAAAATGACGAAAACGCTAAAATTCAGACTTTAGCTTGGGCACTTTTTCTCATCATGCTGGGTTTGGTGCTGGCATTTTTTTGTTATCAGAAAGAATTTTTTAACTTATTAAGATGTTTTAATTCTTTTTCAGATTCATGGAAAATCTCCCTACTTCAGTCCATCAGTGCTTTCCCCCTGGATACGATAGTAGTAAGAGTGTTATGTACAATTATACCGGTGTACTTTCTAGGCATCGTGAAATACCGGCCTGCAACAGTCTTTCCCAGTCGGGACAATAGTCAGTTTTCAAGCAGCTCGTGAAGTGACTGCTTCATCTTTTGCTCATTAGGCAAAAGGATCCCCAGTATCTTTTGTTTATAACCTATTATCAGATATATTATCTATTTGTGCAGCAAGTGGCACAATTAGCATTTCAAATGCAACATTATTGATTCATTTTTTAAAATAAACATGCTAAATGGATTTTAGGTGAAAAGAATGACTTAATTAACTGGGATGGCTGCAGAGAATAAGCAATATTATTTCCCATTCATCGCAAGTTAGCTGTAGATTTTAAGCAATGTTATTGGCACTGAACCTTAGCATTTGCCTGACAAAGAGTTCTCTGCACATAAACCCTAATATTAATCAAGAAAAAGCCAATCACAAGAGTTAAATCAGGAATCGAGAATTAAAACATTTGCACGAATTAAAAATTTCTTCTTTTAAATATATTTAGTCTCCTCATATGTCAAATGCTTGTAGTGAAGAGGACATCAATGCCAGACAGATAAACAATCTGACCTTCCTTAAGCACCTTGGGTCATAAACACTAACCCCTTGTCAACTAATACTTAACATTCTGTTCTTTCATGTAGAGGAAGTGGTTCTTCCCAAAAGGCAGACTAAGATCAAAAATTATCACTGTGCAAATCTTGCGGGAGAATCCATTTTCTATCATTCTACACACATGCAATCTAATATTCAGAGCAGCCTGTTCCAGAGAATAAAAAAAATTGACTTATTTAAAAAGTGCTGTTTTTGATTTTGACCATATGTTGCTCACTGATAGGGATAATGCTGAGGTGATCCAGCTGTTGACGGAGTTAACTGATTATTAATTAATCCTCCTCCCTCCCCCCGTGTTATGCTGGGATGTCATTCTGAATTATGTGCTCCACTAGCTGGAGTGGGGTTTGAAAGAATAATCTTTTGGTTCAGATTGAGTGTTGAACCACGGAGCTAGTGATGAGACCTTGATAGCAAAGGAACTTTTACCTAGAACTCTTTCCCGGAGCATAGTTTTATACAATTGAATAAATGACAAATAATAGACTGACCCTGATTAACCTTAGCAAGGTTACTCGGGATCAATAAAGCTTTCACATTGGCTGAGCTACTGTTGCTTTCATTGGTTTCATCGTTTTTGATGTGTGCCAGCTTTAGAAGAACACTAGAAAACTTTAATTAAATTGCACTTTCTGTATTCTTCATTTTTCACTGCCAAATGAATTTGATCATAGAGAATGTTCTAACTTGTTCATATATACCAACGCTGACAGACGTTCTTTTATTTTTTTTCTTACCCCTCATTAAGGCAAAACATGACACCTGCTCTTTTTTCCTGCTCCTAAATTGCATTTTTTGTTCTGATTGTCCTCACTTTATCCTGTGCAAGCTAGTGCAGCTTTATTTTTATGAAGTGAAAAGAGTTTTAACATTATTTTACTTAGCCTGCACTCTACCCCCAGATTCAAAGAAAGCAAATAATGGAGCACCCATTCCTCAAGTTTCGAATCCAGATTTTTTTGAATTTTGAAGTAGACTAGTACAGGGTTTCGAGTGCTACCCAAACTGTAATGGCCTTTTCCGTAATGGATTTGCATGAAAATCACCAATGACTGAACTGCCTGACTGTTTTCACCATGTCCCTGCAGGAACAGCGCCTTCCATATTTGCATAAAACAGACACCTCCCAAAGCTGGGACAATGTGCAGGAAGCCTGTTTCTTGCAAAGGGAGCATGACAGTGAAGGTTTCCAACACTAATTCCTGTCAATGCCAATGGCTCTTTGGTATTCACAGAGATAAGGATTTGGAGAGCTACCAGCACATTTGATACTGCACTGAACCTTTTGTAAGGCAGTGCACTTGAGCTTCTTTCTGACATCAGATGGAAGTTTGCAGTGCCCGCAAGCTGGTGGTACACTCTACTGTCACTTGTCTTTCTTACTCCTTTCTGGGATAGTAAGGCCAGCAAATAGTTTCTGCAGAAAATAGTAGAAGGTTAGCGTTCTGACCAGCAACCATAACAGTGGGCTGGATTACCCTGGATTGGGTTGAGCTTCTCGACAATAATTGGACTTGAATTTGAGATTCTGTCATGCTCCTAACTTGTACCCAAAAGATGTGACTAGGTTTGAGGAGTTGGGTGGGTGTGTAAATCGGCCTCCACTAGAACAGCTGAGAACACCAATCAGACTGATGGTTTATTAACAGCAGTGAGGCTATGTTCCTGTCCTGTGGTCACGGGATCGTTGTGCTAATCCTGACTTTCACCAGATTAATATGTGATCAGCTGGATTATGATTTAATGGTCGATGTCCGTTCCATTTTTTGTGACCTGTAGACCTTTAGTTAGAGAAAAATGGCCAAGCATGCAAAATTTTACATCCCAAAACTTCTGGTTTGAGGATAATGAACGCTCTGCTCTAACTCATAGGGTGTGATCTGTGGAGAATAGGGAGAGGTTTACTAGTCTTTCCCTTGCTGTTATTCTTAACAGTTATGATAATTACTGAGTTTGTTCAGTAATTTCCTTATCCTAAAATATTTTCAGGTAGAGGTATCCACTTAAGATCTCTCCTAAAAAGGGGCAGATTCTAATGAAGTCCACTGCCACTGCCACACACCTCAGCAATCCCAAATATCTGTAAGGGAACTGACAACACCCTCAAAGCCACACTGAACACGGCTACGTGCAGCAAGCGAACACAATACTTGCTGCAACATCTATGTATAGTGAGTGGTATCTGCTGTGTTGCTGTGGAAACTATGGCATTGTCCATTGGATGCTGTCAGCAACCTCCATCGCAGAAAGGATGTGCACCAGGCTTTGCGTCTAGTACTCGAGTGGTGCTGTACACCACTTCTGCTCCCATGTGTCTATGAGAGCTGACAAAATCATTAGCCAGCAAGCTTGGATTGTGAACGTCTGTCACCTCAGCCCTATTGAACCTGAAGACTCAGCAAGTGTAGATCCTACCCCTGAACTGCATGGTACAGAATGTGCAGCGAAGTGTTCGTGCCAGTGACCATCGGTGTCGGATGGCCCATGAGTGCACCTTCACTATTGCTGTCTTGTTGAACTGCTGCCTGTCCAAGCTGGACGTCTTTTGGAGAAGAGTTGAGTGATGGGAGGGCAGGAGAAAAAGAATGTTATTGCCCGGAACTACTGATTAGCAGCAATGATGGAATGAGCAGAGACGGAATGTGTCCTAGAGATTTAATTAAGAATGGAGCATCATTCTTGATAGCTTTGAAATATTTTTTAGCTATGTCCAGTTGTTGCTCTCTTCCAATGTTGAGAATGATAATGCCATCATGTTCTGCCCTCTCATCTTGAGAATGTTTGTCCTGATTATACTTCATCTTTTTATGCATGAGAAACATTGTATGGTGTCTCGGGGGTATTTTTCATAGTTGAATAGCTGGCAGAACTTGCTGGGAGTGGGAAAAAAATAGTCAGCATTTCAGGCTGAAACCCCATCAATGCTGCTCAACCCATTGAGTTCTCCCAGCAGACTGTGTGTTGCTGCAGATTCCAGCACATCTCCTGTGTCTTTATTGAATTGTTGGCAGTGTGGAAGCTGTGGTGTTCCTGTGAAGTTCAAATTAGTGATTGGTGTGTTCACCTTCTAGGGTCATTATGAAGGTAACGTCCTGAATGACATAAATGTTGTGGGTGGGTGAACAGTGGGAGTTAGATGATGCATTCATTGACCTTGACTCATCTTGTGTGGTAATTGAGCTTCTTGCTTTGCTATATCCAATTTCGTAGCACTCCACTCCTGGTATTGACATCAACAGCTAGCTTTTTCCACTCAGCTTTGTTGAATGACTCCAGGAATTCCTGTGGGGAGAGAACCTCTCTCCTGCTCTCCACCAGTTGCCAGTGATCTGCATCTCATGTGGCAAACTGCCTAGGTCTTGGCATGCCTCTTACTGCCACAAAGCTCCAGGTTCACCTCATAATGCATTTAATTGGAGCCTATCAGCCTGAACCAGTCCTAGCCATGCACAGAAAGTAGGGCCCAGGGAGAGGTGTTAACGACTGTGCAGTTCGCACTGCTGACATTGAGTAGGCAGCATGAATTTACCACCTGCCTGAACCAGGTCAAAGGGCAATTCCACTGCACATTCTCCAATACTATCCAGTTTTGCTCTCATTGAGCCAACAAGAAAGTTGGAAGAGTTACAAAGATTGGTTCGCAGATACCTAAAACAAAGCCATAATAAATGAGTGCCAAGCTGTTAGCAGCAGAAACTTAGTAAAACAGTGGTTTTCTGTTTAATTTTCGGAATACTCACAGTCAAGTGATTTTTTTTTTTTAAGATTTCAGTTTTTTTGCATGTTGATTATAGCTCTGGAAGAGTATGAGCCCCTAGTCACATCTTCCAGGTGGATGTGACCTTTTAGGTCTAATTGAGTAAAGTGGAAACTTGTAGGTCAACTCTTTGGTTAACTCTCCAATAATCCTTCAGGTGGGAAATCCATCTTGGGTTATGGCCAACTTCCAAGATCCCATGCCCTAAATCATGTGCTCCTGCTTGATAACCAACACTTCAGTACCAACACTTTGCTGCTTTCAAGCCTCTTTCCCCTCACTGCCCCCCCCCCACCCGCCACGTGAGCATATTCTTCTCTATCAGTGCTTACCTAATATCCCTCAAGTAATAATTCATCTCATTTCTCTCTGGAGTCAAGTGTAGGCTTTGCTTTGTGAAGTTGATTTGAGGGCACAGTGCTGAGGTTGAAATGGTTTTCCATTATTTGAATTTGTTATGTTTGTTGAGGTTGTTGGATCAGCTTTTATGGACGTATTTTCCAAATAAGAACAGAGAAGAGTGCAGTGCAGGAACAGGCCCTTTGAGCCTCAGTGTTGTGCTGAACCAAATGAATTAGTAATCAAATGGTAAACTAAACGAATCCCCTATGCCTACACAATACCCAGATCCCTCCACAATCCTTGAGTTCATCTGCCTATCTGACTCTTCAAAAATCCCAAACGTATCTGCCTGTACCACCAGACCAGGCAACACATTCCAGGCATGCACCACTCTCTGTGTAAAACAACCTGTCTCCAACATCTCTTTTAAAAATTACCCTCTCTCACTCTAAATGCACGCCCTCTGGTATTAAACATCTTAACCCTGGGGATAAACGATACTGTATGTCTGTCTATACTCTCGTTATCTTATAAACCTTTATCAGGTCTCCCCTCAGCCTTCGCCACATCAGAGAAAGCAACCCAGTTTGTCCAAACTCTCATTATAGCACATGCCCTGTAATCCAGGCAGTGTCCTGGTAAGCCTCTTGTGCAAAGCCTCGACATCCATCCTATAATGGAGTGACCAGAACTTTACGCACTGCTGTAGATGCAACCTAACTAGAGTTTAATAAAGCTCTACAATTCAGAGGTTCAAAGCTGCATCATAACTTCCTGATTATTGAACTCAAATGCCTCGATTAATAAAGGCAAGTAGGTGCCCCCCCCCCCCCGTTTTCCAAACGTTCGCTTTACGACAGCTCGCTGTAAGGAAAGACCTACATCAGTTATCTGTTTCGCTAGCCGAAAGAGTGTTTTAGCTTTTATGAAAATAGCACGCGCCCCGAGCAGCCAAGCTCCTCCCCCGGAACTGCATTTTAGCCGCCATTGCTTAAACACGTGCCTGTGAGCATCTGCGCTTTATCTCGATTTATTTTGTGCATCCATTAGCAAGATGAGTTCTACGGTATCGGAAAAGCCTAAGAGAGCTTGTAAGGGTGTTAGGCTTAGCATAAACGGGATGTAATTAAGCGTTTTGATCGTGGTCAACGAAGTAAGGACATTGTCCGCACGTTGAACTTGCCTGTGTCCACCATTCGCACTATTTACATTCTGAGAGAAAGAAGCTTGAAAGCTATCGATGTTACTGTTGGTTCTGCTCGTAGCAAAGTGGTCTCTTTTAGTCGGCATCCAATAATGGATAAAATGGAAAGTCTATTGCTTGAGTGGATTGATGGGTGTACAAAGCGTGGTGTTCCGTTAAGTTATACCTAAGGAGAAATCAGTCAGTCTTTTTAATAAGCTGAAACAGAAAGCACTGGATGATGATGAAAGTGTTGCAAAAGTAGAATTTAAAGGTAGTCATGGGTGGTATGATCAGTTTCTGAGGTGACGGTAACTTCATAGCTTAAAGGTTACTGGAAAGTGTGCTTCCATACAGAGTGCTTCCACCGAGAGCACTTGCGTGAGATTTTCGCTATGCTTGACAGTCCTGCAATGATTGCAGGAAAGTATTTCTACTTTATGTAGGCTGTGTATTTATCACATCATTCCTGCTTTTACTATATGTTAGTGTTATTTTAGGTTTTATGTGTTATTTGGCATGATTTGGTAGGTTATTTTTTGGATCTGCGAACACTCACAAAATTTTCCCACATAAATTATTGGTAATTGCTTCTTCGCTTTACGAACGGTTTCATAGGAATGCTCTACCTTCAGATAGCGGGGGAAACCTGTATGTCGTATGCCTTATCACCCTATCAACCTGTGTAGCTTCTTTCAGGGAGCTATGAACATAAGATCCCAAGAACCCTTTGCTCATCAACACTATTAAGGTACAACACTTCAAATTTGACCAGGTTAAATTCCATCTCCTATTTCTCCACCCATATCTGCAACTGATGTATTTTTTTCTTGCCAGTCATCGTCACTATCCACATCACCACCAATCTTCATGTCATCTGCAATTGTACAAACCCACCCATCTACATTTTCATCCAGATCATTTATGTACATCGCAAGCAGCAGATGTTCAGGCACAGATTCCTGCAGAACACCACTAATCACAGACCTCCAGCTAGAATAAAGCCCTTTGACCACCACCCTCTGTCGTCTTTGGGCAAAGCCAGTTCCTGTGGTAATTTTATGAGCTGTTCTAGAACATGTGTGGCTTCATTTATAACCAGTATACCAAATACTCAAGTTGAGAGAGATATGGTCAGGGTGAAGGCCGGTGACAGAACGTTCATTAGGCAGACACTGACAAATTTTGCCTTGTAGCTGCCATTTCATTTATCACCCAGGTTCATGAACCCTTGGAATGGTACTGGGGTTATAGAGACAACACACAACCACTAACTGAAGTTTTAATTCAACTTTAGCCATTCCACACCAGACCAGCTCCCACAGAGATCAGTTTTATTGGTACTTTGCAAAGGTACTATTGAATCCCATCAGCTGCATTGTAGAGTAACAAAATATACAAGGAGTGAACAGGGGTTAAAAAAACCCAATTCACCTCCAGTGAAAATCTAACTCGGCTTGATCCACATTGTATAGTGTGGTGTAAAATGGTTAAAATATTTGCGTGTGTGTGTTGACCAATCCATGGCAATACCAGTGGTGCTCTTGGGCCCACGTATATTGCTGAAAAAGTTAAATGTGGTTTGTTGAATTGCATAAAAATTGCAAGTAATTGCTGTTGGAATGCAAAAATTGTGAAAAATAGCATTGTTACAAGTACAGAAGACAGAATAAGGCCACATAGATTGATAATAGTGATAACATCATTTTGTTCAAGGATTATGGTCATTACTGGCCCTGAGGTGCTCATTACCATCTCTTGCTTCACTTGATCTGGTAATGAGTACCTCAGGGCCAGTTATGCCCGCACAAGATGATGATATTGCTATATTATTGTTAAGGAGAAACTCTATTTTAATTATAATCACAGTGAGCTGAAAGGTCACTTACTATTATGCTCCAATTTTTTTTGTGTGTCCGGCTGAGAAATGCCCACAATGGCAGAGCACGGACAAGGAGGACAGATGCAAAATAAGTTGTGGCCCTAATATAAACAGCACTGAATGCTTTGTTTTCTAACATAATGGATTTCTGAAAGCACTTGCTATGGTCAGCAGAAATATTCACTTGCAGGCTCTTGCTGTACAGGGCATAACCAATCAAACATATGAAGAAACTGTTGCAAAATAAATTGATTATGAAAAGCGTTTTAACTTCTTATATAGATAAAGAATACAAATTTGCAGCAGCATTGATTTAATAGAACCATGGTTTTTGTGTGTATGTGGGCCTTGCCTGAAAGATTTTTGCATGTTTCTGTTATTCAGATTTACGGTGGTGTGGACTTTCAGCTTTGACATTTGCCAGCACCAGGTCCAGGCCACTTGCAAATCCCTTGCCCACAATTTAGAATATACAGGCAGAACAGAGTCATGATTTCTGTAAATTGGAGGCAGGTGCAAAGATTTAGAAGCCCTGTCCCCTGTTAGTTTCAACCCCTGTGATCAATTATGTGTGTGTTTAATATCTTTGTTACTGCATGGAATCAGATGTTATGCCACAGTCTCAAGCTGCCTGATCTTATTTATTTAATTCTCTAAAGTGTAGAGAATCCCTTTTGCCTTGTATCACCAAATATGGTAAGGTTACTAGCATTTTGTGTCTTCAGCATCAGTATTAGTGCTGCTTTAAGCATTCCAGTGTCTTTAATCCTCTTGATGATAATGACAAAAGGTAGTAGAGCTATGTGATAGAAATTATCCTTTATATTCAGAATAAAAACAGCATTTGAATTATTATTGTAAATATATAAGTAGCTGTCTCAGTTTGATTGCTAGATCATTGTCTGATTTGTATCCTTAAATGGTCTTGTAGGTGAAATTGTGAATTATCTGTCTTATGTGAGTACTCTGAAGTATGAAGAAAGGCCACAATATCAGAAACTGCACAACATCCTATTAAATTGTCGGGAAGCCAGCCAATCTAATCGTGTGGATCTCAGTGGAAAAGAGCGTATGGAATCTTGGCTTTTGTCTGTTCCTGAAAATAGTAAGAGGAAACAGGAAATTCTCCCGTCACAAAATGTAAGCCTATATATTTTATTTAATTTCCCTGAACTGGTATAATGTTTTCAGTGATGTGTGTTTTCTGGTATATATCGTCATGGATTGTATAAATAATTTATAAAGCAGATGATAAAGCCCATGATCTTACTGTGTCATCTAGTAGCAGACTAAGTATTATTTTCTCCAAGGATGACACAAATATTTAATTCTCACTCTTAACTGAGATCCATGGTCAGAAATTATAGATTTCCTTGAGAAACTGGTAGGGAAAATGACCAGTATAACAAGATTCTTCAAGAATTTGCCATGATAGACAATTTGACAAGGATTAGGAATGAATTTTTTGTCTTAATCAATGAGTGGCGTGGGGCTTCTAAAGAAGATGAGCCTTGAAATGACATGGTGGATTACTAATGTGAGGACTATTAACATATTCATTTGTAATTCCTTTCTCTGCTATTTTAGCCATGGAGTTAACACATTTATTTTAAACTTGCATAGTGCTTCTAAAATGGAGATGAAAAGCAAAGCTTTTTAAGTAATAGAACAGTATTTGAGAGAGGGAATTAAAGGTTTGATTTTGATTGAGCTTCAAGGGCAGCTGTGCAATGTTGCTTTGACGGCTATGGTATTTAAACTAAATATATTTTAAACAGGAAATCTTGTTATGCAGGTAGTTGTGATTAACACTAGTTAAAATGAATTCTAATTAATTTGGAAATTATTTGTATTTTTCATCAATTCCTGTCCTTTAGTTTATTTGGTGCATGTTGATGCTTGCACAGGAAGTTGCTGAATGTAAAAGGTCCACAGATAGAATCATTTACTCACCCACTATTGTTTATACTCCAATTCCGTTCTCATTTTTCCTTGTCCCTCACTCTCATTTATCTTAAAGCATGTATTTAAAACAAAGGATGTTAGTTTTCAAATTGTGATGTTACTTAGTCAAGAACTAGTGTCGGGTAGCATGTACAAAGATGATGGACGGGTGAGTTAGGAAATGAGTAGTAGATTTTCTATCAATCTCGGTTAACAGAGATCGATAGAATGAACAGAATGAAAGAGCTGCCCAGAGCTGCTCCCGTATGGTCAGGTCTAGAAGGGAACAAGGGCAAGAAGAGTCTTTCAGTGGCAAATGAACTCAGGCAGGGGCAAAAGTGATCAATGTAACTAAAAACACCATAAGGAGATGAAACATGAAGGTAAGAGAGACAATAATATAAAAGAGGATACAAAAAGAGTTTTGCATATATTAAGAGTAAAAGAGATGTCAGAGTGGATGTTGGAGTACTGGAAATTGATGCCATGCAGGTATTAATGGGGACAAAGAACTGGCGGATGAACTTTTAGAGTATTTTGTGTGATTCTCCACTGTGAAAGACACTAACAGTATGCCAGGAATTCAAGAGTTTCAGGGGGCAGAAGTGAGTGTAGTTGCTTTTACTAAGGAGAAGGTGCTTGGAAGCTAAAAACCCTGAAGGTAGTTACCTGGACGTAATGGACTACACTCCTGGATTCTAAAAGAGGTAGCTGAAGAGACTGTGCAGACATTAGTAATGATCTTTTAAAAATCACTGAATTCTGGAATGGTTCCTGAGGACTGGAAAATTGCAAATGTCACTTCACTCTTTAAAAAGGAGGGAGGTAGAAGAAAGGAGATAATAGGCTAGTTAGTCTAACCGTAGTGGTTGAAAAGATGTTGGAGTCCAGTATTAAGGATGAGATTTAAGGATATCTGGATACATATGATAAAATGGGCCAAAGTCAGCATGGTTTTCTAAAGGGAAAATATTATGCAATTCTGTGAAGGAATATCAGGCAAGATAGACAAAGAAGAATCAGTGGATGTTGTTTACTTGGATTTTCAGAAGGCCTTTGACAAAGTGCTGCACATGAGGCTGCTTAACTAGAAAATAGTTTATGGTATTACAGAAAAGATGCTAGCCGATAGAAAATTGGCTGACTGGCAGGAGGCAAAGAGAGGGAGTAAATGGGGCCTTTTCTGGATGGCTGCTAGTGATTAGTGGTGTACCACAGGGGTCAATATTGGGACCACTTCTCTTCACATTATATGTTAATGATTTGGATAACAGAATTGATGGCTTTGTAGCAAGTTTGCAGACAATACAAAAATTGATTGGAGGGCAGTTAGCGTTGTGGAAGTAGGGAGCCTGCTGAAGGGGTAGACAGATTGGGAGAATTGGCAAAGAAGTGGCAGATGGAATACAGCGTAGGGAAGTGTATGGTCATGCACTTTAATAGCAAGAATAAAGACATAGACTATTTTATAAACAGGGAGAAAATTCCAAAATCAGAGGTACAAAGGGATTTGGTAGTCTGCATGTGTTAACCTGCAGGTTGACTCAGTGGTGAGGAAGGCAAATGCAATATTGAGCTGTTGCCAATGTCTAGATGTCTCAAGCAAGAGCAACTGATGGATAAAAAGGGAAGATGTGAGGATAGTACCCAGGGACATAGAGGTAGTGGTGCACATTCCAGAAAGGGAAAGTAATTCTCGGGCATTGACCGTCGAGGAATGTCAGAGAATTACCAGGCATCATGTTGTCCCATTAGTCTGGACAGTGGTGGAAAAGAGCTAAAGGATTTCCTGGTCATTTGTGTGAGACAGGATAAAGCAGGATGCAGAGGAGTAATTAGATTTTGACATATTGGTTTTTTTGATGTGGTGAGACAGAAACCTGATTGTTTGAAAATTAGAGTCCCAAGAAAGATTAGCACAAAGTTCAGATGTCAACCCATCTAAGGATTTTGGAGAGGAAAGAGATATTGAAGATGGAATTGTAGATCTGCATTCAAATGCAATAAAACATTATAAGCAGTGCACTAAAATATATTGTCTTTTGTCTCGTGGTTTGTGAGCCTACCCATTCCTGACTTTCATGCCTGTATATTAGAGCTTGGAACTAGGGAAATCTAAAAGACCATAAGACGTAAGAGTAGAATTAGGCCATTCAGTCCATCAAGTCTGCTCTACCATTCTATCATGGCTAACTTATTATTGCTCTCAATCCCTTTCTCTTGCCTTCCCCCCCACCATAACCTTTGATCCCCTAACTGATCAAGAACTTATCAACCTCCACTGATGTCAATTGATTTGACCACCTGCTTCTCACTGGTCTCAGTACTCATTTCTGGGATGGAACACGGTCAGTTAAATTAAAGGAAAGGATAAAAGTTTTCAATACAGGTTTTCAGTGATAAACTGGCCAAGTGTGGTCTTTGGAACCTAGTTCCATTGATTAGAATGGGCTGTTCAACTTGCACTAAGAAGGTAACAGCTGATATGTGGTTGATGATGTGAATGTTTTAATTAATTTTATATTTGGTAAATGTTCCTACATTCATATTTTTTAATTTAGTTTTTAGTAATTTTAAGTGTTTCTGATTGTTACATCCACTTTGCAACTTTGAAAGGTTTTTGACAGGAAAAGCTATCAGGGTGGCCTGTGGGCAGGGCATCAAGATCCTCTGTCTGACAGCAGGTCACTATTTGTGGTTCCCTGCTTTAGAATCGAATCAAAGTCAGGTTTAATATCACTCACATACATTGCTTTGCAGCAGCAGTAGATACATAATAATAAAAACTGTACAATAAGATGGATATATTTAAATTTAAAAAGAGCAAAAACAAATGGAAAAAGTGAGGTTGTGTAATATTTCAGTAATATTTGAGTACTATTGTAACTATATTTAATTAAGCATTCTCGGTTTGTTTAAGTAATTAATTATGGGTTATATGTAAAAGTATGTAAATGGCATACATCATTATGCCACCAGGTCATAAGTGCACACTTCACTAAAATAAAAGTGATCTTAATGATGTACTCTGAGATCAGTTAGTATTTGGAATCTTACAGGAAAATGTTCAAAAATGGCCCCGAACTGAAGCACAATTCATGTTTTAAAAAGTGGCTGAAATTACTGTATCAATAGAAAAAGAATCAGATGCAATGGACTTGCAGTCAGGAATGAAAGTGAGCTTGAACAAAGTTGCAATAGCCAAGTAGAAACCAGATTTTGCTGCAATCTTTGTGACTGTGCGCACATACACTAGACCAATGTAGGTTTGAAAGCCAAACTTGTGGAAAATGCAACAAAGTAGGACACATACAAAGAGCATGTCGGGCAGACACAAATAAATGAGCTGCGCAGGGAAGTGATAAAGCTAAAAAGTCAAGTTGCAGTTTCAAAAAGGACACTAATCTGCATGGTGTGGATGAATAATGATGTGAGTAACACAGGACTGTGTAGCCTTGAGACTTACAATGTGAAAAATAACAATAGCCAATCAACATGGCTTACACCAGAAGTAAACGGCAAATTAAAGTGGAATTGGACACTGACTAGGTTGTTTCAGTCATAAGACAAAGTGAGCTTGAATGACACTTTGAAGATAATGAATTGAAGCCTGCAAATATCCAACTAAGAACTTGCACTGTGAAAAGATAACATTCATAACAGTGAAATACAACAACCAGCAAGCAACATTGGGCTTGTATGTGATAAAAACAGGAGGACCAGCATTGAGGGGTTATGAGTGGCTGAGACAACTACAACTTGATTGGGGGTCTATCCACCATTTGCATGCCAACCCCCAGGAAAACAGTCAACTGAAAGTGAAATAAAGGAAGGTACTGGATGATGCCACAGCAGTGTTCAAGGCTGGCGTTGGAAATCTCAGACATAACAAGGGTATAATAATGTTGAATGAAAATGCCACACCCAAGTTTTACAAAGCATGTCTGTTTTTTTGGACCAACCATGAACAAAGTAGCCAGTGATCTAGATCACATAGAGGCCGAAGGAATTCTTTCCAAGGTTAACTGGAGTCCATAGGCAACACCAGTGTTCCCAGACACCAGGAGGAATGGGTCTGTCAGGATCTGTGGTGATTTTAAGGTCACCATCAACCCAGTACTGAAACTAGATCAATATCCTTTGCCTAGGATAGGGGATATCTTTGCAAATTTTCTGGAGGGAAGCACAATAGCAAATTGGACTTGTGTAGCTGAGGCCAACCTATAGATGGAGATGTTACAGATGATCTCAGTGAAAAATTGAGTGATGGTTCTTTCCTATCCTATAATAGGTTTCTGCCAAATCTGGCTACTGAGCTCCACCCCTTGAACTTGTTACTGCAGATTGGGAAGAGTGGCAATGGACAATGCAGTATGAGTGGGTTTCCACAAGGTAAAGGAAATGGGGACAAGAGACAATGTACTCACACATTATGATCCACATCATCCAGTAAAGCTTGCCTGTAAAGCAGGGTGGACAAAGGGCAGGCAGTGGATGTCATTTACTTGAATTTTTCAGAAGGTGTTTGATAAGGTGACGCACATGAGGCTGATTAACAAGGTAAAATCCTATGGTGTTACAGGAAATATACTGGCAAGGACAGAGGAATAGCTGACAGGCAGGAAGCAGCAAGTGGGAATAAAAGGGGGCCTTTTCTGGTTGGCTGCCAGTGTTCCTCAGGGGTCAGTATTGGGACCACTACTTTTCACATTGTTTGTCAGTGATTTAGATAATGGAATTCATGGTTTTGTGGCAAAGTTTGCGGATGATATGAAGATAGGTGGAGGGATAAGTAGTGCTGAGGAAGCAATGAGATTGCAGCAGGACTTTGATAAATTGGAAGAATGAGCAAAAAGGGGGCAGATGGAATACAGTGTTGGGAAATGTATGGTCATGCATTTTGATAAAAGAAACAATAGTGCGGGCTGTTATCTAAATGGGGTGAAGGTTCAAACATCAGAGGTGCAGAGGAACTTGGGAGTCGTCATGCAGGATTCCAGTAGGTTAATTTACAGGTTGAGTCTGTGGTAGAGAAGGCAAATGCGATGTTGGCTTATTTCATGGGAATAGAATATAACGGCAAGAAGATGATGCTGAGCCTTTATAAGGCACTAATCAGGCTGCACTTGGAGTATTGTTAACAGTTTTGGGCCCCCTGTCTCAGAAAGGATGCATTATCATTGGAGAGAGTTCAGAGGAGGTTCACGAAGATGATTCCAGGAACGAAGGGGTTAACATTTGAGGAGCATTTGGCAACTTTGGGTCTGTACTCACTGTTCAGGAGGAAAGAATGCAGGGGGAAACTTGCCAAATGTTAAGAGGACTAGATAGGCTTGATGTGGAGAGGATGTTTCCTATGGTGGGGGTATCCAGAACTAGAGGCATAGCCTCAACATTGAAGGGCAACCCTTCAGAATAGAGGAAAGGAGGAATTTTTTTTTAGTCGGAGAATAGTTAATCTGTGGAACTCTCTGCCACAGTCTGCAGTGGAGGCCAAGTCCATGGGTATATATAAGGCAGAAGCTGATCATTATCTGATCAGTAAGGGCATCAAAGGATATAGCAAGAAGGCAGGTGTATGGGATTGAGTGGCAGAGCTGACTCGATGGGCTGAATTGCTAAATTCTGCTCCTGTGTCTTATGGTCTTAGCAGTGAGATTCCAGATTAAATGTACACTAGAAAAATTAATAAAAATATTATTAAACCCCAGGTTGATGCAGCCAGAATAAACAGAATAATTGATTAAATGAAACTGAAAAAAATGAGTGTGAAGGGCTAGTACTTCTGCTGGCTTATTTGAGCTATGGGATACCTGGAGCTTTTTAAAATGAGATCTTTTACAGAAAATTAAAAATGAAATTTCAAATACTGTATCTGTTTGAGGAACCAAAAGAAAATATAGCAAACAAAACTTGTTGAATTTTAAAGAACAGAGAAAAACAGGCTAAATAACAATTAGACATTTTAAATTTATTGTCGATAATTGATTTTTACCATTGAATACATAAAAGTGGTTGAAAAAGACACTAGAATGCATAAAACTTAAAGGACATTTATCTTGGTTATCGAAAAATAGAGTTGGCTGCTCTCTGATCCCTCCATAAATATATATACAATGGAGCTGGAAGTGGGTAAGAGAGACGGTTCAAGTTTGATCTCAGTAAAAAATTGAGTGAGGATCCTTTCCTATCCCATAACATAGATTGCTGTGTGTTTGTCTAAAGGCATAAAGTGAAGAAAGGATCAGGTTGAGCTGAGCCCATGGTTTCCATGCTAATATTCACTGAATAGGTTCCTGGTTAAGCGTTAGATGCCAGAAATCTTTTACTGGTCTTTCAAACAGTGTAATTATAATTTGGAATGTAATGGAAAGATTTTTAAGAAAACCACTCAGTTGTTGAATTGACAAATACAACTGAATTTAAACTAAACTAAACATTCAAGCTATGTGTGAATTCGTTTTCCTTTCAGCTTATAAAGTTGATCTTTATTATTCAAAGACCAGATAATATGAAACGCACAAACCTGGCAATTGGAGGCCAGTTAATCTGATGTTTTCAGCAGCAAACCATTGGGATCTATTGCACATTGATCAGTCTGGGGCACTTGTAGTGAAAGAGAGAAGTAATTCCAAGCCAAAGTGCTAAATAACAAATGTCATGTTATATAAGTCAGTGGTAATAAACTTGATTCTGATTCTAGCGAATAGTTGTACCTAATTAACATATTAGAATTATTTAAGAATCCAACCAAAATATTGGACAAGGGCAAAGTGGTTGATGTATACATTTAGATTTTCAGCATCTGTTTGATAAAGTGCCTCAAAAGAAACTAGTATACAAAAGAATACTCTGGGGATAGGGGTGATGTTGTAAATTAGATGTTAAAGAAGCAAAAGGTAATGATCAATGGGACTGGTTCTAATTGCATAGCTGTGACAGGCTGACTAACTCGGATCTGTTCTAGGGCCTCTCATGAATTTATAAAATAACGATTTATAAATGATCGAGATGAAAGAGTTATAATTAGAAAGAACAAGTTTGCCGTTGATAGCAAGGCATGAGGAAAAGTAAAATAGGCAAGCATAAACGACACAGAGAAACTTAGCATAATTTAGGAGTTAACCAGATAAAATACAGATGGTGTACAGCAGTGTTGAATCAGAAAGCATAGATGTAATAATTAAATGCTGGAACTAAGGACCTAAATGATAAGAATTCCTCAACTATCAAAAATTATTTCCAGCTTTAGAACATTGACTGGTACAGAGTTTTAAAACTGAAGAAACTCAGTAGGGAAGTACTGAAGATCTTCAGTGGAGGTGATGAGTTTTAGTTACATTGCCTTTAATAATGAGTTGAGTATGTCCGACCAAGATTGCAGAGAGCTAAGTGTACTAAATTATAAATCTTTGTATCCCGATTTCCTTTTTGTCCCAATAATGATAAATACTGTGTGAATGTCATTGTTATCATAAGAGTTAAAAGTTGAACTTTTCTTGAAATTGCCAACTTGAAGCAAGACAACTGATCACTTCTGCTGATCAAAACAGGCTCTTGGAGCTTTGAAACTTAAAGAACTTCATACCTGTATTTGAGCTTGGTTCTATATCCACTGCACTTGTCCACTTTCACACTGCTGAAACTCCAGAATGCCAGGGCTGTTTTAACCTTTAAGCAGTTCATTTTCATTCTGAAGAGATGTGAAAAAACACTTTCCTGATTAGTAGACATTCCCAGCCTTTTAAGTGATCAAATGTGGCCAAAATCAGTGGATGTGCATTATTAAAACATCTTTGCTTAGTGCTGTATTATTTGAGCTTTGCTGTTGTAAGTAAAGGATTATAATATCCATAGTCATGAATACGCTTATTGGGTGACGATCTGTAGCTCACAGCTGACAAAAAAATATTGACATCTGCAGTCCAATGTAGCTATTATTTTACACAATGACACTGAAATCATCTATTGAGGGTGTTAATGGATGGCTGATAGTACATATGCAATTTTCATGATCTTTTCAGAAATAATATACTAATTAAGTTTCTGTTATCATCATTGTTGGATCTGATCTGCTTTCTTGTCAAAGGACAAAACAGGAAATTATACAGTAAGGCAGATCTTCCTATGGCTGAATTAGTAATGCTTATGTAAGTTTGTCATCAATTTGCATCTGACTGCTGTTATACAGTGCCCTAATAAGACTACACCTGCAATATTTGCATACAGACCCAGTTCCCTACATACCAATTTGGTTTTTAGGAAAGGACATCAAGTTGGCTAAGCCTCTGCCCTCTTGAAATGTACAAAATTATTGCAGGCCATACAGGATGAACGCAGGGACAAGGTTTTCCCAGAACTGGCCTTCCAAAGAATCAGACTCAAAGTAATAGTATTTAGATGAGCGCAAACTTCACCCAGAGGGTAGATGATCTTTGAAATTCTCTATCAAAGACTGCTAGTCAGGCTCAGTCTGTCAGTACATTCAAGAATAGTGTAGATAATAAGGGAATTGAGAGATATGGAGTTAGTGCGGAAAGATAGTGCTAAGATTAAAGATCAGCCATGATCTTACTGTCACACCAGGGCTGAATGGCCTGTTTCTTATTTGCTTAATACAAAAGAAATTCAGAAAATATTAGTTATAAATTTATAATAAATGGTCAGGGAAACTTTTGCTTTCTATACCAAATGCACTTAAAAAATCAGAAAAGAATACAGTGGATTTTGGTTAATTAGGCTATCAGTTAATTGGGGCAGCCGCTTATTTGGGACAACTTTTAAAGAACAAAAACTAATCAAGAAAATAACCAGGATTCCTTTCATTTGTTTGGGACACTTTGCCGCTTAATTGAGGCAGGAGACTGTTGCCCAGCAGTTTCTAACTAGCGTCAGTCGCATGCACTTATGTGCCTGTTAGTCATTTCACTGTACTTACAGCATTATGTTTTTAAATAGCGTCAGTTGCGTGTGTTGGTATTCAAAATCCAGTGATATCTGTCACTGGTATTTGGCGATGAATAAGCATTAAGATGATTCAGAACTATTTTGCTCACTGTGGTTTCAAACATTCAGGCTTGGAGATGCCATAAATAACTTGGAGTGAAAATGAAATGATTTCATTACTTCAGTAAGTTAGGAACTACAAAGAATTTGACGGTATTGGCAATCATCTTGAACACTACAATGAAACTGAAGAAATGAAAGCATCTTAGGAAGACAGGCTGTTACCTGAACTAGGTGTCTGCACTGATTTTGTTAATCAAAAGAACATGGCAGTGTACATTGGATGAACTCTTGAATCGATAACTATTATACACATTTAATACTTAGTTTTATAATACTGTGGTTGTATTGGTAGTGTTCAAGTTGGTTCTCTATTTCACTTAAATACATAATTTGTTAGTCAGTTTGTCTTTTTATACTGTTTAAGTATTTGGCTAACCAGCAGCTGCTTAATTGGGCCAAAACATGCAGGTCACAATGTGTCCCAATTAACTGTACTAGCAAGCAGCCGTTTTGATACTGGGCTTAAGACCAGTGCAGTAGGAGAGAAGTATTTTGTAACTTGGGGAAGAAATAAAAATGGCAGCAATTTTACTGCACATCAGCAAATTGAGAGTGCCTGTGATTAGATGTTGGACAGTAGTTTTGATTTTGCCATCATGTTGGATGTAAAATAGCTGCTTGCATTTCTAGCAGCACATCAGTGTGAAATGTCTCATAGCTCTTCACAAAATAATTACTTGTGGTAGTGCATTGACTACTGTAAAATAGGCAAATGTTTCATCAATTTTCAGTCTGCAGATGGCAATGTGATAAACAAAGTGCACATAATAATGCAATAAATCTATGCAGAGATGAAGTGGAGTGAAATATCAGCCACCAAGCCCATTTTAATATACTCAGGAGTCAAAAGTGACTTGAGAAGGTGTTGAATGTTTTCCTTGAAATGAAGAATCACTTTTTGCAAAATATGTTTCTTCCCACTTTTCAGTGTGTCTGAGAAGTGGGGCTGTTACAAATATGCATTTTGGCAGGCCTTTTAATTTTGAAGAGCATTAAAGACCATAAGACAAAGGAACAGAATTAGCCCATTCAGCCTATCGAGTCTGCTTCACTATACCATCATGGTTGATGATTTATCCCTCTCGACCTCATTCTCCTGTCTTCTCCCCATAATCTTTGTCGCAGTGACTAATCAAGGACTTATCAACCTTCTCTTTAAATACACCCAGTGACTTGACATATACGGCCACAGAATTCCACAGATTTGCCACCATCCAGCTAAAGTAATTCTTCCTTATCTCTGTTCTAAATGCACAACCCTCTGTTCTGAGGCTGTGCCCTCCGGTGCTAGAAGCATCCTGTCTAGATGCACTCTAACTTGGCTAATCAATATTCAATAGGTTTCAATGAGATCCCTCTTCATTCTTCTAAACTCCTGCAAGTACTTCAAATGTTAATCCTTTCATTCCTAGAGTTATGCCTATGAACCTCTTGTGGACCGTCTCCAATGCCAGCATATCTTTTCTTATTTAAAGGGCCCAAAACTGCTGACAATACTCCGCGTGCAGTCTGACCAATGTCTTATAAAGCCTCAGTATTACACCCTTGCCTTTATTGCATTTACCTGCCTTACCACTGATTCAACCTGCAAGTTCACCTTTAAGGAATCCTGTACAAGGACTCCCAGGTCCCTTTGCACCTCTGATATTTGAATTTTCTCCCCATTTAGAAAACAGTGCTCACTTATATTCCTTCAATCAAGCTGCATGACTACACTTCCCTACACTATTCCATCTGCCACTTCCTTTCCCATTCTTCATATCTAAGTCCTTCTGCAGACTGCCTGCCCCTGCACCTATCTTCATATTGTCCACAAACATGGGCACACATCCATCAATTCTGTCATCGAAATCATTAACATATAATGTGAAAAAAAGTCCCAACACTAACCCCTGCTGAACACCACTAGTCACTAGTAGACAACCAAAAAGGGTCCCTTTATTCCCACTCTTTGCCTCCTGCCACTCAGGTCATCTTCTATCCATGCTAGTATTTTTCCTGTAATACCGTGGGATCTTCCTCATGTTAAGCAGCCTCGTGTATCACCTTGTCAAAGGCCTTTTGAAAATCCAAGTAAACAACATCCACTGACTTTCCTTTGTCTATCCTGCTGTTGTTTCCTCTAAAAATTCTAACAGAATTTTCCAGACAAGATTTCCCCTCAAGGAAACCATACTGACTTTGGCCTACTTTATCTTTTGCTTCCAAGTACCCTGAAACGTCATCTTTAATAATGAACTGTAACATCTTCCCAAACACTGAAGTCAAGCTAACTGGCCTATAATTTCCTTTTTCTACCTCCTACCATTCTTAAAGAGTGGAGTGACGTTTGCAATTTCCAATCCTGAGGAACCATTACAGAATCTAGTGATTCTTGAAAAATTACTACTACTGCCTCCACAATCTCTTCATCTACCTCTATCAGAACCTTGGGATGTGGTCCAGCTGAATTATCTATCTTTAGACCTTTCAGCTTCCCAAGCACCTTCTTAGTAAGAGCAATTACACTCAGTTCTGCCCCCTGCCACTCTTGAATTTCTAGCATATTGCTAGTGGCTTCCACAGTGAAGACTAATGCAAAGTATTTATTAAGTTCATCTGCCATCTTTGTCCCTCTTTGTTACCTCTCCAGCATAATTTTCCAGCAGTCCAATATCTACTCTCACCTCTCTTTTACTCTTTATATATCTGGAAAAAACCTCTAGTATTCTCTTTTATATTATTGGCTAGCTTATCTTCATATTCCATCTTTTCTCAGCTTGTGGCTTTTTTTTTTAGTTTGCTTCTGTTGGTTTTTAAAAGCTTCCCAATCCTCTAATTCTCCAATAATGTTTGCTATATTATATGCCCTCTTTTCCTTTTATGCTGTCTTTGACTTCCCTTGTCAGCTATGATTGTTATCCTCCCTTTAAAATACTACTTCTTTATGATGTATCTATTCTGTACCTTCTGAAGTGCTTCCAGAAACTCCAGCCATTGCTAATCTGTCGTCATCCCTGCTAGTGTCCACTTCCAATCAGTTTTGGTCAGCTCCCCTCTCGTGCCCAGGACAATGAAGTCCAGAACTACCCTAGTTCGGATCATGGGCATGGATTTTCATGTTGATGGCTGGCCAGAGATCAGGCTCAAACCTTGGGGTTGTTTTCATCTTTCCTAAACTGAGGAATTATGTATCTTCACAGTCACGTGCATGTTCATGTAAAGAATAGAATCACCAGAGGGTAAAGTGAAAAACCTTTTACCTTTTACATACTAACTTGCCACAACAATCACTGGTTGCCTACCCACTTCTTGTCTGCTGGCTTCTGGAGTGTTAAATTTCTTAGGGAAGCCGTTCTGGGCAGATTAGTAATACTTTACATTGTGCAAGTGGAATGGTTTTGCCACCTGGTTTCATCAGGTCCCAGGCTTACTCAATGATGTTGATCATCATGCACCAGGTCGTAAGATGTAGGCGATCCTAGTCTTTCCGTGACCACATTTGTTCTTGGCTAATTTTTCTACAGAAATGGTTTGGCATTGCCTTCTGGCAGTGTCTTTACAAGATGGGTGACCCCATCTCTTCTGAGATTGTCTGCATGGCACAAATGGGTCACATAACCAGGACTTCTGATATGCACTACAGCCACCCACCACCTGCTTCCATTGCTTCACATGACTCTGATCGGGGGCCTAAGCTGGTGCTACACCCTGCCCAAGGGAGACCTGCAGGCCAGCGGAGGGAAGGAGTGTCTTATACCTTCTTTGGTCGAGGTGCATCTCCACCCCATACCGGATGACACTGACATTAAATGTTTGAATGTTTTGACATTTATAATCATTCCTAGTGGTCATAAATTATTTAAAATTAAAGAAAACATTGTAGAAATAATTCTATAGAAATGTAAATATCCAAAGATAATGAAATATATTTAAATTGCATGAATTTTTAAAACTCTTCCCTCATTCCAACAGATGTGTGGCAGGTTTTAGCAGTGTAGTTGGTGGGAAATCTGCAGAAGTTCCTGCTCTGCTGCTGATATCCGAGTTCAGTGTTGGAGGAGAATGACCCTCTCTGCACTGTTCTGTCCACAAATTTGGAACCTCCATATTCATTCATGCTTGTGCAAGAGTCCTGCACTGCATCCCACTTCCTTGTGGAATTGAATTCAGACCTTTATTTGTTGGGACTGAAAGATAGCAATGATTTTTAAAACATGAGTTTAATATAAGAAAAGTAAGCATTGGCCTACAGGTAACTGAGTTTACGTTTGTTGGAAGTAACAGGACTTTCATAAGTTTTTCAGACTCGACTACACGGCTTTTGCATGGCAGACAGGTTTGAAAATGCACTGCCCATTATATTAATTAAAGACAAAAAAGCAGGCATCCTTTATCATGCATTATTGGGGCATTAGGCCTTCCCTATGCACTTTCAAAATAAATTGTTGGACAGTTAAGACCCTCAGTAGAAAATCGGTTGTCCCTGAACTGGGGTCTGAATTCCGGTATTGGAGGCTTTGAGTATTACTCCTCAAGAACAAAAGATGCCATTGACTACCAAGTACTGGGTTTCAAATAAACGACCAAGAAATGCACATGGGAAACTTTTTCATATGGCTTTAAGTTGAATCAAACAGATCACAAAATGGCAGGTGTCTTTCAACACACCCAGAAGGAAATGTCAGTTAGATCTTGCATTTGGTTGCATGAGAATTAGTTGAATATTCAGCGAAGTAGTGAGCCATCTATGTGATAAAGTGTAACGTCAAAAGTAATGCAGAATTAGTAAAGGTTAATTGTCACAGTAGCATATGTCAGAGCAGAAGAAATGCTGTAATGACGATCTAAAAGTGAAAAGGCATTTAATTGTTGAATAATGCATTTTCTAGTTAAGTTGGGCATGACTATTGTACTAAACTATAATTTTAATAAAGGTTAGCTTGGATGGCTATGTGAAGTGACTCTTAGTATTTTGCAGATGATCGTAACATGTAAAAGATCCAACAAATGGTGCTTGTTTTCAATAAGTGGAACACATGATTATAATTATGGCTACAATGGTATATCATGCTTGCAGTATGTACAATCATGCAATTTAGAATGAGAATCAAATTTAATTTCACCAGCATATGTCATGAAATTTGTTGTTTTTGGGGCAGCAGTACATTGTATTACATAGTAATAAAAACTATAAATTACAATAAGATGTAAGTGTGTATTGTGTGTGTGTGTGTTAAATAAGTAATGCAAAGAGGGAAAAATACTGAGGTAAAAAAATTGGTAGCATCAAAATTCACTTTATAATTTAAAGAACAGCTCAGAGTTTACTTAAAGACTTTTTAATCGCATTGATTACAGAATCTATTCAAAAAGAAAACAGCTGTTTTCTTTTGTTTCAAAGTGTAGGAAGGTTTTCCAGAGAAACGGGTTGTTGCCTAGTAGTCTTTGGTTTTAATTTTCTGTTACTTTCAACTCCTGTTCATCTCTTTAAAGTGTCATCTCTGGGCTCTTGACATTCAGAGAAATCTCATATTGAGTAAGACTATTTCCTGCAGCTTTCAGCTTGAGTACAATTTCCATCAAAGTTTTCTGGAAGATTCCAGGGCAGCAAAAACATCTATAATCTCAGTAAATGGTGAGCTTATCTCAACCAATGAAATGTAAATCTCCATTCAAGATTATAATTCATCTTCTAAAGATACATTTCCAAAATAGAATTTCTTTTAAAAAAGTTGTTATTCACCATTCTGAAGTAAAGGATTCCATAAAAATGAGCAAAATTAATCAGATGTTTACTTATTTAATTTCTTTGAGGTGAATGCATTACCTGCTGCTGAGTAAGTTTTTCCTTGTGTGATGAACCCTCAAAACATAAAGGGTGGTGCAATGGTTGAGAAAAGTATTATGGACATGAGTTGGTGCTTGTAGTGTTTTGACACTCTTAACAGCTGCAGCTGCCTATGGTGGGCTAGCACAAACCAAAGTGGACAACGAGATGTATTGTCTGTTTCAAAGTTATTGCAAATAGTGATGCATGTATCCATTGCATAGATCAGTTTGCGGATAAAGTTCAATACAATCGTTTGAAAAGAAGAATGGGTAGAGTCAAGGAATTTTAACGGAATGTTAATATTGAACAATATCTTATCAAGTTTACACACATTCAAGTGTTTCGATGTGCAGTCTCATGTTAAGATAGTAGAAATATCTCCTGTTTGCATGCTGAACTGTGCAGTGTGGTAATACTTTGTTGCAATAGTCATATTGTTCACTGCCATCAAAAATTTTAGAAGCAGAGGGAAGTGTGCTTGTGCAACCTGTTGTGTATCAACCATGGACAAAATTTTACCCCAGATATTTTTCACTTCAGTTCTGTTAACCAGTTCAGTCGATCAGAGGCTATCCTTTTGGGTGAGTAATACATCTTTAAAACAAGAGTTCATAAAAGTACATAGATAATTTTAACTTGCCATCACTTATTTTACCAGCACAAGTTCTTAACTATACACTGTGCATTAACGTCGTAGAAGTTACTAATTGACAGCAGCTTGCAATGAGACAATGAACTGCACTCTCTATCCTAAACATACTTTTAAATAAATTCTCTCCACTGGTATAGGATTACCACCCTCTTCCCCATTTTAAAAAAAATCTTGCCATTATCAGGATTGAGCTGAGTTTCCAACTTGTGATCTCAGATCTATCATGTTTGTGCCATTGAAATGTGTAGATATCAAAGCTGTAAAGATTTCTACTTCTGTTATCTAAATAGGTATGAATTCTAGACACCTGCTACCCTATAGGTGAAAAGATACCTTGTCAACTCCCTTATCGTTCCAATTGATTTCCCTGGCTTTGGATCTCTCCTGAGCCTTGACTCTCCACTCCATTGAAGCCCCTTATAATTTTATAAATCTCAACTAACCTACATGTGGCCTCCACCTGATTGCAAAGATAACAAACCCAGCTTATCTGATCTGTTATCAGCTAAAAGCTTCCTTCCTTGGCAACATCTTTGTATTCTGTTTTCCTTCAATTATATGGTGACACAGCTATGGCTGGTGTCTAACTAATGTTTTATACACTGTTATTGTTTGAGTTCTCTAGTCTTAAAACCTGTACCTTGACAATTAAAGCATCACGTATATTTTGTTAACCACTTCATCTATTAGATTTTGCTTCCTTTGGGCATCTGTGAGCATGTACTTAAATGTCTTTAGCTACTACTTCATCTCTTGGTTTCCTATCATTTATTATTTATTCCCCTCATTTTTTTTGTGTTCCTCAACTTTGAATGATCTCGACTTTCATTTCTCGTGGTAAATTGGTGCTGTCATAGCATGTTTTTTCTCCTTCAACCGGACATAATATTTATACTGTCTGCAAACTCTATTCAAGGGTCCTAGGTAGGGATCAAAGTCATTAATCTAATCCTCAGAGCAATGGAACCTCACAGCCAATATGCTCCCAGCTGTTCTTTTCAGGAATAACCTGTTGCCTCTTGCCATTAGTTCCAGATTCAATTTGCCATTTGCACCTAAACCTCATGGGGTTTTACTGAGACTTGTCAAAAGCCTTGATGAAATGTACTTAGACTACTTCCATCCTGACTGTCCATTTTGTTACCTTCAAAGTTGGACTCCTGTAGTCTGGCCTTGATTATTTTAATCTATTATAGTTATATGATTATTATAAATGATGCAAATAATCCTTCAAAATACATTTAACAATATGTTCACAAACTCCTGGTCTGATTAGTTTCCAATAAATTGTTCTTTTCAGTGTATTTAAATACTGTTAGCATCTTTTGAACTCAAGTCCGCTGTAACCATAGAGAGTTGGAAAACACATTTGGTGTCATAGATAGCCACAGATTTGCTGATCCAGTTTATGACATCCAAGCTGTAGCTCTAGTTCCCGTTCCCTCACGCAATCTGAAAGGAGCTGTAGCTGGATGCACGTCTTGCTGGTGTATGCATTAGGGAAACCGGAGGTCACTAACTTCCTGCATCATGTCAGAGGAACAGACCACAGTCCTTGGTTCCATTCTCACTGCTCTACCCGTGGAATAATAAAGGAAGAAAGACAAAGACTCAGTTCCCTACTCTAACCCTGTCCAACATGGCTGCTCTGCTTAAGCCTAATTTTTTATTATTGCACTTATCTGCATTGAAACCCATTTGCCACTCTTTTACCTACTTCCTTAACTGATCAAAATTCCCTTGTAGTTGGTGATAGCCTCTTTCACTACCAGCAACCCTTCCTAATTCTGTGTGTGATATGTGAGGGATTTCTGATGTTCCAGTTCCAGACCATTTAATGCTCTGCTGTGGGGTAGTTCATGTTATTGTTTGACCCTGTTTATAATAGCAATTTATATGCCAGTGAAGCAATTGGAGAAGGATAAGGAGTGGAACCCTTTGGCGCAACTCACCTATACTGACTGAGGTGCCCATATAAGTTATTCCCATTTGCCCATAATTGTGCCACGTCCCTCTCCAAGTGATACTTAACTGCTGTTATTGAACCTGCCTCTACAACTTCCTCTGGAAGCTGTTTCCATATGTACACCACATCTGCATGTTTTCCTCAGATCCCTTTTTAGATCTGTCCACTCACCCTAAATCTATGCAGTCTAGCTGTTGATTCTCTTTCCTATCTATGGCCCCTCATGATTTTATTGTGCCTCTCCAAGGTCCTCTGCCATCCAATGGATAAAGTCATAGCTTGCCTAATCTCTTTCTTGAATTCTAGCAACCTTCTTCATAATCTTCTTTGCGCAATATGATTAACATTGTTATCTTGAGCTTGTTTTATCATTATTTATGTATATGACATTGTTCATGATTTATGGACATCACAGAGTAATTTACAATCAAGGAACAGCTGTAATTGTTGTCGAAATCCAGGTCTCAGTCCCTGCATTGGCTCTTCAGAAAGCACTGATGCACTTGTGGCATTCAACACAATCTTGGTTTAACTCTGCAGGACTTCCAGTGTTCGACTTTAGTAAGAACAGAGATTTTGTGTCTCTGGGTGGGGGGTGTTAATCCAAATCCATGTGGTGCCACTACATCTTCAGGAGAGCTTTATTAGGTGAACAACTTCTGGGCTGCTTGATAACTCAAAACTGCTGATATTGTTGCAAGATGTAATGGAAACCAAATGTAAATCATTAGATCAAGGTAAAATTTTGCTGTTAAGTATTGTTCAGCTTTATCATCCAACAAATAGAAGCGTGAGGCCTGAATTGCAAATAATACTGGTTGATGGTATATTTTATTCCTAAATGCTAGTCCTTATTCTCAGTTCTACTGATGTTGAAATCAACCCAGTAAAGAAGATAGCAGAAGAACCAGTAGAACTCATTTAATTTGACCTGGGCTTCATTGTGATGTACTGCAAAGCATTTTTAAACTCTATGATGTGCTAAAGGTGATTGTTATTTGCTTTTGTGGTGTAACATTCATATTGGTTTATTATTGTCATGTGCTGAGATACAACGTAAAGCTTTTGGTTTTTGAGACATCCATATAGCGTATTTCTATACATAAGCTCATTGAGACATTCAGAAGGAAAACAGCATGCAGAATTATGTTTTAGAGTTACAGAGATTCACATAGAGAAAGCAAGGGCTATGAGGAGAATCAAGAATTCATCCATTATGTTAGGAGAGGCCTATTCAAGAGTCTGATAACAGTAGGATAGAAGCTGTCCTCGAGTCTGGTGATACATGCTCTCAAACTTCTATATCTCTTCAGTCAAAGGGAGGAGAAAGACAGGTGGGGGGGGGGGGGTGGAGAGCGGAAGGGGTAATGTTGGAGGATTCCTTGATTATGTTTGCTGTTTTCCCAAGGCAGTGGAAACGGTAGACAGGCGATGGAAGGAAGAAAGACTGGTTTCTGTTATGTTAACAACTTTTCACTTTCTTGGATGGAACAGTTCCCATACCAATCCCTTGAGCATTGGGGAAATCCTTGGCCTTTTGAGGTGCTGCTTTGATTTATTAGTTGTAGTGGTAAAAATAGCTTATCCAGGACAAACTCCTGATGATATTTGCCCCCTAGAACGTGAAGCTCTCAGCCATCCCTACCTCCTACAGATACAGAGTGTGTCCTCCATCCAGCTTCCTGAAATCAATGATGAGCTCCTTCATTTTGGTGAACTTGAGGGAAAGGTGGTTGTCTTGGCACCATGCCTTTAGATTCTCTACCTCCACTTCAATTTCTGATATTTAGCCCACTATATTAGTGTGATCTGAAAATTTCAAAGTGTTTGCTAATTTAAGCATGGCGTTAAAGTATAAAGGTTTGTTGTGGGTGCTAAAAGCTATTTGGATTGGATGTAACATTTATTACAGTGTTTAGTTATGAAAGCTGGACTTGCACATGTAGCTGCATTTGCAGGGACTCTCATTAAATTCTATAGGCAGATACATTTACAGGTCTTTTGATCCTGTGAACTACAAAACCTTCAGTAATTATTCTTTATCAGTCAAGTTTTGATACCATTTATTGCAATGCTATAGAGGTTCAGTTAACAATGACAGGTTTTTGTCTGTTTTCCAACTTAAAGACATTTATAAAAGCAGCACTGGTTTGTTTGTTCAATGGGATGGCCTGTAATGAATGTTGTAATTGAATATTTCCTCTTATAGGTACCTGTATTGAGACCAAGATCAACAAGACAAAATGTTCATCAAGAAAATCGAATGAAAGGAAAGAGTAACATTTTGAGTGATATTGAATGCTCAGAAATGTTGAAGTTTAAAGAAAAGATGACAGAGGCTGCAATGCCTACTTCAAACCTGGTAGAGGTAACTGAATTTTCAGAACAATATAAAACCAGGAAGCAAAGGTCAGTGGTTCAGGTGATTAGTCCTATTGAAGCTGAACCAGTGCATCAGAATCAAAGAATCAAATCAGACATTTTGCACTACGGTGCTGCAGTTGTAGTTTTGTCAACATTAATTATCTTTCTGGTTTTGGTATATTGACACTCTCATTTTTGTACAAATGTAACTTATTCTAAAAGCAGTTTTTCAGTGCAAGCGATCTCTTTTGAAAGGATGTGAATTTTTGAGGAATGAAAACACATGAAAATGTTTGGGTGATGGAAACGTCTTTAATTCAGTTGTCATGAACTATTAATGTTGCAAAAATGAGAGAATCCTTGAAAGGAATGCTGGGTGGTTTGTTCAGGTAGAGCACCTTTTGATGATCATCTTTGCTGTGATTGGCTGTAAAGAGAAGAACATGTATTAGTAGTATCTCCACCTCACTCAGCTTCCATATCCCACTCCCATGCCTTGTCTTACCTTACCACAGTACGGGCATTCTCCGAAGATGATGTTAAAACTTTGTCTTGAAGAAGGTAGACCTCTTAACCACTGCAATTTAAACATTTTTCACTTGAATTCTTCAGTTCTGAAGTCAAAGGCAGTTTTAAAATACTGAATCCAATTATACCCACCTCATAAAGGCACTCCTGATGGAACGGCTGCCCACACCGCGGATCATCACATACTTGATCTGGTATGGATGAGGCAAGGCGGTAGGCGTAACAAATCCCACACTCCATGCCTAAACTCTGTCAAATAAATAGATGTGGCCTTGTTGAGAATTCATCATTACTGTTCTAACTGTAAGCTAACTGTAACCACTCCATTTAAAGTCCAAAATTTGGATTGCTTAACACCATATGAAGTCATTAATTTGCCATAATTTGAAATGTAATTTTTCAGTGAGAGTGAAGATGAGCAATTATCTTAAAACTGTTGTAACATACTGATTAGTTCATCTTCTCATTGTATCTTCACCATGTGTATGCTTTAATCATTTCTTTTTAATACAATGATTAAACATTTAACTACAACTTCCACTTGCAGTTTGCCTGAAGCAATTTTTAACTGTAATTATTAGTTCAACCTCTAGTGATAACTTTTTACCCAGATACATCAGATTAAGGGGTCAGACTGCTCAGTGGAAAATCCTTGCCCTCACACTTCTGGAAGATCAGCAGTGAAAGTCTGGTTGAAAACTGTCAAGACTACATTTTCTATACTATAACCACCATCCCAAGTCCAAACGGAGTCAGAAACCATATTGTTCTGTGGGGTCTCACTAAAGAAGAGGCCTTCTGCCAGGGCTTGTAAAATTTCCATTTCATCTGTACAAGTAATGGCAAGTGAAAAAAGCCAGCTGCAAAAGGCACGTGGTTCAACTTCGTAAGCAGGCAAGTGCCCAGCAACTTAACTTCTAGTCATAAATTGGTTAATCAGTCAAGTTAAATACAATTTCTCATAGTAGCAGTTGCCTGATGGATTGACATAGCTGAAAGCATCTCCGCAAATATGGAGAAATTAGAGGCAGTCATGAAGTGAAGTCCATTTGACTACGAGTTTGTTCTGTTAGAGAGTTATTTTCAGATAAGTAAATTAAACTCAAAACATACAACATCCCCTCAATCTCCTTACATATTTCCTATGCCAGAACCTCAGCGATTGTCTACAATTCTGATGGCATCCTTCTATTATAGGGAAATTGTCAATGTATTTCTCACTCTAAGAATTTTGGTTGACACAAAGTGGAGATCAACTACAAAATGAACCATCTCTATGTGAGGAACAGCTTTCCAATGGTAAGAATCTTAGCCTTATCGTGCTGTATGTCCAAAATGGATCGATCGTTTGAAATCTCCAATCTCCTGTAGGAATGCTAAATGCTATATTTCAAAGCTTTCGACATAGAACATTACAGCACAGAAACAGGTCTCTTGAACCTTCTTGGCTGTGCCGAACCATTTTTCTGCCTGGTCCCACTGACCTGCACCTGGACCATATCCCTCCATACACCTCTCATCCATGTACCTGTCCAAGTTTTTCTTAAATGTTAAAAGTGAGCCCGCATTCACCACTTCATCTGGCAGCACATTCCACACTCCCACCACTAAATGTGTGAAGCCACCCCCCCCAATGTTCCCTTTAAACTTTTCCCCCTTCATCCTTAACCCATGTCCTCTGTTTTTTTTTTCTCCCCTAGCCTCAGTGGAAAAAGCCTGCTTGCATTCACTCTATCTATACCCATCATAATTGTATATACCTCTATCCAGTCTCCCCTCATTCTTCTACACTCCAGGGAATAAAATCCTAGTTATTCAACCTTTCTCTGTAACTCAGTCTCTTAAGTCCTGGCAACATCCTTGTAAACCTTCTCTGCAATCTTTCAACCTTATTAATATCTTTCCTGTAATTAGGTGACCAAAACTGCACACAATACACCAAATTCAGACTCACCAATGTCTTATACAACCTCACCATAACATTCCAAATCCTATACTTTGATTTATAAAGGCCAATGTACCAAAAGCTCTCTTTACAACCCTATCTACCTGTGCCACCACTTTTAGGGAATTATGCATCTGTATTCCCAGATTCCTCTGTTCTACTGTACTCCTTAGTGTCTCACCATTTACTTTGTATGTTCTACCTTAGTTTGTCCTTCCAAAGTGCAATACCTCACACTTGTCTGTATTAAACTCCATCTACCATTTTTCAGCTGGTCCAAATCCCACTGCAACCTTTGAAAACCTTTCTCACTGTCCAGCACACCTCCAAACTTTGTATCATCAGCAAATTTGCTAATCCAGTTTACCACATCATCCAGATCATTGATACAATGGATCCAGCACTGATCTCTCTGTCACCACTAGTCACAGGCTTCCACTCAGAGATGCAATCCTCTACTACCACTCTCTGGCTTCTTCCATTGAGCCAATGTCTAATCCAATTTACTACCTCATCATGTATACCTAGCGACTGAATCTTCCTAACTAACCTCCCATGCAGGACCTTGTCAAAGACCTTACTTAAGTCCATGTAGACAACATCCACTGCCTTTCCTTCATCCACTTTCCTGGTAACCTCCTTGGAAAAACTCTAATAGATTGGTTAAACATGAACTACCACACACAAAGCCATGTTGACTCTCCCTAATAAGTCCCTGTCTATCCAAATACTTGTAGATCCCATCTCTTAGTACTCCTTCCAATAATTTACCTACTACCGACGTCAAACTTACCGGCCTATAATTTCCCGGATTACTTTTAGAGCCTTTTTTAAACAACGGAACTACATGAACTATCCTCCAATCCTCCGGCATCTCACCCATAGATATCGACATTTTAAATATATTTGCCAGGGCCCCTGCAATTTCAACACTAGTCTCCTTCAAGGTCTGAGAGGATACCCTGTCAGGTCCTGGGGATTTATCTACTCTGATTTGCCTCAAGACAGCAAGCACCTCCTCCTCTTCAATCTATATAAGTTCCATGACCTCACTACTTGTTTGCCTTATTTCCATTGACTCCATGCCAGTTTCCTTAGTAAATACAGATGCAAAAAACCCACTTGAGATCTCCCCCATTTCTTTTGGTTCCATACATATCCGACTACTCTGATCTTTAAGAGGACCAATTTTATCCCTTACTATCCTTTTGCTCATAATATACCTGTAGAAGCTCTTTGGATTATCCTTCATCTTGACTGCCAAAGCAACCTCATATCTTCTTTTAGCCCTCCTGATTTCTTTGAGTTTTTTTTTGCACTTTTTATACTCCTCAAGCACCTTATTTGCTCCGTTTCCTATGCATGTCATACATCTCTCTTCTTATCAGAGTTCCACTATCCCTAGAGAACCAAGGTTCCTTATCCTTATTCACTTTGCCTTTAATTCTGACAGGAACATACAAACTCTGCACTCTCAAAATTTCTCCTTTGAAGGCCTCCCACTTACCAATCACATCCTTGCCAGAGAACAACCTGTCCCAATCCATGCTTTTTAGATCCTTTCTCATTTCTTCAAATTTGGCCTTTTTCCAGTTTAGAACCTCAACCGAGGACCAGATCTATCTTTATCCATGATCAAGTTGAAAGTAATGGTGTTATGATCACTGGAACCAAAGTGTTCCCCTATACACACTTCCGTCACTTGTCCTAACTCATTTCCTAATAGGAGATCTAATATTGCATCCTCTCTCATTGGTACCTCTATATATTGATTTAGAAAACGTTCCTGAACACATTTCACAAACTCTAACCCGTCTAGACCTTTAACAGTATGGGAGTCCCAATCAATATGTGGAAAATTAAAATCCCCTACTATCACAACTTTATGTTTCCTGCAGTTGTCTGCTATCTCTCTGCAGATTTGTTCCTCCAATTCTCGCTAACTATTGGGTGGTCTATAATAGAACCCCATTAATGTGGTCATACCTTTCCTGTTTCTCAGCTCCACCCATATGGCCTCGGTAGACAAGCCCTCTAATCTGTCCTGCCTGAGCACTGCTGTAACATTTTCCCTTACTAGCAATGCCACCCCCCACCCTTCATCCCTCTGCCTCTATCACGTCTGAAACATCAGAACCCTGGAACATTAAGCTGCCAGTCCTGCCCCTCCTGTAGCCAAGTTTCACTAATGGCTACAATGTCATAATTCCACGTGTCAATCCATGCCCTCAGCTCATTGGCCTTCCCCACAATACTCCTTGCATTGAAATAGACAAGCCTCAGAAGATTATTACCACCACACACAACCCTTATATTTGTCACTTTGCATGAACTTTTAACAATTTATTTTCACCCCTGCTCTACTATCTGCTCTGGCACTCTGGTCCCCATCCCCCTGCAAATCTAGTTTAAACCCCCCTCCCCCAATAGCACTAACAAACCTCCCTGCCAGGATATTGGTCCCCCTGTAGTTCAGGTGTAACCCGTCTCTCTAGTACAGGTGCCACCTGCTCCAGATGAGGTCCCAATTATCCTGAATTCTGAAACCCTGTCCCCTACACCAGTTCCTCAACCACGTGTTCATCCTCCAGAGCATCCTACACTTACCCTCACAGGCTTATGGCACAGGTAGCAATCCTGAGATTACCACCCTCGAGGTCCTGCTTTTTAACTTCCTACCAAGCTCTCTATACTCACTCTTCAGGACCTCCTCACTCTCTCTTCCTACGTCAGTGGTATCGATGTGTAGACATCCCTGACCCTGGCACCCAGGAGGCAACAAATCATCCGGGAGACTCTGTCGCGACCACAGAACCTCCTGTCTGTACCTGCAACTATCGAGTTCCCTACCGCTTTCCTGTTCTTCCACCCTCCCTTCTGCACTGTAGAACCAGACTCAGTGCCAGCGATCCGGCTGCCACAGCTTGTCCCAGATAAGTCATCCCCCACGCCCCCCCCCCCCCCCAACAGTATCCAAATTGGTATACTTGTTGAGGGGAATGGCCACAGGGGAACCCTGTTCTGCCTGCCGGTAACCCAAATTACCTGTGCCCTGCTCCTTTGGCGTAGCTACCTCCCTGAAAGTACTATCTATAAACTCCTCATTCTCCCGAAAGATCCAGAGGTCATCCAGCTCCTGCTCCAGTTCCCTAACGTGGTTTGTTAGGAGCTGCAGCTGGATGCATTTCTTGCAGGTGTCATCGTCAGGGAGACCAGAGGTCTCCCTGACTTCCCACGTCCTGCAGGAGGAGCATTCCAACATCCTGCCTGGCATTCTCTCTACTCTAAACGGACAAAACAAAACTTACCGGAGCCTACCCTCGCCTCTGCCTGTTCACACCTAGGCTTTTTGAGCCCAAGCTGTCCCACCCCTCTCACTCCGCTGCCTGCTGGATATGGTGGTCTTTTTTTTAAACCTTTGGAGCTCTACGTCACGCTCCTGCACAGTCTAGCCTCTTTTCCCCCGAGCAGTGCAGAAAAAAAATGACTTCTCTCTGAGATTTCTTTACTCCTTCACTCTCAGCCTCTTGCTTCAATTTGAGGAGTTTGTAACTTTCATTTCAGAATGGCAGAACCATGTGCATAGATTAAAAATTTTCGGTAAGGTAAACTGAATTAATGCCTAATCAGTTTGTTCATTTATCAGAAAATGGTTGCAACTTACAAACTTCTCATGGGTGGTAGGCGATGGAAAATCAATCTCCAATATATCTTTGAGATTTTGCAACACTGTGGACTCTGGAGACCTGGGGGGAGGGAAGAACATTACATTCATTAGCAGTGTAAAAATACCAAAATTTCAGCCAGCACTGAAAACTGTACAGCATTTCTAAACTACTTACCACAGATGCATGTTAGTATTCAACTTTTTCTTCAGCGGAGTTACCACTAGGGGTAAATATGTATCATTATGACTACATTTTATCAGCAGTGAACACAAAATTTAAAACTAATTTCTCAGGCGCACCTACCATGGTCAGCACCAAGGAAACAGCATTCTGGCAACATTTTAGGGTGTCTAGGGTCCACTTCTACATTTATTGAAGCATTGTTTCCTGTGACAACCGAGAAGAAAAGCATTTCACACTGCACAATTCTCTGCTCCAACAGATTATTCATTTCTTAAGAGCCCCTCAACATAATTGCTTGGTGTGTAACATAAAAGTGTAAATGTTTCTTTGGGAAACTTTCCATCCTTCACCAGGCTTTTGGTGACCTCTCGTGTGTCTTCGTGGCTCACTGTCAAGGTTACAAGTTAATAGATTTCTTTAAATAAAAGTTGTAAATTAAAGTTTTCCACACACCATCCAATTTACAGAAACCAATTCACATCATTTTTTCTCAACTGATTTTCCTGTTATTTTTATTTGAGAATTGAGAGAGCATTTATTCAGTGAATGGAACATAAAAGAACTGCTGAAAGACCAGGGGCTGGTGGAGTGTTGCCAATTCTTAACATTTCATGTTGGGTATCCTTCTTATGGTCTTCATCAGACAGCAATTAAAATAAAGCCGGAAAAGAAAAGACAGATAAAAATTACTACCATCCTTATCTTGATTTTACTGCCATTTCTGAGAAATCAAAACTATTTCGTGAGGAGTGCAAAAACCTGTCACAAAGTTTCTTTGAGTGATTTCTTTATCAGTATGAGCCAACCATTTTTATTTCACAGTAACTGTAACTATTAATGAAAGATTTGTACTTATGGCGATTCTCCTTGTTGTGGCTCTGCGTGTTGGATTTTCAGGTTCAAGTACCCAGGTTTTCTCATCTATTTCATCCATAACATCCCAGAACTCTTGTAATGAATCTAGTGCTGCGAGAAACTGACTGTGAAGATTTTTTAACAAGCTCTGGAAAAGAATGATGGAAAAGGGAAACAGTTCTTTAATCAAGTAATGGAGAAAGAATTTGTGTATTTGCAAAATGTGTTTCATAAAGTTCCACACTTTTCACTTGTTAGAAATTTAAGTCCTCAGCAGAGTAATGCTGTGGTTACAAACTTGACTCGGGGAGAAAGCAGCAGATTAGACATATTAGAATAAAGGGCAAAGATAACAAGTGTAAGGAACCTTCGTTTTCAAGATATTGAGGCACTGGTTAAGAGAAAAAAAAGAGGTGCATAGCAGCTACAGGCAAATAGGAACAAATGAGGTGCTTATTTTATGGAGTACAAGAAATGTAAGAGAACACTTGAGAAAGAAGGTATGAAGTTGCTCTAGCAGACAAAGTGAAGGAAAATCCTAAGGGATTCTACAGAGAAGAGCAAAAGGATTGCAAGGGACAAACTTGGTCCTCTGGAAGACCAGAATGGTAATCCATATGTAGAGCCAAAACAGATGGGGAGATCTAAAATGAATTATTTGCATTGGTATGTACGTGGGAGATGCATACACAGCCTATAGCAGTGAGGCAAAGCGGGATCAACTTCATGGACCTAGAGGATGAGATGTTTGCTACCACGAGGCAAATCGGGTGTATAGATCCCTGGTTGCATAGACCCCCCCCCCCCCCCCCCCCACCTCATTCTTCTTAACTCCAGCATGTTCAGGCCAGAGACATCACATTTCATTCCGGGGATTATTCCAATGAATCTTCTCTGAACCCTCTCCAATGCCAGCACACCCTTTCTTAAATAAGGGGCCCAAAAATGCTCATAAAACTCTGTTTGGACTGACCAATGCCTTATAAAGCCTCAGCATTACATTCTAGCGCTCTTGAAATTAATGCTCACATTGCATTTGCCATCCTTACCACCGACACAGCCTGCAAGTTATCCTTTAGAGAACCCTACACAAGTCCATTTGCAACTCAGATTTCTGAATTTTCTCCCCGTTTAGAAAATAGTATATACCTTCTAGCAAAATGCATGACCGTACAATTCCCTACACTCCATTCCATCTACCACTTCTTTGCCTATTCTCCTTATCTGTACAAGTCCTTCTGCAGACTCTCTGCTTCCTCAACAGCACCTGTCCCTCGGCCTATCTTTGTGTTGTCCGCCAAGCTGATCGCAAAGCCATCAATTCAGTCATCTAAATCACTGGCGTTTAATGTTAAAAGGAGCGGTTCCAACACCACCACTGTGGAGCAACACTAGTTTCAAGCAGCCAACCAGAATAGGCCTCTTTATTTCCTGCTAGTCGGTCAATCTTGTATCCATGCTCGTATCTTTCTTGTGATACCATGGTATCTTACCTTGTTTTGCAGCCTCATATGCAACACTTCATCAAAGGCCTTCTGAAAATTTAAGCAAATAATTACTGACTTTCCTTTGTCTATTCTGCCTGTTATTTCCTCATAGAATTGCAAGAGATTTGTCAGGTAAGATTTCCCCTAAAGGAAACCAGGCTGACGTTGGTCTATTTTATCATTTGCCTCGAAACCTCATCGTTAATAATGCACTCCAACATCTTCTCAACCACTGAAGTCAGGCTAACTACCCTATAATTTCCTGTCTTTTGCCTCCCCGCCCTCCCCCCAACCTCTTAAGGAGTGAAGTGACATTTGCAAATTTCCAGTACTCTGGAAGCACTCCAGAATCTAATTTTTTCTGAAAGTTCACTGCTAAGGCTTCCACAATCTCTTCAGAACCCAGAGGTGTACTCCATCTGGTCCAGGTGACTTACCTACCTTCAGACCTTTCACCTTCCCAAGCACCTCCTTAGTAAAGGCAACTACATTCATTTCTGCCCACTGACACGTGTATTTCTGGCATACTGCTGATGTCTTCCACAGTGAAGATTGACACAAAATACTTAAGTTCATCTGCCATTTCTTTGTCCCCTGTCATCTTCCAGAAAACTGAGAGGCATAAATAGAGTACATGGTCTAAAAAATGTGAGTGACTAATTTCAAAGGAGATGTGTGAGGCAAGTTGTTTTTATTTTAAAACAGAGTAGAGGGTGCCTGGACTGACTACCAGGGGAGGTTATAGAGGCATTTACAAGGCGTTTGGACACATTGAGAATGGAGGTATGTGGACATTGTGTAGGTAGAAGGGTTTAGTTAGGCGTCTGATTAGTTCAGCACAACATTGTGAGCCAAAGGACCTGTTCTTGTGCTTCTACATGCAGAATGAAAATAGTGAAGTTGGTTGAAAAGATTGCATCCGAGATAGTCCAGCGCTCGCTCTGAACTTCAGCGAAGTGCCAGCCCAAGTTACATAACCAAAACACTGAACAAAGCACCAGCACACAAATGTTTTAAAGTCAAAATATCACCGGTACTACAGCAGAACCAGGCCTACACACCTCAACCATTCTGACCGGTGTGCTGAGGTTTTATAAATTCTATAAACCAGGCAAATCCAAGTCAGACACTTGTATCCCTAGCCATTTAGATTCCCAACTTCATAATTATTGCAGTGTAGAATTATTAGATGCTCAAACCTACTGCTTTTCCTTCATGCAAAAGATGCATTTTGTGTGGCCTAAAGATACTGATAATGGGGAAAAAGGTGCTCCAGATCCCATCATCAATATTCTGGACAAAAAAAGACTTAAAAATCCATAAATGCATCATTCTAAAATACATAATTTGGATAAACTTCTACTTACTAAATAAACATCATCTCTAGTTTGGTGAAACACACGATAAATAGAGAAGGAAAGGACCGCTATATAATGCAATTCTCTTAACAGAACATTTATAAATTGTTAGTCTTTTAGTGGAAAATCCAGTAATTTTCTGTATCCAAAATCTCTTTCAATTTTGTTCTTCCTGCTGAACTTATAATTGACAATTGATAACTGGACTACTATCTCTTGACAGGGTGACAGACTGCAGATTTGTGTCCTCAGCCCATTTGGTTACAGGCTTAGCCTTCTGCCTTTAATGTAAACTACTCTGAAAGGTTTAGTCTGCCTCAGCAATCTCGACTGAATGTTTATTTATGGTTGTATTACAGTAAAATACCTCCATCTGCCGTACAAGTCTAAAGCAAATAATCATCTCTTTCAGCTTGTAGTGCTCAATTGAGCCACGCAGCACTGATGTGCTTCAATATGCATGATCAATATGAATTTAACACTGTACCAGAAACAAATATGCCAAGATTTTTTATCTCTCCATTTCACTTTAATAAAATAACTTGACCAAATATGTTATCAATGACTTTAGCATTGTTTTGATCAATACTTTAATCTAAAGTGCTGAATTGCTGCTACTGACCAGAAATGTTTTATTTTCACAGACCTCAAGGTTTCCTTCCTCCACTGCCAACAGAAAAATAAACAACTGTACTCTGTGCCATTTACATAATCGAAATTCCATTCTGACCTCACCTCTCAAAAAATTTCAAATACTCATTTTCAATCTTCACTCTCGGGCCTCAAAGCAGCCAGGTGCATGGCAATTCATCAACTAGAGCAGCTCAGTTTCCACTTAAAGTACATCACGCTGCACTTGTTCATGTTCATTCTAAACTAGTCTTTCCTTTTACACTACAAGACATTTGCAACTGAAAATGGGTGCAATAACTAACACCATCAATACTTCCACAGTTATGTAGCGAATGACAGTTATTTAAAACAAATTTTCCAAAATCACACTGATCAAACATAACACAATCACCAAAGCTGAAAATCTAAAGTTTAAAGTTTGACGTCACTACTTTGAAGGCACAATCAAGAAAGAAAGCAATTCCATAATTACTGAGATGCAGACAAAGAATAGGCTGTAGGAAATTAACCCCTTGCCTTCAGGTGACCGCTTTTGCGAAAGCTATGGTCTGAGGTATTTTTGTTTGTTCAGTTGAAAGCAATAGGTTAACTACCCTGTCAGTAGATAAAGTTGTCCGGCGAGATAGCAGTTACATATGGGGATAGGCCACTTTGCCCTTGATGCTCATTCCTCACTAGTCACGATGTGCCATCTCAGTTTCCAACCACTGGCTTTATCTGATCGTGCTGTGAAACACCTGCTCTGGCTATCAGGCTTGGGCTTGACGTGCAAAGACCTGCCATCATCTGCTTGACATTGCACCAATTATAATCATTCATCTGAATGAATATGTCAGAGCAGCAGCAGCAACCCTCTCATCACAGTAACAGAAAAATACATCACAACATTATCATCCCAGCAAGAAGACAGGGACCATAAGGAAAAATATGGATGCCATGTAAAAACGTTAAATTATAGTTTTAGCAATGGAAAATAAATGTATGCCTTGATTAAAATTATATTCAAATACTACTGATTTTTAGGGTAATTACAAAACAAAACTGCAAATACTTATAAAATACACATTCTGTAATTTCTATTTGACTGCAATTAATTGAAATCTTAAAGGTATACATAATTGAAATGCATGAGGAAATGTAAGCAGGCTTTTTCCACTGAGGTTGGATGGGACTGCAACCACAGGTCATGAATTAGGGGTGAAAGGTGAGAAGTTTAAGGGGAACGTGAGGGGAAATGTCATCACACAGAGGGTTGTAAGAGTGTGGAACAAGCTGTCAGCACAAGTGGTGCATGCGAGCTCGATTTCAACATTTAAGAGAAGTTAGGATAGGTACCAACAGGCTCTAGGACAGCTTCTTCCACCAGACCATCAGACTGATTAATTCACGGTGGAGATGTAACGTAAAGATTTTTACTCATGTATGTGAAGGATGCAAGAAATGAAGTCAATTCAATTCAATACATGGATGGTAAGGGTATGGCAGGCTATTGTCCCAGTGCTAGTCAATGGGAGTAGGCTGTTTAAATGGCTAGATGGGCCAAAGGACCTATTTCTATGCTGTACTTCTTAGTGACTATGTCTAATTATAGTCCAAGGCCAATTAATTCTATTGCATGGTGCATGTTTTTTAACTGACACATTATAGAATTGAAGCATATTAACTGCAGGCATATTCATGCAGACAGTTCTTATGAAGTTATATCACAGGCACTGATACATATGATGTACTTACACACAGATTCCTGCTGTAACAGTGAAGCATGCTATACAAATTCCAGCACAGTACACAAGATTTGGTCATGGACCCACTGCTTAAAAATTCAACTGCTGCTCTAGGCACGTGGCAATGGTTTCTTCACTATGTGTGCCCTGCTTTGCTATAGAACGTAAATAAGAAAATAATATTCTAAGAGCTGGATTAGGCCAAAGCAAAAATGGGGTTGAGCTGGCCAGAGGCCACATTATTAGATATGATTTGTGTATCAGCCCAAGTGTATCTTATCGGAACAGTAGTGATGGGACAGAACCAGGGCAAAGTAAAGCAGTTGGCTGGGAGGTGGGGGGGAACTAATTCATGTAAAGCAGCAATTTGTATCACAGTTTCTTGTGTCTAATCACTTTTTGCACACTAAGCATAATTACCATTTTAGTTATTCTAGATAGATAGATAGATACTTTATTCATCCCCATGGGGAAATTCAACTTTTTTTCCAATGTCCCATACACTTGTTGTAGCAAAACTAATAACATACTGTCTCCATTTCCTATACAAATAATTTCATTCTAGTCTAGTATTACCATGCAGGGAAAAAGCTGCACTGCTGAAGAATGTGTTACAACGTGTGGGTATCAAATCAGTGTACGCTCAGAAGCTCCGGTGTATTCTGTGAAGTATCACTTACAAGTGATATTCTCTACCTGACAAGCACAGATTCAGCAAATACTTCATGACACATATGCATTCTGCCTGAAAACAATCTCCAAATACATCATTTTAATTTATTGACTCACTTTATTGTGCCTTGACAACTACTCCAATGAAGTTGAGGAAACTGCACCCCAATATTTGATTGCAGCATATCATTGTTTTCCTGCCTCAAGCTGAAGCTCAATGATGTTGGCTCATAACATTAATGAAAGGTCACGGTACAAAATGTCAGCTGTTCATTTCTCTCCATAGATGCTGTTTAACATGCTGAGCTCCTCCAGAATGTTGTCTGTGTTGCTCAAAATTTCCAGCATCTGCAGTATCTCGTGTTTACGATTTTCTCTTTATTTTGTTTTTCTTTTCTCCCTCTACAACAACACCTCCTCCCTTACCCAAATATTATCCAGTTTAGAAGTTAATTTGGAAAGTACAATGCACACAAAATGCTGGAGAAACTCAGCGGGCCAGGCAGCAATGAAAAAAATATACACTTAAAGTTTCAGGCCGAGACATTTTGGCAGGACAGGTCCCAGCCCAAAATGTCGAATGTACTTTTTTTTCCCCATAGATGCCTCCTGGCCTGCTGAGTTCCTCCAGCATTTTGAGTGTGTTGCTTGAATTTCCAGCATCTGCAGATTCTCTCGTTTGGAAAGTACAAAATCTACCTTGCTATCACGGGAGGACTTTGCTCATTGTAAATCAATACACACTGAGACCAACTTATAATTCTATTTGTAAGCAAAGATAATCTTACCTAATGCAGTTTCCCCAACTTCATTGGAGTAGTTATCAAGGCACAATAAAGTGAGTCAATAAATTATAAACACAAAAAAACCTGCAGATGCACTGGAAATCTTGAGAGGCACACACAAAATGCTGAAGGAACTCAGCAAGTCAGGCCAACAGCTACAGAGGAGAATAAACATATGACATTTTGGACCGAGACACTTTATTCTGAATTCTCTAAACTGTATACCCAACAAATGTGGCACCAAAGCTTGGCACAAGGCAGCCTGAAGAAGGTCCTGAAGTCGTCTTAGTCAGTTGTCAACTTTACTTGAATGTGTGGGTAATATAGAAGGCAGGATCAGCTTTCTGAATAAGCTCAATAACAAGCTGCTTGTTAGGTATTATTAGAAAAAAGATAATGAAATAATTAAGAAAGCAATAGGAAAGATTAGTACTAATCAAAAAGCACATTAGTGTCAAGAGAAATAAAAATATTCCAGTTGGAGGTGTGCAGATATAGCTGATGCTACCAGCAGGAATGAAATAATTGAGTGTTTGATCCAGAATGAAGCCTTCAACAGAAAATAAACAAGTTTCACGTGACTGGTGCACTTTCTGAACATGATCAAGGAAAGACATTCCTATTTTCCCCAAGGAATGGTCATAACTGACAATCCTATAGAATAGTAGACCTGAGGATTAATATTTTTATTCAAATAAAATATATTGATAAATTCACCTGACTCTTCAGTCAAAATCCTAATTAGTTATTACAAAATAATCTCAATAATCATTGAGATTGCCAAAAAGTGGCAATCCTATCATTAGTATCTTGCCAAACAACAAGGAACAACTACAATGTTCAAATTTCTGTTACTTACTTTGATATTTAGGAGGTTCAATGATGCAAACCTTTCTCTCCTCTTACTTTCCTTTTGTTACCAGTAACCTGGTGATATGTCACCTAAGTCATCTTTATGCACAACTGAGCAGGAGCAAATGATTATGCCACTTGATTACACGGCCCCTCATAGACAACATTAATGTTTCTTCACTTAAGCGCAGTTCAGCATGAATATGTTTGTGTGAGCACCAGGAATAGGAACTCTGAGCAACTTTGCTTCTTCAGGTTCCTGGCTAAAACCAGCAATCTACCACATCACTGTAATTCAACCAGTTACTAGATGAACTCAATAAATTACAGGGGCAGTCAACAACAAATAAATGACTAATGCTTTCATAAATACTTGCATAATAAAACATCTTGTTTTAAAGAGTGTCTTAAAAGTAGACTCAATTACTGCAAAGGCGGTTTTATAAATGGCTTGCTCACAGTACAAATTAACTACAGTAAAAATAAATTGATTGCAGAATTGGACCAGTACCTGATGTGTCCAAGAAAGCACAAAGGGAACAGGAAAATCTGTGGCACAATCAGGTGGGTCCGCTGGATACTGAAAATAAGAGAAAAATGATCAAAAAATATTCCTTTGCTATCACTAGACCCCAGGGTTTTTACAAAAGTGAAAAAGAAAGTCTTCTGATTACAGATCTTTACCACACAAACTCTGGTGCCAAGCTTATTCGAAGAAACTTTTTAACATAAAAAGTATTCAAAGAGACACATAGCTTACGCTTACAACATATAGAATGGATTTCAGGAAGGAATCTGGAACACATCACGAGTGGTGGTGGAATTAGGTACTTTCATAAGAACTTAAATATTTAGATGACTGCATGAAATGCTATGGCATAGAAAACAGCAGTGTAAGTGCTGGAAAATAGGATTCATAAACAAAGGAATCCAATGGTAGACATGGACACACTGTCCTGGAGAGCCTGTTTCCATGCTGTATGAGTGATAACCGATTAATCAGGTGATAGTGCAGATGCAGACTCACTCAAATACATTCCCCCCCCCAACACAACTCCATGTAATAAACTATCATTTTACTTTGGCCACAGTTCATAGATCACCCTCTCTCCTTCCCACCATTCCTTTAACTCAAAATTAGTAAGCACACATACTGTATATTAGAGTAAAAAACTTCAAGTCATGAGAAGGTAACGAACAATTGAAAATCAGCACACAGTATAAAGCCAGAATGTTTTTAATATGATTTCAACAAAGCATCACAAAGTATCAGTACCATAAAAGAGGTTTACTGTTCACCAGTGATCTAGATGCATTTGAAAGCCAGTGTAGATGAGTGTACAAGACGGGTGTCTTGACTGAATTGTACCATTACTACATTAGAGCTGTTGACACAAGCATATTTAAAATTCCAGAAATCAGAGATTGATCCTCCCTCAGTGTACCTGCTTGTAAAATATACACTTAAAAAAAAACATTGAAGGGACATGGACTTCACATTCTGAGCCAACTTCTAATTCCCTTTAGAAGGTGGTGTGCTGCCTTCCTGAACTGCTGCTGTTCTTGAGGTGTGGATCTGGGGAGTGACTTTGAGGTGTTTGATCCAGCAACAATGAAATAAGAGCGATATACAGTCAGGATGATCATGGCTTGGACGGCAGCTTCCAGGTGGAAGTTTTCCCATGCTTTGATGCCCGAAAGGATAAAAAGGCAAACAAAACTACATCCAATTCCCAAAAAATGTAGATTTCTTTGGTCATAAATTTTGTTCAAAATGAAAACGGGTCATCAGCTCGGGTGAATAATGCATAAATTTTATTAAACACACAACCTGGTAGAGTGTCTGGATTATGGACATATCCTTCCATCTTTGTCACTTGTAATGGTTTTGATATAAGAAAAGACAACATAGTGTTCCAGAAACAAAAAAATCAGATTTTATAATGAAATGTCTCAGAAATTAAGGGAATAATTGACAGAGTCTTTCTGACTCATATTCACTTTAGAAGTCATGATCTGGATACAAGCCCATTCTGAAGCCGGCGAACATGAAAATCCAGCAGGTAGCACTGAGGAAAACTATATTACTAGAGCAGCCAATAAAATACTAACTTCCTCGAGTAAGATTGTTTCCAAATATTGTTTATAAAAACTAAATAAATGTTAGAAGCTGACATACAGTAACTATGGGGTTACATCATTAACTTCAGACCGTGACCATTTCCCAGTGGAAGCAATTCCACTTACCATCTACAATTTTCACTTCAGTTCTTCTCAAACTACTAATTATTTCAAGGAAGACTTTTATGGACATTTTTTATATGGTACTGTGTCTGGTCATTACTCACGTGCCATCTTTCACACAATTATTTTCAAGCTAATTTGCTGTAGGACAACAGTAGATGAGCATAAAGTCGATGCAGAGCAATAGTCAAGTTGCTGGTCTTATAGCCAAAGCTCAGAACCATTGATCCAAAGATTCAAACCCCACATGACAGAGAAATTTTATTCAAATAGTTTTAAAAAGTACAATTTAAAAGGTATTCTCAATAATTCTAACACAAAAGTACTGGATTATTGAAAAATATCATCTGTCTCACTGATGAACTTTCAGGAAAGGAGAACAGTCCATGCGCAGTTCCAGACCAATCATGATAACTGCTTCAGTTCAGGGGCAATTAGAGATGATGAACACTAAGTGCTGGGATTACTCAAAGCATCACGTCCCATGAACAAAGAAATAACAAAATGCACATTTTCAGCGGTCATTTCTAGCTTTGAACACCCAGCCATATTTAAAAAACTCATGCTGAGAGTAAATTTGTGTGCCCATACTTTTCTCTGGCTAGGCTTCAACAATTGGGTGTGTAAAGGAAACAAACCTCAGATATTGTTGTGTATGGTTCAGTCACCTGCCGTATTATCTTGTTAAGTCACGAGGAGAACATTTCATTTGTTGTAATTGAATGACTGAATATTTTGATAGATTTTCCATACAGTTTTAAAGGTCAGATTTGCTTCTGCTAAAAGTGAGCATCTTATAATCAAGATCAACTTAATTTATTCTGAGCAGTTAAATACTTTCCCAGAGAATCAACTTGTGTAATAAATGTGAATGCAACTTGGAATCAGTTTTCTTTCTCCAAAACTTTATAACCGAAAGACTGAAGTTGGATGAAAATGCAAGATCAAATAATATCTAATTCTTCATTTACGATGGTAAATAAATACATCTTCCTGTACCCAATATCAGTTCCTTTAAAAAAAAACACTAAATTGCTGTTCACATGAAATTCCAACACTATATCATAAAATCCATTACTGGTTCCTCACCTTTGATTTTAATTTAATTGTGATCATATGCTCTCGACCTGCAGAATCCTCAGCCTTCAGCTTAATGGTCCTGAACTCTGTATCCATATAAGCAAGCCTGAGAAGAAAATATATGAAAGGTTTATGAAATCAAAGTCTACTAGCAATTTGATGTGTTTGCTTTACTCCTATTAATCTGAAACTAATATCAAAAAGACAAGGTCTTGAGTGCCAAGCATTTCTCCTGTCACAGATTTACTGTTGTTAATACACCAGTCTGCTGCTTAATGTGATCATATATCAGAAAGTTATTTATGACCCGTGTCAAGGCTCACGCTGTGGTCAGTGAGCACCATGTTTCAGTTTTCCATCATAGCTACCTTTGGCACACACAGCAGGTTTCTGTCAGCCTTTACTTATGCACGCATAAAACATCCTGTCAGTCCTTTGATCAATTTTTGCAGTTTTATACTGCGTTTGGCCAGGCAGGATGTTTTTTAAAACTGTAAAATTACTCACTTCTAATCTGTTCCTTTTTATTCAAGCTTTTGTCCTGTAAACTGTTAATGTTTTCAACAAGACTGATCATTGGTACATATAGAAGTTCTCCACATTCCTGCTTTTGCAGCAGTTTCACTAACCAAGTGCAATTGTAAGTAGGAAAATCATTAATGCAGTTCATTTAGAAAGAGAGCAATGCAAAATCTATAAACATATTCTAGTGGGATATTCTACTGTTCATATTGACATTTGTTAATCAATTACTAAACTCTTCTCACCTAATGTAGTACAATAATTAGTTTAAGAAATCTGCACTCCCACATGATGTGGTCGCAAGTCAAATCAGTAAAATCCCTGGATTAACCTATTCAAGTGCCAAGTTAGCCCACTTTCAACACCATCATTCCTCAAGACTCATCACTCAGCTCCAAGATCTATACCTCCCTGTGCAACTGAATCCTCGATTTCATCACTGACAGACCTCATATAGCACAGAAATAATTAAACCAAAATAAACTTTAAACCAGAATAAACCATGCAATACCTTTTCATTCTTACCTTCGTAGATTATGTGTTAAATATCGTTTGATAACCACATTTCTTAAAAACCAACACCACCATTGCCAATTGTGTGACTCTTGGGGAGGGATACTACAATAACTGAGGGATTCCTCACCCATCCCAACTCCTCTCTATCCAGCAATGCAAGAACCCTATACAGTGATACTCCCTTACTGAGAAGGCAACACCCCCTCTGCCTGTACTTCAGTCACATCTATAGATGCTGTATTCTGGAATAGTAAGCTGCCAGTCCTGCCCTTCCCTCTGCCATATTTCTGTTATGACTACAATATTCCAATCCTCTGAGCCAATCCCCACTCTGAGTCTGTGTGCCTTCTCTGAGCATTGAAATTCCCTGCCTTTACTATGGACCCTAGCTATGCTGATTATTAAGTATTTTTGTGGCATTACGCATGCTTGCTCCTGCTCCAAGTCCACCCTTACTTCCAATATAGTTTAAACCCTCCTGAGCAGAACTAGCAAAGTTACCCGTGAGGATATTGTTGTATCTCTGCTTCAAGCACAACTCACCTCTCTCGTATAGGTCACTCTACCCCAGAAAAGATCCAAGACCCTGAATCCATGTCCCCTGCACCAGCTCCTCAGCCACAATTCATCAGGCCTATCCTGCCATTTCTGTTCTTGCTAGCACATGGCACCAGGAGTGATCTGCAGATCACTACCTTAAACATCCTGCTTCTTTATTTCCTATCCCACTCCCTAAACTCATTCTACAGGACCTCATCCCTCCTTCTACCTACATGAACAACAATCTCTAGCCACTCACTCTCCCCTCAAGAATTTTCTGCACCTTCCCAGACACATCACTGACATTAGCACCCAGGAAGAAACACATGATTTTGGTGTCTCTTCTGCAGCCACAGAATCCCCCCGACTGTCCCCCTCACTATCAAGTCTCCTGTCACTATTGCTCTGTTTTAATGTACCCTTCCTCTCTGAGATTCAGACTCTGATGCTGCAACAAAGACCTAACTACTGCTGTCAACCCTTGAAAGACCATCCATCTCTACAGTATCCAAGGGCATATACACAGCTGAAGTCAGAAGTTTACATACACCTTGGACAAATACATTTAAACTCAGTTTTTCACAATTCCTGACATTTAATCCTAGAAAACATTCCCTGTCTTAGGTCAGTTATGATCACTACTTTATTTTAAGAATGCGAAATGTCAGAATAATAGTAGAGAGAATGATTTATTTCAGCTTTTATTTCTTTCATCACATTCCCAGTGGGTCAGAAGTTTACATACACTTTGTTAGTATTTGGTAGCATTGCCTTTAAATTGTTTAGCTTGGGTCAAACGTTTTGGGTTGCCTTCCACAAGCTTCTCACAATTAAGTTGCTGGAATTTTGTTCCATTCCTCCAGACAGAACTGGTGGAACTGAGTCCGGTTTGTAGGCCTTGCTCGCACACACTTTTTCAGTTCTGTCCACAAATTTTCTATCGGATTGACGTCAGGGCTTTGTGACGGCCACTCCAATACCTTGACTTTGTTGTCCTTAAGCAATTTTGCCACAACTTTCGAGGTATGCTTGGGGTCATTGTCCATTTGGAAGACCCATTTGCGACCAAGCTTTAACTTCCTGGCTGATGTCACGATGTTGCCTCAATATATCCACATAATTTCCCTTCCTCATGATGCCATCTATTTTGTGAAGTGCACCAGTCCCTCCTGCAGCAAAGCAGCCCCACAACATGCTGCTGCCACCCCCATGCTTCACGGTTGGGATGCAGTTCTTCGGCTTGCAAGCCTCACCCTTTTTCCTCCAAACATAGCAATGGTCATTATGGCCAAACAGTTCAATTTTCGTTTCATCAGACCAGAGGACATTTCTCTAAAAAGTAAGATCTTTGTCTCCATGTGCACTTGCAAACTGTAGTCTGGCTTTTTTATGGTGGTTTTGGAGCAGTGGCTTCTTCCTTGATGAGCAGCCTTTCAGGTTATGTCGATATAGGACTCGTTTTACTGTGGATATAGATACTTGTCTACCTGTTTCCTCCAGCATCTTCACAAGGTCCTTTGCTGTTGTTCTGGGATTGATTTGCACTTTTCGTGCCAAAGTATGTTCATCTCTAGGAGACAGAATGCGTCTCCTTCCTGAGTGGTATGACAGCTGTGTGGTCCCATGGTGTTTATACTTGCGTACTATTGTTTCTACAGATGAACGTGGTACCTTCAGGCGTTTGGAAATGCTCCCAAGGATGAACCAGACTTGTGGAGGTCCACAATTATTTTTTCTGACATCTTGGCTGACTTCTTTTGATTTTGTTTGTAAACGTCTGACCCACTGGAATTGTGATATAGTCAATTAAAAGTGAAATAATCTGTAAACAATTGCTGGAAAAGTTACTCGTGTCATGCACAAAGTAGATGTCCTCAACGTCTTGCCAAAACTATAGTTTGCTAATATGAAATCGGTGGAGTGGTTAAACAATGAGTTTTAATGACTTCAACCTAAGTGTACATAAACTTCTGACTTCAACTGTACCTGTTAGCACGGGAAATGGGCAAAGCAGAAACCTGCCTACTCTTCTCAATTTCCCCGGTGGTTTTCATACTTTGGGCGTGACCACCCTCAAAAGTTCGAAGAAAATTATCAAACTGTATACTACCTCATGATTCATTTTCTTGCTGTCATTTACAGGGAAAAAAGAAATACAAAAGGTTTTACGAAAATTATACATAAGGGTGATTCGTCAATTAGAAGCACTTTTCACTACATGAAATTCTGAAAACTAAAATTTCTTGAATCTCTGGTTTGTTTATGTTATAACCTTCATTTTAGGCTGTGGAATGAAGACCAGATCTTGGCATTCATCAATCTTTAAGAGAACTTTTAGATTTTAAGGCATTTTTGCGGAGTTTTCAAGGATGCGTGTCATTACCATCACACCACCAAAATACTGAATTTAATTTAAAATGAAATGACAAAAATTTCAAAGTTAACCCTGCAAATAAAATGGTTTTTAATAAATATACTTCAGTTCTGTTTGCTCTCATTTTTTTCCGGCCTCTCTTTGAGGCGTTTCACGATGTTAGATCTGTCAGAAAGCACAGGTGAAGCCTCTCGAAGATGGGGGCCATTCTGTTTTTGTTGCTGGCCAGCTGGAGGTTCTGGTGGGGTATTCTCTGCCTGCGTTTTCTTATCAGCCCCTCTTTTGTTTCGTTGATTAAATCCCCACTGTCATCTCTCCAGTCTCTGTTTGTGCTTTGGTAACTGTGAGATGATCCTAAGTTTTCCTGTCTCCCTTTTTTCTATCTCTCTCTTTCAAAGTACTGCTGATATTTCACTGAGTCTTCTTTAATTGTGCTTCTGGTTTTTTTTTGATTGGACTGCTGATGATTTGGGAACCAGTTCAACAACTTCACTGCCACTTATTTGATGGTAATGACATTTCTCCCTTTTAAAAAAAATGTTGGCCAGGTCTCATACTTGCTAACTCGACTGGATAGCTAGCTTGAAAATGTAACTTAAATATACAGAAATAAAGTGAAGTTATTGGTTTCTCAGTTAAAACACTCAAATAGTAACTCATTTGGTAATGACACATAATAAACATGCTCTCTGATAAGGAGATATACATCTTTAAATTACTCACATTTCTGGATGTCAAAATGTCAGTCTTCTGCCATGACAGCCACATGCTCCCCTTGTCACTTCTCATTTCCATGGCAACCACATAAGCAGTTGTTTGAAAAAACTTGCTTGGTCTTTAAAATGTGTTGCGTGTTGGTAATACAGAAGTGTTGGGAACAGCAGTTCCTTGTCATTAAAGTTTACAATTTGCATACAAAATAACTCACATGAATTTGACATGTGTTTTAAAAGTTCTTGTGAGAAAATACTTACTAAAAGTTTCATGAATTTAATACTTATTATTACTTTATTTTGAAGACAAAGTTACGGAGTCGGGGTAGGGGGGACAAACCCAAAATGGTGAAATTCGGGCACATTCAAGTTTTTAACTCACTTAAATATTAAAGAAGTATTATTTATGAAGCACGTTGAAAAAAGTTTAGTTACTATTACCCAACTTTTAAAACTACAGTACTTGTTTTTGTAAAAGCTATTTTTTCTTGAAAATCTACCATAAAGTTACACTAATTTAACTTTGTATGTTATCACCCACATACAAAGACTGAAAAACAACTAATGTGCAAAAGAAGAAAACCGTGCAAATAAAAAATAATACTGAGAACATAAGTTGTAATGAGTCCTTGAAAGTGAGTGTGTCGATTGTAGAATCATTTCAGAGTGCCGGTGATTGAAGTGATCCACACTGGTTCAGGAGCCTGATAGCTGTGGGATAATAACCTTTGCTGAACCTGGTGGTGTGGAACCTAAGGCTTCTGTACCCCCTACCTGATGATAGCAGTGCAAAGACAGCCATCAAGTTCAAGGCAAAGGTAGATAATGCCTCATGAATTAAGAGTGATAAGACAAGTAGCTCTAATCATTTGTTTTTGTTTCCCTCATGGAGCAGCAATTGCAGGTGGAATGAGCACCTATAACTGGAACTGCAGCAACAAAGGCAGGAGGTGAGTCTGAACTATTTGTCAACCACTGATAAGGACATTACATGTGCCGTTCACTTCTAGAAGAAGACACATACAGGGTTTCTCCCAGTCTTTACAACCTCCGATAATCTACATCAAAAGATCAGCATTGATTTCATTGCTAAAATTATGAATTGCACAGGTAGCAAGTCATTCTACAAGTAACTTTCATCATTTAAAATGCCACAAACAAATTTGAACAACGGTCACCAAGTGCAAATCAGCAAATCTGAAGGGGTGCTAGAACTAGAATAGGCCCATTTACTCACTGTTGTTCCACATCTTTCTTTAGCCTTAATAAACAAGCGTATATATAAATCTACATTGAAAAGTTTACTATAGAATCCATAAATTACTTGTGTAGCAATGAATATGTCCACTCTAACTGTGAAGTGGACTAAACTACTATACAAATGAAATTATGAACAGAGATGTCTTCCTTATTCGAAGAATGGGGTTTCCCTTCCTCCACCATTGATGCTGCCCTCACCCCATCTTAAAAAGGATAGAGTTCCTTTTGTCTTCACTCACCACATCATTCTCCACAATGCCTGCCATATTCAGTGGGAGCCTACCACCACTGTCTCGCTTGGTGGCGCAATATTATCAGCGCCGGACTTCGGAGTGAAGGTTCTTGAGTTCGAATCTAAGTCGGGTTGAGCATCAAGCTAGCAACTTGGCCTCGTAAAAACAAGAATAGCTTGCTACGGAAACACCGTCATGACGGTGCCCCGATAACTCCACTGCCAAGTTAAGGGCTATTCTTCTTTTTCCACCGCTCACACCTTCACCCCCCCCCCCACAATTCTCCACTTTCTGCTCCCTCCATGATTCCCTTGTCTCTTTGTCCTCCCGCCCCCCATTAATCCTCCACTTGCCACTTATTCCTGCAAGCAGAAGTTCTGCACCTGCCCATTCACTTCCTCCTCACCTCCATTCGAGGCCATAAACAGTCCTTCCAGGTGAGACAACGTATCACCTTTGTATCTGCTGGGGCTGTCTACCATATCCGGTGCTCCTGTGCAACCTCCTCAGCATTGGGGAGACCCGACACAGATTGGGGGACCACTTTGTCAGGTACCTTTGCTCTATCCACAAAAAGCAGCATCTCCTGGTGGCCCACCACTCCCATTCTGAAATGTCACTCCATAGCCTCCTCTACTCCCACGATGAGACCACTCTCGGCCTGGAGGAGTAACACCTCATATTTCACCTGGGTAGGCTCCAACCTGAGGTTTCTCCATCTTCCAGCAATTTCCCCCTCACTCTCCTTCCATTCCCCACTCTGCCCCCCACCTCATCTCTTCTCCTCACATTCCTCTCACCTTCCCCCGATATCCCTCCTCCTTCCCTTGCTCCCATGGTTCACGCACCTGTCCTATCAGATTCCTTCTTCTCCAGCTTTACTCTTTTTACCCATCACCTCCCGACTTCACATTTCATCCCCCCTCTCCCCCACCTGATTCCACTTACCACCTTCCAGCTTGTACTTCCTCCCCTCCCTCCACCTCCTTATTCTGGCTTCTTCCCTCTTCCTTTCCATTCCTGTTGAAGGATCCCAGCCCAGAACGTTGTATGCTTATTTATTTTCACAGATGATGCCTGATCTGCTGAGTTCCCCTTGCATTTTGTGTCTGTTGCTCTAGATTGCCAATATCTGCAGAATCTCCTGTGTTTAGAAGTGAAATTATCTGCCTCTGGCTTTATTAGCTCCTTTTAGTCTAGATTCATTTACCAAGATAAACTGTATTGGGGTATTTAATCAAATGGAAAGATTTTGATTAAGTCTCTACTTGGTTTCAATAGCATAGGAAAGATTGTAGCAAGAAAATTAAGTTTTAGCCTCAAGCAATACAGCTCCTGAACCACCAGGGGCCATCCAAAGGCCAAACAATATGCTTTCAGAAAACGGTGCAGATCAACGGTTCAAGTACCATCCTGAAAGACACAGGTCAGCTGGCAATTAGCAGCACACATGAGAAACTTACAAATCTTGCTGTGCCCAATATCCTCAAAGATATTTAAATTAATACAATTTTTAGAACAGTACTGTAAATTCTATGGACTCAAACTCATGCAAATTCATTATTCATAGAACAAAAAGAAATCATAACTTACTTATCCCAACCTAAATTTTCAATCTCTTTTATAAGCTGTTCATAATACTGTGGAGGTGGAGGACTTTGCAGGTCATGTTTGTTTCTTAATGCAATTTCCTGAAAAAAAAGAGAAATTATGGTTCAACAATGATCTCACATTTACCAGGTAATTTCTGTAGAAAAGACAATCTGCCATTATAACGCACCGCAGTATAACATGGACACTACAGGAGTTAAGATCATTAATTTTGCAAAACGCAGCAGCCACTGGATGCACTTCAAGGTTGATTTCTCAGGTCAGGTCAACAGCACAAGCACTAACTCTCAAAATAAAATGAAAGTTTTGATGATTTAAACCATGCTTGGGCTTGGAGGGAGGTAACAGCATGAAACATTTGTTGAACAAGATTGTATCTGGTTGCTGCTTTCCAAGAAAGAAGAGCCAAGGTGAGCAGTCATTATGTAGGAATACTTGATTGAAAATGGCAGAAGGAATTTAATGCAGATAAGTGTGAGGAAAGTTACCCCCTGTAGTGCTTGCTGGATCTTCAATCAGAGTACTAGAATACAAACTAGTCTTTGTTCTGGCTTTGAAACTTGGAAAATTAAGTGACTTCAGTTCTTGATATGTCTACTAGATGACACATCTTGTAACAACTGAACTTGGAAATATAAACAGGCAGGAAAGGTCCCATTTCACACAAGACAGCACACCTTTCAACCTATGAAACAGCTGAAAGCCTTCTAAATTTAATAACTTAAAAACCCCCCACTGAAAAATAAAAACTAGAAGGGTAGAACTAACAATATGCTGTTATATAGACCACTGTAAAATATCTCAAGAGACTTCATTTATTCCATCAAATTCTTAAATAATACCATCAGGGTCAGGGTTGGTGTTTTCACTCCACTCCTGTGAGTTCTAAAGTGGCTGATAAAAATCAAAGCAGCTTCTGCCACAGCTGAGAAGGTGCTCAACATGGTGGACAGCTTCTGCTGCTTATTAGGCTAGGATTTTGAAAACTTTAATGCAAGGGTCTGTCACTATTGACTACTCTACAAAGGTCTTGACATTCATACTGAAGACCACATTGCCTGTTGCAACAAGCAACAACTTCACACGCGTGTTCGGTGACGCCATCTTAAACCTTCCGGTTAAGGTGGCAGTACTGAATGCATGTGGCAGCTCACTGGTAGTTCGAAAGGCAAGAAATTTGACAAAAAACATTTAGGATGAATGAGATTTAGGAAGGATATGCGATTTTAACATGCAAAAAATAAAGGGCTGGAAATTCACCAGCAGCCTCAGGGGAGTGTTTTCATCAAAGCACAGAACTGTATGAACCTCCAATTTTAATTTAAGCAGCACCTGAAGAAAACATGCCAAATCATTTTTAGTATGATTCTTGACCCATCTTATTTCTGAAACAATCTTTCATATGTGTAATGGTTTCTGGGTTGATAGTATTGAAGTAAAAAATAAAATTGCACAAGACAAAATTGTCAAACATTGTTGCCAGTGCAAGAGCTATAATCATTGCCACCTTCCGCATGTGGCATTACTCACAGTGCAAATGAAGTTCCAAACAAAGGAACAAGGTTAACATACAAAGGCAAACGAGTTAGCAGTAGTTTCAAAGCTTGTTCAATCCGTATCATTCTTGCCTTAAGGAACGGACGGCGTTTTCAGTTAGTTACCTTTTGTTTAACAAATCCTGATTGGATTCTGCAAGGTTCAGAAAAACAACCAGAACATAAACTTCACGTAAAGTGTGATTTACTGTTGAAAGGCCTTTTTCAAAGATGTTTACAACTTTTCAAAGCATTTCTGATCCTTCTGGATGGACCAAGATACATCAGAGGAAAAAGTGACCACAATGAAAGATAAAGCAATACAAATTGTGTACACTACTTCAACCGCATCTCTTCCATTTCACACACGTCTGCTCTTACCTCATCCTCCTCCCACCCTACCAGGGATAGGTTTCCTTTTGTCCTCACCTACCACTTCACCAGCCTCCGAGTCCAGTGAGTAATTCTCCACAAGTTCCACCATCTCCAACGGGATCTCAGCACCAAGCACATCTTTCCCTCCCCCCCCCCCCCCACTCTTTTCCACACGGATTGCTCCCTAAGCAACTCCCTTATCCATTCATCCCTTCCCACTGATCTCCCTCCTGGCACTTATCCTTGTAAGCAGAACAAGTGCTACACCTCCTCCATCACCACCATTCAGGGCCCCAAAGACTCCTTCCAGGTGAGGCGACACTTCACCTGTGAGTCTGCTGGGGTCTCGTACTGTGTCCGGTGCTCCCAGTGTGGTTTTCTGTGTATAGGTGAAACTGATGTAGATTGGTAGAGGGCTTCGCCAAGCACCTATGCTCCATCCACCAGAAGCAGCGGGATCTCCCAGTGGCCACCCAGTTTAATTCCACTTCCCATTCTGATATGTCAATCCAAGGCCTCCTCTACTGTCATGATGAGGCCACACTCAGATTGGAGGAAGAACACTTTGTATTCCGTCTAGGTTGTCTCCAACCTGATGGCATGAACATGGATTTTTTGAACTTCCGGTAATGCCCTCCTCCCCTTCACCATTCTCCATCCCCTTTTCCTCTCTCACCTTATCTCCTTGCCTGCCCACCACCTCCCTCTGGTGCCCCTCGTCCCTTTTCTTTCTTCCAAGGCCTTCAGTCCTCTCCTATCAGTCAGACTCCCCCTTTTCCAGCCCTGCATCTCTTTCACCAATAAATTTCCCAGCTCTTCAGTTCATCCCTCCCCCTCCCAGTTTCACCTATCATCTTGTGTTTCTAACTCCCCTTCCCCCACCTTTTAAATCCACTCGTCTTTTCTCCCCAGTCCTGCCGAAAGGTCTCGGCTCGAATCCACCATTGCCATTGGCAGCTCGTTCCACATTCTTACCACCCTCTGAGTGAACAAGGTCCATCTCATATTCCCCTTAAACAGCTCACCTTTCACCTTTAACCTCTAGGTCTAGTCTCACCCAACGTCAGTGGAAAAAGCCTGCTTGCATTTACACTATCTATACCCCACATCATGTTGTATACCTCTGCCAGATTGCTCCTTGTTCCTCTACACTCAAGGGAATAAAGTCCAAACTTATTCAAATTTTCCCTAAAGCTCAGGTCCTCGAATCCTAGCTATGCCCTTGTAAATTTCTTCTGTACTCTTCCAATTTTATTGATATCTTTCCTGTAGGTAGGTACATAATACTCCAATTTAGGCTTCACCAACATCTTTTACAACTTCAAATTAACATCCTAACTTTTATACTCAATACTTTGATTTATGAAGGCCAATGTGCCAAAAACTCTCTTTATGACCCTGTCTACCTGTAATGCAACCTTTAAGGAATTATTTTCCAGTAGGTCCCGATCCCCCTGCAAGCCACGATGGCCTTCCTCACTGTTCACTTCACCCCCAGTCTTGGTGTCATTCACAAATCTGCTGATCCAGTTTCCCATATTGTCAGCCAGATCATTGATATAGATGACAAACAGTAACAGACCCAGCACCAATCCAAACCACACAACACTTGTCACAGTCCTCCAGTCAGAGGCAACCCTCTACTACTGCTCTCTGGCTTCTCCAGTGAAGCCAATTTACAACCTCATACTGAATACCAAGTAACTGAACCTTCTTGACCAACCTCCCACACGGGACCTTGTCAAATGCCTTGTTAAAGTCCATGTAGACAACATCCACTGCCTTGGCTTCATCAACTTTTCTGATAACTTACTTGAAAAACCCTTTAAGAGTGGTTAGACATGACCTCTTTATACCAAGTACGAAGCCATGTTGACTATCCCTAATCAGTCCGTCTATCAAAATACTTATATATTCAGTCCCTTGGAATATCTTCAGGTAACTTGCCCACGACTGATATCAAGCTCACCAGCCTATAATTTCATGTTTTGTTCTTAGAGCCCTTCTTAAACAACAGAACTACATTAGCTATCCTCCAATCCTCTGGCACCTCACCCATTGCTAAAAATGTGTTAAATATCTCTGTTAGGGCCCCTGCAATTTCTGGACAAAGTTTGAGCGAACACCTTGTCAGGTCCTGCGAATCTTTTCACCTTAATTTGCCTCAAGACAACAAACCCCCTCCTCTGTAATCTGAAAACAGTCCAAGACCTCCCTGCTATATTGCTTCACATCTTTTAGCTCTATGTCCATCTCTCAAGTAAACATTGATGCAAAAATCCAATTAAGATCTCCCCCATCTCTTCCAGCTCCATGCACAAATAACCACTCTGATCTTCCAGAGGACCAACTTTGTCCCTTACTACCCTTTGCTCTTATTTATCTGTAGAAGCCCCTGGGATTCTCCTCCACCTAGTCTTCCAGAGCAAACTCATCCCCTCTTTTAGCCCTCCTGATTTCCTTCCTAAGTGTTCTCTTAACATTTCTTACACTCAAGTACCTCCATTTTCCCTTCCTGCCTATATTTGCTACATACCTTCTTCTTAACCAGGGCCTTAACATCTCTTGAAAACAAAGGTTCCCTAATCCGGCTATCCTTGTCTTTTAATCTGACAGAAACATATAAACTCTGTACTCTCAGAATTTCACTTTTGAAGGGTTCCCATTTACAAGTACACCACTGCCAGAATCCAAGCCACGCTTGCCAGATCCTTTTTGATGTCATCCAAATTGGCCATTTTCCAATTTAGAATATCAACTCAAGGACCAGAGCTATCCTGCTCTATAATTATTTTGAAACTAATGGCATTATGATCACGAGACGCAAAGTGTTCCCTTACACAACGTTCTATCACCTGCCTTGTTTCATCCCTAAAAGAAAATGTAGTATCGCACTCCTTCTTGTTGGGACCTATGCATTGATTAAAGAAACCTTACTGAACATAATTGACAAACTCTATCCCGTCCAGTCCTTTTACTGTACAGGAGTTCCAATTAATATGTGTAAAGTTAAAATCACTTACTATCACAACCTTGTTTCTGGCGACAGTCTGCAATTCCCACGTGCTGCCTCCTGCCTGTCAGCCATTCCTCTATCCTTGCCAGTATCTTTCCCGTCATGCCGTAGAATTTTATTTTGTTAAGCAGCCTCTGTCATGGTCCCGATCGTTGATTCCCTAACTTGCTCCTAGTATCCGCTCATCTTACCCCGTCCACTCCGGGAACTCTGTCGGACAGCCTGTAGCGGCAACGCCGTGTGTTGACAACACGACCGCTAAGAGAGCCGCACGTACCTGAACCAGAACCCTCCGCTGGGGATCTGGGGAAGTGCCGGGCCTTTCTGCTGCGATGCTCCTTGGTGTTCGAGCAGCAGTCATCCAAGTACGCCAGGGACAGATCAAAGATAGTTTACATCACGGGGTTGTTGCGAGGAAGTGCCTTAGCATGGGCCACCGCGATTTCAGATAAATCAGCCAGACACCTGCTCTTCATTCCCCACCTTCATCTCAGAAATGAGGAAGATTTTTGACCATCCCATCCACGGTAAAGATGCCACTAAGCATCTACTCACCCTCCATCAGGGCTCACTCAGTGTTGCCGAATACTCCGTGGAGTTCCGGATGCTAGCGGCTGACTCGGGGTGGAATGATGAGGCACTCCAGGAGGTATTTTGGCAAGGCCTCTGTGACATGGTAAAGGATGAGTTGGCGGCTAGGGATGGCTCTAACGCCCTGGATTCATTGATCTCCCTAGCCACCAGGCTGGATAACCGACTCTGAGAATGTCAGAGAGAGGGGACCGGTCATCCTACACCTTTGGCCACCCCACGGCACGCTTTATCATCTTCTCCCAGCTTGAGCCTCTCTCCTCTTCCCGCTCCTAAAATAGCTCCCGGTCCGGCTGTTTCCACAAGTCTGGGAGAGGACCCAATGCAGCTGGGACTGAAACATCTTTCCCCCACAGAGCGACTCCGGAGATTCAGAGCAGGGGATTGTCTCTATTGCACTCAGTCTGGCCATTTTCATGCTACCTGTTCCCTTCTGCCAAAAGGGAGGGCTCACCAGTAGAAAGGGGGACCCTTGTGAGTCAGACAACATTTCCTTCTGTCCCCCAATCCCGGATGCAGATCCAAGCTACTGTAAGCTACCACCAGCAGTCCCTGTCTCTGTCTCTTGGTGGACTCCAGTGCTGAGGGAAATCTGTTGGATGAAGACAAGGTCAGAATTCCTCGGGAGCCGTTCAGTACCCCTCTGGAAGCCCAGGCACTGGACGGATAACTTCTGGCCCGAGTCACTCACTGTACTCCACCACTGTCTTTGATTCTCTCTGGGAACCATCAGGAACAGGTACAATTTAACCTAATTTCCTCTCCTCAAGCTCCTATAGTTCTTGGGTACCCCTGGTTAAGCCACCATAATCCCCACATTGATTGGTCCACTGGGAAGCTAGCCAGCTGGAGTTCATTTTGTCACTCCACTTGTCTACAGTTGGCACTTTCCCCTGTAAAAACCACCATGACCTTGTCTGCTCCCCTGACTTGTCCAGGGTTCCAGTGGAGTACCACGACCTGGGACAAGTGTTTAGTAAGCAACGGGCCCTTTCCCTGCCTCCACACTGACCATACGATTGTGCTATTGACCTTCTCCCTGGAGTTCCTCTACCCACCAGTCAGCTGTATAACTTGTCCCAGCCAGAGAGAGAAGCATTGGAGGGTTACATCAGTGAATATCTCGTGGTGGGCATTATCTGATCTTCATCCTCCCTGGTGGCCGCAGGGTTCTTCTTTGTGTGGAAGAAGGATAGCTCACTACATCCCTGCATCGACTACCGACTCGCTTGGGTAGAGTACGCCCACAACTCCCATATAATTGTGGCATAATTCCCTTTATTCCATTGCGATACTGATATTATGATCACCGCCTCCGAAGAGTTCCTTTACATTAAGCTCCCTAATAATTATTACACAACACCCAATCTCTTAATTGCGCAGCGAGTTCATCCACCTTATCCCAAATGCTATGCGCATTTAAGTACAGCACCCTCAGACCTGTATTGTTCACCCTTTTGAATTTTGTGACTGTGGTACAATTTAACTCTTTGCTCTGTCTGCATTTGTACCCAATCATTGGCTTGTCCTTCCTAACATTCATGTTACATCCATCATCTACTTGAAAACCTGCTAGCTTATCCTCAGCTCTATCATACTGGTTCCCATCCCACTGCCATATTAGTTTAAACCACTTCCAATAGCTCTCGTAAATTTGCCCGCAAGAATATTGATGCCCCCTCAGATTCAAGTGCAACCCGCCCCTTTTGTATAGGTCACACCCGCCACAGAAGAGGTTCCAATTATCCAGAAATCTGACTCCTTGCCCCCTGCTCCTACTCTTCAGCCATGAATTTATCTGCCACCTCATTCTATTCCTATACTCACTGTTGCATGGCACAGGCAGCAATCCCGAGACTACTACCCTGGAGGTCCTGCTTCTCGGCATACTTCCTAACTCCCTGTATTACTTTTTCAGGACCTCCTCCCTTTTTCTACCTACGTCGTTGGTACCAATATGTACCACGACTTCTGGCTGCTCACCCTCCCTTTTCAGGATATGGTGGAGACTTTCAGAAATGTTGCAGACCCTGGCACCTGGCACCAACCACATCCTGCACAAAAGCATTTCACTATCTGTCCTGGCATCCCCATTGCTCTAACTGTGCAAAAAGAAAACAAGGAAGGAAAATTAAATGAAAAAAAATCTACCTACAGCCTCTGCCTCTCCTCACCGAAGCCTCTATGAGCCAAATCCTGAACTCCCCACTCTACTGGACCACTCACACCACGTCCCATAGTCCAGAGAATAACTATCTTAGAAGACCCTATAGCAGGAACTTGCAGAAGAAATTGCCACATCAAGCTCTGGGCATGTTCTTCTAGAGCAGGTAATAAATTAATACGAATAGTAAGTTTTGAAAAGTCATGAAACTAAATAAATAAGAGTTGTGAAACTAAATAATTAATGATTTTTGTTTGAAAATGCGTGATCAATCTTTGTGTTGTATGAACTAAAAACAAATAATAAATTATGGTTATTAAGCAAAATCACTGCACAGTATGGTTTATCAGGTACTGAACTTTAAATGGCAGCAACAGCCTTTTGCTTTTCCAAAATTTCCTCCAAATGATTCTTGAAAAATAATGTACGTCCTGACTGCCTGTTCAGTTTGAGCCAAAGAAGGTGCAATCATACTAGCCAGTTCCATCTTGAAAGAGTATTAAAATCCAAACATTATCTACCACTATGATCACTTGATTGCACCTTGGGAATATTATCAGCCTTTTTGTCTTTTAAACCTCGAGCACAGATTCCCAACCTTTTATATGCCATGGTCCCCTGCTGTTAACCAAGGAGTCCGTGGATCCCAGGCAGGGAACTGCTGACGTCGAGGCTTATGAATACTTCAGAATAAAAGATGTTAGAATAGTATTTAAAAAGTGCTAAAGAAGACAAGTATTTATTATCAGAGCTCAAAAGCCAGAATTATAAACTTGAGCTAGTTCTGTATAATGCATACAGTTCACTAAAAGTATATTGTTTCATGGCGTTCTAGCTTTAAGTTTCACCTGCAGTTTTACTTACCAGAACAGTTTTAAACTCCAGCATAAAGCTAACCAGATCAGTGGATTGTTGCAGTCTCTGGAGAGGAATAAACAATTAGTCAATCGATTTCTCATTAATTGCTGTGGCTATGTGGACATAGTGTTAAACCTCAAGCAGATTATGGCCTCAGTTCCAGAACAAAACCAAATCCCAGGATTACCTTCCTTTCATATTTACCCAAACTGCAAATGGAGATTAGCAGATTGCCTAATTAGATTAGATTAGAGTTATTAGTCACAGATACATCAAAACATGAAATGCATCCTTTGTGTTAACACTGTCTGAGGATCTGCTGGGGGCAGGGCCCCAAGTGTCGCTGTGCTTCTGATGCTAACATAACATGCTCACAGTGATCTATCTGGCCTGAAATATCCTGGAGTTAAACGATGAGCCTGCAAATAGATTCACACCTTCAAACCAATTCACATACTTGACTAAATACGGTTACTTATTTGAACAAAAAGACTTTTCTTTTAAAAATTATACATACTGTACATTTGTGCACACATAAAACACTGCTGAAGTCCCAAATTTTGATCTGGATTAAATATGAATAGTGAACCAAAGGGAACTGTAAAGAATCTCATAATAACTTGTTATACTGGTTAATTGTTTCAAAACTATAGAAAGCTGAACCCTAAGTGTTTCTAACAAGAATATTTAAACCTATGTTTTTCTTATTCATTGGTCCATATTCAACAATGGGGTGGAAATGTTACAGGAACAGATTCTGTGCCCTCAGCTATTTTACATTAATAGCTTGTATGACAAGAGTGCAACATTTGTCAAACCTACAAAGCTGCAGTGTGGAGAAGGCAGAGAATTCTGACAGGCAACTGGGCAAGGTGACAGATCAAATATGATGTGGGAAACTTTGAGGTATACATTAAGCTGAGAGAATGAAAATGCAGAAACCTTTTTAATATTAGACAAAATGTAGTGTTTTGTTGGATCATTTTTTGATGCCTCATGACATGCAAGTACACAGCAATTAAATGGCAAAATAGTCTTTACTGCAAGGAGCTTTGGAACACAAGAGACAAGGAAATCTTGCCAAGAATGTATAAGGCTCTTGTGAGGTCTCATTTAAAGTAATGTGCGCTTCTCAACACTGAACCAAAAATATAAACTTATCTGAGTCAGCGCAATGTGGACATAGTACTGTGATTTCTAGAGTGATGAGAGTCGGAGAGATTGAATAAGATGAACTTGTACACAGTGGAGTCTGGAATGACTCATGAAGACATTAACATGCAGTGTTCTGAGAAGGAATACAACACATAGTAAAATGCAACACCAATTGCAGAGCACAAAATTATGGTGTATGGAAGAAATTCCTCCTTGTCTCCATCCTAAATGACATCCATCGTCCCTCGACTAAGGGAGGAGGGATGACATTTAGGATAGAGACAAGGAGAAATTTCTTTGGCACAGAGGGCTGAAGGTGTTTGGAATTTTTAACCTCAAAAGACCAAGAATGCGCAGACATCGAGTATATTCAAGTTGGGATGTGCCGATACCTTTGGACTTCAAGTATCTTAGGATAAGCAAAATAGATGGAAATGTGGATTAAGGCACAGGATCAACCATGATCTTACTGAGTAATAAGTAGACACAAAGGAGATTTTGGTCTACTGCTGTGTCTATGGTTTTAAATTTGTCCTTAGTTGATTATATTGGGGAGAACTTAGTCATAGAGGGTGGTAAATTTGTGGAATTTGTTGCCACAAGTAGGTGTGGAGGCCAAGTCATTGGGTGCATTTAAGGCAGAGATAGATAGGTTCTTGATTAGCCAGGGCTTTAAAGGGTATGGGGAGAAGGCAGGGGAGTGGGAATGACTGGAAAAATTGGATCAACCCATGAGTGAATAATGGAGCAGACTCAATGAGCCAAATGGCCTACTTCTGCTCTGATATCCTATGGTCTTACTGCAAGCACAATACTGTGGAGGCCATGTGGTGTGTCCCAGTGAAGTAAATGGAAATCGGTGAATTTCTGGGCAGCAGGGACAAGCCAGGCCTTATGATAATGGTATGGAAATTATTGGAGAAAAGAGGATTAAGTGCACTTGCCAAGGCAGAATCTGAGTGTTAATAGTCAAAGTGCTTTATTGGAGGAAAGTTCTGCCTTTGATCAATTTGGTGGAGTTTTTGAAGTGTTATCCAAAAAAGGTTGATGAAGGCAGGGTATTAGATGTTGTAGAACATAGAACAGTAGAGCACAGCACAGGAAAAGCTTTTCTGGTCCCTAATGTTGTACCAAACTAATTAAGCTACTATCACTCAATTCCTTCCACCTACACATGGCCCTATTCTCTCCATTCTCTGCATATTCACACACGTCTAAAACACTCTACTGTATCTGGCTCCACAACTCTTATTAATCCAATCTCTTATAGTAAATTCCCTCCATTACAGGTAGCATCATGGAATATATCCCGTGCATCCTCACAATAGCCTCCACATCCTTCCTTTTTTAGGGCAACCAGAAATTAATGCAATACTCCTGATACCATTTCTCTGCCCATGTCTGCAACTGATCTATATCCCGCTGTAAACTTTGGCAATCTTCTACATTATCTACAATACGACCAATGTGTGTCATCTGCAAACTTTTTAATCCATCCATCTACTCTCTCATCCAAGTCATCACAAACAGCAGAGATCCCAGAACTGATCACTGTGGGACATCACTTGTCATACAACTGAAGCCAGAATAATCCCCATAACACTACCTTCTGTATTCTATGGGCAAGCCATTTCTGAATTCGAAAGGCCAAATCACCACGGATCCTATGCATTTCAATCTCCTCAATGAGTCCACCGTGAGGGACACTAAAATCCTGACAGACAACATCCACTGCTCTACCTTCATCGATCACTCGCTTCACCGCTTTGAAAAATTAATTAATTTGTAAGTCATGCTGACTGTCCTCAATTAGCCCATTCTTATCCAAATGTTCAACGCTATCCCTAAAACTCCTCTCCAACAGCTTTCTTAATATTAATGCGAGCCTACGTTTCCATGACTATCTCCATTTCCCTTCTTTTACAAAGGAAGAACATACCTGAGTAACACATACAAAATGCACGACGAACTCAGCAGGTCAGGTAGGATCACTGGAAAGGAATACACAGTTGAGAAGGGGGCATCTCCACCTTTCCTTTCCAGTCCCGATGAAGGATCTTGGCCCAAAACGTCAATGTTTTATTCCTTTCCATTGATGCTGCCTGACCTGTCGAGTTCTTCCAACATTCTGTATGTGTTACTCTGAATTTCCAGCACCTGCAAAATCTTATGTTGAAGAATATACCTGTATGGATTTCATTTAGTTATTTAGAGATACAATACACAATGAGCCTGTGCCGCCGAATTACACCCATAGGACCAATTAACAGTCTAACCCCCATGTCTTTGGAATGTGGGAGGAAACCAGAGCACCCAGAAAATGTACAAACTTCTTACAGACAACACCGGGAATTGAACCTGGGTGCCTGGTGCTTTAATAACAATTGTACTAAACACAACGCTGCTGCGCCTTAAGTCATTTAACAAGGACCAAGTACGTTAGTATGTATTTGATAAGGAACTGCAAAACTAGGCTGTTCCAAAGGATAAGGATCTGGTTAACTTTATCCCACATTAACATAATGATAGGATTCAGAGTGCATTGGTGTTTTTCTGATTGGAAGTCTGTGACTAGTGGTGTGCTATAGGGATTAGTACTGCGAGCTTTGCTGTTTGTGATAGATAACAACTTGGATATGATTGCAGGAGACATGATGAACAAGTCTGTTGTTCAGTAGTGCTGTTCTGGATAGAGTGGAAGATTCTCCAGGGTGACAGATGGAAATAGACAGAGCACTTGCGGGTGGAATTTAATCCTTCTTTGAGAAGTGAAACGATAAAACAGGTATAGTGAAAGGCAAAGAGCAAGGAATGTTGATGAACAAAAGGACCTTAGGGTTCTGTCCAGTTTCCAGAAAGTGACTTTGCAGATTTATAAGATGACAAAGAAAGCATTGGGAGGCAAATGGCATACTTCCCTTCACAGGTGAAGTCAAAAATATAAAAGCTGGGATTTATGTTGAAATTTATAAAATATTGGTTAGTTTGCATAGAGTACTGTGAAAAGTTCTGTTCATTGCACTACAGGAAGAATGCAGCTAGCCTGCATTCAACACGATGTTGTCTGAATTGGTAAATTTTAGTTACTGGTAGAGAGTGGATAGGCTAAGTTCATCTTCCCTGGGATGAAGGAGACCCGATAGAGGTACAAAAGTTATAAGTGGCATACATATAATAGATAGTAATTTTTCTCCCCCACAGTAAGAGTTTCAAAAACAAGAGGGCATAATTTTAAGGTGAGTGGAAGCAGTTTAAAAAAATTTCAGGAGAGAGTTTTTCTACACAGAGCAGTTGATACCTAAAACTCACTGTTGGAGATGAAGGAAACAAATTAAATCAGAAGATTTAAAAGGCATTTAGACAGGCACTTGAATAGGCAAGACACATGGATCTAATAGGGACAAAAGGGTTTAGTGTCGGACATGATGCCAAGGAGCCTGTTCCCGACTTATACAAATCCATGACTCCAGACTTTTCCATTTACTTCACAACACTGAACATGGAAACAGTCCCAACACTGAACATTCTTCGCATCTGAAGTTTTCGATGCAACAATGTTGAAAGCACAGCAGGCAAAACTAAATGCAGGCAAAGAAATACTTCAGCTCAACATGTCTTAGTTCAATAAATGATGATGCCCTTTAAAATTTCTGTTACTGCCAATCTTCATAATATTAGCAAAATGTTGACTTTTAGAAAGAAATCTATTTCTCCTCCTGATTTAGTAAGGTAAATCATAATTGAATATATTTTATTGTCTAGAGGCAATTTATAGCAACCTCTAAATTTTTATTACACAATGGAAGCTATTATTTTGCACATTACCTGTTTCACAATGTGTTGGTATCCATGCAAGATTTGGTTTAACTGCCAGCTGCACTGAAGCCTTCAACAGATTAAAAAACAAAAATAAAATTATGTAAGTTTTGTAGCATACAAGTCATAAATGGCAAAGAATGAAAGAAAAATACCTAATTTCAGAGTTTTTCATCCAACTAAGTAGTACCTGATGTGGGCAACTGTTCAATATATCAGCAATGTGCAGCAAGGGAAACCATACACCTAATGCTGTGAAATTTCTCAGATATTGGTCACTTTATAGTGACTCAGCGTAGAACAGTACAGCACAGCACAACGGCGCAGAATGGCTGCCCCTCAGCTTCCATCCTGACCTCTGGCACAGTCTGTGTGATGCTTACACGTTCCCCTGTGACAGCAAGGGGTTCCTCCAGGTATTCCAACTTCCTCTCATGGTCTGTACAAGCTGTTTCATGCTGGTGATCCCATGACTTTATGACTGACTTTCAGCTAACTAATCTTAACTCTTCATATTAAGTGGAAATTTGAAGAGTTGTTTTCTGTTATATCATCACAATAAAACACCTGAATTCCCAATGTTTGAAAACTTACAGGCATTTAATGAAATCTTTATGGTTATCTTTGTAACCTAATTTAAAAATGGCATACATTTCACACTAGACCAAAACTAAGAGATAAAGTGTAATGTCTGCTGATCTTTTCCATTAAGGTGATAGCTTTCTAATATAGCTTAGAATCTCCACAGTAGCTAAAATTATTTTTCAGTAATTATTTAATCTGAGCAGAGTGTTTAGGATTTTTTTTAAAATGGGTTATTTGGGTTTCTTGCTTTGTGGCTGCCTGTGAGCAGACAAATCTCAAGGTGTATAAATGTGCTTTGAATCCTTTGAATAGATGATGCTGAGCATCCTAAGCTTTGTTAGATCAACTTTCTCCATCATAAAGGCAGAAACGCAGATGATAGTGCAGAAGATGAAGTAGCTAGTTTACAAAGAAAGGCAATGTGTAGTGAGGAGCGGCTGTTAATAGGGCAAAATTGCAGTCAACAAGGTGAGTTGCAACATAAAACGTGGACAAAATTAAAAATATTTGAATGTGTATATGGAATAAGGTAGATGAATTTGTAGCACAGTTGCAGGTTGACATATATGATGTTGTGGGCATCACTGAAGCATGGCTGAACGATTATAGCTGGGAGCTTAATGTCCAAGGATACACATTGTATCAAAAGGACAGGCAGGAAGGCAGAGGGGGGTGGCATTGCTCTGTCAGTAGAAAATGAAATCAAATCATTAGAAAGAGGTGACGTATAGTCGGAAGGTGTTGAATCATTGTGGATAGAGCTAAGGAACTGCAAGCGTAAAAAGACCATGATGGGAGTTGTATACAGACCCCCAAACAGTAGTAAGGATGTGGCCTGCAAATTACAATGGGAGATAGAAAGTGCATGCCAAAGGGGCAATGTTACAACTGTCATGGGGGACTCCAATATGCAGGTTGATTGGGAAAACCAGGTTGGTGGTGGAATACATGAGAGGGAATTTCTAGAGTGCCTACGAGATGGCTTTTTAGAGCAGCTCACGGTTGAGCCCACTGGAGGATCAGCTGTTCTGGATTGGGTGATGTGCAATTAACCAGAATTGATTAAAGAGGTTAAGGTTAAAATAAAAAACCCTTAGGGACAAGTCATTATAATATGAACTTTATAATATGATCGAATTCACCCTGAAATTTAAGTAGGAGAAGCTAAAGTCAGATGTATCAGTATTACAGAGGGGTAAAGGGAATTACAGAGGCATGGGAGAGGAGTTGGCCAGAATTGATTGGGAAAGAACACTGGCAGGGATGACGGCAGAACAGCAATAGCTGGAATTTCTGGAAGCAATTTGGAAGGCACAGGATACATACACCCCAAAGAGGAAGTTCTAAAGGCAAGATGACACAATTGTGGCTAACAACAGAAGTCAAAGCCAATATAAAAAACAGAAACGGTTTATAATAGAGCAAGAATTAGTGGGAAGTTAAAGGACTGGAAAGCTTTTTAAAACCAACAGAAGGCAACTAAAAGCCATTTAAGTAGGGGAAGATGGAATATCAAAGTAAGCTAGTCTATAACATTAAAGAGGATACCAAAAGATTCTTCAGATACATAAAGTGTAACAGAGAGGCCAGAGTGGATATCAGACCACTAGAAAACAATATTGGAGAGGTAGTAATGGGAGAACAAGTAAACAGTGGATAAACTGAATAAGTATTTTGCATCAGTCTTCACCATAGAAGACATTAGCAGTATGGAGGAAGTGCCTGATGTCAGGGATTATGAAGTGTGAAGTTATCATTACTAGTGAGAAGTTTCTTGGGAAATTAAAAAGTCTGAAGGTGAATAAGATAGTGCATACCCCAGGGTCCCAAAAGAGGTGCTTGTAAAGACTGTAGAGACATTAGTAATGATCTTTCAAGAATCACCAAATTCAGAAATGGTTCTAGAAGACTGGACAATTGCAAATGTCACTCCACTCTTCAAGAAGGGAGAGAGGCAGAAGAAAGGAAGGCCAGTTAGTCTGACCGCAGTGGTTGGGAAGATGTTGGAGTCGATCATTAAGGATGAGGTCTCAGGGTACTTGGAGGCACATGATAAAATAGGCCGTAGTCAGCATGGTTTCCTCAAGGGAAAATCTTGCCTGACAAATCTGTTGGAATTCTTTGAGGAAATAACAAGCAGGATAGAGAAAGGAGAATCGGGTGATGTTGTGTACTTGAATTTTCAGCAGGCCTTTGACAAGATGCCACACATGAGACAGCTCAACAAGCTACAAGCCTGTGGTATTACAGGAAAGATTCTAATGGGGATAAAGCAGTGGGAATAAAGGGAACCTTTTCTGATTGGCTGCTGATAAATAGTGGTGTCCCACAGGGGTCTGTGTAGGGACTGATTCTTTTTATGTTATATGTCATTGATTTGGATAATGGAATTGATAGCTTTGTTGCAAAGTTTGCAGATGATATGAAGACACATGGAGGGGCAGGTAGTTTTGAGGAAGTAGAGACTACAGAAGGACATAGACAAATTAGGAGAATTGGTAAAGAAATGGCAGATGGAATGTAGTGTCAGGAAATGGTCATGCACTTTGTTAGGACAAATGAAAGGGCCGACTAATTTTCAAAATGGACAGAAAATACAAAAGAATGATGCACAAAGGGACTTGGGAGTCATTGTGCAGGATTCCCTAAAGGTTAATCTGCAGGTTGAGTCTGTGGTAAGGAAGGCAAATGGAATGTTACCATTCATTTCAAGAGGATTAGGATATAAAAGCAAGGATGTAATTTTGAGACTTTATAAACCACTAGCGAGGCCTCACTTGGGAGTACAGTAAACAATTTTTGGCCCCTTTTCTTAGAAAGGATGTGATGAAACTGGAGAAGGTTCAAAGGAGGTTCACAAAAAGAAGAGTGTTTAATGGCTCTGGGCCTGTATCCACTAGAATTCAGAAGAATGAGGGGTGACCTCATTGAAACCTATCAAATGGAAAAGTGTCTTGAGAGTGGACGTGGAGAGGATGTTTCCTATGGCAGGAGAGTCTAAGACCAGAGGACACAGCAACAGAAGAGGGGTGTCCTTTTAGAACAAAGACGGGGAGGAATTTCTTTAGCCAGCAAGTGCTGAATCTGTGGAATTCTTTGCCACAGGTAGCTCTGGAGCCTAAGTCTTTATGTATATTTAAGGCAGAGGTTGATAGGTTCTTGATTACCGTAGATTTCGCACTACGGAGCGCACCTGATTAAAAGCCGCTGGCTCTAATTTTAGAAAGAAAATCAATTTTGTACTTGTACAGGCCGCACCGGATTTTAGGCCGCAGGTGTCCCACGTTGTAATATGAGATATTTACACAGAAAGATATTACACGTGAGGATTTTTTAACTTTTAATTAAATCCATACGGTAACAAACAAATACATATTGCAAATGCTTTTTTTTCGAACCGTGCCTGTAATACGGCTACTTTTAAATATACATACGTATCGGTAACACACAAATTACGTTGCATATACATTCCAATATCTCCTAGCGACTGGTAAAAATATATATACTGCAGCCTACCAGGAAAAGTTATTGATCGCCTTTAACTTAAAAGCAGCATTTTGGCTCCGCCGCTCCCCCCCACCTTCCCGTTTATCGCAAACCGGTATTTCCCACAAGACGCGGTGAAACCGGATGTGACGTCTAGCATTCCGGGCTGTAGTACAGAAAACATACTAACAAATGAATTACTAAGCGAAAATATTATAAACCAAATAACTGCCATAAAGGCAGCACAATGCTTTTCTTCGAGTGTTTTCCATGTTGATAAGGGTGAGTACAAATGACTGATTTACAATAATTTAATTGTGAAAGTGCGCTTGATTTATTGTACAATTTCATTGGACCTCTGTGAACTACTCATCAATTTTATTGGTCTACTGTTACGAGGCAAAATGTTTTTGGCGGCATGAAAAAAAATCATGCATTAGCCGCACCGTAGTAAAGGCCGCAGTGTTCAAAGCTGATCAAAATGTGGGAAAAAAGTAGCGGCTTAAAATCCGGAATCTACGGTAGTCTGGGCATGAAGGGATATGGGGAGAAGCAAGGAGATTTGGGCCGAGAGGAAAATTCATCAGCAATTGTGGAGCAGACTCATTGGGCCAAATTCTACTCCTATATCTTATGGTTTTATAACCCTGGACACTGCCTTGTATATGGTGGACAGGCTTTGGGGCATGGGTGGTGAGTTAGCTGACATTTTAGTTTATCTTCAAATGTGATTCCCTACACCATTCTTTTCCAGAGCTGATATACAATCCCTGTTCAATCTACTTCACCCAGTCTACTGTAATTAGCATGTTTCAAAAATTACTTTAAAAACTCAGTCATTTTTCATTCATTATGAAATTGTTATTTTTCAATTCTATACCAGTAGCATTGCACGATATTCTCCATTATGTTGCATATATGATGGTTTCTCAATAAAGCTCAAGATAAAGTTTATTATCAGTCAACCCTACATGAATATCCATGAATACAGTCAAACGAAACACTGTTCTTCCGGGGCCAAAATGTAAAACACAATACCAACGGTCATACGGTGGTGCTAGAAAGTTTGTGAACCTGTAGAATTTTCTCTATTTCTGCTTAAACAGGACCTAAAATGTGATCAGATCTTCACGCAAGTCCTAAAACTTGATGAAGAGAACCCAATTAAATAAATAGTGCAAAAAACATTATATTTGTCCATTTATTTATTGAGAAAAATGATCCACTATTACTTGCATTTGTTGGAAAAAGTAGATGAGCCTTTGTTTTCAGTAACTGGTGTGACACACTTGCACAGCAATAATTTCAACCAAATGTTTCCAGTAACTGATCAATCCTGCATATCAGCTTGGAGGAATTTTAGGCCATTCCTCTTTACAGAACTGCTTCAACACTGGGATGTCAGCGGGTTTCTTTTCATGAACTGTTTGCTTCACGTCTTCCCACATTTCTATATGATTAAGGTCAAGACTTTGACTTGGCCATTCCAAAACATAATTTTCTTCTGTTTAAACCACTCCATTGTTGATTTACTATTGTCTTTCGGATCATTGTCTTGTTGTGTTATCCAACTTCTATTAAGATTCACGTGACAGACTGCTATCCTGACATTCTCCTGTAAAATGACTTGATACAATTTTGAATTCATTGTTCCCTCAATGATTGCAAGCTGTCCAGACTCTGAGGCAGCAAAGCAGCCCCAAACCATGATGCTCCTTCCACCATGCTTCACAGTTGGGATGAGATTTTGGTGTTGGTGTGCAGTATCCATTTTCCTCCAAACATAGCAATTTGCATTTCTGCCAAAAAGTTCAACTATCTGCAGAACATCGTCCCAGAAGCATTATAGAACATCTAGGTGATCTTCTGCAAACTTGAGATGTGCAGCAATGTTTTTTTTTGGAGAGCAATGGTTTCCTCCATGCTGTCCTGCCATGAACACAATTCTTGTTCAGTGTTTTTCTTATAATGGTTACATGGCTTTAGTAAGCTCTTGTGATTTCTGCAGGACTTTTGCTGTTACCCTTGGGTTCTTTTTCACTTCCCCAGCATTGCACGTTGTGCTCTTGACATGATGTTTGCAGGACACCCCCTCCTAGGAAGAATAGTGACAATACCGAGTTTCCTCCATTTGTAGACAATTTCTCTTCTTGTGGACTGATGAACACTCAGATCTTTAGAAATACTTTTGTAGCCCTTTCCATCTTCATGCATCTCTACAATTCTTCTTCTAAGGTCCTCTGAAAGTTGTTTTAGTTGAGACATGATGCGCATAAACAGATCTTTCATGAGAAGAGCAAGCTCTGTCAGTAACCTGAGTTTGTGTGTCTTTTTTATAGGGCAGGGCACCTGCATCTCCAATCTCATCTCATTGATTGGAACACCTGACTCCAATAGGTTTTATAGAAGGCATTACCCCGGAAATTCACATACTTTAAACGTAACACTGGATCATTTTTCTCAGTAAGTAAGTATAATTTTTTTGTTTTATTATTCAATTGGATTCTCCTTATCTAGTCTTAGGACTTGCTTGGAAGCATAAATTGGAAACAGATGTTTTCAGGGAAATGTATGGAAGAAATGTGGCAAATGTTCAGGGGTATTTGCGTGGAGTTCTGCAGAGGTATGTTCCAATGAGTCAGGGAAAGGATAGTAGGATACAGGAACCGTGGTGTACAAAGGCTGTTATAGATCTAGTCAAGAAGAAAAGAAGAGCTTACGAAAGGTTCAAAAAGCTAGGCAATGATAGAGAACAAAAAGATTATAAGGCTAGCAGGAAGGAGCTCAAGAAAGAAATTAGGAGAGCCAGAAGGGGCAATGAGAAGGCCTTGGCAGACAGGATTAAGGAAAATCCCAAGGTATTCTACAAGTATGTGAAGAGCAGGAGGATAAGACAAGTACTTTGCTTCAGTATTCACTGTGGAAAAAGATCTTGGCGATTGTAGGGATGACTTACAGCAGACTGAAAAGCTTGAGCATTTAGATTCTAAGAAAGAGGATGTGCAGGAGCTTTTGGAAAGCATCAAGTTGAATAAGACACCAGGACTGGCCGAGATGTACCCCAGGCTACTGTGGGAGGCAAGGGAAGAGATTGCTGAGCCTCTGGTGATGATCTTTGCATCATCAGTGGGGAAGGGAGAGATTCTGGAGGATAGGGGGGTTGCAAATGTTGTTCCATTATTCAAGAAAGGGAGTAGAGATAGCCCAAGTAATTATAGACCAGTGAGTCTTACTTCAGTGGTTGGTAAGTTGATGGAAAAGATCCTGAGAGGCAGGATTTATGGACATCTGGAGAGGCATAATATGATGAGGAATAGTCAGCATGGCTTTGTTAAAGGCAGGTCATGCCTTATGAGCCTGATTGAATTTTTTTGCTGATGACACAAAGGTTGGATGTGTTGTGAATAGTGTGGAGGGCTGTCAGAGGTTATAGTGGGACATTGACAGCATGCAAAAATGGGCTGAGAAGTGGCAGATGCAGTTCAATCCAGATAAGTGTGAGGTGATTCATTTTGATAGGTCAAATATGATGGCAGAATATAGTATTAATGGTAAGACTCTTGGCAGTGTGGAGGATCAGAGGGATCTTGGGTTCCGAGTCCATATGACACTCAAGGCTGTTGTGCAGGTTGACTCTGTGGTTAAGAAGGCATACGGTGCAATGGCCTTCATCTATTGTGGGATTGAGTTTAGGAGCTGAGAGGTAATGTTGCAGCAATGTTCTATATAAAACCCTGGTCAGACCCCACTTGGCTAGGCAGAACTGTGCTCAGTTCTGGTCGCTTCACTATAGGAAGAATGTGGAAACCATAGAAAGGGTGCAGAGGAGATTTACAAGGATGTTGCCTGGATTGGGGAGCGTGCCTTATGAGAATAGGTCGAGTGAACTTGGCCTTTTCTCCTTGAAGTGACAGAGGATGAGAGGTGACCTGATAGAAGTGTATAAGATGATGAGAGGCATTGATCATGTGGATAGTCAGAGGCTTTTTCCCAGGGCTGAAATTGCTAGCACGAGAGGGCACAGTTTTAAGGTGCTTGGAAGTAGGTATGGAGGAGATATTAGGAGTAAGATTTTTACACAGAGAGTGGTGAATGCGTGGAACGGGCTGCCGGCGACGGTGGTGGAGTTGGATACGATAGGGTCTTAAGAGACTCCTGAACAGGTATATGGAGCTCAGAAAAATAGAGGGCTTTGGGTAACCCCAGGTAATTTCTCAGGTAAGGATATGCTCGGCTCAGCTTTGTGGGCTGAAGGGCCTGTATTGTGCTGTAGGTTTTCTATGTTTCTATCTGAACACATTTTATGTCATATTTATGCAGAAACAGAACATTCTACAGTGTTCACAAACTTTTTAGCACCTCTGTACAATGGCTAGGCACAGATAGCACATATAAGATAGCAGTAAACATCCAGTCACACAAAATAAAATTTATAGCCAAAGTCCCTGGGTGACACGTCCTGAAAATTGATGGTGCATGGATGTTATCAGCAAGAACAAGCAGCTCCGCAAACGAACCTACGCAGGTACACAATCCAGTTTTTGTTCCACCGAGTGAACACTGGCGAACACTGGAGGGACCAGCCCTCAACCCAGCGTGGATGCCATGCTGTACTGCTTCTGGTGTCTCCTCTCCTGGACTGCTGCAACAGGCAAGCCTGTAGACTGAGGCCTGGTCCTCGCTACATCAGAGGTCACGCCTTTTGCCTCAGCAATAAACAAGGGAACCAGAGTTGCAGTATTTTACATTACCAATATCCGACAGGGTCTTGCAATCACAAGAGAAATATCCCAGACAATTACTTGCTATTAGGCTGCACACTGTCTGTGAGCTCTGGCCCGGATGCCTCTTTGTAGTAAGCAGTAGCACACTCTGCACTAAGTCCAGCTCGTCCAACAACGCGCTGCTCACTGATGGGACAGACCTGCCATACTTGAAATTATTAATGTCCAACACTTTCTTGGAATCGTGAAAAAAAACATTTAAAAAGACAAAAACACCTTTGTCTTTTTGTTCCAGAGAGGCCGCTGCATCAAAACACGCTGCCACCTTACTGGAAGATCTTACCCAAAGCTGCTGCACTTTGAAACTTGCACCCATGCTTTTGCTATTGCCACTTTCAAAAATACAAATCCTCACAACGGCCACAAATTTAAGAACATCAGAAGACTCTTCTAGTCTGCACGCAGGCCCTGTCCCCAATCAGCCAACATTCTGAGGTAGATGAATGGCAGTGATTCTCAATGCAACATTTCAGATTTAAAAATTCCATCTCATACTAACCCACAGGCTTGGCCCTTCTTTGACCATCTGCAGCCTGAAAACTCTACTTCTTTCACAAACTACTGATGAAAGTGCTTTCAATATTTTCAAACTTTTAGTTCAAAGCTCCTACATATGGATTTTTTTTGTCATCCCTTTCATCTCCTCAATTTCTTGTTTGGTTTACTTTACAGAGGTTTTCTCCCTCTCCCACCCCCTCTCCTCCCAACTATCTTGGCCATCACGTTTATCAGATTGGCTGCTTCCCTATAATTAGCAGATCATGCAATTCATCAACTTGCTCTGTGATCAAAATATATCTTGGACTCCCTCTTCCCAAGTCTTCTGGAGTCCCCACTTATCTTTCAATTTATACATCTGACAATGGGATAGATATTTTACAAAATATTACTGGCGTATTGCCATAACTTAGATTTAGTACAAAATCCTAGAGGTTGCCTATAAATACCACTGCTTGTATTTTATGACCCTAAAAAGACAGATTTACAAAGCACCGCACTACATTGCTGAAATGCGCCTCAATTCTTCATACAATATTACCTGAAGTGCACTGTCTGTCACATCAAAAGAGCAAAACTTAATCAGCAGTCAGCAAGACCCCACACCAATTAACTGTTTTTGTTATTTTTTCTGATCTACAGATTCTGGGTAAGATATTGATCTGGAAAATACAGAACAGACCCCCCAATCATTAATAATATTGTTTATGTTTAAAACATAGCTCAGATGTAGCTCATTACCACTGAGTCCAAGACATCCAGAGATATCTCCTTTTGGGTAGAAATCAATCAGCTTCTTACAACACATCTATGACAATTAATGTTAGTAGGATCTTGCGTACAAATTGGTTGATTTATTCCAAGATTACAATAGCTACAGGACAGCAAGATCAGTTGTAAATTACTTTGGAGCATCCCATGATTTCAAAACATGTTTAATTAACTAAAGGATTTCCTTTAAAGTGCGCTGCTGAATCCTCGATAGCTCCATGAATGCTTCTACCCAGTTGAAGGATGACATTTAATAATGATGTAGTTAGTATTTCTTCAATACTGCACCAAAGTATCAACCTAGATTATGAAGTCAAATCCCAGGGGAAATCTTCACCCACACGATAACCAGATGACTGAAATGACACATATCCAAATACTAACACAAATGTAAAAATTAAAAATGAAATCCACACCTTGCCTGTTTCAGATTTCTCTCTTCAGGCAACAATATCCTCACACGAAATTCTTTGTTCTAGGAACAGAGAATGATGAAGTTATTAAACAAACCTATATCCATCCCAGTGTAGTTTTGTTAACAGCAACACAGCGGATAGTTTACATTCGATTCAAGTTCAACATATATTAGTGAAAAAATGTTGTCCCAATAGAAAGTTATGGAATAGACCAAATAAGGTACTATGACAGCTTGCCAAAGAATGGACAAATTCTTCACTGAAAGATGACAAATTGGGTAAATAACTACAATTCCCCGATAGTACTTCCCACAGCTGGCAATATAGGCTAAGCTGTCAGAACTCCTCCAGTACCCGCCTACAACCCCAGCTCGCAAACCAATAAAAACTCCTTTAACGACAATCACAGCTTTCCAGTGTTACGCCTGTGCCCCCTCCTTTTTGAGAATCGCAAGATCGCTATTAATTCAGGTCAGGAGACCCAGGAAATGAGAGAGAGACGTTTGGAATGTTTGGCCCCTCGGCGATACAAAGCTACGTGAAACGGCCATGGTCTCTTGGAGACGGAATTGTGTATTGAATACTGTGCTTCGTGGAAGCCCTCGGGCAATGTGGGCTGGTTGGGGGATGGCACCATTGACATCTGAGACCTCGTGAGTGGGGATAAAAGAGGGTCTGTGGGAACAGCCCCTCAGACGCACCAGAAGAAACGCTAGAAATCCTGTAACAGCGTAATAGCGAAAGCCGGTGGGAAGCCACGTGCACCCTTTTCCATTTGCCTCAGAATTGGTGGGCCTTGCCACAGAAGAACGGCTTTAGCTAACAACAAAGGAGCCCCAACAACTCTCGAAGGATTGACATCATAAAAGGAATGGGCAAGTTTTAATCCGTCTCTCTCTCCAACCAAAAGCTGCAACTTGAATGAACTTGGGTGACTTTTATATTTCCATCGGACAATACATTATCCCCTAGACAACGATAGAGCTATTTCTTATTATTATTATACTCACACTTTTAGATTTAGTATTGACGACATATATTATCTGTATGTTTGCATCGATGTTATTTTTGTGTATTGTTATCAATAAATACTGTTAAACATAGTACCATCAGACTTCAATGGACCTCTCTATCTTTGCTGGTAAGTGACCCAGTTACAGGGTACGGAACACCAGATACTGAGATAAATGTTAAAGCCAATGCTTATTCACCTTAATGGAGCTGTCAATTTAAAAACTAATACAGGATACTTTTCTGTACCACTGATAGTGACTTCAGCCAGTATTTTCTTCAGAACCTGCTCCCATCACCATTACAGAAGCTTATGCAAATAAACCAATATTTTTGGCATAAGTAATGCTTTATAGATTAATGTTGCAAAAATTGTCACTGTAACTTAAGGTTGGTATCAAAGTTCACAGTTTCATTTTATTGTCAAAGTATACATGTATAGCCATGAAAAACTGAAGGAAACTAATATAAAATACAAAATTTAACATTTACAGTAACATTTATCTTCTGTGTAATCCTGATTTCTTCATTTGGGGGAGGGGGGGATTGCTGATTTCTAAAGAAATATTTCCTTTGATTTCCTACACGGTTAGCAGTCAAAGTAATATGTAACAAATGCAACTCAATAGTTTAAGTATCAACTAACTTTTGAACAAATCAACTGAAATTATTTAAAATTGCTGACTCCCCAGCTAATTTCCATTTCCCAATGTCAAAAGGAATTCTTAAATCAAGATTATGGTTAGTGAAGAGATATTTAAAGTTCACTGCACCAGGTGATTACAGAAACACATTTAGAGACAATTCCGTTCAGTTACCACAGCAATTACCATCGAGAATTAGAAGGCCATTACATTTATGACACTATTACTCTGAAAAAAAGCAACACCAATTCCCTCTAGCAGCCAAAAATATATGGTCCTCCAGTAATAACCAAAGAAAATTTTATAAGCATTTCATCTGAGCCATCTGTGAAAAGTATTTCTTTGGATAGCTCTGCTAAGTCGTCTTTTGCATATCTCGCATGGAAACTTTGAAACCTGGCAAAAAAAAGTGGTAAAAATCTGAAAAGAGTAGATCAGAAAAATTTAGTGCATTGCAATGTGTGTGTCTTTAGAAATTGAACAAATTGGCAAAACAGTAACGGAAAATTTAGAACTTAGCAACATCAATAAAAGTGTGAAGGAAAAAAGTTTTAAAAATTAACTTTTAATAAAAGTGATTTTTTTATTAAGTACAAAATAATAGAAGTCCATCATAAGTAATAAGCAGAGTTCGTTTAAAGAGGTAGTAGATATTGACGAGGAAAAATGCAAGTGCATATGAAGGGTAGGAGAACAAGATAAAGGTAGCTTCATCATGCACAGTGGGCTGAAAACTCCTGTAAAACTCTACAGGGCATGGGGCAAACACTATCATAGACAATAGCACTTCTCCTATAAGGACTAAGTATGTAAACAATAATTATTTATTAATTATGCTAATACTGTACCTTAACCATAACAAAGCCGTCAAACACGGTTTTTTGTCTGTTCTGAGGCAACAGAAGGGGGCACTCGTTGATCAGGGCATCAAACCCAGCCATGAATTAACATCAAGATGAAGATCTGCAAGATATAAATATGTATGGTTATAAAAATACATTTTATGATGCTGTTTTTATGAAAATATTTCAAAACTTCAATCAAGACCGAATTTTTCAAATAGAAAACCATTTCAAATGTGAAGTACGTATTCCATTGACAGCAGGGCAGATGTGTCAAAAGAAATGCACACGATCTTCAAGCCTCAGGCAAATAAAAAAGCTTCATATTATTTAATCAACAAAAGAAATACCAGCACTGGAACTTCAAAATAATTCAAATAAGACCACCCACTACTTACTTGCCTTTTTAATATCACACAGGGAACACAGAATCTGGATTTAATTTCTAGGCTATTAATTCCCAAAACACTTTTAAGGGGAAAAAAAACACTAATGGGCTGGCATTTAACAAAAATATAGCAAGCAACATATTAAATTCAAAACATTCTGCTGAAGCATGATATTTAAAATACACAAAGGATCTCTAATTCTGAACTCTCTTCTGGAAGCCCTGTTGGAATATGTGCAGACATGGCTTCCAGGTGACGATTCAGGTGGGTTTAGCTCTGATCTGCCTTCTCCTATGGCAGATTTAAGTAAACCATTCACAAACTAACAAGTGTTATTCAAGAAGAAATCATTTCAAAAAGATTCTCAAGAGCTGTCAGTACCTGTGATCCATATCCCAATAAAGGGCAGGAGAGAAAGGGGGAAAAACAAAACAAACACTGTGAAAAATATAATTACAAATGTAAAACCATCCATAAAGTTCAGGGTTTTTGTAATGCTCAATTACTACTACAGACTTCTTCAGCCTGTAACTCGTTGAAACGTGCTGTTTACTTACATTGGTGATTATCGCTATTCCTACTAAATCTTCCTTGTCGTAAATAAAAGTACCAACCTAACATTTCAAATGTACCATGATGTAAAGGAAAAAATAACTGATCCTTCTTTCGCTATTTTTCCTTCATGTAACCAGAAATAAAGAGAAACATTCCCTATCATTAAAGGAAAGTTAAATAATTTTAAACATGTAATAACTTATATCAAGTAACTCTAAATCCAGCTGGGGAACATTATTAACTCTTGCCCTACTGTCCCATGACACCCCAACCAAATTGTAGCATGTTGCACACTAAAATATACAGCTGACTGCACTGTAGCTGCTTAACAATCCTTTCACTGCAGCCTTGAGCAACTAAATATAGAAAAACTTCCAGCCAATCATCATGCCAAAAGTGAAAAAAAAAATCAAGCTCACCCAGTCCACCATCTCAACCATCCTTACAAGCTAGTTTCTGACAGGAAATTATCTGACAGAATTATATATTAAACAATTCCCATTAACAATAGCAGTTCAGAATCTGTAGAAATAGTGCTGAGTTAGACTCTTTTTTTCCCCTTTTCCCATCGTTTGCTGCCCTAGATACATCAAGGCACAGATGACCCAAATTTTCAATTTTACTCGCAGTGATACAATACATACTAACAACTTGGTGAATTCTAATAAGTGAGGGAATTACTGATGCCAGTCCAATATCACTGCTTCCTATACAAAATGCAGCAAACCGTTATAGCAAACAAACACATATTAAACACACTAGAGTAAAAATACAGCCATTCCTCAATTTTAAAAATGGATGCATTTCTGGAAAATTTACCAGTTTATGAAACTTCTCTTTAATAGCCAAGTGGGGTAGAAAGCATTGTAGATGTTTTAGTGAACTATAGTTCAATAATGGACAGTGTGAAAAAAAGTCAAGAAACACTACGTCAGATGATAAACTTTTCTGAAAGAGTGGGGAAAGATTGTAGGCTGTATTTAAGGAATACCTGTAATGAACTCCATCAGCTCTAAACAAAGATGAAACAAATGATATCTACCCAGCAGAATTTCAGGAGGCAACATTAACGTGAGCAGTGTATGTGAGAAATAGAAAGAGGAGAGAAGGCAGTAGCAATTGCCAAAGCGATGCTATTCTTTGGCATCAAGTCCCATCAATTCAGTCAAACAGCCATGTGAATCCTATCAATAATCTCCTGTGCTGTGGAAAATCTGATTAAATCTAATGATTAAGCTTAATCTTACAGCCAGTTTTGCTCAAGAGAGAAATATGAACAGGTATGCTAATATGACCAATGGCCCCCCTCAGACCATCTGTTTGATACAACAAAGTGCTTCAAATGAAGTCATGTGTCTGCAAGGCCCTCGGAGCAAAGGTGCAGAAGTCAATAGCAACGTTGTCTCTTTGATGAGGACAGTAAGCAGGCTCATTTACAGCAAACGAGATAAACCTAAGTGAAATACTTAGAAAGCTAGAACTGGAAATGTGAGCCAGAATGGTACTGCTTGGGCTTGTACTACTCCTTATCGAGATAATCTAGCTCTGCTGTAATCAGAATTTGAGATTACCTTCCAACTTTTTCCCCCAATTATAAAAGTAGTGAAGAAAGACAAAAAGTCTAAAGTATTTATTCCAAAGGCACGAACTATCGTTAGTGCGAGAGAACACAAAACAGTGTTCTCTCTGTGAACAGTGCATTTGTCTTGTCTCTGTGAACAATGTAACAGTGCATTTCTGAAACCAGCTAGAAAAGGCCGTATCCTGAGACAAGAGTTCTAACACCAAATTGCGGGGATTACCTTTGTCCCAATTCAGATGTGTACCACAGAGGATAAATCTAGATTATTCAATCTAACTGGGCAATACTGCCCGAGGTAGTACTCCTATGTATCTCGATATAATGGCATTTCAAACCAGGAATGAAAATTACATGAAATAGTCCAAATAACAATGGAAATCATCAAAGACATATCACCACAATTCTGATTTTGTTCAAGTGTAAAACAATTCCTTGCAGGCATTTTTTAAATCAGGACTTTGTTTTTTTTCCTCTTAAAAAAAGAATAAAAATAAAGTGAAATTGGTGTAGGAGCAATTCCACTCTGACTGAGATAGTGAAATTGCAGATCTGTGGGTGTGCAACTCTTTAATTGTGACATTTTGATTTGTTTGCTGAAGAGCAAGTATGTTACTTTTTCCCAAAATATTAGATAGAAAAAGCAAAGTAGGGTTAAAAGTGTCTCGTCCAGCACTTAATCAGTTTTAAAACTTTCCAAATTGGTTCCAGGCTAATGCTGGACCAATTTCAATACATCTTTCTTCTTTAAAACTGTTTGAACTACTTCATTTCATTGGACAGGAGGAATGAATGAAACATTATCTGAAAACTTCTCTTCCCCTGTCAATAATAATTATTAAGAATTTTATTATAACCACAATTGTCCAAATGTTTAATTCTATTCACAACTTCTCATCACATGAAACAATCCACAGCTGCATGCAGCAAGACACAAATACATTGACACACTGGCAAATTAAGTGGAAACTAACATTAGTGCCACAGGATGCCAGGCAGTTACCATCTCCAACAAGAGAGTATCTAATTCTCTGCTTGGATATTCATGGGCTTTTCCACCAGCACCACCCACAAGTCACTCTTGACCAGAAACTCGATCAGCTTAACCAGTACAAGAGTTAAAAGAGGCTGCAATATCAAGCAGCAGATGACAAACAGTAACACCATCTGCAAAGTACAAATCAGGAGTGTTACGTAGCACTCTCCATTCATCTGGCCAGGTGCTGCTTCAGCAATAATTAAGCCATTTAACAGCATTCAAAACCAGCACTACTCCTGTTAAACATTTATTCCCTCTACCATTACTGCAGGCGTTGCAATGTCCTCCAGCACACTAGTTCTTCACTATTTTCATTGCAGCTCTCGAATGTGAAACTCCTACCTCAAAGGAGAACAGGGCCAGGAGACACACAGGAATACTGTGCTGAGGCTTCTTGCTTAAGTTGACACACTATCCTGAGCTAGAGATTTATTGCCATTCTTTTATTATCATTGTGTCTAAACCTTGGAACTCCTTCCAAAATAGCATTGTGGGACATCCTCATCAGAAGAATTGTGATAGATAAAGATGGCTCTCCAACGCAAGATAAAAGGCAAATTGGAAAGAAAATAAGTGCTGGCAACACATAGAGATGGATGTATTTTTTAAAAAAATCAAATGACTTCACTGATAAAATGAAATTAAACCAGGATGTTCCTTTTGTGTAAAAAGTTCAACTGTCTATCTTCAGGAAAGGCCAAAATAAATAGTTATTTTTTAAAATTATATTTAGACAATTATTTTGACAGCAAATAATTATTTTCTACCGAAGTGCGTTCTGACAAACAAAGAAAGGTATTTTTCAACCCACCTAGTGAGACATCAGAGTGGATGTTAAGATAACTGCATTTGTGATGTACAGGATGTGGGTCATCTTGGATCTGCACGGAATTCAAGGGGGAATGCACTTATATAAAGTGCCAGCTAATTGACTCCCTCAAGAAATAAAATCCCAAATTAAATAATCAACCAGCCACAGTGTGCACTATATGCCAGCAGGGAAGTGTCTGTAAGTCTTACTATAAGGTGTTCCTACTCAAAGCAGACAGCACAGGAGACAGTTGGTAGTAGTCATTAATGCATACAAAAAGAATTAAAAAAGCAGGAATAAGTAGAATAACAATTGTCCAATAGATTTTCAGCACTGGATATGAGCAGACTGCAATGGAGAGAACGACAACCCTGAACAGGTCACTAAAGATAGATGAAAAGTGATTGCTCAGGAATAGAATATCTTATGGTTTTGCAAAGCACTCCCTTGATGTTGTTCAGACTCCCTCAAGCTTCTTGTCTTTTTGATTGCAGGTCTAATCTACTCTTTCGGTCATGAACCTTATTAACCAAGAACACTTTACTCAGGGCTATCATACTTTCTAAAACTACTTCAGTCTCCTAATAATCCAAAAATTCTTTTTACCCTGTCTTGACCTTTTCATCTCCAACTGCCTTAACTTCTCCACATCCTCAGCCCAAGAAAATACAGAGTTGTGGGCACAGCTCAACAGGTCTTGGAATCCATCCTCCCCTCTTGCTGCCTCAGTAAAGCAGCCAATATGAAAATAGAACAGTACAGCACTGTCAACCCACAATGCTGGACCCATCTTGATGTCAGTTTATACGAAATGTTCTCCTCCTGTGTATCATCCATATCCCTCCATTCCCTTCCTATTCATGTCTCTTAAGCTTCACCTGACTGCCTGATTCCATACTACCCTTGATAATCTATTCCAGGCACCCACCATTGTGTAGAAAAACATGCCTCTCAGATCATCTCTCCACCCCCAAACCTTACAAACATATCCTCTGGTGTCTGATATTTCTACCTTGGGGAAAAAAAACTGTCTACCCCATCTATGCCTCCCAATTTTAAAAACCTATCAGATGTCCCTTCAGTCTCTGATGGTCTATGGAAAACAACTTGGGTTTGGCCAACCTTTCCTTACAACTCATGCCCTTTAATTCAGGCCACATCCTGGTAAATCTCTTCTGCACCCTCTCCATATCCTTCCTATTAAATGGGCAAGCAGAACTGTATGTAATACTTCCAAGTGTGGTCTGACAGGAGTATTATATTACTGCAGCTTGACTTTCCTACTCTTATATTCCAGTCTTCTAGCACTTTGAGGAAACACAGAAGTGGTTCATTTTGGTAGGCCAAATATGATGGCAGAATATAGTATTAATGGTAAGACTCTTGGCAGTGTGGAGGATCAGAGGGACCTTGGGGTCCGAGTCCATAGGACGCTCAAAGCAGCTGCGCAGGTTGACTCTGTGGTTAAGAAGGAGTATGGTGTATTGGCCTTCATCAATCGTGGAATTGAATTTAGGAGTCGAGAGGTAATGTTGCAGCTATATAGGACCCTGGTCAGACCCCACTTGGAATACTGTGCTCAGTTCTGGTCACCTCACTACAGGAAGGATGTGGAAGCCATAGAAAAGGTGCAGAGGAGATTTACAAGGATGTTGCCTGGATTGGGGAGCATGCCTTTTGAGAATAGGTTGAATGAACTCAGCCTTTTCTCCCTAAAGCGAGGGAGGATAAGAGGTGACCTGATAGAGGTGTACAAGATGATGAAAGGCATTGATCATGTGGATAGTCAGAGGCTTTTTCCCGGGCTGAAATGGTTGCCACAAAAGGACAGGTTCAAGGTGCTGGGGAGTAGGTACAGTGGAGATGTCAGGGGTAAGTTTTTTACTCAGAGAGTGGTGAGTGCGTGGAATGGGCCACCGGCGACGTTGGTGGAGGTGGATACAATAGGGTCTTTTAAGAGGCTTTTGGATAGGTACATGGAGCTTAGTAAAATAGGGGGCTATAGGTAAGCCTAGCAATTCCTAAGGTAGGGACATGTTCGGCACAACTTTGTGGGCCGAAGGGCCTGTATTGTGCTGCAGGTTTTCTATGTTTCTATCTCCTCACTTGTTTCTTTCCATATTCTGGGATATATGTCATCAGGTCCAAGGGATTTATCCACCTTAATGGTTTTCAGGAGACCAACACTTACTCTTCCTTAACTTCAAAATGTCCCAGCACATTAGCCCCACTCTGCCTTCACTACCCCCCAAATCCTTCTCCTGAGTAAATACTGAATTAAAATATTCATTATCACATCCTTTATTTATTAGATCCCAGCCCTATGCGTTGCAGCTTATCACCTTCCAGCACTGTCACCTACTTTCATCCTCCCACCTTGCTCACTTTCATCTATGCTTGATTGTCTCCCTCCTCTCCCCTATCTGGCATAACTTGCTCATCCTCTTTCACCCTCTTCAGTCCATCTGACTCACTTCTCTCCCTCTCCTCTTTATACTGGCCACAGCCCTCTTCACTCTCAGTGCCTATGCAGGGTTTCAACCTGAAACACCAGCAATCTCTCCGGCCACCAACTAAAGATGCTGCTCAACTCAATGAGTTCCTGAGACTGGTTGCATTAATGGCTAAAGACACCAATAATCCTCCAACAGATTCAACTTAGCAACTTGAGCTTTAAGTTTACAACAGATAGATAAAATGAAAAAGGGTATCAAGATAATTAATAACGCTATTGATAACGCCATTGATAATTACTAACGCTAATTAATGGAGAAATAATCTGAAATTTCACCCCTTCTAGTCACATGCGGAAAACCAAGCACTTCATCAGCGTCTAGCACTTCTCCAATTCACTTTCACACAGTGGAACTATGCTCATTTTATTCCTCTCTTCCTCACCCTGTGGACATTTTTCAAAAGAGAATCAAGCAGCTACCTTTACATGAAACTCTCAACCACAACATAGACATAGTTGTGCCTTCAAGTACATTGCTAACATTTAATTTGGCCTATACATCATTTCAATGAATCCCTCCAGTTTGTGTGACGCCTACTTTTAGATGAGCTATGCTTAACTCCAGTTGAACTTTGAAAAGAAACATTGTATATAGCACTCTGACAATATCATCAGTCCTGACCAACACTATTTCAAACTGAAGCAATTAATTCAAAAACTTAGTTACCTACTTAACCTCAAAATGTGCTCAGCTAGTAGCACTCACCACCCTAACCTCATCCTGAGAGTTTCCGGCAGAAAGCTCACCCACTACATTGATCACCCTCCTAGTCAGTTTTATTATCCAACTTCCATAAATTTTAACTAATCCAGTTTCTGCCAATGCAGAAACCGACATTTCTACACCAGAATTTCCTGTCTACTGCTTTTGTCTTTGCTTACATCTCCCCCAGTCTCCTTTGATGACAACATTTGAAGATCGGCCCTCCGTTCGGCTCTCTGCCCTGCACTCCTGCACATCTTTTTCATCCAGCTCTGGCCACATGCATTCCATCCAAACAGGGGCTTCAGAAAACTGGAGGCTTTGCACTGGAAATTTATCCCTCTGTTCTCCACATTTACACTTTTTTTTCTTTTAAGGACTTCTTAAAACCTTAATTTTCATCTAAACTGATGCCACCATTACCCATGTCATTTGGCTTGGTGTCACTACTTTGTGTTCCTCTCTATTTACTGTAGCTAATTGGAAGATTTGTCTCTATTACAAATAGTATTTAAATGCAATTTGTTGTTGGTGCAAAATGAAAAAATACCATAGTCTCATTAATAACTATGTCTTGGTGGCCAAAAGAGCATTGCTTCAATAATTCCAATATACTGCTCATGATATATATTCGTTTTAAACACAACCATATCACAGGATAGTGGTCATGATTCGTAATATTAAAAAAACATTAAAAATTAACATTTTGCAGCTCATTCAGAGAATGTAAATGTATCCTTCCTGTAATAATTGTGTAGTACTTTGTAATTATGGAAACATATTGCAATGGAGTAATTTGTTCTTCAAAGTCAATGTGACATTCTAAGTAAGACAACTTCTTCCAAATTTACCTTGGAAGTTTGGTAATATTTTGCTTTTCTGGATTTTGAGATGTGAAAACTAAAATTGAATGCCACAAGGTTTAAATCTACAAACCATGAGTTTGAAGTCAAGAGGTTAGGTCAGTATGTGCCTTACATATTAAATGACAAAATGCTCTAAAGAATGAAAAAGGAAAGTATCTAAGGATCTTGGTGAATAAATCACTGAAAATTAATTAAGTCCATGGTAGTTAAGGAAGGAAATAAATGGTGTAATTAAAGCTGAGAGTTTGATTTACAAATCTAATTATGAGTAGATTGACGTGTGTCTAGCTTTATTAAAGCCAGATCTGTTGTATGGATTTGAATAATGGGTCAAACCTTTCCGGTTCTGAGTAGAAACATAAAGCCAGTAAGTTTTGTGCATTCTGATGGACACAAAAAGCAGAGGCTTACAATGGTAATGGTGCTGCATTTTGCCATTAGGGCCTACTGTGGACTCTAAAATTAAACCCAAATTTAAACTTCATATCACTTATAAAACTTTTTTTAAAGCATCCACATGGTCTGTAAGCAATGAGTGTTGTTACAAGCACAAAACTAATGATTTAATCATAAATCTTAAAAGTTTTTTTCCCTGGTAGTTAATCTGATCAACCACTTGAGTTAACCCCCACACCCCCTATCTATTATCCACACCACGGCACTACACTGTAGGCACTAAGCCATTTTTATAATGCTTTTAATGTTGTACATACATGCTAGTATTTATGTATTTTATTCCATATCCATCCTCTAACCTCTATTTTTATATATAATTCTTTATAATTGTTGAATGCTGATTTTAATTTTGTTGCATGTCACTCTCTGACCAACACACCACAGCAAAGTACTAATGTGTGTAAATAGATTTGCCGAATAAAGTTAATCTTATTTGGAAAACCAAATTAAAACAGATTTTGCAGGAAATATTCAACTGGCCAGATAGCATCCAAAAACAGAAAAAAAGTGAATAGCCTTTCAAATGCAACATCATACAAGCTGCAGAGAAAGTTAGAGTGGTGGAGAACTCAATGGAAATCTTCAACATAATGGGGAAACCAAGAGAAACTGAAGGCATATGCATTGGAAGTGCCAGCTGAGAATGAAGGCTGGTGATGATCCAATAATTGATTTATAAAGTTCAAAGTAAATTTGTTATTAAAGTACATATACAACTCTGAGATTCATTTTCTCTTGGGCAAACTCAAAAAATCCATAATAGAATAACCATAAGAGAATCAATAAAAGACTGAACTTTGGCTTTTGCATACTGCTTGAACTCCAACAAACAGTGCATATACAAAAGAAAGAAATAATAATACTTAAATAAGCAATAAATATTGTGAAGATGAGATGAAGAGCCCTTGGAAGTGAATCCATAGGTTATGGAAACATTTCAATAATGGGCAAGTGAAGTTGAGTGAAGTTATCCCCTTTGGTTGAGGGGCAGTATGTGTCCTGAGGCTCTTGTGCCCTCTTCCTGATGGCAGCAGCAAGAAGAGAGCATATCCTTGGTGGTTGAGGTCCCTGATAATGGATGCTGCTTTCCTGCAACGTTTCGTGTAGATGTTCTCAATGGTGGGGAGGGCTTTACCCATGATGGAATGGGCCATATCCACTTCTTTTTGTAGGATTTTCCGATCAAGGGTATTTGCATTTTCATACTAGGCTGTGATGCAGCCAGTCAATCTAATCTCCTCTACACATCTATAGAAGACTGTCAAAGTTTTAGAGGCTACGCTGAATCTTCCCAAACTCCTGAGGAAGCAGAGGAACTGCTTTGCTTTCTTCATAATTGCACTTAAGTACTGAGCACAGAACAGGTCCTCCGAAATGACAACACCAAGGAATTAGTTAAGTTGATTGCATCTTCAGCACCAGCCAACCCACCATCAAGGATATACAGTATACTGTATACAGAAAGGTGGCAGAAAAGGGCCAGCAATATCATTAAGGATCCTGCCCACCCTGTTGGTAGATTGTTTGTCCCACTCCCATCAGGGAGGAGGCTACATAGCATTCCTACCAAAGCCACCAGACGCAGAAAAATTTAATTTCCCCAGGCAAATGAACACCTCCACCCACTAACCCATCACCACACCTGTGCCTAGCTTCATTTTATGGACTTACAGTCAATGAATATAAGCTATCTAATGTACTTATATTTATTGAGTTTTTTAAATTATTGTGTTCTTTATCATAATTGTGTTTTTGTGCTACATCCGATCCGGAGTAACAATTATTTCGTTCTCCTTTACACTTGTGTACAGGAAATGACGTTAAACAATCTTGACTCTTGAATGAACATAAACAAAGTGTAGAACATCCAAAGTGGTCTTTGGTCAAAGACCTACCACTTTCAGTAAAGAGCGGAACTGCAGCCGGAAATCTATGGAGCAGGAGGGAAGAGTCGATCAACTCCGCTCCAGCTGCCAATTAAGCAGCTTTCAGTGGCCGGAGCATGACCTGGCTTCCAACACCCAAAATGTGTTGACAAATTAAACGACACGTACTTCCAATAATAAACTTTTAATCAGGAGTTTTTGATTAGAAACCGGATTAACTTGATAGCATCAGGTTTTACCTTCCTAACTAAGCAAAAATTGAGACTACAAAATTAACTTGAAAACTCAGAATTCTCGCTCAATAGCAATTTTCGCAGCTGATTCCTACGATTTTGCTCTTCAAGGTGTTTAGCGATGAAGTGATAACTTCCCAGCACTAAGCACAAAACATTGTATACACACTGCACTCCAGTTTAATAGACGCCGAGTTCTGCAGACTTTCATTTTAATAGGGAAAATAAGTCGTTTTTATTTAAATTAATTTAAATGAATGTTTCCAAGGTCTTGACGCTTAAATTATTTCAACTGCTATAACAGGTCTATTTTTTTAAATTATCTTGCTTTAACTGTTTAGGATAAAGCACGAATAGTCCTAATCCTCGATGTAGGATTAGGACTAATTTGGACACTAGGCAGGAATGTAGGAACTGCCGGTGAGTTCTCGGGAATATGGGGAAGTAATGCTTTTGGGTGTTCAGGTTAAAATTACACTGTACTCACTTGAACTGAATGCTGCTGAATCCGCCTCTAGGCCCGAATCTCCATTCTACAAACACTTCATTTAAGCGCCGCGTTTTGTTGAACCAATAGGAGCGGCCGCCGGCCGGAACTCGCGGCGCTGCACAAACATTTCATTCAAAAGTTGCTGCACGCCAAGCCATCCAACCAATCAGTGGCTTTCGCCGCCCATCGGTACAGAGAGTGGGTCGGACCATGGCGCCAAGTCTGATTCAGCAGAGTTTCGAAATTATGCCCAACTTCAGAGAGTGACCTGTGAAAGATCCGTACAGGATTCGGTCCTCGCTGCTCCACTCACCGCGCAATTTCAACGCTGCTCCTGTGATTGTTCGGAAAAGCGTACCCGCTGCGACAGAATCCCCAAAACCGCTCTGGACCAGCCTCGCAGCTTGTACTGCAAAACATTTCACCACTCTTGATCAGAGATCTTCGGAAGCAGTTGAATTATTCCGAATCAGGTTTTTTAATCATTGAAATCGTGATTTTATCGTGTTTTATTTCGATTTACAGCTGCAGTACAAGACATAAAATTATTATAAGTTATGAAGTAAATACATACTGTACACTAAAGACATAACGAGGTAGTGTTCGTGAACTGTTCAGAGATCTGAATTCGATGGGATTCAATGAGATCCCCTCTCATTCTAAATTCCAGCAAGAAACAGCCCAGAGCCATCAATTGCTCCTCATATGATAAGCATTTCATTCCCATAATCATTCTCGTGAACGTTCTCCGATGTCAGCACATCCTTTCTTAAATTAGGGCCCCAAAACTTCCCACAATACTCCAAGTGAAGCCTCAGTAGTGTATTTCAAATCTTCAGCATTACATCCTTGCTTTTATATTCTTGAAATGAATGCTAAAATTGCATTGGCCTTCCACACCATGATTTGACCTGCAAATTAACCTTAAGGGAATCCTGCACAAGGACTCCTAAGTCCCTTTGCAACTCTGATTTTTTGAATTTTCCCCTCATTTAGAAAATCCTCTATGCTCTTATTCCCTCTACCAAAGTACTTGACCATACACTTGTCAACACTATATTCCATTTGCAACTTTTTTGCCCATTCTCCTAATCTGTCCAAGTTCTTCTGCAGCCTCCCTGCTTCCTCAACACTGCCTGCCCCTCCACCTATCTTCGTATCATCCGCAAACTTGGCAATCGATTCCATCATCCACATCATTGACATAATGTAAAAGAAACTCCCAACACTGACTACTGCAGAACATCACTAATCACAGACAGCCAATCATAAAAGGCTCCCTTTATTCCCACTCTTTGCCTCCTGCCAATCAGCCAATGCTCTATGCATGCTGGTATCCTTTTTGCAATACCATGGGTTCTTATTTTGTTAAGCAGCCTCGTGTGCAGCAACTTGTCAAAGGCCTTTTGAAAATACAAGGACACAACATCTACCAATTCTCCTTTGACTATCCTGCTTGTTATTTCTTCACAGAATTTCCAAAAGATCTGTCAGGCAAGCATTTCCCTTAAGGAAACTGCTGACTTTGGCCTATTTTATCATGAGCCTCCATGTACTCTGAAACCTCATTCTTAACAATTGACTTCCCAACCACTGAGGTCAGGGTAACTTTCCTTTCTTCTGCCTGCTTCCCATCTTGATGAGTGGGGTGACATTTGCAATTTTGCAGTCATCTGGAACCATTCCAGAATCTATTGATTCTTGAAAGATCATTACTAATGCCTCCACAATATCTTCAGCTGCCTCCTTTAGAACTCCGGGGTGTAGTCTGTTATGATTGTTCGCAATAAAGACGAACTTGGTGTGGGTTTACGTTAGAACATTTTATTACTGATCTGCGGCTCAACACTGAGTGCATGCAAGCAACTCACCATCGAAACTTCTGGTTCTGGGTGAACTAATCGCATTGCCCACTGGGGGCTGAAGTTCTTTATTATGTACACATCATTACACATCTGGTCGAGGTGATTTATCTACCTTCAGATCTTTCAGTTTCCCAAGCACCTTTCCCTAGTAATAGCAACTGCACTCACTTCTTCCTCCTGACATACTCAAAATTCCAGCACACTGCTAGTGTCTCCCACAGTGAAAACTGATGCAAAATACTTATTCAGTTTGTCTGCCATTTCCTTGTCCCCCATTACTACCCCTCCAACATCATTTTCCAGCTGTCCAATATCTACTCTCATCTCTTTTACTCTATATATATCTGAAAAAGCTTTTAGATAGATAGATACTTTATTCATCCCCATGGGGAAATTCAACATTTTTTCCAATGTCCCATACACTTATTGTAGCAAAACTAATTACATACAATACTTAACTCAGTAAAAGTATGATATGCATCTAAAATCACCCTCTCAAAAAGCATTAATAATAGCTTTTAAAAAGTTCTTAAGTAGTTTACTTAAATACATTGAGTCCTAACCCCGGCACTTTAACATATCTTACTCCTGGCGGTTGAATTGTAAAGCCGAATGGCATTGGGGAGTATTGATCTCTTCATCCTGTCTGAGGAGCATTGCATCGATAGCAACCTGTCGCTGAAACTGCTTCTCTGTCTCTGGATGGTGCTATGTAGAGGATGTTCAGGGTTTTCCATAATTGACCGTAGCCTACTCAGCGCCCTTCGCTCTGCTACCGATGTTATACTCCCCAGTACTTTGCCCACGACAGAGCCCGCCTTCCTTACCAGCTTATTAAGACGTGAGGCGTCCCTCTTCTTAATGCTTCCTCCCCAACACGCCACCACAAAGAAGAGGGCACTCTCCACAACTGACCTATAGAACATCTTCAGCATCTCACTACAGACATTGAATGACGCCAACCTTCTAAGGAAGTACAGTCGACTCTGTGCCTTCCTACACAAGGCATCTGTGTTGGCAGTCCAGTCTAGCTTCTCGTCTATCTGTACTCCCAGATACTTGTAGGTCTTAACCTGCTCCACACATTCTCCATTAATGATCACTGGCTCCATATGAGGCCTAGATCTCCTAAAGTCCACCACCATCTCCTTGGTCTTGGTGATATTGAGACGCAGGTAGTTTGAGTTGCACCATATCACAAAGTCCTGTATCAGTTTCCTATACTCTTCCTCCTGTCCATTCCTGACACACCCCACTATGGCCGTGTCATTAGCGAACTTCTGCACATGGCAGGACTCCGAGTTATGTTGGAAGTCTGATGTGTACAGGGTGAACAGGACAAAAGAGTACCCTCTTTGATATTGTTGGCAAGTTTACCTTCATATTTCATCTACTTTGCCCCATATGGATTTTTGTTGCCTTCTGTTGCTTTTTGTAAGTTTCCCAATCCTTTAACTTCCCACTAATTATTGCTCTATTATTTGCCCTCTCTTTTGCTTTTATGTTGGCTTTGACTTCTCTTGTTGGTCATGATTGCGTCACCTTGCCTTTAGAATACTTGTGCTTCTTTGTGATGTATCCATCCTGCGCCATCCAAATTGCTCCTGGAAACTCTAGCCACTGCTGCTCTGCCATCATCCCTGCTAGTATCTCCTTCCAATCAACTTTGACCAGCTCCTCTCTCATACCTCTGTAATTCCCATTACTCCACTGTAATACTGATACATCTGCCTTTAGCTTCACCCTCTCAAGTTGCAGGGTAAATTCTATCATATTATGATCATTGACTCCTAAGAGTTACTTTACCTTAAGCTCTCCCAATTCATCTCCGGTTCATTACATAACACCCAATCCAGAAATAGCTGATCCCCTAGTGGGATCAACCACAAGTGGTTTAAAAAACTAACTGATGTGTTTTCTGCAAATATATGGGATCCACCACCAGCTTACTTTTCCCAATCTAACTGAATATTGAAATCCCCCATGACTATTGTAATATTGGTCTTTTGACATGCCTTTTCTTTCTCCTTTGTAATTTGTAGCCCACATCCTGGCTACTGTTCGGAGGCCTATATAAATTTGTAGGAGCCATGCATCTGCTTTCTACCTGCATTGTATTCTGGTTTGCATGTACATTATCTTTATTATGGTAATGAGTCACATGAGTAAGGGGGCATGGTAAAGGCAAAGGGAATAAATTAACATATTCTTGCTTTGTTTGTATAACAAATCTGTGGGGTCACTGGTAGTGGTAACTGTTTTGGTTAAATTGGCCACTACATGGGTCGTTTTACTCTTGACGTTTCTTAACTCTACCCACAAGGATTCAATATCTTCCAATCCTATGTCACTTCTTTCTAACAATTTGGTTTCATCTTTTACTAACAGAGCCACAACACCCCCTCTTCCTATCTGCATGTCATTTCAATACACTGTGTATCCTTCAATGTTAAGCTCCCAACTATAATCTTGTTTCAGCCACAACTCAGTGATGCCCACACCATCACACCTGCCAATCTCTAACTACTCGACAAGAACATCTACCTTATTCCATATACTGTGCGGATTTGAATATTACACTTTCTGTCCTGTATCCATCACCCTTTTTGATTTTGTCCTCCTTTTACACTGCAACTCATCCCATGCTGTCATCAGCCTGTCCTTCCTGACAGTCTCACTACACACTGCCTCTGCTTGTAAACCAACATCCCTATCTTCAGGCCTGTCACTTTGGTTCTCATCCCCCTGCTCAATTAGTTTAAGCCTTCCTCAACAGTTCTAGTAAACCTACCTGTATGGATATTGATTCCTTGGGTTCAGGTGTAACCTGTCACTTTTGTATAGGTCAGGTCATACCTTCCCCAGAAGAGATCCCAATGATCCTGAAACTTGAAACTCTGCCCCCTGCATCAATTCCTCAGCTGCACAGTCATCTGCCAACTCATGCTATTCTTATCCTCCCTGGCATCTGGCACAAGCAGTAATCAAAAGACTGCTACCTTGGGCCTCCTACTTTTCAGTTTTCTACCTAGCTCCCTAAATTCTCTCTTCAGGATCTCCTCACTTTTCCTACTTTTCATTGGTGCAGATATGTACCGAGACTTCTGGCTGCTCACCTTCCCCCTTTAAAATGTTATGGACCTGATCCAAGACATCTCTGACCCTGGCACCTAGGAGGGTATATAGCACCCAAGTTTCTCCACAGCATTCACAGAACCTCGTGTCTACTCCTTTAACTATGGAATCCCCTATCACTACTGCATTACTGTAGTCCTCTTTTCCTCCTCCCCTTCTGAGCCAGTCAGTGCCAGAGACACAGCACCATGGCTCTCCACATCCCCCCCAGTAAGTCATCCCTCCCAGCAATCTCCAAAACAGTGGCCATAGGGGTGCTCTGTATTGTCTGCCCATTTCCCTTCCTTCTCCTGACAGTCACCCATTTACCTGCCTCCTGTATCTTTGGAGTGACTACCTCCCTGTAGCCTAGCTATCATCTCCTCAGTTCCCTGTTTGAGCCAAAGGTCATCAAGCTGCAGCTCCAGTTTCTTGAAACATTCTCTGAGGAGCTTCAGTTTGGTGCACTTGGTGCAGATATGGTTATCTGGGAGGCTGGAAGTTACCCATAATTCCCACACCTCACACAAAGAATACAACACAGCCTCTGAGCTATTCTCACTGGTATAATTGTGCACTAACAGACAAAGAATTAAAAATGAAGGAGAAACTTACCAGAAATTTACGTCACCCAAGCCTGTTTTCACCATGAGCCAAAACCTCCCCACTCTATCACTGGTCCACTCACACAATGGCACTCTGCTTGTCCGTGCCCTAATTTTATTTGCCCTTGCTAATGAATTACGACTGTGCCACTGCAAAAAAACCAAAATCATGCAAAAGCTCCTTTTTAAAAATCTCTTTCTCCCTAACCTGCAAGAGGCCTCCTACACCGATTTGACTGCATCTCCAGAAGAAGCTGACCCAAATGCATTCCTTAATTTACTACGCACAGGGATTACTCTCTGGGCTCTCCCCTTAAAACTCAGAGAGCTGGAGTTGAGAGTGTTTATAAAGCAGTGTCATGCGAAAGATTTTGAATTAATGCATGGACCTTTAGGTCACGTGCCGTTTCCTGGGCTTGGAGGAGTCTGTGTCTTATTGTAACTCACTGTATATTTGGAGACCTTATGGACTGGTGGGTGTTGTATGAGCTAGAGAGCATTCTGGACAAGGGTGATAATGTTTTAATTTAAATATAATGTAAATATTCTAATGAAAGAGACGTAAATAAACTTCTATACGTCGAAAAATAGTGGTCTGGAACAAGTTAACAGATGGACTGCAACTACCCAGCACTAATGCAGAGTACTGCCAGTTGGCTGTCATTGAATGGTATCCAGCCATTGAATACTTTTCATTATCATGAAATTATTGAGGAAGGAGGAAATTTTTAGTTACACTTTGCTTTTCTGCGATTTTCAGTGATTTCTGTTAATTAGAACCTTTTGTCTACACAAAGGCAGCCCATATCAAAGATGTATGGACGGGGTAACATCACCACTCTGAGAAACAGTCTTATAAACATGAGATTGTTTACTTACTTGGTAGTTAGCACCCTTAATTAGTGGCTATCATGAACTCAGAAGAAATTGAGTGAAAGTGGCTTAAATTTATATATCAAGTACAAAGAAAAGTGTTGGCTTTTGTACAGAAAATGAAAATATTTGATATTCTCTGAGGAGGAAGGTTCATCATTGCTGGCTAGGGCTTACAAGCTTATTGAATCAACAATGTATATTGTAAAGAAAAACAGGAAAAGAACTACAGCAAGTACATTTGCAAATGCATCAACCAGTACTACAGTGCTTATCTAGATTCATGAAACTACCATATAAAAAAGTGAAGAAAATTGTAGAAGGACAGATTGAGGACCATACACTGAAAAGAGTTTAATCATTTAGTTTTTCTTAAATCTAGACAATCATATTGTTACCATCAGGAAAGAGGTACAGAAGCCTGAAGGCACACACTCAGCATTTCAGGATCAGCTTCTTCCCCTCTGCCATCTGATTTCTAAATGGACATTGAACTCATGAACACCACCTCACTACTTTTTATTTCTGTTTTTTGTTGCACTACTTATTTTTAACTTAGCTATTTAATAGATATAAATATATACTTACTGTAATTCAGTATTTTTTCTCTATTTTTATCATATATTTCATTGTACTGCTGCTGTAAAGTTAACACATTTCATAACATTTGCCATTGTTATTAAACCTGATTCTGATTACATAATACAGGAGCAATGTCATCTTTGGGGGTGAGAAATGTAGCAAAGGGTTACAAGTATAGCCAATAAGGGCTGAATTTATAAATTCAAATGGGGGTACAGACTGGACAATGTTAAATTGGTTAATGTAAGATTGATCTGCAGACCATCAGTGTTTCCATTCCAGGCTGGACAACTTCATTGGTCAGAATGGTTATAAACTGGAAATAGGTGCTAAAGACAAATTTACTTTTGAAAGATGAGAGATCTGCTCTGCAGGTGGCACTTAAATCTCAGCTGACAGCTAATACTATTAACAACGGCCTTGGAGTAGTAGTGGATACGTCCAAGTCCATCACAGACAATACCCTGCCTGCCATTAAGCACATCTACATGAAACGTTATCACAGGAAAGCAGCGTCCATCATCAGGGAATCCTATCACCCAGAACATGCTCTCTTCTCACTACTGCCATCAGGAAGAAGTTACAGGAGCCTCAGGATTCACACCACTATGTTCAGGAACACTTATTCTGGGCAGAACAGCCCAGAAGTACGAATACCAATTTCAGGGATGTTGTCCGTGAATGTTGAAGTTAACATGTCAACAACTTCAGTATCATATCAAGTTTTTCCTGGACATCAAAGGTCGCACACTGGTTGATAGGGTGACTAAGGACTATGGTTTGTTGGCCCTCATTAGATTGTGTTTAAGAATCGTGAGATAATATTGCAGTTCTATAACGCTCTGGTTAGACCACACTTAGAGTATTGTGTTCAGTTCTGGTCACCTCATTGTAGGAATGGGGATTGATGACCCTGTTCCGTTTTTGTCTGTTTTTTTGTGGGGAAGTGGGATTTGGGGATTGATAATCGTGCTGCCTTTCTTTTCTTTCCTGGTTTCACGGCCACATGGAAAAGAAGAATTTCAAGTTGCATACTTTGTAATAAATGAACCTTTGAAACTTAGATGTGAAGCTTTAGTGCGGGTGCCGAGGTGATTTACCAGGATGCAGCATGTCCTTATTCTCTGGAACGGAGGAGGATTAGAGGTGATTTGATAGAGTGTACAAGCTCATAAGATGCATAGATCAAATGGACAGCCAGAGACCTTTTCCCAGGGTAAAAATGGCTAATATGAAGGGGCATAATTTTGTGATAATTGGAGGAAAGTATGGGGGAGGGGTAAGAGACAAGTTTTTTTCATATACAGAGAGCGGTGGGTGCATGGAATAAATTACTGTGGTAGTGGTAGAAGCAGACATATTAGGAACATTTAATAGAATCTTAAAAAGAAAAATTGTGGGGTGGGGGTATGTGGGAAAGAAATCTTATGAGTAGATTAGAAAGTTGACACAATATCATGGGCTGCAGGGCCTGTGTTGTGCTGTACTGTTCCAAGCTTTATCAGTGGATTAGAAGCAAGTTTAAATAGAATTTAAAAAGGAAACTAATATTCTGTATTTTTAACTTTTCAGATTTGTTAAAGTTGCCTGATCTAATTATTACCAGCATTTTCCTGATGAGCCTGGAAACTAATACTCTTTTACTCATAAACCCTTATACAGTAACCCCTCTCAGCACAGTTCCTATTTATGAACAGAAAAAAGCAATAATTAGACACAAATGACTTGCAGATAGCCGCACATCCCCCTTCCACCCCTCCCCCAACCAATAACTTAAAAATTATTTCTCAACATATTTATAGTGCATGAAAAGGTTAAACTCACGCAAAAAGAATTCTGGCTATGTTACAAATTTTACATGTGACTCATTGGGAGTTATTTCTAAATTACAATTTTTTTCAAAATAATATACTCTCCTTTACTAAAGGATTCTTTAACCTTTTCATGATCCTTTCAACTTCCTGTTCTGTATAAGCACAATATGCTTTAGAGAACAATAAAAGAGCTGTTGGTACTATAACTTGATAAAGGGACATTCAGATTATTATTTATAATAGAGGAAAATTGAAAAATATGGGGAAATACTTGGTAATGGACAAGTACATTAAATAGACATTTAAATAAAAATACCTCAAGGATAGTCGCCTACAGTTTTTTTAAGCTAACAGGGAGGTTTAGCTGGGAGTCCTAGAAAAAGTCCCAAAAACCTTTTCAAAATTTTGGCAAGCAGCAAATGTAAAACTGACCCTTAAACTCATGCTTGAAATCCTCTGGAATATACATTCATCAATTAGAAGAAGTTATTTGGCCAAGTTTTAGTGGTGATTAACTGCTTAAGCGTCCTCTGGAGTGACAGTCTCAGTCTGTGCCTCAGCCTCTTTCCCAATATAGTGCATTCGGCTAAACTGCAGTTTCAGTTTCTCGGCCATCTTGAAGGATCCTAGATGTTCAATTGCTAGCCACTCTTCCAGGCAGTTGAGCTTTAATCTGACATATTAATCATGAGATAACCTAGCTGTCAATAACTTTGTTTTTGCACAATTTATCATACACCTTATCCAGCTTTGTCTCTTCATGTTTGGCACTGGACAAGGTGTATATGAGTCTTCATTTTTACAGGACTAGTTCCTTTGTTTAACAGCTACATTAATAATATATTGAAAAATGAGATTGCAGAGTGTAGTGAAATTCATTTCTGCTCCTGGTATTTAGTCCACAATACATCGTGAATTCTCAGTATGTGCGGTTGGGAGACTGTAGGTCTGACACGGTGGTCAGCAGCACAGGAGCGCCGCAGGGAACCGTACTCTCTCCGGTCCTGTTCACCCTGTACACATCAGACTTCCAATATAACTCGGAGTCCTGCCATGTGCAGAAGTTTGCTGATGACACGGCCATAGTGGGGTGTGTCAGGAATGGATAGGAGGAGGAGTATAGGAAACTGATACAGGACTTTGTGACATGGTGCAACTCAAACTACCTGCGTCTCAATATCACCAAGACCAAGGAGATGGTGGTGGACTTTAGGAGATCTAGGCCTCATATAGATAGATAGATAGATACTTTATTCATCCCCATGGGGAAATTCAACTTTTTTTCCAATGTCCCATACACTTGTTGTAGCAAAACTAATTACATACAATACTTAACTCAGTAAAAAATATGATATGCATCTAAATCACTATCTCAAAAAGCATTAATAATAGCTTTTAAAAAGTTCTTAAGTCCTGGCGGTAGAATTGTAAAGCCTAATGGCATTGGGGAGTATTGACCTCTTCATCCTGTCTGAGGAGCATTGCATCGATAGTAACCTGTCGCTGAAACTGCTTCTCTGTCTCTGGATGGTGCTATGTAGAGGATGTTCAGAGTTATCCATAATTGACCGTAGCCTACTCAGCGCCCTTCGCTCAGCTACCGATGTTAAACTCTCCAGTACTTTGCCCACGACAGAGCCCGCCTTCCTTACCAGCTTATTAAGACGTGAGGCGTCCCTCTTCTTAATGCTTCCTCCCCAACACGCCACCACAAAGAAGAGGGCGCTCTCCACAACTGACCTATAGAACATCTTCAGCATCTCACTACAGACATTGAATGACGCCAACCTTCTAAGGAAGTACAGTCGACTCTGGGCCTTCCTGCACAAGGCATCTGTGTTGGCAGTCCAGTCTAGCCAGTGATCATTAATGGAGAATGTGTGGAGCAGGTTAAGACCTACAAGTATCTGGGAGTACAGTTAGACGAGAGCGCCCTCTTCTTTGTGGTGGCGTGTTGGGGAGGCAGCATTAAGAAGAGGGACGCCTCACGTCTTAATAAGCTGGTAAGGAAGGCGGGCTCTGTCGTGGGCAAAGTACTGGAGAGTTTAACATCGGTAGCTGAGCGAAGGGCGCTGAGTAGGCTACGGTCAATTATGGATAACTCTGAACATCCTCTACATAGCACCATCCAGAGACAGAGAAGCAGTTTCAGCGACAGGTTACTATCGATGCAATTCTCCTCAGACAGGATGAAGAGGTCAATACTCCCCAATGCCATTAGGCTTTACAATTCTACTGCCAGGACTTAAGAACTTTTTAAAAGCTATTATTAATGCTTTTTGAGATAGTGATTTAGATGCATATCATATTTTTTTTACTGAGTTAAGTATTGTATGTAATTAGTTTTGCTACAACAAGTGTATGGGACATTGGAAAAAAGTTGAATTTCCCCATGGGGATGAATAAAGTATCTATCTATCTATCTATCTACCAAAGCTTCCTGTCCTTGTTATGACTGCAATGCCACACATCAAGATAGAGAATGCAGACTGTGAACAGGGGGCTCCATAAGGAGCTGGGATTTTTTTTTTGCTGATATTGGTTAAGTAGCTTTCTCCAGAAATAGGCACTTACAAGTCATAGAATAGAACGGAGGGGAAGAATTGGAGATGGATACAGTAAGTGAAGAGTAAAAATTTAAAATAAAATTGATAAACGATTCCAGTAATAGCAAGAAACTGCACTGATATAGGCAACATACCAAGTCCTGTGATCCAAGTAGGACTATATACAGAAGACATCACGAGGTATTATTAACACAAGAGGGTTTGCAGTTATTGGAAATCCAGAGTAACACACAAAAAATGCTGGAGAAAATCAGCAAATCGGGCAGCATCTATGGAAATGAATAAGCAGCCAACGTTTAGGGATGAAAACCTTCCTCAGGACTGGAATGGAAGGGGAAAGATCCCCAGATAAGGTGGTGGGGGTGGGGGGAGAAGAAGTACGAGCTAGAAGGTGATAGGTGATGCCAGGTGGGAGGGGGAGGGAGGATAAAGTGAGAATCTGGGAGGTGAAAGGTGGAAAAGGTAAAGGGCTATAGAAGGAAGAGTCTGATAGGTGAGGAGAAAGGGAAATAGAAGGGGCATCAGGAGAAGGTGATAGGCAGGTAAGGAGAAGACATAAGGTGGGGGCCAGAATGAGGAAATAAAGGAGAAAGATGGTGGTGGGATGGGGAGAATTTACCAGAATTTGGAGAAATCAATGTTCATGCCATCAGGTTGGAGGCTACCCAGATGGAATACAATGTGTTGCTTCTCCAACATGAGAGTGGTTTAATCATGGCAGAAGAGGAGGCCATGAATTAACAAGGTAGCATTACAGATTTTCATCAACTACATTTTTAATTTGGGAGAAGAATCTTGTAAATGTCAAGTAGTTTGGTGTTGATTTTAAGTCTGATGAGGTGATTTTTGTTTTCTCTCAGTGAATCATGAGTCTTTAGAAATTTTTTCCTTAAAGGGTTGTGGAAGTGGAGGCTTTGAGTATTTTAAAGCCAGAGGTAAACACGTGAGCAGAGAGCAAAGAGTTGTTGCAGTTGGACTGGAATATGGAACTGAGGTTACAGTCAAGTCATAATCTTATTGAATGGTGGAGTAGACTTGAATACTCTTAATCCTAATTCATCTGAGGAAGACTTGTAAATCCCTCAGACCATCGCTTTGAGAAACTGAAGTACTCAAGGCTAGGATGTCAATTGTAATGCTAAAATGGCTAGAATAAGGCAGCTGGAAATTGTTACACTGTGAATGATTTCAGAAGGTCAGTAATATGTTTAAGTTCTTCTTAGGACAAGAACAGACAGGAATAATTGGGTCATGGTGTCTGTGCTGATAGTCACTGTGGACTTGGGCTGAGAGGTATGTTTCCTTATTATTTGAGTCTATCACACTAAGAGGCTGAAGCAAGATCTGCAGTTATAGGACTGTGAAGCTGGATGGCACGAATTTAAGATCTCCCAAGGCACTGGGAATCAATCTTCAAGGAGAGAGATGAGATGCAAGAGTTTGTGTTCATCAACATGTTACTAACTTATAATTAAAAATTTCCCTCCACCGTTCTTTGCACCTTTTGGGAGCACTTTAGGGCATTCAGGAAACATTAGATGCTGTACATTGCCATGCAAACTTAATTTGAATGTATCTCTTAAAGCTTGCATTCTAACACTTATTCTGTTTCGTTTATTCTAGGCTTCAAAGAGCAGCTACCAGAGTTATCACTGACCCACATGTGAAAAGCTCATAGCACCCAACAACCCACTAATCACCATTAGCAAATATCAGTACAGCTACATTCTTCCCAGAGGATGCAATTAGTGAGGTTGAAGAGTTAACAGAACAAGGAGCAGCTTGAGCATTAGGAACCTATGACCAAAATGGCAAGATTGCTAATAACACATATAAAACTTGTGAAATTGGAGGGCTATATTTTGCTATTACTACTTGTGCTAATAATAGAAATGAAAGTACAGCTTATGTTAATCATTGAATGATAAGCATAGAAACAATCTATTTGCTCTATTATGCCTGAAACAATCCTTTTGTTGAGCTAACTGTAAGCGTCATTTACTAGTCTTTTTTCCAAAGCCTGATTTCTTTTTCTGTTGTTGCACAATTCACTTTTAGAACTGATTACTGAATCTCCTCTCACCATTATATTACTAAGTAAATTGCAAACCATAACAACTGACCATGCGATTGTTTTTCTGTACATGCCACTGAATCTCTTGCCAAACCTGCACACTTTACCTGCTTACTCTTCTGCAACTGGAAACCATTTCTACTTAATTACTTTTACCAAACCCCCTCAGGATCTTGAGGATTACCAACAACTCTCTCCTTACTCTTCTCTGCTCTGAGGTAAAACAAAGCTACCTCAACCTAACTGAAATCTGATACCATTCTAATAAATCTTTTTGTACAGCTCCCATTCTTTACATTGTTATGACCCCAGCCCCCTCCTTTGTGAGATTCGCAAGAGCCCTAGTCAAGGGGGGGTCAAATGACCCAAGAGAGAGAGGGAGACGTGCTGAAGACCACGTTCCCCAGGGAAGCAGAATAAAGCGACTCTTTGACTATTGTCTCATGAAAACCACGTGTAAAGCCCTCGGGCAAAGTGGGCTGGTCGCTCAACAAGACAAAAGCCTCAGACATAGCCATTGTCTTGGGAGACACCTTTGTGGGATAAGGAATTGGCCTACGTGCAAAATCTCAGGGCAATGTGAGATGGGTGATGGGGGAAGGATTGCCTCGCCCCCCTACCCTGATGGACATCTACAACCCTGCCAGTCCAGATAAAAGGTGGGCTGCCGAGGCGGGGCGCCAGACGCACCAGAAGATACGCGAGAATTCCTGCGACTGCGTTTAGAGAGCGACAGCCGGTGGTGGGGTTCGTGTGCGTCCTTCCCTTGCCTGGGATTGGCGACCTCACCACGGAAGAACGGCCTAGCTACAGGGGAAGCCACAGATGAGAATCCATTCCCCAACGAGACTTCCGACTACCTCCTACAGGTTGGAAAACCTGTCGGGTAAATGTTTCATTCTCTCTCTCTCTTTCTAACAAAAGTGCACCAACGCGACACCATGACAACGGCAGCGGGTGGAACTGCAGTGACCGCAAAAAGACTTTTAAATATCCAGTAAACAATATATATCTACATTACCCCTAGACAACTGTAGAGCTTATTTCTGATTGATTATTTCTATACCTGTTCTTTAGATTGAGTTGTGACAACGTATATGATCTGAATGTTTTGTATTAACCATACGTTTGTGCCCCTTTATAAATAAAAACGTTTGAAAATAGTAGCATCAGGCTTCGGTGGATCCATCTATCTTTGCTGGAAAACTACCCGGTTACTGGGGAACGTAACAACATGCTTTCAGAAGTTGAAACTGAAAATACTTCAGATGCTAAAAATCTGAAGTGAAAACAGGTATTGGAAATACTCAAGAGGTCAAGAACATATGTGCAGAAAGAAACAGGGTTAGTGTTTCAGATCCTAAAAGAAAATGTCAGGAATACTCAGCAAGCCAGGCAGCATCTACTGTCAGAGAAAGAGGGATAATGATTCAGGTCAAAGACTGTTCATCAAAACTGGGAAGACAGGAGAAAAAGGGATTGTAAGATTCAAAATTAAGATGTGCGTTTCTGACAGGTCCGGGTTAAAGTCTAGGGACAAGTATGATTTAATTATGTCTAGGGACAAGTATGATTTAATTATGTTTAGGGACAACTGTGATTTAATTATGTTTGGGTTAAAGTCTGTAAACAAGTGTGATCTAATTATGAATGCAGAAGCCTTGACAAAATTAACTGTTTGTGGAATCATTGAAGTCCTGAGATATGGACTATTGTTTTACAGAAACGTGTAAAAAAACAACTCCAAATATGGAATGGGATAAGACTATGTACCTCCCGAGTCAGGGAGGAGGGGTGGTAAGGAAGAAGGATAAAACCTGCTGCCCTGTAAGGTTCAGAGTTCCCTTCTCTGAAGGGGCCCAGCTCTGCAGAACTGTTAATAAACTTTGTTTCCTTGAATTTGTCTTGAAGCCATTATTCGGGAGCGTGGCTCGTTTCTGACAGGGATGATGAAGGATCTCAGCCTGAAACATCGACTGTTTGCTCCCCTGACTGATCTACTGTGTTCTTCCAGCATTTAATAGCCAAAAAGAAACCAAATTTTCAGTTTCAGTCAGAGTTTGGCAAGGTTTGCAGTGGGGTAAGATATTAATGAAAAAACAAATAAAGAAACATAAAAGCTATGAATTGAGAGAACTTGTAAAGAGAGAAAAAAAAGACAAAATGTAAAAACTTCAAAATATAGAGCTATAGAAAATGCTGAGGTAAAACAGTTGTAGTGGAAAGTGAAAGTGAGAATATTACAGATGGATGATCTAACTGGAGAAATCAGGTTACACGAATTCAGCAACTGCTTGATCTGCTATTTACAGTTGTCATATTCCAGGCTGGGGTAAATCATTGTTTTGTGAAGGTTTATCTTAACTCCCTGTTGTTGTACTACACAGACTAAAGATTATACAGTATAAGAAAAATGGCATCAGATTTTTGGATCATTGGGCTCTCTTCCTGGGAATTTGCACGTGAACTGAAAGTGGACTAATATCCTAGCAGGGAGATTTGCCAGTACTGCATGAGGGGTGGGGTGGTTAAACTAGAGGCACAGGGAGATGGGAACCAGAGTACCAGAACAGATAGTGCAGAGATTGAGGAAACAGTTGGTGTTCACACCTCAGATAAAGTCAGGAATCAGAAGGTTGAGCATGGTGTGAGCTGTGTCCTCAGCATCATACATTTCAGTGCAAGAAATATCGTAGGAAGGTGGATGAGCTCAAGCCATGGATCAACAGCTGGAATTATGATGGTGTAGCCATTAGTGAGACTTAGTTACAAGAGGGCCAGGACTGGCAGCTCAGTATTCCAGGGTTCCGTTGTTTTAGATGTGACCATGCAGGAGAGATTAAATGAGAAGGTGTGGCATTACTAGTCAGGGAAAATGTCACAGCAGTGCTCAGTCAGGACAGACTGGAGAACTCATCTAGTGAGGTGTTAGGGGTGGAACTGAGGAATAAGAAAGGTATGACCACATTAATGAGGCAATATTACAGACTACCCAACAGTCTGAGGGATTTAGAGGAACAAATTTGTAGAGAGATTGTACTATTGCAAGAAACATAAGGTTCTCATAGTAGCTGATTTTAATTTTCCACATATTGACTGGGACTCCCATACTGTAAAAAGAATAGGTGATATACAGTTTGTCAAACATGTCCAGGAAGTTTCTTTAATCAGTACATAGAAGTCCCAACAAGAGATACTTGATCTGCTATTAGGAATGAGACAGGGCAGGTGACAGAAGTTTGTGTAGGTGAACATTTTGCAGCTAGTGATCACAACATCATTAGTTTCAAAGTAAATATTTAAAAAGATAGAATCTGAACCCAAGGTCTAAACCTAAGTTGGAGAAAGGCCTATTTAGATGTAATCAGGAAGGATCTGGCCGGTGTAGATTAGGACAGGCAATGGTGTTTTTGGTAAGTGAGAGGCCTTCAAAAGAGAAATTTTGACCGCACAAAGCTTGTATGCTCCAGTCAGAATAAAAGCTAAACATAACTGGTGTAGGGAGCCTTGGATTTCAAGAGATATTGAGGCCCTGGTTAAGAAACAAAGGTGCGTTGCAGGTATAGGCAAGCGGTAACAAATGGGGTGCTTATGGAGTAGAAGAAATGCAAGGGAACATGCAAGAAAGAAATCTGTAAGGCAAAAATAAATGCATGAGGTTTCCTCAGCAGACAAGGTGAAGAAGAATCCTAAGGGATTCTACAGATAGGTTAAGAGCAAAATGGAGTGAAAGGGACAAAATTGGTCCTCTGGGAGATCAAAATGGGTATCCGTGCATGGAGCCAAAAGAGATGGGGAGATCTTAAATGAATTTTTTGCATCTGTATTTCAGAATCAGAGTCGGTATCAGAATCACTGGCACGTGTCGTGAAATTTGTTAACTTAGCAGCAGCAGCAGTTCAATGCAACACATGAGAATACAGAAAGAAAAAATAAGTCAATTACAGTAAGTTTATATATGTGTATTTAATAGATTAAAATAGTGCAATATAGAAATAATATATATAAAAAAGTGAGGTAGTATTCATGGGTTCAATGTCCAGTTAGGAATTGGATGGCAGGGGGGAAGAAGCTGTTCCTGAATCTGAGTGTGGCCTGCAGGCTTCTAAACCTTCTTCCTGACAGTAACAATGAGAAGAGGGCATGTCCTGGGTGATGGATATCGCCTTTCTGTGGCACCACTCCTTGAAGATGTCTTGGCTACTTGGAGACTAGTACCCAGGATGGAGCTGACTAATTTTACAACTTTCTGTAGCTTCTGTCGATCCTATGCAGTAGCTTCCGCTTACCAGTGATGCAGCCTGTCAAAATGCTCTCCACGATACATCTATAGAGTGTTTTAGGTGACAAACCAAATCCCTTCAAAATCCTAATGAAATATAGCCGCTCTCTTGCCCTCTTTATAGCTACGTCGATATGTTGGGACCAGGTTAGAACCTCGGAGATCTTGACGCTCAGAAACTTGAAACTGCTCACTCTCTCCACTTCTGATCCCTCTATCAGGATTGGTTCATATTCCCTTGTCTTACCCTTCCTGATCCACAATTAGCACTTTTATCTTACTTTCATTGAGTGCAAGATTGTTCCTGTGACACCACTGAACTGCCTGGTATATCTTGCTCCTGTATGCCCTCTCATCGCCATCTAAGATTCTACTAACAACCTATTTACTCAGGAAGCGGACACAAAATCTATCAAAGTGAGGAAAAAAGCATTGACTTGGTGGGCAGGTTTGCCACTGCTACATAGGTGTGTTTAAACTAAGTAGTGGGGGGGGGGGGGGAGGAGACGAACTGGAAATATAAGGATGGAGTTAAAGGGAAAGAGAGAATAAGAAAAGTTAAGAAAGACAACAGAATTAACAGAGCAGAAAGCTCAGGAAGGGATCGGAGAGTATAGCCAAGTGCAATAGGAATCAATGTGAAAGGTGAGGGGAATAATGGATTAAAAGTATTATATATGAATGTACAAAGTATAAGAAATAAAGTGGATGAGCTTGAGGCTCAGTTGGAAATTGGCAAGTATGATGTTGTGGGAATAACAGAGACATGGCTGCAAGAGGACCAGGGCTGGGAAATGAATATTCAAGGGTATACATCCTTTCAAAAGGACAGACAGGTGGGCAGAGGGGTGGTGTGGCTCTGTTGGTGAGGAATGAAATTCAGTCCCTTGCAAGGGGTGACATAGAATCAGGAGATGTAGAGTCAGTATGGATAGAACTGAGAAATTGTAAGGGCAAAAAGACCCTAATGAGAATTATCTACAGGCCCCCAAACAGTAGCCTGGATATAGGGTGCAAGTTGAATCAAGAGTTAAAATTGGCATGTCGCAAAGGTAATGCTACGGTTGTTATGGGAGATTTCAACATGCAGGTAGACTGGGAAAATCAGGTTGGTACTGGACCCCAAGAAAGGGAGTTTGTGGTGTGCCTCCGAGATGGATTCTTAGAGCAGCTTGTACTGGAGCCTACCAGGGAGAAAGCAATTCTGGATTTAGTGTTGTGTAATAAACCAGATTTGATGAGGGAACTCGAGGTAAAGGAGCCATTTGTCATAAGGTGGGCGTTGAGAGAGGACCCAAATGCAAGACACAGACACTGAAGTACTAGGGACAGGAGTAGGTGTGTCAAGGAAGCAAGGGAAGTGGGGAAGAAACGACACTGGACAAGACACAGGCTCTGGGTGAGACTACGATACAGGGCCTGGGCTAGGACTAGACTAGGAAAGCGGGACCTGGAAGAGGAACTAGGAACTTGGAACCTGGACAAGGACTCTGAGCCAGAGACTGGACAGGGACCCGGAACCTGGGTCTTGACTTGGGCTCGGACTCAAGATCTAGGTGAGGACAAGACGTGGCAAGGCACCAGGACTGGACGTGGGGGCAGGACGCGAGACTCCTGGGCTGGATGAGGACGTGAAGCACAGACTAGGATTTGGGAGACTGGAACACAAAACCTTGGTCTTGGGAGACAGGAACGCAGAACACAGAGCCTTGGTCTTGGGAGACGGGAACGCTGAACACAGAGCCTTGGTCTTGGGAGACGGGAACGCTGAACACAGAGCCTTGGTCTTGGGAGACGGGAACGCTGAACACAGAGCCTTGGTCTTGGGAGACGGGAACGCTGAACACAGAGCCTTGGTCTTGGGAGATGGGAACACGGAACACAGAGCCTTGGTCTTGGGAGACAGGAACGCTGAACACAGAGCCTTGGTCTTGGGAGACAGGAACACGGAACACAGAGCCTTGGTCTTGGGAGACGGGAACGTGGAACACAGAGCCTTGGTCTTGGAAGACAGGAACGCTGAACACAGAGCCTTGGTCTTGGGAGACAGGAACGCTGAACACAGAGCCTTGGTCTTGGGAGACGGGAATACGGAACACAGAGCCTTGGTCTTGGGAGATGGGAACGCTGAACACAGAGCCTTGGTCTTGGGAGACAGGAACGCTGAACACAGAGCCTTGGTCTTGGGAGACGGGAATACGGAACACAGAGCCGGGACCCCTCCTTGGGAACAGGACGTAGGGCCAGGACTCATACACAGAATGCTGAACACGACGAGACGGTTCCCAACACAAGGTAGCAGCAAACAGCCAGACTTACCTAGTGAAGGTGAGGACACAAAGAAACAGTTCCAATCAACGTAAGACAGTTCCTTATCTGGACACAGCAAAGCTCCGGTCTTGCTCCAGCAGTAGAACTTGACGGCAAGGATGCAGGCGATGCTCCAGGCAAAAGGTAGCAGGCAAGTCTTCACTTCAGCCAAGGGCTACAGAAAGAAGGGGAGAGGAAGGGAACAGTCCAGCCTCAGGGTAACGGCAAAGACAGCCTGACTTACCCCACGGAGACAAGGACGGGATACTGACGAGACGAAGCAGCAACTACACGCGACACCAGGGCCACTTATATTCCCAGCCCCAAGACGAGCATCAGGTGTCTATGATTAAGCCCAACTGAAACAAGGGACAGCTGGAAGACCTGGAGTCCGGAGTCCACGGACTGGACCATGAATCGAAATGCAGATTTCACGGACTGGACCGTGAACCGGAATGCGGACTTCACGGACCGGACCATGACACCATTAGGAGGTAGTGACCTTAATATGATAAGTTTTAATCTACAGTTTGAGAGGGAGAAGGGAAAATCAGAAGTGTCAGTATTACAGTTGAACAAAGGGAACTGTGGAGCCATGAGGGAGGAGCTGCCCAAAGTTGACCGGAAAGATACCCTAGCAGGGATGACAGTGGAACAACAATGGCAGGTATTTCTGGGAATAATACAGAAGATGTAGGATCAGTTCATTCCAAAGAGGAAGAAAGATTCTAAGGGGAGTAAGGGGCGATCGTGGCTGACAAGAGAAGTCAAGGACAGTATAAAAGTAAAAGAGAAGTATAACATAGCAAAGATGAGCGGGAAGCTAGAGGTAAAATTTTAAAGAGCAACAGAAGATAACTAAAAAGACAATATGGGGAGAAAAGATGAGGTACGAAGGTAAGCTAGCCAAGAATTAGGCTAATTTGAAGTAAAATGGGAGGTTAATTCTTCAGGCCTGACAAGGTGTTCCCTTGGACCCAAGTGCAGAAATTGCTGGGGCCCTAGAGGAGGTATTCAAATCATTCTTAGAGATGGGAGGTACGAAAGGATGGGAGGATAACCAATGCTGTTCCACTGTTTAGGAAAGGCTCTCAAAATAAACCATGAATTTATAGGCCAGTGAGTCTGACATCAGTAGTGGGAAAGCTGTTGGAAGGTTTTCTGAGGGACCGGATATATGAGTATTTGGATACCATGGACTGATTAATGATAGTCAGCATGGCTTTGTGCATGGTAGGTCATGTCTAAACAATCTTAGAGTTTTTCAAGGAAGTTACCAGGAAAATTGATGAAGGCAAGGCAATGGACGTAGCCTACATGGACGTAAACAAGGCATTTGAAAAGGTCCCACATTGGAGGTTGGTCAATTAGGTTCAGTCACTTGGCTTGGATTAGAGATTCGCCTTGTGGGAGAAGCTAGAGAGTGACAGCAGATGGTTGCCTCTCTGAATACAGACCTGTGACTAGAGGTGTGCCGCAGGGAGCGGTGCTGGGTCTGTTGTTGTTAGTCACCTGTATCAACAATCTGAATGATAATCTGGTTAACTGGACACCAAGAGTGGGTGTGCAGTGGACAACAAAGAAAACTATAATGGCTTGCAGTGGGATCTAGACCAGCTGGTAAAACAGACTGAAAGATAGCAGATGGAACTTAATGCAGACAAGCACAAGGTTTTGCATTTTGGTAGGACTAACCAGGGTAGGTCATACACAGTGAACCGTTGGGCACAGGGGTGTACAGTAGAACAAAGGGATCTGCGAATACAGGTTCATAATTCATTCAAAGTGACATCACAGGTAGATAAGGTCATAATGAGAGCTTTTGGCATATTGGCCTTCATAAATCAAAGTACTGAGTACAGGAAATGGGATGTTATGTTGAAGTTTTATAAGACATTGATGAGGCCTAATTTGGAGTATGGTGTGCAATTTTGGTCACCTACCTACAGGAAAGATGTAAATAAGGTTGGAAGAGTACTGAGGAAATTTACAAGATGTTGCTGGGTCTGGAGGACCTGAGTTATAAGGAAAGATTGAATAGGTTAGGACTTTATTCTTGGAACATATAAGATTGAGAGGAGATTTGACAGAGATATACAAAATTATGAGGGTATTGATAGGGTAAGTGCAAGTAGGCTTTTTCCACTGAGGTTGTGTGAGACTACATCTAGAGCTCATGGATTAAGGATGCAAGGTGAAAAATTTAACAGGGACATGAGGGAGATACTTCTGTCAGAGGGTTGTGAGAGTGCGGAATGAGCTGCCAACATAAGTGGTGCATGCAAGCTAGATTTGAACCTTTAAGAGAAGTTTGGAAAGGTACATAGATAGTAGGGGTATGGAGGGCTAAGGTCCTGTTGATGGTCAATGGGAGTAGGCAGTTTAAATGGTTTGGTATGGACTAGATTTGCCAAAGGGTCTGTTTCTATGCTATACATTTCTATGACTATAAAATATAGAGCAAAATTAATCTGTGCTGATTTATTGCATGGAATCAGTTTCATATATGCACAGTATGGAAGTACCAAGCTGCAAGTGTTTGCAGCTGTCATGAATCTTGAATCTTCAGCTTGCTTCCAGTCTTAATAAGCTGATAAGGAAGGCGGGCTCTGTCGTGGGCAAAGTACTGGAGAGTTTAACATCGGTAGCTGAGCGAAGGGCGCTGAGTAGGCTACGGTCAATTATGGAAAACCCTGAACATCCTCTACATAGCACCATCCAGAGACAGAGAAGCAGTTTCAGCGACAGGTTACTGTCGATGCAATGCTCCTCAGACAGGATGAAGAGGTCAATACTCCCCAATGCCATTAGGCTTTACAATTCAACTGCCAGGACTTAAGAACTTTTTTTAAAGCTATTATTAATGCTTTTTGAGTTAGTGATTTAGATGCATATCATATTATTACTGAGTTAAGTATTGTATGTAATGAGTTTTTGCTACAACAAGTGTATGGGACATTGGAAAAAATGTTGAATTTCCCCATGGGGATGAATAAAGTATCTATCTATCTATCTATCTATCTATCTTTAAGGGTCTCAATTTCACCATGTAATTTTCACAATTCACTTTGAGTATTACTGCTTCAAACGGAGCTGAATTAGAATAAGAAGAATTCAGAATGGCAGGGTAGTGATAGGAGAAGGCACCTTGGAAGATGATTGAGATTTATGACAGTAAAATTAACCACCTTGGCAAAATACACCAAAGAAAGCAGATCTTACCTCAAATTCTGAGATCTTGGCCCACGTGAAAATTCCATGAGTGGCTTCAGTGGCAGATTCTTCCTGATAGCAGCTCAGTATGGGCAAACATGTCCATACATTCATCCTCCTTATCAATTGAGGCTCATATAACCTTTTCCAGGCATTTTAATGTTCCCGTGTTACAACACTGATGCTAATTATGCACTCTGATACCAAGCAGCTTCCATACATGGGCACAGTATGTACATCTGGGCCTACAATTTACTATTACCTTGGATGCACAGATTTATCAATTGTATTTTATGATCAATTTCATACTTTAAATCAGTTGTGCTTTGTACTTAATGATTAAATTCCTCAACATACATCAGTATAAAGATCCTTTATAACAATTAAACTTCACATGCATGCTTAACTCATTGCAGTGCCATGTCTCAATTTTCACCATAGAAAATGCTTGAGCAACTGTTTTTGTGAACCCTAGCTCAAGATAATGTACAGTATTTCAGATTTTGAAAATGAAAAAGATCTTTTCAATAGCAATGAAACGCAGGTGAACAATGCCATTCTCCTAATCAGATTCTTCGTTGAAAGTGCCACTTAAATTGATGTATGCTCCATGGAAGTCTAGAATGTAGATGAACATTAATTGAAGACTATGCTGATTGGTAGTGGAATTCTTTATACCTAATGATCCTTTTCAAACAGAATCTCTAATTTTAATTAAGTATAGTGAGGTCTACATCAATAGATCATTTATATCTTTAAATCTGATATCTTATTTAGAGAATTCTCAGTATATATACTCTCAATTTACCAAGCTAGCCCATCAAAAAGTCAGTTCTGACATTTGAAAATCAAACCAAGGTATTAGCTATACAATAAATGGTCAGACCCTGGGGTTGTTATGGAATCGAGGTACACAGGAATGCAAGTGAAAGCGGCGTCACAGGTAGATAGGGCTACAAATGCAGCACTCAGCACACTGGCCTTCACCATTAAGCCTCGAGGTTAATTTGCAGTTACATAAGATGTTGGTGAGGCAGCAGTTGGGAATATTGCGTGTCATTTTAGCTACTCTGAAACAGGAAAAATATTATTAAACTAGAAAGAGTGTATAAAAGACTAGGAATCTGCCTACCCTCGGGGGGTGGGGGGGGGGGTGGTGGTGAGGAGGGGCTATATACAAGAAAAGGTTTTGTAGACTGAGACTTTATTTCCTGGAACGTAGAAGATTGAGGAGTGATCTCATGGAGGTATATATGTAAGATCATGATAGTGTGAAAGCACAATCATTTTCCCAGGGAGGGATGTTAAAAACAAGAGGATAGGTTTAAGATCAGAGGTAGCCTCTTCATAGAAAAAGGTTGTGCACATTTGGAATGAGGTGCAGAAATAGAGATTGAGATGGGCACTTTAAAAGCCATCAAAAGCACAGGCAGATGGGATTAGCTCACTGGACAATGTGGCTGACTTGGATGAGTTGACCAGAGAACCTGTTTCTATGCTGTATAACTTTCACTCCAGATTTACAAATGATCAAACGTTAATCAATTTTCCACAAATTGGTTAAGTGTTTCACCTTACACTTATGTAAAAAAAATGTTTTCTGTCACCAGTGCTGAACAACCTAGATGTAATTATGAGGTTTTATTCCAGCTTACCCAATAAAGGAACTACAGGTAGTTCCGCTATAATGGAACAGTTATGTTCCTAAGAAACATTACATTGTAGAAAAATGTGCTATTAAAAACAATCATTTCAAAAAGCAAAAGCGGGTTGGAGCTAGAGGGTTTTAGAGCTGCAAGAGTAAGTTATTATTTTTCCTGCAGAATTTTTAATGTTTTTAATAGCTATAAGATTATTTTGTCTTGGAAAAATATTAAAGGCTGTATGTTAAATTGTTTATTAAAGTGTCTTTGCACAAGTATCAACAGAGGTGATTGTCAATTTGCAATGCCCTCCTGCGGCAGTCTGATTTCTTAAAAGGGAATGGTATCTGATTGCTGCTAGCAGATAATGTGGAAACAGTTCCTCCCCACTGTCGTCCCTCCTTCCCCCATACTTTTCTTCCCACAAGTCAGCTTTTTCATTTCTGTTTGTTAATTTCTTAGGTAACTCTTAAGTGATGCTCTAGTTCCTGCTCAAAATCACATAATAATCAATTTCTAAGTGTTCCCTAATTCATTAGCCATGTTACTATTCAATTCTTTTATTGAAACACGTGTTACAGCAAAACAAACTACCTATAGTTTCTCTCCATTACTATCATAAATTCCACCCATTACGTTATTTTCCAGTTTCCCATATTCAAAGAACACACATTCAATCTGTGTAATCAGCCCTCTTAATTTAACCCTTTCACTGTAGCATTTATTCTGGTGCATCCACACAGCATTCTCTCCAGGGGAAATATATTATCATGATGTACAATAGAACTGAATTTAGAAGTCCACATGGGGTTTAATGTGAATGCCATACACCTGTGTAATCTATACTGTTTTACCTTCAAGAAAAGAGACAAGCTGTACTGTGTTAACTATAGAGGGTTCGCCCTTCTGTCTGCTACAAATTATCACCACCTTCTTCCAGTGGCAAAGCCGTATTATGTGAATTGCAATGCAGATTCTTTTCATCCTGAGGCACAGGGAAAACCATCTTTAAACCTCAAAACCAGTCATTAGAAATATGCTATTTTCAGTTCAGTATAGCCTTTGACTCCATCAATCAGGATACCATGGAGCACTCTCTCCTCAATTTCAGCTGCCAACAAAGATTTATCTCTACTTATACTTCTGCAACTGCATGCAAGGTATGATACCAATGAATGGGTTGACAACAATACCAATCTCAGTAAACACCTGTGTCAAACAAGACTGTGTCACTGCCCCAATACTCATTTCATTCATCCTTGACACAATTTTGCATCCCTTTCCAAACAAACTTGGTAAGTTAATTGATCATTCTAAATTGTCCTGTGATTAGGCTTAGATTAAAATTGGGGATTACTGGATGGTGCGGGTCAAAGAGCTGGAACGGCCTATTCCATGCTGTGTATGTCAATTAAAATTTTTTTAAAAACCTGAAGAGCTAAATGGAACTCAGAGTGAACAGAAAACGATTTATTTTATGCTGAATCAAGGTCAGTCAAAAACTCAGTCTACCAAATATCAGTGAACCCTGTTCTTTATGCTTTGCAGACCTAGGCACTTGAAGACACTGGACACTACTACAAATGTTGCTGTGAAAAATCTTCCTAATTCATTGGAAGGATAATTGAAGCAACTTTAGTTCTCTTTCCCAGGCCAACCAGATTAGGCAGGCCGCTTCATTCACATGCTCAACATTAAATACCAAAATATCCACTATATTCCATGTTGATATTAGTCATGATAGCCAGACAGATAGAGAAAAAGATTCAAGGATCTATCATAGTTTTGTGCACCTTCTTAATATAACAATGCCCTTTTACAACATCCTATTGGCATGACTGTTCAGAAAAAAATGGTTTCATTAGCGGATTTAGATAGATCACTTGCTTTTCTTTAATTCAATTCTTCATGAATGTACAATGTCAGTACAGATACCTGGCAGACACTGCCCATTACTTAACTGGTAATTTCTCAATTTTAATGCTATAGTAATTCTTAGCCAGCTTTCAAATTTGCCAAAAGCCAATGAGCTACATCCCCATAGATCCTTTGGGAATTTGTAAGCACAGCTGCTTAGTGTGGCTAGTCTGCCTCAAGCAAACTGTTGCAAACTAAAAAAAAGTCCCAGATTGCAGACAGACAGAATGATTTAGTTAGGGTAATGGCAACAGAGCATACTGTACATTTGGTCTTTAATTTTTCCCAACAATTTTTAACTACCTTAAGTTATTACTGCCAAATATTTTCACATTGTTTGAGCAGATTCAAGAGATAGTGTGCATACAGAATGCATTAAGTTTTTTTAAAACATTGCTTTTAAATTGCTTTTATTGTGTTTTGCAGGTTGACTGGCTTTATTTGGAGCACCAATAGGAACACCAAAATATTAAAACAGTATTTTAAGATGGATGAAGAACATTTATTGGCAATTGGCAATCTGGAGTGTAGAGATCCCGGAATACAAGTTCCAATCTCATCATTTCAGTTGTGGAATTTAAATGTAAAAAAAGCTAAGACATTAAAATAAAAATGATAATAGTCGTAACAGTAATGGCGAAAATACTCATTTGTAATGAAGCCCTATGTAATTCATTGATGATTTTCAGTAAAATATATTAACCATTTTTCCATATATGATACTCCAGACCCACTATTCCAAATGACTCTTAAGCACCTCTTCAAATAGCTTCGCAAGCCAATTTATTTATTTTTTCCAGAACCTATACATACATTGCTGTTAAGTCCAATATTTATTGCCTTTCTAAATTGCCCTTGACAGGTGATTATGAGCCACGTTCTTCATTTGCTGCAGGACTTTGGTGAAGCTACTCCCAGTGTTGTTGGGCAAAACATTCCAGGATTTGGATCCAGCACTGAAAGAATGACAATATAATTTGACATTAGTATCATATGTCACTTTAAGAAAATCCTTCAAGTGAAGGTATTTTCAAGCATCAGAGAATGTGACCTATGACCTTTGGTGCATCACTCTTGGTGGTAGAGGTCATGGTTTTGTAATGTTAGTCTGTGTGAATAGTTGCATGCATTTTGTTTACAGAATGTTTATGGTGGTAGATGGGCTATTGATCACGTGGGGTACCTTGTATATAATACTCAGCTTCTCAGTGCTGGATTAGCACTCATTTGGCCATCAATCCGGTAAATGTTATCTCAGGCAAGTCTAGCCTTAGACAGGAAAACCTGTACAATACTCTAACTGCAGATTTATCAAGATCTTATATGATTTCAGTTTGTTGTTGTACAGTCATTAAGTCGAGTCTGATTCCTTGTGACCTCATGGCCAATAGGGTCCATAAGGCTTTCATGGCAAGATATGGAGTAGATTGCCAGGCCGTTTGTCTGTGCAGATACTGCTGCTGCCCAGGCTGGGACCCGGCTGGGTTTGAACTCAGGCCATCTGCCTTGAAATCCAGTGCTGATGCCACAACACCACCAGCCAGCCCATGATTTCAGTTAGACATTCTTAACCTTGCAAAGAGAAATTCTTAATAAAGGCCCCATAGAATAATATCTAACAGCTTACTGTACACACACATTAATTTCAAGTGATTTGTGTACAAGGACACCTAGGTTGCTTTGAACACAAAGACTTTTAAATTACAAGAATATGAAAAATAGGAACAGTGGTAGGCCATTTGGCCCATTGAGCCTACTCTACTGTTCAATAAGATCATGGTTTGTCTGGCCATGGACTGAGAATCTGAATCATGTTTATTATCACTGGCATGTGACGTGAAATTTGTTAACTTAGCAGCAGCAGTTCAATGCAATACATAATGTAAAAAAAAGAACAAAATAAAATAATAAATACATCAATTATAGTCTATGTACATTGAATAGATTTAAAAATCATGCAAAAAAACAGAAATACTATATATTAAAAAAGTGAGTTTGTGTCCAAGGGTTCAATGTCCATTTAGGAATTGGAGGGCTGAGGGGAAGTAGCTGTTCCTCAATCACTGAGTGTGTGCCTTTAGGCAGCTGTAACTCCTACCTGGTGGTAACAGTGAGAAAAGGGCATACCCTGGGTGATGGAAGTCCTTAATAATGGACGCTGCCTTTCTGAGACACTGCTCCTTTAAGATGTCCTGGGTACTTTGTAGGCTAGAACTCAAGATGGAACCGACTAAATTTACACCTACCTACCTGTATTTCTCCATAATCCTCAATTCTCCTGCTGTGCAAAAATCTATCAGTGTCTTAAATATATTTAATGAGAGTACCTCTACTGCTTTCCTGAGCAGAGAATTCCACAAATTAATTATTCTCTGGGGAAAAAGGTTCTCTTCATCTCCACCCTAAATTTATTTACCCCATATGCAGAGGTTGTTTCCCTAGTTCGAGTCTCACCAGTGGAAACAACTTTCCTGCCTCTTTTTTATCTATCCCTTTCATAATTTTATGTTTCTATAAGATCCACTTAATTCTTCTGAATTCATGTGAGTATAGTCCCAAGCAACTCAATCTCTCATCATAAGTTAACCCCCTCATTCCCAGAATCAACCTTGTGAACTCCAAAGTCAGCATATCTTTTCCTCAAGTAGGAGAACCAGAAATGCACACAATATTCCAGCTGCAGCCTCACCATTACCCAGTACAGTTGCAACATAAGCTCCCTGCTTTTAAATTCAATCCCTTTAGGAATAAAGGCCAATATTCCAATTCCCTTCTTGATAAGCTGTTGCACTTGCAAACCAATTATTTTTTGCAATTCCTGCAAAAGCACTTCCACGTCCCTCTGCACAAAAACATGCAGAAATCTCACACTATTTAAATACTATTACTTTTCCTATAACATTGCAGCTCATATCTAGTTGTTTTTAATTGTTTTTTTAGGTTTGTAAGGATGTTTTTTGGGACACAGGGGGAGTTAGAGGTCAGTTTAGTGTTTAGGAACAGGGACGTGGGGGAATTAGACATCATACCAGAGTTTAAGTCTTCACTCTGCATTAGACCTGCGATGTATATGTGGGACATCTGTGGTCTGATGTTGTATGTGGCTCTTTGCCCTCCCCCACAGGTCAGAGTGTTCTTGACAGATTCTGGAGTTGAAGTTCTGATTAACACCTGTGTTCATGAATCAATAAGACAAGAGTTTGAGGCCTAATATTCAGGGTCTCTTATTGGTGAGTCAGGAGTTCAAGTCCTCGTGTTAAGTGACTGGAGTGTTCTGGGTTTGATTATGAGGATTGAGGCCCTAGGGCTGAGTAGTAAGTCTAGAAACCAAAGCTCGTAGGCCAGAGCAGTCAGTGAACCTCTGCAGAACAATGGGGAGGTTCGAAGCCTGGTGTCTGCAGACTCGAGTCCATGTTTGCTGGAGACCTGACCTGGGGGTATAAAGAGCTATGTGTCTGCATGGGTGGGAGAGAGAAACAAGGCTTGATTTTTGCTGTTGTTCTTTGTTGCTTGCTGTGCTTGTGCTGTTCTGTCAAACATTGTGGGAATGCTATGTTGGCACCAGTATGTGACAAAACTTGCACATTGCCTCCAGCACACCCTTGGGTGTGTTGATTGTTAACACAAAGGACACATTTTACTGTATGTTTTGAAGTACAGGTAACAAATAAACTTGAATCTTGGATAATCTTAACTTCTATATTTCTTTCCAAAGTGGAAGACATCACATTTATCAACATTGTACTCCAACTGCCAGTCCCTTGCTGCTCAATATATACATAGACTCTCCTCAACCTTTTCACAATTTGCTTTTCCATAAAATTTAGTGTCATCAGCAAACTTAAATATGCAGCACTCCGTTCCCTCTTCCAAATTGTTCATGTATAATGTGAACAGTTGCAGGCCAAGCACCGACTCCTGTGACACTCCACTCAACACTGACTGCCAACTAGAGCAACATCAATTTATCCTAACTCCCTGATTTCTACTGGTTACCTAATCCTCCATTCATGCTAATTCATTACCCCAACTCCATGAATCCTTCTCTTATGGATAAGTGTTTTATAGAGCATTTTGTTGAACACCTTGTGGAATACTAAATATACAACATCCACCTGTTCCCTTCTGTCCACTGTGCTCATTATATCCTCAAGCTTATCAAACACTCCTGCCCTTCACGTATCCATGCTGTGTCTGCCTGATGGAACCACTTCTATCCAGTTATCTATTTGTTCCTTAATGGTAATATCAAGCATTTGTGAGACTACAGACATTAAGCTAGCAGGCCTATAGTTACTCACCTTTTCCCTGCATCCTTTTTTAAACAGTGGTGCAACATTTGCTATCTTCAATCTGCCAGGACCTGCCCAGAATCCAGAGAATTTTGGTAAATTATCACAAACCTCTCTATTAAAACTGAAGTCATTTCTTTCAATCTGACTTTAAAAATAATAATTTCCTGTTTATTTTCTATCAAGGTGGATAATTTTATATTTTTCCACAACATTCTCTACCTAGCATGGCCTTATTCACCCATCTATATCTCCTAGAATTCTCCCTGCATTTTCCTCACAACTTATACTGCCATCAACAAATCTATATGATACATTTGGTTCCCCATCAAAATTACTGATATTGATTGCAAACAGTTGTGGATCCATTTATTACTACCTCCCAATGCACAATACACACTCCAAAAAGGTCAAGATTCCCACTAAAAACTACTGATCATACACAAAATGTGATTTAAAGAGTGTTTTGTTTAATTGTAGCCTGAATTCTAAACTGTAGCTAAGTTAACAAATTTCATGACACATGCCGGTGATAATAAACCTGATTCTGATCTTCTGTGTACTCTTCTTTAAATATAAAGGGTACACTTCAATTGCCATTTTGAATGAGGTAGACATTGCTGGAAAATATTTCCAATTCTTTAGTGAACTCTTAGCATTTCTATGCTTAACCACCACTAAGTTTAATATTCCTGTGTTAATTCTAGAGTCTCAATCTTGCCAGCAGTACTTCAACATCTACTTCCCAAGTGCAGTCCAACCTTTCCCAATAACTATGGTTAATAAGTGGCAAGTTAAAACTGCTCCAGGAAAAACAGTAACATTCATTCCAAATAAACAGAATAGTTATGAAAGACCTAGATATTTATGTATTGGATATTTTTAATTGTTTCCATAAATAAGTTATGCATTGTACTGCTGCCATCAGATATTCCCACCATATCATTCATAGTGCATATTTTCCAAACCCACTTGTCACAGAAAGACAGGCACCAAAAGCTAATGCACTATGAGATATGTCTCAATTCTTGCTTGTGCATACAGAAATTAAGCTACCACCATTCTCTAAAGGAATTTAAAATCCAGAAACAGCATCTCACCTGCTATCCAAGACTGAGCCACAGCATGTATCATAGCATAAGCATATGAAGAATCCAGTATGTTATGGGGTTTAAAGAATATTTTAAAGAATTATCACAGAATATTTTTCTTAATATCTCTTCATTGAACAATACTCGTTGAATCAGACACCAGAAAGATGAGACCGGGGAGTGGCTTGGGAAACATCAGTTTAGCTTCGACAGAAATGATGATGTAGTGTATGATCAGTAGATTTTAGGGGTATATTGACCTTTGTGGAGAGTGAATTGTACATTAGGGAGGTAGTAATAAATGGATCCTCAACTGTTCTGGATTTTAAATTGGAAAGATACTTACATCCTGTCAGCAGCATCATACTAAACCAGTGGGAGGATGCATCCATTATGAAATCAAACTCTAATCAACATAATTCTGTGTCAGTCTCTCTGCTAGTAAATCACTTGCTATGTTCTCTTGGTAACCCTTTTTATAAACCTCTGGACACATGGCTGAACATTTTGTTACATATTCATTTACTGTGGCAATAAAATGCAACTCACAATAGAGTGATGGTTTTCTCTGATGCTTTGCAAGATCTCAATATGGAAATTTAGAAAATACCTGTGTAGTAGTTCCCCCTCCCTGTTTATGTATCTGAATTGATGATGGTCGTAAGTTTTGAACTTAAGAACACCAAATATACACCAGAATTTTATCTATCTCCATTTCACCACATCTTTCTACTAAGCTATAAAGATAATATTCTAAGCAAACATGGCATTGAACATTCGTTTTGAGATTCAGAATGGGAATTGCTAGTAGATATTCTGAACTGTGCAATGGAAGGACAATGTTCCACTAATTGCAGTTTAATGACATTTACAACTATGGAAAAAGAATTATTATTGGCCTCTGTATCATCACAACATCAAGAAAGCCTTCCCCAGTTTCTCTGGAGCTGTTCAGCACATCAAAGTCATACGTACTAATATGGAATATTAAAAGCACAGCAAACCTGAAGGGAAGGAAATAAAAAGGGGGGTCTATGATGGTTAAAAAGCAAGGGTAAAAGAATATTTAGGAAATTCCTCATGCGAGAAGGAGAATTAAAGATTGAGAGGTTTGGGATTATATCCAAGTGAACAGGATGAAATGAGCGAAGCATTTGCCTTCTGTGGTTAGAACATTACAGCACAGAAACAAGCCCTTCGGCCCTCCTTGGCTGTGCCAAACCATTTTTCTGCCTGGTCCCACTGACCTGCACCTGGACCATATCCCTCCATACACCTATCATCCATGTACCTGTCCAAGCTTTTCTTAAATGTTAAAAGTGAGTGGGCATTTACCACTTCATCTGGCAGCTCAGTCCACACTCCCACTACTCTGTGTGAAGAAGCCCCCCCCTAATGTTCCCTTTAAACTTTTCCCCCTTCACCCTTAACCCATGTCTTTTTTCTTCTCCCTTAGCCTCAGTGGAAAAAGCCTTCTTGCATTCACTCTGTCTATACGCATCATAATTTTATATACCTCTATCAAATCTCCCCTCATTCTTCTATGCTCCAGGGAATAAAATCCTACTTATTCAACCTTTCTCTGTAACTCAGTCTCTCAAGTCCTGGCAACATCCTTGTACACCTTCTCTGCAATCTTTCAACCTTATTAATATCCTTCCTGTAATAAGGTGATCAAAACTGCACACAATACTCCAAATTCGGCCTCACCAATGTCTTATACAACCTCACCATAACATTCCAACTCTTATACTCTGATTTATAAAGGCCAATGTACCAAAATCTCTCTTTACGACCCTATGTACCTGTGTGATGCACCATCAATAACTCTCGGAGACTGGAAGTGAACGATAGGCTTTTATTAACAGCAAAAGGGAGCACGACATCTCGAAGACTGAGGGAGGAGCAGTGCCCCAATTGCCTTTATACAGGGGTGTGTGGGAGGAGCCACAGGAGCAGTCAGCAGAGGGGCGTGTCCAGACAGGTATACATAGTTTACCACACTGTGACACCACTTTTAGGGAATTATGTATTTGTATTCCCAGATCCCTCTGTTCTACTGCACTCCTCAGTGTCCCACCATTTACCTTGTATGTTCAACCTTGGTTTGTCCTTCCAATGTGCAATACCTCACACTTGTCTGCATTAAACGCCATCTACCATTTTTCAGCCCATTTTTCCAGCTGGTCCACATCCCTCTGCAAGCTTTGAAAACCTTCCTCACTGTCCACTACACCTCCAAACTTTGTATCATCAGCAAATTTGCTAATCCAATTTACCACATCATCATCCAGATCATTGATATAGATGACAGATAACAATGGATCCAGCACTGAAATCTCTGGCACACCACTAGTCACAGGCTTCCATTCAGAGAAGCAATCCTCCACTACCACTCTCTGGCTTCTTCAGTTGAGCCAATGTCTAATCCAATTTACTACCTCAACATGTATACCTAGCGACTGAATCTTCCTAACTAACCTCCCATGCAGGACCTTGTCAAAGACCTTACTTAAGTCCATGTAGACAACATCCACTGCCTTTCCTTCATCCACTTTCCTGGTAACCTCCTTGGAAAAACTCTAATAGATTGGTTAAACATGAACTACCACACACAAAACCATGTTGACTCTCCCTAATAAGTCCCTGTCTACCTAAACACTTGTAGATCCTATCTCTTAGTACTTCTTCCAATAATTTACCTACTACTGATGTCAAACTTACTGGCCTATCATTTTCCGGATTACTTTTAGAGCCTTTTTTAAACAATGGAACAACATGAACTATCCTCCAATCCTCCAGCACCTCACCCATAGATATTGGCATTTTAAATATATCTGCCAGGGCCCCTGCAATGTCAACACTAGTCTCCTGTCAGGTCCTGGGGATTTATCTACTCTGATTTGCCTCAAGACAGCAAGCACCTCCTCCTCTTCAATCTGTATAAGTTCCATGACCTCACTACCTGTTTGCCTTATTTCCATAGACTCCATACCAGTTTCCTTAGTAAATACAGATGCAAAAAAACCCACTTGAGATCTCCCCCATTTCTTTTGGTTCCATACAAAGCCGACCACTCTGATCTCCAAGAGGACCAATTTTATCCCTTACTATCCTTTTGCTCTTAATATACCTGTAGAAGCTCTTAGGATTATCTTTTACCTTGACTGCCAAAGCAACCTCATGTCTTCTTTTAGCCCTCCTGATTTCTTTCTTAAGTTTTTTTTTTGCAGTTTATACTTCTCAAACACCTTATTTGCTCCCTGTTGCCTATACATGTTATACATCTCTCTCTTCTTCATCAGAGTTCCAATATCCCTTGAGAACCAAGGTTCCTTATTCTTATTCACTTTGCCTTTAATCCTGACAGGAACATACAGACTCTGCAGTCTCAAAATTTCTCCTTTGAAAGCCTCCCACTTACCAATCACATCCTTGCCAGAGAGCAACCTGTCCCAATCCACGCTTTTCAGATCCTTTCTCATTTCTTCAAATTTGGCCTTTTTCCAGATGAGAACCTCAACCTGAGGACCAGATCTATCTTTATCCATGATCAAGCTAAAACTAATGGTGTTATGATCACTGGAACCAAGGTGTTCCCCTACATACACTTCCATCAACTGTCCTAACTCGTTTCCTAATAGGAGATCTAATATTGTATCCTCTCATTGGTACCTCTATATATTGATTTAGAAAACTTTCCTGAACATATTTTACAAACTCTAACCCATCTAAACCTTTAACAGTATGGGAGTTCCAATCAATATGTGGAAAATTATAATCCCCTACTATCACAACTTTATGCTTCCTGCTGTTGTCTGCTAACTCTCTGCAGATTTGCTCCTTGAATTCTCGCTAACTATTGGGTGGTCTATAATACAACCCCATTAATGTGGTCATACCTTTCCTGTTTCTCAGCTCCACCCACATGGGCTCGGTAGACAAGCCCTCTAATCTGTCCTGCCTGAGCACTGCTGTAACATTTTCCCTTACTAGCAATGCCACTCCCCTACCCTTCATCCCTCTGCCTCTATCACCTATGTCTTCCCCTAACAAGATCCAAGGATGTAAATTTTAAAATATATTAAGACAGAGGAAATTGCAGTGCGGGATGGGGGCAAAGCCTTTGAAGATATGAATGTTGATTTTAAATTTAATACAACAGGAAGAAAAATGTACCATTCATGATGGAGGTAGTGTAAATAAAATTTTGTATGAGACATGTTATAGTAGCTATATCAGTCAAAATTATTTAAAATACTGCCCTTGCACAGTGTAAGAAATACTTGTAGTCATCAGTCTCAGGAATTCATTTTGATAATTTTTGAAGACTTAAGAAGATTTGCATGGAAGTTTTTGCAAGATTGAGAGTTGTCTGTGTAATTATTTGTAAATTAATTTCAGGTCACTCATTTATACTGGTATCAAAAGCAATGACAATTTCTTCATGCATGAAGCCACTCGATAATTCCGCTTAATAGAGAAAAAAAGAGATCTGCAAGTCATTTGTGAAATGGCATGAAGCCTAGTGGATTTTTTCTGTATTTCAATGCAATTGTAAATAAAAATGGGCAAGTACCACAAATGAGTTAATGGATATGGTTATTGAGCTTGAATTTTTGCACAATTTCAATAACCATATCTGGTTTGCGAAGTTGAGCTATAATGAATAAAGCCACAAAGTTCTAGAGGAACTCAATGGACCAGGCAGAATCTGTGGAAAGAAATGAACCATCAATGTTTTGGATTCAGACCCTTCACCTAGACTAAAAGAGGAAAGAGATGGAGCAAGAGCTAACAAGTGATAGGTGGATATACGTATGGGGATGATAGCAGATGAAGAAAGAAAAGTCCTTCACGTGCCTATTACCCTTTATCATCTGTATCCATCTACCACTGCCAGCTCTTGTTCCACACTGCTCTCCAACTTCTTATACTGGTTATCCCTGCTCTTTCTTTCAGTCCAGATGAAAAGTCTCAGCCCAAAATGCTGAATGAACATTCAGTTCCACAAATGCTATCTGACTCTGATTTCTTCAAGCACTTTGTGTGTTGCTCCAGATTCCAATACTTGCAGTTTCTCACATCTCCATATAAATGACCAAACAGAATACTGACTGCTCCCTAGATAATTCCTTCTGAATATTTAGACAGTGACGTCAAGAGAATGTGCGTCACCCTCAGAGACAATGTCAGCAATTGCTTTAATCTATGTCCAAGTAGAGATGTATTTCACCTCACCATTGTCAACTGATAAACAGAGCCACTGAGTGCAACAAGCCATCCATACCACCCACTTGATTTAGACTGGTTTATTAGGTTACCAAATTGAGTTATTTATTAAAAACTAACAACCTTGGTAGCCAATATCATTAAGTCTTCTTGTCAAGTCATTAACCAGGTATCTGTATTCTTGAACTAACTTGTCAATTCATCTTAATTAGTTCTAACAACATGTCTTTTTAAAGTAATACTTTTCAAGTATATGATTACAAACTTAAATATGCTACCAGAAAATAGGTTAACATGAAAGTTTAACCCCATTCAAATATTTCACACAGTTCAAACTATTAAACATTTCCACATGTAACAAATCAATATTTAACTAATGGTATAACTGATCCTATGCAATAATAATTTCAAAAACTGAATAATAACATCAAAAGTGCTAGTTAAAACAGAATATGAATTACTATGCTTTGGAATTAAAAGATGAAGTGTACAGGACAAATTCACACTGTAGTGCCAGTTGCAACATTGCAATAAAGAGAATTGTTTTCTCTCAAGTAGAGATTGAATGAGTACATCTATAAGTAACAGTTGTATGCTCATTCAGAACTGGCAGTCTGAGATTGAAAACAGAGAAATCAATTGTGTGGTTAGTTGTTAGGTATCAAGTGCTGTCTTCAGTTTACCAGTGTTCCTATAAAGAATAGAAGTAATTTGAATTCAACTCTCATTTTTACAAGACAAATCCAAATAGAAATAAATGCCAATACAGTGGCTGAATATGGAAATAAATGCCAATACAGTGGTTGAAAGCCATTTATATCTGGAAGAGAGTCAGAGCTTACATGTAGCTGCACACTTGCAGAAATCTGGCCACATTCTGTAGACCTCTTCTATTAACAGCAAAAATTTTAATCACACAAAAGGGCAAACACTCCCATCTAGATGGGAAACTCTATCAGCATCACAGGGTTAAGCTCCTGTGGCATTTCCTAATGAGGGGCAGGGGGAATCACATCAGCTGCAGCTGTTTAGAAAACAGCTCACCATCTCTTTTTCCAATTCAGCTAGGAGATGGTCAAGAAATGTTGGCAGTGACACTAGACAGCCTGATAGATAAATAATGGACTAATACACAATAGTAGTTGACACACTGGCAGTAACCTATGCTTCAGTGAACTGTTGCGATTGTCAATGCTACAGCTTCTACTCCTCTGGCAGCCAGTAGTCTGGCACCATCTGGTCTTCCATGCCAGGCCCCAGGTATTGGCTGTAGGAACTGGCACAGCCTCCAGTGGCCTCTACCAGTGGCTGGAGATCTGGAACAGCAGCCGACCAACTGGCCTTGAGAAACCATGCCTCTGTTTCCTCATTGTCACCGGGCAGTAGCGGATCTGCAAGGCACTGGAGTGGCTGTACCAGTTGGTGGACAGGAGGGGAATGGCACCTTCTGGGTGCCCATTGCTCGACTTCCTCCAGGCTACACGACCAATGTCCCTCATTCAGTGGTGGGTATATGTGCTTCTTGGAAGTCAGCTGTCCAATTGCTTCTTTGGGCTTTAAGCTGGCGCTGAGCTCGACTCCCTCCAAGAGGTGGTTGGGCTGAGCTGGCAGACTCCTGGCCTCAGAGCCTTCAATCCCTCTCAGCAACATGAGCATCTCCTCATACTTTTCCAATGCCTGGCTTTGCTCTTGCTGCCCCCAGACAGCCTGGTGTGTAACTGGTGTGGGATTTGCAGGAAGTCTGCACAACTGTTGCCGGGTCGGGTCTTCCGAGCAAGACAGAGAATCGGCGAGGAGCTGCGGGCAGAAACCTCCCAACATGGCGACGGAGGAGCCTGCCGCCCGTTTCTCGCGTCATCACGCCTAGAGCACGCGACAAACTGCCCGAAGAGGCGCCAACAGCAAAGATCGCGAGAACTGGTCGGGCGGGAGCGGAGGAGCGCGAGGGCAGAAACTGACGTATTAACGGTTCCCACCGCGAAATAACCAAGGGCACGAATGGATGAGCTGGGCGAGCTGTGGCTGTGACGTCGACGGCGACGGGGCGCATGCTCCGAGAGGGGCGACGCGGCGCTGGGATTTGAAATCGGCGAATGCCGCTGAGACTCGACAGCATTGCGCTTTAAAGCCGGCATGTCAGGCTGGGGCCGGGAAACCGCCAGGGAAGGAGGATGAACCACGCACTGAGCGATATTTACAGAAGTTTTAGATTGATTCACAAGTCACTTGCAGATCAGAGTCAGGTTTATTATCATTGATAATACATCCTGAAATTTGTTGTTTTGCGGCAGCAGTACAATGCAAACAATAAAAAATTACTATAAATTACAAAAACAAATACATTGTGCAAAAGGTAGCGTTCATTAGTTCGTATACCGCTCAGAAATCTGATGGTGGAGGGAAATGTTGAGTTTGTGTCTTAAGGCTCCCGAGCCTTCTCCCTTCTCGTTAACACGAATGGGGCATGTCCCGGGTGATGGGAGTCTTTACTGGTTGGTTGGTTGGTTGAGATGCCTCCTTCCTGTTACAGTTGCTCTTGATGGTGAGGAAGATTGTGCCCATGATGGAGCTGACAGTCTACAAACCTCTGGAGCCGTCTGGGATCCAGTACAGTAGAGGCTCCTTACCAGGAGATGGTGCTACTAGTCAGAATGCTCTCCACCATACACATGCAGAAGTTTGTCAAACTCCCAGCGAAGTTGACCACTGGCATACAGTCTTCATGATTGCTTCAATGTGTTTGACTCTCTACATCAATGACTCCTGAATAAGGACTGATGTGTGTTCTGTACAACCAAGCTCTAAGTACAATGGTGTTAAACAGCTAAAGAGTTGATAATCAAATCTATCTGTAAGTACTGTACCATTTGGCTACACGTTTTGGGTGATTCTGAGAAGCGGAATTCATAGATGCTGTGTTAATGCTTGAACAGCTCTGAGTCCTCTGGTATAATTGTTCCATTACCACCATTTGTATTTGCTCAGCTATGAAATATGTATTGTCCTGTGTCTTTCCCAAATGTTTGAGTTACTACATGATAGGCTGCAGTTTCAAACCAAATTCTCTGAGGGGAGTTTCACAATTTGGAGGAAACTTGCTTTATGTCCCATGGGATTAGTGAAGAAATTGTGGAAAATTGAAGATAGACATTAGAACTGTCAAAGTAAGAATGTCCTGTATTAGTAAGTAATTTTTTTCATGTGCTGCTGATTGATGCATCTCAGTTCTGTGCCTTATATGAGAGTATTTTCGAGTAGCCATTTCCTCCTGCTGTTCCTCCAGGACTAGCTGTACTGCAACTGTGGTCTGCCTGAAAGGCCTCCTCCAATTGTCTTTGTGTTTCATGCTCTTATCCCGTAAAAGGGAAAGAAGACACTTGTCAGTAAGTGTACTGTGTGCTGAGTGGATAGTTGCAGAAAATCAGTTAATGATAAAAATGTTGGCAGTATATTTCATAAACATGAGCATAAAATGGTATGGCTTTGAACAAAGGATGTTTTATCTGAAAGTTGGTGTGAGGATTGAGGGCAGGTTGAGGGGCTTACTGTAATAGTGATCATTAATGTGATCTGTAATAGTGATCATTAATGGAGAATGTGTGGAGCAGGTTAAGACCTACAAGTATCTGGGAGTACAGTTAGATGAGAAGCTAGACTGGGCTGCCAACACAGATGCCTTGTGCAGGAAGGCACAGAGTCGACTGTACAGGAAGGCACAGAGTCGACTGTACTTCCTTAGAAGGTTGGCGTCATTCAATGTCTGTAGTGAGATGCTGAAGATGTTCTATAGGTCAGTTGTGGAGAGCGCCCTCTTCTTTGAGGTGGCGTGTTGGGGAGGCAGCATTAAGAAGAGGGATGCCTCACGTCTTAATAAGCTGGTGAGGAAGGCGGGCTCTGTCGTGGGCAAAGTAGTGGAGAGTATAACATCGGTAGCTGAGCGAAGGGCGCTGAGTAGGCTACGGTCAATTATGGAAAACCCTGAACATCCTCTACATAGCACCATCCAGAGACAGAGAAGCAGTTTCAGCGACAAGTTGCTATCGATGCAATGCTCCTCAGACAGGATGAAGAGATCAATACTCCCCAATGCCATTCGGCTTTACAATTCAACCGCCAGGAGTAAGATATGTTAAAGTGCCAGGGTTAGGACTCAATGTATTTAAGTAAACTACTTAAGAACTTTTTAAAAGCTATTATTAATGCTTTTTGAGAGGGTGATTTTAGATGCATATCATATTTTTACTGAGTTAAGTATTGTATGTAATTAGTTTTGCTACAATAAGTGTATGGGACATTGGAAAAAATGTTGAATTTCCCCATGGGGATGAATAAAGTATCTATCTATCTATCTAATACACATGCCAAAATATTGATAGGATTTTCACTGAGCACCTTTCCTTGTCTGATATAAAATGCCCACAGCACTGAATCCAAGATAAGGTTGCCACATTCCTATGTCAGTCTTTAGCTATACCTTCCTGGGGTCAACTGTAATTTTTTTGCCTCCCACCAGGAGGAAATACAACATTCTTTATGGCCTCTGCATCTTTCAGTGAAGATCACTGAATCCTGACAGAGCCTGTTTGTCAGAGCCTAGTACTTAAAGCAATGGAGTGAAAATGGAACCATGTAAGTCCTTATTTTGTTAACACAGATGAATTAGTGAGAAGCCCAGATGTTAGTGCTAAGGCTGAGCTCCACAATATTCTTTTACTGTCATTGGTAGATGTGCATCCTTTTCCCCATCTGGAAGTTAAAGTTCAGTAATTTTGAGAGCAAAGCATGAAGTTAAAGTAATGGAGAAAGTGGTTCTCTGCTGACATTATGTCTGGCAAAGTGGCAACCAGAGTGGAGCAGACCCATTTGTGCTGGCTTATTTTAAGGTAATTCCCCTGAAACAAGACCATAAGATTTTGGTCACTTTGGGCCATTTGGCCCATCGAGAGTGCTGCACCATTTCATTTTGCCTGATTCACTTTTTCTCTCAGCCCCAATCTCCTGCCTTCAACAATGCCCCCCCCCCCCACCCACCATGTATCCCTTCATGCTCTGACCAACATCAGGTTCAAATCAACATAATTTGTGAGGAGCCACTGGAATGCTTAACGTAGCTTATACCCATTATAAATAGGTTTCTTGATGATCTGTTTTGCTAGCACAGGATATAATGCTGGAAACCAGTACTGTCCAAAAAACTGGTCAGACTAAAATAAGACTGTTTGCACATAAGACTGTTTGTACCTCTTTGTGGATCTTGGACCACAAAGTTGCTTACATTAGTTACTTTAGGCAAAGAGCCACTAAAAGGCATATTTTAAAAATTTGAATATTTTTGTTTAAAATTTAGAAGGTGTTGATCAGTTTTGATCACTATTATAGGGAAGATGCCATTCAGTTGAACAAAGTACAAAGAAGATTTACAAAGGTGTTGCTGGGACTCAAGGGCTGAGTTATGGAGAGACGTTGAGTAGGTGGGGATTTTTTACATCAGAGTGAAGGTGAATGAATGTATAAAATTGTGAGGGGCATAGAGTGGATGAATGCACACAAAACTTTTCTCCCCCACAGTTGGGAAGTCAACAACTAAGAACGCTTGGTGTTAAGGTAAGAGGGGAGAAATTTAATACGAAACTGAGTGGCAACTATTTCAACCAGGGAGTGGTCTGTATATGAAATGAGCTGCCAGATGAAGTAGTTGTGGCAGGTACATTAACAACATTTAAAAGGTACTTGGACACATACATGGATAAGAAGGGTTTAGAGTGAAATGGGCCAAATGTGGGCAAGTGGAACTAGCCTAGATGGAAATCTTCATTAGCCGGGACTATTTTGGCTGATGTCTTTGTTTCTGTGCTGTGTAACTCTATGACTCTATGAAATAGAATACTTGAAATAGAATAATGTAACTTGCAAATAGTTCAATATAAATCTGAAAGTACTTTCTAAACCTAGCCAGCCTGTCTAGTGTATAGATACTGGTTAATACCACACTTGGATTATGCCAAAGATTGACATGTTTTTTCTACAGGTAGAACATGTGAATAAGGATAATTTAACATATACTGTAAGAGTTTCCAAATACTCTGCTGGTGGAGAATTTTGTGATGGAGACAGTAACCCTGAATGCTTGGTGTTTGAGAAATTAGTAATCCAGCATTACTTCCTGCAAAATATAAATATTTTGAGGTTTGTAACAAAATTAAGAGACTATACTATGAAGGCCTCCCAAATAATATCTATAAAACAGATGCTAATGTTTTTGTGATCCAATGTAATATACATATAGAGTGGCATCTTTTACTGTCAATGTAGATGGTGAAAGTTGAAATAAGGAAGAGAGATACTTGCATCTGCAACTATGACATTTAACAAAACCCTTTTATTGCGGAACAGTCATTCATTTGAGGTGGATTTGAAATGTTTACAGTCCAAACTAAGACTTGGAAGAATCCAACAGATTATTAAGTGGTTGGTGTGTGTTGCTGTCTGGTATATGTGTAACACCCTACAGCTGTTGGATTCTTTATCCTCAAGTAATTCATCTATTTGACATGTAATTGCTCATTGCCTCACCTACTTGACTAGGACAAATCTAATTAGTATTGTTCAGCATTTATTGCCCATTCCTAATCGCTTTTATGAAGCTGACAGTGAGCACCCTTCTTGAAACACTGCTGTCCTGGTAAAAATGGCAATTGTCTTGCAAACAACTCTTTCCTGGACAAAAACATAATGGAAAGGCCTGTGATATTTTCTTCTCATGTATGAGACTGACTTCTTCAAATTCTCTGTAGTTGGCATTCTTTGTTGCTGTTTCAAAAATATCCTTTATTTTGTTGGTGGTTCCTGAGGTGAACTTGGGCTTGTCCTGAGGTGTCAGCATGGATTTTCCACTTCTAGGTTTCTAGGTCTCTGCCATTTTTTATTGTTTATTTATACTGTGTTAATCACTGGGTAAAATTGCCTCATTATCCCTGCAATACTCTACATGTGAAGTGAAAGGCTGATGCCTGAGAGAGTAACCAGCTTCAGTGTAACTTCTGCAGGTTTTTAAGAACCAAGAGTAAGAGTTAGAGTTTTCAAACAGTGGAAGGCAAAGAAGATTCTCATAACTTTTATGCATGGAATAACAAGTGCCATAAGCAGGAATAGATGATGAAGCAAGATGGCCTTATGCACCTCCAGTGAAACAAAGGCTCAGGAATAGACAAATCAATCCCTCAAGTGGGATCTGTCAATCAACTAGATGGCTGATCTCTAATGTAGCTCCTGTTGCTCACCATTGCTCCACATTTGTGGACAAACACAGTACTAATAGTTTCAAATTACCCAATATCCTCTGCATTTTGGGAGAGAAACATTTTATACTTATAAGTTCATGATTTCATTCATAAATGGTAAGGATCAAATGACTAGATTCACTCTTCCCATTTTGATACGCTTATCTTGTTTGTTCTTGGCATCCCTCCTGTTATTACTCCAACAACAAGTATTCATTCCACATGCTTATAGTACTTTGCCTTAAGACCTTTCTCCTGATTTCTCCTTTGGATTCATAGCAGATTGGTTTGACCCCTAATATGACCTGATTCTGGACTGTGCTTGCTGCACTCCACACAGCACCAATCAAACCTTTCATAATTGTAAACACTTGGAGAAAAGAATTTAGCCTGTTCGGGCTTGCTTAAGTATTTTTCTCTTAAGTTTAGTGTTCTAATGATATTTTCCTCTAGTACCTTCACCAGTACATCAATAACTTTTTTTAAACAATGAAACCAAAATTGTGCGGTATTACCCATATAACCCAAATAATCTTCATGGTAAGAACATTACCTTTTACTTAAGACTGCTTGCACCTATCAATTTTTTGATGCTCTTCGGAATGCAGTCAAAGTTTATGCCAGTTGTCCACAGATGATACTTTAACCCTAAACACTATTCTTTTAAATTTATGCTTCACTTCCTCTAAAACCTTTCAGTTGTCGCTGTGCTTTGGCTGAATGCTGAACTTTTGATGGGATCAAAATAAGGCTGTTTAAACAAAAATATAGTTTCTCCTTTTTGTAATCGATGATGCTTGAGGTATGGCCATGGATGCTTATGTTGGCTGTCCAGAAGCTGTTGGTGATGTATATGTGTAAAAACCTAAATTGATTTGGTCCTTCATTGTTCTTAACTTTTCAATGTTTCTTTTTACTTTGTTTCCAAAGTGTTTACTTATTGCTTGTAGTGCTAAACATGCTGTAATTTTTTTTGTATTCATTTCATTCTTTTTCTACACACTTCATCTTGTTTTACAAGTTCCCTCCTTTATCTGCACTACCTACAACAACACCTTGCTATTGGCTACAGACCTAAATATATTTTTATTCCTTTAACCATGATCAACATTACAAGCTGTGATCTAAGTACAGAAATTTTGTGAATTCTACTCATTACATCTTGCTCGTCTTTCTGTTGTTGTTTACATTGATTTTTCTCTTCTTGTCAATAAACTTTCAGTTTGTTCCATAAGTTTGGGTCCAATTCTATTTCATTTATTTTTGCTAATAGTCATTTGACTAAAGCTAATATGTGTTTTCGGGAATTTAATATGGACTGAATGCCTGAATATTCTCTTATTCACCAAGTTGGTGATTGTCAGACTTCACAACCCTTTGAATCCCATTATTCAGCTCAAAGTGCTCAGTCTCTTTTGTTCTAATGATAGATAGTGTTCTATCCATATCTGAGGTTAAGCTACCTCAGTCACCTGGTTCAGTGTTGTTGTTTGCTTAAAGAAAAGGAAATGCTTTTGTAATTTTCCAAATTGAAGGCTTGTTAAGTTTATTATTACTACACTCAGATTATATTCATTTTTATAGTGGACAAGAAACTGGTCCAGAAGTTCAGTTGTTGTTCAGACCAGACATCAGAATGGGGAAGAAATGTGATCTAAGTGACTTTGACAGTGGAATGATTGTTGCTGACAGATGGGGTGGTTTGAGTAACTCAGAAACTGCTGATCTCCTGGGATTTTCACACACAGCAGTTTGGAGTTGACAGAATAGTGTGAAAATCGAAAAAAATCCAGTGAGTGGCAGCTCTGAGGGTGAAAATGCCTTGTTAATGAAGGAGGTCAAAGGAGAATTGCTAGATTGGTTCAAGCTGACAGGAAGGCGCCAGTAATTCAAATAACCATGCATTACAATAGTGGTGTGCACGGCACGTTAAATGTGAAGTGGATGGGCTGTAGCAGAAGACCACTCCTGTACCTAATAAAGTGGCCACTGAGTGTTATTTACACTTCTACTGTTAATCTTGATATCCACCACAAGAATGTTGATTCCTCTGTAACACACCAAAAATACCGGAGGATCTCGGCAGTTCAGGAAACATCTATAGAGAGAAATAAACAGTCGATGTTTTGGGCTGAGAACCTTTGTCGTGACAGATTGATACCTCCTGGAGTTCTTAATTCTCTCTTGTGACACTGCTTGTTCTATTTTTGTAGATTTCCCACTTTCCATCTTTCTTTGCACTTGTGTAATCCTGCTTTAATTTTGCACTCATTCTGCTTTATTTGTTAATCATAGTTGCCAACATAAGCAGTGCTCTTGGATTTTAGAAGTATGCACTGGTTTCATATCATAAGAACGATTTCTCTACACATTTTTGTTTTACTCCTTAACAACTGATCTCAGTTTGCTATGATCTAAGATTTGTACGGTACTCTATACTCAGGGACCTGTACAAATTGGATGACAACCCTATTGTAATAGAAGTCAACAGATTGTTGGAAAGTTGTAAGTGTGGTCATGTTGATTAATTTGGACCGTAAGGTGCAAACTTGGAGCTTCCTTCCCTTATAGTTAATAAGTGACAGAGCGCAGTGGAACTTGGACATGTGCACTAATAATAGTTATAATGCATTATTCGAGCATTGTAATTTGTATGGCTTTGTGTTATTTGAGTTAGTTTCCTTGAACAATTCTGTTCCAACCTACCAATGTTAGTTTCACATGTGATTCCCCTGTTCCTCTTTACCTGAAAAATAAATTAAGAATAATAAGTTTTTGGTAAAACTTGATTGCTAATATCTGCAGTACCCATTCAAGATTACTGTGGATTTTACTGAAAGATATTTTTTCACCCTAACCCATCTGGATGATGTGCAGTAGGAAGCCTCTGGAGGATGTTCACTTATCGTCCAGACAGAGCGCCGTTTGTCATTCTCATTGTCGTTTCATTCGCTGCGTGTACACACACACACACACACACACAAAAAACACACACACACACACACACACACACACACACACACACACACACACACACACACACACACACACACACACACACACACACACACACACACACACACACACACACACACACACAACCACTCCGTCAGGCAGCAATAAAAACAGAAATCATGGCGTAGTTTTTACACGTTTGCAAACGAAAACAGGGAATTAGTTTTAAAAACTGCTGATGTGTAAGTGGGTGATGAATGTCCCCAGATGGCGGGGGTGGTATTGGTAAGTCTAATCATAAAACAGATCGAATGTTTTTTAATTTGCATCATCTGATAAATTATATTCGCTAAGAACTTACACATTTAATTTATAAGTACATTTTTTCTAGTTATGAGGATTTGAATAGGATTAGTTACTTTTCTGGAATTAATTGATCCTTTTGGGATACCTGCACAATCATGCGATTTAAATCAATCACATCGGGATCGTTGAGAAATCAAACGATCGCACCCATTTTTATGGAGGAAGTCTGTCAGCATTTTACTGCAGAACCTCTCAAGTTGTTAACCTCTGTGTCAGTGGGGTTCATTATTGCTCCAGACCTTTTGTGTGAACGTCATTCCAACACCATTCACGAACTTTGGCTTTTCCCATGTTACTGCGAAAGTGATCAGTGTCAAATAGGTGTGGTTACTGGAACAAGTCTTTTTTTTGCGATAAATAAAGCTAAATCCGTTTTCCCTCTCAATTATGTTGGCTGTGCAGGACGGGAATGATTGTATTTTGATTAATGAATACCGAGTTGTCCCTTTGTAAGCTTTCAAATTCTCTTTCTACAAGTAAGATTAATTATGCATCATTTAAGTAGAATATTTCAGATTTGAGGACTGACACTGCGCATGTCGGTTTTGGAAACTGAATGGGGTGATTTGTAATCTTCACACTTATTGATCACTGATTTTTTTACAGATCTTCATTAATGTTGGGTATTAGGAATTATTTTTTTACAAATAATTAATTTTTATCTAGTTGAAATGTTGCCTACTTTTATAGTTGCAAATATATATTTAAAGCAATGTCAGAAACAATTTGTCTCTCTTTGGGATTTTTATTTTACTTTACCGCCAACCTCTAGAAAAGGGTTTACAAACAACTGTTTCATTCATAGCTTTGGAAAAAAATGAAATAGATTACATTATATTTTAAGATTTTTTCCCATCATTCTTTCAGCCATTCTGGAAAAACGATCAAATAAGTATTCTTGGGCTTAGATGGTCACTTTCAGATAGTTGAAGAAAACTAAAAATAGTCAGAGGATTTTTGTCTTTAATTTTTATGCCTTTGTGTTTACAAATGCTCTTCTCTGTTTGAAGTTGTTAAGCCAAAATTTAAATTAAATTATTTTTATATATCTCAGCCCCACTCCAATACACAGATAATTTTATGTTCCATATGCAACCCTCTCATTGATTCTATACAGTGATTAGGTTTATCTATACAACAGGTCTTGGATGTCAGAATTCAGCAAAGAGGGAATGAGGCATTGTTAAGGATAGGGAAACATAAAACTGAGTGGTCTAGTAAGCAATATTACAACTGACTTTAAAAGATTTTATGATTTATAAGAAAATATTTGTTAGAGTTATTGTGTATAATGGGGAATATTAAAATGGTTGAGAAATTGAATAACATTTTATGTCTTTTTTCCAAAGAAGATCCAAATCTCCTGAATATAATGCATGGCTACAAATCTAAATGTAGACAAGAAACTTAAGATTAATATTAGTAAAAATTAATATTGGAAAGGTTAATGGGAATAAAAGTCAATAAATTTCCAAGATCTGCTGAGCTGTTTCCTACAGTTGTGAAGAGGGTGGCTGTAGAAATAACAGATGCACTGCAGGTTATTCTTCAGAAATTCTGTAGGCTCCAGAATGGTTTCCACAGATTGGAATAGCAAATGTAACCTTTTAGGAGAGGGAAAAAACACTAACTATAGACTTTGTTAGCTTACACCATTGTTAGAGAAAATATGCAATTAATTTTAATTAAATAGTAACAATAGAACAGGGTGGAGTAGATTTCTAAGTAGAAAGTTATGTTTCACAAATCTGACATTTTTTGAGGCTGTAATTGACATAATAGAAGAGGACAGTTAAGCTATTGTGGTGTATTTTGACTTTCCAGAAAAGTTTGATACGGCATCAGCCAAGTGATTATGAAAAAAATTAAATGTGCGCACTATTAAGGTAAAATCCTGGGTTGCATTTTGTGAAAGAAAAATGAGAGGAGCAGCAAATCTGTCACATTCAGATTTGATTGGGAGTAACACCACAAACAATTGTTACTACAACCCTAACTCTATCAATGATTTGGATGAAGAGAGCAAGTATGATACATTCAGATTTTCTCATCATATAAAGCTAACCGGTAATGTGGGCTGCAAAACAGTGCAGAGAGAAATCATGGGGATAAAACAGATTAATTGATTGGGCAAGAATATGGCAGATAAAATAGTCAAAAATAAAAATGACAAAAATCTGGAAGGATGCACAAGAAATCTTTTATAAGAAGTGGAAAAACCAAGCTCATCCTCTGTGGCAGGAAAAAGCTAAGAAAATAGGTGGCAGCTTTTAAATGGTAAGAGTTTGAAAGGAATTAGTTATCAGAAGGATCTAAATATCCTTGTGCACAAATCACTGGAAGCAAACAAGCAGCTACAGCAAGCAATTAAGAATGCAAACAAAACGCCCTCTATTGCAGGATAATTTGAGTACAAGAGTAGAGAAATCTTGATCCAATTATACAAGGCCGTACTTGAGGCCACAACTGGATACTGTGTACAGATCTGGTCTCCTTCCCTAAGGTACTTGCAACAGAGGAAGTGCCATTTCAGTTTACCAGATCATTGCTTCAGTCAGTGCTAGCCCTTCAGTCACTGGCAGACAAATACTATTTCTTTTGTGGATGCAATTTGCAGGAGAGGAAAAAGACTATTTAATAAGCCAGAATTTTGTGACCCACCCTTCCAGCCAGTCACCTCGGCATTAAGGTTATACTTGCCTTGTGCAGACATTCAGGTGAGCATGTCCTTGCAGAAACTGGCTTAATCTTCAGCAGTGAAACCCAGTGGAGCAAGGTCAGAGCCAGGAACATGTTCAGCTTGCTGAGGAAGAGTTAGACAGCTTGTGAAGCCACATCCTCAGTCTAGCCAGCATTGAAAACTGCCGAGAAAATATGACATACAGAAACAAGAAAATGTTATTCTAAATGGAAGCAGTTCATAGTTTTAAAAATATATAAAAGAAAACTTAAAAATGTAAAAGGCACAGAATTCCCATAGAAGAATGCAGGTGAACCTTTTTCTGCTGATATGTAGCAAACCCAACAAATGTTGAGACAATTGTAAGATTGAATTTAGGAAATGAGTTTGGCTAAGTGGAAGGAGTACCAGTGGGAGAGCACTTCTATGGTAGTGATTATAATTCTGTTTGATTTGGCATTGTTATGAACAAGGAAAATGACAGGGTAGGATTAAAACAACTAAATTGGGATAACGCTTTGTCTGCTGGACTAAATATCGATTACACCACTAAGTCCCATAGAATATCTTACTGATCATACATAGAAATCACAAGTTCTCAGGCCACAATCTCAATCTGCTGAAGAAGTTCCAAGATAGGAAATATCTTATTTTGGTCTATGAACTGCTTTCAGAATTGTCTCTGTAGACCGCTGTTGGCTGAAGTCTCAATGCAGGGGCTTTAGGTCAAGAATCTAGAATGCCACTCCAAAACAGCACTGAGGGAATGATGTGGTTCTGTCTCTTCAATTAAACTAAAGGCATGCTTCTATAGTAAGTGAACACAAGACATACTACAGCACTGCTCTGATGAAGAACTAGGGAGCTATCCTTACTACCCTGGCCAAAATGAATTCCTCAATTTATATCAGTAAGTGTCAAGCAATTTGGTTAGTGTCTATTGATACAGGTGGGAGCTTGCTGCCATGTTTCTTACATTACAATGACTACACTTCAAAAGTCAGACTTTGGGAATTCCTGAAGTTAAGAAAAGCAGTAAATATATGCATGATTTTATTGTCTAATGTAGATTCATTTATATGCATGTTTTCCTCTATGATTATTCTTTAATGTAGGAGGCTTTTCAGTATTAAAAAAATGGAAGTTAAAGTAGAACTGTACAAAATACCAGTTAGACTATGGCTAGTCAACACATTACAGACTGCACGGGAGAGGGCGTGGGAGAAACATGCAAGAATGTTGCTAGGAAGAAACACAGCTATGAAGACAAATGACATAAGTTGGGTTTGTTTTGTTTGAAACACCTGTAGCTGAAGGGAGAGTTAATTGAGGTTTAGAACATTATGAAGGGCCTGGTAGAGTAAATAGAAAGGGTCTATTTTCTTTAGCATTGGGCTCAAATACCAGGTGAAAAGATTTAAAGGATTAGTGGGGAAATAAGAAAAGATCTTTTCATTGAGAGGAACACACTGCATAAATCGGTGGTTAGGGCAGTAACTGTCTCCACATTTTAAAAACTTCCAGGATATGTTTTGAAAGAGCTATCTATGTACTGCAGGGCAACGGACCTTGTGCTGTAAAGTAGGATTAGTGTGGGTAAATTTTATTTGACTTTCGCAGATACATTAGTTTCAATAGCCTTGTGTTATAAATTTTGGACTTTCTTATGATTCCATGGAATGTAAGTTTCTTCTTGCATGCCTCACCATTGGAGTGAATAAAGTTCCAATGCAGTACCTGGTTCCTTTTTACTAGTGCTGGGGTATTGGGGAAAGTCCAGAGGCAGGATGAAATAAGTAAATTTGTATGAAACATACATTTCGGTGGCCAGTTTATTAAGTACCTTCTGTACCTGATAAAATGGCCACTGAGTTTATATTCATGATCTTTGCTGTTGTAGCACATCCACCTCAAGGTTCCACGTTTGTGCAGAGTGCAGATGCTCTTGTACACACCATTCTTGTAACACATGGTTACTCGAGTTACTGTCTGCATTGTGTCAGCTTGAACTAGTCTGGACATTCTTCTTTCAGCTTCTCATTAATAAGCCATTTCCACCCACAAGATTGCCGCTCACTGGATGTTTTTAAAAAAAAAATTTTTGCACCATTTTTGTAAACTCTAGAGACCGTGTGCTTGAAAATCCCAGGAGATCAGCAAAACTCAAACCACCCTGTCTGGCACCAACGATTCCATGGTCAAGGTCACTTAGATCATATTTCTTCCCCATTCTGATGTTTGGTCTGAACAACAACTGAACCTCTTGACTATGTCTGCATCATTTTCTGCACTGAGTTGCTGCCACATGATTGGCTGATTAGATATTTCCATTAACAGTCAGGTGTAAAGGAGTACCTAGTAAAGTGGCCACTCACTATATATCAGGATGTTTCAGTCTTCTGTGTTCAGGTGGGATTTCTAGACTTTTGATATCTGTTTGGAGGAAAAGTCAATATTTCTCTGAAAAATGTAGCCCTATTATTGAAGTTGTACATCCTTGTGCTTGCTATACAAATCAGCATCATGTAGGTATGGCAGACCATATTAATTATTTCTCAGAAAACTGCTGACCTAGAATTTCCCCTGATAGCTCACCTCATATGCTTTTTGGTCACGTGCTGATTTAACCAGCTGTTACATTAAGAAGATTCCCCAACACTAAATTTTTCACACAAACTGCCCCTGATCTAATAAGGAAGGCCATGCACTACACAAGGTTATAAATTATCAATTATAAATTACACTGGAAAATCTTTGACAGCTACCAAAGAGCTTGAGTGTTTGTAAATGTCTTTGACATTCACAATATATAAAAACAAAGAAAATTAAACATGTGGTCAGAATTGCATATATTGATCATTTAGAGAAGTGGGCTGATAAGTGGCAAATGGATTTTTTTGCAGATTTGAGCAGCCACAATATGACAACTTGGGTGTGTTGAACTTCACTGGCGCTGCCTGTAATGAGTTCATACACTTTCCCCGTAACTGAGTGGGTTTCCTGTGGGTGAGATGATAAGGGTATAAGTTATGGGAACAGAATTAGGCCATTCAGGCTATTGAGTCTATGCTGCCATTCCATCATGGCTGATTTATTATCCCTCTCAAAACTATTCTCCTTGTAACCTTTGATGTCCTGATTAATCAAGAACTTATCAGCCTCCATCTTAAATTTACCCCATTGACTTGGCCTGCACAGCCGTCTGTGGTGATAAATTCCACAGGTTTGCCACCCTCTGGCTAAAGGAATTTTTCTTCAACTCTAAGTGGACACGCTGTGTTCTAAATGGACACGCTGCAATTCTGAGGCTGTGTCCTCTGGTCCTCAGCTTCCCTACTAGAGGAAACATCTTATCCACATCCACTTTATTCAGACCTTTCAAACTTCTAACTCCAGTGAGTACAGGCCCAGAGCTATCAAACAGAACTCTATGTTAACCCTTTCATTCCTTGAATCATTCTCGTGAACCTCCTCTGGGGGCTCTCCAATGTCAGCAAATCTTTTCTTAGGTAAGGAGCCCAAAACTGTTCACAGTACTCCAAGTGCTGTCTGACCAATGCCTTATAAAGCCTCAGCATTACATCCTTGCTTTGGTATTCTAGTCCTCTTCAAAGGAATACTAATATTGCATTTGCCTTCCTTACTACCAGTTCACCTTCAAGTTAATCTTTAGGGAATCCTGCATGAAGACTCCCCTGACCTCTGATTTTTGAATTTTTTTTTCCATTTAGAAAATTGTCCATCCCTTTATTCCTTCAGCCAAAGTGCATGATGATACACTTACCTACATTATTTCATCTGACACCTCTTTATCCACTCCCCCAATCTGTCCTTTTGCAGACGCTCTGCTTCCTGAACACTACCTGCTCCTCTGTCTATCTTCATGTTGTCTGCAAACTTGGCCACATAACTATCAATTCCTTCCTCCAAATCATTGACTTACTATGTGAAAAGAAGCAGTCGTAACACCGACCCCCTCCCCTCGTGGTATACCACTAGTTGCTAGCAGCCAACCAGAAAAGGGCCCTGTTATTCCCACTCTTTGCCTCCTACCATTCAGCTAACCTTTCATGCATGATAGTACCTTTCCTGTAATGCCATGGACTCTTATCTTGTAAGTAGCCTCATGTGCAGCACCTTGTCAAAGGCCTTTTGAAAACTGAAGTATGCAATATCAACCAAATCTCCTTTGTCAATCCTGCCTGTTATTTCTTCAAAGAATTCCAACAGATTTGTCAGGCAAGATTTCCACTTAAGGAAATCATGCTGACTTTGGCCTATTTTATCAAGTACCCAGAAACCTCATCCTTAATTAATAGACTCCAACATCTTTCCAACCACTGAAGTCAGCCTAACTGGCCTATAATTTCCTTTCTTTTGCCTCTCTTCCTTCTTAAAGAGTGGAGTGATATTTGCAATTTTTCATTCCTCAGGAAACATTTCAGAAACTCATGATTCTTCGAAGATCATTACTAATGCCTCCATAATCTCTTCACCTACTTCTTTCCAAACCCTGGGGTGTAGTCTATCTGGTCCAAGTGACATATCTACCTTTAGACCTTCCAGTTTCCCAAGCACCTTCTCTTTAGTAATAACAATATTCACTTCTGCTCACTGACCTCTCACAGTCCTGAGATTCTGCTAGTGTATTTTTTAGTAAAGACTGATACAAAATACTTATTAATTTCCTCAACCTTTTTTTTGTCCTCCTTTGCTACCTCTCCAGCATCATTTTACAGTGGTTTGAAATCCACTCTCATCTTTCTGTATCCTCTTTTTTATGTTATTGGCTAGCTTACCTTCATATTTCATCTTTTCTCTCTTTATGGCTTTTGAGTTGCCTTCTGTTGGTTTTTAAAAGCTTCCCAATCTACTAAATTCCCACTAATTTTTGCTATATTAAATGCCTTCTTTTGTTTTTATGCTGTTTTGACTTCCCTTGCCTCAGTTGCCTCACCATCCCTTTAGAATACTTCTTCATCTTTGGGATGTCTCTTTCATGCGCCTTCTGAATTTCCCCCATAAACACCAGCCAATGCTGTTCTGCATTGGCTGGTGTCCCCTTCCAATCAATTTCGGCCAGCTCTTAACACATGCCTCTGTAATTCCCTTTACTCCACTGTAATATCAATACATTTGATTTTAGCTTTTCCATCTCAAATTGCAGAGCAAATTCTATCATATTATGATCACTATCTCCTAAGGGTTCCTTTGCCTTTCTAATCAAATTTGGGTCATTACATAACAGCCAATCCAGAATTGCCATTTCCCAAGTGGACTCTACCACAAGCTGGTCTAAAAAGCCAATGGCATAGGCATTCTATAAATTCTCTCTCTTGGAATCCAGCTCCAACTGGATTTTCCCAATCAACCTGCATGTTGAAGTCCCCCATGATTATTAGAATTTGGTTTAGTGTCACCAGCATATGTTGTGAAATTTGTTAGCAGCAGCAGTACAATGCAATACATGATAGCATAGATAAAATAAATAAGTAAATCAATTACAGTATGTGTATATATGCATATTAAATAGTTAAAACTAGTGCAAAAACAAATAATATTAAAAAAAAAGTTGAGGTGGTGTTCTTGAGTTCAATGTCCATTTAGGAATCAGATAGCAGAGGGAAAGAAGCTGTTCCTGAATAGCTAAGTGTGCCTTCAGGCTTCTGTACTTCCTTCCTGATGGTAACATTGAGGAGAGGGCATCTTCTGGGTGAAAGAGGTCCTTAATGGATGCCACCTTTCTGAGGTACTTCTCCTTGAAGATGTCTTGAATGCTATGGAGGCTTGTACCCAAGATGGAGCTGACTTAATTTTACAACTTTCAGTAGCTCCTGCTTACCAGACAGTGAGCCTATCAAAATGTTTTACCACAGTACATCTGTAGAAGTTTTCGAGTGTTTTGGGTGACAAACCAAATCTCCTTAAACTGCTAATGAAATATAGCCATTATCTTGCCTTCTTTATAGCTACATCGATATGTTGGGACCAGGTTAGATCTTCAGAGATCTTGACACCCAGAAACTTGAAATTGCTCACTCTCTCCACTTTTGTTCGCTCTGAGGATTGGTTCGTGTTCCCTCGTCTTACCCTTCCTGAAGTCCCCAATCAGCTCTTTGGTCTTACTGACATTGAGTGCAAGGTGGTTGCTGTGACACCACACAACTATCTGGTATATCTTGCTTCTCTACAACTTCTCATCTCTGAGATTCTGCCGACAATGGTTGTATCATTAGCAAGTTTATAGATGGCAGTTAAGTTGTACCTAGCCACACAGTCATGGGTATAGAGAGAGCAGAGCAGTGGGCTAAGCACACACCCCTGAGGTGTGCCAGTGTTATCACAACATTCCCCTTTTGACATGCCTTCTCTATTTTCTGATGTAATTTGTAGCCCACATCTTGGCTACTGTGGAAGCCTGTATATATCTACCATCAGGGTCCTTTTACAATTATAGTTTCTTAATTCCATCCACAAGGATTCTACATCTTCCAATCCAATATCATCTCTTTCCAAGGATTGAATTTCATCTTTTACCAACAGCACCAACCCACCCCCACTGCCTACCTGCCTGACCTTTCGATACAATGTGTATCCTTTCATGTTAAGCTCCCATCTTTCATCTTATTTTAGCCATAACTCAAAGATGCTCACAACATAATACTTCCCAATCTCTAAATGTGCCACAATGTTATTTCCTTATTCCATATACTGCATGCATTGAAGTATAGCGCCTTTAGTCCTGTATTCGTCACCCTTTTTGATTTAGATCCCCTGTTACACTTCAAATCAGTCCAAAATTGTATACAGTACTAAAGGTGAATCCTTACTACTGTCTTCTAAAGCCTCAGCATCACAACCCTGCACTTGTATTCAAGACCTCTTGAAATGAATGCTAATATTGTATTTGCCTTCCTCACCTCCAACTTTACCTGCAAGTTAACCTTTAGGGTTTTCTGCACAAGAACTCCCAAGACCCTTTGCATCTCAGATTTTTGAATTTTCTCCTTGTTTAGGAAATCGTCTGCACATTTATTTCTACTACCAAAAGACATGGCCAAGCATTTTGCAACATTGTCTTTCATTTGCCACTTTCTTGCCCATTCTCCTAATTTAAGTCCTTCTGCTGCCAACCTGTTTCCTCAACACTACTTGCCCTTCCACCAATCTTTGTATCATCTGCAAACTTGGTACCAAAACCATTTATTCCATCATCAAAATCATTGAGATACAGCATAAAAAGAAGTGGTTCCAATGCCAACCCCTGTGGAACACTACTAGGCACTGGCAGCCAATCAGACAAGAACCCTTTTATTCCTGCTTGTTGCCTCCTACCAATCAGCCAATGTTCTAACCCATTAGTAACTTTCCTGTGATACCATGGGCTCTTAACTTGGTAAGCAGCCTCATGTGTGGCACCTTGTCAAAGGACTCTGAAAATCCAAATAAACAACATCCACTACATCTCCTTTATCTATCGTACTTGTAATCTCCTCAAAGAATTCCAACAGGTTCGTTAGGCAAGATTTTCCCTTAAGAAAACCATTCTATCATGTCCTGTGTTACCAAGTACTCTATTACCTCATCTTTATCAATTGACTCCAACATCTTCCCAACCACTGAAGTCAGGTTAATGGGTCTATAATTTCCTTAGTGCTGCCTTCCTCCTTTCTTAAAGAGTGGAATGATATTTGCAATTTTCCAGTTCTCTGCCATCATGCCAGAGTCCAATGATTTTTGAATGATCATTGCTATTGCCTCGACAATCTTTACCGCTACATTTTTCAGAACCCTAGGCTGCAGTTCATCTGGTCCAGATGACGTGTACCCTTAGGTCTTTCAGCTTTTTGAGCACCTTATGTCTGCAGTAAATGCTGTTTTCTAATGTTTTCTTCTCTACCTTTGTTTTCTTTTTGATGATAACCCAGAAGAGAGAGAGAGAGAGAGCACAGATGCTGGAAGTTTTTCTGTACATAATCGGTTGTATCATTTCAAAGTAAATTTATTGTCAAGCTACATGTAGGTTACCATGTACTATCCTGAAATTCCTTTTCTTGTGGGTATTCACAGTAAATAGAAAGAAACACAATGGAAACAATAAAAACATACTGAATAGAGTTGGACGAACAAGTAGCGTGCAGAGCACACCAAATTGTGCAAATACAAAAAGAAAATATTTATATAAATAAGCAATAAATACCGAATGCACGAGTTGTAGAGTCCTTAAAAGTGAGTACGTGGGTTGTGGAATCAGTTCAGTGTTGGGGTGTGTGAAGTTAATCCCCTCTGGTTCAAGAGCCTGATGATTGAGGGGTAATAACTGTTCCTCAACCTGGTGGTTGTTATGCACATGGCTTGTCAGTAAATGCTCAGTCTGTTTAGGTTGAATTATTTAACCACCTGAAACTAACCACATTCTAAAGTTCAAAATAAATTTATCATCAAAGTGCATATACGTCACCATATACAACTCCAAGATTATTTTTCCTGCAGGCATACTCAACAAATCTATAGAACAGTAACTGTAACAGGATCAATGAAAGATCAACTAGAGTGCAGAAAACAACAAACTGCAAATATGAATAAATAGCAATACATGATGAGAACATGAAATAACAAGATAGAGAGTCTTTAAAGTGAAATCATTGCTGTGGAAACATCTCAATGGATGGGCAAGTGAATGTAGTTATCCCCTTTGTTCAAGAGCCTGCTGGTTGTGAGGTAATAGTAAGTGCCTTTTTTTTGGGGGGGGGGGACCAATTATGTATTAACCTGAAGGATAATGGCAATTTTTCTTAAAGTAATTTCAAATAAAACATTCCTGTATTATCAACATGTTTCCACTTCCATAAATGTATGAAGGGAAAAGCACACAAAGTACATTGCAGATGATGTGGTCAAATCAACACGTACAAACAAGCTGGAGGAACGCAGCAGATCGGGCAGCATCTGTGGAAACGTTGACTGCTCGTTTTCACGGATACAGCCCAACCTGCTGAGTTCCTCCAGCTTATTTGTACGTGTTGAAGGGAAAAGAATTTGCCTTCATACATTTATGAGATGTTTGATGCGACTTCTGTTCAAATATATGTTGTCAAAACTGGAAAATAAATAGCATTCTATAATGAAAATCCACAAAGATCTTCTCTCTGTACTATTAGAGGAAAATAGAATCTTCGCTATTAGTATTAGTAAAGAGTATTGGTAGTTTAATATTTGATCTTATTTCCACTGTAACTGAAGTAGAAGTTTGGTCTGCTTTGATAATTCTACATGATGTCTGCATGAGTTATTGATTTTGGAATGTAACTCCAAGTACCAAGCAATTTTCAGTAAAAGATGATCAACAGGCAGTTGTTGCAGGTGTGACGAAAATACAAGTCAAAACAGATTAATAATAATTCATTAAAATCATTAACACCAACTGACTAGTCATCTTTAGGGGCTGGTGTCAGATAATAATGGTTGAAACCATCATGGAATATTTTGAGGAAGAGGTTAACAGACTCTAGTGGCCATTTGCTAATTGGTTAATTAATGAATAATGTGCATTGTGTGATTACTGGAGCACCAATGTATGCTTTATAATGGGCATGAGGCAATTTTTATCAATCAAAACGCATCTTCAGTTGCACTATTAACTTCATCATTTACAGTTTATATGTGCAATAAAATGATACATAAATGGTTATAGAAAGGAGTTTGAACATTTGTTTAATGGTCTAGAGGGCACGAATGGGTATGGAGAGAAGTCGTTCTGTAATTGTAAGTGACACTAATAATCTATTATGTTATGTACAATTAAAATAAAACTAAAATGTTACACAAATGTTTATAAGAAGGGAATTTGGATGTATTTAATGATCCAAAGGACAGGGATGGGTAAGGGGGAGGGGTCAGTTCTGTGTTTGTAAATGTTACTATTAATTTGCTTGACAAACTCAACACTAGTATGAAATTATTTGCTTTATATAAATTAGTAAATTTTATTGATTATAGAGTGTCAATATTAAGTGGAAATAATGTAATATTTTTGTACCTTGTTTTTTAAAAATCATATTCAAATGCATTCCAGTACACATCAGTGAAGTATAAAGACCAATAACAGGTGTCCTGCTGCCAGATAGATAATTTGTCTGTCTGTCTTTATCCATTTATCTATCTATCTATCTATCTATCTATCTATCTATTTATTTATTGAAAGATACAGCATGGAGTAGGTCCTTCCAGTCCTCAAACCATGCTGCCAACAACCCATCAATTTTACCCTAGCCTAGTCAGGGAACAATTTACAATGACCAATTGACCTACTAACTCATAAATCTTTGGACTGTGGGAGAAAACCGCAGCACCTGGAGGAAACCCACATGTTCCACAGGGAGGACGTACAAACTCCTTATAGAGGACACTGGGATTGAACTCCGAACTCCAGTGCCTCAAGATATGCTAGTATTGTGCCAACCACTATGCTACCGTGGCACCCTTTTAACAAAAACAGAGGAACACAATTAGGCCACTCAGCCCATCAAGTCTGCAACAATGATATTTTGGTTAGAATCTGCAGGTTGAATACTTATACATCATACAGAAGGATTATATGTTACAAGTCATGTTTTTGCCTGATGTTTTGAAGAAGGATTCTCTTTGTTTTAGCTTTGCACAGTTTGCCTGCTGCAAGGATTAATCTAATTCCTTTTCAAGAGTTACAATTGAATCAGCTCTCTCTGTCTTTCCAAATAATGCATTCCAGATCTCCACATAATTTTCATTTCATCTCAGGTTCCTGTATCAATCTTCTCCTCTGGTTTCTAATCACTGAAAATAACTTCCATTGTTTACCAAATACATACAGCCGTAATTCCTAGAACTAGTTAAACTTCTCCTTAATTTGAAGTCCTGCTCTGTTCTCAGGAGAACAATTTCAATGTTTTCATTTTCTCTCATTTGAGTAAATCTCCTCTGCACTCTTCTAAAATCTTGAAATTCTTCCTAAAATGTGGTGTCTACATTACAATTCAGCACTCCACCTGAGGCTAGGCAGTGCTTTTGTAAAGGTGAGCTCTGCCTTTTTATTTTTTTTTAATAATGACATTCTTTATAAAATAGTCTGGTCTTTTTGTATCAGACTTCTCAGTTTGTTGTGCTATTTTTGAAGGATATGCCAACATATGTCCCAGGCTCCTTTGCTTCTCCATTTCCTCAAAGTTGTAAAATTTATGTCTAAGTTATGAGGATAGAAAGAGCTGGACAGCTGTGCAGGTAAAATTAAAAGCTGAAATTAAAACCAAATGTGATTCTTAATTCAAAATGAAAAGAAACTTAAAGATAAACCAAATATTGTAGCTTTAAGCTCCCTGGCTAGAGTCTATATTTGTATATTAAAAAGAACTGAAAACTTAGACCAGAAAGAGGCAATTGTCTGATAAATTATTATAGTATTGTTAACCTTTGGACACTGATTTGAAACAGACAATATTGATTTTGGAATCTATCTGTGTTACTGTGAGCTGAGAACGCCTATTGGTCGGCTGTCAACCAATCCCAGACTAACTTTCTCTGATTGATCGTTGTTCCACGTAACATCTCGAATGTTCTTTAAATAGTCGTGCTCTGTTGAACTGTTGATTTTCAGTTGAGTGGTTTGCTGAATAAAGGTTTCTTCCTAATTCTGGCTTTGTTCTCTCTCCAGGCTCAGGATCTCATCAGTAGTTATAGGCAAGTGAACGTAACAATTTGGTGACGGTGTGCTGTTCTTTATCAATATGGCAATTTAAGTGGATGACTTGCATGTAATCCTACAACAGCAGCAAACTCAATTTGAGGTGGCCCAATTGAATTTAATCAAAACCTCGACCAGCACATTATCAGTGAGTCCAACAACATCGGTGCCAAACACTAAACAGAACTCCTGTGAGTCAGTTGTTACTTCCAAGATATGAAGATATCTTCTGGGTTGAGTTCACCAGTAAAGATGACTTATAGAAGACATGCACCTTGCTCTGAAAATTGGGTCCTGGTGAACATGAGCATTTTGTCAACTTCATCCTGCCTCAGAACCCACTACCTATCATATAACAAAACTGTCCTACAGCTAACAGCATTTTTGGAAAACAGTTATCTCCCTTTAGCATTTGCTACCACTGCCCAGAACTCGTCAATCTTGATGCCAATGACTTTGTCGCATACACTGCTGTTGTCAATTAAGAATGACTGAATTATAGTTCAAATGTCTGATTTTTATTTGTGGACTTCAGGCAATTGATGCTGCAGACATTCACAAATGGTTCCTGGTCAGAATGCAGCAATACCCTGACATGACTCTACAAGCTGTCACTCAAGAATGTCAGCCGTTGATCAAGCTGAAACACAATTCCAACCTGGTCGATAAGAACCATGTCACTCAGTTTCCAGTGGCCCAGACATCATCACTCAAGAGATCTCCAAGCAGCAAACCACAGCTTGTTGGAACTGTGTAGCATTGCACAAGAAACTGCCAATACAAGAACCACAATTGCTGCAAATACCAGCTCCATGGTCACAAAGAAGGTTTTTTATCAATCTTCAATGTCTTCTAAGTGTAACTCTGTAATGTTCCACTGCTGAGGTAATGGTTTCTCTGTAGCAGTGATGTTTGGGTTATGGCTAGAGATAATGGGGCATGCTAGCCAATGAGCAGGATGTTGTTCTTTCTTGTGTGTCTGGGATCTGGGAATTCACGGGTCTTTTGCCAGGGAGAGATGAGGAGAGAAGACGTGAATGGAGAGAGTTGGTAGACCACCGGATGGAATGGACTTGGAGTGAAGGTCCGAAGGTCAGTGACAATCGGAGGAGGTTGATGGTGGACGAATGGCCTTATCAATGATCTCCAACCTTGCACAATAGGCTTGTTCATGAGAATCCTCCACTTGGTGACTGCATTGCAAGGTGAAGTTTAATGGTCATCAAATCAATGATGTTTGTTACCGAAAAGACAAGGCAGATCTGTCCTTTGCAATGACTGGATGGTCAAGCTTGATTACTGGAGCATCCCTTATCCCTTTGGATAAGATCTGTAGGAAGACATATCTAAAAGTCAGAAGCCTTTTAAATCATGTAAATCAATGCTATACCACCATCAGTACGTGAGACCATACGACACCCAACTGCAACAGAGTTATGTAGCAATGATTCAAAATGGTTAGATCACCGCACCAAACTACAAGCAGAAATCCATCTCCATCCAGATCCAGAACCAGTCTTCCGTCCCAAAAGACCAGTACCATACCAGCCTTACCAACTGTTGACCAAGAGCTAAATCACCTACAACAAGTTGGTGTGATCACAGCTGTTAATTATTCACATTGGGTAGCTCCAATAGTCATCATCAAAAAAGCTAATAATGCAGTGAGGTCACAAAGAAGAGAAAATCTGCAGATGCTGGAAATTCAAGCAACACACACAAAAAGCTGGAATAATACAGCAGGCTGGCTGCATCTATAGGGAGAAGCACTGTCGACGTTTCGGGCCGAGACCCTTCGTCAGGACTAACTGAAAGCAAAGATTGTAAGAGATTTGAAAGTAGGAGGGGGAGGGGGAAATGCAAAATGATAGGAGAAGACCGGAGGGGTAGGATGAAGCTCAGAGCCGGAAAGGTGATTGGCAAAGGGGATACACAGCTGGAGAAGGGTAAGGATCATGGGGCAGGAGGCCTAGGGAGAAAGAAAGGGGGAGGGGAGCACCAGAGGGAGATGGAGAACAGGCAGAGTGATGGGCAGAGAGAGAGAGAAAAAAAGAGGACGGGGGAAAAAACTAAATATATCAGGGATTGGGTAAGAAGGGGAGGAGGGGCATTAACGGAAGTTAGAGAAGTCAATGTTCATGCCATCAGGTTGGAGGCTACTCAGACGGTATATTTGCTTCTGTTATTTCCATTGTAATCAACAAATTTAAAAAGAACAATTGCCAGTTTGGCAGTGACTATTGGTTAGGCAACATCTTTGTCCTGAAAATATACTAATATCTTTAGGCAATCTTAACACAGGTGTCAGACGTTTAATTAACATTTCGAAAATGTTACTGTCCACTTGGATATCCAACACCGGGCTCACATAATGCGTGCATAAAGGTCTACTTTCTGCTGCATTAATAGTTCATTTACTGATATTGAGTCACTTTAATTTTTTGATCATAAGGAGTGGTTTTGAGGCGATTGCACCTAAGATTGCTGCTTCTTGATATTTTCTGTTTAAGTAAAGAAGCCTCAGATAAATGAACTGTTCGTCACAAACAAAAATACTAACTTTTTGTATTTCTTCTGCAGGAAGGCGTAGACAGAACACCAGGAAGAGGTCCCACACTTGTGTGGGAGGGGGGTGGGGGAAGGAGGGACCTTTCTATATGAATCAAAGTCTTCATTCAATGCAAATCTTGGTGAAGAACAAAATGTACTGAGGCTGGCCTGAGATGACATTGAAATCTTTATCTTTTCTCCCTTTCCAAAAGCTCTCATGATATTGTGGAAATATTTAAGGGGGAGAGCCGATCTGAAGAAGCAACTTTACTCTCTGCTTCGCACATCAGACAAGTTAATACGCTGGTTAGGATAGACAGTGAATTAGTGAGGCTGCACAAAATGAGTCACACATTACATACAGAATTAACAGGAGAGTATAGTTCAGAATGTTGCTGGAAGCAGAACAAAGCCCTGGCTTTGCTGTGGCAATCAAGACCTCAGAGTCTATGTTACATAAAGATGTGATAAAGTAACAGAGAGAGGGAGACTCACTAATCTAGATAGTCTGTTCTCCACAAGTGCAGAGCCTTTTTGTAACATGAGCATTTCCTACTTTACCTGAACGGTAGATTTTAAAAAATCCCATAAAAATTGAGGAGGAGAAGGAGGAAGAGGGGAATCAAAAGTTCTTTCAATACTCTTAAATGATCAAAACTATTTTAGGAGTCTGGTTAACGTGTTATATGCTGTGATCTTCACTCCAGCTGGAGACACTGACTTTCACTTTAAGGAATGGAGTGCATCAGAGGAAACTACAGAAAAAGATAGCCTGAAACATTGTTTGCAGCATGCATTGTTGAGGTTAATGGATAGTCATTATAAACATTACCACAACATAGCTGAGTGTATTGAAGATTTCCATTCCAATTTGTATTCTGGCAATATCATCACCTTACAGTTCAACCCCCAGCAGTTGTGTCAATACCTTTGGAGTCCTGGGAGAAGTTCTGCTTTCACCTGTGGTTCCTCGGCATCTAGCAGCTTGGAAAGGAAAATGTGAATCTCAAGACTTCTTGTTGTAAAAGATGTTTTTTGTGTCTTTTTCAGAATATATCAAAATGCTTTGCACCCACAAAACACATTTGCTGTTTTAATGTAATCTATTTGGACTCTTGTCTTGTAAATTAGCATATCTTCTACCACCCTAGTTTAGGCTACTGGGGAAGCTCTTATCAAAATGAATGAATAGAGTGTAGATGAGTAGAGCCCTTATCAGAATAGGTGAGTAGAGACTTCCAAGCTTTATAGGGTCGTTTATAATTATGTTAACTAAATGTTGCAAATTTGTATGTCCAGTAGGGCATGCTTCTCCAATCTGGTGCTTATAAAGTCAGTTAGAGATACAAGGTACTGCCTTAATAAGAATAAGTAAATATGCTGGATACTCAGAATATAACTTTGCTTGCTAGGATTGAATAAAGGGAATTGGTCCATGAATTTTCACTTAAAGATTTATAAAAAAAGATTTGAATGATTCAGGATTTCTGATGAAAGTTTGTTGATGAGAGTTAAGTCTTTTTTCTCTCTCCACAGGCCAAGTATTTAATGTATTTTATATTTTTATTTCAGATGTCCAACTTCTGCAGCTTTTTACTTTTCCAAAATTTCTTCCAGCTGATTCTTGAGAAATAATCTACCTCTTTACTGACAGTTCAGATTGAGCCAAGATATGAACAGTGATACTGGCTTTTTAATCCTGACTGTGTTTCAAAATCTTAATTTTATGCATTACCAAGACCGCTTGATTGCACCTTTGTAATCTGCCTCTGCATTTGTTTTCAAACACATTTCCTGGATACCAAGTACTTTCAGTGCCATCTGCAGATTCTACTTTCTTCAAATAGCAACTTGTATATTTTCTATCCTCCAAAAACACCAAATACTGTATGACCTCAGAATCAGAATCAGGTTTATTATCACCGGCATCTGTTGTGAAATTTGTTAACTTAGCAGCAGCAGCTCAATACAATACATAATATAGAAGTAGAAGAAAAATAAAATAATAATAAAAATAAATAAGTATATCAATTACAGTATACATATAATGAATATATTAAAATCATGCAAAAATAGAAATAATATATATTAAAAAAGTGAGGTAGTGTTCACGGGTTCAATGGCCATTTAGGAATCGGATGGCAGAGGGGAAGAAGCTGTTCCTGAATCGCTGACTGTATGCTTCAGGCTTCTGGACCTCCTACCTGATGGTAACAGTGAGAAAAGGGCATGCCCTGGGTGCTGGAGGTCCTTAATAATGGACACTGCCTTTCTGAGACACCGCTCCTTGAAGATGTTCTGGGTACTTTGTAGGCTAGTACCCAAGATGAAGCTGACTAAATTTACAACCCTCTGCAGCTTCTTTCGGTCCTGTGTAGTAGCCCTTTCATACCAGACAGTGATGCAGCCTGTCAGAATGTTCTCCATGGTACAACTATAGAAGTTTTTGAGTGTGTTTGTTGACATACCAAATCTCCTCAAATTCCTAATGAAGTATAGTCGCTGTCTTGCCTTCTTTATAACTGCATCAATATGTTAGGACCAGGTTAGGTCCTCAGAGATATTGACATCCAGGAATTTGAAACTGCTCACTCTCTCCACTTCTGATCCCTCTATGAGGATTGATATGTGTTCCTTCATCTTACCTTTCCTGAAGTCCACAATCAACTCTTTCATCTTACTGACAGTAAGTGCCAAGTTATTGCTGTGTCGCCATTCCACAAGTTGGCATATTTCGCTCCAGTATGCCTTCTCATCTCCATATGAGATTTTACCAACAATGGTTGTATCATTAGCAAATTTATACCTTCAGTATTTTGTGCTCAACGCCTTGCGCAATTCTTGGACAACCATCCTAACTTTATGACCTGCAATTAGTATCTTTGTCTGTGGGCTTTTTAAAATATTTTATTTTGCTCTTATCTCTCTATCATTGATAGAGCTATCACCATTTTGGTGCCACAATTTGGAACTCTCTCAGAGCGTGGCAGTTTAAAAGCCTCCTCAAAACTTCAACCACACTTTTGGATATTGCTTTTTTTTAAACTGCCTTAGAGCCCATTTCCTTCTGTGAAAATTATTCAGAAAAATAATGGAAGTCTCACCCTAAAAAATGCTTGAAGTTTTTGTGAGGTATAAATTAATCTGCAACTCTTGTTCCTTTAAATTGTGCTGGCTATAGCTCTGCTTGAAACTACAGCATCATTCTTCCACGGACCCAGCAGCTTTACACCTCCATCAGAACCCTTTATGTCTTAAAATTGCAAGAGAAGAATACTATTTCCATGGCTCATGAATACTAAATGCTTTCAAAATCTTTGCAAATGACATTTTCTGGTATTGTGAGTATTCACAGAAAAATAGAAATATATGCTTCCCGAAAGGGATTATAATGAGAGGCCATTATAAGAACTGAAGGATGATGAATGCTGAATTATGTTAGCTCTAACCAGCAATATTTATTGCTAAATATAAAGAAGAAAAATAATTTTAAATTTTCATGGTTCGCATTGAAAATCAGAAAATCTATTACAGTATGTTAGAATTATTTTTATTTTAATGTGTATGAGGAAAATGACAGTTAATGGAACTGAGAAATTAGTGTATTTCATTTAGATTGCATTTTAGAATTAAAATCTGGTACTCAAATTCTGCCGACAGATATCTATATGATGTTGTAATGGAACTTTAAATAAAAGAAAATAGGTAAATATAATACACCATGGTATTTTTGAATATAAGTACAAAAGTAAGTAAACTGGAGTAAAATCCAATCTTAATTCAAAGTTCAGAATCTACATTATAAACACCTGCCATTGTGGAGTGAGTTTACAGTACTGTATGATAAGATTTTGAACTTAAACATTATCCCTTAAGAGAACTCAAGTTGCATGATAGAATTGACTTTGGTTTTTCAATAACCTACAGTCACTTCACCTCCAAGCAGTCATGAACCTTAGGGAAAGCAACATGAAGGACCAGACGAGATCTGCTTCTCAGAGGATTAGAGGATCAATATCTGGTATTTTATTTCTCTGCAAACTGACTGAGGATGCTTACTGAGTCAAGGTCATTTATGGATAATAAAACCTGACCCAATCTGAACACCATTGCCCTAACTATGTGAAGTATAGTAAATTTTACATGGCCAGGGTGAATGTTTGCTGATGTTAATACAATATTAATAAGCTGTTTTAACTCCCAGGTTCATCATTTTTGAATTGTTCAGACTCCAAAACTTGCACTTTTTGATTAACAAAATATAGATATTTGATGAAAATAATTCCTTCTTACACATGTTTCCTTATAAATGTCACAGGTATGGTGGTTATGTAAAAGATGATATTCATAAATGATGATCTCCATGTATGGGTAACTTGGACAGGTACATGGATAGGGAAGATATAGAGGGATGTGAGCCTGTTGGGAAATGAGACCTGTTTATGTTGGTATCTTCATCGGCAAGGTCCAGTTAGGTTTAGATGTGTTATGACTCCAAGACTCTGAACTCAAATGCTAGCTTGGTATAATTATTGATGATTTAAAAATAACTTAAAAATTCAGGAATAAAAAAAAATAATGCTGGTACACTATAAAAATTATATATCAATCAATCAAAACTTGTATTGGATGATGAGATTCATTGAACGTGTGGATAGTCAGAGGCTTTTTCCCAGGCCTGAGATGGTTGCCACAAGAGGACACAGGTTTAAGGTGCTGGGTAGTAGGTACAGAGGAGATGTCAGGGGTAAGTTTTTTTTAATGCAGAGAGTGGTGAGTGTGTGGAATGGGCTGCCGGTAATGGTGGTGCAGGCGGATATGATAGGGTCTTTTAAGAGACTTGGATAGGTACATGGAGCTCAGAAAAATAGAGGGCTGTGGGTAAGCCTAGTAATTCCTAAGGTAGGGACATGTTCAGCACAACTTTGTGGGCTGAAGGGCCTGTACTGTATTGTGCTGTAGGTTTTCTATGTTTCTAAAATTTGCTGATTTAATACTTCAATTATTGAACTCCTCTGCATTTACTATTTCAAGACATTTAATTTAAGCTGAGGATACTGAGTGTTATCAGTGTGAAATTTGCTTGATATTCTGCTGTCACAACTCCTACTTTTAATAAATGATTGCCTAATATTTTTGTGGCACCTTGGCAATGATATTGCTCAGGTTTGGCAAGAGTGAGGGTTGCATTGCTGAGTTCTGAGTGCCAGTTCTTTTGACTGACCAATTTCCATGCTATGTCATTGTCCCTCTGGGGAAGTTGGGAAGCTTGAGTCATGTTTAACAGTCCATTGGTATTGGTACCCCTTGGGGTGATTCAGTGACTATCTGATTAATTATTAACCTCCCTGTTTGTGTATCCATTCAACCTCTTCAGGTACAAGTCTCCATCCAATAAAAATGCATGATTTCTCTGTTCAAACTGGTTTTTATTGCGATTAATCACATTTTCTTTAACTTGTCTCTTAACATAGGAAAATTCAGGCACAACATTAGAATAATGGTAATTAGGAAAGGCCATGGAAGATTGTTTAAGTGCTTATTACTAGTTGTTTTTCATTTTGCTCTTTTCTAGTCAAGTCGCTTTTTATTGTCATTTTGACCATAAACTACTGGTACAGTACACAGTAAAAACGAAACAACGTTCGTTCAGGACCATGGTGCTACATGAAACAACACAAAACTACACTAGACTATGTGAGACAACTCAAGGCTACACTAGACTATGTAAAACAACACAAAAACTGCACTAGACTACAGGCCTACACAGGACTACATAAAGCGCACAAAACAGTGCAGGGCAGTACAATAATTAATTAATAAGTAATTAATAAACAAGACAATAGGCACAGTAGAGGACAAATTTCAATACAATAATTAATGATGTAGATGCCAGTCTAGACTCTGGGTATTGAGGAGTCTGATGGCTTGGGGGAAGAAACTGTTACATAGTCTGGTTGTGAGAGCCTGAATGCTTCGGTAGCTTTTGCCAGATGGCAGGAGGGAGAAGAAGTTTGTATGAGGGGTGCGTGGGGTCCTTCACAATGCTGTTAGCTTTGCGGGTGCAACATGTGGTGTAAATGTCTGTAATGGCGGGAAGAGAGGCCCTGATGATCTTCTCAGCTGACCGCACTATCCACTACAGGGTCTTGCGATCCAAGACGGTGCAATTCCTGAACCAGGCAGTGATGCAGCTGCTCAGGATGCTCTCGATACATCCTCTGTAGAATGTGGTGAGGATGGGGGGGGGGGGGGGGATTGGTGGGAGAAGGACTTTCCTCAGCCTTCGCAGAAAGTAAAGACACTGCTGGGCTTTCTTGGCTATGGAGCTGATGTTGAGGGACCAGGTGAGATTCTCCGTCAGGTGAACATCAAGAAATTTGGTGCTCTTAATGATCTCAATGAAGGAGCCATCAATGTTCAGCGGAGAGTGGTCAGTCCGTGCTCTCCTGAAGTCAACAACCATCTCTTTTGTTCACATTCAGAGACAGGTTGTTGGCTCTGCACCAGTCTGTTAACTGCTGCACCTCCTCTCTGTCTGTTGACTCATCGTTCTTGCTGATAAGACCCACCATGGTTGTGTCATCGGCGAACTTGATGATGTGATTCAAGCTGTGTATTCCTTACCATTTATATATGACAAAGGCTTGCATTTAATAGCATGAACTTAAGCTGCAGCCTCAGTCATAGAACATCAGAAGTTTACGGCATGTTGTCTACTGTGTTGCCTCCATTATCTCCAGTCCCAATATTTCACCCATTTTAATTAAAAATCTAGGTTTTCCTGACAGTTTCACATGACAAAGAAGAAGGCTACTCAAATTATTGAGTCTATGCTGGCACTCAGAGCATTCACATCTGTCCTATCCCACTTATATCATATAACCTTTTCACCTATTCTTTGTTACATGCCGATCAATTCCCTCTCTGCACCTCAATTTTCTTGCCACATACCTTTGCCAGGATATTTTGCAACAGGTAAATAAACTATCAGCACAATTTTGGGAATCAAGTCAATCAAGTTAAGTATAATGTCAAATACACAAGCATATTTTTGCTCAGGTATAATGAAAAACTTACTTGCAACAGGATCTCAGGCAAGCAGCATTAGAGACACAGCATTCACAGAATAAAGATAAATTAAGCATAAATTATACAAGTAAAACACAGTTAGAGGGTAATAATGGTCCATTATAGTGCAAAGGGGTTAACGCGGTTATAGTGATTGAGGTAGTGTAGATTTGTTTAAGAACCATATATTTGAAGGGAAGTAGCTGTTGTTGAACCTGGTCGTGAGGGACTTTTGTACCTCCTGCCTAGGGTTAGGTGCAAGAGGGTGGCAAGGTATCTTTGATGATAGATGCTGCCTTCTTGAGGCAGTGCCTCATGTAGATACTTTTGATGGTGAGCAGCGATGTGCCCATAATGTACTGGACTGAATCCACTATTCTCTGTAGCTTCTAACATTTCTGTGCATTTCAATTGCTGTAACAGACCATGATGAAGTCAGTCTGGATATTTTCAGCAGTACATCTGTAGAAGTGTGTAGAAGTGAACTCTCAGTCAAGGGGGCAGGTACTGCGGTTTCTGCTGAGGTCATCACTCAGATTTAGTTGTTTTTTAAGTTTGCAGGGATTGTTTTGGAAATAGGGTAGGGAGTTCGATGTCAGATTAGGAATGTGGGGGAGATAAAGGTCAGTTTAGGACTTAGGGACAGGGATGTGGAGGAGTTAGAGTTCAGGCCAGAACATAGACCTCCGCTCTGTGCTCTGCATTTAAAGGCCAGTGATGTGGTTGTGTGACAAAGGATATCTGGAGTCTAGGGTTCTGATCCTCGCTCAAAGGCTATCAGTATGAACTTGAGACAAGGACATCTGGACTCTTCACTTTGCATCTTTAAGTGCCTTTTAATAGTAGATGCTATTGTCTAGATCAAGTAAAGAGATTGCCTTTCCTGCACAAGAATGGCAAATTAGGTGAGATTTTAATGAGAACCTGGTAAGTTCAAAAGAAGTCTAAATTTAGTTACTTGAAAAATTCTACACTGCTACTGTACAATTTGAATTTGTATCCAGTTTAGTAGTCGAGATCACTGGATGTTATCCTGGTAGGTAAGCCACTAAACCAATATTATCTCTATTTGTTTTTCAATCATACACTCAGTGTTAAGTAATTCTAAGTTTGTTTGTCTGCAGTTGCTCAACGAGATGCTTCCAGAGTATACCTGCAAACATAATTTAAAAAAAACACCTGTGTAGGAAATTCACTCTTGTGGAATTCACCAATTTAAGAAACATTGCAGTCTGAAGAGCTGTAGGTATGCCTTGTGCCTCTTCCACTCTTTCAGAAGACTTCTTTTAAATCTTACATTCAGATGTCTTAATAAACCTTAACTTTGATTTTCCTCAAGTCATATCTAAGATCTGCTGCCTTCTTGCCTGCTCACTTTTTTTCTTATGCAAACATTGTAGAGCCAATTCACTACCAGTCTGCCTTGGTATTATAAACTAATTTGGATACCTAAATACTCTTTTCAGCTAAGTTTGTGATAAAATTTATGAATTGTTGAGACAGCCCACAAATAGTATGCAAAACTGAAAATGATGTGTTTATTCCTAATAGATAGATAGATAGATACTTTATTCATCCCCATGGGGAAATTCAACTTTTTTTTCCAATGTCCCATACACTTGTTGTAGCAAAACTAATTACATACAATACTTAACTCAGTAAAAAATATGATATGCATCTAAATCACTATCTCAAAAAGCATTAATAATAGCTTTAAAAAGTTCTTAAGTCCTGGCGGTAGAATTGTAAAGCCTAATGGCATTGGGGAGTATTGACCTCTTCATCCTGTCTGAGGAGCATTGTATCGATAGTAACCTGTCGCTGAAACTGCTTCTCTGTCTCTGGATGGTGCTATGTAGAGGATGTTCAGAGTTATCCATAATTGACCGTAGCCTACTCAGCGCCCTTCGCTCAGCTACCAATGTTAAACTCTCCAGTACTTTGCCCACGACAGAGCCCGCCTTCCTTACCAGCTTATTAAGACGTGAGGCGTCCCTCTTCTTAATGCTTCCTCCCCAACACGCCACCACAAAGAAGAGGGCGCTCTCCACAACTGACCTATAGAACATCTTCAGCATCTCACTACATATGTCTCACTACATCTCACTATATGTCCTGAGCCAATTTTCTTTCCACGTTGCTAAGTCACCTCAATCCTATGAATCGTTATTTTAAGTAACAACATTTTTTGAGGAATTTTGTCAAATGGTCTTTGAAAATTTTGATTAGCTGCAGCTACTTGTTTCCTCTTTATTCACCTTCCCAGTTACATACATGCTCAAAGAAAGCCCTCAGATTTGTCAAACACAGTTCCCCTTTTTAAATTTATTATGTGTATGCCTGTCGAGTAATTCCAGCAACAGAATTTTCTGAGTTCCTTGTTACCATATTCTTAATGAAGAAATCCAGCATTTTGCCAATATCTTGCTAACTGCTTTGCAAATCCTTATTTTTTTTTCTCCTTCCCTACTTTTGGTGTTGATATTACAGATGCTACCGTACTATCTGCTGGGAGTGCCATTTCTAAGATGTTCACACTCGCAGACCATCTCTTTTGCTTCTCAGGAAACTGGCTATCAAATCCAGGGGATTTATCCAGTTTCAGTCCTTTTAATTTCTCAGACACTTTCTCCTTTGTGATAAAAATTATTTTAAATTTTGCATAATCGTTAACCATTTCAGCTATACTCATTGTGTCTTCAGCAATGAAAATCTGTTTAGTGTCTGTCATTTACTTTGCCCCATATTAATTTTTGCTGTCATATTTATATTGTTCCCACTGTCTTTTGTAGAGGCTGTTACAATTGTATATCTGGAAACTTAAAAAAAAAATTAAAGTATGTGTTTTCCCATTTTCTCCCTTAACATGGGTCTCACCTGTACTGATATGATAGTTCTGGAGAGGAAATTCACCCTCACAGAATTCACAAATTAAAATTTGCTTCTACAGAATTTATTGGGGGGGGGGGGTGAATAAATAAACACAAAATGTGAAAGAAACAACAAATTTTGTCAATTTTTATTTGTAGTCATTCAATATTGGACAGGGGTGAGAAGAGCTTGGATGTGATATCACCATGTTGATTGGATTGTCAGTTGCAGTCATGGCCTTAATCACCCCATTATGTCCAGTCACAGGATGTGTACAGACATCTCAGAGTGCATGCTGTATTATGCACAGCATTATCCCTGAGGTTCTGCATTCTAGAGAACTGTACTAGCTATGTCTAGTTGCTTGAAGTAATCCTCTGGTCTTCACTTTCACCGAGTTACCACTCTTTAACATATTACCTCTCCTGAAAAATTTTCCCTGATATCTCCTCATTCTAAACCCTTTCCTGATCCGTGAACCTTGTGCATCAGAGAAAATGCCTCACAGATGAGGAACATGACAACACTGCACACTGAGATATCTGTACTTTGGAGGTGGTGTAGCAAAGGAGGGACTTGGCTGTGACAGCATTCCCAATCAATGTAGTGATGTCATATCTAAAAGAAGCGGGAGTAACTAAAAATAAATGGAGATAAAATTTGTTGTTTCTTTTACAAGAACCTCGATACCAGTGGATGGATGGACCAAAATTATACTTTTCATGAACTATGATTTTGTGAAGTATTTCATCATTTAGCATTCTTATCCATGATCAAAATTTTTAATTTTTCTACTAATCTACTTTACCCGATACACTTCTCATTCCTCTATATTTGGGTTCATGTAGTTTTGATCTGTCTCTCTCATGAAACACATACACCATTGTATTATATCTGATTATGACATTTAAAGTCCACAATGATTATTGTACTAAAACGTAGAATAGTACAGCACAGAAACAGGCCTTTCAGCCCACAATGTCATGCCGAACCAATTAAATTGGTAATCAATGGATAACTAACCTAATCTCTTCTGCCTACACAATGTCCATATCCTGCTATTTTCCTCACATTCATGTGCCTATTTAAGTCATGTGCCACCAATCACAGACCTCCAGCTAGAATAAGTCCCTTCGACCACTGCCCTCTATCTTATATGGGTAAGGCATTTCTGAACCCAGACAGCCAATTCACCATAAATCTTATGCATATTAATCTTCTGATGAGCCTCCCATGAGGGACCTTGTCAGACAATATTCACTGCTCTACCATCATCAATTACCCTCATCACCTTGATAAAAAAAATCAATCAAGTTGGCAAGGAACAACTTGCCCCACACAAAGCTATGCTGGCTCTCCCTAATTAGGCCTTGTTTTCTAAATACTCATGAATCCCATCCCTAAGAATTCTCTCCAGTAACTTCCTTACTACTGATGTGAGACACCGGTGTATAGTTTCCAGGATTATCTCTGGTTCACTTCATGAATAATGAAACAAACTTAGCTAACTGCCAGTCCTCTGGGAACCTTGCCTGTAGCTAGAGTAAAAAACAAAGGCCCCAGCAATCTCTTCTCTTACCCCTCTCAATACTCTGGGGAATTATTCACATTAATACTCTTTAAGAAACCCAACACTACCTTCTCCTTTACCTCAAAATGCCCTAGTATATCAATACACCCAGAACCAATCTCCATATCCTCCACAGCTTTCTCTTTTTAACCTTGGCCACAATCATATCTTACTTCTTAGTTCTATCTCTAATTATGCTGCTCTTTTTAGGAGACCTCAAAACAGGTAGATGGTTAGAACTTACCTGAACAATCACATGCAGTTCAACATTCTCATTAATCTAACTTGTGTCTTTTTCATTGGAATATATATGCAGAGCTTTCCCATGTTAATAAGATATGTAATAGAACCCACATTTTGTAAATGGAAACACTGGTGTTATGGTTGAGCTTCCAAAGGCCTGGATTCTCATACATTCAAATACCATCACAGTAGCTGGAGAATTTAAAGTTCAGAAGCTAAAAATATCCAGAACAGAGATAAAAGCAAAATAAATATCAGCAGAATAATTCTTTGGAAAAAAAGACAACAGATTTACTAAGATAGGAAGTCTGCCATTCTTGCTTGTCTAGTCAGAGTATAACTCCAGATCCACTAATGTGGTTAACTCTTAATTGACCTCTGAAGTAGCCTAGTTAGTTTTCCTATTCAAGGGCAATTAAGTGCTGGTTTTACCAGCAACGTCCACATCCTGGGAACAAATTACAAAAAAAAACTAATTTATGAAATGTGTTAACAGTTGATAGACTGTGTGTGGATATAATTTAGAGTAATATGTGCTTAGCAGGTGATGGAAATTTACTTTCATTTGGAAATTGAGCATATATCTGTTTCAGCACCTTGGGCAGCTTAACTTGGCAATCTATTTAGTGCAGGTAATTTTCCGACTGCATTCATAGCATTGATCTTTGTCAGAACTCTCAGCAAACACTATGTGCAAACTTAATGACTACAAAATCTTGTTTAGTGTGCACCCAAATTTTCCAATATGGAATGTTGGTGGGTGAAGTGAATTGGAAAATTATCTATAATGCATTTATAATAATTAATGTTAATTTACTTCTAAGTCTTTCAACCCAGAATGTTATGCAGCATTTAATTGCTTGTATTCATGTTCAATTATCAAAGATTAGGGCAGCAGAAATATTTTGGCAAATTGACAACATACTAAGCCAAATAATTTTGAATATTAAAGGTGATATTTGTAAAAGCCTGCTCTGTTAATAAGGGAAAATGTTAAATATTGTTACAGATGACACTATCTTAGGTGTAATAGTGCTATCTAAGGTGATTGTTTTTGCAAAGGGGAAAAGATTTGCTGTCTATATGTGTAAACAGGCTTGGTGCTTTCTCTAATAATGTTAAACCAAAACATTGGTTTAATACTTCACTTTGAAATGATTTTCATGAAACAAAACAGTGAATATGGTAAATCAGTCTTTTTCTGAGAGGAATTAGTTTCAACGAAGAGGATCAATTCTTCTCTTATTAAACTGAAGTTGACCAGTGCACAATAATGTACTCAGCATTGATTGTTTCTGTTGCCAGTTCACTCCTTACATACAAAGAGCACAAATGCATTATCCCTCATGAGCAAAAAACAAATAACAGACAAATTAAATTGCAAACCAACTATTCTGTAAGTGAATAGCTTTTATTTTCTATTTTCAATGGCTCATTTAGGATTTCTAATTAAAAGGTTTTCAAAATATTCTGTAAATTGCCCTTGTAGCATGATTTCAACAATTTAGTATATTTATGAGTGAAATGTATGTTTCCATGTTATTGCAGAAATGCTATTATTAATCTGCAGGATTTAAATGTGATGTTTGTCAGAGTTCTAGACCTGTGACACAGATACAGCCTCTTCAGCCCACCACTTCTGTGATGAACATTAAGCAGCCATTTACATCAATTCTACAAATTCTGTTTTATTCTCCTCGTATTCACCATGCTATTGCTTTTTCTACTCACCTACACATTAGAGGCAATGTACAGTGGACAAATAGCCTACCAACCCACACTTTAGATTGTGGGGGTAATCCAGAGCACCCGGAGGAAACCTTTGTGATCAAAGGGAGAGCTCTCAGTCTCTACACAGCCAACATCTGAAGACAGCGAAGCAGTGAGACAGCAGCTTTACAAGCTACGCTACTGTGCTGTGGCTGCAGTTTGATTTTGCTTATTGCTGTGACATAGGTACATTAGTGAGTAAGACTGAGCGACTTAGGATGACAGCATAGAATATAATGATCAAAAAAGCCAAGGTCATTGTACTCTGTTTGTGGGCTTTTAAATCAATAAGCAATCAATATCTTTTTATTAAAAAACCAAAGCAATTCTAATATAATTAAAGTAAACAAAACAACCACAACAAAAACATTAATTGATTGGTTTTAAATGTTTTATGGTGGTTAACTGCTTTGCAATATTGCTGAATTTCAGTGTCATATTTAAAAAGCACATAATGCAGTTAAAGTACTAATAATATTAAGCACTTGAACAAACTATTTTATATTACTCTGTACAGCAACTGAAAATTGTTGACTTTTTTTTAAGCTCTTTTGCAACAGAATACCAATTCTGGATTAATATAAGTAGAGAGATTGTGACCTGATCCAACATCAGTATAAGGCCTTAGGTCTGTGAATCACTTGACTAAAATCCAAGGGAATTTGCAGCTGATTGGAAGGCATGCATAGAAGTCCCAGCATAGAGGGATTGCCACTGGGACTGCAGCAATAACATACAGAATTCAGTTAAATGAGTGGAAGGGTTTCACGGTGAGATGAGTGGAATTAAGGAAGTTGGAGGCAGTGATGGACTTGGACTTACTTGCCTAAATTCCTGTGTGTTGACCTGGATGAAAGAATACAGTGGCTTTCCCTCAGATTGTGGTTTAAAATAGTAGCAGGATGTTGATGTCATCAAAGCTGAATCGCTTTCTTTGAAGGCTATTTCCTTTTCTGGGAAATGTCTTCAGAAGAGCAGGTAAATGGTAAAATGTGGCAAGTCTTTGTGACCATTTCAAGTAAGTATATTAGATGATTTAACTTCCTGCTATCCCAATTTTTTCTACGCACACAATTGTCCCATAGATTTGAAGATCACTTAAAGGAATTATGAGCTGTGTGAAAGGTATAGTTTGGAAAATTATAAACAATTAAATAAGTTGAACCTCTGACAAAATTCATTTTGCTTATTATAGCAGTGACTCAACTACAGCTACTTAGTTTATTCCAAATCTCAGGTAATTCTCCTTTCAATTTATGCATTACCTATCCGCTGTGAAAGATTAATGAAAATGCATGATTGAAAACAATGACCAGCAACTCTACTGAATATTTCTTCTGGTTTTGCATTAGTAATGCAAAGTGGTGTTTGGTTATATCAAAAAACACAAAGCATTCTTCAAAGGATCCAAATTGTTTTCTAAAATGATACTGTTCCTGCCTTATCTGCCATGTGCTAAAACACTTCATGTTATATTAACCACCTTTGCAAACAATTCCTTCAGAATTCTTTTTCATTCTTCTAATGATAAAAATGCAGCAATGAGAGGAAGCAATTTGTTACTCTCTTTCAAAATCTTTTACTTTGAAATCCCTTTTAATTTCTTAACACTTGAGGAAGTGTTACAGGCTGGGGAGATCAGACCCAATTATTCGAGTGTCCAGGAGATGTGGTAGTAAGTGTACAAGCACAAAAAAGTAACTAAATTCTAGTTTATTGTCATAAAATAGATATCACAAATAAACCATACAATATACAAAATAGCGTGTCGCAAAGATTTCTGGGCTTACAATACCTAGTCACCACTTGGTTGTTGTCATGGGAACTCTGATTCCAACTCATGAAACCACCCCTTGGTCCCAGGCACCAATTGCAATTCTGGTCTTGGTGAAATTCTAATGAAGCCTGGGAAGGTTTCAAAGGTACATTTAATGTCAGAGAAACGTATACAATATACATCCTGAAATTCTTTTTATTCGCAAACGTCCACGAAAACAGGAGTGCCCCAAAGAATGAATGACAGTTAAATGTTAGAACCCCAAAGCACCCCCCAACTCCCCCCACCCATGCTTAAGCAGAAGCAAAGCAACAACCCCCCTCCCCACCACCAAAAAACTGGTTATTGTATTTACATAAGTTACACTAGCACAGAATCATCAAGAGAGAGACAAATCTTTTGCTCTCGCCCATTAACAAAATCTGGTGTCTTTCATTCAAACAGCATATCATGCCCATCGACACAGTCTCATAAATCAATTAGATATTTCAATGTTCACTCTTTGCTACCTCATTCCTTAATCTCACAATGTCTGTGACACACAACATTAGTTGGGTTTGGGTTTACACAATATATTAATGTTTACAGATAAGTGATAAGCCCAGATTCTGAAAGAACTCAGCTATCAAATCACCAACAGACATTCAGACACTCTACAGATCCCACATGCTGAGAGTTCAGAAAGAGTTAAGTTGTCACCCAGCCTGACAGATATTCAATCATTTCTCTACAAATTCCATATGCTAAAGAAAGCAAAAGAGGAAAATTGGATCAGCTGCGATGAAATGGTGGCGCAGACTGATGGGCCAAATATTCTAATTCCGTTCCTATCTCTTACGGTCTTATGTATCCCTTCATGCACTGACCAATCAAGAATCTATCAAGCTCTGCCTTAAATATACATAAAAACTCAGTGTCCACAGCTGCCAGTGGCAAAGAATTCCACAGGTTCACTACTCTCTGGCTAAAGAAATTCCTCCTTATCTTTGTTCTAAAAGGGCTTCCCTCTATTCTGAGGCTGTGTCTTCTGGACTTAGACTCTCCCAACATAGGTTACATTCACTCAACACTGAACCTATCAAGGCTTTTCACCATTCAATAGGTTGCAATGAGATCACCCCTCATTCTTCTGACTTCTAGTGAATACGGGTACAAAGCCATCAAACGCTCCTCATATGACAAAATTAATTTCAGTTATCATTTTAATGTCTTATTGCCATTATGTTTATATTGTTTTAATTTCCTTTCTGTAATGAGCTGCCAGTAACTGCACATGACTTCAAGATGGCGGCGTGACGCAGCATGCAGCGGCCACTTTGGAATGAATATTTGTAATCTGTCAAGTAGGGAGCCGTGTACAATCCTGATTTGATGGAGACGGACGTGTGAAGCACGGAGGAACATCTGGTTAAACTTTTGAAATGCCTGTTTCGCTGCCGCTGCTACTGTGCGATCGGAAAAATCTCCGGGAGGAAGGCCCCGAATCCTTGGCGTTGCCTGTTGCTTGGCGGCCGATGCCGGGGTCAAAGCGCTCGGCAGAGATAGTGCTCGGTGCTCGGTGTCGGAGGGCTGGTCGGAGGCTCGAAGTTTTTCGACAGACTCTGAGTTGGCTGTCGTCGGGGCTCCCAAAGTGCTGCATCGGCAAGCTGCAGCGCTGGAGGTTCATGGCAGGAAGAGTTTTTCTTCCTTCTACCGTCTGCGTGTGATGATGGGCTGACGGAACTTTGAGACTCTCTTTTAAACTGTGCCATGGACTGGTCTTTATCAGATTACGGTATTGATTTGCACTATTGAAACTATGTGTTATAATTATGTGGTCTTTTGTCAGTTAGTCTTTTATCAATTATGGTATTGTCTGCACTGTTGAAACTATATGTTAACTATAACTATATGTAACTATATGGTTTTGTGTAGGTCTTGTAGCTTTAGTTTTGTCTGATGGGTTTGTAGTTCCTTTCCGAGGAACGTGCTAAGACGGTAGCGTGATATCGATACGCAGCAGCCTCTCCGGACTCTGGATTGGGGATTACCAAATGTAATACGGTTTTTCTTGTGTGGTCTGTTTTGTGCTTTTTTGTGATATCATTCCGGAGAACGTTGTCTCATTTTTAACTGCATTGTATTTGTGGTTATAAATGACAATAAACTGAATGTGAATCTGAATCTGATACTCCAACTGTGACTTATCCATCATCATAAAGAATTCTGTTCCTTCATTCTGCTTAGGATATACTTTGATTTTCTTTCTTCACCTAAAATGGACTATATCCTGCAGGTCTTGTCCCTCTCCAAAGCCACCTGCATGAGTTTCTGTGAATGCAGGAAGCCTGTTTCCACACCCGGCCATCTCAGCAGAGTAGTCTCAGGATGTCGTCTGGCTTTAGGCAGAACAGTGCGGAGACCCCTGCCCTGGCAATGCCTCTGAGCCTTTGACATCTGGCAAAGCAAGTTTGGAATTCTGCTCACTAAAATCTACAATTAATTTTAATACTTTAAAAAATTCATACATATTGTATTTAAAACTATTAAAATTGAAGCAAATAATTAAAATATAAATATGGTTATTTGTTTCAAAAATAAAAGGTAAAATGAAAACAAAGGCATTTGCACTCACTTCAAAAAAATTCAAATGATGCAAAACAATTTAAGGAGATAATATCTCCCCAGTTTTTCCCTAAGCGTGTTGTGCAATCCAAAACCGAATTCACCAGGGTTGGAGCAATGGTAGGTCAGACTTGATGCAGGATTTGTGAGGCAATCCCAGCCTGTGCCCCTAGCTCCCAAATGGAGCCCTGTAATGGAACAAGCTGACAGATTGAACCTTCTGAATCTTTTAATCTTTGTTTTTCACTGCAGCTCATGGATGTCCACGACATAATACAGTGTCAACAGTTGAATGCCGAAGGTTCAGATCTGCCAGCAACAGTCAGCATATTTCAACATATTTCAGTACGTTGTACTACATCTGTCACCCAGCTGCTCATTCTGCTAGCCTGACATTGCCATTTACATCCTTCCACACAGCTTGTTTTACCTTCTGAGTTTGAGTAATCTGAAATTTTTGATTTCATTTATCATGTGTCTATCTCCCATCACTTCTATAAATGAAATACATTACCATTCTGATTTCGCTTTTCCTTTAGTTCAACTGTCTACATTAACTTGAAAGCTGTGTTCCTTTCTTTCTTAACCTGTTTCATTTGTAGCACCATACAGCATGTCTTCTGACATGTTTTTAAAACATCACAATAATACATATAGTACATCTTGTGATTTCCTCAACATCCTTCAAATAAGATTTCTCCTTTAAAGCATACTGTTGAATATTCCTGATTAACCTGTACAGTTGTAATTACATTGATTATTGAAAGTGTTTGCGTTCTTGTGCTAAATATTTTCCTTAAGTTTCGCATTCTGCCCCATTCATAAGAAAGATACTGCCCTGGAAATTGAGGTGTATGGATTACAGCTTTGTAGGTTCCCAAATGACAAGTGTTGATTTCAACATTTTTTTACATCTTTGAACTAATTTAATTTGTAATACACCTGCTCCCATCAGCATAATTGGCATTGTCATAACTGTGCCACTATGTAGATACTTACTTATCTCCTGCCCTGTATATAATAATATTAGCACTTACCAAGATGATGTAGGTGGTCAGGACATGAGCAACCATCATGCACTGTTCAGCTGGTAGAGAGTCAGAGAAAGGAGCTGGCAAAATAACCAGCAACTGCTGAGGATGACCACCTAGAAGGTTCAGACTTCATGAAACATAATACCTAAGAGCAGGAATTGGCTGTTTAGATAATTGTGCCTGTTTCACCATTCAAGAAGATAATGATTGTCACTTTCCTGCACTAGCCACATATTGACTGGTCTTAAGACAGCTGCATACATATAAGCAGTTTTCCCTTTGCAAATCTTTGAGCTTTCCTTCACTGTTAGTTGAAAACTATAAAACTCTTGCCTGACATTTTGCAAACATATAATTTAGTTTAGAAAACAGATTCATAGTGGAGCAATGAGAAAATTGGCACAAATGATACCTCTATAAAACAAAGCTGTTGTCATCGCTGTGATAATTGTGGAACAAAACTTAGGTACCAATCAGCAACATTCTTGAAAATAAATAGTTACTTTGCAAGACAAAACTTGAATCTTAGAGCATTTCAGCACAGATTCGTTAATCACACGTTCAATAATGTACAGTACATTCACATCCTAAACACAAGAAAGACTGCAGATACTGGAAATCCAAAGCAACACACACAAACTGCTGGACGAACTCAGCAGGTCAGGCAGCATCTGTCATCCACCAGGTATAAGTTAACTTTTAAAAATCCATATTCATCCTTTATGATCAGCTGAAAAATGTTGCCATAGTTGCCACCCAGCTATTGCCAGTTTCTAATTGGGACTAGAAATGTTCAGCCTAAATCCTTCTATGCCCTGTCCCTCCATGTACCTGTCTAAATGCTTAAATAATATGATCGTATCTGGCTCAACTACTTCTAGCAGCTTGCTCCACATATTCACTACCTTCTGCTTGAGGAAGTTGCCCCTCAAGTCACTTTTAAATCTTTCCTCTCTCACTCTAAATCTATGACCTTAGTTCCTGTATTGTGTATTTTTACAATTCTCTGAAGTCAATTACTCTATTTTTACCACAGTGCCGCATTCAGAAAATTTAAAATAAAGAGTAATATACCAAAGTGTGGTGGTCTCAAGCCAGTTCAGAATAAGTGTCTGATGATAGAATATTACACCAACACTCGTTTTTTTCCTTCAATCCTCAATCAGACATCACAGTCACCATTAAAAATGCACTAATCAGCAGTGGCAGAATCACAGAGGATAGTACACTGAACAGCATGTCTTATGTTGCAGAAAGAAAATGAACACAAATGGTAGCATAATGTTTTCATATTTGAAGCATTGCTTCTGATAAAAAAAATTGATATTTGGATGTGCAATGTAACAGGGCTAAGAGAATGAAGAAAATTGGTGTGGTGATGCTTTGAGGGGCTATATTTCTTATTTTCACTGCAGAATTAAAGAAAAAATACACAATGTTTTGATTATCAAATTTAACATTTATTGGATAAAATATTTGGATGTATTTCCAGATTTCCCAATAAAGGGTAGTGCATCTGATTACATGCTTAGGAAATCTACTTGTGAAAAATGTGGATTTTCTAAGTATATAATCAGATGCACTGGCCAGGCAGTGGCATCACCACCAGACTTCGAGGCGAATGGTCACAGTTTTAAATCCGGCTGACCCTTTGCACGTTTTCCATCTGTGCTGGGCCGAGCATCAAGCTAGTAACTCAGCCTCGTAAAAAAACAAGTGCTAAAGAAAAGGCAAAAAAATGCCCTCAAATGCCCCACAAGTCACAAAGAGGAACAATAAAACAACAACAATCCAATGCACTATCCTTCATTGTTTAGCTGCATGAATTAAAATCCTGTTCTAATCTTTATTACTTTACTTTACTTTATTACTTTATTGTCGCCGAACAATTGATACTAGAGCATACCAAATATCACAGTGATATTTGATTCTGCGCTTTGCGCTCCATGGAGTACAAATCAATAGTAAATATAATAAAGATTTAAATTATAAATCATAAATAGAAAATGGAAAAGGGAAAGTAAGGTAGTGCAAAAAATCTGAGAGACAGGTCCGGATATTTGGAAGGTACGGCCGAGATCCTGGTCAGGATCAGTTCAGCAGTCTTATCACAGTTGGAAAGAAGCTGTTCCCAAATCTGGCCGTACGAGTCTTCAAGCTCCTGAACCTTCTCCCGGAGGGAAGAGGGACAAAAAGTGTGTTGGCTAGGTGGGTCGTGTCCTTGATTATCCTGGCCGCACTGCAGTGTAAAGTGAGTCCAAGGATGGAAGATTGGTTTGTGTGATGTGCTGGGCTGTGTTCACGATCTTCTGCAGCTTCTACCAGTCTTGGACAGGACAACTTCCATACCAGATTGTGATGCACCCTAGAAGAATGCTTTCTACGGTGCATCTATAAAAATTAGTGAGGGTTTTAGGGGACAGGACAAATTTCTTCAGCTTTCTCAGGAAGTAAAGGCGATGGTGGGCCTTCTTGGCAGTGGACTCTGCTTGGTTAGTCCAAGTCAGGTCATTTGTGATATTGACCCCGAGGAACTTAAAGGTTCTGACCTGTTCCACCTGCGCACCACCAATGTAGATGGGGTCATACGGTCCGCTACTCCTTCTGAAGTCAAGAACCAATTCTTTCATCTTGCTGATGTTGAGGGATAGGTTATTGTCTTCGCACCATGCCACCAGGTTCTTAATTTCCTCTGTGTACTCAAACTCAGTATTACCTGAGATATGGCCTACAATTGTGGTGTCATCAGAAAACTTACATATTGAGTTCGATGGAAACTTGTCTACACAATCATGGGTGTACAGTGAGTACAGCAGAGGGCTGAGTACACAGTCTTGTGGGGCACCGGTGCTCAGAGTGATTGTAGAGGAGAGCTTGTCCCCTATTTTCACAGCCTAGGTCCTGTCTGTGAGGAAGTTGAAGATCCAGCTGCAGATCTGAGTGCTATGACCCAGGTTTCGGAGCTTAGGAATCAGTTTATTTGGAATGATGGTATTAAAGGCAGAGCTGTAGTCAATGTAAAGGAGCCTTACATATGCGTCTTTATTCTCCAGGCTTTCTAAGGAGGAATATAGTGCCAGAGAGATAGCATCTGCCATTGACCTGTTGCTCTGATTGGCAAATTGCAAAGCATCGAGGTTGACCGGTAGGTTATGGTTGATGTGTGCCATAACCAATCGCTCGAAGCACTTCATAGCAATTGATGTCAGAGCCAAACGTCGAAAGTCATTCAGGCATGCCACCTTGCTTTTCTTTGGCACTGGGATTACCGTTGCCTTCTTAAAACATGAGGGTATCTTAGACTGAAGCAGGGAGCAGTTGAAGATGTCAGCAAACACTCCAGCTGGCTCGCTTGCACAGGCCCAGAGAACCCGTCCCGGGACGCCATCTGGGCCCATTGCCTTCCTTGGATTTATCTTCAGGAAGGCCCTTCTAACGTCCTCCTCGGTAACAATGAATCTCGATGCCACCAGGTCCGGTTCATCCGGTGGGGGCGGGACGCTCCTCTTCTGTTTGAATCTTGCATAGAATATATTAAGTTCATCAGGAAGAGAAGCGCTACAGTTATTGATATTCCCAGCCCTTTCTTTGCACCCAGTGATCTCATTTAGACCCTGCCATAGTGTACTGGCATCCCTCTGGTTAGCCTGGGCTTCCAACAATCTCTAACGATAAACTGAGTTAGTGCCAGTTAGGCTGAAGGTTTGCCCTGTTTTATTCACTTCAGGTGCATTTTAGATAGATTATGGATCAGAAAAATTGGGATGTTGATCTTGCAGTACCTCGGGTGCAAGGTGAATAACTAAAACATGTGCCTGAAGGCAGTAGCCTTAATATAGACCTTGGCCCTCAGCTACTTCAGATGTTCAAAGATTAATTTTATCATCAAAGTATACAACTCTGAAATTTTTCTTCTCCAGATAGCCACGAAACCAAGAAAGAATGGCTGCACAATCTTCAACCACCAATTCCCTTCCCCCCATACAAAAATGGACAAAAACAAAATAGATACATCAACCCCAAATCCCCTCCCCTGCACACAAGAAGTATGAGAAAGATCAGGCGAAAAACACAGAATATAAAAAACTATAAGACTGAAAAAGAAGTCTATAGCACAAGTCCTTATCCAGAATGCAGAAAAACCTAGGTAACATTCTCCGGGCCCAGTGGCAGATCTTTCCCTCTCCATAGCAGAGCAGTCAAAAGGCAGTCTCCTCTCTTTGTAGCAGAGCAATCGAAAGGGTGTTTCCCCTCTCTGTAGCAGAATGATCCCACCGGCAATCAAAAGGCAGTCTTCTCTCTTTGTAGCAGAGTGATTCCACTAACAATCAAAAGGCAGGTAGCCAGTGCTCAACTTCCTCATTTGCCTCGATGTTTCAAATCTCCCTCTTCACTTTAATTGGCAACAGTGGAAGCTTTAATCGGTGGAACAGTCAAACATTGGCTTGGGCTTCACAGCCTTCTCGCCACAAGGTTCACTGATGCTGCCTCTGTCTCTTGGAATCCTCACGGAGACTGCAGAGCATGGATACATTGAAATCAAGTCAAGTCACGTCAACTTTTATTGTCATTTTGACCATAACTGCTGGTACAGTGCATAGTAAAAATGAGACAACGTTTTTCAGGACCATGGTGTTACATGACACAGTACAAAAAACTAGACTGAACTATGTAATAAAAAAAACACAGAGAAAGCTACACTAGACTACAGACCTACACTGGACTGCATAAAGTGCACGAAAACAGTACTGGCATTACAATAAATAATAAACAGGACAGTAGGGCAAGATGTCAGTCCAGTCTTCGGTTATTGAGGAGTCTGATAGCTTGGGGGAAGAAACTGTTATATAGTCTAGTCGTGAGAGCCCGAATGCTTCGGAGCCTTTTCCCAGATGGCAGGAGGGAGAAGAGAATGTATGACGGGTGCATGGGGTCCTTCATAATGCTGTTTCCTTTGCGGATGCAGTGTGTAGTGTAAATGTCCGTGATGGCGGGAAGAGAGACCCCGATGATCTTCTCAGCTGACTTCTCTATCCGCTGCAGGGTCTTGCGATCTGAGATGGTACAATTTCCAAACCAGGCAGTGATGCAGTTGCTCAGGACACTCTCAATACAACCCCTGTAGAATGTGATGAGGATGGGGGGTGGGAGATGGACTTTCCTCAGCCTTCGCAATAAGTAGAGATGCTGCTGGGCTTTCTTTGCTATGGAGCTGATGTTGAGGGACCAGGTGAGATTCTCCGTCAGGTGAACACTAAGAAATTTGGTGCTCTTTACAATCTCTACTGAGGAGCCGTCGATGTTCAGCGGGGAGTGGTCGCTCCATGCCCTCCTGAAGTCAACCACCATCTCTTTTGTTTTGTTCACATTAAGAGACAGGTTTTTGGCTCTGCACCAGTCCGTTAGCCGCTGCACCTCCTCTCTGTAAGCTGACTCGTCGTTCTTGCTGATGAGACCCACCACGGTCGTGTCATCGGCGAACTTGATGATGTGGTTCGAGCTGTGTGTTGCAGCACAGTCGTGGGTCAGCAGAGTGAACAGCAGTGGACTGAGCACGCAACCCTGGGGAGCCCCCATGCTCAGTGTGATGGTGTTGGAGATGCTGCCTCTGATCCGGACTGACTGAGGTCTCCCAGTCAGGAAGTCTAGGATCCAGTTGCAGGGGGAGGTGTTCAGGCCCAATAGGCTCAGCTTTCCAATCAGTTTCTGAGGGATTATTGTGTTGAATGCTGAACTGAAGTCTATGAACAGCATCCGAACGTATGTGTCTTTTTTGTCCAAGTGGGTTAGGGCCAGGTGGAGAGTGGTGGCAATGGCGTCATCTGTTGAGCAGTTAGGATGGTACGCAAACTGCAGGGGTCCAGTGAGGGGGGCAGCAGGGTCTTGATAAGCCTCATGACGAGCCTCTCCAAACACTTCATGATGATGGATATAAGTGCAACGGGACGATCTCCAAACTGCGAAATGATCTCCAAACTGCAAATCACAGGCTCCAGCAGTTCCAGAATCACATTCAGGATGAAAAACAAACATAAAAGAGATAAAAGAAGTGAACTGTGTGGTTTCATGATCTATCCAGAAGATGTTGACCGAAGGAGCGTTGTACGGAGGCATCATCTTGACCTTGACTTAAACTGCCAAACTGCAATCACTCCAGTTTGAAGTCCAAAAGGAGACTACCAATCATGTTTTTTGTAGAATCATCCTGGTTGGCGATTAACGGTTATGGAGTTGTTGGTGAGGAGGCGACCAATAAGACATGAATGGAAACACCCAATGGCCTACAGTATTGTTGTAGAGCCAGGAGGAGATCTTCAATTAGCTTAACATTAGTCATTGGTAAATTGGAAGCTATAATTAAGGACAGGGTGACATTTATTTTTTCTGTTTAGAGATACAGGGCACACCACCCTGCAATCCCCCGAATTAACCCTAGCCTAATCATGGGACAATTTACAATGACCAATTAATATATGAACCGGTATGTCTTTGGACTGTGGGAGGAAACCAGAGGAAGAGGAGAAAATCCACACGTTCAATGGGGAGGATGTACAGATTCCTTACATATAATGTTAGAATTGAACTCTGAACTCCGACGTCTCGAGCTGTAATGGCATTGTGCTAATTGCTATCCTCTCATGTGAACATTTTTCAGCTGATCAGAAAGGACAATCATGGATTTTTAAAAGGTAGCTCATACCTGGTGATTGTGAGTGTTTATTGTTGAATGTCATTGGTTAAATTCATGCTGATGGAATTCAAAGCAAGTTATTAGCCTGATTTAAAAATTGGATGAATGGCAGAAGCAAAAGTATAGGAATATTGGACAAGCAATGATTTGGCAGAAGACACAAGAGGCTGTAGATGCTGGAATCTTGAACAATAAAACAAACTTGGGGAAACATGGCAAATCAAGCAGCGTGTGTGGAGGCAAAAGAATGGTTGAGATTTCAGGTTGAGTTTCTCCATCGGGACTGAGAGTGGGACTAGATGGATGGGGATACTGGACAGATAGAGCCAGGTGGGAGAGAGGGGAGTGTTGACACAAAGACTTGTAGATGATAGGTATAAAATAGATAAGGAGAGAAAAAAACAATAGGAGCCAGCTGGGGAGAAAGTAGAGAGAGCCAGAGGCTGGTGGAGCTAGACAAGGGTGAGCTGACAGGCAGATGGGTGAAGGGAATGAGACACATGAGCCAAGTAGGTGAATAGGTATGGTTGTGATGGACAGATGGAACTAGGTGGTAGATGACAGGGAGTCCAGTAATGAGGAGTAGGGGTAGGTGGGTGGGAAAGATGGAAAATATGAACAGAGGAAGAAAGAACTGGATAGGCAGGTGGGATGGATACCCCACAACCCACACACACAATTTCCAAAGGCTATGATTGTTTTAAAGTTAAGTTTGTGTGTACTTTTTGTAGGTGGGCTTATTAATTTCACAATGTTTAGCTATGACATAAATACATACCTTAACTTATGATTTTTACTGAAAATATTGAAGATATTTAGAGTAAGTCTTCCTCCATATTCAAACTCAATTGTAATACAAATTTCTGGCTGACATATAGTTACCTATACATTTGCCATTTTACTCTTTCCTTTTTCATTACTGATGTCGCTCGTTTACTTCTCACATGGTATTGCTGGCAAATAAACAAGTTCTTTCACATAGGTTGGCTAGTTGTGCTGTTTTTATCTGCCCCGATGTATTGCATATTGAAGGTCTCAATTGTTATAATGCGTATTTGAGTATATAGATGTGAATCACATGCACAATTTTAGTATCATAGTACTATAATTCTTCAATGCCCAAAAATGCCAAATATTTTATCAATAAAATATAATTTATACTAAACATGAAAAGAACATGGCCATCTGTGTAATGTTTTATCAAGTATTATATACACACTGTAGTGATCCATAGTGTCCAAGAGAGGGCATTCATTTGTTTCATGAAAATAAAACAAATACGGACTAACAGAAATTCAAACTTGAAATTCTTTCCAATAACAAAGAAAAAACATTTCCAATGCTAATCTTTATATGGTGTACTTTGTACAATATTCAATATTTTATATTTTTAATATTTCACATTTACTGTATTCGATTCCTCATTGTATTTGTGGAGTCTTGGTTTATGTGTTAAGTGTTTTAAAATGTCATTTGAAAGAAATAGCAAGGGGAAAATAATAGAACAGGTAATTTTTTGGTCAATTTCTTCTGTAATTCTAATTTGTTTTAGCTGTTAATGATGAAGCTATTAACGGAGAGGGGTTATTTTACATTAGCAGTTTGTTTCATGGGTATTAGATTGACTTCATAGAAAGGTAAATGTGAGTGATGGGTTTTTCCTATTTTCATTCTGATGTTCTATTTTAACCTCTTCTGGTCTTAAGGAATGAGTTTATACTGTAATATCACTCTAGGCAGGATTTCAACTGCTCTGTAGTTCTAATAGCCTGAACCGTTTGTCCTTAGATTATTTGAACATGAAGTAATTACCTATCTTGCCATTTCCATGCCTACATCTACAGGCATAATATTCTAACAGGAATGCAGAATCCTACTCTGAAACAGAACTAAATCCCCCATAAGGGATATAGATTTGCTTATTCTTGGCACACAATCAAATTTGGCTATCCAAGTGGCATTTTCTCTCACTGAGCTGTTGGTCGTGGGGTCAAGCTAAGGTCCATTTTATGGAACTACAGTTTCAGCTCACTTGGTCTAGATTCTTGGACAAAGCAGTTTGAATTCTGAAACGTTAAAGCTGTCTCCCTCTCTATAGATGTGGTCTGACCTGTTGACATCTTATTATGAGAAGACAGTAATTCCATTTTCTGGGCTAGATTTAAATCAGGTTTTCTGAAGTAAAGTACACCTTGCTAATCCTGCCACTTAGCTCTTGGAGATTTTTTTAAAGCAGTAAATGTAATTGTGACACATCTTTCAAGGAGCACATCAATGACAAACTGAATATTTTGAAATTGAATTCTTCAGCATTAATTAATTAAACTGCAGACGAACTTCAACTGCAGTTTAATTTAACAATGTTGTAGATGCAGAAACAAAATTTAACACTGGACTGTGTCTAATCAAATATACATCTATTTGTAAATACAGCAAGATGGCCGTGAGTAAGTCATTTTATTTGCATATCTTTCGAAACAATGCTCCTTTGAGTTAATTGATTCTGTTAACAGTTAAACATCAGGCAGCTGGAAAATCAATCTATATTCTAAGCAAACCAAGTTGTAGTTGGTTGAACTCTGCCGTCTTCTGGTTTAGTGGATTTCCTTGCTATAACCTCTGTATTGATGAATGCTAATTATCAGGCCCGTCTGGAATGCAGTTTGATTGACTAAGATCAGCTATAACAATTTAATCTGGGCGCAGAACAATTTATATTGGGCTATATCATCTTTGCAGCTACATTAAGCTTTTATTTTAAGAGCAGCAACTAGGCTTTTGGTGGCAGAAGTTGTTAAGACTGTAAATATGTTGTTTTTTGAAGCAGTTCGTAATGACTTTTTTTAAACATGGCTGTGCTATTATTCATTTTAGAGGACAGTCTTAAAATAATTCCATTTATTGCTTTTTAGACATGCCTTTGGTTCAGAATTTTTTGGCAGCACCCACATTTCTTGTATATAAGAGGAGGTTCTTGAAATCTCTTCCTCAAAGAAGCTGACTTTAACCTCATTGCTCTCCTAATTGAACCTGGGACATGTTCAGCAGGCAGGGTCAGAAAGTGAGCTCTCCCTTACTGAACATCAACAGTGATTGATGGCTGTCAAACCCAAGCACACACCTTGAGAAAAATTGCACAGAAGCCTGAAGTTTACTGGTACTGTACCTACGTAAGGAAATCCCAACCCAGTCTCTTGCAATCCTTTACAACTGAAAACTAAAAGAACTTTCCAGAGACAATCCAGGGATTACTGACAAGCTCTTTTGTGTGTATTCATATTAAATTCATGCAGATTAATTGGGGGGGGGGGGGGAATTGGATACATAAATCAAAATTTGTGATTTCTTATTCTTTATAATTTACCCATTTCACAAACAATTGCAATTGTGCCATGTTGAAGACTATTCTAGAGAATCAAGTAATGGACAATCTTTACTTGTGATTTTTGACGTAAAACTGCATCAGCATCATGGAAATTTCTGGTTAAAGTCATTATTCTCCCATATTCTACTTGTTACTGCAGTTTGTAATAATGGTTTTCATTCTTAGTCTTCCTTTTTTACAGAATGCTGAGCTATATTTATAATCCAGGTTATTATAGAAATTAAATCAATCATATGCTCTTGCATGAAAGATTCTCATATTAACTCTGATTAATGGAAAACCACTTCAATGATACTTACTAAATTCAACCAGAGTGTAAAGATTTAGAATATTCCTAAGTTCAATTGTAGTTGGCCATGTCTGCCGTTTTCGGCGACTTCACTAAAGTGTGATGGACTGAAAATTAACTTGTCTCCTCTCATCTTTGTAAACCCCAGAAGTTGCAAGCCCAGCCTGTGCATTCTTTTAAAGTTGAAAGTAAATTTATTATCAAAGTACATAAATGTCACCATATACTATTTATTCTGCATAGGACACCCCACCAATCTCAGTTTCAATCTGGTGCATTGCTTCAGAACAGTACTTATGTCCTTCCTTACATAGGGAGACTAATCCCATACATAATATTGCAAGTGTGATATGATTAATAATACTCTACGTAACTAAAGTGTTGCTTTATATGTTTGTATTTGGCTCCCCTAGCAATGTATCTGCAATTTTCAACTTTGCTATTCATTGTTATTTCTGAATAGTGAAGACTTCTCTGCAGTGAAGACTGATGCAAAAGACCCGTTTAATTCACCTGCTTTCTTCTTGATTTCCATTATCAATTTCCCATTCTCCTTTTTTAAAGGTCTAATACACTTTTTCATTAAATATCTAGAAACTGTTGCCATTGTTTTTATATTTCTTGCTAGCTTTATCTCATACAGACAGCTGATGGTTGGCTTGAATATTGCAGGTATGATCTTGTCCTTCCTACTTTCCTATGTGTGATCAACATAGTTTCTTTGATGTTTATACATGAGTCAGATTCACAGGAGAGCCACCACTTGGGAAATGCATGCATACAACCTGGAAAACAAGCCACTCTTTGTGAGATATGGGCAGGTTTTATTGTTTGAAGGCAAAGTTATGTGAGAACCAGTCTAATGTAAAATCAATCTAACTGCTGATGTTATGTGAGAAAAATAGTCAACAGAGGGGCCTGCATTGATTGGCTGATAAAGTCATTGTGATGAGCAGGCAACATAAACTTGGCTGCACCTTCTGCAGCAGGTGAAAGGGTTTAGGTGAATTGATCATTGCAATCCCCTACTTGCTTTGGGGTACTATCTGTTTCAGTCTCTATTATATTACACACCAAGTTTTGCACTGCTCAGTTATCCAATACATTTATTAGACATGAACAAATTGATTTTGCCTTCTATACGAGTCTATTTTTCTTTTGGTATACATACAATCCTTCAGGGTGTTTTTTCATATTTTGCCCACTAAGGATGCCATGTCAGTTGACTGTAATTTTGAGAACTTTCTGGAAGACATGCAATATGTAAAAGTTTCATGGCCTCTTTGTCCTTCACGGTCACTGTGAAAAGTTAATATTTGGAGCAGCAGTTGTAGTACATGATAACTTGTGCATTGTTCCTCACTGAGTTTCAAATAAGAGAAGTCCTCCTTGAAGACTCTTGGTGACATACAGCTCCTGCTGAGAACCAACCCTCATTCTTCCTGCTCAATATGTTCTTTGTTCGCTACCCCTATCATTCTGCCATCCTTTGACTACAGCCACTGAAACAGGATACAAAAGAAGCCTTGAAGTCAGGCCAACCTCATGGCACACAATTGTACTCAGACCTGGCAACATTAAAGAGGTCTAGAAGCACTAATCATTAACTGAATGAAAACAACAATCAGTGGAAATCAATTAGCAACTAATCTGTAAATAGAGTCACAGACTGATTCAGTATGGAAAAAGCCACTTCAACCCACGTAGACCACAGGCTCTACTCTGCTAGTCGTAGTTGCATATGCTTGGCCCATAACCCTCCATATACCCTCCTCCCCTCCATGTATCTATCCAAATGCTTTTTAAAGTTTGCATTTGTACCCACCTCAACCACTTCTTCTGGCAGCAATGTTTGATGATCCCTCAGTAAGGCTGCTTCCTGGTGTTAAACTCAACTTTGCGTGATTGAAATAATACATTATGATTGTTGTTTTGATGTGACTCGGACACCGCTGTAGATTGAACAACCACGTTTATTCAATAGACTTCCATTTTTCTTACCTATATCCTGATGTCACACGCACTCTGACCTATGAATACTCACACAATACATTACATTCCCCTTCTCGAGATATTTTTTTACAGCACTGTGAATTACCAAAACAATGCCTCTAGGTATGCCTTTCTTACATTGCAACAGCCATGACATAAACTAAAAAAATCTTAACTTCTTGTACTGTATTCTACATTGTATCTTACAATACTAACAGCAGTGTATTTTCTTTTACTAACATAGACTAATAAACCTTTTATTTCACACCTTGGAACTTATAATACGTGTGACTTTGCCTCAAACTGTGTGAGACTGTAGGTACATCTAGTCTCTGTATCTAGCTGGAAGTTTGACTTGTCTCCCAGACCGTGCATAACACAACTGTGACTGTGCTTGTCCTTCATCAGTGTCAGTCTCTCGAGTGACCTCTGTGTCTTTGTGGTCTGCATCACTCTTGGTGTCGTTTGTTTCCATGTCTGTATATGTGGAAATGTCCTGTGCATCTGTACGTAGAAACTCCCTCTCACCTGACTTCAGTAGATGCTTCCTGTTCCTCCTGTAGACTCTTCTATCCGGCATGTGAACTATGAAGGATCTTGGTTGCTGATGTCTGTTCACAACCACAGCTGGTTGCCAAGTGTCTCCTCTCTGTATTCTGGCAACTGTCTTGAATGTCTGTCATAGTAGCTCTTTTGCTTTATTTGCTTGTACTTTAGCTTGTCATGTACTTGAGCATTACCTTCAGGAGTCAGTAGAGTTGTGGATGTTGGTAGTTTGGACTTCAGACGGCGTCCCATCAACAGCTGCGCAGGAGAGAACCCCACACCCTCAATCGGTGTGTTGCAGTATTCAAGCAGAGCAATGTAAGGGTCACCGTTGCTGCTCTCTGCCTTCTTGAGCATGTTCTTGAGAGTTTGTACAGTTCTCTCTGCTTGTCCATTAGACTGAGCGTGCCCTGGACTGGAAGTAACATGTTGAAATTCCCAGCTTTCTGAGAACCCTCTGAACTGGCATATTGTGGACCATTGTCACTAACGACAATATCTGGAATACCATGTCTTGCGAATGTCGACTTCATTGCGGTAATGACACCTTGACTGGACATGTCACTTAACTTGGTTATCTCTGGATATTTTGAATAGTAGTCCACACAAAGCAGATATTCTGCACCATTGTAGTGAAAGAGATCTGTGCCAAGCTTCTCCCATGGTCTTCCTGGTAGTGGGTGGGGAAGCAGAAGCTCTCTTGGATTGCTGTTTTTGTTTTCATTACAGACAGCACACTGAGACACAATGTCCTCTATCTGGGTTGACATGCCTGGCCAATAGAGAATGTCCCTTGCTCTTTCTTTACATTTCACTATCCCACTTCTGACACCATGTAGTTTTGATGTGACTCGGACACCACTGTAGATTGAACAACCACGTTTATTCAACAGACTTCCATTTTTCTTACCTACGTCCTAACGTCATACACACTTTGACCTACAAATACTCATATAATACATTACAATGATAACTATATTGAGCTCCAACCAATCTGACAGCCTCAACTTTAAAACAGTATCACAGATCACGATCTCTCTGCTCTGTGCATTTTCTGGAAGCATTTGTATCAGCATGGAAAAATATTTCTAAAATAGTGGCAAGGGTATTTCACCTCACAAAGTTGTCCTCTTGTATCATTGATACAACAAAAGTCAATTGGAATGTGTGACAGCCAGGATGTAACACTGCCAAACAGTTCTGCTGTTATAACATGTATGTAACGAGCTGTAAGGTTTCACTGCTAATCTAATGGCTTCTTTGTAATGTTTACTGCTGAGGTAATGGTTTCTCTATAGCAGCAATGTTTGGGTTATGGCTGGAGATAACAGGATGCATGGTAGCCATTAAGAGATTGTTGCTGTGTCTTGTGAGTCTGGAAAGATGTTTTTTTGCGGTCTTTTGTCAAGGAGAGATGAAGAGGGAAGACATGTGTGGAGAGAGCTGGTAGACCACTGGATGGTGTGGACTGGGATCTGAGGGTCTGAAGGTCGGCCCTGCTCAGAAGAGACCGATGGTGGAAGAAGGACTACTGAATGAGTTCCAGCATGACTTTGACTTGACTTAGGCCCTTTTTTATTTTCATTACTAACCCTATATTCATATTAAGATTCATAAAGTTCAATCATTTAATTGCATATGGTGTACTGTTTGATATTTTGCATTGTGGGTTTGTAACTGGGGGTACATTACACCGCATCCACAGAAACACTGGTTTCCAAGATGAATATGAGCTGGGCGAGCCTGAGGGTCACGTGTAAATATTAATTACATTTTTACTGTATTCTACAAGAAAATGTTGTAAGTTAAGGGTATGCTAAAAAAATTTATCTGTCTGTTTCCACGTGGCAAGTATTGGAACAAAACGGATGAAATGCATAAGGATCTGATTGGTGTATATAGGACTGGGTTGATTTTATTTTTATTTAGAGATATATTGCAGGCCCTTCTGGCCTAATGAGCCATACTACCCAGCAACCCATCTATTTAACCCTAGCCTAATTACAGGATAATTTGCAATAACCAATTGATCGACTAACCGGTATGTCTTTGGATGGAAGGAGGAAATCAGAGCACCCAGAAGAGAAAAGGACATACAAACTTCTCACAGAGGATGCCGGAATTGAACCCCGGCGCCCCGAACTGTAATAGTGTTGTAATAGCAGCTATGCTACCATGGTATGATAAGAAGAATATGTCAGTTAAGGCAGACAATGTTAAAGTGAAGGTAAATTTATTATTAGAGTTAATACAATGAGAAACCAAAGAGAGAAACACATGGGCCAAAAGAGATCTTGGTGGGTGAAGGAGAGAGAAGTCCAAAGCTTGGTTTTGGCAGCTGTTGGGTGTTGGACTATCATTTAGACGGTGGGCGAAAGGTTCCACTTCTAGGGAATGTTACAGTGATGTCATTGATTGGTAGAAGTAGACAGATGGGGTGAGTGGGGCTGGTTATCACATTCGGGATCTGGTTATTTACAATGTTCTATGCCATTATCATCACATATCTCTCGTAATTGCTTTTAGTGAAAAGCAATTTGATTTTCTCTTCTTCCACTGGGCATTGCTATTAATATCCTCCCAAAGATGGTATTTTGAGCATTGCCCTTCCCTTTTTCTCTTGCCTTTACCATCTTCTTCATTTTATCATCTCTCCCTCTTTCTTTTAACATTCCTTTCCCATTTTGTGCTCTCTCTCTCTCGGATTGATCATCTGTTTCTCTCACTCACTTCTCTACTGCTTTGCTGGGTCACTATTTTTCTACCTTATTATTCTTCATTTAAACACTACGTTTTAACTAGTTTTGTCCTTCTGTCCAATACAACAGGAGATTTACCGGAATGATACTGGGTATACTGTAATGGAGGAGCAAAAGGTATTTGCAGTATCTGTTGCTCCTGTAGGTCATAAATCATTTTGATATTAAAGGTTTCACAGTGCTATCTTGCTGTGACAATGTTAGTGTTTCTTACAACAACTTGAAACAAATCAATCAAATGCATTTTGATCTTTTTATTATTGGAAACTAGGATTCCTAAAATCCCCAAATAGAGGTTCAAACAAAATTAATGAAAAATTACACAATTCAAAATTTCATAAGAAGGAAAATCTAACGGGTTGTACACCAGGAAGATAAGCTGCTCAGTCAGTTACTACCTATGCAATGGAGACAAAAATATTACCCAGTGAAAGAATGAGAGGAATATCAGATATAGTCAAGAGGTTCATTTGTTGTTGAGACCAAACATCAGAGTGGGGAAGAAATGTGTTCCAAGTGACTAGCTATGGAATGATCGTTGGTGCCATTCGGGGTGGTTTGTGTATCTCAGAAACTGCTGATCTCCTGGGTTTTCACACACAATAATCTATAGAGTTTACAGAGAATGGTGTGAAAAACAAAAAAAAAATCATCCAGTGAGCTGCAGTTCAGTGGATGAAAACACCTTGTTAATGAGAGAGGTCAGAGGAGAATAGCCAGACTGCTTCAAACTGACAGGAAGGTGATAATAACTCAAATAACTATGTGTTACAACAGTGCTGTGCAGAAGAGCACTTCTGAAAGCACAACATGTCGAATCCTGAGGTAGATGGACTACAGCAGCAAAAAACCAGAAGATGTACTCATTGAATGTACTCTCTGCCAGTAAACATGTATTTGAAATCATGTATTTGTACATAAAATTAACAGGGGCCATTAGCCTCAACATTATTTTGACAGAATAATCTGGCACAATATCTAATATTCAATTGTGTTAAATGATAACCTCGTCCCCAAGTCCTCGATTTATAAAATCAACATAAGTGCAAAATGAATGTTAAAAGCCAAAAGATTTTTGAATTCAGTTCAGTAGTACTAACTCCTGCACTTCTTTTTCAGGAGCTAAATTTAGCTATATTTCAAATAGATCCTTAAATAGATTTATGTTTATAAACACAATGTAGCCTGCAATAAATTCCACTGATAGCTCCCATCCTTATTCCTGTCACTAGTTCTGAACTGAGGAATACTAAATTTGAGGCCTAATTCTTATTGTGCACTGTTTAATGGAATGCAGATATTTATGACTGAATATGGATTATAGGCACATTCTTGTTACTAGTAGTCTCACTGTTTAGCTTTCAGGTTTATTATTTAGAATGTCAAATAAATTTTCTTTAAATTTGGAATCCCAAGGGAATTTATCATTTTATATTGATTGCATGGAAAGGACTCTGCTGAGGATTTTTCTTAGCTTCCTGCTGCATTTACAAAGCTCTCATATAAGTTTTCTCCAGAATTTCTTCCTCAAGGTCACTGTGATAAGTTTGGCAGATAAAATTGAAGATATTAGCAACTTTTAGAACATTATTGTGGTACCTTCTAATGCTGACAGGGAATGCAAATTAGAATGGATTTGTTTACAGCTGTCAATGAATAGTTCATTACTGCTCAACTTTATTTTTAAAAATTGCTAATTTTTGGTAACCTCATTTTTGTATCAATACGTAAAAACATTAAATGAAATAACAAGTGAAAATTCTAAATGCTAAATTGTCCAGTTTTGTTTAGTTGTAATAAAAGCTTTGCATGAACCTCGAAGAACTGTATAAGTGATCAAGTAATTACTGAGAAGAGGTTGAACCCTGAAATAAAATATAAATATGATAATACAGTTTTAATGGAATGGTGCAAATGTTCCACAATAGCAGTTGCAGTCTTCATAACACATTGCAGGCAAATGTGCTGATAAATTAAAAGTGGTATTGAAGTATTCACTGTTCAACTCTACAGATGATTAATACCTTTGAAGTAATTAAATTCCATTAGACAGGGTTCAGATGCCCAAGGAATTGGTGCCAGGCTTTAGCAGTTCTCTAGCGAGGACAAAAGACTAATGCCTTCTAAAGCCGTGTTCCACAATTAAAATCCCAGGGAAATCTGCCTTAACTTAGGACATCTGCTTGTTATGATTGTTTGAGCTATTGATGCATTGGATCATTAGCAGGGCAGCATGAACTAGTGTTTTCCTGTTGACAAGGATCTCTCACCAGGAGCTGGAGCTTATGCAGGAAAAGAAGCAAAGCAGAGCAGCCAAGTCATATCTTGCACACTCACTTTAACTCATTGAATCATTGCTAACTACACTCCGTAATGGTTGGAAACAACATTTTGCCTGCAGCCATTTTCACCAAGTTCAGAGCCAAGGTACCCCTGGCTCCTGCTGCTTTTTTGCTGCAGTATCTTGAAGACTGGCATTAGTGCAGTCAGTGAACAGTTTGCCCCTTCAGATGGCCACAATAATGACCCACATGGGAGTAGACACCAGGGCTGCACTATCAATGTGACCAGGTGCTGCAACATAAGCATTTCATTAAATATTGAATGATTGGTTTCTAGTTACACTGACAAAAGGAAATTTGGCTACCATCCAAAAGCAACTAAAATATGTGTCTGTTTTTTTTTTCCTTGGCTTCTTCTAATCACATTCTGGTTTGGTGTGACCTTTCTTGCTGCTAATTAGCTGCCTTCTAGAAGAGCATCATGGGTAATACATCCTTGGTATTACATGCTGCCACTGCATGTGCTGTTAATCATTCATATTGTATCAATGATTTATTTGTAGTTTATAAATACAGTAAAATGAAATTTTTGTTTTGATTTGCTGACAATTGCTTCATATAGAGCAGGTACATAGCCATAATTTAAAAAAAGCAAAACAATCAGCATTTTCTAAATATAGCTCTATCTGATATGTATATGGAGTGCAACAAATCACTGTAGATCTGTCCTATTTTAGCATGCACTCTATTTCTGATTTGGAATAACTCATCTAAGGTTTGCAGGATTTTTCTTCCATAGGATTTAAAAAAGATTAGACAACGTATAATAAGTTTAAGCACTTCTTTGTCCAATCTACAGCTTACTTTCTTGTGAAATGTAATGTTGAGAAGTAAATTTAAATGAGAAAGGTATCTTAAACAAAATGCAGAAGAAAGAAATACTGAAAAGCATTGCAATGCATCTGATTGATTATAGTTCTGCAAAATTGTCCTTGACATTAAAAGACCTGCACTTGGATCTAGCCCATTGAGATAAGTTTAAGTTTCCCTCTCATTGGTGACTATTAAGGAGCCTAATAAATTATTTTAAATAGATATAAATGGTTACTATTCTGCTGGGAAATTAATAAGCAACTGAGTCCAAAGGACAGTAATGAGTAGAAAGATTGTGTTTGATCAAAGTGAATGCCATAGGCATGATGCTGATGTAATAGTTTATCTGTATGTCCCGTCCGTCTCTTCTATAATTACTCATCAATGTATTATTATTTATCAATATTTTACTTATCTAACAAAATGTCAGTTAATTACTATTCAGTGACAGGTATGACTTCAGATCACTATCCTGCATGTTGACATGGCCACTATTAAAACGGTGGCTGATTTTTTTTACTGAAGAGGCAAGCTATATCCCTTTGGGCTTTTGACTACACCTGAAACTGATGGTCAGTATTATTACTAGATTACCGGAAATAATCAGTGTGAGTGTTCATTCTGTAGGTAAATAAAAGTGGCAACAATTCAGCAGGCATGAATGCTTTATATGGATTATTTTTGCACAAGATATTATAAATAAGATGATTTGTTAAATACTGTAAAAGTATCAAACGCATTGTAACAGAAGTATTTTTTCACAATTCATGGCATTGAAACCAAATGATTAGGAGAACACAGTTATAACTAAGTTTTCTGCATGAAAGTCATGGTACTGACCTCAAGACCATCTCAAGAAGCAGATTAATGGAAGTCCATTTGTATGGAATGTATATAACCAGTGGTCGCATCCTGACCTAAAGTACTTTCAGAAAGAAAAATGCTGAGGGCATAAACTTGACAGGTCATTATTTGCAGAGGAAGTTGATTTTCAATTAACTGTTGTCCAGCTGCATATAATAACAAAGGAGTAAAGTACAGGAATAATTTCTATCATCAAGATCACAAAGTTATACTTTGGTCTGTTGGCCTTTTGGGGAGGAATTATTAATTGAATGTGAAGAAGATAAAGAATGAATTATTGTTTGTTCCATCATTTCAGCCTGATGATATTTGCTTACATTTTTCTAGTTAATATCTCCTAGCTAGATAACAATATAATGATATAATAATAACAATGAATGTTATATATGGAGATCAAGTCACATTTAATTCCAATAATGGAATATTTGTAAAATATATGGATGTGTGCAATTTTATCCGATTTAAATGCATACGATCAAAATCCACAGTGTTAATTAAAACAGTTTATTTAAAGTAGGAAGCTAACTCAGAGGAAGTTACAATATTTGTCTTTGGAACAGGAAGGAAAAATTTTTTCAAATGTACAGTTGGTATTGCTAGACAAATCTGAATAATATTGTTATAGTGACATTAACAACGTTGCACTGATGATGAAATGCTGCTAAGTAAGAGGTAGATGGCACTGCAGTTAAACAACATTCTGACCTTGTCATTACACTGTACTTTCATTGTGTGAATTAGAATGTACCCTAAACAAGAAAAGCAGTTCAAAATTCATCAATGACTTCAACAAAAAATGGAAAATGGAAAATAATGGAAAATAATTACTCACTTTTAACCTTCTAAATTATATAGACTTTGTTCTTAAACCAAAAAAAAATTATATGCAGTCGATTCCAGTTAATTGGAACATACCAGGACCAGTAAATTTTGACCTAATGAAGCAGCTGCCACAATGAGCTGAAATTTTAAGGAAATAGTTAAAAAGCTACAGTATAGAAAGACAAACTAACATTTAACTGAGTACATATTTAAATGACAAACAGAACAAATTAGAACATTATCAATACTACTACAGTACTATAAAACTGTGTATTAGTTCCTAATAGTTATTGACAGAGGAATTAATCCAGAGTACGCTGCCATGTTCTTTTGATTGACTGTAAATGAACAAAATCAATGCAGACACCTAGTGTAGATAATGAACTGCCTTCATTCAATCCTTTCAATGATTGCATCCTCCAAATCTTTATTTTCATTGTAACATTGAAAATGATTGTTGATACCTTCAAATTTTTCATAGTTCCTAACTTGCTGAAGTAGTGAAATTGGTTCATTTTCACTCCCACCTGTTTCTGCCATCTTCAAGCCTGAATTTTTGAAAACACAGTGAGAAAAATAGTTCTGAATTGTCCTACTGATTATTTCTCACCAACTATCAGTGACAAAAATCACTGCTATTTGAACACAAACGCACTCAACTGACACTATTTAAGAACTGTTTACTCTAAGCATGGTGTAGTATCTAATGGCCATACAAGTGCATGCAACTGACACTGGTCAGATACTGTTTGGAAACAGTCTCCTGCCCCAGTTAAGCAGCATAGTGTCCCAAATGAACAAATGGTGTCCTGGCTATTTTTGCAATTAGTTTTTGTTCTTTAAGCACTGGCCCAAATAAGTGGCTACACTAATTAACCAATAGCCCAATTAACCGGAACCCATGGTGTATATGAAACATTATTTATGTAGTAAAATAACTTTTAAAACAATGTAAAGCCAAAGTTACTTCTTAAAGTAATTTCTTGAAAAGCACATCCTCTTTACAGGCTGTTGATAGTCCCCTGATCTGTTGGCAAATTTTGCAACTGAATTTTCAGATGAACTATTATTATGATTAGTTTCTACTGAAGAAAAGGTTTTATGAATTATTTTGTGGCTAATTATTATGTTCACCAAATTAAAGCCTTTTGGGACAATCATTTAAGATCAATATAACACAAGTTAACAAATTTCATGACACATGCAGGTGATAATAAACCTGATTCTGATTCTGAACTTTTGTTCACAACGTTGTTTGTGATGCTTTGCTCCATTAAAAAGTGAGAAATTATATATGAATTCAACGCTAAAACTTATATACAATTCTATCTGGAATATATATTTTATTCCCCAAGTAGCTAGAAAAGTTTGAAATGCTATATATTCAATCAAAAGATTCCCAGAGAGTTAAAAGCTAACGTCATTTATGCTAGATAAATGGAAATAGATAACTGTCAAAAATGTGTTGGCTTTTAAAGTCTTAAATTTTGTGTACATGTGAATGGTAGCAAGTGAGAATTCATTTATTCATCTTCTTTTCTAATATTTCATCATCAAAAGGTAGATAAAAATTAATAAAGTTATTTGAAAAAGTTCTTCCATTTAAAATATGCAACAATATGGGAAGAAATAATTCTAGATTTATCAACAAGGATTATGCTCAGGAATTTATGTGAAAATATTACTTTTCAAAAAAAAATTGCTATTATAATTTACCCAAATGAAACAATGAACTGAACTTAATGTATCAGTCAAATAATTTAATATAAGGAAATAATGACATAGTATGGCAGCAAATATTGCACACGTTCCTACAAGCAATGAGTGAAACATTTGAATATTTTATTAATTTGCAACATATACCTGTGACAATTTTAAATTGTATTTAGGTATGTTTGTTTACTGCTGCTGAGGAAATGTGAGATTATTGTAACACTCTGCAGGGCTTCTTTTGTGTTGATGTAACAATACATTGTGAAAAATAAATTAAACAATATGAAGTCAGTAAAACGTGTCCACTTACTTTCTGGTATCAGGATTTATTAACAGCCCATGATGCATGCTAATCATTAAGTTGGCAGAAGCATGCTTTCACAATCATGCATTCATTTATAGAACTCTGTTTACTATCTCTTTCTGTAACTATAAAATTTTAATTATGCCAGTGACAGGAACTGTGTGTGATACAGCGCTCTACATTTATCACTGGGAGAGGGCCAGTTGCATATCTGTTTGACTTTGGAGAAAGCCTGATGTGTCTGCAATGTTGAGCAGCAGGTGCCACATTATTATGTACAGAAAAGCAATTAGGAAGCATATTGGATGAGTAGGGAGTGCATTAATATTAGCAAGTACATTTGTCAGTGGTTTTGATGCAAGCCTTTTCTTTTCTTTATGCAACATTAAGATTGTGGCTATCATAAATTCTGTCCTTAAATTGCCATCTGTTCACTTGTCATGTAGTCATGAGGTGGAGGAAAGTTTTGTTGACAAAAAAAATGTATTTAATTAGTTTTATTTGAAGTACATGCAAGCAAGCATGTAAGTAATGCCGAAGCCGAGTCATGATGAGGGAATTGGTAGATATGAAGAAATCAGCATGATGCACACAATTTTCGTTTCTTTTAACATACTAACAGCAATATATGTATGCAGAGATAATTCATTTATGCCTTGGAATGCATAAAATTCTGTTTTATTTTATCAGAGGGAAAGTAGAAAGCAACAACTATCGGAGGCAAAAAATACAATAAAGAAATACAGTATCACATTGGTTTCTGATACGTGCTTGAACTTTATCTTATTTTCTCCCTGTCTTCTTGAGTGGCCCTTTTTAACTGCAAAACTATTAGTGAAAATAACCTCAGTTCAACTAGCCACATAATAATGATTCTTTAACCCTTTTCAATTCAGCCTAAGTATTTCGAAAGAGGATATTTTTAAATCTATGTGCAAATATCAACTAATTTTCCTGGGAAGTTTCCGAGGACTTAATTTTCCCATGTGATCTTGAAGCTACCTGTGAATGTAATGCAGAAAAAGAATATACTTTAGATAAGAGAGGACCTTTGCACCTCCTCTGTCATCAGCTGACTGAGGCAAATCCTGTGGCAAAATGTCACATAATGCAAACGATTTTTTACTACAATCAGTGTCAAGTGCAAGTGGTTCAGAATGTTTAAAAAGTTATAAACAATTTTTAAATATGTTACCTCGGGGTGACAGTTCACCATGTTTATGGAAATGATACAATGTCTTAGTTGTTAAAGCCCTATTGTGTTTGGAGTTATTTTTCATTACAAGAAATGCTAGAAAAAAACAAGTAAAATAGTTATCAGGTGAGAAAGTGTACTTGAAGTATTGGATCAATCATGATCTTACAAAAATGCAGTCCTCATGTGTTGGCATGAAAACATATCTGTACTGTTAATTTTCATCATCAGTGGCACATCGGATTAATTTCACATTTAACCCCGATTAATAATTTCTTTTATGAATCTATTTCCCTTGTAACTCTATTTGTATTTTTCATGATATTTCATGACCTTAATATTGTCTGAATTTTGGTTAGTTTTATAAATTCTTTCTGGCAGGGAACAACTAAAAAGGAGTAAAGGCAAATTTCTAAAGTTCTCACAAGGAATTTCACAGGGCTCTGGAGAAGATTGTGGAAAATGGCAGAAGGTAGTAAGAAAGGGGTGAAAGCCTAGACAAATCAAAGAACACAAAGGCACTGAAGAAAGTGATGCAACAAAGCTTCAGATGTTTGCATCGTAGAGTTTGAAAGGAATAGGAGGCTACGTCGAAGTGTGAAGCAGTGAGGTGGAAATGTTAGAGAGATGGTGGTGGCAGGACAGGGAGAATTCATGTTATCCTTTTTGCAGGGAACAAGGGGCCAGAACCTACAGCCTCGGTCAAGTCAGTTGCATTTTCTGCTGACAAATTGATAAGCAACTATGTGCCTACGTTTTCCAGGTATAGTAATGTTGTCCTGCTTTCTGAAGCCTCCCATATCTGAAATGGTGAGACGGGTGTGGTAACAGGGTATAACACGATGTTATGCTGTTTTATGTGTATGTGTGTAGATGCATGATGGCTGATGGGAACAGAAGTATAAACCCAGTCCACAAAACAACTGAGTCCTCAGAGTCAACCAACTGTAAAAGCAGTAAAAACATCTGAATGCCTCAGATTTATTTTAGTCATTTTAGGTAATTTAAGCACCAATGAAATCCTTCCTGGGATGAATGGTGTGGATGAAAATCCAGGAGACTTCAGCAACATTTTACATTTCATTTCCAGCACTCTATTTCTTTAGAGAAGTTACAGATAATTTCTGCTCCAGAATAATGACTTTTTGACAAGTCGTGTCTGTTTCTGTGCTGTATAGCTCTATAACTCTATGCATTTCTTGGAGATCTAAGTGGTTAAATACAGTTGAACTTAACCATCTGCCAAGAAAGCAGGTGTACTACCTTTAACTTTTATTTAATGTTTTTGCTGTAGTTTTAATTTGCATATTAATGATCTGTGCAGCTAATTCTTATTGGAGGTGTTCACTGTAAAGTATATGAGTACACTGAATGGAGGAATAAAGTGAGTGAGTGGCAGCCATGGTGGTGAAGTCATCGAGTATCAGTTCATCTGAGTTCCAGCAGTTTAATGTGAATACAAAGGTTTCAAAGGTACATTTAATGTCACAGAAATGTATACAATATACATCCTGAAATGCTTTCTCTTTGCAACCATTCACAAAACCAGAGAGCCCCCAAAGAATGAATGACAGTTAAATGTTAGAACCCCAAAGCCCTACCCAGCTCCCCCCATGTATAAGCAGCATCAAAGCATCGATACCCCCCTCCCCCACCAGCAAAGTAAAGCATCAGCACCCACCACCGAGTACTCAAGTGTGCAGCAAAGCAACAGCAAAGACACAGACTTGCAGTACCCCAAAGACCACTCATTCACCCGGTATTTGACATACCACAGGCTCTCTCTCCCTAATAAGGGAGAAAGTGATGTCTCTGTTTCACAGTGAAAGGGGAGACATAACAAACAACTCGCTGATTTACGATGTTAAAAGTCTGATGCGTTGCTTTTTCCAAGCTCTGTGCCCAAACATCTCGGGTCTCTGGGCACACAGCCAGAGATCTTCCATCTCCCACGACACACTGATTTCCTGCTGGGACACTGACCTTTGGTCCACCATCTCCAGAGCCACGAGAACCTGGAATTCTGAAGATGAGCTAATCTCTTAGGCTGCGTCCTAAGCATATAGAATAACGGCCAGTCGTGAAACCCCGAGAGCTGGTCCCATTCCTGCAATGAAACGAAGTCAGAGGGGGAGAAGCAGAGATATTAAAGATGGAAATAGAGCTGCTTCTGAAGATGCAAGTAAAGGAGTTGCAGTTAGGTGACATTGCCTCCTCCTAAGCTACAGTGCTTCAAAATACTTCAGAATGCAGTGCTTCAAAAATTAGGTATTACTATTTCTTCCTTAATTCTTGAAATATCATTTCTTTAAAATTAGGTTAATAATAGCCTAAATTATAATAATCAGTATTAGCAAAATATGATATTTCTTTATTATTTTATCAAAAGCAAGAAGCCATTAAACATTTCTGTTAATATCAGCAGATATAATTTTAATAGAAATAATAACGAGAGCACTCTTTTCCTTTGGGTGTTTTATAACTTTTTTGGAAGTGGAACTGAAACAGTGGAGTTTATTCTTTTATTAAAAAAATTAAGAACTATGCAAATTATGGCAAATAATTCCCTTAAAGTAAGATTGTCATGCTTCTTGTCCTGCATCTTTAAAACTGTCGCAATGCAACACAACACACAGTAATAAGTGACTAGAAGAAGTGAGTTGCGCTGAAGGATTTATTCTATTTTTACACCAACCATTTTTTCAGGCATGAAGAATGTGATGCGTTTGTTACTACTGAAAAACACTCAAAAGACTTGTCAGAATAATGAAAATATATGAAATTCAACCAATCATGTCCCTGTTATAAACTTAGAGGAATAGCAAGGACTAGCAGAGTCTTGTATTCAAATAATGCATCAGTTATTGGCCTCTAGAATTAACATACTGTGCATCAGGTTTATTGGTTTACCACCTGTGGACCAAACTGTAAATTTTATTGTTGACTTCGTACTTTCAATCGAATTATATTTTCTGTCAATTTTAAAAGCATCTCCTTCAATACAGAATATAATATTAAGGGTAACAATGACATTCAATCCATTATGAATATAGCCAATTTGTAAGCCAATTATTTGCACTAGTGTTTTTTTTTGAAATTCACAATGTTACAGATTAATGTAAGTGTGCTAATAATACTATGCAAAAGCACAGATGTTAATGTTATAAACAATTATGTATATAAATGAATTGATCACAACAAATATGGTTAAAGACATTTACAACTCATTGACTTCAATAGAATTGAGATAGGTTGGGATGTGACTTAATACCATATACAGCATTTACATTATTCTCTGAGACATCTTTTATCCTGATGTGGCTTAAAGTGTATTAATGAATTGATTCCTATTATGAAATTTATCCAAGGCTCCCATCTCTTCAGCTGAAGTGGCAGAGGATAAGCAGGAGAAGCCTCTATAAACTGTTCTCTCTACAATTTTAAAAGTCATTTCATGGACAAAAAAATAACAGAATTTAATTTTACAAATTCTTTTTTTAAATTTTATGCTCTTTTGCTAACTGTCGTCATTTCACCAGTTTAGACCCAATTGCCCTGTAAATATTATTTTGACATAAGCTAACTACTGCCAGCATTAATGATAGAAATCAAAGGAGTTAAGATTTATTATTTACAATTAGTCCAGCCTTTGTAGTTAAATTAGAATTTTAAATCTGAGATATTGAGTAGCCAAGAACCACTCAAGGTCAATGTGGCTGGGTAATTGTGCTTTGATGGGCAGGGTTATCAGAAAGTGAGATGAACTCAAGTAGAGAGCATGGAACTTAGATCGACAGCTGAGAAAGAATAGAAAAAAATAAGTCCAATGGCCACTTCGAAGTTTTATTGAGGGAATGATTCACTAGAACTGGAAATAAAGGATGTTTGTGAAATAGGAGTAAGTCTTCTTTGTAAAAGAAAGTACATGCATCTGAAGACATAATGGACAGGCTTCAGTGGCTTGAAATAGCCTGAGATAGTGGAGCAGTGGTGGCAGGAAAATGCATAGTTTATAGCAGGGATGGAAGAAAGTAGCTTTAATCCTCCCAGTCTTTCTTTGAGGAACATACAGTGCATCTAAGATGAATTATCAGATAAGCAATTATATCACATCCTGTATAGGTGTCCCATTCATTACACGATGGTTGCATTCCTAGAAAACCTTCCACAACATGATTTTCCATAACACAAAGTCATATCATTTGTGCATATGTCATGAAACGCAAGTTGAAAACAGATGATTTTTACTTTTTTGCTACTGTAAGATCCCACATCGGTTGCATTTGTGATTTGACTGGTCTAGCACCGAATGTCTGTGTTCATGACCTGCTTCATATTTCTTCTGCCTTTTCTCCTCGATAGCTGGGATTGACTTCTTGACAATGCAGCGCCAACTTCTTCAAGAAGAAGAAGAGCCAACCTTACATCGTACCTCACAATGTAGGGTAATCCTTTATGGTTGCTATACAGTTCAATTATTGGGAATTTGAACAGCTATAGCATAGAAAGAGACCATTTAACTTGCAAAGTCAAGGCTATCTCCCAGGCAAGCAATCCTACCAGTCTCATTCTTCTGTTTTTAGCTTCCCTGAATCCTCGCAGCTTATTTTCTCTCACACATGCCCTTTTACAGTTGGATATTACTGGACTGTTTGTGAAATAAGAGATGCTGTGGTCATGAATGAATCAGAAAGAATGGAACTAAGCAAACCCAGCATTGTAGAGCTGAATGTTGTTCAAAGGATGTTGGAGAATTGTGTGATCATGTAAAAGAATCAAAAACTCTAGAGGTCAAGCAGCAAGAGGAAGTATAATGGACATTAGTCTTAATTACAGAAACTGTCATAACTTTCATGTGGAACAGTCCATGTTCCAAGCATTCTCTGGCCCCCAACTCTTTTTGCATTGCATTGACAACTGCATTGGTGCTGCTTCATGCACCCTTGCTGAGCTTGTCAATTTCATTAACTTTGCCTAAAACTTCCACCTTGCCCTTAAACTCACTTGGTCCATTTCTGTCTCCTCTCTCCCATTTCTCAATTTACCTGTCTCCATCTCTAGAAATAAACGATCTACCAATATCTTTTATAAATCTATGAATTCCCATAGCTATCTTAACTTGATAGAGTTCCTCTTGTCCTCACTCACCACCCAATGAGTCTCTACATCCAACACATCATTCTCCGCAACTTAAGCCATCTTCAATGGGATCCCATCATCAAATACATCTTTATCTCCCCTCTACTCTTTACTTTCTGTAGGGACCACTTCCTCCATGATTCCCTTCTCTATTTGTCCCTCCCCACTTGCCAGGTATCCCTGCAAATGAAAAAAATGCTACTCCTCCCCATTCACCTCCTCTCTCACCTACATTCAAGGCACCAAACAGTCCTTCCATGTGAGGCAACACTTCACCTGCCAGTCTTTTGGGTTGTTTATTGCATCTGGTGCTGGTCATGTGGCCTCAACTGACATAAATTGGGTGGCCAATTTGTCAAGCACCTCCACCTTTTTGCAAAAAGTGGAATTTCCTGGTTCCAACCATTTTAATTCCTATTGCAATTCCCGTTCCAACATGCTGGTCCATGGCCTCCTCTTCTGCTGCAATGAGGCCTCTCTCAAGATGGTCTTATATTCCATTTAGGTAGCCTCCAACCTGAAGCATTGATTTCTCCTTCCAGTAATCTCTTCCCACCCCTCCCTCTTCTTCTATACCCCACTCTGGCCTCTTACCTCTTCTCCTCATCTGCCTATCACCTCCACCAGGTGCCTCTCCTTCTTCACTTTCTCCCATGGTCCACACTCTTTTCCTATCTGATTCCTTCTTCCCTAGCCCTATGCTTTTACCCCTTATCACTCCCAACTTCTTATTTCACTGCTCCTTGCCCCACCCACCTGGCTTCATCTATCTCCTTCTAGCTTGTCCTGCTTTCCCTACCCCCACTTCTTTACTTTGAACCTTCCCCTTCCTTTCAACTTCCTACAAAGGGTCTCAGCCCTAAATGTTGACTGTTTATTCATTTCCATAGGTGCTGCCTGACCTACTGAGTTCCTCCAGCATTTTGTGTGTGTTCATCTGCAGAAGCTCTTGTGTTCATAACTGTTATAATTACTATGGTTGAGAATGTTTTGGAGCCACTGAAGGTGCAAGAAACCGCTTGAAGACATTTAAGCTGAAGTTGTGGGTGAGCCAATGGATATGGGAAGCAATAAAATATCAAGAACATTTGTGAGGAAAAGACAAATGGAGCAGGACTGTTGAGTATATAATGAAATTACAATTTTCCCATAATTCAGTTTATTAAAACCGGGGAATTACTTCATGGACTTGGGTCTTCAATGCTAATGATAAGACCTGAGTAGCACTGATTGACTTGTGGTTTGTTATGTATTTCAACACCCCATTGGTTTTCAACTAGAAGGGCTTGCCTAATATTGGCCAACATGATTTTGAATCTTCTTTCAACACCATCAGAATTCTAACAGCTGATTTGGCAAATTCCTTCAGATGGTTTGGAAGCACCATGCTGTTGTAATATCTACATTCATTTCCTCAAAAGTCTGTGTTCACTTTGTTGCCCCTTTAGAATTGATCTGATTTCAATTCCTAGTGACTTCCTAGTGTTTGATGACTCTTGTATGCCTGACACATCTCTTTGTCAGCCTCTTCTATTTGTTTTGTTAGTACACATTGATCATGAATGTTCAAAATTAACTTAAGTCATTCTTTAACCTAATTACATTGCAAATAGTTTCTTTTTAAAACAGGTCTCTGTATCTTATCTTGTTGCTGTTAGTTTTTCATCTAAGCAGCAAATTTAGAGGATTGTGATTGAATAATTCAATTGATCTTCCATTTAAACGTGCTCATCACAACCTTTTACATTGTGAATTGCATTGTAAGCAATTGATTGTGCCACATTAGGAAATGACATACTAAATTATCACATTGTCCTGGGCTTGGTTGAAAGACGCAAAGTGGGTTCTTACCTGTCTCAATATTAATGCTATTGACTGCACAAGAAGTGGCAAATACTGTATAATGAGGATTGGTTTCTCCTTCTGGTAAACAAATTTCACCCCCCTCTATTCCCCACTCTGACCTTTCATGTCCTCTCACCTGCCTATTACTTCCCCCTGGCTTCTCCCCACCCTTCCCTTTCCCCTATTGTCCACTCTCCTCTCCTATCAGATTCTTTCTTCTCTAGCACTTGACCTTTCCCATCCACCTGGCTTCACCTTTCACCTTCCAGCTAGCTTTTTCCCCCTCTCCCACCTTTTTATTCTGGCTCTTCTCCTTCTCTTCTCAGTCCTGATTAAGGGTCTCTGCCCAAATGGTCGAATGTTTACTCTTTTCCATAGATGCTGCCTGACCTGCTGAGCTCCTCCGGCATTTTGTATGTGCTATGGTATAATGAATTTTTTCATCTACTAGTCGTTTTTAAATATGTTGTTTGTATTTCAGTGTAATTTTTGAACAAGCATCCAAGCTAATTGAAGGAAGTGTAGTCACTTAATTCAATAACAACCATGTATGCTGTGCCTTGGAGTTAGTTGTAGGGCCCAGGATTTATATGCCCCACCATTAAAGTCAATTTCTCATATAAGAGTTGCATAAATAACAAAATCATGAATTAATTTTCTATAATTGACCTCACACTTTTGATCTCAGTTGCATAGGGGGACTCTTCACCTTGATAATTTGGCATACTCAATGGGAGGTTAGTGTTTATGCAAACAGAATGACAGTTGAAGAAGGTAAGAGATATCAGAATTCTTCACTTCAGGACGCAATGCAAATTAATCTAACATAGCTGCCAATGAAAAGGAAAATAATCCACTCTTATCAAAATTAGATTTACATACGTATTTGTACTAACAATCAGGAAAAATGCATTTGTTGTAATTGGTGGTTGGAGGGGTTTGCTTTCAATACTTTTCCAACAATGTAATGCCGGCCGTCTGTTAGTGATATGTCTGAAGGCAAACACCACTGATAGAGTTGTAAGGAAATAAAGAAAACCTTGACAAGCATTTGAAGTTCACAAGCTGATTTGTACCAGCTGCTCTCTAGCAGGTAGGACCAGTGCCAATGCAGACACTGCCAGAGCAAAACATGCCTGCTGGCATTGTCAACTTGTTAATAGAGTTGTATTTTATACTGGAATAATTTGATTCTGATTCCTGATTAGAAATATGTTCTAATTATCAGTTGCTGTTACTTGACCCTGCACTGTCCGTTTTCTATTGAATAAAAGATGAGGAAATGGTTTCTAAGATATCCATGCTTACAGAGATTAAAAAATTATTTTCTTTTATACATTACCTTGACTTTCAAATCATTCCATGTTATGTTGGCTCTGATACTTAATCCTTAGGGAAGAGATTCTAGTGACACTCTTGTTATTTAACTTACAGGTTGCAACATTTATTTGCACCTACTCCCTCTATTATAGTGCAGAATCATATTATTTTTAAGCTGTGTCTCTTTATAGCTGGAACAGAAACTTAGTTCTCTGCTATAATTGAAAAGACACCATTACTTGAATATTTGCTCTATCACTGATGTACTTTCCTATCATCTCTTATAAAAAAACCAGACTGTTAAAGCTGGTCTTTACTGTAAATAGAATTTTAACCAAGGTTGTTGATGATAACATGTTTAAAAGTTTCTCAGAATCTTGGTGAGAAGGTTTATTTAAACATCCTGACATGAAATATATTGCCAGGCCTTCATCATTTAAAACCTAGTAACTCAAAACCTGGATCTCACTGGCCAAAACACTCCAATTTGCATTCTATATGTGGGGAATGTTAGTCACACTTTTGGATTCACCAACATTTTACAAACAACAATGAGATTAGTGATCATTTATCCCATTAGAGCCATAGAACCATAGAACATTACAGCACAGAAACAGGCCTTTTGGCCCTTCTTGGCTGTGCCGAACCATTTTTCTGCCTAGTCCCACTGACCTGCACCTGGCCCATATCCCTCCAAACCCCTCGCATCCATATACCTGTCCAAGTTTTTCTTAAATGTCAAAAGCGAGCCCACATTCACCACTTCATCTGACAGCTCATTCCACACTCCCACCACTCTCTGCGTGTAGAAGCCCCCCTAATGTTCCCTTTAAACTTTTCCCCTTCACCCTTAACCCATGACCTCTGTTTTTTTTCTCCCCTAGACCCAGTGGAAAAAGCTTACTTGCATTCACTCTATCTTTACCCATCATAATTTTATACACCTCTATCAAATCACCCCTCATTCTCCTATGCTCCAGGGAATAAAGTCCTAACCTATTCAACCTTTCTCTGTAACTCAGTTTCTCAAGTCCCGGCAACATCCTTGTAAACCTTCTCTGCACCCTTTCAACCTTATTAATATTCTTCCTGTAATTAGGTGACCAAAACTGCACACAATACTCCAAATTCAGTCTCACCATTACATTCCAAATCTTATACTCAATAATTTGGTTTATAAAGGCCAATGTACCAAAAGCTTTCTTTACGACCCTATCTACTTGTGACACCACTTTTAGGGAATTATGTATCTGTACTCCCAGATCCCTCTGTTCTACTGCACTCCTCAGTGTCCTACCATTTACCTTGTATATTCTACCTTGGTTTGACCTTCCGAAGTGCAATACCTCACACTTGTCTGCATTAAACTCCATCTGCCATTTTTCAGCCCATTCCTCCAACTGGTCCAAATCCCTCTGGAAGCTTTGAAACACTTCCTCACTGTCCACTACACCTACAATCTTTGTATCATCAGCAAATTTGCTGATCCAATTTGCCACATTATCATCCAGATCATTGATACAGATCACAAATAACAATGGACCCAGCACTGATCCCTGTGGCACACCACTATTCACAGGCCTCCACTCAGAGTAGCAATCCTCCACTACCACTGTCTGGCTTCTTCCATTGAGCCAATGTCTAATCCAATTTACTACCTCTTCATGTATACCTAGCGACTGAATCTTCCTAACTAACCTCCCATGCAGGACCTTGTCACAGGCCTTACTGAAGTCCATGCATATAACATCCACTGCCTTCCCTTCATCCACTTTCTTGGTAACTTCCTCGAAAAACTCTAATAGATTGGTTAAACATGATCTACCATGCATAAAGCCATGCTGACTTTTTCTAATAAGTCCCTGTCTATCCAAATACTTGTAGATCCTATCTCTTAGTATTCCTTCCAGTAATTTACCTACTACTGATGTCAAACTTACCAGCCTATAATTTCCCGGCTTACTTTTTGAGCCTTTTTTAAACAACATGAGCTATCCTCCAATCCTCCGGCACCTGACCTGTGGATATCGACATTTTAAATATATCTGCCAGGGCCCCTGCAATTTCAACACTAGTCTCCTTCAAGGTCCGAGGGACATTATTTGATGTGTTGTTGGTTCATGAAAAAATATTAACTAGGTCATTGGAAGATCCTACGTCTCTGCTGTGGCTTTTCTTACTTGATCAATAAAATATATTGGAAGATGGAGTCTTGGACTTCACATGTCTTAACAAAGGACCCATCTCCCCTGATGGTGCAGTGAAATATACTTGATTCCAGCGAAGGATGGGAACTCAAGGAAATAAACTAATATGAGAGAGCTTTGCTGACCATATTCGGAGCAAGCTTGGTTTGGATCAGGAAAAAAAACCTTATACTATAGGTGACAGACTGGAAAATATTTTTGGGTAAGAAGATTTGGGTGTCTGAGTGCAGAAGACTACAAAAAGTGTTGTGTTGTGGATAAAATATAGTTAAACAGGTTAATAGGTTAATGACAATAGTCTGAAGTGGATCCAATATCCAAAGTCCCCGTGTATGATGCAGTTTGTTATGGCCTATAATGATTAAGCTGCCTGACAGTTACCATTTAATTTAAGCTGATACTCTGGGAATATTGTCTTGAAGACTAATAATTGTGATTAAGATCAATGAAACTACAACATGGCAGTAAGAAACTGTGTAGTACTGGATGTTATATCCAGTGGAACATTATATTACAGCTGTAAGGAATAGTGAAGAACTGGTATACAAGCCAATAAGGAATGGTATGCCATCGGAGAGTCTGGTATCCATTGTGGTAGTTGTGTTGTTTACTTTATAGAATGGTACTTACTGTAATGAGATGCAACTTCTTCACTTTTGATATTCAAGACACTCAGCTAAATAACTGCCAGGGTTGCCAGTGGATTTTTATTTTATTTAATCCAGTGCACAAGGTTTTATTGATTTATGTACTTCAAGTTGTGCTTCTCCACAGCTTCAAGTTCATTGGCACGAAGGAAATATTTTGCCGTGCCTTTTGATTACCTAAAGAGGATGTGCTCCCATTCCCCTCATGGAACTTCATTAGCCTTGTTTTTGGAGGAGTTTGTGTGGGAAAGGTATCAGGCATCACAGGGGAAAGCGAGACAAATAGAATCAAGGTACAGATTTGGCAGAATGGAATTTAGGTAATCAAAATATAAAATGCTCAGGCTTCATCTGTTGAGTTACGAAGAGTTAATGTTTTTTACGTGGTTGACCTCGTTCACACTTTTTCTCTCACTACAGATGCTGCCTGGCATGCTAATTATTTTCAGTATTGTCAATTTTTATTTCAGATTTCCATCATATGCAGCTTTGTTGTACATTTTGAAGTGACACATTAAATTGTGAATTGTGCTAATATTTAGAATATATGCATTAATTTACTGATTATTGAATCTAACTTTATATCAGCCACCACTAATCACCAATCTATATTTTTACCTGTTTATGCCAGTTTCCAACAAAATTTAATATATTTATCCACTAGTATTGATTTCACCTTAGGTAATAAGGTTGATTTATTCTTTCACTTCAGTGATAGATCATGTAAGAAAAATGTTGATGCTTTGCATAGTGAGCCAGTAATGAAACTAGAATGAGTGTTTTGCAGTTTTCATACCCATGAGGTGGAGGAACTGCCATGATCACATATAAGGATTTTTTTTTCTGATCTTAATAGTGAAGCATGTTTCTGTTCCTATTTCTTATATTTTATGTTTTTGTAAGGATGTTTGGGAAATGTCAATATGGCTAGAAAATTCTGTTAGGAAAAGAAAAAAATTCTGTAAGCAGTTCAGGTGCTTGCCAATAAAGGAATCATAAATTTGGATTGTTGTATTTTGTATATTCAAGTTATGGAAGCTTCTAAGTTAAAGAAAAGGATATTTCTTTTCATGTTCATAAGTGGACATTTTTCTAATTTTTGGTCTTTATCAGTATTTTCATGGAGGAGATCATACAATATTAAGCTTTCTTTCTTTTGCTCCAATAATGCAATTGAGCCACAGAGATTGGCATGCCAAATTTCTAGGGTGAGATCAACTGTTTATTAAAAAATATTACAGTGTAATCACCACTTTTGTGATGCAAAACTCAAACCCACCAAGAGCTGTCCAAACTGCTTTCACTCAGTTCCATTCAGACATATATTTTAATACCATCACCCGTACTCTGTTGAAACTTACGGGTTAAAGGTTTGTGTTCTGACCCATGCAGCGCACACTGATCATGTTCAAATATTACCAAACGTTGGATTCTCAAAATTATTCATCGTAAATGTTGGGATGAATTTAATTTTTATTACCATTGGAAAAGACATGTATGCATCTCCCTCCAGCTGATTTATAGACATTTATGTTTAGCAAATATTTCTTTTGATATGTGTGGATTATTAATTTTATGTGTTACTCAATGAGCTAATTAATATTTCCTTGAAAACTTTGCTACAGTAATGGAATTAAACATAAAAGGAGAAGCCGAAAACAACTTCAGGTGTCACTAATACCTCTATGTGATAATCACTTAGTAAGCAGTTACCCCAGCAGCCAGGAAGGAAAAGCAAGTAGGAAGTAGCCAGTTGAAAGAGCAGGGAGTTGAAGGGATGAATCCTAGACTGGAGCCAATCAGTGCCTGCTAATCTTGGTGATAAATATGTTTTGAAACATTAATAATCTTGCTTTGCTGATCCTGCTGTTCCAGGGAATTCTTCCCTAACAGAGGAGCCAGGCCTGCTCCTCCTCTCACACTTCTTAGAGCCCTATAGGCTGTTACAGGTGAGCTTCCTTGCTACCTGAGTTTAAAATTATATCTGACCAGACAGGAGAACTGAATGAATACTCACATCTCCCTTCTATATTTTCAACTCTTAAAATTGAACTCTTTAATTTTATGTTAGAAGAGTTGGCAAAGTAAATATACTTTCTAACAGTTGAAGATAATTTATTCATTAATTTTCATGTCATTTGTACAATGGGGGAACCATGTTTTATCTACTATAAACAGATGTGTAATTTTTGTTAAGCAGTATGTTTTAAATCACTATTGGTTATAACAATCTTTGGTTACTGGTGTAAAAAGAGCAATATAAAATTATGTACCTATTATTTGCCCCACTTGAGTTTCCCATTGACAAAAGCAAAGAAAAATAAGGCATTATGCACACTTGCACTTATTTCAGTGTTGGCTATAATACAATATATTACCAAATTAAAAATAAGCCCCAATGAGTGAAAATGTTATTGATGAATGTTTTATAGAAATCAGTTCTGTAATATATCATATGGGTATCCACAAGAGAAGCTATCTTTGACTCACTTTGATTTTCCTTCTCTACTTTGGGGGAAATAAGTTATTGCTCATTGATGTCTTTTGGTGCCACAGGTAAAATTAGAAGCTTATTGTGTGGATGTTTGCAGATGAACTTTCCAGCAGCATTAATAAAATAGACTTTGGAATGTTAATTTAAAAATGCAGGATTGATTAATATCTCAATTTAATATGTTGTGATTGTTAACTGAGCTGGTTGTGTCTGATGTTAATACCAAATAAAGTGGCATTTCTATAGGTAAAGAAGCATTATGACATTTTTATAATACTTCCTCACTAATGGCTACTATTTCATAATAAGATGATAATGAATTGTTTTTTTATCCCAAGATATTGTCTACTAATCTTATATAGCATAATAAGGTTATTCTCCTTTTGTCCCAGTTTCTCCTGAACAAATTATTGTGCATTTGATTAAAAACTCTCCATTAAATAATTGGCAAAGGCATCTACTGCTTTGTATTCTTCAGACAAATGGCAGATATCACTGGGACACAGAAGGTATTATACCACTCTCAAAACTGATATTTCAGGTTTTCTCATTTTAGAATACATGTAACATGCTCTCCATAGTGTGATTCAACAGCAATCTGTCGGAAGGCTGAGTGCCTGTAAGTTAGCAAAAAGTTATAACATCAGCCTCCAAAAATTATAGAAAGGCTTCAAAAGCAGAAGGTAATTTGTGTTCTTGTCATGTGTATTCAGCCTGATGTTTGACATCATTCAAACCACATAATTGTGGTGGTATTTTAAAGCTCGATATGCAGTGCATAGTCACAACATGTTCAGCTGAACCTTTCTGTGAAAGGAAATAAAAGGAAAACAGCTGATAAAATACATTCTTAGTTTGCAGCTTGAAGCACTATATATAGCTGCAATTTACTTTATCATAAAATAGCCAACAATGTTCAGTCCTTTTCAGTTTCAGTTCCTTGTAATGCAACTGTAATGCCATTTAAATGAGATATTAGCATTTTGCTCTTAATGTTTGAAATTGTAAAATAATTCATTAGTCTCATGTTTATGACAAAATCAAACAACTTATTGACCTGATGTGAGAACGTGTGTTTGGAAATGTTGCCATGTTGTTTTACTTTTTATATATTTTGGTGTTTTGCGAAGTCCTGCTGCTTTTATTACATTTGTGACACTTCTGTTAATAAATCATTGCAAAGTTAATGAAAATTGCACTCAGCCATAACAAAAATAATTGTGTTCTTTGTCATGCTAATAAATGGAAAGATGTTCGTCCAATGGGTGAATGCCTGCCCATTATCATCAAGTTTTTAATGTCTGCCTGTTGCACCCATACTGTGGGAAATTTGCTGTTATTTTTCAGTTAGTTTTTGATATTTATATTGATTGCAATAAAGAGAAAAGAACATCATCAGCTTAACATCGGTAAAATCTGTGAATGTCTTGTTTTTTCAGAACAGGATCTTTGCAAGTATTCCATATGCCTTGAGATATTTTCCACTAATAAAGTTCTACATTAAATGAAAGTTGTTCTCATTATTGTACAGTAAGCTTCTGTTTTGGAGCATTCATTCTACTACACTGTCCACCTTAATCACCACTTGGGTGATGCTTCAAACTTTTACATAAAGGCAGACAAGCTAGCAAATTCTGTAGCATGTAGAATAAACCTGTGTTTGATTCATGATATTATCTGTTCAGGATTTGCTTTAGTAATCTAAAGTGCATGTATTATGCATACTGTTTATAAATATTCTTGACAGAACTGTAGTCTCCTCATAGCCATTAAACCTAAAGTCAATAATCATAGGAATTCATTGTAACTTGTCCATTTAGACTATATAAAAAAGAACACAGAGCAAAAATTATTTGTTATTAATGACAATGCAATCCGGTATTTTTGTCATAATAGCTAATGACCATGCAGTACTGGGCAGCTGGATTTCATGGTACATTTCATGAAGAGTAAATTTGCATGCTATTCTGTGTTTGACAATAATCTCCGTTAATCTTGCATAATGGACACTGATTTTATTAAAATATACTGTTGTTAATCCATTATAATATTGATTAGTTTGTGGCTGTGGCTTTATGAATGTATATATGAAAGTACATTACAGACAGATTTTAAAAATATGTGATTTCCTTCCAAGCTATCATTCCTCTCTGATGCACCGCAGCATTATTTAAATTGACAACTTCAAAGTTTTTAATTTAATTAACAGTTTATTGTAAAGAAGTCTGTGTGTGCTGAGTTTTCAAACTAATTTAAGGCTTAGCTTGTATAGAGAAGGGATCTTCTGTACAGAAGAGAGAAAAAAAAATGCTTGAGATACATCCTTTCCTTCAAAAGTATCCAAGGCTTGCAACCTTTTAAAATGTTAATACCAAGAGTGGTTGATTTTAAGAGTGGCATAATGTCACTGCAGCAGTCTCAAAGATCCAGCGACCTGGTTTGATTCTGACCTTGACTGATGTTGGTGTGGAGCTCACATGTTCTCCCTGCAACCACATGGCGGTTCCTTCCCACATGCCGGACACATTCTTGGTGGTAGGATAATTAGTCTCTGTAAATTGCCACTACTGTAGACAGCTGAGTGAATAAATGGATGTAAAGAGTACGTTCGAGAGAATAGGCTACAGGGGAATAAGGGAGGGGTGCGATTGCCCTGAAAACTGGCATAGGTTTGATGAATTGAATGGTTTGTTGAAAGAGAATACAGGCTTCTTCATTATCAAAAGATCCTGATAAAACTAGGAACATTATAGTACCTTTCAGCTTTGGCAGACACAATACATACTCGAGATGTCCTCTTTCCTTCAAAACAAGCTGGCCACAAATCACTTGGAAACACACAAGCCTAATGACCTCAGTGGAGGTGACCTGCAAGGAAGCAGAGGCAAAGTGTCTGAGAGAGAGCTTGTGAGTGCAGAATGGACACTCACGTTTATATACTTGACAAACCTCCCATAGCAATCAAACATAGGTATCTGTGCTAACCTGAATCGCCAGGCTTGAACAGCACAGATCAAGCCCTCAGAAGATGACAAATCTCTTGGTTCGTCCAGTACTTCTAGTTTCTATGGTGCATCGATAAGAAATGGTGAGGTTCGAAGTGTCATGCCGAAGTTCTTCAGCTTCCTAAGGAAGTAGATGTGCTGATGAGGAGAAGGAGCTATTGGTGATATATACTCCAAGGAACTTGAAACTCTCAAACTTTTTGAACACACATATAATACTGTTTACATCAACAATGCTGAGAAGAGTGTAATGCATATAGCCCTGTTTACATCAACAATGGTATCACCCTCCCCCCCGCCCCGAAGTCAATGTCCAGCTCCTTTGTTTTGCTGAATTGAAGGAAAGATTGCTATCATGACACCACGTCACGAGGCTTTCTATCACCTTCCTGTACTCTGACTCACCATTATTTGAGATGCAGCCCGCTATATTGATATTCACCTGCAAACTTGTAGATGGCATTAGAACAAAATCTGGCCATGCAGTCATGAGTATACAGGAAGTAAAGTAGTGGGCTGGGGACAGGACCTTATGGAGTGTCAGTGTTACAAATAATCATAGCAAGATGTTGCTGTGTATCCTTACTGACTGACGTCTGTTAGTCAGGAAGTCAAGGATCCAGATGCAAAGAAGGATGTTGAGTCCCAGGTGTCAGATGGGTTTGTTTGGACTTGTAACATTGAAGTTGGAGCTGTATTACTTCCCGTAAGGAGAAGCCACATAAATGGCAGTGATGCTTCACTTCCTCATGAGCTCACATCTTTTATGCATGCTTTGAAAGGGAGAATAACACCAGACTCTGAGGCATTCAGCCACTCTATGATCTCTGTCTCAGAGGCCTTCAAGAGGGTGAACCTTTGCAAGGCGTCAGGCCCCTATGGTATACCCGGCTGAGCACAACTGGTGGGAGTGTTCAAGGACATCTTCATTCTCTCATTGCTGCAGTCAGACATTTCACCTATTTCAAAAGGGCAACAAGCTCCCTAAATGACTTTGTTCAGTAGCACTGACATCTACTGTGATGAAGTGCTTTGAGAGATTTGTAATGAATAGAATTAACTTCTGTCTGGCAAGAACCTGAACCTGCTGCAGTTTACCTGAACCTACTTACGCAAGTGTACAGTAGATGCAGTCTTACTGGCTCTCCCCTCTTCCTTGGAGCATTTTGACAACAGAAAAATTTCCATCAGCCTGTTATTGATCATTGCTCAGTGTTGAATACCATCATTCCCTCAGTATTAACCAGCAAGCTTCTAAACCTGGGGTTCTGTACCTCTCTCTCTGCAACTTGACTTCCTCATCTGGAGACCTCAGTCAGTGCGGATTGGTAGTAACATTTCTACCTGCCTGCAAACAATATAGGTGCATCCAAAGGATATGTGCTTAGCCCACTGCTCTATTCTCTCTATCCTCATGACTATGTGGCTAGGCATAGCTCAAATACCATTTATAAATTCACTAATAATGCCACTATTATTGGCAAAATCTTAGATGATGATGAGGAGGCGTACAGTAGTGAGATAGATCAGCTGGTTGAGTGGTGTTGCAGCAACAACCTTACACTCAGCATCAGCACAACCAGGAACTAATTGTAGATGCCAGGAAGGGGAAGTCAGGAGAACAATCACTAATCCTCATTGAGGGGTCAGATATGGAAAGGGTGTGAGGAGATTCAAGTTCCAGGGTGTCAACATCTTGAAAGATTTATTATGGGCCCAACACATTGCTGCAGTCCTGAAGGAAGCAGGTTTGTGGCTTTACTTTATTAAAGAGTTTGAAAAATTTGGTATGTTCCAAAGACGAATTTCGATAGATGGACAATGAAGAGCATTTCGACTGGTTGCATCACAGCCTGGTATAGGAGCTCCAGTGCACAGGATTGCAAGAGGCTGCAGATGGTTGTAGACTCAACCATCTTCATTACAGGCACAATTCTCTCGGTATTGAGGACATGTTCAAGAGGCAATGCCTTAAGAAGGTGGCATCCATCTCTAAGACCCTCACCATCTGGAACGTGCCCTTCCTCTCATTGCTTCTGTCAGGTAGGAGGTACAGGACTCTGAAGATCCACACTCAATGATTCAGAAACACTGCCTCTCCACCATTGGATTTCCCAACAGTCCATGAACATTACTCTATTATTCCTTTTTGCACTGCTAATTTATTTTGTAATTTTTTTGTAATTTAATGTTTTTGCATTCAACATAGAAAAACTAGAGCACAATACAAGCCCTTCAGCCTACAATGCTGCGTTGAACATGTACTTACTTTAGAAATTACCCAGGGTTACCCATAGCCCTCTATTTTTCTAAGCTTCATGTACCTATCCAGGAGTCTCATAAAAGACCCTATTGTATCCACCTCCACCACCATTGCCGGCAGCCCATTCCACACACTCACCACTCTCTGTGTAAAAAACTTACTCCTGACATCTCCTCTGTACCTACTTCCAAGCACCTTAAAACTGTGCCCTCTCATGCTAGCCATTTCAGTCCTGGGAAAAAGCCTCTGACTATCCACACAATCAATGCCTCTCATCATCTATCAGGTCACCTCTAATCCTCTGTCGCTCCAAGGAGAAAAGGCCGAGTTCACTCAACCTATTCTCATAAGGTATGCTCTCCAATCCAGGCAACATCCTTGTAAATCTCTGCACCCTTTCAATGGCTTCCACATCCTTCCTGTAGTGAGGTGACCAGAACTGAGCACAGTACTCCAAGTGGGGTCTGACCAGGGTCCCATATAGCTGCAAGATTACCTCTTGGATTTTAAACTCAATCCCACGGTTGATGAAAGCCAATGCACCGCATGCCTTCTTAACCACAGAGTCAACCTGTGCAGCAGCTTTGAGTGGCACTTTTCTGCTGCCTTAAAGCAACAAATTTAACATCATGTAGGCCAGTGATAACAAACCTGATTCTGAATAGAGGAGTTGCATTTGCAATAATGGAACCTGACCCAGATGTATGGAACTTTAGCAAATTAAACTAATGCAACATTTTTCTTATATTGCAGCCAATTATATGATCTCTCACTATCTTTGCACATTTTCTTTTTACTTATGATAATGTATTTAACTCTTTTAGTTAACTCTGGATAATAAATCTTCCCACTTGAACTTTTTTTTTCTCATTGGACTGCAGCTATTTGGTGAACTGAACATTTGCCTCTGACTTCTGCCACTGCAAGTAAAATAATAGATCCCACTGCTTGCTGGGTCACATTAGCCTGCTCTGCTTTCATGCCCTCACAACAGTCCTCAATTAAACTTCAAATGCTGATCTTTGACTCAGAACTTTTTCCCTCAATGTGAATGCAAAAATATTATCACTTCTGCTACCTAAGGATGCTTTCCGAATTAAGTTTTTATTTAATCCTCTTTCATTGCACAATTACGGTAAATTGCACAAATATAGTGGATCGTACTCCTTGGCTGGCCTCAGGGTATGCATTTCGAAGGAAACCTCTTGAAAACACTCCATGAATGCCTCATGTGGGTGTTGCACTACCTTTGACATCACCAGGTGCACTTATCTCCTTAGATCCAAATTACATCACTTGTTTCTAATCTGAGGAACATTGAGCCACTTCTTTATTTGTAAAATTTCTTTTGACCTTTCTGAGTACTTGATTTTGAGAGAGAAAACCCAGTGAAACTACCAGGGGGTGAGATTAGATCAATATGCTTTCAATTAATTTGATAGAGAATTGTGCTGCACCATGCCCATGGCAACAGGAGTAATATGCCCAGTCCTTTAAGTTACAATGAGTTTGAGCTGTCCACTCAATCTGTGCCTCTTGTACACTACTAACATCAATCGGGCAAGATGATTGCCAGTGAACAGCGCAAAGTAACTGCTGTTCTAGCATCAAAAGGACCACCCTTATTAATGATCGCATTGATTCACACTGAAACGTGTATAGATATTGGGAATGTGTTTTGACTGGACAGCATCACTTTTTCAACGTTGTACATATGAATTTCATGGCCATGTTACTTTGGTTGTTGTAGCAAGTTAGATTTTTTTTTGTTCTCTTATAATTGTTTACATGAATAAGTCTTCAAAATATATAAATACATATTTTGACTCTGATTGAAGACACTGAAGCTGGTGATGTCAAGATCTTTATTCAGCACTACAAGCAGGTATACATCTGGAGACACTCTCCATAGAGGCTCACAAACCCAAAGGCACTTCCCATTTTTCTACAGATCAAAGTCAACAGGTGATTCAATTCAATTTCTATAGTTTTGTTCACTTCATACTTTGGGTTGGCAAATGGTTCTTTTGAGAAACATAGTGGAAGTACATTGTAATTGATAAGACACTTTTGAAAATCCAAATGCCTTTGGGAAAAACAAATTAACACATATATTCTAAAGCCTTTTCACAACAGAGAGCCATGGCAGTACACAAATATGTTGTCATGGTAGTATACAAATACGATAAGTGGACAAAACTATTAATTGGCAATATCTGTGGCCTTGTTTGGTATGCTAAGTGACAACATCCGTCTGGTCTGCCAGCTTGCACTCAAGTCACAATGGTGCAAATAATTTAGCCATGTTGTCTGTTTTGATGCAAGCCAATTAAAACAAACCCATTGTCTTAATATTTGGCTCTTGCACCTGCAATCTCTCAGTCTGTGGAACAGCCTGTGCTTTTAACTTCAATCCACTGCTTGCAGTCACCAAATAAAACTGAAGGCTAATTGTAAACTTCCTGAATTTATTTACATTTACAACAAGAATTGAATCTGGTATTTGTTTGAATTAATATCTGCTATGTTCATATAATTCCAGAATACTCACTGACAGTTTGAATAAGCCATTGAGATATGTAAATACATATAGTGCTAGATGGTGCTATCTTGGAGAACTATTGGTTAGCTGTATTGTGTTCTAGATTCCCATTTCCTCACCTGGCCGCTGCAAAACAGATTGTAAATTCAGGGGAGGGTGCATGTAGCCTCTAATTTTACTCTGAACTCATCATAAATTCCATGGGCATGTTGCAAGGACGAGGCTGAGGACGAACCCAAGTGCAGGACAGAGGCGCGGAGGCAGAGTTGTGAGGCGTTAGCACTGTCGCAAACGGGGAACCGGTATCCAGGAGAGTCTTTACACACAGATAAGGTTTACATAGAGAATCCAGGAAATGATGCGGAGCTTAGAACTGACAGTCCTAAGGAATCAGGAAACAAGGTTTACTCACACTAGAGTTGACCAATGAACTGGCACAGCATGGCTGTGATGCCCGAGTTTTATCCTATGTTTGCTGTGCGGTAATTAATGGGACTAGCAGTCATAGGGAATCAGCCGACAGGAATTAAGGCACAATCAATGGCAAGATGAGGAATTGCCAGTCGGGACCATGACAGTACCCTCCCCTCAACGGGAGCCTCCAGGCTTATCCAGATGGTCTCAATGAGGGAAGGGTCCAGGATGAAGGAGCGGGGAACCCAGGAACACTCCTCTGGGCTGTACCCTTCCCAGTCGAACAGATATTGGAGGCCCCTGCCCCGATGGTGCACATCCAGTAGCCGCTGGATGGTGTATGCTGGATGGTCGTTGATGATTCGGGGGGGTGGAGGGGTTTCGGTTGGAGGACACAAGGGGCTGACGGAAACAGATTTTATTTGGGAAGCGTGAAATGTAGGGCAGATACGCATAGACTTAGGTAGATTAAGCCGGACTGCTGTGGGGTTGATGATACTTTTGACCTCGAAAGGTCCCAGGAAACGAAGGGCGAGTTTCTTCAGCTCGTTTTTGACAGGGATGTCTTTGGATGATAGCCACACCTTCTGCCCAGGTCGATACTCAGGTGCCGGAGTCCTATGGCGATCGTCAATCCTTTGGTTGCGATCGGCTGATCAGAGCCGGGCTGTATGTGTGTCCTCCCAATCCTTGCAGCACCGATCGAAATGGGCCTGAACCGACGGCACTGAACGGGAAACAGCGGGGGTTGGCACCCAAGGGAGCATTCAAAATATGATCTCCCGGTGGCCGTACTAACCAGAGAGTTGTGGGCGTACTCTACCCACGCAAGGTAGATGGGTTGTTAATTGTTATGCAACATAGCGCCACCTCCAAATCCTGGTTGACCTGTTCTGTTTGTCCATTCGTCTAAGAATGGAAGCTGGATGACAGGCTAATGGAGGCACCCAGGGCTTGGCAGAAGGACTTCCATACCCACAAAATGAATTGGGTACCCTGATCAGAGACAGTATCCACAGGAATTCCTTGGAGGCGGACAACGTGGCAGATGAGAAGGTCTGCGGTCTCTTATGCCAAAGGGAGTTTAGGGATGGCTACAAGATGCACTGTCTTTGAGAAGCGGTCTACCACGGTGAATATGGTGGTGTTTCCGTGTGAAGGGGGTAGACCAGTGATGAAATCTAGGGTGATGTGTGACCAAGGAAACCCGGGAAAGGTAGAGGATGAAGTAATCCGGCAGGTGGCCGGTGGGAGGCTTTTCCACGGGCACAGACGGAACATGCCAAGACATAAGAACAGGTATCTGCATCCATGGAAGGCTACCAGAAGTGTCTTTTCAGGAGAGACAGTGTCCGATTACTCCGAGGTGGCAGGTGAACCGAGATGTGCACCTCCACTGGAGAACCTGAGACCTGACGGAATCGGGCACAAGAAGGTGATTGACGGGTCCGTTGCCGGGATCAGGGTCATCCCATTGGGCCTAATTTACAATAGACTCGTTTTCCCAAGTGAGGGCTGCCACCACACAGGATGGTGGGAGGATGGTCTCCGGGCTGGAAAGGTCCTCCTTGGAATTGTACTGGCGGGAGAGCACGTCAGGTTTCCCGTTCTTGGACCCCGTACGATAGGTGAGGGTAAACTTGAATCGTCCAAAAAACAATGCCCAACGGGCTTGGCGGGAGTTCAAGCATTTGGTGGTCTGAATATATCCAAGGTTCTTATGATCAGTCCAAATGATAAACGGGTGTTCCGCCACCTCCAGCCAGTGCCTCCATTCCTCCAACTCCAGCTTGACCGCTAGTAGTTCCCGGTTCCCCATGTCATAATTCTGTTCAGCAGGGGATAGCTGGTGAGAAAAGAAGGCACAGGGATGAAGCTTCTGGTCTGGACTTGATCGTTGGGACAAAACTGCTCCCTCCCCAGACTCGGAGGAATCAACCTCTACAATGAATTGATGGGAGGGGTCCGGTTGGACCAGGATGGGAGCAGTTGTGGAATGCCTCTTCAGGTCAGTGAATGCCGAATCAGCCTCGGAGTCCCAACAAAAGGGTGTTGTAGGTGAGGTAAGTCGGGTAAGGGGTGCCGCCACCCGATTGTAGTCCCTGATAAATCGGCAATAGAAGTTAGCAAACCCTAGGAACCCCAGGAACCGCTGAAGTTGCTTGCAGGTTGTGGGCCTAGGCCATTCTTCCACTGCCCGGATCTTCTTGGGGTCTGCTCTCACTTGCCCGCTCTCGATAATGTAGCCCAGGAAGCTGACTGAGGGGACGTGGAATTCACATTTCTCTGCCTTCACAAATAACTTGTTCTCCCACAGTCTCTGCAGGACTTGACGGACATGCTGAATGTGTTTCTGGAGGCTGGTGGAGAATATCAAGATGTCATCTAGGTAGCCAAACACAAAGCGGTTAATAAAGTCCCTCAGTACATCATTGATTAGGGCTTGAAAAACAGCAGGGGCTTTGGTGAGGCCAAACGGCATGACCAAGTATTTGAAGTGGCCTAATGATGTATTAAATGCTGCCTTCCACTCATCTCCCTCTCTTATCCTGACTAGATGGTAGGCGCCATGAAGATCCAACTTTGAGAAGATGGTGGCTTCATGAAGTGGTTCAAATGCTGAGTTAACGAGGGGCAGGGGGTACATGTTTTTGACAGTTATGTTGTTTGGGCCTCGGTAATCGATACAGGGACGAAGCGACCCATCATTTTTCTCTAAAAAAAAAAGAAACCGGTGCCCACCAGGGAAGATAAGGGCTGAATAATGGCCACTGTGAGAGATTCACTAATATATTTCTCCATGGCCTCTCTCTCAGGTTGGGACAAGTTATATAGGCGACTGGTGGGTAGCGAAGCCCTGGGGAGAAGGTCGATAGCGCAGTCATATGGGCGGTGTGGAGGCTGAATACCTGTCCCAGGCTGTGGTATTCTGCGGGAACTCTGGACAAGTTGAGGGTTTCCAAGACAGGCAGGGTCGCGGTAGCCTCCCTAGGGGATGGAGCAGACCGCAGACAGGTGGCGTGGCAAAATGGGCTCCAGCTGTCTACCTTCCCAATAGACCAGTCAATGTAGGGATTGTGGTGGTTCAGCCAGGGGTATCCCAGAACAATAGGGGCTTGAGGAGAATGGATGAGATTAAATCGTACCTTCTCTCAGTGATTTCCGGACAGAATCAAGGTACAGCGGGTGACCCGAGCCAGAAGTTTTCTGTCCAACACCTGGGCCTCCAGAGGATTACTTAATGGTTCCTGAGGTATTCCGGCCCGGGAGGCTACGTCCTCGTCCAGCAGATTTCCCTTGGCACTGGAGTCCACCAAGGCGGAGAGAGGCAGAGACTGTCGTTGATAGTTCACAGTAGCCTGGATCTGCATTCAGGTTTGGGGGGCTGAAGGGAGTGTTGTCTGACTCACCAGAATGGTCAGAGTGGGAGCTATGCAAGGAGCGGAAGGGAGAGAGGTTAGGGCTGGTTGAAGATGATAAAATGGGCCATGGAATAACCCGAGGAGCGGGGCGATTGGTCCTTTCTCTCAGACACTCTTGAAGTCGATTATTTAGCCTGGTGGCTAGAGAGATCAGAGTTCAGGCTGTCCATGTCATCCCTCGCTGCCAATTCATCTTTTATCTTATCTGAGAGGCCCTGTCGAAACACTTCCCGTAGTGCCTTGTCATTCCACCCAGAGTCGGCCGCTAATGTACGGAACTCATTGGGTATTACGCTACGCTTTGCAAACCCTGACAGAGAGTTAGCAAGTGTTTAGCGGCATCCTTACCACGAATGGGCTGTTCAAAGACCTTCCGCATTTCAGAGACGAAGGAGGAGAAGGAGGAACAGACCTCTGGTTGGTTGTCCCAGATCACAGTGGCCCATGCCAAGGCATCCTCTCGTAACAGCCCCATGATGTACGCAATGTTTGATCTGTCCAAGGTGTATGTGCATGGCTGTTGCTCAAAAACCAAGGAGCAGTGTAGCAGGAAGGCTCAGTGTCCCCATCGTAGGGTGCTGGTTCGGGTAGGTATGGCTCTCGAGGTGATGGTATTGCATAGCCAACCCAGGTTGTGCGGTTTGGTCAGACTGGGTTCTTGGAAGGGACGGAGTAAGGGGAGCGGCTACCTGGTCAACCTTCTTTACATCCTCGGACAGAGCACGAAGGTCTCTCATGACTTCTCCGAGCTGTTGATCAGGTACGCCCAGTAGGGAGCCCTGGCTGACGAGGGCCTGCTGCACAGGGTCCGTGTCCACTGGGTTCATTCTTGGCCAGTTTGTTCTGTTGCAAGGACAAGGCTGAGGACGAACCTAACCGTAGGACACAGGTACGGAGGCAGAGTCGTGAGGCGTTAGCTCCGTCACGAACAGGGAACTGGTATCCAGGAGAGTCCTTTCACAGAGACAAGGTTTACATAGAATATCCAGGAAATGATGCACAGCTTAGAACTGACAGTCCTAAGGAATCAGGAAACAAGGTTTACTCACACTAGGGTCAACCAACGAATTGGCACAGCAAGGCTGTGACACCCGAGTTTTATCCTATGTTTGCTAATGGGAACCAGGTGTGCAGTACTTAATGGGACTAGCAATCATAGGGAATCAGCCGACAGGAATTAAGGTACAATCAATGAGATCATGGCAAGATGGGGAATTGCCAGTCAGGACCATGACAAGGCACTGTGATAATCTGAGTCGAAGAGCTTGATGCACAGGTTTATCCTAGTTAAACTTGGCATATCAAACCATTCATTTTAGTAACAAACATGAGAAAGTCTGCAGATGCTGGAAATCCAGAGAAACACACAAAAAATGCTGGAGGAGCTCAGCAGGTCAGGCAGCATCTCTGGAAAAGAGTAAACAGTCGATGTTTTGGGCCGAGACCCTACTTCAGGACATTTTAATAACGTTAATTTTCTTCTTTGGAAAAATAAGTGTTTATTTTTAGTGATACTTTAATTAAAACTACTTTTAGTTAAGGAATTAAATAAATGAAATTAAGTGTTTCTGTGGTATGTATCTGTGGTATACGCAAAGCCATGATATAAAAAGATATGTTATATTAAATTGCACTGTGATAATTTTTAAGCATTTTTTCAACTACTTCTAAATGTCCCTAATTATCAGAGATATTGGAAACTGTGAAAGTGCCTTGTGATGAGTTTAGGGGCAGGATCTCAATTTCGGCTGCCTGAGGCCAAATCATTGCTCAGGGTATGGGCTCGGAGATGAGACTTCAAATTCTTCAGAGCGCTGAGGTGCTGTGAATAGATTTTAGAAATGACCACAAGGCACAGGCCAATTCTAGCCATCTCCAGCATAAGTAATTTAATGTTCAATTTTGGTCTTTTGCTGATAATGCCTGCTGAATATTCTTTGAAGTCAAAATTGGATTGCCTGGGTTATAAATCTGAATTAGCCAATGTTAAAATTCAGATCTTCATCCAGTGCAAGAAGGAAACAGGTTATGGCGTTCCTACTTTATTAGTTTTGTGATAAATATAGTTCTTCATTTGAAAATCTCTCTCGTCACGTTAGATTTCCTCATTTGTGATTTCACATTTAGGACAGCATAACTGTCACTAAGGGTGTTAATTGCAAGGTTCCTTTGACATTTTTTAAGAAAAGCACATTTTCTTCAACTGACATTTACCTTGTTGTTCAATTAAAGGTAATTTGTTCACATAATTTTATGGGTTTTTTTTACATCTAAGTGTAATAGGAATGCAAGCCACAGTATCAAAAATGGTATTGCTTGTATCTTCATAGAAATTTATAGCTCAATATGGTTGTTTAATTCTCCTATGTATGAAAATGCAAATTATAAAAATAAATACCAAGATAAATATTTTTAAAACCCAGGAATTGAAAGTTTGTTAATCACATAAGCATAAATCAGGTAAAGCATATTTAAAGCTGTCTTTATTTATCAACTGAATACATAAAACATGTTCTGTTTGTTATAGCGACATAGTAAAGCTGAGGATCCAATCTATTTAATTGTCTTTTTTAATATTAGATGATTATAGAAATTGAAACACATTCTGTGTTGATGGGAGTGAAAACGCCAGGGTTGATCATTTTTTCCTCATGATGTTTGGGAGCAATTAGCAGGCACTGCACTGGATGTGCGGCCTACGGGGACCAGAAGCTGAGTGCCTGAACTACCTCATTGACCTCATTTTTATATTCACTAGGCAGACTATTGCTGTGCCCAAGTGAGGAAGTACAGGTATTACCGGAAGCTTAGTAAGAGTTTAACTTTTAAAGAGGCAGCAACAGCAGAGTTCCCTCAACAAGGATGGCTTAGCGCGTGAATTTTCTGTTGCACTGAACAGATGTTGTTAAACGTGTCACCTGCAGACAAATTTCAAAGCACCTTGAAGTTAATTATAGATATCCAATAGCTGTGTATTTTTTTTTAAATTTGTGGTTCTCTGTTTGTTGAAATGAGGCCATTGTTGCAGGCAGCCATGTCATGGTTGATTTGGCAGTATTAACTGAGCCAGGAACCTGAAACCTCACGTAGACCACTTTGGAAAAGCCTGGTGAAAGAGTATTTCTGTGGCAAAAGATCCACATACACATGGCTTTTCAAAAAGGCCTTTGTAACACTTAAGCCATCTGAATATGATATAGCAAGAGATGGTAACATGGAAAATAACTATTGGGAATTACAGAATTATACTTGAACTCTAAGATATTTCTTGTCAATGAATGATTAATCTGAGTTGCTGTTTGAAAATATTTTTATTCTGAGTGAGCAGAAATGCAGTAAATGACCTCTAGTGATTTTTTTTGTAAGTGGTTTGTATCAAATCAGAAAGGTGACAATCTGAAGTCAGGCAAATTCTCCTTGAAAAACTCAAGTCCGTGGCTTCTGGTGGTGTCCTGGCTCATCTTCTCAGTACACCTTTCTGTACTTCCAGCAACTGAATTATCTCTCCATGACTATAGCATTATTGGCTGGAGAGACTACAATTGAAAACAGGAGCATTGGCATTTCTTGTAGAATGATCCTAAGTATCATAAATATTATTCTGAAGGGAGGGCACAATCACATTTAGAAGCAATACCCTTGACCATGTAAGAACTACTCCTGCAAACAATAAGGATTACAAGAAATATTAATCATGTTCATTGAATATAAGAAAAATTCCCAAGGCACTTTATCTGAGTGTTAACACACAATGTTTGAGACTGAGCTGCTAAAGATAATTTAGGATGGGTTTATCTTCGAGGTGTTGCTAGAAGAGAGCTGATGCCTATCAGTGATCATTGGAGTGGGGGGAGGTGGGGAGAGCAGAACTTAATGCAAAGAATTTGGTAAGCTGTTCTAATAACCAGCAGATTCTGGAAATCTAAAATAAAAACAGAAAATACTTTGGTTGGTCAAACAACATCTGTGGAAAGAGGAACAGAGTTAATGTCTTTGCTTGACACTTTTCATCAGATAAATTGCTCTGGATTGGGTCCTCAAATTTTGTTTCAGGCATCCCCGTACACCTCTGTGGTTGAGGAGAAGAAGCATAATTCACAGCCCTAGCTGTTTTATGTTTCCTTTCTGACTTCTTAATCTCATTCTGCCTCTTCCACTTTCTCCTGATATGGCTGTTTCATAGCTTACTTGTAGAGTGAAGGGAGAGTTGTAAATAAAATAACAGTATCTTCAATGCCATAAGCAAACTACCACTGCAGCAAAACAAAAATAATTGAAAAGCATCGTAACATGATTTCTGCACCAACAATCTACTGAGCAGCATGTATGGGGGTGGGGGGGGGGAAGGAATGGTCAGCTTTCAGATTGAGAAAAGGGATGACTAATATGCAGCATATTTCTCAGCAGATTCCCACATATCCAGTCACTTTCTGCATAGATTGGAATCTGATAGCCTGTCCTTTCAACACAAATATTAAAATCCCAGCCTTCACAGGGAGCCAGCTTTTCAGAGACAAATTGGATTAGGGGAAATAGATGTGCATAGAACAATTTGCAAGTAGTTTTACATTTTATACCTTATTTGAGTGTAAAGTTGTACACAGGTATCAGGAAAGCCACAAATATAGTTTATGGATGTGGCACATGTTAAGTATATGAGACTGAGATTGGTGTCGACTTGTAATTGCAAAATATTGTTGGTAGATGAATGTTGTATGTAAAATATATTGAACAATGGCTGAGGTTAGTGTCCCAGATAATAGGATGTGCCATTTGAAGAGGAACATGCTCATTTTTATAACTTGTGTTGGATAATTGCATCTTTTACTTATTTCCTTCATTTCTGAGAAACAATAGTAGAGCCACTGATTTTTTTTTCTAATATCTGTTTCTATTGATTGTTTAGCATGTCTGGGTTATCTCCTGACTCCTTCAGATAAAGGGAATTCCTTGTTTTTTACATGTTCACAAGCAAAACTGGCAGAGCTTTGTCCAGAAATGTTGGAATCAGCTCCCTTGTACCTTCAGACAATGTTCATACAAAGCTAAATGCCTTTTGTTAAACCTCCCACCCTTAAAACTTTGATGAGTTTGTGATGTTAAGCTCAATGCTGGTGCATGTACTCAGTAAACAAAAAAAATAATCAAGTTGCATGCAGCAATCACTTAAAGGAATAAGTGATATCAACTTAATGGTTATATCTCAATGAAACCAGCTGGCTGCCATCTTCTATGCAGTCTGACCTAATGTGCATAGATCTACCTTAAGTTTAAGAATGCATGCCTTACAATGTAACATTGCAGGTTTAGTATAATTAATAAATTTAATAGTAATAATTAATATATTGTATTTAAAAAATAAAAGCAAGAATGGTCAGGATGGGAAGTAGTTTCATCCCTCAAGCCACTAGGCTTCTGAACTCCCTGCTGAATGACATTCAAAATTAATCTATCCTGTACTTTACAATTTTTCATTTATGCACTTTATTTATTTATGCACAATTCATCTGTAAGTTTTATCCTTACTCTCATAAGTATTGTGTGTTATATGTGTGTTATGTGTACTACTGTGCTATACATCTTGATATGGAGAACTACAAATCGCCTACCAACACAACCGATAAACAGACGATGCCATAGCCACAGCACTACACACTGTCCTCACTCACCTGGAGAAGAGGGATGCTTAAGTTAGAATGCTGTTCTTGGACTACAGTTCAGCATTCAACGAAGGAGTTGATGGTGGATTACAGGAAGAACGGAGACAGGCTGGCCCCTGTTGCCATCAATGGGACTGTAGTTGAGACTATGACTAGTTGCCAGTTCCTCGGCACACGCATCACCAAGGGTCTCACCTGGACTGTACATACTGGCTGTGGTGAAAAAGCACAACAGCACCTCTTTCATCTTAGATGACTGAAGAAGTTTGGCATGAATCCCCAAATTCTCAGGACTTTCTACAGGAACACCATCGAGAGCATTCTGTCTGTCTGTCTGTGTCATCGGCTGGTATGGGAACTGTACTACCCTCAATCACAGGGCGTTGCACAGACTGGTGTGAACAGCCCATCACATCTGTGGATGTGAACTTCCCTCTATTCAGGTCATTTACAGTAGCAGGTGTGTAAAAAGGACCTGGAGGATTTTCAGGGACTCCAGCCATCCCAACCAGTTACAGCTGCACCCATCTGGCAAATGGTACCGCAGCATTAAGGCCAGGACCAACAGGCTCTGGGCCAGCTTCTTTCACCAGGCCGTCAGATTGATCAATACACATTGATCTGTTTGCATATCTGACTGTACATGCATGTATACTAAGCAATTATGTATACAGTCTTAGTGTTTGGGCAATATCCTCCCACATTTCCCCTCCTTATTGCATTGTGCATTGTGATGGAGATGCATCGTGACAATTTTTACTCCTTGGATGTAAGAAATAAAATTAAACAAGAACAAACAAAATGAAACGTTGTCTCATTTGACGGTATACATATAAATAGTTAAATGACAATCAGCTTGGCTTGACTTGACTTGACAAGACAAGCTTACACATACAAACTTACACATCTCAGGTTTACATTGTCAAAGATGTTGTGATATCTTTCTCTCTTTCACATCAAAATTAATTTCATGACTTCAGAAATCTATGAAGCTAAGCTTTATACCAATTTTCTTACTCAGTGTTAAAAATAAGGAAATAAAAAATGTTGACCCAGGGCTCCTTGAGTTCAAGAAAAGAAAAGTTATAGGGTCCTGAGGGCTGACAGACATCCAGTGATTCTTGCTAGGTCTAGGCATCATGATAATAGCCTTTAATCATCTTGGCTAACCTTCACTAAGACCCACATGATAAAATGCCTTGTTGAACTAAGTCCTCGATTTGAGTCAATACCTTTGGGAAGGAAGATGAGGAAATTTATAAAGGTGAAGGTCAACAATTGCTTAATAATTTCAGAACATATTTCTCTATAATTAATACTAATTTACCAGATATATACTTTATGGATTTGCTTGAAAATGTTGGTGATGGCATTGGGTTGAATGATTCAAAAAGTATCAGTAACTTTCAAAGAAAACTGAAAAAGTTAGATGTCAAAAATACTTTACAAGGTGAAATTTACACTCTACAGGTCTTTATACGTAACCTGAGCACAGAAGCCAACATCTATCTTGGGAATGTAATACACACTGGAAAATGCACTCTATCTTTAATGATTTTAAGACTGCTCTGTTTATGTGTCTTTTGTAACCTTTAACCTACGATGACAGATGTTTCAAAGCATTCTTTTATGTATCTGTCAGCAAGGACTATAAGCTCTTAATATCAATTCAATATTGTTCTCAAGAAAATGTTAAGTACCCAACAGCTTTTAAATTGTCAGGGGTTATGAAATATTGAATGATTGTACATTAGTGAGATAGAAAGCTAGATTGCTATTATGCAATTACAAACTTACAAGGTTTCTTATCAATTATACACAACAAATGTACTTAATGTATTTAAAATCTGAGTAATTTTATAATAAAATTTCTAGATGTATTATATTTAGAATGTCAGTAACATTTCCAGATTATTACAGTCAAGTGGAAATTAATGTTTTCAGCAGTGTAGGTGCTTCAGAGATCCACTGAAACATTCAGTTTTAAAATTATTTTTCTGGTGTACAATGACTCCAGGTACATTTGTTATTAGGTGGATTGGCACTGAGGAGAAAGGTTCATCATTTAGATGAACCAAAGGCTTTAAAAATTGTGTACAGTTGTTAGCCATTGAAAAAAGGCACTCTCTTTATTTCTGGTTGTAATTAATCATGACTGCTTTAATTGCTCAGCCCCTAGTTTCTTTAATGTTTTTGATGCACCATCAATAACTCACTCTGAGACGTAAGAAGCGAGGTATCGGCTTTTATTGACAGGAAGAATGAACAACACTACATTCTGGGGAATGAGGCTGGGCAACAGGCCTCAGTCGCCTTTATACAGGGGTCTGTGGGAGGAGCCACAGGAGCAGTCCAGACAGGTATATGTAGTTCACCACAGTTTTCCAGTTCCTTGGATGTCTTTTTCACTTTCTCTGCTGCCTCCAAACCCCTGCTTTACAGGTAGTCCACCCTGTCAACCATTGCTTAGCTGCAAAAGAAGTTCTCACCACTTCTCCAAGCACTTAGGTGTCTTTTCATTGCAGGATTTGTGAAGTTTTACAGAGAAAGAGAAGGCGGGAACAAGGATGCAAATTAACTGAGTGAAAGCTCAGGGGTTGTTAGATCAAATCATACTTGGTTAGCTGATGAAAAGTCATTTTTCTAGTTGCTATGAGTTTTGAGTGAAATGGCCATTTCTAAAGAAACTATTCATAAATGAGTGCAATTGGTGGTTTACTGGCATTATTGTCCAGAGCTGATTGTGCAAGTCAAACTCAACAGAAGGGATTCTTTATGTAGTCAAAGCAATCTGTTATTGTAATAGAAGAATGTTTCTCAAAACAAAGCCTTCTTTATCTGGATGGCCTCAATACACTTGTCTCCGCCACTAATTTACTGCCTCTGAAGAAAAAAATCTGTTTTTAATAATATTATCAGCATAGTTAACTTAACTATAATAGTGAGGTACTGTGAATGCTGGAAATCTGAATAAAACTTCAAACCACAAGAATATTAATATGCCTGAACCACACTGGCTGCAAGCTGAGAAACAGGAACATGAGGGTTAGGTTGGATAAGGATTTGATGTAAGTTCAGTAGCAACGCAGTGAATACAAAACACAACTAACTTACCGCTGATTGGTATTATGCTATAGAATCAACATTGCACGAGTTCAGACATTGTCCAGGTGCAAATCCATGAGGTTTAATTTCATGAACAGCTGTAGAAAGGTCCTCTGCTCATAGGAGAGCCTAGAAAATTCTCTAGGTTCATACTAAAGAGACAGTGGGAGGTGGTTGAACCAGCTCATGCCAAGAATGGCGCCTTAAGGACATTAGTGCACTAGACCACAAGATAAATGGTCACATATGCAAGGTCACGCTCTGTGAAAGTGTCATCAGATCTTATTTCTGAGTCACCCATTTAAACACTGCTCTTTGATCATAAACCCTACCACTCAATAACAATCCCTATTAATCACTGCTGAACAAACAGATGTATCACCATTTCACCATTTTCCCAACTTTTGCTATTACTTCAATAATTACATCCTTATATATGTAGCTCAGGGTTACATTGGAGCATCTTTGAAGCAATCTTGGAGAAACGTGAGGTCACAGTGGGAACTGGGCAGGGAATTGTGGTTGTAATTTTATAATGCAGATACAATAGGGTCTTTTAAGTGACTCTTAGATAGGTAGCTGGAGCTTAGAAAAATAAAGGACTATGCGGTAGGGAAATTCTAGGCAGCTGCCTGAGTAGGTTATATGGTTGGCACAACATTGTGGGTTGAAGGGCCTGTAATGTGCTGTAGATTTCAATGCTTTGGAAAAATACTGATTATGTTACCATTTTGCAGAATGGAGAGTTTACAGCAGCATGGCTATATATGTACATTTGCAGTTTCTCCATCATTTAAATTAACACCATCCAATCACCTCTCAATTTAACACTCTGTCCAACCCCCCTTTTGATCTCTCAAGTGACTGCTTACTATATCTGTTCCGAGGATGCCCAATACAGGCTGGAGGACCAGCACTTCATCTTTTAGCTGGGTACCGTTCAAACCTTGAGTCAAAATTGAATTTAAAAAATTCTGGCCAACATCTTTTGTTTCTTTCAGTTTCATTTTGCTTCTTTTTACTTCTTTTCTGTATCCACTTGAAAGTTGTAACTTTAATCCTCAGTGTTTCACAGATTTTCTGTCTGCTCTTTCTATCCCTCACTCTCTTTTGCAACTTATTCCAATTCTGCTGAAGGGTTTTTGATCAGAAACATGGACAGTCTTCCTGCCCTGCTCATGTAGCTTGATTTACTGAGTGCTTCTAGCACTTGTTGCTTTTTGTTCCACCATGCTTTCCATTGCCCATGCTACAGTACTCCTTCCATTCGCAACACCACCAGAAGCTCACAGTGAAGGAACCACAGACAGAGCTGCCCCTTTGTTCCCAACATTCCACCTGCTGTTCCAACTTGGTAGGAGGAAAAACACAGCCACAGCAGACTGTTCCTGGTATAATGTCCTTCTCTGGTGATAAAGCGCTCTTGATTCATGTGCGCAGCACTGAGGGACGACCATTTGTTAGTTTTCTTTCTTTGAACGCTTGGAAAGCCTGTAGATCCAGATGGCTGTGCTCCCGATGCTCTCTAATTGAAGAGAAGGTGGTGAGGCCTGATGACCGATCTCACCCCGAAACACTGACTACTTATTTCCCACCATAGATAATGCCTGACCTGCTGAGGTCCTCCGGCATGATGCGTGTGTTGCTCAAGATTTCCAGCACGTGCAGAATCTGATGAATTTCCACACCTAGCTAGGGTGGTAAGCATCTGTGACTTGTGAATGTTGAGGAGGCAGACATCAGCCTTTGTTGCATGGAGTGATCCCAGAGAATCCATGACAGTATTTGGTGGTGCTGCTGTCAACATGAGGTCTTCGTCATCAAGTTATATTCTCCAGAAACATTGCTCATAGGAAAGTAGGGTGGACAGTTCTTCCTGGTCACAGCTTATCTCCATCCTCCTTCAGCTTCCTTGAAGAAAGAATCTTGCCTTCAATCTTCTTCTACTTCTAGTCACACTGGAGGCAAGACCACCACTAAAATATCCACGTTGTTTACAAGATATAAATAAAAAAAATTACCTTCATGATGCCCTGAAATCCCTCAAGTTGTTGCAGTTTCAAAGTGTGGCTGAGACAGAGTTCTCGTGTGCTGTCTCTTCAACAAATCTGCAAATAATTAATGATCAATATGAATAGTGCAGGTACAAGCATTTTCTTTCTCCTGTTTGATCTGTATTTCCTTCAGGACCCACTCTGTATTGCCCTTGCATACCAAAGAACAGACCTGACAGGAAGGGCATCAATTGTGCTTTGCAGAATGATTGACACCCTCCCCTTTGGTCCCTGTGTACCTCAGGCATGTGTATATTTTGCACACAGGAAAACATGATCAAATGTTTTATTATGCATGAGATGTGTCATTTGCTACAGATTTCAGATTGATATTAAATAATAGTTCAGGCAGCAGACAAAAAATTGTTTTCTCTGCTATTGTATGTTTAAGGTTTCACCTGAGTTCTCAGCAGTAGAACTTGTGTGATCTTGCCTTGCATAAGCTGGCTCCTATACTTTCCTTTCATAGACCATAGAGCACTACAGCGCTGAACAGACCATTTGGGCCAATTACGTTGTGCTATTCTTGATAACAATTTATACTAAATGTCCTCTTGCTGTGTGTCGCCCATATCCCTCCATTCCCTTTATATTTATGCGTCTATATAAAAGCCTTTTAAACCCCACTAACCCACCTGCTTCCACTATTACCCCTGGTAATCTATTCCAGCCACCTACCATAATCTCCACATAAAATTGTACAAGGCATTGGTAAGGCCAAATTTGGAGTATTGTGTACAGTTCTGGTCACTGAATTATAGGAAAGATGTCAACAAAATAGAGAGAGTACAGAGGAGATTTACTAGAATGTTACCTGGGTATCAGCACCTAAGTTACAGAGAAAGGTTGAACAAGTTTGGTCTTCATTCTTTGGAGCATAGAAGGTTGAGGGGGGACGTGATAGAGGTATTTAAAATTATGAGGGGGATAGATAGAATTGACATTGATAGGCTTTTTCCATTGAGAGTAGGGGAGATTCAAACAAGAGGACATGAGTTGAGAGTTAGGGGGCAAAAGTTTAGGGGTAACACGAGGGGGAATTTCTTTACTCAGAGAGTGATAGCTGTGTGGAACGAGCTTCCAGTAGAAGTGGTAGAGGTAGGTTCGATATTGTCATTTAAAGTAAAATTGGATAGGTATATGGACAGGAAAGGAATGGAGGGTTATGGGCTGAGGGCAGATCAGTGGGACTAGGTGAGAGTAAGCATTTGGCACGGACTAGAAGGGCTGAGATGGCCTGTTTCTGTGCTGTAATTGTTATATGGTTATAAAATACTTGACCATTGTGTAAAAAGCATGTTTTGTGGTGTTTGACATTTCTACCCTGGGGAAAAGATTCTGACTGTCTTATCCTATCTGTGCCTCTTGTAATTTTAAAAACCTCTATTGTGTCTCCCGTCAGCCTCCATGTTCGAGAGAGAACAACCCAAATCTGGCCAACCTTTACTTATAGCTCATGCCTCTTATCCAGACAAAGTCCTGTAAAGCTCTTCTGCACCCTTTCCACAGTCTCCAGATCCTGCCTGTAATGGGGTAACCCAAAGTGCAAATTAAGGGAGGGTGGAGCAAAGTCAAGATGGCACTGAACGGCGACTCCTTTGCTTGCATCTTCTGAAACAGCTCTATTTCTATCTTTGAATATCTCTTTTTTCCCTTTTCAGGGTTCTTTTGAAGACCCTGACCTGGAGTTACTCTCTGATTTTGGTTCTTTGCAGGAATGGGACCTGCTCTCAGGACCTCATGACCGGCCGCTTTTTGATATTTCAAGGACGTGGCCTGGAAGTCTAGCGTGCCTTCAGGGTACTGGATTTTTGTGGCTCTAGAGATGGGCTGACTCAAGGCCAGTGTCCTTGACTGAGGCGTCGCGGGCCAACATGGAGTATTGGGAGCAACAGGTTAGCAGCCAGCTGTGTGTCCAGAGACCTGAGCCTCAGGGCTGATTCTCTGGGTGCAGAGTTCAGAAAAAGTGATGCAACAGACTTTTAACATCATAAATTAGTGAGTCTCCCTTCTCACTGTGAGATTGGGATACCTCTTTGTCCCTTATCAGGGAGGGAGAGAGCTTGTGGTATGTCGAATACCGGGTGAACAAGTAGTCTTTGGGGTACTACAAGTCTCTGTCTTTATTGATGCTTTAATGCATGTTTGAGGGCTTGGTGGGGGGTGCCGATGATTTTTTTTTGCTGCTGGGGGCTGGGGATCATTGCTTTGCTGCTGCTTATGCATTTGAGGAGGGCTTTGGGGTTCTAACATTTAATTGTCATTCATTCTTTGGGGCACTCCTCTGTTTCCGTGTGTTCACAAAGAAAAGGAATTTCAGGATGTATATTGTATACATTTCTCTGACATTAAACGCACCCATTGAACATATTGAATATTCCAAGTGCAGTCTGACTAAAGTTTCATATGGCTGCAGCATGACTTTCTTACACTCAACTCCCCTAGCATGCCCTGTGCCTTCTTTAACATCTTATTCACTTGCATAGCCACTTTCAAAGAACTGATGGATTTAGACTCGAAGATTTCTCTGAACTTCAATGATACTTGTGGGCCTACCATTGAATGTATGCTTCCTCTTTTCATAATGACCACTGCCTTACCTTCATCAAGCCTTTTTGTCACCCTCTCAAAAAATTATGACTTACCCTGCGTAAAGTCGCATTGACTATCCCTAAGGAGGCCATGTCTTTCCAAACATGCAAAAATCCTATTTCTCAGAATCCTATGCAAAAGCTTCCCTTCCACTGACACAAAGCTCTTTGGCCTATAACTACCTGGATTATCTTTATCTGGTTTCTTGAAAAATGCACATTTGCTACTCTTGCCTTTGGGATCTCACCTATTGCTACTGAGGACACAAAGTTCTTTGCCAAAATTCCAGCAATCTCCACACTTGGTTCTTTCAATACTCTGGGATATATGCCATCAGGCCTCAGAGACTTATCTACCTTAATGATTTTCAGAAATCCCAGCACTTCCTCTCCCTTAATCTTAAACTGCTCCATCATGCCCCACTCTGCCTTCACTGGCTGCTAAATCCTTCTTCGTAAATGCCGACATAAAGTATTCATTTAGTACCTTAACCACAAATTGACTCCAAGCACAAATATTCTTGATGCTTTATCCTTGAATGGATCTCTTCTTAGTCAACCTCTTTCTTAGTAAAAGTATAAAATGCCCTTGGATTCTCCTTGATCCTGTTCCCTAAGGACATTTCATGGCCCTTTGACCTTTCTAATTTCCTGCTTCAGCAGTTTTCTGCTATTTTTATATTGTACAAGGGCCCTGTCTGAATTTTACATTCTAAACCTTAGCTCAGCTTCCCTTTCCTTCCCGACTAAATTTAGTGCATCTCAGTTCATCCCCTGACTCATTACCAAAAAAATGCTGATTCTGTTCTGCTGGTCTTTGAACTTCTTACACATGTCAGATGCAGACTTGTCTGACAGCATCTGACCCCAATCAACACCCCTTTTCTCCTGTCTTATTCTGTTGAAAACTGACTTTCCCCAATTTAGTACCGCCCCACACGATCTGATTTTATCCTTACTCATAATCTTCAAATATAATGAGTTGTGGTCACTAGTCCTACTCTCAGGTCTATCACCTGGCTCATTTCCCAAAACCAGGTCCTGTATGTCCTCAGTTTTGGTTGAGAGCCACTTATGATCAATGTCTCGATCCTACCACAGTCTATTCAGAATCAGAGTCAGGTTTATTATCACTGACAAATGTCATAAAATTTGTTGTTTTGCAGCAGCAGTACACTGCAATACATAAAATTATTATAAATTAAATAAGAATATGTAAAAATAAATAAATAATGCAAAAAAAAAGCAAAATAGGGAGGTTGTGTTCATGGGCTCATGGTCTGTTAAGAGATCGATCTGATAGCAGCTGTTCCTATAATGTTAAGCCTTCTGTACTTCCTTATTGACGGCAGTAATGAGAATAGGGCATTTGCTGGATGGTTAGAGTCCTTCATGATGGACACCACTTTCCTGAGGCAACACCTTCTGAAGATGCCCTCAATGGTCGGGGTGCTAGTGTCCATGATGGAGCAGGTTGAATTTGCAACTCTCTGCAGCTTATTTCGATCCAGTGCACAGAGCCTTCACACCAAATGGTGATGCAACCAGTCAGAATGCTTTCCGCAATACATTTGTAGAAACTTCCCAGTCTCCTCAAACTCCTAATGAAATATGGCCTCTAGCATATCTTTTTTGTAATTGTATCAATATTTTGGGCCCAGGACTATCTTCAGAAATGTTGACACCCAAGAACTTGAAGCTGCTCACCCTTTCCCCATTGGATCCCTTGATGAGAACTGTTGTGTGCTGTCCTCATTTCTGGAAGTACACAATCAGTTCCTTGATCTTGCTGAGGTGGAGTGCAATGTTGTTGTTGTGGCACCACTCAACCAGCTGATCTCTCTCACTCCTGTATACCTCCCTGTCACCATCTGAGATTCTGCCAACAACAGTCATGTCATTGGTGAATCAATAGATGGCAACTGAGCTGTGTCTATCCACACAGTTGTGAGTGTAGAGAGAATAGAGGTGTGCCTATCTTGACTCTCATCAAGGAGGAGATGTTATTTCCGATCCACATAGACTGTCGTTTCCTGATGATGAAATCAAGGATCCAGTTGCAGAGGGAGGTACAGAGGCCCAGGTTCTGAAGCTTGTTGATTGGCACTGAGGGGATGATGGTGTTGATGACTTAGCTGTAATTGATAAACAGCAGCCTGGTGTAGGTACTGCTTTTGTCCAGGTGGTCGAAGGGTGAGTAGAGAACCAGTGAGACTACATCTGCATATTCTTTACATGAGTGCATCTGAGCTGGTTCCAGTAAATGCGAATTCAAGTGACTGTCTATCTTCATTATCACTGTCTCCTTGCAATTCCTTTTTAGCTATGTTGCAATACTAGAGGGGAAAGCGATTGTGAGGATTCATATGAATGTTGAGACTGCTGTCATTTTGAATTGTTTCAGCCCTGCTTCTGCCCGTGGCATCTCAGTAATGCCCAGCATTGTGTCTTTGATAGGGATTAGGACATGTGGGTGTAATTATCCCCGCCTGTAGTTGTTTGCCAAGTTGTTATGCAAGTCTGAGGGAAGTTTGTCAATGGGTGCCATGCAATGTATTTGAATGGTGTGGCAATGATTAGCTAGAGGCTACAAGCT